>NW_027256881.1:33110845-34398345 GCF_029215685.1 Pituophis catenifer annectens | reverse complement strand
TGTGCTTCCTAGTCATCTTATTTCATTCACCTGCAGATGATTACATGCTGCTAATTGTTAACTATACTAATTTGATGAAAGAAATGCTGGTGTAATCCATTACATAAGAAACCACACTTTTTTTCCAGCTCAGGGACAGCTATTTCTTTAAGGAAGGAAATTGGGAAATCTGTATAGGAGAACCATCCAGGCTTTCCTCCCATGAAAACAAACAAACAAAACACAGTTCTCAGGATGCTCACAGTCTGTTGTGAATGAAAGTAATTTCTTGGATCAACAGTCTTTCTAGTTTAGTTGTTTTTATTCTGGGAATGACTTTCCAGGGTATACTTTAGATCAGGGAAGTCCATCTTTGGCTTCTGAACTTCAATTTCCAAAATTTCATAGCCAACATGGCTGGCTAGAATTTTCTGGGAGTTGAAGTCCACAATTCTTAAAGTTGTCAGGGTTGAATGAATATTTAGATATTTAGATATCTTCAGATATCTAAATATCTTTAGATATTTAGAATGCTTTAGATATTCTACACCAGGAGTGTCAAACTCGCGGCCCGCAGGCCAGATGTGTCACACACTGGCCACACCCACCCCATTTTAGGAAAGAGGGGAAAAATCATGATAAGTCACGTGATGACAATGTGATGATGTGAGTTTGACACCCCTGTTCTATACAAACTAATTTTCCCTTGATTGTACAGTTTCTAGTTAACTATTTCCCTCTTCTGTTTTTTTTATTTCCAAATTTTGCAGAAAACATAATTGATGTTCAACTTACAGTAGTTTTTTACTGTCATAGGATGCTAGTATTAAAGGGAACTTAGAGGCCATCTAGTCCAACTTCTAGATCAATGCAAAAATCTACAATATATCTTTTAACTAGTTATAATATCTCCAACAGACAGATTGTAGACCAATTTATACTTAAATGTTTCAAAACAAAGGAAGTTTCACTTTACACATTTATAACTGCTGTAAGATTTGTTTCATCAGCAAATGATTTAAATGTATTCATTGTTCCCATAGTTTCTACTCTACAGTACATAGTTTCTACTTTTTTTGTCATTAGCATAAAAGTGTTAATGCTATGAATCACAAATTGGAGTTAATTAGTTAAAAACAACATGCTAGAAATTGGACACTGTGAATTCTAGTTGTCCCTTAGGCACAAAGTCAACTAAATGAATGGGCCAGTCACTCTCTCCCAGGACTAGGAAGAGAGCAATGGCAAACTACCTCCAAAAATATTGCTGAGATTTTTGTTGTTTGGATTTGTATATTATCTATCAAATCTTTTGTTTGGATTTCCGTAAGGTTTTTAACAATTAGTTTCGATTTACTTTTATTAATTTTTAGTCCAGCCACTTCTCCAAATTCTTCTATTTTTTGGAACAAATTAGGTATAGATTCCATAGGATTTTCTGTCAAAAACACTAAATCATCAGCAAAGGCTTGAACTTTGTATTCTTCTCTATTAATCCTTAAACCTTCAATTCCTTGATCTTCTCTAATTTTTTTCAACAGGGTTTCCAATGATAGAATATATAGTAAGGGGGAAAGTGGACAGCCTTGTCTGACTCCTTTTGTTATATTAAATTTGTCTGTTATGTCATCATTCATAATTATCCTTGCTGATTGCTTGGTATAGATTTCTGCTATAATTTTCCCAAATTTTTCCCCAATTTGCATATTTTGTAGTTGTTCAATCATAAATTTCCAATTTTGGTTATCGAAGGCCTTTTGGGCGTCAAGAAAAACCAACACTGCCTGCTTCTCCGGGTGTGATTCATAGTATTCTAAAGCATTAAGTATTATTCTCATGTTGTTCTTTATTTGGCGTCCCGGCAGAAATCCATTTTGGTCTGGGTGTATATATGTATTTAATACTAATTTAATTCTTTCTGCCAAGATTGCTGCAAATATTTTGTAATCGGCATTCAATAATGAAATAGGTCTATAGTTTTGTATTAACTGGGGATCTGTGTCTTCTTTTGGAATGAGTGTTATTATGGCTTCTGTCCATGAATTTGGTATCTTGGCTTTCTCCATAGCTTCATTATATAATCGCAACATATTCTCTCCCAATACTTCTTGCATTGTTTTATATATTTCTACCGGTAGCCCGTTGGGACCCGGTGTTTTATTGTTTTTTTGCTTTTTCAGTACTTCAACTAGTTCTAATTTGGTTATTGGCCTATTGAGAGTAATTCTTTGTTCTTCTGTGATTTTTGGCATTCCTGATTTCTCTATGTACTGTTTTATTTTATCTTCCTCTATTTTCCCCTGATTATATAGATTCGCATAAAATTTCTTAATAATATCTTTTTTGGCCTCTTTACTATGTTGAATTTCTCCTTTATCATCCTTCAATTGGTATATCATTCTTTTTTTCTGTTCTTTTTTCAGTTTATAGGCTAGCCATCTGCCCGTTTTATTTGCATGCTCGAAATAGTTTTGTTTCGCCATTTTTATTTTTTGGGCTAGTTCTATTTGGTTTATCAAATTCAATTTATGCTTAATCATTTCCCATTCTTCTCTTATTGTTTTGTTCTGGGGCTTTTCCTGGAGTTTTTGTTCTATTTGTTTTAGGTCTTTCTCTAATTTATCTAATTGTTTTTTCTTCTCTTTATTCTTTTTCCTCGTATATGCTATTACTAGGCCCCTTATATATGCTTTTAAAGTATCCCATGTGTTTTGTAAAGAGGTTTCCTCTATTTTATTTATCTGAAAGAATATTTTTACTTCCTTTTCTAACATCAAATTAAATTCTTTTTCTTTACATAATCTTTGGTTCATTGTCCATCTCTTACGTCTTCTTTCCCCTTTCCAGTTTATGAATAGTGGATTGTGGTCTGCCCATTGGTTTGTGCCTATCTCAATTTTTTCTACTTCTGTTTTGATACTTGGGGTCATCCATGCCATGTCCAGTCTTGACCAGGAGTTATGCGGATGGGAGTAAAAGGTGTATTGGGCCTCTTCTTCATGTGTTTCCCTCCATACGTCTGCCAAGTTTAGTTCTTCAGCCATAGTAAAGAATTCTTTTGGAAGTATTTCTTTTTTCTTTTGTTTTTTTTCCCAGTTTTGTAGTCTTTCTTTGCATCTACTATTGCATTATAATCCCCTATTACACGAATATCATCATATTCTAATTCTGCTAATTTTATATGTAGGTCTTTAAAAAAAACCTGTAGTTTTTGGTTAGGTGCATAAATATCTAGGAATCTGCTTATCTACAAGAACATCAGCAATTAAAGAAAACAATTATGATAAATTACTAGAACAAACAAAGAAAGACTTAGAAAAACGGGAAAATTTACACATTTCATTCCTAGGAAGAATTTTGGCCATCAAAATGATTATATTACCTAAATTTTTATATTTGTTTCAGGTCACCCCAATTAAAATAGATAAACCGTTTTTTGAAAAGCTGAATAAAATAACATCTAAATTTATTTGGCAAGGGAAAAGGCCACGAATAAAATTTAAACTGCTTCAGGATACAAAAGATAGAGGAGGAGCTGCACTCCCTGACTAGGAGATATACTACCAAGCAGCAGTACTATCGTGGGTCAAAGATTGGATAGAATTAAAGGACTCTAGAACTTTAACAATTGAGGGACACGAACTTCAAACTGGCTGGCACTCCTTTATGTGGGATGAGAAATACAAAACACATTCATATTTTAAAACACATACAATAAGGAACTCATTATTACAAATTTGGCTTAAAATTAAAAAACAACATTATATGAAGATACCAAATTGGCTAGCACCGGCTGAATCAATCAGACACCCAAATTTAACAGATAAGACAAAAATAATTAGATATAAAGATATAATTGACTATCAAGGCAAACTAAAGACAAAACAACAATTGGAGATAGATTTACACAGAGGAATAGACTGGTGGACTTACACTCAAATACAATCCAAATATAGAGAGCATATAAAAATATATGAAATTTATAATCAAAAACAAGAAATAGATAAAATTATATTAGATTCAGAAAATAAATTAATTAGTAGAATTTATAAATTTCTCCTACGCTATAAATTGGAAGAAGAGACAGTCAAAGAAACGATGATTAAGTGGGCTCAAAATATCAAACACACAATACCTTTGGAAAAATGGGAAAAGTTCTGGCAGGTAAACCTAAAGTTAACGAAAGCAATGGCGTACAAGGAAAATCAACTGAAAATGTTTTATCGGTGGCATATGTCTCCAACCAGATTGGCAAAAATACAACCTAAAAATAGCCCAATTTGTTGGAAGTGCAAAAAGGCACAAGGGACTTTCTATCATTTATGGTGGACGTGCCTGGCAGCAAAGAAATTTTGGTCTAACATCAAAAAATGGTTGGAACAAATAACAAAAACACAGATTGAAAAAGAACCAGAAACATTTTTATTAGGAATATTTAACAAATCATACCCTAAGGATATCAAATATCTTACAATTCATATATTAACTGCTGCAAGAATAACCTACACAAGAAATTGGAAACAAGAAAAAATACCAAGTGAAACAGAAGTAATAGGGAAAATTTTAGAATGCGCTGAAATGGATAGGTTAACCAAAGAATTACAAGAAAAAGAAGAATCAGACTATTATAAAATATGGAATAATTGGTATAATTGGTTAAAAATTAGAAATATACAAAAAATATAGGGGATATATTACTGATTGATACATATATATGTAATAAAAATATTATTAGATTACAGAAAGGTGAAGGAATATATTATAAGTAGAAGTGTAGAACGTCACTCTGAAAAAATGCTTAAGAAGAAATTATATTCTTTTTGTGTATATGTTGTATAAATGTTAGTTGTGTATATGTTACGTATGTCTTTTTTAATATTTATATTCAATAAAAACTATTTTTTTTAAAAAAAAATATTGCTGAGAAACTTCATGGACTTGCCCAAGCAATCTCCAAGAGAAAAAGACTGATTTAAGGGTGCATATGCATGCATATAGACACAAAGACAACCATCCTATTCTCAAGTAAAAGTTTATGAAGGTAAGAGAAATCCTGGTAAAACATGCTGGGTCATGAAGAAAAGCAATTACGGGACCATATTGATTCCCACTATCCTATCAGAGCTGAAGAAGCTTCTTGGAATCAAAAGCAAAACATCTTCAAAAGAAAAAACAAGAAAGCCCAGTTGCCTCCTGAAAAAGCACCTTTGGGACACTGGTGGTGATGGTTCCAGGAAATATGTATGTATACACTTTTATGTATTTCTCTTTAGCCAGGTTCTACCTACGTAAACCAAGATATTATGCAACCCTAGTTCAGTGAAACCACAATTCACTAGTTTCTGGGCTTTTTTTCTTCTGGTAGCCAGCAGACCCTTTGCTGCCCATTGGGAGACTAAGGTAGATCTATTTTGGTCTGATAAGGCCTCATCAGATAGCCACACCCTCATCTCATGTATCCTCCCTGTAAAGGTACAATATTTGTTTTTCTTTCTTTTTCATAGGTTTTATGTGTATTTCTCTTTAGCCAGGTTCTACCTACGTAAACCAAGATATTATGCAGCCCTAGTTCAGTGAAACCACAATTCACTAGTTTCTGGGATTTTTTTCTTCTGGCAGCCAGCAGACCCTTTGCTGCCCATTGGGAGGCTAAGATAGATCTATTTCGGCCTATACACTTTTATATGTATACACTTTTATTTAAGCAATTTCTGTTTATTCTAAAGAAAGATGCAAAAATGTGCACATTTTACAACATATCTGATAGATGGCTATCCAAATTGCTTCAAAATAGGTCCAGTAAAAAATAAGCCCATAAGTCATTTTTGTTTCCAGGGCTATCAGCATTTTTCCAGTTAATAAGTTGATCAGCTCCATCAAGTGTTGTTTAATGCTCAAACCAAGAAAAATCTGCCTG
This sequence comes from Pituophis catenifer annectens, assembly GCF_029215685.1. Lineage (NCBI taxonomy): Eukaryota > Metazoa > Chordata > Lepidosauria > Squamata > Colubridae > Pituophis > Pituophis catenifer. Next base: position 34,392,449 of record NW_027256881.1, on the reverse strand, counting down.
TCTGATATTTCTGCCTAATGGTTCAAGTCATGCCCATTAAAGCAATACAGAACAAGTCTGCTTCATCATCTGCATGTCAGCTATTCAGATTATTTAAAACTTTCTCCTTAATCTTCTTTTCCCCAATTTAAATCAACTGAGCTGTTTCCACCATTCTTTACAGGACTTGGTCTACAGCCAACTCAACGTATTATTCATTCTTTCTTGATGGTGCTAGAATTTGATGATGTCCTTCTTCAATTGTGACATTTAAAATAATACAGAAAACCCTAATTTGGCCTGATAATGCAGAACAGAGCAGAACTGTTACTTTCTATAATCAAGAAAGATTGTTGACTGAGTAAATCAATAATGTAAATAAGACAACTACTGTACAATTAACCTTAATAAAAGCAAATTTTATCCAGTGCCATCTTGCAACAGAACAGGAAAAGAGAGAGGAAAAAGTATAAACAAATGATGAAGATAATAGATAATGATTTTTCATAAGAATATTTAGTTTAAAAACAACACTTATGAGGAAAGACATGGCAGAGTAAAAGTTTGGAATAGAACAAAGAGGAAGAAAAATAACTTCTTTAAATTCAATCATTTCATGCTCCATGAAATTGCAAATAGACAATCTGAAGCAAAGAAAAGAAAGTTCTCTGAAAATGCTTAATGCATTGGCAAAAATGGTGTTACTATTTTAATAGTCAGAAAGGAGAAAAAGGGAGGGAGGAAAAGCTGGATCATGTGTAATAAATATACCAATAAGAGGCTAAAAGCTCAACTTTTCTGAAAATTAATATCATGGATCTAGTCATATCTCCAGTGTCAGGAGCACAAAAGGGTTCTATTAAAGACTCAGAATGTAATCATCCCCAATTTATCCATAGCTACTACAAAACAACTGGGCTGCAAAACAACTTTTAGGTGGAAATAAAGAGTTACTGAAAACTCAAATTCTGTGCTCCCATCTAATGGTTGTGTAGATTTTGCAGTCCAGATATGGCAGTCTTAATATGGGACTTAAACCTAATTTGGGAGGCTCTTCATAACTATCATTCTAGTCATTGTTTATCCACTGCTGGATGAATGCTTCTTCTGCATGTGTCCAACCAATATGGTCTTGAGTTTTCTTTTGGCAATTGGGCCCACAATATTTGCTGATATTGCCGCTCCATCTTGTTTTAGGCCTCTTTTGTGGACACTTTTTATCAAGTGGAATCCATTCTATGACTGCCTTAGTCAACCTGCCATCAGTTCTTCTTGCTATGTGACCAGCCCATTTCCTTTTCGATTATTTTACTCTTTTGATGACATTGTATATTTTGCTCTCTAATTCATGTGCAGGTCTTTCTATCTTGTCTTGTAATGCTGAGCATGTATCTTTGCATGGCTCTTTGCACCACTCGTAGCTTTTGTATTGATTGTGAGGTTAATGTCTATGTTTTGTTGGCATATGTTAGAATAGGTAGCATACACTGATCAAAAACTTTTCTCTTCAGTCATAAGGGGGGGGAAGGATTGTTCTTGAAAATTACGCTTAACTTGCCAAATGCCTGCCAACCATTAGCATCCCTTTTTATATCTTCCTGCTATCTGAAAACTCCCTTCATCTGAATATTCAGATTCTGCCATCATGTCTATGATGACTTAGCCATGTAGGAATGTTAGATTTTTGAATGGGTTAGGATCTCTTTAAACAAAAGAACAAAAAGTTGTGAAACTAAAGAATCATCTAATTATTGAGTGTTCTTAAGCCCTCAGTTAAACTGAAACAGGATGCTGAAATTACATACTGAGACTGATCCCAATTTGTAATGTTTTTCACTGAAATCTCTAAGGCTTTATTTCCCAGAGCATAGACTTACGTTGAGGTAAAATCTTCTTTGAGTTATTGCCCAAGCCAAGAACAGCCCTAGTTAGAGTTATATAAATCATTGGTAAGACAATGTGACCAACTCTAACTCCCCCTGAACATATTAGTACAGCTTCTATTATCCTTAGACAGTAAGGCCAATGCTCAATTAGGCTCCCATGAATAAAATAAAATTAGTATTTTAGGAGAGAAAGAGCAGATTTTAATTTATTCTGAAAAAGTGTGCAGTATTATTTAGATTCTATTACTGGTGTCTATATAGGTATGTATGTACTTTTTTATTTGTATCCTGTCTTAATAACTCAAATAAATAAGGTGGTGAGCATATCTGAAACTCCTTCCTCCTATTTTCCCCACAACAATAACGCCATGAGGTGAGTTGGGCTGAGACCCAGTGACTGGCCCAAGATCACCCAGCTGGCTTTCATACTTAAGGTGGGACTAGAACTCACAGTTTCCTGCTTTAGCTGTCAGGTTATGTGCATATCAACTATTTATGTAAATAAAGCCTTTTGAATGAAGGATGTGTGCATAAAAACAGCTTTCCCATGGGTAAACCACTTGCATTGTGGCTTTCCTTCCTCACCCTACAAACTCAAATGGATTTGCTGAAAGGAAGGGGGAGGCCTCAGGCTTTTCCCCTTTCAATATGTAAGAACAGGATGACAAAGATCCTGTATCAGCCCATACCAATTGGACGATATAATCCAATAAACTGCAATCTCTAGAGCTTAGATGCAGCTTCTGACGAACTTGCCATAATATTTTGCTTTTGATAATAGAGTAAAGTATTAAGTGTAATTAAATTTTAATTAATTTACATTTGGTTTCTGTCTCATTTCCCCCCCCCATCTTTTTAGGTCAAAAAATGCTGCAATGCCATCTTGTAGAGGGTACAGAGTGGGCACAGTGATCTTTAAAAGAAAAAGAGCACATGCATGGAGATGAGTAGAGAATAAATATTGGGAGATGCTTGGGTTTACAAACTGAACTTCAGACCTAGAACCCCAGAGGCCAATCTATGTCTTCAGCACCCGGCAGACTGCACTTATATTTATTTATTTATTTATTTATTTATTTATTTATTTATTTATTTATTTATTTATTTATTTATTTATTTATTTATTTATTTATTTATTTATTTATTTGTTCGATTTATATGCCGCCCTTCTCCGGAGACTCAGGGCGGCTTACAATGAGTTAAGCAATAGCCTTCATACTTTTGTATATACCTGCTTAGTAAGGCTTTCGCCCCCCCCCCAAAGCGGTGTACTTTTTTATACAAAGTCAGCTTATTGCCCCCACAAACTGGGTCCTCATTTTACCTACCTCGAAAGGATGGAAGGCTGAGTCAATCTTGAGCCTGGTGAGATTTGAACTTGCAGTAATTGTAGGCAGCTGGTGTTACTTAACAGTGCTTTAGTCTGCTGCGCCACCAAGGCTCTATATTCCTTGACATTGCTTTTGCAGGGCTTAGGCAATTCTATCTCTGGCTATCTCATTAGCTCTTTCCTTTGACAAAATGGTCAAAACGCAACAAACAGAGTTGAGCTAAAGTTTTTCTGAGGATATTTAGAAAATGTGTGATGTTAACAAGACTGTTCTGCAGATTTTTTTTATTTTTTTAAATTTTTTGTTCTTCTGTCTATTCTCTATTTTTGTAGCAGTTGTCCTTTCCTTCCCCTGTGTGACCCAGAACAATACATCCTGGTTGTAAAATGCTTGTCAGGATATTTATTTGCTGCATGGCAAAAATCAAAACATCTTAAGAAGATGAATTGTCATGTACTTTTGCTAATGGTGAGAACTATCCTTTAGAAACTATTGAAGAAATTCTTATTTCTCTGGAGAAATTTATGACATTCAAGTTTCCTATGCCTCACTTCAATTTTACAGTTTTTAAGTGGACTGAGGAAGTTCAGGAGGTTAATTTATTACATTTATATCCTGCTTGACCCCCAGCCACATAGCTACAAGCCATAATGAGTAAATAATTAGAGATACCAAAAATAAAGATGATTAGTAGTTAATGTCAAGTGTCAAGTGTTTAGAGATCAACCAACAAGTTCAGATCTCTTCTTATATATTTTTAAATTTTCTTTTTTATATAAATTTGCTGAGTTTTTCTAGATTTCATTACTGCACAGTTAACAGTAGTAAGGATAAACATAGCAAGACTTAGAACAAATCTAGGATTGGACTTGATTAGATCTCACTGTCTTATCTCTGGGATCAATCCTGGCATGTGGAATGTTGCAAAGCAGACATGGTCCTATTTGATGGAGCAAAGGGTTGATCCCACAGTTACTGCATCTCAGGCTAGAATGAATATACAAAGAAAAAAATTCTTATAAATGAAAAAGTACTCATCATTACAGTTCTGCCAGCAAAAATAATCCTGTTTCGGATTTCTCATTGGGAAAATTATTTTTATAAGCTAGTCACTGCTAATCTGTTTAGCAAGTCACTACATGTGCCTCCAAATTATCCCTGAACAAATGTTCGCTGATATTCTCCCAATGTTACAGTGATGGCATCTGCTGTAAAGGTTTGAAGAGCAAACCAAAACTATCTTCAAATAATATGTTACATTGATTTCTCCAACAATCCTCAAGAGCAGGAGACAAATTTGAGAGTAAAGTAGAATATTTTCTAGAAACATCTGGTTGGAATACCAGTGGCCATGTTGATTCCTTCACATATTTCTGCTAGAATCATCACTGACTCCAGAGATTTGGGAGCTGGAATTCAAGGCCACCATGCACTTCTTTTTAATATGCATCATTTATATGACCAATGGGTACTGCCTTGCTCTGTGTGTACTGAATGACCATCTGTTATTCAGCTATGGCAATGACACCACACCTGCTTATCCATCTGTTTCAAGGGACACTGAACCTATAACCGAAGATTCCAAATGTACAGTCCTATAATTATGCCTTTCCCAGGGCAATTCTGCTTTCAGCAGCAAATATTCATTCTGTATTTGTAAATGCAAGCTCTCATTCTATAGAGGAAATGAAAGAATAATCTAATTGGCAAAGAGAAGAACAAATGTAGGGTCATATCTTTTCAGAATACATGAAACTACTTCATCAGAGGTAGTAAATTATATATAACAATACATGTAAAAAAAAACAATGCAAATGATAACAAGATACCCCTCTTTCCATGGTTTTTTAAAAAATATCTTTAAGATGCAATCCCTTGGTTTATGGGATGGTATTTCATAGACCATACTAATGTTTCATGCAGAGATGGGAAAAAAAACTCCTTCCATCAAGGGGATACATGATTTCTTTAATTAGTCCCTTCCCATTAGTCATTTTTATGATATTGGATAAAAGTTTTAGTTTTTAATTTATGGTGGGGGTTAGGTAGAATAATGAAATAGAAATAAATACAAACTGCTGTTTTTCTTCTCTTGACATCAGTTAGTTTGCCTGAGGGTGAACCTGCACATTTGCTTTAAGATTTTCTCCTTCTCCTTCCATATGGATATAAGTTCCATATGCACTTATGCAGAAGGAGAGGGGGTGGAAGCTAGTTATCAGGATTCTGGTAGGTGACTGGGTGAAACCTATGGAGAATAAGATAGAATGGATTGGAGGTGGGTGGGGAAACCCTGTCTTTTGGAGATATCAGCTGCTATTGGCCCTGCTTAATAGCAAATAGAATAGGAATAAGCACTGCCTCACAACATACATGTTAATTTGAATGTAGTCAGCTTTTCCAACCTGGTGGTTAGTATTAAAGAAATGATATTAACTGAGCGATTGTTGGCAAGATGATTCAGAACTGCATCTTCAGTACTGATTACCACAGGTCAGTGATGCACTTTACAACTTGACAATTTCTTAGAATTTCAAAGTACACTGAAGTGAATAGAAAAAGTAGTCAGAGCTATGCTTTAAAGAGTGTGTTCTTTTGAAATTCCTTCCTGAGAAAGTCCATAGACCAGTTCTCTAGACTCTTTTAAGACAACTCTTGTTCCTTTGTCCCAAAGGAAGAGAAAGGAATACTGTGACTATTTTTTTCCCAATTTTTAAAAATATTATGACTATTTTTTCCAGCTCATTTTTTAATTCTTACATTCCATGGAATTGCGCTTTGCTTTACATATGGCTATTCTGAGACACACATCTGCTATCAGTCTATAGGATTTTGAAGTTAAGCTTTGTATTTAAGCGTATTTGCAAAAAAGAAAAAAGAAAGAAAGAAAGAAAGAAAAGAAAGGAAAATAAATAACATACAGGTAATTGATGCAGGCATTATGAGCATTGATTATCAAAAGGCACCAACTAATTATTCTTTGTTGGAATTATTTTTCACAGATTAATATAGTTTATGTGTGTAAAGGGTTGATTATGAAAAAAAAAGCAGTTTCCTTCTTTATGCTTTCTTGAAAAAAAACAAAATAGTGTTTATATTACAAATGAAGGCAAATATATGTGTCCCAGGATAATTATGAAAGATCAAATCTGGGTCAGTCACTGGGACCAGAGATCTGAACTTTTGGTCTCATGCTGGAGCTCATCTTGAGGGAGCTTCTCTCTGCTGAAATACGTGCTTTGGGCTATTCTGTGAGTTATATTATTTTCTGGATGACACATGCAAACATATCACATGATAGTTTGTGTATTTGAAAAAGATACCCACTTTCAATTTATTTAACATATTCCTCCACTACTACTACTGCATGCCAGAATGCCTCCCTTTCAGTCTTGCAACACTATTAGGCACTCTAAGCATGGATAGTCATTGGATTATGATTACTTTAGGACTAGTTTGTGAAAATATAAAGGACAATTAGATAGTAGCACTGAAATAGAGTGTACTATATCTCTTTTTTGCCATCTATTTGATCATTTGGATTTTTTTCATATGTGACATATTAGCTACTTGATTCCAGTGACTAATTTAAGATATACCCAGAGTGCATTCCTGATCTTGAACAAGTTAGTATAAGGAAATGGGCCTATTTTCCTGTAGTTAAAAAGTGAAATTTGTACTGGTGAATCAAATAACTAAATACATTTAATATTTTTTAAGCATATAAAACCCCATCAAATATTTCAAATCTTCAGATCATGTGTACTATATTGTCTCATTGTGCTAAGGGAAGTGATTGTAGAATCAGGAGCAAAGAATTCTGGGAGTATATGTGTGAATATCATCTTAAATGCCCAGTTTATATATTAGGCAGGCAGTGATATATAAAGATACTGGAGCTGGATGAACAATTCAACAGCAACAGCAAATGCAGCATTTCATATTGTGCAGGAGAAGGCAAAGATAAGCCACTCCTATCTCCCACCCCCCCAAAAAAACCCAACATGGATAGAAAAAAAAAGATTGATGATATAGACTAGAGCAAGGGTCTGAAACCTTAAACACTCAAAGAGCCATTTGGACCCATTTCCCACAGAAAAAAAAAACCTCTGGGAGCCACAAAACCCTTCACGTGCCTGACTATTTCTTGAGCGGCCACAAAACTAGCATATGTAGTTGAATTAAACGTTCTGTTTTCTTCTGAAACTTTTCTTTTCCTGGATTTATCCATGGTTGGCCTACTAGGGGTTGAAAAGCTCAATAAATCGCATGCCAGCGGGTGTTGCACATTGGCAGTTGTGATGCATATTTTGAGTGACAGGGAGTCGCAGCAGAGGGCTTAAAGAGCCACATGCAGCTCTAGAGCCACAGGTGGACTAGATGATCAGCCCCTCAGGTCAGTTCAGTGGTGGGATTCAAAAATTTTTACTACTGGTTCTGTGGGCATGGCTTGGTGGGCTTGACTTGGTGGGCATGGCAGGGGAAGGTTACTGCAAAATCCCCATTTCCTCCCGATCAGCTGGGACTTGGGAGGCAGAGAATAGATGGGGGCAGGGCCAGTCAGAGGTGGTATTTACTGGTTCTCCAAACTACTCAAAATTTCCACTATCGGTTCTCCAGAAATGGTCAGAACCTGCTGAATACCAGCTCTGGGTCAGATGGCAATGAACATGCTACAGAGAAAGAAGTGAAGATCTTTCAGAGTATTTAAAATACTACTAGATTAAAACCTTTGAGATATCTAGTTGCTGATGTTGCAACTTATAAAACAAAATCCAAAGTTACAAAGACAGAAAGACAGTAGAAACATGGAATGAAAGAAGCATAAACAAGGACGGCTCAGAACAGTGAAAGATGAAATGAATTGACTACACATTGACATTTTAGACATTAGCAAATTGGAATAGACTTTCAGTCAGAAGATCATGCTATTTATTACTTGGGACACAAAAATCAAAGAAGAAACAGTATTGCTTATATAATCAGGAAGGATATAGTAAAAAATAATACTTGGGTACAGTGCAGTCTATGACAGAATACTATCATTTAAATGTTGTGGACAACCCTTTAATATGACAGTTATCCAGGTTCATGCTTCAACCATTGATGCAGACACAGAGGAAGTTCACTAATTTCAATCTCAAATTGACATTACATGTAAGCAACATATGTTGCTTGTGGTTGGAGGCAGAAATGGCAAAGATGGAAATAGTAAGGAGAAAATTATATGTGGAATACAGATAGTCTTTGACTTATAACCACAATTGTGCCCAAATTTCCATAGCTAAGCAAGGCAATAAAGTGAGTTCTACCCCATTTTAGAATAGAATAGAATAGAATAGAATTTTTTATTGGCCAAGTGTGATTGGATACATAAGGAATTCATCTTGGTGCATACCCTCTCAGTGTACATAAAAGAAAAGATACGTTCATCAAGAATCATGAGGTACAACACTTAATGATAGGGTACAAATAAGCAATCAGGAAACAATCAATATCAATATAAATCGTAAGGATACAAGCAACAAAGTTAGTCATACAGTCATAAGTGGAAGGAGATGGGTGATAGGAACGATGAGAAGATTAATAGTAGTGCAGACTTAGTAAATAGTTTGACAGTGTTGATGGAATTATTTGTTTAGCAGAGTGATGGCCTTTTATGTAGCAGAATTATGGCCTTTAAACTTTATGACCTTTTTTTGCCACAGTTGTTAAGTAAATTGTGTGATTGTTAAGGGAGTCTGGCTTCCCATTGACTTTGCTTGTCAGAAGCCAGCTAGGAAGGTTATAAATGGTGTTCCCATGATCCCAGGACAGTGCAACTATCATAAATACATGCCAGTTGCCAAGATCCAGAATTCTGATCACATGGTCATTGGGATGCTGCAATGATTATAAATGTAAAAACTGGTCATAAGTCCCTTTTTTTTCCAGTGCCATTGTAACTTCAAATGGTCATTAAATGAATGATTGCATATTGAGGACTAATTGTATATAGCCTAGGAAACAAAAATGAAGTAGGAGAATTAGCAGAGATTTCTGCCATCCAATGATTTCTTCATTACTAATCTATTATTCAAACAACCAAAATAATGCCAATATACATATAATGGAGGACACAGAAGTAAAAGTGTCTATGTTATTGGCATAGAGAGGTGGGAGAGCTCAGTTATAAGTGTCTGTGGAACAGATCATCAAATGCTCATGTGTAACTTCCAAGTGAAATTAAAACAGAAAAACAAAGTCAACCAATTTCTATCCAACATTTTCAAGCTAAACATTATGAAGCTTTAGGTCCAGTACTCTTTGATATCTTCATAAATGATTTAGATGAGGGAATAGAAGGGGAACTCTTCTTCAGATTTTCAGATGACACTAAGCCAGCAAGAATAGCCAACACCAGAGGTGAAATGCTCCCTGTTCGGACCAGATTGGCTGATCCAGTAGTGATGGTGGTGGGTGGTTTGGAGAACCGGTAGCAAAAATCCCAGCCCCCCCCCGCCTATGTCCACCCAATCACCCCGTTGCCTGCTTGCAGCTTCTTTTAAAAAATGCTTTTAAAAGGTTAAAAAAAGGCTCTGATGATACCAGCTGAACCAAGGGATTATCAGAGCCTTTTTTTTTAACTTTTAAAAGCATATTTTTTTACAACCTATTTGGCTGAATAGGTTGTAAAAAAATGCTTTTAAAAGTAAAAATAAAAGATCGCGCGCCACAGCTAATCCGCCCCCCCGCATGCTGTTCTACTTACCCCATGCCTCCTTTTGGCGTGCACTGCACCCGTGCACGCACCTCACATTTGGTGCGTGCACAGCCAGCGAACCAGTAGTAAATCGGTTCAGACACTGGCCAACAACTCGGAGGAATCTTGACAGACTTGAACACTAGGACTTATCTAACAATATAAAAAAAGATGCTGTGACACTGGAAAAAAATGCAGAGAAAAGCAACAAGGATGATAAGGGACTGGAGCCTAAAACCTATGAAGAATGGTTGTCGGAATGGGTATGTCTAGTCTAGTGAAAAGAAGGACTAGAGAAGACATGATAGGAGTGTTCCAATATTTAAGGGGCTGCCACAAAGTAGAGGGGGTCAACCTATTTTCCATAGCACCAGAAGGCAAGACAAGAAACAATGGATGGAAACCAATAAAAGTGAGAAGCAACCTAGAACTAAGGAGAAATTTCCTAATGGTGAGAACAATTAACCAGTGGAATCTCCAGAAGTTGTGGGTGTCCAGTCACTGGTGGCTTTTAAGAAAAGACTGGACAATCACTTGTCTGAAATTGTATAGGAGGAAGTTGTACTAGATGACCTCCAAGGTCCCTTCCAACTCTGAATTTCTAATTGTTGTGCTAAAGAATGCCAATGAATACACAATAAATGATCCAAAGCAAAGATGGAAGGAATACACTGAAATTCTGTACAATAAAGATATCAGCATTCAAATTCAGGTTTGCAAGATTCTGTTACTATAGTTTTATAGTAAAATACTGTGTTATCTGCCATTGATCACATGGTATGAACTAGCCTGAAGGTCTGAAACATTGCAAAATCAGAAGGCTACAAGAATTGATGGAATATCTACAGAAATATGACTGGCTACCGAAAAATGAGTAATGGTCCTAACCAAACTATCACAGAAAGTCAAAAGGCACAATCTCAAATCAATCTCCATACCATTCCCAGGGAAATGACTGTTATCAGAGTATATAAACCATGATACAATATCTTTAATTTCATATACTAGCAAAATAATGCTAAGATCATCTAATGCAGATTGAACTCCTCTATGGAAAGGAAGTTGCCAGATGTTGCAAAAGGCCAAGGACAAAGAGACCTCTCTTTGCTGGATGATTGAGAGAACTAAGATCACCAAGAGGAATGTGTTTCATTAGTCACATAAACTTTTTGTGTTGACATTTCAGGCTGTGGAAAATTATTAAGAAAATGAGAACTCCAGAATAGCTCATTGTTTTCATGTGAAACCAAACAAAACAGGAAACCACAGTCTGAATGGAACATGAAGAAATACACTAACTCCAGGTCAGCAAAGAATGAAGCCAAAGCTATTTAGTCTCTTCTTGTTTATTCAATCTATATGCTGACTATATATGACGAGAGGGTGGATTGGAAGAAAATGACCATGGTTTTAAAATTTCCAGGAAGAAGTATCAGTCAATAAACTGGAAGCCCAGTCAATAAACTGTGCTGATAATTTCCCTAAAAACTAAGTTTCCCTGATCATTTCTCTGATAGCTAAAAATGAAAACAATCTGGGAGCTAAACATAAAGGAGAGTAAAAACTGGGACTCAGACTAATTATAAAGAAGACCAAATTAATGACAACAGGTAATGACAACAGACTTAAATGTGACAATGAAGATACTGAAAAGGTAGGTAGCTTCTGTCTTTTAGGAGCCGAAGTGGCGCAGTGGTTAGAGTGCAGTACTGCAGGCTACTTCAGCTGACTGTTAGCTGCAGTTCAGCCATTCAAAGCTCACCCGCTCAAGGTTGACTCAGCTTTCCATCCTTCCGAGGTGGGTAAAATGAGGACCCAGATTGTTGGGGGCAATATGCTGACTCTGTAAACTGCCTAGAGAGGTAGTAAAGGTAGCTTTTACACTGTAAAAGCACTGTGAAGCAGTATATAAGTCTAAGTGCTATTGCTATTGCTATTGCTATTGCTAGGATCAACTATAACAGTAAAGTCAAGTAATAGCCACAGATTACAGGTAGTCCTCAATTTATAACCATGGTTAGGACCAGAATTTACATTGCTAAGCAAGGTGGTTGGTTTTTTTTTTGCCATGGCTGTTAATCAAATCACTGTAACTGCTAAGTGAATCATGTGGTTATTAAACTCATCTGGATTCCCACATTGACTTTGTTCATTAGAAGCTGGCTTGGAAGATAAAAATGGTTGTTTGTTTGTTTGTTAAGCTTTTTAATCACCCATCTCCTTCAGAGAGATGTGTCAGTGATTACATGACCCTGGGATATTGCAACCATCATAAATATACCACCATAAATATATGTTGTTTACTAAGCACCAAAATTTTGATCATGTGACTATGGAGATGTTATGATGGTCATAAGTGCAAGGACCAGTCATAAGTCACTTTCTTCAGTGTTATTGTAACACAGAACAGTCACTTAAACAAATGCTTGTAAGTCGAGGACTACTTTGATATGGTAGCAATGAAAGCCTTGGAAATGATATTCAGATGCTATGACATGGATATACATAGATTAGAATCACGCAGGCAATGAATTTCCTGGTGGTTCTCTATAAAAGTGAAAGTTAGACTTTGAAGAAAAGTTTTTAAAAAGTATTGATTTCTTTGAATGTGGATGCCAGAAAGATGAATCCAGAAAATAACATGAAGGCCAAAGCAGAAACAAATGGAACATGGAATAAATTAATTCAGGGTTCTCATTCAAGGCACAAATGACCAGGGTCAAATTATCATATTTTAGTATGTTGTCATTACCTGCAAATATGTAAGTCTGTTGTCATTATCTGCAAACATCCAGCTCCCTTTAGAAATCCATAATGCTGGGGAAGGAAAAAGAAGGATGGACTTGATTGAGGCAAAGGGAGCATCACTGAAAAACATGAAGATCCAGGTTGGGAACAAATCATCCTGGAAATGGTCCATCTTTGTGTCTGCTAACAGTCAACACAAACCTAGTGGCACATAACCAACCAACCAGCCAGCCAGCCAGCCAGCCAATCAACCAACCAACCAATTCTGACTTTAAAAAAAAAAAAAAATTCCAATATTCTTACCCCTCACGAAATGCAAGCACATCAACATTTTAATATAACTAGCATAACTGGCTCTATACATTTTACTATAATTCCTACCATCACAAGCCAGCACAATAAATGATAGGAAATGTAGTCATTATCTTCCAAAGGACACAAGAAAAATAAGTTCAAGATAACTGGTTCAGTATCAGTGTTTTGCTCATTTTTTACAAGACATTCCAGTTTGGGTAGTTCAAAGTTTCATCTTAAAAACTTATGTACTAAGTAAATTTTGCTTACTGAATTAGCATTGCTGAGGATCTTTATCCAACCAAGACCTATGCCGTGGTAAAGGTGTTCTTGTACCAGTAGGGAATTGTAAGAAAATAAGTGTATCTTTAAAATTTCAGCAAGTGAAAGCCATGGAATAAATTGTGCTATTAAAAAGAATGATCCAATGAATCTGACATATAGTTTCTTATATGAGTATGTAGAAGGGAGATATTTTATAGAAATTCAGTTGCAACCTCTGACAGTGATAGAGAAGGATGGTTTTGCCTATCAGAGTGCTTATGTGGGTTTTGATGTAATCCAGTATTTCATGAAGAAAATGCTGAGCTTCCTGGAGGTTCTTGGAGCTTCTGAAAAAAGTGGAAGCCCTCTAAGAATCAATAGCTGAAAAACATTAAGGAAAAAAAATGAAAAGGTGATAATCATAGATGGCCTCAAAGGATGACAGTTGAATGGAGGTGTGGTCTGAATCTTTCTCATGGGAAAAAACAATCCAGTCAATGTTCTTGTTGTGAGTTGACAAACCAATGATGAAAGCCTCCAAGTGACATTCATCTTCTAGGTTTCCATGCCCAGTGGTGGATGATGGAATTGAGACCAGGTAGAACTTGTTCAATGGTTGACATCGTACCTATTAGAAATCAGCTATAAATTATAAGCATGTCAGAAATCAAGTGGTCAAGAAAAATGTGGCTTTCTGGATGATCTAATTATTTCCACAGTTTTAAATTTCCGTACTATCAAAAACAATAGGGCTGTATCAACAATGAAGGGAAGGACAAAAGCAAGAATGAAGTGGATTGAAAAATCATGAACACTACTAAAATGGAATCTAGATTCTTGATGAATTGTAAGTTACAAACTTCCTGGAAATGGTGTTTGGGGCTGGGGAGGTGTTGTAGCATTTCAGTAGATTTCTGGTCTAAGACTTGACATATTAATAGGTCTGAAAACATTTGCTGGATCATAAGGCATCTAAGATATGAAGAAGATATAGATTATTGGAAAGACCTCAAAATGCCTAGCTGAATAGATGCCATTGTAACATTACAAAATGTCTTCCCTCAGGAAAAAGAAATAACACATATTTCTTGTGTCTCCTAATAACACATATTAGGAATTAGGCTTGAATTATCTGTGGATGGGCAAGTATCTGCAAGTATATATGGCAATACTTGTTAAAATTACCCGTATTTCCCAGAAGAATTTGCAGATAAGCCCATCTGCAGATAAACAAACCCCTGAATACTTAATCAAAGTACTATGAAAATATGGGTGGTTGAAGGGAGCACTTTTTTGTGATATTTGGGTTTAAAAATTTGATGGTTGGCTTATCTGCAGATCGACTTATATTCAAGTATATAAGGTATGTACAGTAAATATCCAAATAGTGAGATTCTACCTGCTGCCAGGAAAAAGAGAAAGGAGTCAAAATGGTCTCCTGAAAATAATTCATCCATATCCACATAAGTCATCTACTATGGCTACATATTTGGTTGATTAATGAAGAAAATCTCCCTTCTAGTGCTGGAAGAGACCAATGTTGTAGGTGGTAGAATACAAGTTCAAGTAAGGTCATAAAGCTTACATGATAAAACAATTGTGGTATACAGTAGTGCCTATGATTGGGGAAACCAAGGTCCAAGTCCATTCCTAGCTACTTATTGGCTAAGTTGGGCCTGTTAATTTCTTTCTCAGCTTAACAGATCTTAGAAATACATTTCTTCACATATAAGGAAAGCAAATCATTTAAAGGGAAAGCAAATAAAGAACAGAAAGCAAATGTATAGATGTATTTACTGAAACAGATAAATATATGTATCTAATATATTTATCTAACATAGACATATATAGATTTTCTGGATTGCTGCATTGATATATTGTTAATGGATTTTAGCATGAGAATATTAGAAATATGAGCAGAAGTAACATTATTATTGACACAGTTTTCCTTTCATATACATATGAGAGCATTTTCACTAGCTTTACTCGATAGAGAGCTGTGAACATTTCCCCCAAAAAGCTCTGAAATGTCAGTGACTTGAAAAGCTAACATCTGGGAATTCTTTCCTTCCACTACAAAAATCAATATGATGCTTAGAAAAAAAAAATCACTCAATAACATACACATTTTTTTCTGAAGATTTAATAACAGACGTGCTAAATTGGCCAAGAATAGTTATTTTCCTTCAAGATGTTTCTTGAAGGACAAGAAGAGATTAGGCATCAATGGAAAGTACATGTTGAAGTGCTATGCCTTCTAAATGTTGTCCTTTATGTCAGAATCCAAACATCTTCTTACATATACAGAAGTTTACATACACACATTTATTATTTCATTTGTCTGTATTTAACTGCAGCTTTTCAGGCTGTGTGGAAATGCAATTTACTTATCCACTGATTTTCAAAGATGATCAAAGGCAAGATTCTTTTGAATCTTGCCTTTGCTTTTTATTTTATTTCCTTGACATCTATAAAATTATATAGGATTGGGCACAAGATCCACTAGCAATCGACTATTAATACAGGAGACTGGCAAAGTTGAAAAAAAATCCATTTGGAGCAAACAAAACAACAAAACAGAGTCTTCTTAATTCTACTCTTAACCTATGCACCTTCCTCCCTTGGAAGTGGTATCCGCTGTGATAGTCATTATTAAATGTTTTTATATTTTAGAGACATTGGATACACAGAGAAAATAATCTTATTCTGGTATCTGCTTGATTTTATTACACAAAATATGTCCATGATGGTGAATCTATGGCAGATGTGCCAGAGGTCGTATGCAGAGCCCACTCTGTGGGCATGTGCACCATTGCCAGCTGCTCTTCTGACTTTCATGCTGACCAGCTGGACTTCATGGACACTGGAGCACTGGAAAATGGCCTGAAAATGACCAAAAACCAGGCCATTTTGGGGCAATTTCTGGGCCTTTTTCAGGCTGTTTTTCAGGCCGTTTTCAGACCCATTTGACGACCCAGGCCGTTCTTTGGGCTGTTTTGGGCCTGAAAACGGCCTGGAAAACAGCCTGAAAATGGTCAAAAACCCGGCCTGAAAATGGCCAAAAAACAGGCATGTGTGTGCTGGCCAGCTGGTCTTTGGGTTTCCGATGTTCTGGCATGCACACATACATGCACATGCACACGCATTCCAGTTTGGGCACTCGGTGCCAAAAAGGTTTGCCATCACTGCAATATATCTAATGTATCTTGATATCCCCCCCCCCCAAAAAAAAAAGAATTAGAAACCCTCTGTAAACAAAGAAGGAAAGAAAGGGGAATAACTTCATTCTTTTGACAAAAGGAACAAATAAGATACAAAGGTGCTTTGTCACTGCAGTTTAAGCTAAAAAAAAATGGAATCTCACTTGGTTCATAACAACATTAAGTTTGAGATAAATAGCAAAATATGATTTATGAAAGTCTGACCAATATAGGCAAGAGGGCCAAAGGAGATCAAGGACATCTGATTCCTTTCAGTTCCAAAATGTTCACTTGCAGAGTTCTGTCTTGGCATACTAAATTGTCATTGCTGTAATCCTATGCTTATCTGCCCAGAAGCAAGTCCCATTCCCAGATAATTGTATGCTTATTTATCTCATTCCCAGGTAAAAAATGTTATACAATTGCAGATGAATCTTCTATTGAATTCCACAGTATAAAGTTCCCTGTCAACTGTAATACAAACTCAAGTGATGTAAATATTTTGTATTCATTTTTCCCACTAAGTTTATTTATTTATTTTATTTATTTATTTTGTCGAGTACATATTAGATAATATATATAAGTATAAGATGAATTGAATACATAAAATGAGTACAGTTAAAGGGAACATTAGGACAGGGATGGTAGGCATGCTGGTGCTCTTATGCACGTCCCTTACAGACCTCTTAGGAATGGGGTGAGGTCAACAGTAGACAATCCAAGGTTAAAGTTTTGGGGGTTTTGAGGTGAGACCACAGAGTTGGGGAAATATGACTTATAAAACCAAAATTATACAAAACAAACCTATGAACAATGCAACAACCAGTTCAATACTATAATTATTACTATTATCACTGTTAGGATTTGGGGATTGACAATAATCTTCTCTGAGGAGATACTTCATCTAATTTTCTGATGGTGCATTTCTCTGCCTTGTGAAACATTTTAGAGAGGTATAGACTTTCGCCTTAACAAAATATTGATGTGGAACCAGTTGTTCCTGACTATCCACTTTAGCAACAGATAAGCTAAAGCCACTGTTACCAAGCAAAGCAGTGTCTAGCCATTCCAAAAGGTGTATGTTCTTTTGCTTTGCAGACATGCTTCAAGGAGATATGTGTGGCTTGAATATTTAAAGAAGGAAGATGCATTTTCACAGTTCTATTGAATATTTATAATAACTGTACCTTGTCTGTCTTCCTATTTTCAATCATAACTGTTTGGAGATTAGAAACCTGGGTCCATTGACCAGTCCTAACTTTATGATTGAATAAAGTTCAATCTTCTGCTTTCTGAAGCTATTATCATCTC
This sequence comes from Pituophis catenifer annectens, assembly GCF_029215685.1. NCBI lineage: Eukaryota > Metazoa > Chordata > Lepidosauria > Squamata > Colubridae > Pituophis > Pituophis catenifer. The sequence continues at coordinate 34,374,694 of NW_027256881.1, read as the reverse complement.
CCATACTCTGATTTCAGTGAAATGAAAACCAGATACATGTAAACAGTCTTTATTTGTGCTGGTGTAGTCAGGTTTCCAAATCTCAAGAACAGCCCATAGGTGGTAAGACCACAGTGGTAGAGTACCGGGAATGTAATGATCAGTGGCTCCACCACATTCCCCCTTTCTTCCATTTTATCATATTTGTGTGAAGGACACTTCTACTGAAGACCATTTCAATGATGAGAACGAGACATGTACTGTATATTGCATTGGTAACATGGTTGCATCCAACCATTTTAGATGAAAAGGTGAAATTATTCAAATTTCTACTTCAAATTATTTCTAAGAATAATGTTGAAATTGAAGGTTTGTGTAGAGGCCATACCAAATTTCAATAATTTTGAAATTTGAAGGTTTATGTAGAAATTACATGAAATTTTAATAATTTTGAAATTTGAAAGTTTCTGTTAAAGAGTAAGGAAGATGACCTTAGACTGATGTCAACTCCCCTTGATGACATTCCTTAGATTTCTTTAAAAAAATATTCAATCCAAAGACTTTTATTGAGGGGTGTGTGTGTGTAAACCTACAATATTTGCCATAAGTAACTGAAACATATTTATTCAGCATTTGTTCCTATAAGAGTCTGTTGTAACTGAAACCCAGTATTAATTTATTATTTATATTTATGCCAGTGGAAAGCAACAGAACCACTCATGATAGACTCAAAAAGATATTTTATTATTGATCACCTATATTACAAGAAACTCAGCCAATTGTCTGCCTTCCCTTGCAAAACGGCAGACATAAACCTAAGGGTTTGATTTCAGACATTTCCTCTTCCCAATTGTACTCTAAACTGGAATGCTCCTTTACTCCCCATGGCAGGGACTGTCAGGGTGTTGATTAATCCCATCCTGGCTATGAGATAATCGTGCCTGATTACGAGGAGTGGATCGAGACCTTTTCCTTGTTGCATACTTTAAGAAAACAAACCCCGAAGATATTTTCTAAGAAAACTCATTTATTTGTCATAAAGAAAATAAAACATCTCACTAATTAAGAAAAGTAATTGTTACATTTTTGCAAAAGTTCGTGCCGGCTATTTCTCAGCCGGACCTTTCTGGCAAGAGAACAAAGGAAAGAGAGTGAAGGAATGTGGGGTGGACATGCGCAGTTTAGCTTACTGATAACAATTCTTGGCAAGCTACGGAAAGTCTGATAGTCCAGAAATAATGAGCTCAGCTGGTAAATAAAAGAACGCAGTGACAGGGACCCCTTTCCTTCAGCCAGTGATTTCACCACATCTTGCATCCATGGCTTTTTTTAAGATAAAGGGGTAGTGTAAAGTGCAAGTTTTCTAGGTAGAAAAAATATTGATAGAGTGCTAGTTTTAAACAAGGTTCATATTATTAACTATTATTTCTACTACTATTAATATTTAAATAGTAATAGAGCTGTAGTAGGAAGGATAAATCCCAAAGGAAGTGAAAGTCAAACCACTTTCATGTTGTTGCAAAGAAAACTTCATGGACCCTGAGCCCAAACTGAGTGTGTCTTTGTATCTTAGCAATGGAAATAGTAGTAGCAGCAGTAGTGGAAATAGTGGTAGCAGTAGTATAACAATGTAATAGTAGTAACACTAATGGAGCATCAGAAAAACACCATAGCTCATTAGTATAGTATCTTCTTTGCATGCAGAACATTCAGTTTCAAACTTTTCCAATTATCTGGGAAAGTCCCTGGTTTGAAAGCTGAGAACCACAACAGCATGGATGAAGGGAAATAATCAACATATACCACAGATGTCCTGCTATATCTTTCATAAATATCAGTCACGTGGTCATTATGGGAACTATGCCCCAGACATCTGCATAATACTTAGATGTTGTTCTTCTGCAAAAGGTTTTTCAGGCTTTATGAACTCAGCATAAAGGAGTTTCTTATAACAAGCAACAGTAATTATTTGAAGTGGAATAGATTGAAAGCTTTAATGCAACCTGAGGTTTTTTACTCGGTTTCATTTGTTATAGTATTCTGAGAAGATTTTAGCATTTATAGAGCAAATATATGCAAGCAGGATAAAGGTCTTGACCTTCCAATATTACATAAAGGAGAAAAATTCAACAGGACCAACTTTATCAGCCCTGTAAGACAAATTCCACTTGCAAAAGTTAGTATTACAATATAGTTCCTTACTCTTAGTTTGCAACAAGTATAATTGTAAAGTTTGCATAGCACTGTTTTTTCTTATTTTTTTCAGAATATATATACTAACATTATTTCTGTGAATATTTCTTTTAATATATGAACTTTTGTTTGTACATTTCTCTGATATGTGCATATTTAAGGTAATTGTGTTTCAATGTTTTGCTTGAAATTATGAGAATATCAGCTATCACAAAATAGTTGCAACATATATTCATGAAATGGTCAACATTTACTAAGAGGAAAATTGCCCATAGTATTTGCTATGAAAAATTCATTTCCCCCCTTTTTTTATGCATTTGGGCATACTTTAAACAAATCAGTGGATCATTTTATATTCATGCCAATGAGATTCATGTATAGCTCGTAATAATTCTTATAAATTAAGTGGATGCAGGAAAATGGCACTTTGCTTTTCATATTTTGTAGAGTAATAAAAAAAAATACATTACATGTATTTCTTAGCAGAAATCAGGAAAGTACCTGCAAATATATATTTATTCATTGATTATGTGTTCGGCAACCCAAGATATAAGGACATTTAGGTCTATTGTCTAAGTTAACCATGAATTCCTTTGAGTGGATTTTGATTGAACACATTTTCTCAATATAAAGTATCTCATGATTTTGTTATAAAGATGAAAGCTCATTTGCATATAGTCATGGATGCCTGAAGAAAGGATATAAAATGTATCAAAGTACCAGATATATCTAGGAAACTAACCTCTAGAGACTAACAACTTGTGGTGGGCATCTATAGAAAAAAAACTTTATTGTATAAGCATCACACACATGAATAATTATTTTGTATGCTTATTTATTACTTTGTTTATTGCGTATAAGTACATAATCAGTAAAATCACAGCTATATCATATGACATCCTTGGCATCTTCAATGCTTGCTTAATCATTTTAGGATAACAAGAAGCATATGGTGCACAAATAGGCATTTTATGGCCACATAGATTTTGTTATTTGACCACACTGAGTAAAAGAAATACAATATTACATAACTAACACCATCAACCACATATATATAAAAAGGGGAGTATTTTTACTTTCTCACACTGTATTTCAAGTTGCTTTCAGGGGAGTAAGGCAGCAAGGGATTAGCCACATCCTCATTGATTGGAGGTAAGGCTTTCTTTGCCTTCTTTTTTGAGGCATAATTTATTCTGCATTTTCCTCATTTGAAAACAGAATATATTTAGTAAATCTGAAGTCATCCGGTCAGATGGCTAACCCTATATTCAGTCCAGATTCATAAAATTATCTAGAGAAGGAGGAAGAGAACAAACAAGATAGCTACCTAAACTTCCAAGCCAGTGGTTTTATGAAGAAATGCAATGATTTTTTAATCTAAAAGAAAATTCTATATCAGAGCTCACTTTTAGGTCATGGTCGTCACACATTAATGTTGGTTCTTAAAGCAAATAGGGTGGGAATCTGGGTGCTGATAGGTGGAATTAGAGGTAGGGAAAGATACTTAAAATTCTTCACAAGAATTAAACATGTTTTCAAGTCCATCACAGAAAGTAAGTCTTCAAACATCATTTTGCAGAGAACCTCTAAATATTGCTGCATAATCCTCTATGATTTTTCAGAAGATTTATTTTAAAACATATATTATCAAGGAAAAAAGAAATCATGGGCATTCCATTTACAAGTTGCCACATTAAGAGTTTAAAAGTAATGCAGCTGCTCATTAATACATTGTGGTTCATTCAGCCTTCGCCTTTCTAAGTTTTGCTTGTTTGATTAAATTTCTTGGGCAAGGTGCAATTCTTCCTTTGACAGTTGTAGCAAAAGGGCTGTTGAAAGGTTCCTGCCATAAATAACTTACATTAGACAACAGCTACAATTCCAGCAACAACAAAATCCTCAAATGCTCATTTGCTCTTTTAGTGTAGCACATATAATGAGAAATGGTAATTAGATCACAAATCATAGAGAACGTGTTGAAATCTAGGCAGTTTGGAAGCACAGAGAATAATGTCAAATTTAAAGAACTTTGAACATTATTTAAAAAAAAACATGGAGCCAACTTTCTGGTTTTATTTTTTGGGGAGAGGTGTATTTTGTGGAGGCGGAGGCAGGCTAATTTACTGTTCTGCAGAATATCCCCTTCACTTAAACTATTCCAGAGCAGCAATGCTTAAAGGATTGTTTAATTGTTCTTGGAAGTGATGGCTTCACTTGGTTATGAGTTTATGAGGCAGCAAATGATTCCTGCCCAGCAAATTTCTCACAGCTATTTATTACTCCAGTTTATCTGGAGGAAGTAGAAAAGATAATTGTGCACAGATGTGACACAAACTGATGAGAAATTGGCTACTTCTTTTGTCTGATAGGGTTTCTATGTCCTAATAATAATATTTACTTAGTGTGTCAGTGCTAGCATCTTGGCAAATATAACTGAGGCAAATTTTCACCTGTTCCAAACTGTCAGATAAAGCTAGAAAGCTAATGGAGGGTGAATGAAAGGTCACTTGGCACTTTTGTTTTAAAAATATAATCATTTAATAAAATGTTTTTTCTTAAAAGCGATCTACATAATACAATAAGCGCATATTTAAGGAACACATGGCATGGGAACACTTCTTTGTAATGGTGTTGGCTCAGTAAGTACAATGTTTAGCAGACCAACAAGAATGGCAGGAAATCCAATAATAAAATAATTACAGAGAAAAATCCATATGGTCTATGAGATGGTTCAGGTGATACAAAGACACTGGCTGTGTTCCAAAGATACCGCTAATCTTGGCCATTTTATTTTGTTAATAATTCTGAACACCATTACGAATGAAGGTTATATGTACAGGCATGTACAGGTGGCTTTAAAAAAAACACCAATATGATATATGAAAAACCACTTTCCAAACCATATGGCCTTTTAGATGGGCTAGTCCTTCAAATATAGGAACATTTGTTCTTCAGAATACTCATGGCAAAAGTATGTTGGCTATTTTGAATTTTCTTCATGGCTTTTTAGATTTTGGCCAGTGCAGGTTCATGGAACTAAACAATTGTTATGCTTCTGAGTGCACTTCTACAGCAATTGTTTTAACAATATCAAGTTTCATTCAAATAAATGAATGTGTAACAGTGATTGCTTTAACCTAAACCTAAAGGTAATTGTTCCTTTAGAATCTGCCTATTATTTTTCAGCAATAGTATAGAATTACTCAATTTTTATTATTCCAGTGAATAATAATAATAAACAGTTGAACCATCAGCATTGACAAAATCATCAACAGTCAATTGCAAGAGATAGCTTTACTTGGAACATATCTGCCTATCCAAGATCCTTGGGAAGGACTTGATAGGTAGATAAAAATGGAAATCCATGCTAAATATTTGGCTGACTATGCAAACAATAACAATAATAGCTGATAACAAGCTTTCCTACAATGTGAATTCACAAGCATTAATAGTGAAAAGAAAATGCAGCAAATAAATGAAAAAGCAAAGGTACAAAAGATCAGCTTCTGATTGATGAAATCTTTTTGGAAAATTGCAAAAACTGATAAACTAATTTACTGTACATATGATCTGGATTGATTATAAAAAGGCATTTGATTTATTGCCAGATCATTGGATAACATCAAGCGTGGACAAGTTAAAAATGTAATCAGTAAAGAATACATCCAAAGGTAAGAAAACTGCTAAAGACAATATTGAACAATGGAAATACGATTAAAGCCATCAACACCTGTGTTATACCTGTGATACAATACACTGTTGAAATTATTAGTTCTATACAAGCTGAACTGGACAGAGAGATAGATCAATTATACATGCCCCCTAGAAATGAAGAAGGAGGCTTACTTCAAGTCAATCTGTCAAAGAAGAAAAGCATGTATTGTCTGATTAAGCATTGATGCAAGTTAAAAAAAATGGAACTAAATGAAAAACATGAATATAGAAATAAAGCAATAAAAACACAAACAGAATGCTAGCAGGTAAAAGAATTGTACAAAAGATTGAGGAGAAAGTGAATAAAGTTAGAATCTGGAAATTACTTACAACTAGAACATTAGGAAAAGAAACTGAAGGCTTGATTTTGGCTGCTCAAAAACAAGTTATTTGAACTAATTCAATCAGGGCCAGATTTGGAAAATTATTTCCTGTTTCTTCTACTCCTTTGCACAATCTACACTTTGAATCATTTGAAGATTTTTTTCCAATTCTTCAAATGATTCAAAGTGTGGATTGTGCAAAGGAGTAGAAGAAACAGGAAATAATTTTTCAATTCTGGCCCTGATTGAATTAAACAAATTCAGAATCAACCATCAAGGGCTCAGATTCCTGTACATAACTGCTCATAGTATGGGGAACAAACAGGAAGAGCTTGAAATCCTACTACATGAGGGTTGGTATGATATTGTTGCTATTACTGAAACTAGGCAGGTGAAACCTATGATTGAAACACATAACTAGAAAGATATAAATTGTTCAAAAGAGCAAACCCAACAAACATGGGGGTTACATTATATATATATGAAATTACTACATCTCTACAGAAATCCACAATATCAAGAATACAAGCCTTTTTAAAAAGTATTTGGATAAATATTCAAGCAAAAAGAAATAACTTTGTTATAGTACTATAGAACACAACCAAAGAGATGAAATAAATGAACTTTTTGCTAATTAGTTAACTGAGGCAGGAAACATAACACTGTAGTAATATGGAATTTAACTTTCCTGACATCAATTGGGAAATGAACTCTGCAGTGAATCGGAGGTCAAACCAGTTCCTGATGTCCCTAGCTGACAATTCTGTCACACAAAGGTAGAGCAGGGAACTAGATGGATAGCTATATTGAACTTAACTCCTATTAATAGGGATGAAATGGTTGAAAGAGTAGAAGTAATAGGAATTTGGTGTCAGAGCCGCCATGACATACTGGAATTCAACATACAGGTACAAACAATAGAACAAAATCAGTCTGGTGTTTTAGATTTAAGAAAACTAATTTCAGTAAAATAAGAGAGAGAGGTTAGGAAAGATTTAATGGATGAAAATCCTAGAAAGAAAGAAAAATAGTTCAAGATGCTTGGGAAACTCTAAAAAAAAATAGACAATAAAGGTCCAAAAATTTAAAAAATAGCACACACACAAAAAGAAAAATCAGAGACTCTAGATGAAACCACCATGATTGAATGAAGAACTTTTGGACAAATTGAGTGAGAAAAAGAACAGGTATTAAAAAAAAATAGATAGCAGGACACATAACTAAAACAAAACACAAGAAAATAACCCAATTCTGCAAAGAGGAAGCCAGGAAAGCTAAGGCCCAGAATGAGGTAAGACTAGCAACTAATGCTAAAAAGCACAACAAAAAAAGATTTCTTTCAATGTGTAGGAACAAAAAGAAACCCAAGGTAATGATAGGTTCACTAATGGGAGAAGATGCAAGAAGGTGACAGGAAGAATGCAAGTCAAAATAGACAAGGAATTGGTAAGAGGTGCACTCTGCACTTTTTTTTCTAGAATCGCAACATCTTTTTTTACATCATGGCGATCAAAACTAAATGGAGTATTCCAAGTGTGGCCTTACCAAGGTATTATAAAGTGGTATTAAAACATCATGTGACCTTGATTTTATCTCTCTGTTTATGCAGCCTAGAACTGTGTTGGCTTTTATGGCAGCTGCAGCACACTGCTGGTTCATATTTAAATGATTGTCCATTAGGACTCCAAGATCCCTTTCATAGTTACTACTATTGAGCATGGTACCACATATTGTACCTGTGCACTTTGTTTTTCTTGCTTAAGTGTAGAACCTAAATTAAGGTGACCAGATTTTAACATTGGTAAAGAGGGACATTGTGGGCGTGGCTTATTTTGTGGGCGTGGCTAGCTGGTCATGTGACTGGGTGGGCGTGGCTAGCTGGTCATGTGACCGGGTGGCCATGGCTATGTGTATAGGGTAAGGTGAACAGATTTTAACATTGGTAAGAGGGACACCATTGTGGGCGTGGCTTATTGTGTGGGCGTGGCTTGGAGGCCATGTGACTGGGTGGGCGTGGCTAGCTGGTCATGTGACCGGGTGGCCATGGCTATGTGTATAGGGACTACTCAGAGGGCTGGAAAGTCATTTCTGACAGGTCCTCACACTTTTGACTGGTCCTCACACTTATGACCATCCTCACATTTATGCCCGTGCAGCATTCTTAACAACCATGTCACTCATTTCACAACTGCTTCTCTTCACCATGGTGACAAGATAGGGCAAAAACGTAAAATGTGAGGACAGTCGTAAGTTCGAGGACTGGTCAAAAATGCGAGGACCAGTCAAAAATAACTTTTTCAGCCCTCTGAGTAGTCCATATGCACCAAAGGACTAACCAGAGGGCTGAAAAAAGTCATTTCTGACAGGTCCTCACACTTTTGATTGGTCCTCACCCTTATGACCATCCTCACATTTATGCCCGTGCAGCATTCTTAACAACCATGTCACTCATTTCACAACTGCTTCTCTTCACCATGGTGACAAGATAGGGCAAAAACGTAAAATGTGAGGACAGTCGTAAGTTCGAGGACTGGTCAAAAATGCGAGGACCAGACAAAAATAACTTTTTCAGCCCTCTGAGTAGTCCATATGCACAAAAGGACTAACCAGAGGGCTGAAAAAAGTCATTTCTGACAGGTCCTCACACTTTTGACTGGTCCTCACACTTATGACCATCCTCACATTTATGCCCGTGCAGCATTCTTAACAACCACGTCACTCATTTCACAACTGCTTCTCTTCACCATGATGACAAGATAGGGCAAAAATGTAAAATGTGAGGACAGTCGTAAGTTCGAGGACTGGTCAAAAGTGCGAGGACCAGTCAAAAATAACTTTTTCAGCCCTCTGAGTAGTCCATATGCACAAAAGGACTAACCAGAGGGCTGAAAAAAGTCATTTCTGACAGGTCCTCACACTTTTGACTGGTCCTCACACTTATGACCATCCTCACATTTATGCCCGTGCAGCATTCTTAACAACCACGTCACTCATTTCACAACTGCTTCTCTTCACCATGATGACAAGATAGGGCAAAAATGTAAAATGTGAGGACAGTCGTAAGTTCGAGGACTGGTCAAAAGTGCGAGGACCAGTCAAAAATAACTTTTTCAGCCCTCTGAGTAGTCCATATGCACAAAAGGACTAACCAGAGGGCTGAAAAAAGTCATTTCTGACAGGTCCTCACACTTTTGACTGGTCCTCACACTTATGACCATCCTCACATTTATGCCCGTGCAGCATTCTTAACAACCATGTCACTCATTTCACAACTGCTTCTCTTCACCATGATGACAAGATAGGGCAAAAATGTAAAATGTGAGGACAGTCGTAAGTTCGAGGACTGGTCAAAAGTGCGAGGACCAGTCAAAAATAACTTTTTCAGCCCTCTGAGTAGTCCATATGCATAAAAGGATACAGTAATTGAGAGGGATGAAGGAAGGGAAGGGAAATTAGAGTAGGAGTGATGGTTAAGAGAGGGAGGAAGAGAGGAGGAGAAGGAGAAAGGAAGAGGAAGTAGGGAGGAGAAGAAGGGGGGGGGAAGAGAAAGTAAGAAGGAAAGAAAAGAGAGGTGGTAGGTTTGAGGAGAAAGATTGCTGTACAATAAAAAAGATGAAAGGGAAGAAAGCCAACCCCAAACAAATATAAAGATATTAAGATAAAGAATGAATTGTTAAACTTTAAAGAATAAAAGAGAACAAATATGAATAAATAGCAATAATTAGAAACACACATACATACAATGTATTTTCTTTGAACAGAATATTTGGCTGGTTCACAAATTTAAACTGTGTTTAGTCATTTCAATTAAATTTACAATTTCTATATTTCCTTTTTGCCATATTTATTCCTCATCTATTTTTTAAAAAAAACAATATTACCCTTCATCCTCATCTCTAATCTTAATCAAATTCAATTTTTCCCTTCTATTCTATTTTATACCCCTTCCCATTGTCATCTATTTTTATATCCATCCTCACATTGGTTAATTATGTAATTATGTAATACAGTTGTTTAATACAAATTCAACATTTTAATATAAATCAATTAGTTATATAACTATCTTTTTTGTATATTAATCAATATGAACATGAATATTCCAATTATTTCCATGCAATCCAATTTCTTACAAATCAATTAATTATACTTACCAATAATAATAAACCAAATAATTTCCCCCATATATTCCTCCAAACCACAACTTAACCATTTCTGCTTTCAACACAGTATACAATTAATAATATCTCAATTATTACAATTCCCTAGTTAAAAAGAGCTTTTTTTTCTTTTGTGTTTTAAAATCTTGAACTCTCCTCTTTTGCCCTAAATAATTTTCCATTGTTTGCACTTACCTTTTTTGGTGAGGAAAAGGAAAATAAATCTGCTGCCTAATTTTCCAACATTGCAAGCAAACCGCAAAGCCAACAGCCTGTTTTACTTTCACTTTCGTTTTGAGCTTGGTTTGCACAAAGAGAAAAAAAAACTGCTGAGCAATTTAGCAAGAGCAGAGCCCTGTGCAAATCAGCTGAGAGGGGGAAGCTGAGCTAATTAACGTAGGGCGGCCCTTTGAAGCCCCGCGGCAAGAGTTTAAACAGGTTTTTTCCCTCTAGCCATCAGCGGGGATTCAGGAGGCAGCCGGGAACCAGGAGGCAGAATGAAAAATCGGGACTTTTTTAAAACGCCGCGGGACGCGGGACAAATTGCTCAAAAGCGGGACTGTCCCGCCAAAAGCGGGACGTCTGGTCACCTTAACCTAAATGTAGAACTGCACCACCATGGCTCCAGATCATACCAAAACTCCCTATTACCTTCATTGTTAAAATGATTAAATCAGGATCAGAAAAACGCTGTGGACATAGTATATTTGGATTTTCAGTAAGGCTATAGTACCATTTTCTGCTGCATTAGTGAGACCATACTTGGAATATCGCATACGGTTCTGGTCACCATGATACCAATTTTTTTTTTTTTTAATCTGAGACTCTAGAACAGAGATGTCAAACTCAAGGCACAGTAATGCTGGTCACAGGAAGACTATATATCCATCCAACCTGATAACATCTACTTTGATAATTGATCTTCAAATAATAATAATTGGTTATGTCATTCTATTAAATTAGAAATAGCAATTCAGCCAGCCAAATATGCTTCAGGATATTTTTCTGTCTGAAATATCTCACTTCATAATATTCACATTGGTCAAGATAAATGAAATTAACTTAACTCCAAATGTTTCTCAACTGCCAACAGATTGGATCATTTACTTCTTCAGTGTCAATGTGCTGTCACTATTATATACAATTTAATTAGTACATTGAAGGTAAAATTCAAGAACACCCCTTTGCAGCAGTAGCCATCAAAACAATTGTCTAATTTACTTTGAAGGATTTGAAATAGAAGCAATCAGACTTGGAGATGGGGAAGATAGCAGGCATGGAGGAAATAAAGAAAGGAGAAAAAAAATGTAAGTTAGACATTAGCCTGTGGCTTACTCTTAAATCTGAAGAACAGATGTATGCTGAACTTAATGAAGCTCCTGCTAGTGGAGCAGTTGAAAGTCATGTACTATAGGCTAACAAGAGAATTTTCAATTAAACCTGGCACAAATAACCTTTTGAAATTTACTCCTCCCATCTCTAAATTTATGTGGATGACTTTTTCAAATTTATTTAGAAGAAAGACACATCTGCATAGCAGAAGCAGTAGTGCTACTGTTGAGAAACTCCAATGAAAGCAATTCTTATCAGGCCTTTGTTTCAGATTAAATTCAAATTTAAAGCCTTGGTGGTTCAGCAGACTAAAGTGCTGTTAAGTAGCACCAGCTGCCTGCAATTACTGCAAGTTCAAATCTCACCAGGCTCAAGGTTGACTCAGCCTTCCATCCTTTCGAGGTAGGTAAAATGAGGACCCGGATTGTGGGGCAATAAGCTGACTTTGTATAAAAAAGAACACTACTTAGGGGGGCCCAAAAGCCCTACTAAGCAGGTATATACAAAAGTATGAAGGCTATTGCTTAACGCATTGTAAGCCGCCCTGAGTCTCTGGAGAAGGGCGGCATATAAATCGAACCAATAAATAAATAAATAAATGTGGAGGCCACGAGGCTATGGATAACTGGAGACATATTGGTATAAAGAAAGGCAGCACATTAACACAATAAAATAAGTCACCACTTATTTAAATAAATACAAAGCTATAATTGCTCCATTAAGAAAATTTATCTGAAATTCTTCTCCTGAAAGAATTTCAAGAATACTTTTCTTTTATTAAATCAAATGAATTACTGAGGGTGGGGGGGGGGATGCTAGCATACATTCAGTGCAAAAAATATATTTGCCCTAAGCAGTATGTAGTTTCGCTTTACCATATACCCACCTACTCAATTGTCACAACTTCTAGGGCTAGAATAAAACTGAATATATGATTTCCCAAAATCATAGCCAAATACTATGCTGGTTGGAATGTTTAGTAGTTGTCATTTCAACATAACCAGAAGTCTTAAGAAGAGAGATAGAGATGCTAGAGGAATATGAAGTTTTAAATTCTAATTCAAATAGCTGTAATCCATTGTTAACATATGATCATAAATATTCTTCAACTTCCTAAATACCACAATGCAATACTTATTTCAAAATATTATCAAACAGAAATGGAAAATATATATTAAATATGTACTTTGAAAAAATGATCTATAGATGTATATTTAGTAAGTTATTTTTTTAATCCTTTGATTTATATCATGCCTACCTCCAGGAGTTTGAAGTCACTTATATGGAGATCTCCATTTATCCCTGCAACAATCCATGAAATAAATTGGGCCTAGGGAAAAAGTGTTTGGTCCAAAGTCATTCAGTGATGTGCCATAACTAAGAATGGACATGACTCTGATTTTCTACAATTCAAGACCAACAATAGATGTAAACACTACACCACATTGGCTTATGCAGAGTCATTTTTTAAAATGACAACTTAATGGTCTGGTGGTATGGAATGAACTTCATTACACAACAATTTAGATTCAATGAGAGGTCCTTGTTTTTGTTTTTTGTTTTTCATTCTCATTATTCATTCAATAGATACCCATGTTTCCCTGAAAATAAGACTGGGTCTTATATTAATTTTTCCTTAAAAAGATGCATTAGGGCTTATTTTCCAGTTAGATCTTATTTTCAGAGAAATACAGTACAAAAATGCATCCGTCTGGCTGATGATCTTAACTGGGGCTTATTTTAAAGGTAGGGCTTATCTGGAAAAATCATGCTAGGGCTTATTTTCTGATTGGGTCTTATTTTCATGGAAACATGGTATAATGTTGCCACACCTTTCCTATGTAGAGGCTTAGCTTCAGTCTCCAGAAAGTTAATCAAATTTTATGCAGTGAGCAACACAAATCACTGAGATTTAGCAACAATAAAATTTTCTTGATTTTTATCATTTCTGAAAAGCAAGAATTCAAATATACATTCATTCACTAATTCCAGTTCACATCCCTCTGTCCATGAAATTGACCCAATGAAACCAGGCTTAACAGCAGTAACTGTAAGAGGGATCTTGGAGTCTCAATGGACAACCAATTAAATATGAGCCAACAGTGTGTGGCAGCAGCCAAAAAAGCCAATGTAATCCTAAATTGCATTAACAGAGGGATACAATCAAGATCAAGTGAGGTACTAATGCACTCTATAAAGCCTTAGTAAGACCACACCTAGAATAGTGCCTCTAGTTTTGGTCACACACTATAAAAAAGATGTTGAGACTCTAGAAAAAATGCAGAGAAGACCAACCAAGATGATTAGGGGACTGAAGGCTAAAACATGCAATGAATGGTTGCAAGCACTCAGCATGGCTAGTCTAGTGAATAGAAGAACCAGGGGAGACATGATAACAGTGTTCCAATATTGAGGGGCTGCCACAGAGAGGAGGAGTCAAGCTATTTTCCAAAGCACCTGAAGGCCAGACAAGGAATAATGGATGGAAACTGATCAAGGAGCGATTCAACCTGGAAATAAGAAATTTTCTGACAGTGAGAACAATCAACCAATGCCTTCAGAAGTTGTGGGAGCTTCATCACTGGAAGCTTTCAAGAAGAGACTGGACTGCCATTTGTCAGAAATGGTCTCCTGCTTGGGTGGGAGGTTGGATTAGAAGACCTACAAGGTCTTTTCCAGCTCTGTTAACCTGTTAAATGCTACCTGGTTTGGGTAGGACAGCTAAATAGCATGGGTGGAAAGTTCAGACAATGGAATCTTCCAAAAGACAGCTGTATAGCTTGTCCTTTTATCCTTTGCCAGCAGTTTTCTTCATGAATTCCTTTGAATATCACCTTAGCTTGACTTGTTAGGTTTCAATGCTCAGTGTGAGTTATTGCATGGCAGTTAACTCTTAGCATTCTTAACACTGGATGCTGTCCTTCACTCCCTATTTTTTCTGATCATAAGTGCATCCCAGGTCCATGTATCAGATGTGAACTTAGCATGCACCTAGCTGCAGACCACACAGTAGCATTCCCAGATAGAAACAACACTTTTTTTTCATACTTCACTTGTCTTAAAGTTCAACTATCACTGGTTTTTGAGACCAAGCACCCCAGATTCAGGGAAAGGTAAAATTAATTTGTTTCAGCCAAGCATATAGATGATTTTGAATCAACATGTGTGGAAAAAACAGACAAACGCCATGTGACCCTTATTGAATTGGTAAACAGAGATTTATGGATTTAAAAAGTGGATGCTCCATCTCCAGAACATCTTACCAGGATGAGATCAAATTTTCTCTAATGTTATATTATGCCTTTGTTTCCCTCCTATAATGCAGAAAGAATGATTTATCCCATGATCCATTGGAAAGTAACATGTAGATCTAATTTTAGTGATTGATCTCTGAATCATTAGCAGAAATAATTCTCAGTCCCATTACTTAACAATAGATGAAAATAAATCTATATAAGTATATTGATAATTAATGGTAGGAGGAAACATGAGATATTCACTGTAATATTTATTATTTAAGATAACAATTTTGATGGCATATGGATCAAAAAGTATCATATTAAGTAATAAATATTATAGTGAGTAGTAAATCATATAATAAATAATTTTTATATTTTTCACTTGACAGGCCAAAGAATTCTAGACAGACTCTATAATTTAGCAAGTCCTAAGAATACATCTTCAAGAATCCTATAACATTAGCAAATTATATCATCAATATTATGAAAATGAGAATGGCAGAACTTACTAATAGCATTCAGATTTGGATGGAAAACTGGAAAATAGACAATTTTTATAATTTTTCATAAAATCTTAAGTATTGTTAGTAAATATTAACATTAAAGGGATTCATGACATTTATTATAACAAAAAAATAATATTGAAAGCATACATTACTTCTTAATTGGTAAAAATTAATATTCTTAACATTCTTACTAAAATCTAAATATCCTGCCTAGTAATGTAGTAGTGATTGTGTGGATGAAAGCAACCCAAACTCTCAAACTTCTTTGACTACATTTATAGAGGGATGACAATCTTAAAAATAATTAAGCATCATACAAATTGTTTAATGTAATCATTTTTCTCTACTTATTGATTCAGGAAGTGAAAAATTGATAGATTTTACTGTAGTATTCTTTATTGAATTATATTGATAGAATAAATGGTGATGAATATTTATTCCAAGGCTTATTTTCTGAAATAAATTGTATATGTTTCATTTCAAGGTAAAAATAAAGTATTGATGTCATTTGGAACAGCCAGGTTTTCAAACATCTTTTCCATGTAGTCAAAGTGAGGGCCAGATGAATCTTAGGAAGGTATGGCTATCCAGAGGGCTGAATGGTTTCCCTATGACAGCACTAGCTTCCTCGAACACAATTCATCTACTCGTACAGTTCATCTACTGTACATTGATTGATTTTGTGCTATCAAGTCACTATTGACTCCTAAAAACTATATAGATATATTTTCTCTATGACAATCAGTCCCTCACCTGGTCTTTCAGATCTTCCTAAAGTTTATTCTTTACCATTCTAACTGAATCTACCCACCTTGCAATCGGCTGTCCTCTTCTTTTTCCTTCTACTTTTCCTTCTCCAGAGAGAGAGAGAGAGCTCTCCAGACAGCTACATCTGTAGTGTCCAAATTAGATAATTTGAGCCTGGTTATTTGTGACTTGAATAAGAACTCTTTGTTGATTTGTTCAATGATCCTGTGCTTTTCTTTTTTGACTGCCCACAGTATTCTCAGGAGGCTTCTCTGAGTCTAATAATTTTATTAATATTTTTCACAAAATGTATACATAAAATCCTGGCAAATAGATGGGGAAGAAATGGAGGTACTGACAGATTTTATTTTCCTGGCTCCAAGATCACCGCTGATGGGGACTGCAGCCAAGAAATTAAAAGACGCTTGCTCCTGGGGAGGAAAGCTATGGCAAATCTAGACAGCATACTAAAAAGCAGAGACATCACCCTGCCAACTAAAGTGCATATAGTCAAGGCTATGGTGTTCCCAGTTGCAATGTATGGATGTGAAAGTTGGACCATAAGAAAGGCTGAGTGCCAAAGAATTGAGGCCTTTGAACTATGGTGCTGGAGAAGACTCCTACGAGTCCCTTGGACTGCAAGGTGATCAAACCGGTCAGTCCTAGAGGAGATCAATCCTTTAAAAGGCCAGATCCTGAAGATGAAACTCAAATATTTTGGCCACCTAATGAGAAGGAAGGACTCACTGGAGAAGAGCCTAATGCTGGGAAAGACTGAGGGCAAAAGAAGAATGGGATGACAGAGAATGAGGTGGCTGAATGGAGTCACTGAAGTAGTAGGCATGAGCTTAAATGGACTCCAGAGGATTGTAGAGAACAGGAAGACTTGGAGGAACATTGTACATGGGGTTGCGATGGGTCAGATACAACTTCGCAACTAACAACAACAATAAATAAAAACTTACATTAAACTAACAATCAGGAATAAATATAAGGTGGAAAGAGAGAGAAAGAAATAGAGGTCCTTCTCCAACATCGAAGGATCCATACTGCTCCAATCTTGTTTCTTTAAAATCCAACTTTCTCTTCTGTAGACTGTCACAGAGAATACCATAGTTTGCATACTTCGGATCTTTGTAGGTATAGATAGAGATCTGAATATTTTTTCCTAGGATCTCAGAGCCTTGAAAATTTTGCTCTTTTCCCAAGCCTTGGCTTGAATGATCCTATTTCTTTTGCCTTGAATGGTTATTGTTTTTTTTCCCCCGGATGTTAATCTGTATTTTTTTCCTATATTTTATTGATGGTTTTTATTGTATCTTATCCATAAAAACTTCTCATCTTGGTTAACATTTTAGAGACATTGTTTTTGGTCTTATGCTCAAATATTTTCAAATAATACCGTTTCACCCCAAAATAAGGCATCCCCCTATAATAAGCCCAATCGGACTTTTGAGCGCATGGCAATAAGGCCAAGCACTTATTTCAGGGTTCAAAAAATATAACACAGTGTCTTATTTTTGGGGAAACATGGTACCTATAGTGGTAGGTTTCAATGTCGGTATTCAAACATCCCTTAAGTCTCTGACAATTGTATCAAGTACAGCCCACTTCACGTATTACAAGAATGGTCAGAGAATCTGGAAAGGACTGTAGGATCCAACATGGTTTTTCTTTATAAGACATACTATAGAACCATCTCCCCAAAATCCAAAATTGAAAGAAGGGGAAAATATTCCTCTCAATAGGCAACAGAAAAAGACTTTCCTGGGATTATTGATTTGAAACTAAATTATCACTAAATCCACTAGAAAACATTTTCCCAGGATGCTTCAAAACTGAATCAAGCTAGTTTCCCCAAAGCCCTTCGTCAGAAGTAATAATCTGCCCTCTGATTTATAGAGCTGGGCCCCCCAATGAAACAAATCTGCAAATTGAAATGGGAAGTTGCTTCAAAGCAGTGAATCAAATAAAATAGCTTTGAAGTGTTTCATAACCTTTCAAAGCATTTCCCAGATATGATAGTTTTTCTGCTGCATCTGGGGTTGCTACACACAATGTAGTTTTTGATGTTGCATACATGTGACAAGCAAATGGTACTTGGGTTGGCTTACTGAAATTTCTGTGTTCAATCATCTTTGCACTCTGTACCTGCTTTTTCTCTGTTTTGTTTCTGGAGTCTTCAAAGTGCATTTAAAAATGCAAAAAGAATCTGTACTCTTGTCTGCTAAACCTAGGGGCATGTACACTCTGCGAATGTGCTTGGCTCCTATAGATGAAGTCCCTGCTGAATTTTGTTGCAAAGGCATGTTTAAATTTGTTGCTTTGAGACTTCTTTCTTGCAGTTTTTCTGTCTCTTTAGAACTTCATGTGTAAAAAAGAAGAGTGCTGTTGTTGAACAATGATATGTGCATGACTCTTTTATTCTGTTAAAGTAAGGTTCTGAAGTGCTGGCAGCCAGGCGGGGAGGAATTTCCAACTCTCTTTCTCCCAACATTTCTTCAATCCATTATTTTTTCTGTTTTGTTTGCTTTTGGCTGTCAAAAAGAAAAATAACCTGCAGTGCAGGTGGATCTTTAACTATTAAGAAGGAGGATCCTGAGTTTTTCTAGGATTACATTTAGAAATAGACAACAATTTGGAAGAGGTTTTTTTTTTTTTTTTAATTTTTAAAGTAACTTCTTAAATAGGTTGATTCAAACTATTTTCTGCCAGGATGTTCTGCTAATTTGAAAGGATTGTGGCTTTGGTCTATGAGTGATTAAATTTGCAGATCCCATTTAGTTATAATTTTAGATTCTTTTCTTTTAACAGAACACCAGAGCACGATATAGTGCTCAATGAAGAGTAGTGCTATTACACTGGAGGTGCAAAACTCTGGATGATCACTAGAGAGAAACAAAAATTTAGAATTTTATGTTTCTCTGTGTTACCATGTAAGTAGCCTCTGGATTCCCTTCTGTTTCTCAAAGCTAAAATGCTTAGAAAGCTGTCACAAATAATTTCAAATTTTGTTTAATTAATTATGGTCAGTCTGAAGTGGTTGGGCTTTTACTTTTTTAGTATACATTTTTTTCCCAAGATGGAAACAATACATATATTTTATGTTCATCCCTAGTTTTTTGCTATTTGAGTTTTGATTCCATTTCTGTTGGATGTTTTTTTTTAAAAAAAAAATGATTAGATGAGAACATTGTTGTTGTTAGTTGTGAAATTGTATCCAACCCATCGCAACCCCATGGACAATGTTCCTCCAGGCCTTTCTGTCCTCTACCATCCTCTGGAGTCCATTTAAGCTCACGCCTACTGCTTCAGTGACTCCATCCAGCCACCTCATTCTCTGTCATCCCATTCTTCTTTTGCCCTCAATCTCTCCCAGCATTAGGCTCTTCTCCAGTGAGTCCTTCCTTCTCATTAGGTGGCCAAAATATTTGAGTTTCATCTTCAGGATCTGGCCTTTTAAAGGATTGATCTCCTCTAGGACTGACCGGTTTGATCACCTTGCAGTCCAAGGGACTCGTAGGAGTCTTCTCCAGCACCATAGTTCAAAGGCCTCAATTCTTTGGCGCTCAGCCTTTCTTATGGTCCAACTTTCACATCCATACATTGCAACTGGGAACACCATAGCCTTGACTATATGCACTTTAGTTGGCAGGGTGATGTCTCTGCTTTTTAGTATGCTGTCTAGATTTGCCATAGCTTTCCTCCCCAGGATCAAGCGTCTTTTAATTTTTTTGACTACAGTCCCCATCTGCGGTGAACTTGGAGCCTAGGAAAATAAAATCTGTCATTACCTCCATTTCTTCCCATCTATTTGCCAGGAATTGAGAGAGCTGGATGCCATGATCTTAGTTTTCTTTTTTTTTTCAAAAGTTTTTTTTTTTTTTTTAAACATAAAACATAAAATACATCGTTTTAGAGCAAGGGTTTGGTCCGGCATAAAATAAGTACAATTATTCACATTCCCTCAATCAATTTTGTTCCAAATTTTATCCATTTACATCTTTTAAAAAAAAAGAAAAAGAAAAAAGAAAAAAAATCTTATTCTAAAGATTTATTATTCTACTATTACACCCAAAATTCTAAACAATAAACACTATTCTAAATCTTTATCATTTTAACAATCAATATTTCATATATATTCCTCAATCCTAAAACCCATTACCTCAAATCTATATTTTACTTCTTTTAAATGACATCTAATATCCATAATCTTTTTATTGCAAAAGTTTTACAATTACATTTTCACCCCTTTCCCTCCCCCTCAACCCACCCCGAACTTCCCAACCTCCCTAACCCTCCCTAGCCCACCCCTCCCCCCGGACTTCCACACAATATACTCATGTCAAGTAAAAAAACCCCCCTTTGTATAAAACTTGAACCCCTCCCTCCCCCGTATAATTTTTCATCTTCATTACATTAAAATATTACTGTCTTGACATATCATTTACAAATGAAAGCTATTTGATACTTCCTAGTTTGATATTTGTTCTGAACATAATCTATCCACTTTTTCCATTCCCATTCATAAGTCTCTTGTGAACAATCTTTTAAGTATGCTGAAATCTTCGCCATCTCTGCAAAACTGGCCATCTTCAAAATCCATTCCTCGATAGTGGGCAAAGCTTCATTCTTCCAGTATTTACCTATCAACAATCTTGCTGCTGTTATCATATACAATATCAATTTTGTTTCACCCAATGTAAAACCCTTAACTATACCCAATAAAAACAGTTGTGGAGAAAATTGAATTTTTTTCTTCAAAACATTCTGCATGACCCACCAAATTTTTATTCAAAAAGCCTTAACTTTCCTACAAGTCCACCAAACGTGATAATATGTAGCATCCAAACAATCACATCTCCAACATTTTGGCTGAACATTAGGGTACATACACGACAATTTTTTTGGGTCTAAATGCCATCTATAAAACATTTTATAGAAATTTTCCCTCAAATTCTGCGACTGTGTAAATTTAACGTTCTGAACCCAGATTTTTTCCCATGTTTCCAGCATCACTGGTTCTTCAAAATTTTGTGCCCACTTAATCATACAATCTTTAACTAATTCAGTTTCTGAATCCCTTTCTAACAAAACATTATAAAGCCTTTTAATATGCATTGGACCTTTCTCTTTTATGTGTCTAACCAATTCTTCCTCATGCAACATAATACCAGTTTTTTGGTCCTCTTTCCATCTCAATTGTAACTGATTATATTGTAACCAAGTTAAGTTAATCCCTTCATCCAACAGTGTCTGTAATGTCTTCAACTGCCATCTGCCCACATCTGTAAAAAGAACCTCTTTGTATAAACCCCCCCCGAGTGACATTATATTTGTATTCCACATTATATGACCAAGATCCAGCCATAGCGGTATTTTATAATCCCATTTGAATCGGTGCTTCTTCCAAACTCTCATCAAAGAGTCTCTAAGTATGGCTTTTAAATACTTTATCCACTTTGTTTTCATAAAATAAGTAAGCATGCCATCCAAATTCAAGATCAAAACTTTCTATATTCAATATTCCAGTCTTTTTCCTTCCAAACCAATCGCTTGCTTGAATCAAAGCTGCTGCTTCATAATATAACTGTAGGTTTGGAAGTTTAAGACCTCCCCTTTCTGGAACATCCTGCATAATTTTCAATTTCACTCTCGGTTTTTTCTCGTTCCAGACAAACTTATTCACTCCAGTTTGCCAGACTTTCAGTTGTTTATCACTTTTAAGCACCGGAATCATTAGAAACAGAAAAAGAAATCTTGGCAAAATGTTCATCTTAACTGCTGCTATTCTTCCAAGTAGAGACAGCTGCAGTTTTTTCCAGGTCTCCATATCTTTCTGCACCTCTCGCCACAACACCTCATAATTATTTTGAAACAATTTCATGTTTGATTCTGCAACCTGAACTCCTAGATATTTTACCTTCAGTACAATCTCAAAACCTGCCCTCCTTTCAAGCTCGTGTTTACGATCTTGTGTCATATTTTTAACTATCATCTTAGTTTTTTTCTGATTCAGTCTAAAACCTGAAACTTTACCATAGTCTTGTATAATGTCCTTCATCTGGATTATTGATTCCATTGGCTGTATTAGGGTAATGACCAGATCATCTGTAAATGCCTTTATTCTATAATCCTTTTGCCTTATCATTATACCTTTCAAAATATTAGAGTCCCGTATTGTATTTAACAAGACTTCTAGTGTTAGAATAAATAGCAATGGGGATAGCGGACATCCCCGTCTTGTTCCTTTTTCAATTTTAAACTCTGTTGTCAAACTTCCATTAATAATAATCTGTGCCTTTTGCTCTTGGTAAATTGCTGAAACCGCCTGTATAAATTGGTCCCCAAAGTCCATCTTTTTTAAAGTCTTTAATAGAAAATTCCAATCCACTCTGTCAAAGGCCTTTTCCGCATCCAGAAAAACCAGCACTGCAGGTATCTGTTTGTTCCTCTCAAGATATTCCAATAAGTCTATTACTTGCCTTACATTATCATTCATATATCTACCCTCGATAAATCCCGCTTGGTCATCATGAATCACCTTTTGGATTACTGGCATCAGCCTGTTGGCTAGTACTTTTGCATAAATTTTATAATCAGTGTTAAGAAGAGATATTGGTCTATAATTCTCCGGTTTTTTAGGACCTGCATGTTCTTTTGGTATCAAAGAAATATAAGCTGTTGTCCATGATGGGGGTATTTTACCCCCTTGTTGAATATTACAAAACAAATCTCTAAGTTGTTCCACCATTTCCGCTTGCAAAGTTTTATAATACACTGCAGTCAAGCCATCCGTTCCAGGAGCTTTAGCTATTTTTAATTGTTTAATTGCTACCATTATCTCCTCCTCTGTTTTAGGATAATTCATTCTTTCCTTTTGTTGGTCTGTAATTTTTGTAACTCTTTTATTATCTAAATATTTTTCTATAAGTCCATTCTGCACATCATCTTTGGCATATAGTTTAGTATAATAGTCCACAAAAGCTTCTTTAATTAATTTTTGTTGAAAAATTTCTTTCCCTCCAATATCAATATTATCAATAGTCCGTATACTCTGCTTTTTTCTTAATGTGTAAGCCAACCATCTGCCCGGTTTGTTGGCATTACAAAATGTATTATGCTTCGCATATTGTAAGTTTGTTGCAGCTTGTTCCGCCATAAGCATTTGAAATTGGTCTTTCAGAAGTTTTATAACACCACGTATTCTTTCATCTGTTGGGTTTTTAATAAGTAGCTGTTCTTTGTTCTTTATTTCTACTTCCAATTCAGATCTTTTCTTTTGTCGAGTCAATCTATGTTTAGAGTTCATATAAATAAGCACCCCTTTGCTCGCATCCCACACAATTTCAATTGGGGTACCTTTATTCAAGTTTATTTCAAAAAATTCTTTCAAGTGCTTTTTAAGTTCTATTATGTTTTTTTCAGATGGGGACTGCAGCCAAGAAAGGAGGAAAATATTTTTTGTCAAGATTATGGATATTAAAAACATAATATCCATAATCTTGACAAAAAGTATTTTCCTCCTTTCTTGGCTGCAGTCCCCATCTGCGGTGATCTTGGAGCCCAGGAAAATAAAATCTGTCACTATCTCCATTTCTTCCCCATCTATTTGCCAGGAATTGAGAGGGCCGGATGCCATGATCTTAGTTTTCTTAATGTTGAGTTTAAAGCCAACTTTTGCACTCTCCTTCTTTACTCGCATCAAGAGGCTCTTTAGTTCCTCTTTGCTTTCTGCCATTAGAGTGGTATCATTTGCATATCTGAGGTTGTTGATATTTCTCCCAGAAATTTTAATTCCAACTTTTGATTCATCTAGCCCCGCCTTTCTCACGATGTACTCTGCATATAAGTTAAATAGGCAGGGTGACAGTATACAGCCTTGCCAGACTCTGCAAGATTTTGAATAGCTCAGCTGGAATACTGTTTCCTCCACTAGCTTTGTTGTTGCCCAGATTTTCTACGGCCCATTTGACTTCACATTCTAGGATGTCTTGCTCGAGGTCAGTGACCACCCCATCATGGTTATCAGGGATGTTAAACTTGTTTTTGTATAGTTCTTCTGTGTAATTTTGCCACCTCTTCTTAATTTCTTCTGTCTCTGTTAGGTCCCTGCCATTTTGGTCCTTTATCATGCCCATCTTTGCATGAAACGTTCCCTTCATATCTCCAATTTTCTTGAAGAGATCTCTGGTCCTCCCTATTCTACTGTTTTCTTCTATTTCTTTGCACTGTTCATTTAAGAATCTCTTCTACCTATTCTCTGGAATTCTGCATTCAACTGGGTGTATCTTTCTCTTTCTTCCTTGCCTTTCACTTCCCTTCTTTCCTCAGCTATTTGCAAAGCTTCCTCAGACAGCCATTTTGCTTTCTTGCATTTCTTTTTCTTTGGGATGGTTTTAATTGCTATCTCTTGTACAATGTTGCGAACCTCTGTCCATAGTTCTTCTGGCACTCTGTCTATCAGATCTAATTCCTTAAATCTATTTGTCACCTCTACATATTCATATTCATCAGGGATATGATTTAGTTCATACCTGAGTGGCCTAGTGCTTTTCCTTATTTTCTTCAATTTAAGTCTAAATTTTGCAATGAGAAGCTCATGATCTGAGCCACAGTCAACTCCTGGTCTTGTTTTTCTGACTGTATAGAGCCTCTCCTTCTTTGTCTGCAGAGCACATAGTCAATTTGATTTCTGTGCTGACCGTCTGGTGATGTCCATGTGTAGAGTTGTCTCTTAGGTTGTTGGAAAAGAGTATTTGCTATGACCATTGTATTATTTTGACAGAATTCTATCACCCTGTGCCCTGCTTCATTTTGTACTCCAAGGCCAAACTTGCCTGTTATTCTGGTTATCTTTTGACTTCCTACTTTAGCATTCCAATCCTCCATGATGATAAGGACATCATTTTTTGGTGTTAATTCTATAAGGTGCTGTAGGGTTTCATAGAACCGGTCAATTTCATCTGCTTCAGCACCAGTGGTTGGGGCATAGACTTGGATTACTGTGATATTGAATGGTTTGCCTTGGATTCGAAATGAGATCATTCTATCATTTTGGGGATTGTATCCCAATATTACTTTTCCTACTCTTTTATTGATTATGAAGCCTACTCCATTTCTTCTGAGGGATTCTTGCCCGCAGTAGTATACCTGATGGTCATCTGAATTAAATTCACCCATTCCTGTCCATTTTTAGTTTGCTGATTCCTAAGATGTCAATGTTCAGTCTTGTCATCTCTTGTTTGACCATGTCCAGCTTGCCTTGATTCATGGATCTTACATTCCAGGTTCCTATGGAGAAAAAATCTTTACAGCATTGGACTTTCCTTTCACTATCAGATGCATCCACAGCTGAGCATCCTTTCAGCTTTGTCCCAGTCACTTCACTCTTTCTAGCACTACTAGTACTAGCCCTCTGCTCTTCCCTAGTAGCATATTGGACACCTTCCGACCTGAGGGGCTCATCTTCTGGTGTCATATCTTTTTTTCCTTTTGGTACTGTCCATGGCAAAGATACTGGAGTGGGTTGCCATTTCCTTCTCCAGTGGATCACGTTTTGTCAGAACTCTCTGCTATGACCTATCCATCTTGGGTGTCCCTGCATGGCATAGCTCATAGCTTCATTGAGCTATGCAAGCCCCTTCGCCACAACAAGGCAGTAATCCATGAAGGGGAGATGAGAACATTATGAGTACTAAGAAGAATGCACTACTATAACTACATACAGTAATATATACATGTACATGTTAACAGAAGGAAATATGAAATAATAAACATGAGATAGAACTCTTAAAATAAAAATTACACTCCATCATCATTCTCCTACAAACTGTATTTTTATAGAATAATTGTTAAAAATGTTTAATAATAATGATATAATTTTAAATTGATTAAGTATCTGTTGAACGATGCACGTTACATAAAAATAAAAGACATGGGTATCTTGTCACCGTAATCTACATACAGTGTTCCCCTCCATTAAGAACTTCAGGCTGCATTCCTTTCCTCATCAATGGCTTCTTTTATATCTTTCGCTTGGTTACCTTGATAGCCAATATTACTGTTTCTCATACAATAATCTGTCTGCATTGTCAAACTCATAGCCACCCTCCTCTCTTCCTAGAATCTATCAGGCTATTCCTGTAATTAAGTCTATGCTGATCATTTCTGGCATCTCACACCATCTGCAGAACAAGAAATATTAGCATGATGTGATTTCTCTCACTTTATGCTTCTCTGCCTCTGTTTAATTATGCTCTATTTGTGCTTGACTTTCTTGGAGAAACTCATGGGCTGCAAGGGGTGTGTGGATTTGGAAACAATTTCCAACAGTGAATAGCTTTATGTCCAAATCTGTTCATTTCCAGTGAAGAGTAAAAAAGAAAAAAAATCTACAGCTTGAATAATGGATTGTTGTGAATAGGTTTACAAGCAGCTTCTCAAAACTTCAGCAAGAAGGATATGCTGTGTGTAAATTATTACAAATGCAGAATTATTGCATATTCTTTATCAGGAAAATGGCTAGCCTAGTGCATCAGTTGGAGGTTAGCAAAAGGATCAATTAATCTCTGCCTTAATGACGTTAAAGATAAATCAGAAGCTAAAGTAAATCTATTCAGTTGCCAAGATTTCTGTACCTAATTCATTTTCTTTCTTAATAAATCTAGTTAAAGATGATTTTTGTTTTTTGTTTTTAAGTGGCCAAAAGGTGGCATATTTTGTCTCTTTCATCACAGATTTATTATTTAGATGAAATGTGTATTATTTAGACAGACCCATTGATCTAAAGATCAGTTTTTAAAGGTCTGATTTACTGATGACAGTATATTAGAGGTTCCACTTATTCTCATTCATAACCAGGTTAGATTATAAATCATTGACCAAGGCTAAGGCAAGATGTAAGAAAATGACGTTTTCTGTTTTCCATTGACTAGCAAGGCAAGGCCACATATGTAATTGCTTTTATTTTGAATAAAATCAGCTAAAACAATGGCCTCTGCAGGGGAGTGGATTTGATTTAAATCGAGTTGATTTAAATCATGATTTAAATGACTAGTAAAAAGGCTTGATTTAAATCAACTCGATTTAAATCATAATTTTTAAAGAGCAACTGTCATCTCTGCTACTCCTTTGACCCACTGTTGACTCACCGATAGTCCCAGTGTTGCAGAATATACAGCCTCATGCTACATAACTAAGCTCCATTTCATGCTGAATAAACTAAATTATTTATATATATTAAATAGAAAACTATCTTACGATAGATTTTTACCCCAAAAGTTTTTTATTAAAATAAATTCAATAAAAATCAAAAAAATCCGATTTAAATCAAAAAAATCTGATTTAAATCAAAAAAATCTGATTTTTTTGATTTTTTTAAAAAAATCATTGATTTTTATCCACTCTGCCTCTGCAGGGGAGTGGATGAAAATACATGATCAGAGAAAATAATGATCATCTTTTTTTTCAACATATATCACACATGCAATATTTGTAAAAAAGGGATAGGGCTGTAACCATGCTGTTGCAATCACCATCTCCTATTTTCTGTCCGTCCCCCACTCCTGCAAGTGTCCTTTGATGAAATTTGCAGTTATAGTAGATTCTCCTGAAGAAATGAAGCTTTTGGGTAGCATGAGATGTACACTACTCCTTTTGTGGGGAATAAGCATATCAGTTTCTGGTTGACAAATTCAGAGACTTTTTGTAAGGGATTTTTTTTTTTGTCCAACTTTTTATTCCTCTCCCCCTCTTTGTAGAAGCACTCTCTGGCAAAAAATGTGAAAAATTAGAGAATTATACATTTAAGGTTTTAGAATTAGGCCTCTTTATATTATGTTCTTTCTAAAACACATTAAAATGTAACTGTCTTTTTTTTTTCAGGCAAAGAAAGTAACTCTTCCTCAGTAAAACACTATGACTATACAGTCCCTAATGAACTATAATTAGAAAGTAGAACTGTCAGTCATTCAAATCCATTCCTTTTTCTATCAATTGTTGAATTTCTTGAATTGAAATTAGTTTCTAGCTCTATTCCATGTAGCATTACAATTATAGAGGCAGTGTTACATGGAATGATTCATAAAAAGCTCCTTAATGTACTTAGTCTGTTATAGCAGAGAGCATTCAGAGTTCAAAAAGCTGGTTTTCCCCTGAGTTTTCTAAGTGGCTCCTTACCAGCATCTTTGCAGTTTACTTTAAGTAAACCCCGATGCCAAATCTTTACGTAGCAAGGACATAATGGGTCAGGTCCCTCCCCTAATCCCATTCTATGAAATTTAGCAAAAATGAAAACCTTACTTGTGAACCATAATGCCTTATTATTAATAAAAAGAGATAAGGATACAGATATACAAATGGCAAAACGCTACCATGCTGGCACAAGAAAAACTATAAAAACTATTAAACTTGATTTGGTGCCCAGAGCCAGCTTTGCTTTGATCTATCAGTCTATCCTCTCTCGCTAAGATATCCATAATGTTTATTACAGAACTGAAGCTATTCCTCCTCCTCTTCCTCCTCTTTGGTGCTTTCAGTTTAGTGTTGATTCCTGGTAACTGCCTGGATGAGTCCCTGCAGTTTATTTGGGAAGATTTCAGAAGTGGTTTGTCACTGCCCGTTTCTTAGATGTGATTGGTTGTTTCTCTAAAGCCCCCCGGTAGGGTTGTCAGGTGTCCACTATTTGAGCGGACAGTCCACTTTTTTCACATTATGTTCACTATTTTTTTTCACAAAATAGTGGACTTTTTTTTTATTCAAAAGCTTTATGATGAAATAGTACATAATCTAAAGCTGTACAGTCTAAGAGAATAAGGATAGGAGACAAAGATCGAATGCTCATTGCAATAATCACATTTTACACAACAGCGCAAAAAATACATTAAAGCAGTTATCTTTTGATATCGAAAATGTAGTGCTGAAGGTTTTTGCTGAATTTTCGAATTCTGCGAAGAACGAGAAGAGTTGAAATCATTTTTTGAGTTTTGCAAGTCAGAATTCCATGAAGTTTTGCGCCATGTTCCAACATGTTGGTTAAGTTTGTTTAAAGCAGTCGAAAGACTTATTTTAAACTGGATACCTCTAAAATCGTATTTTATTTCTCTTGGATCTGATGAGTGCCATAAGGTTATCTGGCACCTTATTTCGGATCAGGAAAATGAACTTGCAAAGGACGATGAACCAACAATTTCAGAATTGTATTATATTTCACGCACTTCTTCATGTCAATAATGCAAGACACCCTACTGAAGCTGGAAAGCAAGAAAATTCTTGCATGTGATCTTCACATTATCATGTATAAGCTGCGTGATTCTTTGAAAAAAAAAATACAATGAGCAGTTTTTTGGAATGAAAGTTTTATTTGCCTTACGTAAAAAACATTTGCCTGAGAATGCTGTGCAAAAGTTCAAGAAAGAAGCCATCAACATGTATCAAAGAGCTATTGCGTAACTAGAAAAGTAATATAATTTCACTGATTCAGTATATGAGATGCTAAATTGTTTCAATCTAGTTGATCGCAATAATTCTCCAACTTTAGAAGAAATGATGAACATCTGGTTATTATCACCATGGCGAGAAAAACTTCCACCCAACACTCTCTTCGATGAAATTTCAGTGTCATGGGAAATTTGTGGACTGATGAACGTAACCGACTGCTTGTACCATCAGTTCAAAGTGAACTTTGTATATTTTTTAATATTTCTCAATGTTGTACTGAAATTAAAGAATTATTCCTTAAACTCAAAGAATTGATCAAAGCTGTGCAGTCAAATAAAAAATATACACGACAGCAAAGTAAAATGTAATTTAATATTTTACATATTATTATAATATATTTGATGTTTTGAATTTTAAGTAAAGTTTTGAAGTGATTATTTTAATACGTGTTAAAATGTTTGTAAGAAAATATATAATTTAATTGTAATTTTTTTTAAAAAAATTACTACTTAAACACCCCCACCCCCGCTTGTCCGCTATTTTTTGGAAGCAGACCTGGCAACCCTAAAAGCCGGACTAGAGCTCACGGTCTCCTGGTTTCTAGCCTGTTACTGTAACCACTACCCCAAATGCTATAAGTTATCTTTCAGCTTTCAGAAAATGCACCCAAGGATGAACTGTAAAAAAAAATTATGTATATATTAAAACATCATCCATAGAAAAATCAAGACAATAAAAAAGCAGTGTTAAAAACAAATTATACCTAATCAACCCCTCAGAAGTTAAACAAAGATATAAATTAATAGCCTATCTAAAACAAAACAAAGTAAGACAAAGAATGCTACAAATGTGATGTCAGCCAAAGTAAGCAAAATATTCTAACCCTCACACTAACTTAGTGCCACTTGATTCTGAGACTCAAAGAAAAGACTACAATGAAGATTTTAAAA
Source organism: Pituophis catenifer annectens (assembly GCF_029215685.1). Lineage (NCBI taxonomy): Eukaryota > Metazoa > Chordata > Lepidosauria > Squamata > Colubridae > Pituophis > Pituophis catenifer. The sequence continues at coordinate 34,344,114 of NW_027256881.1, read as the reverse complement.
CTCTGGATGGATTCACACAGGAGATAGTGAGATGGTGGCCAAAACCTTAAACCTTTATGGAATTGGAATTGGCCCTAGGAATTGGCCCTAGGACCCACTTTGTAACACTTTGGATAACACTGGTGCAATATGGCAAACTGAATACGAACATGGAAATAATTGGGCTAATCAGTATTATGATAATGGAAGAATCTATAAATTGCAAGAGGTAGAACTCAAAACTGGTCAATTTTTCACATTTGTCTTTCACCAGATCCTTATCTTCCTCACTTGTAACTCTAAATGCAGCTAAACATGAAGCCTTTTTTTCTCAGAAGAAAAAGGATGTTTCCTCATTTAAAAAGTTGCTTTTTTATTAAAGCAATTATTCTATCTCTGTGCATATTAAAATAGTAGCACATGGTATCAATATAGCTCTGTTTCTGCTGGGTAAGACTTTGAAATTGCCCTAATCTATTTAGTGATTTTCCCTTTGCTTCTTTTCATTCCAGAATTAAGAATTGTATATGGGACATAGTACACAGTGCAGCAGTATAAAACAATACAGTCTATTTAGTTATCAGTATTTTAAAGGAAGTGAAAAGAATTAAGGGGTGCAAACCAATTTATGTTTATTTATTTTTCAAATTTCTATACCATTGAAATTACCCACAATCTAAGCGACTCTGGACAATTTACGATAAAAACATTCAGTAACATAAAAAAGCATAGTTACAAAAACAAAGATAAAAATAGAACGATGAACAAGATTAAAACAAAGATATTAAAAAAGTTAAAAGAGGCAGAGGGAGTGCCCTCAAGCCATCAATCACACCCAATCTTGACACTCCACCAGAAGGCCTGAAGAGTGAGGGCTTCCCACACTTCTTGAGGTAAGAAATTCCATAAAGTGGAGGCAATGGCAGAGAAGGCTCTCTTCTTAGATCCCGCTAGTTAAAATCTCTTAACCAATCAGATCTGTAATATGCTCTCCCTGCCTGACTCTATGGGATGGGTCAAAGTAATCGGGATAAGACTGTTCTTCAGGTAACCTAGTTATGCCATGTTGTCTCACATACTATCCCAGTGTTTTTCAAACTTGAGAACCTTATGATTTGTGTTGAAGTTAGGATTTCAGTTCCCAGAATTCCCCATCCAGCATTAGGGAAAGTTAATACTTTTAAAAAGTGAAAAAATACAACAAAAGAAAAATTTATACTATATCATTTTAACAGCAAATAGCAGAAATTCTACATAATTCTATTTTTTATCTGTATTTAGAATTTTTATTCACTATATATATATATATATATATATATATATATATATATATATATATATATATATATATATATATATATGCATATTCTTTCTAGCCAGGTTTTACCTACGTAAACTAAGTTGTTTTGCAGCTCTGGTTGTGTGAAATCTCATTCACAAGCTTCAGGGCTTTTTTTTCTGTTGACAAACTGCAACTCTGTGTTGCTCTCTGGGAGACTCAGATAGCTATTTCTGCCTTATAAGGCTTCGTCGGTGAGCCACACCCACTTCTCAGATATTCCCCCTGTAAAGGTATAATGTGTCTTTTTCTTTTTCGTAGGCTTTTATGTGCATATTCTTGCACATGGGTGTGCAAGAGTGGGTGTGGGTGTGCCTCACCGACGAAGCCTTATAAGGCAGAAATAGCTATCTGAGTCTCCCAGAGAGCAACACAGAGTTGCAGTTTGTCAACAGAAAAAAAGCCCTGAAGCTTGTGAATGAGATTTCACACAACCAGAGCTGCAAAACAACTTAGTTTACGTAGGTAAAACCTGGCTAGAAAGAATATGCACATAAAAGCCTACGAAAAAGAAAAAGACACATTATACCTTTACAGGGGGAATATCTGAGAAGTGGGTGTGGCTCACCGACGAAGCCTTATAAGGCAGAAATAGCTATCTGAGTCTCCCAGAGAGCAACACAGAGTTGCAGTTTGTCAACAGAAAAAAAGCCCTGAAGCTTGTGAATGAGATTTCACACAACCAGAGCTGCAAAACAACTTAGTTTACGTAGGTAAAACCTGGCTAGAAAGAATATGCACATAAAAGCCTACGAAAAAGAAAAAAGATACATTATGCCTTTTACAGGGAGGATAATTGGGAAGTGGGTGTGGCCCACTGAAGACGCCTTAAGAGGTAGAAATAGCTATCTGGGTCTCCCAGGAAGCAACACAGAGTTGCAGTTTGTCAACAGAAAAAGGGCCCAAGAACTTGTGAATGAGATTTCACAGAACCTAGGGCTGAAGAACAACTAAGTTTACATAGGTAAAACCTGGCTAGAAAGAATATGCACATAAAAGCCTATGAAAAAAGAAAAAAGATATATATATATATATATATATATATATATATATATATATATATATATATAATTATTGTGTGTTTTTACCCTATTGTATTCTATATACACGAGTCCCATATTTGTCCATTGAAATCTGTATCTGTAGGCAATCCACATATAGGTAGCAACTAGCAAGTGCTATCTGATCTTGAATCCATTGAGTAAATTGGGCCATACATTTATCTTTCCAAAGGCCTAATATCAATCTTTTCATCATAGTTAAGACACAGAGAATCCATTTACATTATCTGGTTGTCAAATTCTAACAATTATTTATGACATTGGCTCTTGCTGATTAAATAAGTTTGTTGTTATAGAAATGGCTAGTAGATACTTAGTATGCAAAAGTAAAAAGCTGCGTCTGTAATGTTATTACTTTATTCTAGTATGCTAAAAAGAGTTAGAAATCAATGCTTTTCTTTCTTCCCCCCCTTTACCATATATTTTCCCATTTTCTCTCATCTATTTTCCCTCTATTTTCATTTTCATTTCTATATATAATGTATATAGTTTGAGAGAATATTAGCTTAGAATATTGGATAAAGTTTAGCTTTTGTCACACAATTACATTTATATAGTCCATTACTTTCTCTCAAAATAAGATAAGTTCAGGACATTGTGAAAACAAGTGTTTTAAATAAGCCTTTAAATTTATTACAACTCCAATAAAATCCTGTTTTTGACAATTCTTTTGAATGTAAACATAATGGAGCCCAATAAATTCTAAATATTATTTCTGTTGTACAATGCATAATATAAAGTCTATTGACACTCTTACTAAAGAAGCTAGATTAGATGCTTTTTAAAATTCCTTTATTATTTTTATAAATAACTGAAGACAACAAACATGCCTAATATTCCTTCTTCCTTCTATTTTCCCCATAACAAACATCCTGTGAGGTGAGTTGGGCTGAGAGAGAGAGAGCAACTGGCTCAAAGTCACCCAGCTGTTTTTCTTGCCTAAAATGGAACTAGAATTCATAGTCTTCTGGTTTCTTACCTGGTGCCTTCTTTTCTTTCTTTTCTTTTCTTGACATTATATGTATTTTTATCATAATGATATTTCTGATTCCCCCCCTCCTTTCATAATTATTTTAAAATAAATGAATAAATTAATAAGGGGTAGAGAAACACTGTACTGTTCATTTCATTTCATATAGACTGGAGCAGAAAAGTCTTTTCTAATGAATGACCACTAATCCAGGAAAAAGTCAGTTGAGGCTTCAGCTCATGTGAAAGTGCTTCATTTTATGTTAGTTATAGAAAATATAAAAATGGACAGACATTTTGCAACACAGTGCGGTTATATAGTTCTTTCTCTCTGTATATCTCCCTGTCCCTCCTCTCATACACACAGAGTAGAAGAGAACACCTTTCTCCAAGAGGCAAGGATGTGGGATCTATGGATCTAATATCCATAGATCCTGATCACATACTGTGAGTGCAGTTTCCTAGGCCAGAAATACTGTAAATCACCAGTCATAGGGTTTCTCAGATTTTGTCATAGCTAAGGGGGGTACTATAACTTTAAACATATCCAGGGAAAATCTTAAATGTTTTGTCATTTGGTGTGAGTATCAAAGAACAAGAGAAAAATTAAATAAATCTCCATTAGCCCTGGCCCTTCTTGGAGTGTGAGGATTATATACATATACACGGTTCATATTTATCTAGGGATTCTGAAACTGACACAAGGCTCAGATTTGAAATTTAAGGCTTCTTAATTCTAGTTTTAAGCAAGAAGCCATCATTACGGGGAATCAAATTCTTGTCTAGATTGGCTTTAAAAAGTGACCTGAAAGTAATTATTTGTTTTTATTAATAATGGAATAAGCCATCTTCTTACAGTCTCTAAAAGTCCTTTTATATAGATAGAGAGAGAGGGAGAGAGAGAGAGAGGGAGGGAGGGAGGGAGGGAGAGAGAGAGAGAGAGAGAGGGAGAGAGAGAGAGAGAGAGAGAGAGCCATTCAACATGCAGAAAACTTAACAGTCTTTCAGACACCACCAAAAAGTCAACAGGGAAAAAATATTTTATTTTATTTTATTTTATTTTATTTTATTTTATTTTATTATTTTATTTATTTTATTATTTTATTTATTTTTATTTTATTTTATTTTAACCAAATTTATTGGCTGCCCATCTTACCACAGGATAATAACAGTGAACCAAAGGTAAATGAATTATTTTAAGAAAAGGAGGATTGCATATCAAACCAAGTGAAGTGTTTAAAATGAAAAAATGTAATGAATTTGAATGGTTTTATAATCTGCATATGGAATTTCTTGTGTGCTATCAATGCAAGTTCATACTCCATGGATTTCATGTAAGCTTGTTTATTGAATAATTACAAAAAGATATGCTCTCTGGGCAGTGCTTCAGGATAGATATCTACTCTTATTTATTAGAATAAGCAGTATGGCTCCTGTTTCCTGTGATTCAGAAAGCAGTATCCAATCATTGATAGTTTGATCCTTCATGAATTTTTCCATTCCATTTTTAAGACCATCTAAACTGGTGGCCAGCAGCACATTTGATGGCGTCAAATTCAATAGTTTAATAATTGATGCATAGTTTAATTATGCATGAAACTCATGGTATTTAATCACCTCTAAAATAGTGGTTCTTTGTCCAGTCTGTCTGAAATTTTGTAGATGTTATGCTGTTAGTATATTTCTATTTGCTTAGAAAATACCAGTTACAGAGCTGATAACGGGTCACCACTGAAGTTAATTGGAAAATAAAGAAGATAAATAAAAACAGTTGGACAGAAGGACAAAAATATCTTAGGCAGCAATTATATTTAGCATGTGCCAGGGAATAACAAACTGAGTTTCACCTTTCTTTTAGTGAAAGCTCAGATTCACAAAACCCTGAGTAATAATTATAAAGGCATCTGAATGTCTAAATCCCTGGTTAGCCATGGCTTTGAAAGCATGAAAATGTATTTTTATTCTAATCATCTCAATCTCATTCATGAATATATATCTTTGTAACATGAAGGGCTGGAGTTTTTTTAAACATGATTTTATTCATTTGCTTGCTGGCTGGGTTTATAGACTCAGATTACTAATAAAAGAATACATGCCCAACATCTATAAATCAGGTTAAACACAAAAACATATATAAAAAAGATCAATTCATCTCATAACATGCATCAACATAATAAATACCAGGAATTTTAATTTATCCCCACCTAACCTCATCAAATGGAATTTATAGATCTTGGCATCATACTATGGTAGGCTAAATAAAGATTAGAGAACTGGTTGTCTGGTTGAAATAATTGAACTAGGTTTTTTGAAGTATGCAAGTGACAAATCTCATCAGCACAATAGTTCTCCATATAGAGCAAATTCCTGATTGAAAAGTTGCCTCAATACTTCCTTTATTCTTCCTGATATTATATCTCAAGGAAAAGATTCTTAAAGTACTGGATTCCTTTCATCTAGACTATGATGAAAGCATAGTATTCCTGATATGAAATCATGCTGCCTAGATCTCTTAGCCTCCATCTTCTTTCACCAAGGTACCTTTAAAGTTACAAGAGGTTGATGCTGCTGTAGTTCCAGAAGCTATTAGAGGAAATGGATTATCTTAATCTTTTCTACCATAGGTTCTTTTTGATGATACTTTACTATGAATCTCTGAATGACTTTATTTAGTGGTTTCTCATAAACATTGAAGAACATATATATAAAAGATATAAACGAACCCTGTGGAATCTAACAGTACAAAAGCCATGGGACTGAGTGAAAATTCTTAATACCATCTTCTGGAAATGACCATCTACTGTATTTTAACAAAATGACTCCAAGACTATTCTACAACACATAGCTTGGACAACTATTTCAGAAAAATATCATGATACTAAGGTCCAGGAGAATCCACAAAGGTCCCTTTTCCCTGTCCCTCTTCTGAAAAATATCACCTCAATTCAGCTCTTCATAGTAGAACAGTTTAGAAAACATTGTCTGCTTCTGATTCTCTGATTCTAGTGCATTGATGCGGGATATCAGGATTTGAGAGACATGGCTGTTCTGGACTAGACGGCAGTCAGATGTGGGTAGATTTATCCTGGAGCCAATAATGATGATGGACAGCTGCATAATATTGGTGGCAAAGAGTTTCTTTTCTGTTTTGTCTGATAAATTAGGTGTGTGTTGAAGGAGAAAGAACTTCAGTGATTTACAGCATGCATTGGTAATCTCAAGGCTAAACTCTGGCAGCTGACCCAGAATGCAGCAACTGATCTGGGAAGCAGTGCTTCTGAACCCCACATTATCTACATATTGAAATGACCTCACTAATTTCCCATTCCTTATGAGCCTCTATCTTTAATAGTATATGAAGTCCTACATGACTTAAACCTACTTATTCCCAGTGGTATAAATATGATCAAGGAAAGGGGGTAACTATTAGAGCTTCAGGCATTGGAAACCCTATCTGTATAATCAGTGCTTAAAAACAGTCCTCATTATGATCTGCTGCAAGACAAGCATGTACTCACAGAGATGTATTTTGCTGCCTTTGTGTCATTGTTAACTCCTGATAATTGCCTGACAGGTCCCTCCCTGAAGTTTTCTTGGCAAGATTTTGGAAGTGACTTCCCATTTTCTCCTTCCTAGAGCTGAGAGAGTATGACTGGTTCAAGGTCATGCAGCTGGCTTTGTGTCTAAAGCAAGACTAGAAGCATATATCCTGGTTTCTAGCCTTAACCACTAGACCAAACTGGCTCCAGCGAAATCTAGGGATTTTCTTTGGGTGCTGGAAAGGCTGGGGGATGGAGCAGTAGATAGAAGCCAGCAATGACTGAATGTGACAGACTAGAACAACTACTAGAGGGCAGCAAAAACATAAAAGCAATTCTAAATTTTGGTGCCATCTAATGGACATGCAGATCTGTGCGCCCAGGTCTGGCACCCTAATTTATTTATTTATTTTATTTAATAAAATTAGATTTCACTTTTATTATATTTTGTATAAATCACTCAAGGTGGCAATCATATCTAATTCTCCTTCACCCTCCTATTTTCCCCACAACGTTAACCCTGCAAGGTTGGTTGGGCTGAGAAAGACTAACTGGCACAAAGTCTCTCATGTGGCTTTCATTGCTAAGGTGAGACTTGAACTGACAGTCTTCTGGTTTCTGGCCTGGTGCAGGGAGTCCAGGACTGGTAGCCCAGTACTCTGCTGCTGCCACTCTGGCCCAAGGAAGTTCCCTCAGGTGTTCCATTTCAAAGATGGTCTGAGTGCTTTCTCAAAGGCAGCCACTAGCTATTTAACTGATAACCAATATTGGAAAGAAAAGCCAATTTAAGAGGCTTGCTTTGGGATGAAGGCAGCTGTACATATGTCCCTCCCTACTCTGTGTAGTCTGCGCCCTCATTAATGGGGCATCACTTGCAGGTCCTGCTTTGGATGTGCTTGTTATCAGACATTAATTCTATTTTTCCTTTGGCAAAAACAATCTTACATTGGGATTAATATTTCTTACTATAGTTCATCTGCATACTCACAATCTATTTTTCCATACATTTTAATGTTATTGTTTTAGTTTACAGCTAAGTATCTTTTAATGGGTATTTTACTGGTTTCTTTGAAAGCTGTTAAGGCAATATCTGACCCTTGAAACATAAATAAATTAATAAGCCATGGCAATTGATTGTAAAAGGAAACACCTCATTTGATGTGGTCAATATTTTGCATAAACTCAGTGAAGATTAATGGTGGTTAATCTTGCTTTGTGTAAACTTTGTGTAATAGCCTCTATCTACACATTTACTCAACCTAGACCCGGGGTGCCAAACTCGTGGCCCACAGGCCGGATGCATTATGTGCTGGCCCCGCCCCCACCCGGTTTAGTGAGGGGGGGAAGTCCCAATACGTCATGTGATGCCGCTGTGACACTGCAAGTTTGACACCCCGACCTAGACAGATGTGAAAGGCAAACATCTTTGGAATGGATGATTTTTCCAGAAATAGATACAAATATCTTGAGCCTTTTGGACATTATTTTAATTTTCTTCGAAAATGTTATAAACATTTACTGGAATAGGATCTTCAATGTTCTGTCAAAACATTCACTTTTATCAATGCCTGGCAATGACCCTGTATTTTGGATATTGTTTATAACGGTCTCAGCATCCTTGTTGATAAGTAATAACATTCTTTTTGAGGGACTCAGCTAAAGTCAAACATTTCTTTATCTTTTTCTGTGTATTCTGGCAACTGTCTGGATCAGTCCCTGCAGTTTTCTTGGCAATTCTTCCAGAAGTGATTTGACATTGCTTTTTTCTTAGAGCTAAAGTAGACCTAAGATCACCCAACTGGCTTTGTGTCTAAGGTGGGACTAGATTCATGGTCCCCTGAGTTCTAGCCTGCTACTTTAACCACTACTCCAAACTGGCTGGCATAGATTGGGAAGAGAATTGTAAACCATTTAATGTACCAGTATATATAGTAAATATGCTATGCAGATTATCCTTTTTAAAAAAAATATTTGCAACCATAAGCATAGTCATTTTCAGCTCCTATATTCTTGAAATAGTCTCATAAATATATAAACACCTTATGGAAATAAAGGCACAGTAATACAAAGAAATTTTATTCATATAAAAAGATAGAATAAGCATAATTGTAAAGTCATACCAATATAATTCATGTTTATCATGGTATGTGAAAATAACATTTCATTCTGTAAAAGTTTTTTTCCCCCCAAAACATAGTCCAAATATATACACAGAAATATAGCTTTTTGATAATGATCCTCATCCTTTATTGTCAAGCACTGTACTTTTTTTTTATTATTCAGTGATCTGTGGAAATTGTACTATTTTGTTTGTTTGTTTTTAAAACTTTTCTAATCCAGAGACAGGATCATCCAGCCATCTATCAGTTAGCTACATCTCAGTTATACCACCTCTCAGATTGTGAAAGATTATAATTTGATGTAAGAAATTGTAGGAAGGTCTAACAATTCCTTATACATTTTGATTTTTTTTTATTTGTACCATTATCTTTCAGAATTAGAAAAAACACACCAAGCCAACATAAAGGTACTTTGACAACAAATCAAAGGCAAATATTTACCAAAATCATCGATATACTTATTTAGTATTTGTATTAAAAAGTGTTTAATTCAGTTCATTTCAATTTTTTCATTATGGTCACTGACAAATGTAATGGATAAAATATAATCTCTAATAAATAAAATACCAAGTTTAACAATAAAATACAAATAAAATACAAAGAGGAAAAACAACAACAAAAGCATTAAAATAGATATCAAACCAATAGACATTTCAAAATATATCATTCTATGCTGTAGTCAAGTAATAAAACTTCTAGCTAAGATAATCAAGAAGAAATTAATCAGCTGGTTGGAGGCAATTCTGCAAGCTAACACAGAAGAAATAGCTACATAAAACTTGGTTTTTGTGTCCTGCTCAAGAAAAAAGATAATGGACATATAATTCATTTGTTCACTCGAGAAAAGATTTAATAATGCAATCAGCCTATTAGGGAAATCTTTGTAAAAATCACAGCATAGTATGTCATGAGCCAGCAAATTAACTGTTCAGACACTACATGGATAAATTCCATTAGCATGAGGAAATTTCCTTAATCTGCCCTCTAGAACTGCTGAGATTGTCAAGGTGCAGTAAACTGATGAGGAAACTCTGATGTTTTAAGACTATTCACCTGGTTCCCTAATTCAACTTGAGTACGAATTAATTAATTTGAGATTTCATATCCGAAATCTTTTGACTCAGCATTATGCTGCTGGTTCATAGCCCAAAATCAATAACAATTTGGGGAATATATCATTTCTTTCTTCTCTCATTCAGGTGGGTAGGTTAAAAAGTTTAGTCTGAATGAAGAGATTCTTCCATTGCAGTTGGAGCATAGGGAAAATATTTAAATTAGAAAGAGGGATTTAGTTGACTATCCTCTGCAGCAAACCTAATAACTCCAATAAGTTATGGGTGAAAGACAACAAAAAAATAAAAGAATGTTTGAGATAGTTACAAGATCTGAGATGAAGCTTCAGAATGTGGGTGCAAAACAGTTCATATCCAAGCCATGTCAAGCATGGACAAATGTTTCAACTAGTACATACATGAACAAAGCACAGACTATATGTGTCTCAGATATTTTGCATGCATGAACTAAAGTATGAGTATAAGTATGAACCAAAACAAGACTGCTTTTTTTTAATATGGACCAAAATATGGTTTCAGCTGTCTCAAAGTGTTTCAAGTGTTCCATTCTGTTCTGGATGATGTGATTAAAAGTTGTCTTGCCTGGAACAGTCCAGCTGTTATCATGTGAATTATTTTCTCTTGGCAATTTGAGCAGGCAGGGATCAGTTAAGTCCTTGCTGCTGTTTGCTGAGACTGGCTGGGAGACAATCTGTGGGAGGTCTTGGGAATGAAACCAAAGAAAATTAAGGGGCACATGGCAAATGAAGATAGCCATTCTGGATTTAATTGCCATTGGAGAGACATCTATAGAGGAACTTGCTCTTGTGGACCCATTCCATCCTGTCTGCAACCACTGCAGATTGCAGGTCGGCAGGAGAAAGGACACCAAACAGCTTTCAGTTCCTGGGATGTTTATGCACCTGTCCAGCTAACATCCAGATATCCTTTTGCATCTAGTGACAGTACATAACCTGTGAAATTGACTAGCAGCTGTCCAGTTTCTCTCTGGCAAGCAAATTGGAACAGATAAAAACACATCCAAGAATACAATAACTGATGTTCCAAAATTATTATAAAGAATTACAGCAACTGCTGTGTATCAAATGTAAATTTTATTCATACTGCAGTAAGTTTTGAAAAAAAATTTGGGGAAGGGTGGATCATTTTCATCTGTTTCTATCTGTTTGCTCAGACTTCTGTTGTACAAGCAGCACGATCTCAAACAGAGCAATTTGCCTACAAGTTGGTGAAGAAGGTGAAACCATTGGATTCTAAGTAAGCATTTATGTTTGCCAGCTTGGGTGGCCCAAAGATGAAGAAAATTGACATCCACAATGACTGTCTCATCTGATGAAAAGACCTCCTGATTGCAGAAATGACCTTGGTGGAAGAGACAAAACCAGGTTGCAGTTAGATGAATGGGCAGACAATCAAGTAGTTGTTCTTCAGCTATCAGACTTTATACTGAGGTTTAGCAATCATTAATTTTCCAACACATCACCTTAAATCAACTCCTGGACTTTATTTGTCCACAGATTCAAAGAAATAGCATATGGCAGAGAAGAATGAAGCCACTTACATAACGGTCGATCACCAAGATATGAAACACTTTGATATATTCTCAAATATTTAAACATGAGGGGTTTTGCTCCCACAATACTGATAGTTGATATTTGGAAGCCTTGAGGCAAGGCAAAAACGATATGCTTCCATAGCTCCTTCTATATTCTGGGAACTTCTAGTTCCTTGCAAACTCAACACTTACCTCAGCAGGATCACTTGAAGGCTCAGTTCTGGCATGGCCTTTACCTGGACAGATCCAAGCCTGGCAACCTTGATGTGGATCAATATGGTAGACCATTTGCAAGGATATGTATCATCAAGAATACTCTGTTCTGCACTACATAAGCAAATGAGGAAGGTGAAGAGATGGACCAGTTCCAGTTTTGGACAACAATTGCGAGGTCTGCCTAGATCTGGCAATGATTGCTTTAGCAGTTTCTCTCTCGCTTATCTGAGAGATGCACCACTGGATGAGATCTATTTGGCTTATCTGGCTGTCCCTTTCATTTCCAGAATAATTACTGATTGAGAATCAAATTGGAGGAGATTCACATGGCTCCTCTGTTTATCTTTGCAGACTGGTTTGTAGCCACATAATATATACTGTATACTTCAGATATATACACACCAGGGGTGGGGTCTACTTACCTTTACTACCGGTTAGCAATGGGAGCGCACACATGCACAGTTAATCCATTATGAAGTCCGGACGGGTGGACAAAGCCTCCCGCCGCTTTTACTACTGGTTTGCAAGAACCGGACAGAACCAGGAGCAACCCACCACTGATACACACACAGCATGGACATAACACTCTGGCCAGTAGTATGGCACATTGCTGAGACAGATGAGAACTATTCTCCACTCATCAAGTTATTACTAGATTGCATGGGACACGAGCTGGGACTGGAAGAGAGGGTTTGGTTGGGTGAGGATTCAAGTAGATAAATGAGACTTTACATGGTTGGAATAACGTGTATCCTTGAAAATAAAAGCCAGTGAATTGCTGAAGCAAAATGTAACAAAAGTGTTTGTGCATGTACGTGTATAAAAGCCAGCAAGGAGAGACTATTTCCCCCCCCCCCCGCCCCTTGAGTGAGACTCCTTTCCTGATCAGTGATTTGGCTCCTTCCCTCTTTCTTTTTTCCCTTTCCCTTTTGTTGTTTCATTCCCATTTTCTCATTCCATCAGGCAGAAATTGCCATTCATTCTTTCTTTGACTCTCAGAAAGAAACAAAAAAATAGTAAACCAACTGGTGAACCTGGGGAAGAGGGCAATCCATGCTTGTAATTGCCTGCAAGGTTAGATGCAGAAAATATGGATTTAGAAAATTATTCTAATATAGGTATTTTAAGTAACTCATTAAAAGATTGACTTGGAATGTCATATTTTTTGTCAGGAAGTCCTCCTGCCCTGGAGGAGATTTGTACTGAAAAGGATGTGTTTTGTGTGAGAGATAAAAAGAAAAATATAGCAACTGTAGAAGTTACACATAAATATTCCTTTTAATATGCTCTCCCAAATTTAAATATTTTTATTTCTTTGCTGTTCAAACCATCTCAAGTTGCACTATCATACTGTAGTTTATCTTCTTGGTTGAAGCTCTCTAAGCTTCTCAGTTTGGAGAGATTTCTGGACATGTGTGATGTGAGTTGGACATTGGGACTGCGCTGTACATTATAGCCGCGGTGGCAGTTGACACCCCCAGGTTTATGGTCATGGGGGATTTTAACTTGCCATCCGTGGGTGAGACGTCTGAGGTGGCTTGGGAGTTCATGGTTTCCATGACGGCTATGGACTTGACCCAACTAATTCATGGCCCTACCCACACGGGGGAAAACACGCTGGACTTGGTTTTTGTCTCTGGACAGTGGTTGAGTGATCTTGAGATAGGGGATATAGTCATCGAGCCCTTGTCATGGTCGGATCACTTGACCTTCACGCCTTGACCTTCGAACCGCTGCACCTCGCTGCAGGGAGGCAGAGCCGGTAAGATGGTTCCACCTCAGGCACCTGATGGAGCCTGATAGATTCCAGATGGAGCTTGAGACATTCCCTGAGGCTCTGGCTCACACCCCGACTGGAGACCTAGTGGCTGCCTTGGACAGGCGGCCCCTGGAGCTTTGGATTGGGTCATGTCTTTGCGGCCTCTGACCCGGCGCCGGTCTCACTTGGCCCCTTGGTTCACTGAGGAGCTGAGGGAGATGAAGCACCAGAAAAGACACCTGGAGAGTGTCACTGCGTTTTTGTATTTACCAGCTGAGCTCTCATTTCTGGACTGTCAGACTTTCCGTAGCTTGCCAACTTCTTATCAGTAAGCTACGTGTATCCGCATCCACATTCCGTTCCACACACACTCTTTCCTTTGTTCACTTGCCAGAGGTCCGGCTGCTGAGAAGCAGCTGGCATGAACTTTATTTTCAAAATGTAACCAATTAGATCAGTTAGGTGTTTTATTTTCTTTATAACAAATAAATGAGTTTTCTTAGAAATATCTTCGGGTTTTGTTTTCTTAAAGTATACTTGCAAGGAAAAGTCTTGATCCACCCCTCATAATCAGGTGCGATTATCCCAAAAGCAGCCACATGCCTGGAACTAGAAGCCATGGGAGAAGTAACAGATGAAATGCTCTTAAAAAGGCATCAGGAGAGAGATAAGCGAGAAACTGCTTTTGAAGATAATGTGCTACAACTGAGGTCAGTAGCGTCTCCTTCTGAATATGCATACTCTCAAATAGTCCTCCCAGAGCCTTCTGATTTTGTAATGCTTGGTGCAAGGCCAAAGTTTTTACAAACGGCCGAGCATTCTCACCCCCACGCAGAGAGAGAAATAATTCATTATTCTCCTCGAAGCTCTCAGCTTGCCCTGGATGAGCAAACTATAAAAGCCTATCGTGACCGTATAAAATTCTATGAACAGGAGATATCCCAGGCAAAAATGGCTATATCTATGCTTGAGCATAGAGAATCTCGTGACTTCAAATTCTCTAAAAGCGCCATTTTGGCTTCTTCTTCAGAGCCAAAGACACACACCCTGGTGGATTTTGTGTCAGGCCAATCAGAACAGAGAGCTGTGCACATGTCACATTTGTCACATGATGATCACTCCTACTCTAAAGTTCCAAGTGCCACGTATGCAGAGAGATTAGCTGAGCTGCCCGAAACAAAAGGTGCAGCACCATCTGCTGCCGAAAGTAATTTACTACAGAAAGCTGAAAGGCAACGTAGTCTACATGAACATTTTGAATTATTACAGCAGACCCTGGCAAACCTGTCTCTAATTCATTCAGAGATTCAGGCTGCAATCCCACAAGTGTCTCCACAGGCCCAAACTCAAGCACCCCCTGGTGGTGCTGGTGTCCTTTTTGATGGAACACAACAAAGCTTAATGCAGCAAAGGCAAATGACTGCATCTCCAGCAGGTCATGCTAATATTGCAGCTCAAGCACAAATGGCAGCTGGAACACAGCAGATTCCAGTGCAACAGCCTCAACCACAAATGCATGCACACGTGCCTCCAGCTGTACAACCAGGGCCAGCTCCTGGTCCACCTCCAGCGCAACAAGTGCCTTTACTTCCACAGCCAGCACCTCAAATACACATTCCTCAACAGGCATCTCCTGTTGCTCCACTGGTTGGTGAGTCAAAATTAAAGATGTCAGGACAGAATTATAAGGCCTGGGTCAGTGAGATTGGATTGTTACTTCGTAGAGAAGGTACTCACTGTATGGTTTTTAACCCCCCTGCTCAGCCTTGGTCCCCTGCAATAAGAGATTTAGAAATTAAAGCTTGCACAATATTATTGATGTCCATGGATACTGAACTGCAGGTTACTTTTTCGCCTGATGCAACAGCCCAACAAATTTGGGCCCAATTGGAAAATTGCTACAGGCCTGTTTCAATTGAATCTTCATGTTTGCTCATGTCTCAATTCCATGGTTCAAGATTGAAACCTGGTGAACAAATTGGAGGACATTTGACCAAACTGAAAGGACTGAGAAAAGAATTGAGAGAAAGAGGCTATAACATTGATGATATTCAAATGATCAGCATTATCATTAATTCTCTGAATTATGAATGGAAAGATGCCATTACAAAGATTAACCAAGTCCCTATTGCTCAACACACAGTGGACAATGTATGCAGACTTTTAATTGAAGAAGAAGCACTCATGCTAGCTATTCCACACCTGAGAGGACCACCCGCATCAAGAGCTCCAGCTAGGTGCCCTGTCCGAGAAAGGAACTACGCTCCAAGGATGCCAAGATGCTACATCTGTGATTGTGTGGGACATGCCACCCGGGATTGTCTCCAACGAGTTCCAGCGCCTGTCACGTACCAGCCCAGAGGAACAGACTCCTGAGGCAGAGGCAGAGGCGGTAGACAAGGTCGTCGTGGTCCCCAGTGTGATCCACAAGCTCCACTCGCCACATTGGCTTTAACCAATGATCCATAACCTCAACCAGAGTACAACAGATGACTCCTGTGGACTTTGGACAGTGGTGCAGCATTGCATGTTACCTACAGAAAAGAACTTTTCACAGAGATGCACGAGCCTGAACCTGAACTACGTGAACTTTATTCTTTTTCCAATCATCCTTGTCAGGTCAAAGGAAAAGGAACTGTTTATGTTGATGAGCTTGATGCATTCATTCTTGATGTTTATTACATACCAACAGCAACCAGTAATTTGCTTAGCCAGAGTCACTTGTCTAGAGCATTAAAATTCCCGGTTCACCACCTTGAAAATGCAAGTTACATAGTTAAAGATGGAGATATTGTTGCTGGAACCATATTAATTGGTGGTGTTTATTACTTAAAGCCAAAGCCTAAAAAACAAACACAGGCAAGTATACAAACTCCAAAAAGGGAGAGCACAGGCCCAGAGAGAGATGCTCCAGAGAGAGATCCTGTTGCTGCTCCAAAGGCCCCTAAAGCCAACAAAAATAAAATTGGGAAACAGGTTGCTCAGAGCAAGCCTGAGGGTCCTCATAAAACTGTTAATGTTGAAAATTCATTAACTGATAAACCTTTGCATTCCAGGTGTATCCACAAATGGCATAGAAGATTGGGGCATGCCAGTTTCCGTGTTCTTAGGAAGATGCCGGAGTTCACAAAAGGTTTGGATCTAAAGGGGTATAAGGTGTTTTTGGATTGTGCTGTCTGCAAAAAGGCCAAATCCAAAGCAGCAGCCATTCCCAAACGTGCTACACGCCTGTCAACACGCATTTTTGATTTGGTTCACACTGACATAGTTGGTCCTTTTCCGTCATCATTTGGTGGTAGAAAATATTTTCTAACAATTGTTGATAATTACTCTAGATATGGATATGTATATCCTATGAAAGAAAAAATTGAGACCTTTCAGATCTTTAAAGACTTTGCAGCCCTTGTTTCTACCCAACACCAAGTTCACATCGCCAGAATCCAGAGTGATCGTGGTGCCGAGTTCATGTCTCAGCGTTTCCAGGACTGGATGCGTAAGAATGGAATTCTTCATCAGACTTCGGCCCCTTACACACCGGCTCCTAATGGGGTCGTAGAACGAAGACAAGGGATCCTGCAAACCATGATGCATTGTCTCCTAGAAGACGCCAACCTTGATATGATATACTGGGGTGAAGCTATAAAATATGCAAATTACATTGTCAACCGTACTTGGAGCAGTGTAATGAATCAGACTCCTTTCTTCATGTTGTATGGGTACAAGCCCGATCTTAAAAACATCCATATTTTTGGTTCATATGCTATGGTGAACATTCCCTTAGCTCAAAGAAGAAAAAGAAGTCCAGCAGCAAAGAGACTGAGATTTATGGGTATTGTCACTCAAAATGGAGCAAATTTATTGACTCTAAACATGTAATTGTGATTTCCCAATCTGCTAATTTTGAGGAAGATATTGCCTGGTCCAGGATTCATTCCAATGATCCTGGAGTTTATTTTCCTAGAGATGATACTGCTGATGCCACGCAGATTGATGATCAAGATTCCACTAGTTCTTCTCAACCCAATGTTCTGTCTTCGCAAGCCGCGGATGCTGACACTAGCGATGAAAGTGAGGACGAGGACGAAGCAGAAGAAGACTGGACTGTTGTTCTGAGACATTCCAAGAGGGCCACAAAAGGAATCCCTCCACAATGATATTCTTGGCAACTGACAAAAGCACCCTTGCCTTTGATTTGCAATGTTACACTTCCACCTGATAATTTCACACAAATCAAGCAGCTCCCTGATTCAGAGCAATCAAATGGTATGATGCAATGCAGGTTGAAATGGACAGTCTAAAGAAACTTAAAGTGTTTACACCTGCAAAACCTCCAGCAAACAAAAAGGTCATTGGCACTCGATGGGTCTACAGAATCAAAAAGAAGCCAAATGGTGAGTCATTGTACAAGGCCAGACTTGTAGCTCAGGGTTTCGTTCAACGTTATCCTGAGGACTACACAAATACCTGTTCACCGACAGTCAGAACTGAGAGTGTAAAAATTGCTTTAGCAACTGCAACTATCCTTAGAAGCTTTCCAGTTTGATGTTGACACAGCCTATCTACATGCAGACCTAGATGAAGAGATCTACATGAGAAGTCCTCCAGGATTCCGACAGCAAGAAGGGGATACCTGGTTTCTAAACAAAAGTCTTTATGGTCTGAAACAATCTGGTGTAATGTGGTACTTATGTCTTACTGACAAACTAAATTCAATGGGCTTTATTAAGTCTGAAACTGATGAGTGCATGTTCACAAAAAGATCTAACAATGCATATGAGATAGTTCTTGTTTATGTTGATGATATTGTTTATATTGGTCCAAATAAGTAAATGAGTGAGATTTTTGCCAAAGCTTTGCAGTGATACTTCACATTGAAATCATTAGGTCATATTAGCACTTATTTAGGTGTTCAGATTGAAAAAAATACAGAAGGGGTTTAGTCTTTCACAAGAGGATAAAATTGAACAAATTTTGCATCATTGCAACATGAAAGATGCTAACACAACAAAGACACCCATGCAAACAGATTTTCACAACTTGACACAAGAAGCAAGTCCTGAGTTCAAGGATCAAACACTTTATCGTTCAATTATTGGGTCACTGTTGTACATTAGTAGTTGGACAAGACCTGACATTGCACTTAGTGTTAATCTCTTATCTCGACACGTAGGTAAGGCAAAACAGTTTCATTGGACATGCGTTAAGAAATTATTGAGATACCTAAAATACACTAAACACATGAAGTTATTGTTAGAACCAACACATACTGATTAAGCAGAATTATGTTGTTATGCAGATTCTGATTGGGCAAGCGATAAGAAATCACATAAAAGTACTTCAGGTTATATGATGTTTTTAAATGGATGTCCTGTTTATTGGCAAGTACGTAAACAGAATTTTGTTTCTTGTTCATCTACTGAAGCTGAATATGCTTGTGTTTCAGATGCATGTAATTCTCTAACTTGGTTTGATGCTTTAGTCACAGATATCTGGACACACCCGATCCAACCGATCACAGTGATGGAAGACAATGAATTGGTGGTTTATATTTCTGAGTCACATTTCACAAGTTCTAGGTCCAGACACATTGACATCCGTTATCAAAACATAAAACATTTAGTGAAAAAAGGTTTTGTTAAAATGCAGTATGTATCTACACATGATCAAATTGCTGATATGCTCAACAAACCACTTCCAGCAGCTCAACACGAGTATCTGCGTAAGAAGATGTGCCTTATTTGATGATGTACCTGATATTCGCTCAACTGGCAAAAGAAGGGGATGTCACTGCGTTTTTGTATTTACCAGCTGAGCTCTCATTTCTGGACTGTCAGACTTTCCGTAGCTTGCCAACTTCTTATCAGTAAGCTACGTGTATCCGCATCCACATTCCATTCCACACACACTCTTTCCGTTGTTCTCTTGCCAGAGGTCCGGCTGCTGAGAAGCAGCTGGCATGAACTTTATTTTCAAAATGTAACCAATTAGATCAGTTAGGTGTTTTATTTTCTTTATAACAAATAAATGAGTTTTCTTAGAAATATCTTCGGGTTTTGTTTTCTTAAAGTATACTTGCAAGGAAAAGTCTCGATCCACCCCTCATAATCAGGTGTGATTATCCCAAAAGCAGAATGGGATTAATCAACAGCCTCACAGAGAGCAGTTGGAGGGCCAGTCTTTCTGAATCCGACAGAACACTGGTAAGATCTCATTAAGAATTACCTAGTGGCAATAAAAGCAGCAAAGTGTAATTATTTTGCTGCTCTTATTGTGTCATCAGAGAACCGCCCGGCTGCCCTGTTTAGGGTGACCCGCTTCTTGCTCCACCAGGGAGTGCAGGAGGACCCCTTGGAGGGTAGAGACGAGGACTTTGTACAGTATCTGCATGACAAAATCACTCAAATTCAGGAAGGTTGGACTCCGACTGGGTAGTTTCAGGGGGCAGGACTGAGGCAGGTCTTGAGAATGTTATCTGGGATGAGTTTGATCCTGTGATTCCTGACAATGTGGACAGGATTCTGGGTAGACTGAACGCGACCATGTTTGTTGGACCCGTGTCCCTCCTGGTTAGTGCTGGCTTCTTGGGAGCTGATGCGCGGCTGGCTCCAGGGGATTATAAATGCTTCATTGAGTGAGGGTGACTTCCCCGCCACCTTGAAAGAGGCGGGGAAGAAGCCTCTCCTCAAGAAGCCTTCCCTGGACCCAGCAGTGTTGTCTAATTATCGTCCGGTCTCCAACCTTCACTTTGTGGCGAAGGTTGTTGAGAGTGTGGTTGCGTGACAGCTCCCCCCAGCTGGATGAAATGGTGTATCTGGATCCATTCCAGTCGGGCTTCAGGCCTGGGTACAGCATGGAAACGGCATTGGTCACTGTTGGTTGATGATCTCTGGAGGGCTCGGGACAGAGGTTGCCCCTCTGTCCTGGTCCTATTAGATCTCTCAGCGGCTTTTGATACCATCGACCATGGTATCATGCTGCACCGGCTGGAAGAGTTAGGGGTGGGGGGCACTGTGTTGCAGTGGTTCTCCTCCTTTCTCTCCAACTGGTTGCAGTCTGTGTTGGCAGGGGGGCAGAGGTCAACCCCTTGGGGTGTCACAAGGGTTGGTCCTCTTGCCCCTTCTGTTTAACATTTATGTAAAGCCACTGGGCAAGATCATCCATGGTTTTGGGGTGAAGTACCATCACTACACTGATGATACTCAGCTGTACATCTCCACCCCAGACCACCCCAACGATGCCCTTGAAGTGATGTCCCGGTGCCTGGAGGACGTGCGGATCTGGATGGGGAGAAACAGGCTCAGGCTCAACCCATCCAAGACCGAGTGGCTGTGGTTTACAATGTCCCGATATAGTCAGTTGGTGCCATCATTGACTATTGGGGATGAATCACTGGCCCCCACGGAGAGGGCTCGCAACTTGGGTGTCCTCCTGGATTCACGGCTGTCTTTAGAAGAGCACTTGACAGCCGTGACCGGGAGGATTTTTCATCAGGTTCGCCTGATTCACCAGTTGCATCCCTTTCTGGATTGGGACTCCTTATGCACAATCACTCATGCTCTCATCACTTCCCGCTTGAACTACTGCAATGCTCTCTACATGGGGCTCCCCTTGAGGTGCACCCGGAGGCTCCAACTGGCGCAGAGTACGGCCGCACGAGTGGTTATGGGAGTGACATGGCATTCCCATGTAACACCTCTCCTGTGTGAGCTGCACTGACTCCCGGTGGTCTTCCATGTGCGCGTCAAGGTCTTGGTTACCACCTTTAAAGCGCTCCATGGCTTAGGACCTGGTTACTTACGGGACCGCCTGCTGCCACCAGTAGCCTCCCACCAGCTGGTACGCTCTCATAGAGAGGGGCTCCTCCAGGTGCTGTCGGCCAAACAATGTTGACTGGTGGCCCCCAGGGGGAGAGCCTTCTCTGTGGGGGCACCTACTATCTGGAATGTGCTCCCCCCAGAGATACGGAAGATCCCGGATCTACGCACCTTCCGCCGCGCTCTCAAGACCTTTTTATTCCATCAGGCTGGCCTGGCCTAACTGTTTCCCTTTTTTCCCTTTTTAAAACACAAATTTTAATTCATTTTTAATTTATTGGGGTGTTTTAAATCTGTCTTCAGCCAAATTGTTTAATTCAATTTTATTCAGTTTTAAGTTTTGTATTTATGTTTTTTTATCCTGTGGCTGTTCACCGCCCTGAGTCCTTCAGGAGTAGGGTGGTATACAAATCAAATAAAACTAAACTAAACTAAACTAAACTAAACTGTAAAGATCCAGGAGATCTTTACCCTGGGAAGGATAGGAAATAAGAAATATCCAGGAACCACAGTGGACCCAAAGTTGGAAAGCATTTTAGATCACGTCAGGATCTTTTGTACAGTCTGAGAGCACTGTAATTATAACTAATAGTAAGCTTCTCTCATATTTCTTTCAATTAAGATATACTGTAACCATACTCCCAAGGCAAATTAATATTGTCACAAATGAAGGAGAATATACATGTCTCAGGTTAATGTTTCAGGATCCAATCTGAGTCTGTTTTGTCTTCCGAGCTTTCGGACTCGTGCTGGAGCCCGTCTTCAGGGAAGTTTTCTCTAGCCAATTAATATTATATTTTCAATTCTAAGAAAACTAGGCTGTAGCTAAAAAGGTAAGCTGAAAAGCTTCAGGTGACTATTAGAGTTATATCTGGTATGAGTGATTTAAAAAGAAGATTCTTTAATATAGGTAGCTATTGTAGAAGTAATGCTCCTCACAGTCATTTCAACCAGTGCAAAT
Source organism: Pituophis catenifer annectens (assembly GCF_029215685.1). NCBI lineage: Eukaryota > Metazoa > Chordata > Lepidosauria > Squamata > Colubridae > Pituophis > Pituophis catenifer. Next base: position 34,321,729 of record NW_027256881.1, on the reverse strand, counting down.
TAGAGGCATCATCCAAATTCAAGAAAAGTTAGTGCTATCACATTACAGCTACCAAAATTCAGACAATCACTAGGCTGCAGGAAAGGTTAGAATTCGTCTATCTATCATGCAGGATTTTTGCATCTCAAGATCCCCAATTATAAATAAATTTCCCCACTGGAATATAAGGCATAAATTATCATTTCTGTTGAAGGCAGACTCTCCTCCATGGTAAGGGCTATCACTCACTATCTTAAAAGGATGACAGCAATACGAGCCAGTTATATCGAAAAGAATTTCATAGATTGTAAGAAAGATGAGCTGAGTTAGAGAGGAGCTATCTTATTTGGGTTATCTAGTCTTGGCTACTTAGCTATTGAAATCTGATATTGTAAAATTTTAATGTCATATATCATATATTTTTAGATTGTTATTTCTGTAACTGTTTTGTCTTTTTCCCTTTTTCTTTTCTGTTTTGTTTGAAAAGGCCTTCGGGCTATTCAATAAACAAATACATACATAGCATCTCAAGAGACTTGTTCTGAGTCCCCACTATTTCCATTTGCTGAATCACTTGAAACTATCTTGAGTTTTGTGTTACAAAATCATGGAACACTTACATACATTGAAGTTATATTTGTTGAACTGCAACCACCTCAAACCAACTTGAGGATACTTTCAGGATGGAGTGTTTTGATTCAAGTTTGACACTTTTGCTATCTCCATCAAGAAAATAAGTTAAAAAAAACCTCACCAAAAAAGAAATTTGAAAGAAATGTTCATGTGGTCTGAAAATATCATTAGAAAAACAGAAGTCTCTTTCATATGGGAAGAAATGTTTTGTGCTGAAATGTTTTGTGTATATTATCATCATTGCTATTATTAGACTTTGGAAAATATAGTTTTAAGGAAGAAAGCTTGTACCAATTGTATGCCTTTAAATTATTCCTTCCTCCAAACTCCAGAAAAAAGGTACTATTTAGGAGAGGATTTAAAAGACAAAGTTAGCATCTTAAGTCTCTTCAAGTGTTGTGGCTTAATTTCATGCTTAAAACACCCACAAACCAACATTCTGTTGACATCATGTTATTGGCCATAGTTTCTATGGTCTTTAGGGAAAATATCAAGTTTTAGTCAGACTATAGGTCAAGAAACACTGTGTTTTCTAAGATGATATGGATTCTAAGATTATGTGTGTATGTGTACATGTGTATTTCTCTTTCATTTGGCTGCTCTTCATCTGTTCCTCGGACTGTATGTAGACTCTAGGTGTGAAACAGGGATGGGTTCTACTTACCTTTACTACCAGTTTGCAATAGGATCGCATGCACAGATCGCTGATGATGACATCCAGGGCAGTGAGCGGGGTCTCCCACCGGTTTTACTACTATTTAATTTAAATCTATAGGTATAATAATACCAGGGTGTCTATAACAGTAATCAGAGAAACCAAAGAAAATTTTGTAGTCCACCTCCATCCTCATTTGCTATTAAAGAAACTAATGGCATCTGGATTCAGTTTAGTTCAATATGCTTGTTTCAACCAAGCCATTTGCCAGACATTCACATTAATCCTCAATATTAACTAGATTTTTATGTCTCTCTTCTCAGTACACCAGATGTATCCCTTATTAGTCAGACATTTCTTTGTTAATTTAGTATTGCTGGCATGTGTTTTTCTCCATAATTTCAATTGTCAGAAGAGTTTCCTTCCTGAAAGTCCATTGTTCTTCACTATTATTCACTATAAACCCCTCTTTCTTTTCTTCTCAGTATATCTTGGAGTGCTCTTGGAACATGCTGGTGGTTCTTGGTTAGCAATCTGGCTAAAGCAGCTACTCTTGTTTGTCTGGGAAATGAATTGAAAAACACACATCTTTGTTCCTCACAAAATAGAAAGAATTAGGAACATAGTTCAGATGCTTGTGCTTTATTTACACTTTTCTTTCTTTCTTTCTTTCTTTCTTTCTTTCTTTCTTTCTTTCTTTCTTTCTTTCTCTTTCTCTTTCCCTTTTCTTGTACCTTTTGCCTTTTCTTTGCTTTTTTCTTTTTTTTCTTCCAAACTTTCTTTATTAGCCTTTATCCTCTGATTTAAAAGTTTCAATAAAAAATCTACATATAAAAGGGCCTTTTAAACAATACCCCAATTTTGCTGTTTTATTACGTAAATCAGTGTGCTTTTATGACTGGCAATAGCAGTAGTGCTTAAGCAAAATGTCTGTTGTTCCAGAGCCCTCATAGACCTGGAGACTTGGTAAACCTAAATTCAGTGGTGGGTTGCCCCCGGTTCACACTGGTTCTATAGAACTGGTAGTAAAACCGGCAGGAGGCTCTGTCCACCGACCCCAATGTCATCAAAACACTCCTGCTTGCGCAGAAGAGCATGTGTGCAGCCCCGCTGCGAACCAGTAGTAAGGGTAAGTAGAACCCACCCCTGCCCAAATTGAGAAAGTATGTCTCACAGCATTGTGAATATATGAATGGTGCTCAAAGTCCCTTTATGAGCATGAATCCTTCCAGCTGTATACAGACCATAAAAGAATTATCTATGTGGGGAAGACAAAGGGAAAAAATGACAAACATTGTGTCTTGGCATTGTGCCTCAAACTCTCTCCTCACCCTGTTCCCCCCAACTGTATGTGCATTGTGAAACCTCACACATCTGTATGAAAGGGGCAGAGTTTGTTCCCTTCTGCCATTTTAATGAAAACCTTCAATATTAGAGACACTATTTGGAATAGATCCAGGTGGTTGCCTGAGACAGTCAGTCAATCTCAAATTTTATTAGTTTATCAAAACACAAAAAGGAAGAAAAATGAAAATAATGGGAAAGCAGGGGAGGAAAACAAAAGAAGAATAATTGCAAGGTAAGAGGGAAAAGAAAAGAAAAGCTGATTTCCCACTGTTTTTAACAGTAGAATAAGGTAATAACAATCTCAACTTTTTACTTTTAAATAGTAATTTATACTAGCTATTTCTATAACCTATAGAACCTATCTAATCATCAAAGAACCTAATGAACTTATCTAATCATCAAAGCCCAAATTTTTATTTTTTTTCCACCTCAAGCACAAAGTCCAGAAGCAAAGGGAGAGTCAAGCTATAAGGAATCAGATTGATTCAAACTACAAAGAAGGTTTCCAGTTTCCAAAGGAAAATGCAGAGAGAACCATTTCCATCCCTCTAAATAACTATAACTCCCCCCAATAATAATGAGCTGATAGATATAAATCTGAATAAACATTTTCAAATTTGATTTCAGGGAATTCTGTTGATTCGATGCAAAAACAATATATAAACCCCACTTTGATAAGCATGAATAATTAGAAGTAAAAAATAATATAGGTGAGAAGAATGATAACTGCCAACTTCTATCAGCCTTCCCAGGTAAATCAGGCAGAAAACAGGATGAGCTAATTCTACTTTATTGTAAGGCTACATTAACAGAAACTTGCAAATCTGAAGGTACAGATCTCACATCATCACTTTCAATTGCCTGCTCAATTAGGCTGGGTCCTTTGTTAATTTCTTCCTCTGACCATTCAGCAACCAAGGGCTCTCCAATCTGTTCTCTGATTATTTCCTAGGCAGCATCTTTTCCCTTCATCTCTCAAGGTCATTCTCACATACATCGTCTGTGTAGAGATACTGTCAAATATTCCAATCTTTTATTGGATTGTTAGGAGAAACAAAGGCCCTTGTAGTTCATTTCCCAAAGAACTTCCAGAAATAGGTTCAAGGATAGAAGGCTTGCCAAGAAATTCAAACTCAGAAGGCTAAGTAGATATCATGAAGTAATGACAATGTACAAATACCATTATCAGGCTTGCTCCCAAGCTTTAAGCACAGAACCTATAATTTTAGAGGCAGGGTGATTCAGAAGCCCGCACATTATAGAGTAATTTGTCTATGTAGAAATAGGCATTATTTATTTGGGCAAAATAAATGCCTAGAATAGGCATCCACAGGGGGACAGGGGAAGAGGCCAATGAGGAAATGTCTGTTTCGATGTCATGACACAAATAACAAGCCTTACTGTGTTTGACTTTGGGACATTGGGACACAAGTAGGAAAGGGAGAGTTTGCTTTGTAATTTGCAATGCAAATCTTGTCATTTTTTTAAAATCATCATGGCTTGTACTAGATATCAGTCACTATTATGTGTGAGTGATCAACTTACTCATCAGAGATAGGAAAATGAACACTAAGTTGCTATTTATAATACTGAAAAAAGAAGAAATGTAGTGAAATGAGACCAAAATCAGTGAATAAGAGAAGAGACAATGCCTTATATAGCAAGAAAGAATCCAAAAAGAACAGAAAAGAATCAAGTAGGGGATGAGGTTTCATTATTTTTTAAAAAAAGTTAAAGCGATGTGAAAAAAAGTTTATTGATTGATTGATTGATTGATTGATTGATTGATTTATATGCCACCCTTCTCCGGAGACTCAGGGCGGCTTACAATGCATTAAGCAATAGCCTTCATACTTTTGTATATACCTGCTTAGTAGGGCTTTCGGCCCCCCAAAGTGGTGTTATTTTTTATATAAAGTCAGCTTATTGCCCCCACAATCCGGGTCCTCATTTTACCTACCTTCGAAAGGATGGAAGGCTGAGCCAACCTTGAGCCTGGTGAGATTTGAACTTGCAGTAATTGCAGGCAGCTGGCAATTAAGTGCTACTTTAACAGCACTTAGTCCACTGCGCCACCAGGCTCTCAAGTTAAAGTGATATGAAGATTATTAACCTTGCTGTCAGGCAAAACCAAGAATTTAATAGTGAATGCCATACCAAGTACTCTAATCAAACAGATGGCAAGAAAGTAGGGGTAGTCAGGCATAACACAGGATATGTAGAAAGTAAACACAGGGTCAATCAAAATGGACTCAAATGTCTATACACCAATGCACAGAGTATGAAGAATAAACAGGGTGAATTGGAAATTCAAGTAAATGAGGGCAGATATGATATTGTTGCCATTACAGAAACTTGGTGGGATGAAACCCACAAATGGAATATACAGCTAGAGGGGTTTAAATTATTTAAAAGAAATAGACCAAATAAAAGAGGAGATGGAGTTGCACTATATATAAGAAATAATACATCTCTACAGAAATAGAGCACAACAATGATGAAAATTATCTTGAATGCATTTGGGTCAATATCAAAGTGGGGGGATGACATTGCCATAGGTCTATATTATAGGTCACCCAACCAAACAGAGGAAGTAGATGAACTTTTTGCTAGTCAGCTAACTAAGGTATGTAGGAAGCACATCACAATATTAATGGGGGATTTTAACTACCCTAACATCAACTGGGAGACAAACTCTGTACCAAGTGGAAAATCCAACAGGTTCCTAACAAACCTTTTATGGTTTTTTTTAATTGTATAGCTAGGGGTTTTAAATTGGGAGGCCGTTTATTTAATTTATTTTTAATTATCTTAACTTTTATATTGCATGTTATTTTAATTTTCGGCTGTTCACCGCCCTGAGTCCCTTCGGGGAGAAGGGCGGGATATAAATCTAATAAAATAAATAAATAAATAAATAAATAAATAAATAAATAAATAAATAAATAAATCTAGCAGACAACTTTGATTCCCAAAAAGTAGAGAAGGGAACAATGGGATCAGCCATATTGGGCTTAATTCTCACTAACAGGGATGAAATGATAGAAGGTGTTGAAGCTACAGGAACCTTGGGGGCAAGTAATCATGCAATATTGGAATTTAACATTATGCAAACACAAGTAGTAGAACAAAGTCAAACTAGAGTCTTAGACATTAAGAGAACTAATTTCAATAAACTTAGAGAGAGCTTGGAAAGGATTCCATGGATGAGAATCCTCAAGGGGAAAACAACTCAAGAAGCTTGGGAAATTTTGAAAAGTGAGATTTAAAAAGCCCAATCTAGCACAATACCAATGAAGAAAAAAAAATAATAGCTCTCCAAAGAAACCAACATGGCTGCATAAAGAACTCTCTGACAAATTGAAAGACAAAAAGGAAAAGTATAAAAAGTGGAAAGAGGGGCAAATAACTAAGGCAGAATATCAGCAAATAGCTTGAGCCTGTAAAGATGAAGTGAGGAAAGCTAAGGCTCACAATGAACAAAGGCTAGCGACAAAAGTAAAAAATAATTTAAAATGCTTCTTCCAACATGTTAAAAACAAGAAAAAAGTCAAAGAAACAATTGGTCCATTGCTGGGAGAAAGTGGCAAGAAGGTGACAAGCAATAGGAAGAAAGTAGAACTACTTAACTCATTTTTTGCATCTGTCTTTACACTCCAACCTATCAAAAACAGCACCCCAAAAAACAGATTAGGAACACAAGTTAAAATAGGGAAGAAAATGGTAAGTGAACCCCTGTCTACCCTAGACGAGTTCAAATCATCAGGACCAGATGGATTACACTCCAAGGTTCTGAAGGAACTGGCAGATGAGATCTCAGAACCACTGAACTATACCTTTCAAAGATACTAGAGCACAGGGGAACTGCCAGAAAGGAATAGAGCTGATGTAGTTTCCATCTTCAAAAAAGGGAAAAAAATAGATCCTAGAAACTAAAGACCTATCAGCCTGACCTCAATACCAGGGAAGATTCTGGAAAAGATAATCAAGCAACGAATCAGTGAATACCTAGAAGCAAACAAAGTAATAACCAAAAGCCAACATGGGTTTGTCAAAAACGTATCATGCCAGACTAATCTTATTGCATTCTTTGCAAAGTGACAAAATTAGTGGACCAGAGGAATACTTTCAATATAATTTACTTGGACTTCAGTAAGGCATTTGATAAAGTAGACCATAACCCAATGTGTAGTCCTCAATGGAACTGCATCTACATGGAGAGAAGTATGCAGTGAAGTAGTATCCCAAGGCTCTGTTTTAGGCCCAATACTCTTCATCAATGACTTGGATAAGGGGATAGATGGGGAAATCATCAAATTCCTTCCAAGCTGGAAGGAATAGCCAATACTCCAGAAGATAGGCTTAAGATACAGAAGGATCTTGAGAGACTAGAACATTGGGCGCTATCTAACAAAATGAAATTCAATGGTGAAAAAAGGTTCTAAATTTAGGCAAGAATTAGATAATTAGATAACCATTTGTCTGAAGTGGTGTAGGGTTTCCTGCCTAGGCAGGGGGTTAGACTAGAAGACCTTCAAGGTCCCCAACTCTGTTATTCTAAATGAGAACTATTAAGATACTAGATTTCAAATGAAAGTCTCAGCCAGTTTGTTAAAAAGATATAGGTAATAATTATTCTCCAAATTATTACCAATTGTAGCAGAGCTAAAATTTTGATGCAGTGCTAACAAAAAAACAGAAATGCTTTTTCTAGTGGAAGTTCTGCTTCTGTTAGCAAAATATTCACAATGAATGACTTACAAAGATTTGCCCAAGACCTAAACCAAGCAAAGTCTAAGCCTTTGAGAAACCAGAGCAAATTTAAATTTTAGATTTTCAGATGTACACATGAAAATTAACGGTTTGAGATTTGAAATAAGTTGTTTACCCATACTCCTTTAATTTATATGATTAGCATAACATGTTTTCTCAAGTGGCATGTATTTATGAAAATTCTAGAACTGCAGCATCTGTTTTCTAACATCATGGTAGAGATAAGTATATACCTATGCTTGCTCACATACTGTACTTTCCAATCTCTTAGAAGTAAAAATAGGAAAGGACCATTCTTTAATCAATCTAAACTGTTAGACAGCAACTGTGGGAATTTTCTGACCTGAGTCTTTCCCAAACCTATTTGGAAATACTAAGCACTGAATTAGGTGACTTGTATCCATGTCACTTTCCAAAATTCCATTTCACTGTTCTGAAATTCTATTATTTTTCTCAAGGATTGGATTATGACAGTTATTTTTATTTTATTTTAGGAAAGAATTTTCAGCCACAACATGTTTTCTATTATTTTTTTCTTTTTAAAAAAATGAGAGTGCTGACTCAAATATCTAGCGCAGGTAAAAGTTTGGTGTTTCAGGGATGGATCTAGTACTGCATCTTTCCCTATTAAATGTTTGGAACAGGATTTTGTCCCATTTAAGGAACTAGAAAGCATACTGTTGTGGAAAGAGGAAAAGAAGGAAGGATTTTACTCCAATTAGAACTTTTTAAATATACTGTATATTTTTGAGCTCCAACCATAAAGGAAAAGGATTAAAAAAGGAGATGCTAAGTAAAAATAATAGATCTGGAGATTATTTTGATCTTGAAAAAGATGGATGGATTTAGAGAATGGGGGCAAGTTCTTACTGTTGAATATAAAATATCCAATGCTTTATTTTTTTAAAAGCCCACCCTGTCCCTTGCTGCTATTCCAGTTAGTAACTTGGTATTTACTACAGTCCTGTGATGGAATTATTTTAGGTCCTAATGTAGCTTTGTTCCCAGGCATGTTTTGAGGGAGAAAATGGCTACTTTCATTATGGTTAGTACAGCCCTTAAAATACTTTTTCCCACCACAGAATGTACGTCAGTTCTGTAAAAGGTTATGTGGCTAAGAAGTATATGATATTCACTGTACCTTTAGAGAGAATATTGTTTCCCTTGGTTAAAGATGAATCAGTCAAATGTAATTGTCCTACAATATGATAGCAATGTTTCAGAATAGGAATCAGTAGCTACAATCAGTGGGATTCAAATTATTTTACTACTGGTTCTGTGGGCATGGCTTGGTGGGCGTGGCAGGGAAAGGATACTGTAAAATCTCCATTCCCTGCCCACTCCAAGGGAAGGATACTGCAAAAACCCCATTTCCTCCCGATCAGCTGGTATTTGGGAGGCAGAGAATAGATGGGGGCGGGGCTAGTCAGAGGTGGTATTTACCGGTTCTCTGAACTACTCAAAATTTCCGCTACCCGTTCTCCAGAACTGGTCAGAACCTGCTGAATTCCACCTCTGGATACAATGGACTTCATGAACCTTCATGCTCATGTATTTCTCTTTGTCCATCTGCAATAGAATTATGTTGTATTCACCCACCACAGTAAGCTGGAATTTTATAAACCAAGGGGGGGGAGATGATTTTCATAATTAGTATTACTATAACAACATTTGATAGGGTATCCTCAAAAAGGAAAACATGGGAGAATATTGAAGTAATGTTTGCTAAGAGCAAAAATATCTGAACAGTATGAAGTGACTCTTAGGGTAAATAAAAACATCAGCCAATGATCTGTTTACTGAGAAATAGAGACATGCTAGGGTTGGAACAGTGGTTATTAAGTCCCAAAGAAGCCCAAATTGAAACTTTTGGTCCTGATCTCTAGTACATAAGCAGAGACAGTTGCTTCAGGGAGCATCCCTACTCAATAATCTTCAATGGGAGGTCCTCATGCTCACAAACGTATTTTCCTCATTTTTTAGGAGATAGCTGCATGTTTCCATTTCTTAATAGATATTTTCTACCCTTAAATATATGAATCTCATATTGAAATGCATCATGAACCAGCCCATTGGTAATTGGAATTGTTTATACTGAAAGAAACTGCAATATCTATAATGTATTTTTCAGAATTAAAAATAAATCCGTGTTCTATATATGTTGAATCCAGAACAAATAAAAACATAACAAATGAAACCTCATTGCTTACCAAGGCTGATGATATTCTGCAGTGCTTTGTTTGTTCAAACAAATTGTTTTTCCTTGACATTTTAGTGTTATGATCACATGACCCCAGACATTAATTATTTCTACAAGCTAGTTAGCAGATGAGTCCTTCAGGGCCTATGGCATCTAAAAGTCAATTAATCCTCTGTGTTTTAATGGGATTGCTGGATAATATTTTAGCAGTCTATTACCCCACTAAGCAAATCTTCAGTTAACTGGTATGACAGAAAGTTGCACAGAGATCTAGATTATAGTTGAGTTGTAAATATAGCAAACAGATTAGATACTTGCCCAGAAGCTTTCAACACTATTCCTCTTACTAGCGTTGGATAAGCCTTCTAGGCATCTTCAATCTCTTTCTCTCCCTCTTTTAGTACCTCTTATTATTATTCATTTTTCACTTTTTCTACATTGTTTTTTTCCCAATTTCTGAAGAGTCCCACTCAGATTCATTTTATCATTATCTGAATTCTCAAATTCCAGCCAACTTTTTTCAGATGTGATCTTTTCTCTGTTAAGTTTGATTTGTGTGGTTTCTATTTATCCCTATCTCTTATTCTTTTATTTATTAAAAATAATTAATTAGATTTGTATCCCCAAGAATTTTAAGATGGGATGCATAACATTTCCTCCCCAAAACAACAATCCTATTGCATGAAGATACGATGACTGTCCCAAAGCCATCAAATAATTGTCTGATAGTAATAAATGGAGTTGAAATCGAATCTGTCTAGTCCTAGTTCACCTTAACAACTACACCACACTAGCTATCTTCTCACATGCCTTTAAACTTTATTCCATAATAATTGCAGAATAATTAACTCTATTAAAATGGGATGAACTTTAATTCTGTTGTGCTGCTCTGTGTCTTAATAAACTACTTAATCAAACAGCTTGCCTGTATCAAAGAGTACACATAGTTATCAGGTCAATTCACCAACCTATGCTATTGCCAAAATCAAACGCTTCCTTAATAAGCAGCTTCTGGATTGACTTTTTTTTTTTAAAAAAAAAGAACTGTTAGTTGAATACTCAAACACCTCCTAGCCTGGTTATAATTTTCAGAGGAAAGTCTATAGTTTCTTTGTGTATTTTCAGTGATCTTGTTTTTTTTTTCCCAGAGAGTTTTATGCACAAATTATGTGTGCTTTCAGCACAAGAACAATTGAGGAATCATGCTGATGCATGACTATATGTTCTGAAACCTATTTGCTGAATATTGCTGTCATAAATATGAAAGGGCACAGACATAGACATTATAACAGCTTTCTACTACGGAGAACCCTCCAGTTCGTTGAACTAACGCTCACACCATTCATGATAAAGCATGACTGATGGAAGTCCAATACACTTAGAGGGCACCAGATTTGAGAAGACTTCACTAAAACATCTCAAAATGCATTAAAAAAGTAAGTACTGCTTCAGCTGTAGCTAAAATGTGTTCTGTCTTACAATTGTCACATAGCATAATAGCAGGGAGATAACAAATGTGGAAAAAAAACAGATTGGAAAAGAGATATTATATTGTGGATTAGATATATTTGCTCCTTATCTGACAGGGAAAGGAAATAACATTACTTTTTGTAACAAGTCTTCAATAAATCAATGTTTCAATTGTATTACAATGTCCTAAAAATCACTTCAGGTTTTATTTAGATATTATTGTCAAGCCTCTTTCATTTCTCATGTGGCAGTGATGGAAAATTTCAACATAAGAGACATGCTCAGTCAGTAAACAGGTAGTGCTCTATAATGAACCAAGTTTGGTTTTGTCACAAAAGTCAGATCTATTTGGTAGCGCCTATGCAACCTCTTTATAATAAGATTTCACTTTGCATAACCTTTATTTAGGGCTGTTCATGAATCGAAAAACATCTTGTGTTCTATGCATTAAGTACACATATTGTGGCTTGGAAGCTTTTTCAAACCATTAAGAGTGGGTAGCAGTTTGGCTGAACCAAACCTGGAATATTTCAATTGTTTCAGGTTTGCTGAAGCAAAAGCCAAAGTAGTTGTTTGGGATAAGTAGAGGAAGATTTGAAGTTTGTATTCCTCTCTGCTTCTCTTCTCGGTGGGTTTCAGTGGTGGGTTGCCCCCGGGTTCACACTGGTTCTATAGAACTGGTAGTAAAACTGGGGGGAGGCCCTGCCCACTGACTCTGACATCATGAAAATGCTTCTGTGCTTCTGTGAAGTGAGCACGTGCATGGCCCCATTGCAAACTGGTAGTAAAGGTAAATAGAACCCACCCCTGGTGGGCTTCTTGTTACCTTCCCTTGTGTGGCTGTTGCAACTGTGATAGTATTGCCTTTTCTCCATAGTCTTCCACCCTGGAGTATCTCTAACTGGATAATTCTTGCTTTGGATCTATGCCTGGACAAAGTATACCTTTTTTCCTAGGGACGGGCAACTTGAACCATTTGTTCTGAGCACAGAATAAACTGTGAACAGAACATTTTGCATTTTGTGAAAAATACACTTAGTAAGATATCTTTTGAAATTAATCATGATTTCAGAACGGTAGAATCTGCAATAGAGGCCTATTTTCCACTAAATCTGCCACTAAACACAAAATAGGCTTAGCATGTTTAAATGAGATTGGGCATGCACTGTGGGAAAAAAAATCTTCTAAGCAGCTCCCAATTACATTCTACTTATTGGAAACCTGCCTGAAATTAAATCTATTTGCCACCATGTTTTCAATTCTGCTATATGGTTGTCCAATTGCATATCTAACATAATCCTCAAACAATAAACACATTACAATATGCCATATATTTTACATTACATTGCATTGTATTTGTGTAAACAAAATAGACATTTTAACTAAATAAACTCTCTCCCTCATTTACTCATATATGCAGTGATTTTCCTACCAGCTAGGAATTGGCAGTCATTACTAAAGCCATTGCTCTTACCTAAAAGATCAATAGCTTTGCTTCTAAGTTTACTAGTGGCAGCAAAATATACTTAAATTAATCTGTTACTCTGTTCAATACATTTTCATCCTGAAATTGGATTTACAAAGTGCCAAAAATTTACAAATATTTTTGTCAACTTTGAATAAATCCATATTTTAAGTTTCTTTTAACACTAACATGTTTGCTCCTTTTTCTTTAATTTTTGCATGCTAAATTAAATTCTTTAATTTTGCATTCTTATTCATAATATCAATAATATTTTATGTTTTTGTCTTTGAACCACTTTTCTTTTAGAGAAATCAAATTTGGCGTTTATAAATATGCTGATGAATCACAGTAACAAGCAAATATATATATGTAAAATAATTGCAATTCTACTCATATTGCTTAGGTATAAGATAGAGTGAGAATAAATAGCATTGATTTCTTGGTGAAGAGATGTTAAATTATGTTGTTATATAGGTTCAACATTGCAAAAATCTTTAACGTAAATATAATGTGAATGAAGTGAAATATGCTTATTAAAAATACAAACACACACAAATGTTGTTTCAGTTTTATGAGAGCATACCTAATAATGAAATCAGTACATGAAGATATTTGGGCCTTGAATTATTGCGCCACTAAAATATATCTTAAATATATAAATGTACTTGAAAATAATCAAAGTCAAATTGAGCAACATTATAGTAGAAATCATTGCCTGTAGCTAGGAAAATAGCAAATGGTATTTCACATAGATTTCACATATCTCTTTGTTGTTCTGTCTCAGTGTGATGGGTCATTGCTTGATGAACAGAACATTTATAAATGACCTTCCACATAAAAAACAGTTATGATAAAAAAATATCTGGAGTAATCCAAAATGGTAAAGAATTTAATCAAGTAGATTAATTATTTATCCTATGTGGCAAAAAGTGTTCACCATTAATATGAGCAAAGAAAGATTTCATCCGAGTGTAAATATTTCTAAGCTCAAGCATTTCAACCTTATCCTAATATTAGATACATTGATGCATATTTAAATACCCATAATTCTATTCTTTTTCATAGAATTATAGAGTGGAAAGGAAAAGTACCTTTGAAGTCATCTAGGTCATTCTCTTGCTTCATGTAGAATATCCCTGGCAGATAACTAACCACTATTTGAAGACTTCCAGTGATGGACCATTCACCACATTATGTAGCAACCTGTTCAATTGGCTGCCAGTTCATACATTCAGGCCTATTCTTCTTGACTTCTAACTGGAACTTACATCTTTGCAGTTTTAATTCAATGCTTCTGTTCCTGGTCTTCCCTCTGGGGCAATGGAGAATAGTTCTACTCTCTCAAGTCATTCCAGATCTTAAGCCATTCCAGATCTTTTTGAATCTTCCTTTTCATCTCTAAAATACTCTCACAGCTGTATGCCACCTGAAAACTGGATAAGTGTCATCTCAGTCACCTCACTGAAGTCATGTATGAAAACAGCGAACAACGCAGAGTCCATTGACAGTGCAGCCAATTGATATTTCTTTACAAGATGAAATGGAGCCATTAATAATCATCATTGGGGAGAGTCATTCAATCAACTTTGAGTCCATCTTGAGTCCATCTAACAATTGTATCATTTAGTGCATAGTTTCCAGCTGGGTGACTTTGGGCTAGTCACTCTCTCAGCCCAACCACCTCATAGGGTTGTTATTGTGGGGAAAATAAGAGGAAGGTGCTCTGGATATGCTTGCTGCCTTGAATTATTTGGAAAAAAATAATAAAGCAGGATATAAATAAATGTACAGGTATATTTTGCCATTTCATTAATGAGGATATCATGAGAATCTTTGTTGAATGTTTTGCTGTTAAACTATGTTTGCGACTTTTCTCTATTAACCTAATAAGTTTGTCAAAGGCAAGAATATGAGATTCATCTGGCATGACTTGTATGTGACAGGCCTATGTTGTCAATTGTTAATTGTTGCATTCCTATACAAGTGGCCTCATTTATGAAGTTTAATAATAATGTGCTTGAGGATTTCCCCCCATGTCAAGGTGATATGTCTGTGATTTCCCAGGTCTTCTTCCTCTCATTTTGAAGTTCATTGGAAGGTCACTTATTCTCCAGGAGTTTCAAAGTTTAATAAATAAAATAAAAGTGATTATTAATTACTCAGGTATTGTCTCTGTTAGTTACTTTCAAAACAGCATTCATACTTTACTTCCTGCATTTGTTTCATTTTTCCCCTTTTTTTCTATGCTCATTTTCCCAAGATCTACATAACATACTTTCACCAATTCTCACATTCATTATAAACAATGAAATCAATTATGTTTTAAATTTATATTTATATCTTTTGCATATGTACTTATGAATGGACCTATGCTGAAATCATGTAGTCAAAACAAACAGACCTTTTTTTAAAGCAGATACTCAGCAGTCATCAACCTATCATTCTTATATTCCTGTAAAATCAAAGCAATCTAGATGACATCTATTCATACTGTAATTCTTGGCATACTTTTTAGTCCTTTAATTCTTAATTAAACCTACATTAATTTTTTTCTCTGCATGTATTAAGCTCTCTCACAACTTGGATCGCCTTTATACAGATCATATCTCGCTCATTTTTAAATAGTTGCACACATCCACAGCATTTCTGTTTTCATTCATTTTCTTTATTAATTTGTTCAATTTCTCATTTGCTACTTATACAGTATATGCCAAATGACAATGTACAATACATAATGGTCATCAACAGATGGTTCCATAAATATTGACTTTTACAAGCAAAATTGCCTTTGATCAATTGAGGGATTCACACAATTATTTTAGCAAGTTTGAGAAATAGTAGTTCAGGTAAAAACCTTAATTGCACCTATGGAACTTTTTCTACTAATTTTAAAGACAGTACGGGGCATTTTGGCATCATTTGATCAAAGCAAAGTCTAGTTTTGTCCCATCCTTAACTCTATAAACTAAGATTTCTAATCTAGAAGCCACTATATAAGCAAAGGTTTTTGTGCTCATCGCACCAACTAGGACGTATACACAGTCAAAAGGCAATTCTAGCTGCTTATCTAAGTAATCCTGTAGCTTTCTGAATGACATCTCCCTGAACTGGTTTTTGCTTTTAGGATAAAATATTGTCCTCTCTCAGACTCTTTCATCTTTGACATCCTTGGGATTAGAAAGCACAAAATAGTTACTATTTTTGCCCATTAGATTTTGGGGATTAAGATACAATCCTTAACGTTTTATCATTAGGCAGAAACAGTATGGTGAAAAGTTTATTTGATGTGTATAGTTGGCCATCTGTGACTTTGAGCAGTTTGTTAAAAATAATTAAATAACACAACCAGTAACCAAAATGTAGGAAAATAATAAAACCATTTTTGCCAGTTCAGAGTATTTATTGGGAAGAGCTAAAACAGAAAGGTCAAACTTTTCTGTGCTTGAAAGTGGACATAAAATCAGACTTTGGTGAGAAACTTTAGTCAGTAACTATGGAGAAGATTGATATTGTGGTTGCTATTTCATTTAGGCTTCTGAAGGGCTTTTTGCCAGCTATGCTAGGAAAGTAACATGCCTCATAGCTCTGCGGTACTTTCCCTCCCTATCACATATAGTGCTCAGCAATCTGTTTCTTCATGGCAATTTGCATGGCTTCATCAAAGCTTCCCACCCTCGATACAAAGCGTTCTTATGCATCACTGTCTGATGAGCTGGCATAATGCTGAGTGTCCTCAACCTCCCTGAAAGGAAACACATCATGTCATTGCAAGAGTCTAGATGATTGTTGGCTGGGCATTCTGGAGAGGAGATCCTCCAGGCCAGCCCTAAATTGCAGGTGCCAAAGTGGATGCATCAGTTTTACACTCATAGGCAGTCTGAGACCACTAATGATCCTTCATCTCCATTAATAGATGTCCTAATTTCTTCTTCAGCCTATGCCATATAAATGATCACAGGCCACTTTTTACGGAGGAGAGGAATTTGCATAGAAAGCGTTAATCAACAATCACTCCCTCTCACAGAAATAGCATAGCAGATGGCTGCAGCACTGGTATGAGTGACTGTCTTTTGCCTTAGCAACCTAGGTGCACAGTCAGTCAGGAAAATTAGTTTATTGTGGCTGTGATTTATCTAGGCTTCAGCTATCATTTCCTAAACAACTCTACAAAATGTCAGGTTTTTTTTGTTTTTTGTTTTTTAATGAAAATCAATTTCTCTCTGGTTTTCCAGTAGGTAAGAAAGCAAGTTTTTGTTGTTGTTACAACTCTGAGATTGTGATGTAATCCATCAGTTTGTTTACAGATATATATTTTTTTCACACTCAAAGATGGTTCTAATGAGAGAATTCCAGGGAAAACATGGGTAACTGGAGTTGGATCCACTAAGAGCTGAGATGACAATTGTAATGGAATAAAGAGCCAGTAAATGGACCAACACTTCATGATTCCTCTCTGTATAAGGAAAACACCACAAGTGGTCCAGATAACTGATCTTCACAAGGACATGGTAGAAAAAAACAGCTTTAGAGCTTTAGTGTCTTTAAAGCACTGGGAGACAAGGGAATGCCATTGTAGCCCAAACTATGTTTTATGCCTTTAAAATGAACACAGGGTTCATATTTCTTTTCTTAATCACTTTTGGAAAATGCTTCTTAGCTGCTTTTTGGATATCAGGAACTCTCATTATGGCAAGTTTTATTACCCTGGGTGACTTGTCTTCACCTTAGCAAAAGAAGTTTCATATAAATTTAAGGACTTTAAAATTTCTCTCTGTTTTGGAATAAACATAAAAAAGTGATTAGAGCATTGATTTTGGAAATCAATATTGCTTTTGGAAAGCAGTACTACCACAATATATTAATTTGAACAGGTTGATTTGACATAAATTTTTGAAACTAAATGTTGTTGTTTTGAGTACTTAAAAATATGATTAGATGGGATTTAAGGGAACCAGAAGGAATTACTTACTGATACATCATACATCATATATCATATATCTCCCATTACTTGTCCCAGCTTTGCCAACCTAGCAGTTTGAAAGCACGTAAAAATGCAAATAGAAAAATAGAGACCACCTTTGGTGGGAAGGTAGCAGCGTTCCATGCGCTTTTGGTATTTAGTCACATGACCACGGAGACGTCTTCGGACAACGCTGGCTCTTCGGCTTTGAAACGGAGATGAGCACTACCCCCTAGAGTCAGGAACCACTAGCACATATGTGCGAGGGGAACCTTTACCTTTACATCATATATAATGGAGAAAATTAGTAATGACTAAAATGTAATGGAGAAAAACACTAACACTGGATGTGCTGAAGAATATTTGTGAACAATGGACCCAGAAATTAACTTTAAAAATGTGCGCCATTATAGACAGACTATGTTTGGAAGATGATATGGAACAGGAGCAAACTTTACTGGATAGGACCGAGACTAAGACTAAGACAGACTTGAAAATGGATGTGGGCAAAATGTTACACTGGATATTCAAAGGAAATAAATTAAGGTTTTACCAAATTAAAAAAAAAATGACCCAGATAACTTGTTTATACTGGATTTACACAAGAGACCTGTTAAAGTTGTGAAGAAATTTGTGAGAAAGGACAAAAAAAAATGAGAAGAAAGCAAGTTCTATGACTTTATTTCAGGTGTTAAGGTTCAACATTGTTAAAAATAAGGATGAAGGAATATAAAAGTTCAAGATCATTAAAAGTAAAAGGAAGGAAAGAATATAAAGTTGATTTGTAAGGTTAAATTAGGTATGTTGTGATCTCTGGCAAGCCTTAATGGACTTTTTGCTTATGAGGGCTTAAGTGTTTGTTTATAGATAAGAGATGAGGTATGGGAAGAAGAGATCATTTGTTGTATTTTAAATGAAAATGGTGTTATTAAAATTGTTTACACTTGTTATGAAGGATGATCATTTGTTGTATTTTAAGTAAAACTGATAAGTCATTAAAATTGTTTATATTTGTTATGAAGGGGGAAGCCATTCCTTTATATATTATTTTCTTTTAATTTATTTTGCTCTCGCTCTTTTTTCCTTTCATTTCTGCACTTTCGGGTTGTTGTTTTTTTGTTTTTTTTTAAATGTATAATTTTTCATAATTATAAAATAAAATTACCAAAGGTGGTTCCAATGAGACCTCTCTATCATTAGCTTTATGCAAAGATTGGAACATACTTTGTTGTTCATATTTCGTAGCAATCTTAAAAATATCAAGTAATTAGAAAAAGTGTGCAGAGTTCTTCCTGCATTATATAATAACCTTCTTTGTATAGTATTGGGAAATATATTACTCTGAGGATTACCTTTAGATTTAAGTTGACAAAGCATATTTCTTTGCAGTACAAAATACCTTTACTATAGCCTTACTGTGACTGTCTGTTGAAGGAATGTGCTAGAAATGCTGTTGGAAAAGTCCACCAAAGCAATTATAGTTTGATCCAAGAAAATTCAACATTGGTTATTGATTTAATTACTTTAGGCAACACCTACTAGATCTTGGCTGATTCAGGCAAACAAAGAGAAAAACTATTCTGCAGGATTAGATTGGGTTAGTATTTAGATGGAGACCATCTCAAGGCTCTGGATTAGACTGGAATGTTGAAAAAAAAAGCACAAAAAAAGAAGAGGCAAACTTTCCATATTGTTGCCAAGAAAGCACCACAGTGCAGAGAAATTGGACATCAAAGACTGATATAGGTTAAATGCAATTTACTATTAATTATTGAATCTTTACTACTAAAAATGGTATTCTGAGATGCCAAAATAACATTGGTACCTTGGTACCTTTCAGAAATAAGCACTTTGATAGGAATCAGGCAACAATAATATTTTGGGCAAGCTGTGTATAAGTGTGTCAATCTGTAAATTGGGTGGGAAGAAAACTTGTCCATTATATTTGAATTTCCAAACACTGTCTTCATTCTCATGCACTGCAGTTCATATTTTAGAGAAGTATTATGCCAGTGGAAATATTCACAATGTTAGAAAGGAACATAAAAACAACCTTACGGTATTTGTGGTTCTTGTTTGTAAAGCCGTTATACGTGAATGTTAAGAAAATAAAAAATTAGAAATGGTGCTTATGATAGCGATGTAATGGCAGGGGAAAGCAATGTGAAATCAGACTAATTCCAAGTGTGATTTCTACTTAAATATTGAAAATCTGATTTTCTGTTCCTATTATTTAGCATCTAGCATCTGTTTATTCTCTCCATTTTTACTACCAAAAGAAGCACTTTGTTTGAATAGATTTTCTGGACAGTAACTAATAAAGTTTTGAGATTCTAAGTATGCACATCTGTGTAATTTCCACACACAGCTGGTCTAGTCTTTCCCAATAATCTTTGCAATGGAATAATAAAAGTGCTTTCTCAATAGTTCTGGGAATTTGGAAACATGACCACCAGTGAATTAATCTGGGGGCAGTCTGCTCATCATTTTCTGGAATCCATTTATAACAGCCCTTGGCAATGTGATATTTTTTGTTGTGGCATTTGTTGCCATGGGAAAATAACTAAGGGAGATTTCCAAGAACTATAATCAGTTGGCATGTATTAGTTTAGCTTTGACAAATTGCTGGGAATTTAAAGAAAACAACTTTGCAGCCATCTTTTATATATATATATATATAAAAAAACCTTTTATCTTCAAAATGTCAGACTGGTTTTTTTTCCCTAAACGTTGTTGACTGTTTAAAAAAGTGCTTTTAATTTAGAAGGAATTAGGTTAAAGCTCTTCTCCTAGATTTTGTCCATCAAACGTGGTCAAACATCAAACATGGGTTTCCAAAACTGGCAAATGCTCAAATTCAAACCAATGTTTCAGTATGAATTGTTTAGGACTAAGATATTGAAAATCACTCCCATGTTGCTTGGCACTACCATTCTTTAAAGAATTACCTTTAATTTGTGCAAAGAATGATATTTAGCTGCAGTGTTTTTCTGGATAATTTTAAAATTAATTTTAAAAGAGGATGAGCCAACTTCCAGAGCCCGTGGCTGATGCTCTAATATTTTTTGACCTCTAGCATATGCAGTCTGAATATCTCTTTTTCAGAGAAAACTATTACTGGACTTGATGCTATCTTGGGCATTAGTAGGCTGCACACTTATATTTGTTTAAATCGGTTTCCTTTCTCAATACCTTGAAGAAATGAAAGCAGTTATGGATGTCTTTGCAATATTATTTCCTTCTTTCTTCGTTTGGTTTATAAGGGTCTTTAACAATTCCATCTTGTTAATGGTCACTTAGATCAAAATTTGCACGCTTCTCTTTTGTAGGTCAAATACCCCAACATTTTAAACAAAGTACAATCTCATGGTTAGTCCTGTCTGAATTTAATAACTATTGATTTTAATCCCTTAGTCCATTTTTTTTTTTTTAATTTGATTTATATGCCGCCCTTCTCCGGAGACTCAGGGCGGCTTACAGTGCATTAAGCAATAGCCTTCATACTTTTGTATATTTATACAAAGTCAGCTTATTGCCCCCACAAACTGGGTCCTCATTTAACCTACCTTAGAAAGGATGGAAGGCTGAGTCAACCTTGAGCCTTGGAGAGATTCGAACCAGCAGTAAATTGCAGGCAGCTGTGTTAATAACAGGGTGCTTTAAACCACTGTAGTACCAAGGCTCTTCAGCTACATTTAAAGAGGGTGGTCATACTACAGGTCTAGGAACTCTTAGATAGAATATATATTGATCTTTTTAGCTATTATATCCACGAGGGTGGAGGGGGTTGGCTATTGGAGGCATGACTTCGCAATGATTCTACTCATAGATCTCTGAACACTATCAGCAAGGGAGACTTCTTTTCAAATTTATGGAAATTATCAAGGATCCCCCCAAATTATATTTTAATTCTTAGGATAATTGACATAAATATGAAACCAATGAAAAATTTCACAAGATTAGAGTCACCAGCTCTTAGATACTGATGATACTTAGAAATACTTTTCTAAGAGCCGAGGTGGCGCAGTGGTTAGTGTGCAGTACTGCAAGCTACTTCAGCAGACTCTGCAGTCCAGCAGTTCTAATCTCACCAGGCTCAAGGTTGACTCAGCCTTCCATCCTTCTGAGGTGGGTAAAATGAGGACCCAGATTGTTGGGGGCAATATGCTGACTCTGTAAACCACTTAGAGAGGGCTGTAAAAGCACTATGAAGCGCTTTAAGTCTAAGTGCTATTGCTATTGCTATTTTCCTATGAGTTTCATGTTAGAAAAGTGTGATAGGTCAAAGGCAATGCTTTCTCTTCTGTGATGGGAAAAGATGCTCAAAATATTGGACAGACAGTAAGGAACAGAAAATTAAATTTGGATTGACTAGAGGAAATGCAGAATATAGAATAAAGGTGTTTAAATATGTTTACATTGAGAACTTTAATAACTATTAGAGCTGATCAATTGTCTTAATAGACAACTAATCTTTCTTGCAATAAAAAATACAGTTAAACTATTTCATGTGATTCCTTGAGAAGACAGCAAGTTTACAACTGGTGAGCCTGACACTTATGATTGGCTGTCTCCAGAAACTCTGTGTCTCTAGTGTGTGAATTTCTGATGTGACAAAACAAATTGAAACTGAATGTAAGCAAGATAGAGCTACTAATAATTCCAGCAGCTGGAGTTCAGGATTTGGTAGATATGCCTGTTCTGAATGCAACATCATCCAAAATACATTAGCAGAAGATGAAAAATCATGCAACATCTGTAGTAAGCAGGGCTGGCTGACTTTAATAAATTCTTAAGGTCTTAAATGATTCATAAAATGGTAATCTCAAGGCTGGGATATTGCAATGCATTTCTTTGTGGGGCAACCTTTCCGTATGTTCTAAAAATTATAGCTGGCCCAGAATTCATCCCATAAGTGGTGAATGGTGCCTCCATATGAGGTCTCATGTTACTCTCATACTGAGACAGTTTCACTGTTTGCTGATTTCCTTCTAAGCCCAAAATAGGATGCTGACAATGATGTATAAAGACTACAATAGCTTATATCCTATTGTAGAAATGCCTATTTAATACTACCTGCCCTGCTGAAAAGGCAGTACTTAGAGATCTTATTACGGATATAAGTTTGTCTCAGTTATATCAGTTCTGATTTTTGTGTGTGTGGTAGGAACAAAATGCCACTGAGCTTATTATGGATCAGGAGGGTGGGGGTCAAAATACACTTATTTTTCCACATTGCAATTTTAATGCTAAAATATTATATCTGTGATGCTCTTAATGTTGTATTTATGGGAGTTTTTATTCTTTATTTATAAGCTGCCCAGAACAGTTAAAGTAGTATGCAGGATATGAATAATGCAAATAAATAATAAATGCAGATGATTTATGTTTCCTAAGTGAAGAACATTTTCTGTCTTTAAAGTTATTTCTGTTGCTTTTTGCCTTTTTTTCCCCTAATCAAAATCATTTTAACTTGCATTTCCACCTTCTAAGGCATTAGCAATTACAGCCAGGATTGTATTCTCTGCAAGCCTGGTATGCATTTCCTTCTATTTCTTCATCATTGACAAGAACTGCTTTGCTTGCATTCAGTGTACTTGACTGTGATGGTAGTAATCTTTTTTCCAGTAATGCAGACAAGTACAAACCCTTGCAAATGTTTTAGGATTTCGATACCAGAGACCAATGCAATCAATACATAGAGCTTCCATGATTGCATTGTTGGTGACCTGTGATGGTAACATGTAAGAAATGAAATCTATGACCTCTTATTTTAATTACATTGTTACCATACCAAATTCCTGAAGGAATCCACATTTCTCTTTTCTAGCTTGGTAAAAAATAATATCTGTATTGCAATTGCTTGAAGGTAGAATGATTTTGTGACTAATGTTTACAAATCCCAACCCAACTGATGCCCGGTTTAGCAAAGGGGGAAAAAGTCCTGATATGTCACATGACACCCCTGCCTTAACCACTACACTGTTTCCCTCACACTTCAGGTTATGTTTAAAACAAGTCTAGTTCAGGGGTATCAAGCTCAAGGCCCAAGGGCCAGATCCAGCCCACAGGATGCTTAGATCTGGAAATAGCAAAGGACTGGCCCGCAGTGCCTCTGCCAGTGAAAATGTTGCTCTTCCGAGCTCCGTTTCCTGGCAGAGGGTTACAGGAGGCCATCCCAGCTGATGGGTGCCCATTTTCTCTGGCAGAGCACTCGACCCACAGGCAGTTAAGCCCACCCCAGCCACGTCCACCCCAGCCCCCAAGGTCAAACACAACCCTGATGTGGCCCTCAATGAAATTGAGTTTGACACCCTGGTCTAGTTGAACAAGCCAACAATCATGCCTGAAAGATATTCACAGGAATATTTCAGTTTTGTCTAGTTACTAATCTGAGGTTTTAATAATAAAAAATGCTTTTATTTCTCTTCAACTGCAAACCATGAAATTTTCAATTAAGTTAAGGCAGTGTAGCAATATATCTGATGGAGTAAGGCTTTGCTTGACTGCTCCAGGAACTATCGATCATGAGCTTGCTTATTATATATTGTTTTGCTCCTTTAGCAAGCTCATAGAGAAGAACTGCTGTTTTCTTGTGTGGCTGATATCATAGATATGTTATTGCTATAGAAATGTACATGTTTGTTAAATGTATAAATTGTCTACTTTAAAAAGGGTCAAACAAGCCAAACATATGGATTTTTAATTACCTGTTCTAGGTATTAGTAAGGTTTAGGACTATAAGTATTTGTAATTTTCAAAACTTTTTATAGGTGTTCTCTCAAATGGTTACCTTGAGGAAGGATCACATGTTCACAAAACGGCTGTCAAGATTTACCAAAAAACTCAAATTGCTGAGATTGTTTTTTGCCACTATAATTAATTTTCAAGATTCTTCCAACTGAGCTACCTTACCTTTGTCTTTTTGGGAGAGCACAATATCATCTTTCCAAATAATAATAATAATAAAAAAACACTTATCATTTTTCTTTCTAAGAATACCTGTGAATTTAGAGACATTTTTTTCCCCAAATGTTGCATTTTCTAGCACATCTGATGAAAGAAAACCCTAGCAAGTTATTGTAGTGTTGGATGGCCTAAAAATCCAGTTAAACGAAAACTGAAGTTGTTATTATGGCTTTTCTTCCATTTTTATATGAGAATTTTTGTTTTGTTTTGTTTTCATACAATCACAATAGGGCTACATGAATGATCTGAGCTGTAAAAATAGAAACAGCCACTAGATAACATCAAAGAGAATTCCCCATGAATCTTTGCTGCCATTTAAAGGGTGTTTGCATATTTACAGCCCAGATCCAGTTTACATTACAAAGACATTTATTCAGGTATCACATATATCATGTATTATCCTTTTAGCGGTCTAAACAAAACTATGATTAAACAATGTACATATGGAGTTTATAAATTTTCATAAATATTTACTAGCCTCTTCTTATAATACTATGCCATACTGTGGTATAGCTATCCAGTTACTTACAAATTGTATCAAAGATCTGCTATAAATAGAGTAAAAATAGAGATTAATTACATATTAAACCCTATTCATATGTGTAAAACTATACGCTATAATTTTTTATGACCCTTTAATCAGGGTGAAGTCAGGGCCACTGAATGAAGCTGAGCATTTACTGGCCGGATGCCTTTCCTGATGCCTATGTGGAGTTCTCAGCAAATATTTTCTCTTTGCACCATGATAGAGAAACATCTGCCACTGCCTAGGATGGAACTCTCAAGCTTCAGAATGTGAGGCAAGCATCTCTAGGCCACCATGCCACTCTGCAAAATTATACGCTATAAATAAATATATAAATTTAAAAATGTATTTTTATTCCTGCTCTATCAGAAGATAACATGGTTATATTTAACAATATCTAGATTGCTTTCTCCAGCTTTGTATCCCTTATGTGTGTATTACTATGTATCCCATTATCTGCCGTTTAAATTAGTCAGTCTATTCAATACTCGCACTGAGGAATAATAATAATAATAATAATAATTTTATTTCTATACCGCCCTTCTCCCGAAGGACTCAGGGCGGTGTACAGCCTATTTAAAAACACAAAAAACACGACAACAATTAAAATTTAAAATCATTAAATAATTAGGCTCCAATTAAAATCCCAGAAATTTAAAATACCCCAATTTAAAACATTATGTTAATAGCCCTGCCTGGCGGAACAACAGGGTCTTCAGAGCGCAGCGAAACACCCGGAGGTCGGAAATCTTTCGTATTTCGGGGGGCAATTCATTCCACAGGGCTGGAGCTCCCACAGAGAAGGCCCTCCCCCTGGGTGTCGCCAGCCGACATAACTTGGCTGATGGCACCCTGAGGAGACCCTCTCTGTGGGAGCGAACTGGTCGGTGGGAGGCTATTGGTGGCAGAAGTCGGTCTCGAAGGTACCCGGGTCCTATGCCATGGAGCGCTTTAAAGGTGGTAACCAACACCTTGAATCGCACCCGGAAGACCACTGGGAGCCAGTGCAGCTCGCGCAGGAGGGGTGTCACATGGGCACAACGGGTTGCACCCATAACCACCCGCGCGGCCCGCATTCTGGACCAGTTGGAGCCTCCGAGTGCTCTTCAAGGGGAGCCCCATGTAGAGAGCATTACAATAGTCCAACCGGGAGGTGACAAGGGCGTGAGTGACCGTGCGCAAGGCGTCCCGATCCAGAAAGGGCTGCAACTGGCGAATCAGGCGAACCTGATAAAAGGCCCCCCTGGCCACGGCCGTCATATGCTCTTCTAAAGACAGCCGTGCATCCAGGAGGACACCCAGATTGCGAGCCCTCTCTGTGGGGGGCAAAGATTCACCCCCAATAGTCAGCGATGGCACCTGCTGACCATATCGGGGCGCCGGAAGCCACAGCCACTCGGTCTTGGAGGGGTTGAGTCTGAGCCTGTTTCTCCCCATCCAGGCCCGCACGGCCTCCAGGCAGCGGGACATCACATCAAGGGCATCGTTGGGGTGGTCTGGGGTGGAGATGTACAGCTGAGTATCGTCAGCGTACAGATGACACTTCACCCCGAAACCACGGATGATCTCACCCAGCGGCTTCACATAAATGTTGAACAGGAGAGGCGAGAGGACCGACCCTTGTGGCACTCCCCATGCGAGATGCCTCGAGGTCGACCTCTGTCCCCCTGCCAACACAAACTGCGAGCGGTCGGAGAGGAAGGAGGAGAACCACCGCAAAACGGTGCCCCCTATTCCTAACCCCCTCAACCGCTGCAGCATGATACCATGGTCGATGGTATCAAAAGCCGCCGAGAGGTCTAATAGGACTAGGACAGAGGAGCAGCCCCTGTCCCGAGCCCTCCAGAGATCATCCACCAACGCGACCAATGCCGTTTCAGTGCTGTACCCCTGCCTGAAGCCCGACTGGTACGGGTCTAGATAGATAGCTTCATCCAGGTGCCGGGGAAGTTGTCGTGCCACCACGCTCTCAACAACCTTCGCCACAAAACGAAGGTTGGAGACTGGACGATAGTTGGCTAATTCAGCCGGGTCCAGGGAAGGCTTCTTGAGGAGGGGCCTCACTACCGCCTCTTTCAAGGCGGCAGGAAAGGCACCCTCACTCAGAGAAGCACTTATAATCCCCTGGAGCCAGCCTCGTGTAACCTCCCGGGAGGCCAGCACCAACCAGGAGGGACACGGGTCCAATAAACACGTGGCGGCACTAATCTTACCCAGAACCCTGTCCACATCCTCGGGAGTCACAGGATCAAACTCCTCCCAGATAACATTCTCAAGACCTGCCCTCGTCTCCTCCCGTGGACTCCCGTGGAATGAATACCTTACGATGCAAACAAACCCTTCAAGGAAAACAAAAATGTTTTAATATTTAACTCTTTATATCTAAAATTCTTTCTTTCATTTTTGAGTGATGCTTTCTATGTAATGTAGAAATAATTTAAATTTGGCCTTTTATGACAAAAATATATCTAGATTTAAATTATATAAAGAGCACCAATATCTCTCTCTCTCTCTCTCTCACATACACACACAGAGGGAGGGGGAGACTTTCATTCTACTTAAAATAACCACAGAAGCCAACCCCACCCCCCAAAACAAAATGTTTTGCTTTCAAATGTTAACATTTCTGTTCTCCTACTTACTGTAATAAATCTATGGCTTATGTGATTAACTTCATCCTCCTGGCATCCAGAACAAATGTATTTTAACTGCTGTTTGATGGTTTGAAAATCATCTCTCTCTCTCTCTCTCTCTCTCTCTCTCTCTCTCTCTCTCTCTCTCTCTCTCTCTCTCTCTCTCTCTCCCTCTTTCTCTCAGAAATCAATAAGGAGGTTGAAGCTCACTTCAGTAATGAAAAAGACCTTTGACCTTTTTTTTTTAAACAGCTGACAGTATTGAAGAAAGATCTAATTCTGGAGTCAAACTATTTTTTGTTGCCTTTTCCCACTGACATGTTCTTGATACATTCTGTACATTTAATGAAATGTGAGCATTCCTTATCAAGGAAATCAGATGTTCCAGTAAATCAGGAGAAAAGAACCACTTTTTATCACTTAGAGATTATTATTGGGGAATAATCTGATGGAAATTTAATGCTGGATCAGAAAGGTAAGAAATTGTAAATCATACCATACCTCCTCAACTTTTTAAAGCAATTGCTCCTGTTCCTAGGAATTTAAGATTTTGATATAAACCGGCTGCTTTATTTATTCAGAATAGCTGTAGACTACACCTATCACAAAGATTCTACACATGAATAGGGGGAAACCAACCATAATTAATAAATAATTATTTAACAATTACTATGTTTAGTAAATTATTATTAATAATTAAAATTAATTATAGATAATAATTTAGTAATAATTAACCATTAGAATGTAACAAAGTAATGCAATAATATGATCAGATGGCCACCTTTAATCATCCTGTTTGTCAAAAACATGAAATAGAAATGAGGGAGATGGGTGGGTTTGAAATAGGATAGATAGATAGATAGATAGATAGATAGATAGATAGATAGATAGATAGATAGATAGATAGATAGACAGATGATAAATAGATAG
This sequence comes from Pituophis catenifer annectens, assembly GCF_029215685.1. NCBI lineage: Eukaryota > Metazoa > Chordata > Lepidosauria > Squamata > Colubridae > Pituophis > Pituophis catenifer. The sequence goes on along the minus strand of NW_027256881.1, from coordinate 34,293,189 downwards.
ATAGATGATATATAGATAGATAGATAGATAGATAGATAGATAGATAGATAGATAGATAGATAGATACATACATACATACATACATACATACATACATACATAATACATAAATACATAAACAAACAAACAAAGCATATTCTATAGAGCAGGGTTTTTACAAAAAAAAACCCATGTGTCTAGTCAGGATATTGATTTATTGATATACTTATTATATTAGAATCCAAAGGAGATCTTGCAGTTTACAACAATTTTTTTAAAAAATACAGCAATTGAAACACAATAATACTAGAGTAAAATAAAATACATAATCATTGATAAAACATCATAAAATCATTAGTACTGAGAGGCATTAAGTGATATGAACTACCAGAGATCCTGAAGAATAACCCCATTCCTGAACAATTTTGAAATGTTGTCTGGATTACTACTAATCTTGGAGGTAAGGCTGAGGGGGCGATTATTAAAATTTATTATTAAAATTTACTATTAAAGTATTATTATTAAAAACAACAACAAACTATCCCCAGGCCTCTGGAGATCTCACCTCATGTAAACAGGGCTTCTGTAGCACTCTAATCTCCATCAGGGGTGAGCAAGTCCTGAGACAGATTTAATGTCTTCATGGAAAAGGTACCCAGGAACCAAGCCATTTAGCCATTAAATTGGCCCCCAATGTCTACTTATACCCAAATTCAACCCTTGAGACTTTTGACAAGGCCACATTCTCATCAGTATCCAATCAGGTCTGCCAGAGATCCACATGTTTTGCACATCCCTGGTATTTAACAGCAAGTGAGGTCACTGGTTTACAAGAAATGACCTGCACCAATATATAATCTTCACTTTTCCTGTAAAGAGTTGCTCTGAGAATGAGATGGGCACTCTCTAAATTTGTTAAATACATATAAATAAATCAAATAAATGTTCGCTCAGAAGTTCCCACTGCTCCTTTTTTTGCCTACCATAGCAAAATAACCCCGAGGATCAGAAGAAAAAGTATTTTTATTTATTTATTTATTTATTTATTTATTTATTTATTTATTTATTTATTTATTTATTTATTTATTTATTTTCGTCAAACATGTATTAAATAGCAGATATAAGAATAAACATTATATCATGAAATGGATAGAAATAAAAGGGAACATTAGGCCAGGGATGGTAGGCACACTGGTGTGCTTATGCACGCCCCTTAAAGACCTCTTAGGAATGGGTTGAGGTTGACAGTAGATAGTCTAAGGATAAAGTTTTGGGGGTTTGGGCAGAGGTGAAATGTAAAAATGTTTGCTACCGGTTCTGTGGGCGTGGCTTGATGGTCATGTGACCTGGTGGCCAACTTGACATCACTCACTGTTAGAGCCAGGAGCTGCACATTTTGAAGAGCCTTGGTGGTACAGGGGTTTAAAGCACCCTGTTATTAAGCTTATTAAGACCAGCTGCCTGCAATTACTGCAGGGTTCGAATCTCGCCAAGGCTCAAGGTTGACTCAGCCTTCCATCCTTTCTAAGGTAGGTGAAATGAGGACCCAGTTGTGGGGGCAATAAGCTGACTTTGTATAAATATACAAAAGGATGAAGGCTATTGCTGAGCACATTGTAAGCCGCCCTGAGTCTTCGGAGAAGGGCGGCATATAAATCAAATTAAAAATAAAAATAAAAAAAATTTTGAAGGACAGGCCATGCATCCCCCCATCAATTCTCTGTATAAACCGGCCGCCCCGGGGGCCGGGGGATGCCATACATGGGGAGGGGGATGCTACAGAAAAGGCAGCCTTCCACCTGTGCCTCCCATGCTGGCTCCGAGGGGCTTGGGGCTCCAAAGCAGCCCACTGGATTCCCACTCAGCCACCTGCCTGCTGGCGCTTCTTGGAACTTAGCCCATGGAATCTGGCACTCTGAGGGAAGGAGGCTCAGCCCCACACACAGGGAGTGGGCCAGGCCTGGCTACGCCACCATGGAGCCCACGGCACTTTCCCTTCGGCCTGGGCAGTGGCACGGGCAGATGCAGCCCCAGCCAAAACCGCCCTGGCTGAGCGATCACCGCACCTCCGCAGTAATAGGCACGTCGGGGACACCTTGCCAGCCTCCATTGCCTCCATGTGCTGCGTGTGGAAGGAGCTGTCACCACCGTTCTTGCCACCATCCCATCCCGCCTGGCTGCAGAGTGCAGACGTCCTGCCCAAAGCAACCCCGCCGCCATTCGCTTTTGTTTCACAGCAGGAGAAGGAAGAAAGCAAAATGCTGCTGTTTTTCACTTTCTTCCTTCTCCTGCCGCGAAACAAAAGCGAACAGTGGTGGGGTTGCTCTGAGCAGGCTGAAGTCTGCACTCTGCAGTCAGGCAGGATAGTATGGTGGCGAGAGTGGTGGCGACAGCCCCTTCCACACGCAGCATATGGAAGCATTGGAGGCTGGCAAGGTGGCCCTGGCTTGCCTGTTGCTGCGGAGGCACGGTGATCGCTCAGCCAGGGCGACCTTGGCTGGGGCTGCATCCACCTGTGCTGCGCCCTAGGCCGAAGAGAAAGCACAGCGGGCTCTGTGGTTGCACGACCAGGCCTGGCGAAGGTGGGCAGCAATGGCAGTGGTGGGGGGCAGAGCTTGCTTGGGCTTTCCCGCCATCCTGGAACTGCACTGTGCTGGAGAAGTCTCCTGTGCGGCCATAGTGCAACAGGAGCGTGTTTGTATGTGTGTGAGGAAAAGAGGCAGCAATGAAGCTCTGTCACCTGGGAGAGGACGCGGAGGGACATGATCATCAGAGTCTGATGATTGTGCGGCTCAGCTGGGCATGGTAGGGGGGCACAGGGATTTTTGCTACCAGTTCTTCGAACCACCCGCCACCATCGCTACCGGATCGGGCGATCAGGTCCAAACCGGGAGCATTTCACCCCTGGGTTTGGGGAAGAAACCACAGAGTCAGGTAGTGCATTCCAGGCACTTAACAACTCTGTTACTGAAGTCATATTTTCTGCAATCAGTTTGACGTGGTTTACCATAGGTTTGTATCTATTGTGTGCTCGTGTATTGTTGTGGTTGAAGCTGAAGTATTCATTGGCAAGTAGGACATAGTAGCAGATAATTTTATGTGCTATGCTTAGGTCGGACCGAACACAACAAAGTTCTAAGTTGTCTAATCCTAAAATTTTAAGTCTGGTGGCATAAGGTATTCTGTTGCGAGCAGAGGAGTGGAGGACTGTTCTCATGAAATATCTCTGGACTTGTTTGATTGTATTAATGTCCGATATGCAGTGCGGGTTCCAGACAGATGAGCTGTATTCAAAAATTGGTCTGGCAAAAATTTTGTATGTCCTAGTTTGCAGTTCAATATTACCGGAGAAGAAGCTATGCAAGATTAGGTTAACAACTTTTATTGCTTTTTTGGCAATGCTGTTACAGTGAGCTCTGGCACTTAGATCGTTTGAGATGAGTACTCCAAGGTCCTTGACAGAGCGAGGATCATCTACAAGGTCATATCCACCCAGCTTGTATTTTGTGTTTTGATTTTTTTTTTGCCAATATGTAAGACAGAACATTTGTTGGTTGAGATTTGGAGTTGCCAATTGTTTGACCATTCTAATAGATAGTCCAGGTCTTTTTGTAGGGTAGCAGCATTGTTGGTGGTGTTGAATAGTTTTACATCATCAGTGAAGAGAACTCAGTTGCTTATAAACTGATCGCAAAGGTTGTTTATGTAAAGTATAAAGAGTGTGGGTCCTAAAATGCTTCCTTGGGGGACACCACTGTTAACTGGCACAGGGTTTGATAGGGTGTTTCTTATTTTGACTACTTCTTGTCTGTTTGATAGGAACGCAACTATCCACTTATGCAGGGATCAGGAAATGCCATAAGATTTTAGTTTTAGGAGTAGTTTGTCATGTACTACTGAATCAAAGGCTTTACAGAAGTCTATATAAATTGCATCTATTGCTTTACCCTGGTCTAGTTGTGAAGTCCATATGCAGATTGCAGGGAAATTTTTTTCTGAAGCCAAACTGCTTGTTAGAGAGTAGGTTGTTTGTCTCTAAGTAGAGGGTAATGGATTGGTTTATGATTGATTCCATGACTTTGCATGTGACGCAATATAATGAGATCTGTAATTGGTCTGTAATTTTCAACAAGCTGGGGTCACCCTTTTTGAAGATAGGGATGACTGTGGCTAGTGACCATAAGTTAGGCAAGGAGCTGGATTTGAAAGATATTTCATAGATTATGCTAAGAGGTTCTGCTATAGTGGTTGAGAGCTTTTTTAAGCAGTTGGCACATAATCCATCAGGGCCAATAGATAGAGATGGTTTTAGATTGTGTAATGCCTTTTCAATGGCATCTTCTGTGAAATCGACATGTAGTAGATCATTGTGATTAGTTGTGGTATGATTGGGAAATGTGGGGCATGATCTATTGCTTTTTACAAAGATTGAACCAAAGAATGTGTTGATGAGGTTGGCCTTAACGGTTTCATCATTACAGTCTTTCCTGTTTGGCCCTTTTAGTGGTGGGATGGATCTTGAGTCTTTAAGTTTGTTGTTTACAAAATTATAGAAGACCTAAGTGGATTTCGTGTGTAGTAGGCGTTCCTCTTTTTTGCTGTGATAATTGATGCATTCTGCCTTTATGTTTTTTAAAAAAAAAAAAATATTGAAAATTATTAAAAAATACAGAAAAAAAAGTATAACAATATGGATAGAATTGCAGAGAGTAATATAATACATATAGAGTTTTAAAGTATCAATTTTCGCCTAGAGAAAGTACAAACCTCCATTAAGCCAACTCATCAAAAGAAAGAAAAGTTTATCCAGGAGAAAAAATTCTCAATTGTCATACAATGCTCCTATAAATATTTACCCACGTTCACATTAAGGTTAATATTTTCATTCTTCTTAAGATTTCTTTTTTTGCAGCCAAGCATACCATCTGTCCCAGCTCCTATATAACCCCGATTCTTGTCTATCTCGCAAAAGTTCAGTAAGCTTGTCTGCTTCTGCACAGTCCATGATCTTTGCAATTAATGTAGCCTCCGATAGGATATTTTTGGATTTCCATTCTTGCGTGAACGAGATCCTGGCTACAATGATGATGTGGAGAGTGAGATACCAATTAGATTTGTTTAAGTTCTCTGGTTTCATGCCTAGTAAAAACGTTTCTGGGTTCAAATCTATTCTACATTCTATGATTTCTAAAATCCATTTTTGAATTCTAGCCCAATATTCTTTTGCTCGGGGACAAGTCCACCAACTATGAAAATAAGTTCCCATAGTGGCGTTGCATTTCCAACAAACCGGAGAGGTTCCCGGGAACATCTTCAATAATCTAGCCGGGAGCAGGTGCCATCTATACAGCATTTTGTATATATTTTCCTTATAGGAAACCGACATTGTTAATTTTAAGGTTTTCCCCCAAATTTCTTCCCATTTTTCAAGTTCAATTGAGTATCCCAAATTTCTCCCCCAGGCAATCATTGAGTCCTTGATGACCTCCTCTCCAATCCAATCCATTAAGAGGAATTGATACAGTTTGGATAATACCTTCTCATCCTTCTCCAACAAGATCTTATCAAGTTCCTGTAGGGAATTATAGATTCCTCCCTTGTTTTTGTCCTGAGCTGTCCTAGATTGGATCTGATTGTATGACCACCAATCTAGCTCATAGCCTAATTCCACCAGCGTATTTCGAGATTTTACTTTGCCTGAAGGATCCAACAGAACTTGGTAAATTAATGGTTTATTTCTGTTATAAAGAGTCAGGTGTATCATCGCCTCTAAAGGGGAAAGCCAAATCGGAGTCATCAGGTAATATTTATTTCTTATTCGATCCCATATGGTCATCAAAACCTTTCGAATAAAGTGGTCCATAAAGTATTTATGTTTTTTGGGCTTTTCCTGACTCAGATAATAATGCCACCCCTGTTGCAAATTGTGGCCTTCCAAGCTAAGGATTCTCCTCCTCCTCAAAGCAATCCAGTCTCTGATCCAATTTAAGACAGCTGCCTGATGATAAAGCTCCCATTTAGGTAGGCCAAATCCTCCCCTGGAAGGGGATTCTTGAAGCATTTTCAATTTAATCCTTGGTTTTTTGTTCTGCCATACAAATCTACGTATACACTGAACTAAAGATTGAAAAAAAATTGTATCTAATAAAACTGGGGCTGTCTGAAAGAGAAAAATCCATTTAGGCAGGATATACGTCTTAACTACTACAATTCTACCTAATAATGATAACTGTAAACCTTTCCATCCTTCCAGCATTTCTTTAGTTTGACCAAGTAGTTTTTGGTAGTTGTCTTCTTTAATGGTCGAGCATTTAGATGAAAGCCAAATTCCTAAGTATTTTAGTTTTTTAACTATCTGAATCCCTAGTTCTTCCTCTAACTGCACTTTTTTATTCTTCGTCATATTCTTAATTAGGATCTTGGTTTTATCTTTATTTAATTTAAATCCCGCTACTTTCCTGTAAGCCTCCAACTCCTGGAGCAAGATTGGTCCCGATTCTAAAGGTTCTTCCAAGACAAATATCAAATCGTCCGCAAAGGCTTGGAGCTTAAGCTCTTCCCCTCTGGTTCTTAGCCCTCTAATTCCTTGATTCCTTCTGACCTCATTCAATAATAACTCTAGGGTTAAAATAAATAAAAGTGGAGATAATGGACCTCCCTGTCTAGTACCTTTACTTATATCAATTTTTTCAGACTCCTTCCCATTAATAAGTATTTTCGCTGTCTGTTTTGCGTATACTGTCCGGATCGCCCTGGTAAATCTTTCCCCGAATTCCATTTCACTCAACTGTGCAAAGAGAAAGTTCCAGCTCACTCTGTCAAAAGCTTTTTGTGCATCCATGGAGACCAGGGCCACCTGCCTTTATCTGTTGATATAAGGATTTGTAGCAACTTTTGAAGTTAGCTATGTAGCCAGTTTTGTTTTTGCGCCAAAGAGGGGGGTTTTTTGTTCCTTCCTTATTGTTATGGGTAATTTGTTTTTCCTGGTTTGGTTTGTTCTTTTGACTTCTTGTAAAAAAATGTTATAATGGTCATTGGCAGTGATGCAGCCAGTGAACAGAGTTTGCCAATCAAGAGATGAGAGGTCGTCAGTTATGAGGTCATAATTGTCTTTTCTAAAGTTATACTTTAGGATCTTGTCATTTTGATCGTCTTTGTAAGGACATAAATTGAGACCAAAGTCAATCATACTGTGGTCGCTGTTTGAAAAGGGTTCGTTTATTTGTAGACCATAGATTGAGTTTAAATTATTGCAGAAGATGACTCAACTCAGTTGTTGAGTCTAGTGTTGTTTGTTACAAGTTGAACCAATCCCAGATTAGTAACAGCATTGTACATGGTTGTATGTATTGGTTCTGTTGTACATTCATTAAGGGTCCAATTAATAAGAGGTAGATTGAGGTCGCCAAGGAAGATAAGAGGTTGTGGGGAAGAGGCTGCCATATCTCCACCCTGGGCCATCCCGGGGATGCCCTATCCGTTATGTCCCAATGCCTGGAGGCGATGCGGGCCTGGATGGGCAGGAACAGACTCAGACTCAACCCCTCCAAGACTGAGTGGCTGTGGATGCTGGCATCCCGTGTTCTAGAGGTCCCGTCACTTTTGATGGGGGGGAGGTACTTGCCCCTGTTGAAAGGGCCCACAACTTGGGTGTCCTCCTGGATTCCCAGCTGACCCTAGAAGACCATTTGACAGCCATGACCAGGGGGGCTTTCACACAGGTGCGCCTGATGTGCCAGTTGCGCCCTTTTCTAGACCGTGATGCCCTTTGCTGGTCACTCATGCCCTGGTTACCTGCCGCTTGGATTACTGCAACTCCCTCTACATGGGGCTGCCCTTGAGGTACACCCAGAGGCTCCAGCTGGTCCAGAATGCGGCCGCGTGGGTTGTTACAGGAGCCCCTCATTACTCCCGTGTAACACCTCTCCTGCGCGAGCTGCACTGGCTACCGGTGGTCCTCCGAAACCACTTCAAGGTGCTGGTATTGACCTATAAAGCCCTATATGGCTTTAGGTCTGGGGTATTTGCAGGACCATCTCCTGCCTGCTTCCCACCGTCCTGTCCGCTCCCATAGGGTTGCTCTCCTCAGGGTACTTTTGACCAGGCAATGCCATCTGGCGATGCCCAGGAGTAGGGCATTGTCCATGGGTGCCCCTACCCTCTGGAACGAACTACTCACCAAGCTCCAGACAGCCCCGGATCTCCGGTCCTTCCGTCGAGGCCTGAAGACTTGGTTATTCCAATGAATGGGCTGATTCTGATCCTTGGGTTTTTATTATTTATTATTTTAATCTGGTTTTAGTGGGTTTTTATTATTGTATGTTTTTAACCTGTGTTCGCCGTCCTGAGTCCTTCGGGAGAAGGGCAGCATATAAATTTTGTAAAATAAATAAATAAATGTTATTAGTGAAGTTAGTTTGTTTGCATGTACCAGGTCGTAATCAGGGGCTTCGTAACAAAGTAAGAAATGAATTGTGGTGTTTAGAGACAGCTCGCATACGATGGTTTCAGGAAGAGCAACCTCCTGTGTAACTTGAAAATTTTTTAGATTTAGGGATTTTTTTATAGAAGATAGAAGACCACCTCCTCTACGGATTTCACGGTCAGACCGGTAAACATGATAGTCTCTTACTGTAATAATAGGGTCTGGGCGGGATGAATTCAGCCACATCTTGCAGACAAATATGTCGAATATAGCTGTATTTAATAATAGGAGGAATTTTGGTATTTTGTTTACTAGGCTTCTTGTCTTAAGTAGCTTGCATTTAAGGCCTGTGGTGGTAGATTTTGAGGAAGTTAGGGGCATGCATGCTTAGTATTGGTTGTTGGGGTGGTGGTTGTTGAGATATGGGCTGTTGTTCTTACTTTTAATGCAGTCAGTGCGGGAGTCTATGTATAAGTCAGTTTCATCCTGATCTTGGCATCTTTTGAGTTCAGTGTGCGAATTCGTTGTTGTGTGGATAGGGTAGGCCTTGAGCGAAGTTTGTTATAGATGGTGTTGCTTCTGGCAATTGAGTTGATAGTATGTATGAATTTTATTATTTATATATTTATAAATATTTATTATTATTTTATTATTTATAAATATTTATTATTAGCCTTCATGATGTTGGTTTCCTAATCTGGTCTACTTTGAAGGGCTGATACTAAGTGAGTTCTCATGCGTATCATTTTGACCTTGCCATTCATACAGTTCAATGTCATTGGTCATCATATGCAGGCATAGTTTGAGCTTTATAATCATATAAACTATCCACACAAATTCTATCCAGACTAACTACTTACTTCCCCATAACCTCTGCAAATATCATTCCTGAACTTTCAATCTTTTTCTCTCTTTTTCACAACTTACAAGGCCTGTGCCTAGATAGTAGTTGTTCCTTATCTTAACAACATCTCACTCCAGTAGTTCCCACTAGATTTTTTTCATCTCCCTCTTCACTCACCATTCCTCTGCCTGGACTGCTTGGACATCAATCAGTGATGTTTCACCATCTGCTTTCCCATAGCCTCTGTTTGGCCTTTGTTCAGCTTCTGGAGCCTGTTATGGACACTGATGTCATTCACTGCTCTCTGCTTTCTGTTGCAGTGGTTTTCTTTTCAAATACTCTGAAAATCATCCCTGCTTACATTGTTTTTCTATAACATCTGACATCTGACATTAAACCATTATTTCAATAATAAATACATACCTGAAAATCGTTATTAAAAAAAATCCAAAAATTTAAGAATTCCACTAAAACAGAAAAGTGAAATGGAAAGGGTTTTTCTCTTTGAATAGAAGAAATGATTTTAATGAAAAGAGTTCATTAACCTAACATGGTTTTACTGCTCAAAATATAATTCAAAATGTATGCATCAAATATATATATATATATATATATATATATATATATATATATATGTGTGTGTGTGTGTGTGTGTGTGTGTGTGTGTGTGTGTGTGTGTGTGTATTTTTAGTACTTATTTGTGTGATACTGGGACACTCTTCCAATCTGCTTCTTTATGTAGGTATGTATTGTATGTTTGCTTGTGTGTGTGTGTGTTTATTGATTTATTATGGATATATAATTGTAAAGATGTTTAAAGTAATCCATATTTGTTTTCATTTGCAACTTTCACTGGCATATATATTGGATGTTTATGTAGCTGATAGAGAGAAGGAGTATCAGTAAAAGCAAATAAAAACTTTTATTACAGCACCTTGAACATCATTCTTTAATATATAGATTTCTTTGATATAGAATTCTTTTGTATAAATTACAGAATTTTCATTTTTGGCCAGATAAAAATAGATAGTAATGACCTATATTCAGTGTTATATCAGTGTTTCTTTCTGTGCTGTTTTGGGGGGTTCATTTTGACATATTTTATAAATTTGTTCCAGGCTTCTTTAAAAATCCAAGAGCATTTTATGTCCCTCTATAAAACATACAATTTAGTTTTACAGTTACAGAGATGCTACTGACTTCTTCATTTATAGTTGTACCTTGTATATCCTAACACTTTGATTTAAGAAACTATTTTATTTTGGAATGAGTAGCAAAACCAGCATTTTCATAATTTCTTGGGAGCAAGAAGTACAATGGGGCTAGTATCTTCTTCATTTATACATTTCATCCAGTGAAAAGTTTAAGAAGACATATACCATATGTTTGGCTCATTGATTAGGTGACAAGCAATTGCTCCCACAAAAGCACTGGTCCATGAAAATACTTACTTCATTTCTGGTTACGGTCTGGATAGTTTTCCAGACCCAAATTAACTAACTGATTAAAGATTAAATCTTAGTTATTGGAGAACTGTTTCCTTGGGGATGATAGCTATTTGCCCTTCATTGTATGTCTTTTTAAGTATATCTCTACCAATCAAGTAGCCAAAAATCCACCTAAGGTTGCCAGGTGTCCACTATTTGAGCGGACAGTCCGCTTTTTTCACATTATGTTCACTATTTTTTTTCACAAAATAGTGGACATTTTTTTTATTCTAAAGCTTTATGATTGTATATTTTTTAATATTTCTCAATGTTGTACTGAAATTAAAGAATTATTCCTTAAACACAAAGAATTGATCAAAGCTGCGCAGTCAAATAAAAAATACACACGACAGCAAAGTAAAATGTAATTTAATATTTTACATATTATTATAATATATTTGATGTTTTGAATTTTAAGTAAAGTTTTGAAGTGATTATTTTAATACGTGTTAAAATGTTTGTAAGAAAATATATAATTTAATTGTAATTTTTTTTTATTTTTTTACTACTTAACCACCCCACCCCCGCTTGTCCGCTATTTTTTGGAAGCAGACCTGGCAACCCTAAATCCACGTAATGTTTCTTTCATTACCCAAATGGAATTATTTTCCAGATTTACATTTTCTTGCTCCAAACTGTCTGGCCATCTTTTTTTTTTCTTCCCAAGCATGAAGAGGGCTCTTGGATATAAAATGAACACAGTCTCAAAAACTGTGTCCTTTCCTAATATTATTGCTGTTTTATCCTAGTGCCCAGCTCCCATTTTTAGGGTCAGAATCTCTATTGAATTTCCCTAACTATCCATGACATGAATAATCTATGGATTTTTTTTTTTTTTTGTATGTGTCTAGTTCTTTTTTCTGGAGTACAACATGCATTTCAATTCTGTTCCTTTCCATCTTTATTTTCAACAACACAACTTCCCTGATGTATTGAAATCTAAAGATGGCCATTCGACAGCCTTTTCCTCCCTTTTCTTATTTGGAAAATCTTAACAGTCTTTAAATGGATATGGACTCTTATTCTCTGAATGTACCCATTAGTTAGATTGCAATCCTTTATACACAAAACTCAGTATAAATCTAATTAGCTCAGTAGGATTTAGTTCTTAATAACTGTTTATAGTATGTCATGGTTGATGAACTACATATGTTTCTATGTTTGTATGTTCATGATTTTCCAAGAATTTAGAAATACCTCTGTAGTAGAAACTGCATTGGCTACCAAGGTGTTGGTTAACTCATTTAAAGCCATTCATGGTATGAGACTCGGTTTTCTGATGGACTGTCTTATTTCAAAAATATTGTCCAGGCTCACTTAATTTAGCAGAAGCTGTTTACCCCATTAGTCAAAGTATTTCAGCTCTCAGGGTCTAAAAGGAGAGCTTTTTCTTCCATGGGCCCTAATCTATAGGATATTTATCTTCCTTAGGTGAGGTTTGCCTCCATCCTTCTGACCTTCTGGAACAGCATTAAAAGCTTGCTCGGACAGTTAGCTTGAGGTCTTGACATTAATGTTGGAAGTGGTTGGTGGACTGGGGCTATTGCCATGCTGATATTACCTTTTGTTGCTTCTTGTCTTTTTATTCAATGTTTTAAATATCTTTTATATTTATGATTTTAACTGTAAGCCACCCACAGTCACTTTCCAGAATGACATGGACAATATATAAATTTAATGAATAAATAATAAATTTTATAGTGTTTGGAATGTTCAATATAATCCAGTTAAAAACAAAGGCATGAATCATACATATGTTGAGGTGATATTATTCAGCATTCGGTTGAATTAATAGCATAATAGCCAGATGTATCTTTAGTAATTGTATGAAATATTGTATAACACTGAATTCTCTTCACTAATTATTAAAGTTGCAATAGCTATCAAACTTACTTGTCTTCGGAATCATTTTTCTTCCATTCTCCATTCTTTGCCAGTCCAAGTATAATATATGTTTTAGCTAATACATTTTATATAAGCACTATGCCCCTGTTTTCCTGTTTAGTCTATAGCCATTAGTGAAGACAACCCTTTTTCATCTGCAACAGCGGTTCACTTATATTATAAGCTCCATTATTTTCCTCCAATTTATTTCTTGATCATTTTAATTCTGCTCCATCACACCTCAGAAATTACTAAATGTTAATGCTTTTTCATGAGGTCATTCATTTTAATAAACTATGTATTTCAACTGTACTGAAACCATCTAGTAGTCTGCTTTATATTAATCATAAGTTTTAAATTAAGAAATGTAAAGAAAATATACATCTTTATAAGCCATGGCCAATTTTTTGAAGTAATTTAATCATTTTCTGCTTATGGAAGTTTAATTACTTTTGGAAAACCAATTTTGTCATGTTTGTGTAAATGCAATCTTGCTAACCTTTTGTCTGGTACATTATTCTGTGCTCATTAAGAGCTTGGAGAGTCCAGCTTTACTTTAACAATGTACTATAAGATTACATTTCTGCCATGGTGCCAATTTGCTGTATTCAGTATCTTCATCACTGAGAGCTGCTGCTGCTTGATTGAAAAGAAGGAACATTTGAACCTGGAACTGAGAGTATATTTAGTAGGTAGTTAAGGTAGATAGGTAGATAGAATGGAATGGAATGGAATGGAATGGAATGGAATAGAATAGAATAGAATAGAATAGAATAGAATAGAATAGAATAGAATAGAATAGAATAGAATAGAATAGAATAGAATAGAATAGAATAGAATAGAATTCTTTATTGGTCAAGTGTGATTGGACACACAAGGAATTTGTCTTGGTGCATATGCTCTCAGTGTACATAAAAGAAAAGATACATTTGTCAAGATAATCTAAATCTTTTTAGATATGATCCTTTTAGTCATTTCAACCTAATAAAAATATCAGACTGCTAACAACAACAACAACAACAACAACAACCCACACTTCATTGTCCCATAATATATGCTTTAAACAGGATGGAAGGATCTATGGGCTTAAAACATTTTAGGATACAGATCACATCACTTTCCATTTGTGATTTGCATTAAAGCTGCAGATAGCCCTCAATTTATGACCACAGTTAAGATCAGAACTTCAGTTGCCAAGCAATGCAGTTGTTAAATAAGTTGTGCCTGATTTTACAACTTTTGTTTGTTGCAGTCATTAAGTGAATCATACAGTTGTTACGTGAATCCAGATTCTCCCATTGATTTATTGGAAACCCACAAGAAGGTTGCAAATAGCAAAATACAACCATTATAAATATATAAATAAGCACCCAGATCATGATCGCATGACATGTGGATGCTCCGACAGCCATAAATTCAAAGACCAGTCACCAGTCACATTTTTCAGTGCTGTTATAACTTTGAACAATCATTAAACAAAGGGTCATAATTCAAGGATTACCTGTAATGAAATGAGTCTACATCTAGGGACTGAGGTTATCCCTCTCTGTTATAAATTGGATGTTTTAAAGACTTTTACTCTTTACAGAAACAACTTTTGTCATTTGCCTCTGATGTAATAAAGCAAGATGTGCCTTTTGCTGGGTGTGTACAGTATGTGTTTGTCCAGGGTGAGGCTGGACTATCTCAGCCCACCAGATTAAATGGTTGATGAAAAATAAAAAGTGAAACTTTATCAGAAGGACTAACATGACCAGATCTGGTGAGGACCAATCAGCTTCCAATTTGTACAGTGAAGGAAGCAGAAAAACATCATCTCCATCTTTTTGGCATTATGCATAACTTGTATAAGATTATTTTTCCCCATCATTTCACCCATAAATTTCCCCCCATACACACACACACACAAAAAAAAAATTAATGTAGCCTATCCCCATAGAAGAGTTGCTCCTTTCCCTTTTTCAGATTGATTGCCCTTTGGTGCACTTTCTTCGTATTCTTTATCAGATAACAACAATCCAAGCTGTGCACAATATTCCAAGCCTGGTTGACTGTTGCCTGTATATTTCATTAAGGTTCTCCATTGGAGCGTGGAGCTTTAAAGAACAAAATGTTTTCTCTATGGTGGATGTAAAGTTCCAAAGCATAACCTCCCAGCATACCTTCGAGGATGCCTTTGACAGAATTAAGTCGCCCAATTCAAATATTTATGTTGCTGTTTTACTTACTCATTGTTGCTTCATCAGAATGTCTAGAACCACTAAAGGCCAACAAAGTTGTCTACAGCTTGTGTGAGATAGCTATTTTGCCAAACAAAAGAACCTCGAGGGGAAAAGAATAAACACTTTTATTTTGCAATATATTGCCTTTATCCAACGTGCTGCCTTTATCCAATTTGCCACTTAGATGGTTTACAAAGTTAAATGCCTTTGTGGCATTCCACTTATGAATATCTCTATCAAGAAAGGCATACTTAGTCCTTTAGATTTTCCAGGATTTATGCATCATCAATTTATTTATTTTATTTTTAGGATTTATACGGTGGTTTATCTCATTCAATGCCTTTAAGTGGTCACAATTATTTTGTACTGTTGATGCTTAGGTTGAGCTGTGATATTGCACATTGGAACTCTGACATATAAATATTCTCTCCCCGTGTGTGTGTGTGTGTGTGTGTGTGTGTGTGTGTGTGTGTGTGCTAGGAGCCAGGAAACAAAGGTGCTGGTGTTCTGTTTGTTCATCTGCCATATGCCTTGAGGCCTTGAATTAAATCCACCGAGCCAGAATATTCACTAGCTTCTTCAGCACAGGAAGGAGTATAAAAGGCTTCCTATTCTTTGCTTGTACCTCTTTTTAGCTCTCTAATCCCAGTTTGCTATGAAGTTGGAAAAACAGACTTGTCCCGTCACTCTTGTTACCCACCACAGATGCAGCTAAAATGTTTAGATTCAAAGATTATTTTTTTAAAAAAAAAATAGCGGGCAGAATCTGGAAAACTATTTAGTGATTTCTAGCTACAACACTCTCTCTCCTATTATATCATTCTATACTGAGGAATACATGGATTGTAGCCAGAAGGAAAAAGTGGGGCAGCTCCTTCTGAAACTATGTGAGTGCAATTTTTACGGTAATTACAGTAATACAATCAATCCAAGCATGCTGTTTTGCAACAATATAGAGTGGGAATATAAATTGTACAATTGTAGAATCATTTTGGTCATCAGGTTCAATCCCTTTTCAAACATCCTTGACAGATGGCTAAGTTAATTCATCTAGGGAAAAGGAGCCTGCTTCTTCTCTGGGTAATTGTTTCCACAGTCAAATTGCTTTTTATTGTTTGGATATCATGACCATTGTTTATAGCTGAAGACTTGAATCAATGAAAATACAACAAGATAATGGCCATAATCTAATAAAACTGGCACCATAATCCTATGCATGACTGTTCAGAAGTAAAAACTTTGATGTATGGGCAAGATGTGCCATGTAGTTGGTCTTGTACCTTCCTTCCTTCTTTCTTCTTTTCTCTCCCCTGCATCTTGTAATAAATGCTTGTGGGTACCCATTCTGCCTGAATTGCTCATGTAGCAATTCTCTCCAGTTGAGATCAGGTACCTACATGAATGGAGAGCAGCTATCTATGTGAACAATTAGACTGAACAATTAGCTTGAATCTATGTGAACATAAATTAGTTAGAACTTTTTCTGATTGCAGTTTTCTAGCTTACCATGTTTCTATTTCTGCGGATTTCTAACATAAAACATCATTGTGAATTATACCTGAAATCTATGGACTTATATTTCAAATGTAGATTGAGTTCCACAAGATAAAAAAAAAAAACTATAGTATAATTACATTTCAATACAACACAAATTTGTTTACATGTACCTTTCATAACACTGATGACAATTACATATCAAAAGTCCCATTCTGCAATGTACCAAAAAAACAAAAATAAAAAACAAACCACCACCCAATAAATTCAAGACGTAGCCGTCGAATGACTTCCAAGAAGAAATGACAAACTGAAGTCAGCCCCACTAAAAGCAGACCTCATGACTGAGGCAGAATAAAAAGCCAGCAAGTAGACCAGCTCTTCATAATTCTTCTCCAGACAAGGTGAGGATTTGTGACTGCCCATAACTGTTCCGTACAATTGCTCTTTGTGAGGACACCACAAGAAAATAGTCTTCTGTGGGTTTAGAGCTCTGGGAGATAAGGGAATAATCTTTCTGCTCAAACCATGGTCAGCACCTTTTAAGGCCACTGGACTTGCGTACTTCCTTTTCTAATCAGTTTTGGAAATTGTTTGATAACTGCTTTTTAGCTATTAGGAACTTTTGATAAGTTTTACAATGCTAGGCGAGTTTTCTTTAATTCTTAGCTAAAGAAGTTTTAAATATAAGTTTAAGGATTTTTTTTTTCTGGAATAAAAAATGGGGAAATGCTTTTGTTCTTAATTCTTTAAAAACATATGATAGTATGGGACTTTGAAGATTGTACCCTAGAGGGAACTAGAAGAAATTAAAAATTGCAATTAAAGAAAAAAACTTAAATTTGATTTACTAATACAAATGGAGCAAAGTATTTTTACATTTGACATATTAAAGACTTTTTTGAACAATGGACCCAGAAGTTAATTTTAAGAGTCTTTGTCTCTAGAGATAGACTATGTTTGAAAGATGTTATAAAAGAGGATCAAGTTTTATGGAGAAGACTGACACTCATCTGAAAATGGATTTGAAAATGGATGACATGCTACAAGAAAAATATGGAAACAGATGGTCAGCTGGACACACAAAACAAAAATTGTCTTAATAATTATCTTAATAATTAAGACAATTAAAAATTAACAAGCCAAGAGAATGACCTGGATAATTTTTCTACATTGGATATATAAAATAAGCTTGTTAAAACTTTGATTTTTTTTGTGAAAAGTGACGAAGAAAAAATGAAAATAAATCAAACTTTAGGACATTTGAAGGAACTAAAGAACAAGTTTGTTAAAAGTAAAAGGAAGGAATATAAAACTGGGTATTTTTGATCAAGGTTAAAATAGATAGGTTATTATATCTGATAATCCTTAATAGACTTTTGCTAATCAGGGCTGAAAATAAGAGCTTTTAATGATTTATTTATTGATAAGAGATGGGATATGAGGAGCAGAAATCATTTGTTGTATTTTAAGAGAAAGTGATAAATTAGTAAATTTCTTTATACTTGTGATGAAGTGGGAAATCATTTCTTTATATATTCCTTTTCCTTATAACATTCTTTTTCTCTTTTTTCTACTTTCTCTTTTTTGTATCTTTTCTTTTTTCTTTTATATTTTAAGTTTGTGTCAGTTTTTTAAAATCTTTGTAGCTCTAATTTCTAATAAAATTACTGTTAAAGAAGAGGCATCCTTTTCTTAAAAACTTCCAGAGATAGAATACCCACAATATTGATAGTTCAGATCTTATTTAAGTTTTTTCCTTATATATGTATTTGACATAAAGAAGGCTATGAACTTTCCTTTCTTGAATTTATTCAAACACAGTATAAATAGCATCTTTAAGAACATTTTAATTCAGATTCCTGAACTGAGCAGATAATCAGAATTAACCATATTTCAGAAAACAAAGTAAACAAACCATTCCATTCCATTTTTAGTGATAGCCAAATGCATATACGATCACATTTCAGAGTTTGTTGTGGAATTGGATTGCACAACTGACCTACTTCTTCCTGCAACAGAAAAAAAAATATTCAAATTACAAATTATCTAATTATGTATTTCTGAAGACATAATTAGAAATTGCTGGAGTCCAAACTCCTTGAATTTAAGAATGCCCACTACTATAGTGCTGAAGGCTCTCCTACCAACTTCTTCTATTTATCTGACATGGCACTGGCTAAAAACAATCTGATGGCACCTGAAGCATCTCATCTCTTTTCATCCAAGTGCCTAGTGGGATGAGAATAGCCCAGATGCCAAAGATTCTAAGAAATGTATTTTCTTAACAGACCTTACTCTTTTTTTTTTTTAACGGTGTACATCTCTGTGACTTCAAGCAATTTGCTCTGTCTTTCAAAAGATAAAAGTGATTAGTAATTGGATCAAGAAAATGGTATCAGGAAAAGATTTGACTTCCCATCAGGAAAAGATTTGACTTCCCAACTCCACAAAATGCTGCTGTGATTTCAATCAAATCAGCAGTTTTCAGCTGTGAGAGAGATGATAGTGCAGAAGACTCAGTAATAAATATGTTATTGTCTACAGGCTAGTTCTGATCCCATCTGGAATCTTTATATGTTTATAATTTTTCTACTGAGAATCTGACAAATCTCAGATAAGAGAGGAACTTTAGGAGTGCAATTTTAATTGCTGAATAAGAGGGGCAAAGCTTTTTTTAGTTCATGCTCTGTATATTTTTATGCAGAGGAGCATGTAATCATAATCATATCATAATCATAAGTTTATTTGTCAAGCATATATAAGATAACAGATAAAAGTATAAACATAATTTGAATACATAAAAAGAGTAAGTAAAAAGGAATATTAGGTCAGAGACAGTAGGCACGCTGGTGCACTTATGCATGCCCCTTACAGACCTCTTAGGAATGGGGTGAGGTCAACAGTAGACAGTTTAAGGTTAAAGTTTTGGGGGTTTGGGGAAGAAATTACGGAGTCAGGTAGTGCATTCCAAGCATTGACCACTCTGTTACTAAAGTCATATTTTCTACAATCGAGTTTGGAATGGTTTACCTTGAGTTTGTATCTATTATTTGCTCGTGTATTGTTGTGGTTGAAGCTGAAGTAGTCATTGACAGGAAGGACATTGTGGCAGATAATTTTATGTACTATGCTTAGGTCAAACTGAAGTCAGTGTAGTTCTAAGTTGTCTAAGCCCAAAATTTGAAGTCTGGTGGCATAAGGTATTTTATTGCGGTTAGAGGAATGGAGGACTCTTCACGTAAAGTATCTCTGGACTCTTTCAATTATATTTATGTCCAATATGCAGTGCGGATTACAAGCAGATGAGCTGTATTCAAGAATTGGTCTAGCAAATGTTTTGTATGCTCTAGTTAGTAGTACAATATTACCAGAGAAGAAGCTACTACCTATTGTTTTATTATGTCAAAGTCATGTTTCTTATTTTGAAAAAAATGGCTCATTTGCATCAAAATTGCAATTTGTTTTGTCAAAAATAATAATAATACAGTGAACGGTTTCTTTCCTTTGCTTATAATTTTTAAAAAAGTGAATATTTGCAATCAGATTCTTGTTGTTTTCTGCCTACATTATTAGTGCTCTCTTTCAGCTATGCCAGTGACTCTTAGGTTTACTGGAATATAAATGAAAGCTACTATAAGTGTATTCTGTCTTCAGGATGTCTCATGTTTGCTAATTTAATTTTCACCAGAATCAATATACAAAGTGGGGTGGGGGGGCAGTTTTATGAAAGTTTTCTTTTCTGTCTTCGTTAATGGATAGAATTTGAGCAACCGAATATTATTGTTCACTTTCTGTATTAATATTTATGTCAATTATCTAATTGAAAGATTAAATTGCTTACATACACTATGCAAATTTGATTTATACACCTTTAAAGTACAGCTACTGATTAATCAATTAGTCACTTACCAAATCATGTGTAATTCAATGTAAACTGCTCATTTTCAGTTTAATTCACTTTTTAATGGAGTTTCCAAAAAAAAAAAAAAACCCACTCAGCTATGAAATTATTTGCTATTCAGCACTTACATTTATTTGTACTGATTGGTGTTCCTCATTACTTACACACCCTTCTGTCCCTTTCTAAATGTTTTTATGGGTGAATATTCAAAATTGTGTAGCTGAGACAAGCAACATTTTGCAGATGAGAACCACATTTCTATTTAATGTTGTTAGAAAGACATTTAAAATTATTTTTCTGCAAATAGAATGATTGAGTCTTTTTTTCTATTTGCTTTAAAAAAAATAATAATATACTAAAAAGAACAATAGTAGTACATTTAATCTGTGGTTTTTAATTCCCCTCTTTAAAAGGTGAAATTTACAGAATCAGTCTTGCCCACCATGATTTAATTCACTCTTTGGAGACATAAAAAAAAATTTCTTGAAGAACATTTACTGAAAAAATTTGGGAAAAAATTAGAAAAATACTTCTGGTGGTGTTGCTGTCTAACCTGCATTTTTATTGCTAAAATAAACCAAAGTGGATTACACAGCACTACCAGATGGATTTGTATCTGACTGACCAACCACATTCAACATGTAGTCCTCAATTGAACTGCATCTACATGGAGAGAAGTATGCAGTGGGGTATCCCAAGGCTCTGTCTCAGGCCCAGTATTCTTCAGTATCTTCATCCATGATTTAGACAACGGTATGGAAGAGGAACTCATCAGATTTTGCTGTTGACACTAAAGTGGCAGGAATAACCAATAACCAATTTTGAGATAAGCTCAAAATACAGAAGAACTTGACAGACTTGAACACTATTTAACAAAATAAAATTCAATATAGAAAAAAGTAAGGTTTTATATTTAGGCAAGAAAAATCAAATGCACAAGTATAGAATAGGTGGTACCTTGCTCAACAGTAATAACTATGATCTTGATATTAGGATATTAAGATATTAGGATCTTGGAATCCTAATGGACAATCACTTAAATGTGAACCAGCAGGGTACTGCAGCTGCCAAAAAATGCCAACACAGTCCTAGACTGCATTAACAGAGGGATAGTATCAAGATCACATGAAGTGTTAATAACATTTTATAAAGCCTTCGTAAGACCACACTTGGAATATTGCATCCAGTTTTGGTTGCCACAATATAAAAAACTTGTTGAGATTCTAGAAAGAGTTCAGAGAAGAGCAAGAGAGATGATTAGGGAACTGGAAGCTAAAACATATGAAGGACAGTTGCAAGAATTGGGTATATGTCTAGTTTAATGAAAAGAAGGACTGGGGGTGACATGATAGCAGTGTTCCAATATTTGAGGGGCTTCCACAAAGAAGAGGGGGTTAACCGATTTGCCAAAGCACCTGAAGCCTGGACAAGAAGCAATGGATGAAACTAATCAAGGAGAGAAGTAACTAGAACTAAGGAGAAACTTCTTGGCAGTTAGAGCAATTAATTAGTGGAATGACTTGCCTGAAGAAGTCTCCAACCCTGCAGATTTTAAAGGAGAAATTGGACAACAATTGGTCTGAAATGGTATAGGGTTTCCAGATTGAGGAGGGGCTTGGACTAGAAGATCTCCAAGGTCCCTTCCAACTCTGTTATTCTGTTTTTCTGTTATGTTCCTGAGTTAATTTGGTCAGAGCTGACTGAGTTAAAGGTCTATACATTCCTAGTAGAACCTGTCTTTTCTGGAGGAATTTGCAGAGCTTTATTGAGGTGGATGATCACAACTCTGTTAGCAAGTCTGTCCATCTCATCCTGTGTCCAGGGGAAAGATATCTAGCGCTTGAGCCATTGCCACATTGGTTCAAGGATCTAGCGTGCCTAGAGTTTGCAAAAACATTTTTGCTTCATTGCAAAGGGCAAACTAGCCCTTGGTCCTTCCTCCTAAACTGGTAGCATTGAGGGATGTAACTACAGAAAATAATCCCTCTTTCTTTAGGAGCAATGTACCAAGAATATATAAAATAACAAAGCATATAAAAGTAGAAAATCATGAAGACATGAAAAAAGTAAATAAAAATGAGTAAGGTGCATTTGGTTGCAAATAGCTAGGGAGACTCCAGGACTTTAAGGACACAGGAAACTATAATGACTTGTGGGAAGAATCCATTTAATTTTCTCTTAGGACTATGTGCATCGTTGAGGGGCTGTTTCACTTGGAAGAAGTTTGGGTGAAGCACATCCTCCCCCAAAACTGCTTCAGAAGCAACATAGCTCCCTCAGTTTTACAAGTAAAGCAGCTGTGTTGCTTCACTTGGCACTACTCCAAAGTTCCTCCAACTGCTTCCAGCACTTACAATAGCTCGAATAGGCTAGCAGAATACCTCACTGAGGCACAATGCATCACCTGTTCACTCTGAATAAGCATATTGTATAGCTTTTGCAGCATGAAGCATGTTGCTGAAGCAAATCAAAACTGCCTCCCATGGGTCTATGTTCCCTGTCACTTTGAAACATGCTCTGCATTTAAGGAAAGGGAATGAGTGAAAGCATTCTGAAGGATCATTCACACAGGGAATGTTCAAGCATAAGATCTCATTGCCCATAATCAAAAACTTTAGAAGAACAATCCTCAGAAGAAATCACATAATAATCATTGTGAATATGTATTTCAGATCTTGATAAGGCACACACTGTACAAATTGGAAAAAGTGGACAGGGTGTTCCTTCTCTGTTTAGAAACCCTTAGAAAAATGTAGTATTTAAAATAAGATATTCTTCATTGCTCCTTCCCTCCCTTTCTATTATGCAACTTATAGTTTATGTCCAAAATGCCCAAAAAATGTCTCCCCAAATTTTAATGTGACAAAAGTTGAAAAGGATTAAATACATGAGGAATAATCACATTAACTATATGATTAGTTAAATGAGATCTTAGTTACTTTTAAAATAGATAAAATCCATTTTGTTGTCTTGTCCTGACCTTCCTACTTTTTCGTCTTGGACCTCTTTTTTTCCAATGTGTTCCAGCATGCCATTCAAAAATGTGGTCCTCATCCTCCAAAGTGTTGCATACTCTTGACCTTTGGCATTCGCTTCCAGCCACTGAGAATGTGATCTGTCTCTAAAAATATATGATCTCCACTTAGCAAAATTTATTACACTCTGCTGTTGCCTGGAGCCTTTTTCAATATGGTTGTGCTTGACAAGAGTACATTCATTATCTTATCATAAATGTAGGCTCATGGATTTCAAACAGGCACAGCAAGCCTGAGCATTCACTGAAGCAGTTCACCCATTCAAAGGAAATGCCACATCATTAATTGAAACTGGTGTCAGGCAATTATGACATTCGAGCAAGGAAAACACTTGGCTGAAAAGCACAAAAAATGCTCTCAGCATTACTGCATTTGGAATTGCCTAGAAGACAGCTTGCCCTGGACTTTCATAAACTTGGAGAAAATGCAAAGGAATCAGTAACAAATATAATAAACCAAACAAATTTTTAAAAAAGGTGCGCAGCAATAAATCGGCCCATGAGGTGAGAGATTTTTTAATTTTTTTTTATGAAAATGGATTACCTTGCCGCATGAAGTAACAAGATGCCTGCATATCAATGGTTAGATACTGTTTATGTGTGTTTTTATAACTAACAAAACATATTCTCTGTGGCCTGGAAGTTTATCACAATAATGAATATACACTGAAGGATCCAAGAGTATTTGGAACCTGTGTAGCCTTGGAGGCTCTGCTCCATATCTTGACATTGGTTACTGTGAGACTGACAAATTGAATCTTTTCAATAGTTGGTTGCCACAACATACGTAGAATTTGCTTCTCTCCAGACTCTTCTCTACAGTCAATGTTTGGGGCATTCATATCTTTCATAGTAGCCTTGTGCTCCCTAATCATCTCTTTACCTGTTCACTCTGAATTGCATTGCAACTTCCTCTTTCCAACAAGTGTTCTTGCTAGTTTCATTTCAATATCATACTGTTTGATGGGAACTTAGGAGCAGACTGATGAAAAATAAAAGAACTCTGGCTTCTCCTTGTCATCTGTTACAATCCTGCTGTCTTCTCATATCAGCAGAACCACATCTTCCTTTTTCTTTCTTTTATTATTGACATAAGCTGTAGAATAGAATAGAATAGAATAGAATAGAATAGAATAGAATAGAATAGAATAGAATAGAATAGAATAGAATAGAATAGAATAGAATAGAATAGAATTCTTTATTGGCCAAGTGTGATTGGACACACAAGGAATTTGTCTTGGTGAATACGCTCTCAGTGTATATAAAAGAAAAGATACTATATATAGGTAGTCCAGAAGACCATTATCTAGAATTTATCCCGAAATTTGACATAGTCCTATAATCATATCATTGCTCTTTCCCCTTTTATTTTTCCCTTTTATGTTTCCCCTTTTATTTCTTTCCTCTCTGTTTCTTCCTAAAAAGTTCATAATGAACCCTTCTTAAATTGCTGGATTTTTACACATTAATGCATTATTTTCATCTATACTGGAAGTTGCTCCCCCTCTCCTTTTATATGACTTATTTCTTTGAAATAAATCATACCCTTCAATCCTTGCATTCTGTTCTTGAGTTTCATTCCATCACAGATAAGTAATAACTACTAAATCATACATGCCTTCCTGCATTAAGACTTCTAGTTTATTATATTTGCTTTCCATAAACAGTACATTTAACATGTGAGATTACAGATATTAGAAATCTATGTCACATAACTTGACTTGTTCCTCCCTATATTGATAAGTTTGTTATTGAATACCTCCATATACACTGTGCCTGTGTATTACTTCCAGTCCTAGTATTTGTCCCGCCCTGACAGAACACAGTTTAAAGACTTCTAGATAAGGGTCGTATGTTATCTCTAAACACATACAGCCCATCTGGCAACACTGAAGCCCCCAAGATGGCCTCAGTCACCATCTTTATGCAAGAAATTATTTACACAAATATATTTCATGTTTGAAGAACTCAAATTATTTCCATTGGGAATGGCTTCAGATATTCTTCTTTCTTCTGGGCCATCTCCTTCAACAGAAAAAAGAAAAGCTAACATCTCCTGTGTCCAAAGCTCCTTCAATCTCCTGCCCACCATTTATTTCACACACATATTTTATGAACAGAGTATTGACCAAATCATATCTTATATAATTTATCATATCCAAATACACTTTACATAATTTCAATTTCTGCCAAAATATTCTTTTTCCCTACTTTTTTATCTTGTCTTAATATTTCTATACTTATTATATAAACAGTATCACCATCCGCCCTCAAATCCTAATTTCTTAACATTATTTCAGTTAGTTATCTTATCTCTTTTAACTTTCATATTAGTTCATTCTTCAT
Organism: Pituophis catenifer annectens; assembly: GCF_029215685.1. Lineage (NCBI taxonomy): Eukaryota > Metazoa > Chordata > Lepidosauria > Squamata > Colubridae > Pituophis > Pituophis catenifer. Next base: position 34,267,570 of record NW_027256881.1, on the reverse strand, counting down.
CCTAATAAGTTTTAGTATACTCAGGGTTGCCCTTCTACCATTCCATCTCTCTTATTTTACAACAATCCTTCTTCTCCTTCTCCTCTCTTTCCTTTCCCTTCCTTCTATCCTTTTCTACTTCCTTCTTTCCTCCTCTCCTTTCCCTTCTCTACTTCCCCTTCCTTTCCCCCAGTCCTCCTCCCTTCCTCTCTTCCTAACCTTCTCTCCTACTCTTATTTCCCCTCCCTTTCTTCCTCTCCTTTTCCCCTTCTTCTATTCCTCTCTCTCCTTCCTCTCTTCTCCCCTCCTTCTATCCTTCTACTCCTCTTTCTATTCTCTCTCCATTGATGTTTTCATTTTCAATTCAATATTTTCCAAAATGGTATCCAGGCAACACCGATTTTTTCTCCATTTATTAAATATGTTTCTCATAATCCCCATCACCTTTTTGATTGTTAACAATATATTTCATCTTATTCCATTTTTACATTGAAACCTTTTAATTTAGTTAGCCTTCCACCTCTTATTTTCCTTACTTCCTAATTTCTTATTCTCACATCAATTAATTATTTTATTTCATCATTTACTAACATTTCAACTTTATATCTTAATTTCAGTTATTTCCATAGTTAAACCGAATTACATTTCATATTACATCTGCTGATCCATTTTACAATTAACAATATACTTCATCTTGTTTACTTTTTACATACAATTTCTACTATTAACACAATTCCCTTAATTCAACTAATAGATGTTTTATTTTCCTTTCTTCTCTCCTTTCTTCTTCCCCTGTTAACCATTTTCTTTTGGTCTCTCCAAGATTCCACTTCTTAATATTTTCCCCCTTTATCCCATTCTCTTATCTTCTTGTTTTTCTTTTTCTTTTTATATTTATTGTATCTTTTCCCCTGAATCCTTTCTCTAACTATTAAGACTGTTACCCGCATAATTCCCCCCCCTGTTTTTACCCAGTCTTTTCTCTTTTCCATCTCTTCCTTTCTTTTTTGGGGGATATTTCCCCCTATCCATTTTTTGCCACTGTCAATCCCAGTGTAATTATCTATCTTTTTATCTTCATTTATTTTCCCTTCAACATTGTATTCTTGCTTCTCATTTTTATTCTCTTTTTCCTTTTTTGTATATTCTAACCAGGCTTCTACTTCTTTATTACCCTTAAATGCTTCACATACATTTTAAAACATCTCCATTAGTTCCTCGTATTCCCAATGGTCCATATTGTCAATTGAAAATTTTTTTACTTTATGTTTAATTAAGATTCAAGTCCATGTAGTCTCTCTCTTTTTTTATTTCCAAGTATTATCCAGTTAAAATATTTATCTAGTCCATTCCACTTTAAGGCGTTGTTCTTTTTCACTTTCAAAGTCAAGACACAACTGTTTAAAAGTAAACAAATACTCCTTAAAATTTCTCATGGTAGTTGGAATCCTTTAGTCCTTTAATTTTTAAAGCAATTGTTGTAGTGCTTTCTTTCCACCAGCAGATGTCTCTCTCCAATCCACAAATCCCAAGAGATAAAAGTAGTACGTTTAAATCCACATAGAAAATATTTTCTCTTCAATTTCTTTTCCTTTTATTGTTTTTATTTTCTCTAAATTCCATTTAATTTATCCAAATTCAATTTTAAATCCAGGTAAAAGGTTTTTTTTTTCTTTTTGGGGGTTTTAATCCTTTAACTTCCTCTTTGTTCTTCTTTCTCCAATTAAAATTCCCAAGTGCCAATTAGCTGCTTATTTACATGCCGGGACCTTCTTTTAAGCTTTTTAAAAAATTTCTTTTTACCTGTGAGTTGGCCAATCGCTCACCCAGTAACAATACTCCATTCAATCATCGCTCCTGCACAAATCTTAGTCCGGTTGCCCCACTTCAGAGCGGTTGTTTCAATGGCCGCCACCCCCACTGCCGGTTCAGAGAGCTGCCTCTGACCCTTCAAGGAACTTGCCTGTTCATCTTGGTCATCCAAGGTGCCTCTCCTTCTTTGCCATCTCTCCAAGCCAGTTCTGGTCCGAAGACCCCCTGACAGTGGTTTGTCTGGCTGGATTTTCATGAGGCTTGTCAGAGCCTGCTATTTTCCAGCCAGTCTCACCACGATACTTCCGGGTTTTATTCTCTAAAAACCAATAAAACTTGTTTTTTTAAAAAAATAATAATCTCCTGCCCAACTTTTATCATTCCTGGCAATGGATTTAAAGTTGTGTCTGACTATCTCCTTTGTTCTTGTATGTCATCACAATCGTTAACAAAAGTACAGTTGAGAGGAATGGAAGTATCATTTATGTATTTATTGTTTTTTAAAAAACAAAAATTAAAATGGATTACAATATCATTGCTTTGAGAAATTAAGGAGACACTTCCCCCCCCCTCAAAAAAGATGATGGAAGTGATGGAAAACAAATGGAAGTCCCAAAATATTTAGTTCATTTTGGACATTTATTTATGTCAACAAATATGTGGCTTTCATTTTTAAACCCAAATCCAAAAATATTTCAACCCTACAGTGAGTCTACCATAAATTCTTGAAGGACATCTTTTGGCATCAAATCTCTTTGGGAAGTTAAACAATTCAGAACTGCAAGTTTAATTTTCTAAATTTGTATCTAAATCTAGTTGAACTAGCTCTTTCTCACTATTATTAAATATCAGGGTTAATTCCTTCCCAAGATATTTTACCTTTATTCTGCTAACATCATATATTCAATATAATCTATATATTTTTTTAAAAATTACTAGAACATAGAACATAAGAGCTGTGGTGGCGCAGTGGTTAGAATGCAATACTGCAGGCTATTTCTGCTGACTGTCGGCTGCCTATTTCTGCTGACTGTCGGTTGCAATTTGGCAAATCAAATCTCACCAAGCTCAAGGTTGACTCAGCTTTCCATCCTTCCAAGGTCAGTAAAATGAGGAGCCAGATTGTTGGGGTCTATGCTGACTCCGTAAACTGCTTAGAGAGGGCTGTAAAAAGCATTGTGAAGCAGTATATAAGTCTAAGTGCTATTGCTATTCCTTGTAGTTTATTTCTTTGTTCATTTATTAATCAAATTTTCCTAAATAACCATCTCAGAAAAAGTGACTGAACTTTTAGTTATAGGCTTAGTTATATATGGATGTAACACAGTGAACACATATTATCTGATCTCCAACGCAGTCAAATCTGTTACTAATACTACTAGTTGCAACATTTCCCCTTGATGCTTTCTTAGTAAATGGATGATAGACTATTAGGAAATACAGTGTCCAATGGCCACAGTGGTAGAATATAAACTGTGAGAAAACCATACTATATATCATCTGGTGGAATTTCACTGTAGTCCTAGTGTTTAAGACAGGGGTTGATGGGATGTGCTTTATTTTCTATCTTTATGTCTAAAGTCAGGGGCATCCACAATACATAGCTTTGTTGCATAGCTTTCTTCCATGTTTGTAATTTTCCTCTAATGGCCTTGTGGGTCTTTAAAAGATGCTGCCGCTTTCTTTGGTACCTCTTTCTTAAGGTAAGCACAATACCTCTAAGGATGATTGTGGCTAAAAATAAAATCCGATATAGCTAAGTAAGGGCAATGCTGGAACTTTCATTCCTTTAGAGCACTTCACAAAAGTGAACTAATTAACATTCTAATTACTCCATTACATAGGCCAAGCATTACTACTGAATGAAATGCCTGGAGTCCCATTACATCTTTGTGCTCCTAACAGCCTTGTCTATGTTAAGTTCTACTGACAATACTGGCAAAGTGAATTTAAAGACTTAACATGGCAAGTGAAGAGAGAAATGGAATAGCTTAGAATTACCAATGAACATCTATCACAATAATGCACAACAATAAGTCACTGAGTGTGAAAAATTACTCATAGAACAACAATATCTTTTTTAAAAGGTGCTTTAGTTGGATTGGAAGAAATTACAACAACAAACCTCAACTATCAATAGATACCTCTATGGCCTGGCATAGACCCACATTTTGGCTGATATAGATCCTGCCTTGGGCATCATTCCAAGAGGAAAGATACTTCCTAGATATTTGAGTGAATGAATAGTATATGATTCCTCTGTAAGAAAGGATCATTGTCCTCTTTCTAACTTTCCAATGTATTTGGGAGATTTGACATTTCTATGAAGATAAGGTTTTAATCCTGAAAGTGAGAATTTGCAAATATTTAGTCTCTCCAATGAAAGGTGAATTTATGTAGGGTTAGAATGCAGGCAGGAAACTTAGGTTGAGACACAAATCTTATTTAATAATGCTGATCCAATCATATTTTTCCATGTAATCATGCTTTCCATGGTGATTGTGATGCTAAGGTTGCATGAGACAGAGAAGAACAATTGGGAAAAGTTTTGATAATAATAACAATAATAATAACAAATAATAATACAATAAGCAATAATAATAAATCAATGGCAATACAGTTGGTTGCATCAATTGGTTAATTTTTATTTTTATTTTGAAATTTTCAGCTGTTGTTTTTTTAAATTATATTTTGTGCTTGTTGAATTCAAAGTCATTTGGGTAAGACTATCAGCTGTAGAAACTGAAACAAACAAACAAGAACAATGTATCACATCCCTAAAGAGCCAACAAAATATATTTGTTTGTTTTCGTAGATTTTCATGAGTAGAGGTATGTAAGTCTTGGTGTATTCGGGTCTTTTCCTGTGTAAGATTGAGAGTATTTTGGCAACGTTTCAGCAGAATCTCATCTACCATCATCAGACCTATGCAAGGGTTCTTCAGCAGCAACAGCCATTACTGTTTCAAATCTGGTGCTGGCAGCGTGCTTTGTTGGAATGGCCCCACCTCTTCATCCTGATTGGTTGGAAGTCCCAGTATGTGTCTATTGGCTTGGCTTCAAGTGTATGGCCGGCTGTTCTCCACCAGGTGGCAGGGCTTCATCTTTGGGCTGGCAGGGGTATGTTTTGGCTGGGGTTCTCAGGGTTTGTGTGTTTGGCTTCTGGTATGTAGATTTTTCTGTCTGTGGGTGTTGGGACTCGTTTGTTGACAAGGTCTAGTTTCCAGATAGTAGTAGTTTCCCGCCTACCAGGCATCTGGACACTAGCCCTTTTCAACAAACGAGTATTTCATATTTACCAGCTGTGCAGTAGATTTAGCATGAGTGTAATCCCCCCTCCAAAAAAGCTGATATTTACTGATGAAATAGAAATAACCATGATTCAACTGCCATTTGGTGTGATTATTATATCTAATAATTGATAGATCAACAAATATTTGCTTTGATTAGAAAGAGAGTTGTATTTAACTAGGTAATTCGGGTTCTCATGTACATTAATCAGATGTACAACCACTCAGATAAAGTATATAAAGGCTGTTTACATGTATAAAGCCTTTAGACAATGAGTTAACACAGTTTTGAAAGAGAATGAGAATAGATCTATCCTGGCATTATGTGTTAGAACACTGTTAATAGAAACTAGCTCTAGAAGATACTGATATCAGCTTTCTTAGTGTGATATTTTCTAGTTGTATTGGAGAGACAGTTCCCACAATTTCCAGCCATAAAGTGATGCTGATTGAGTTTCAGGTTCTCCATATGTGGAGGCAGACTGGTTGAGAAAGTTATCTTATAGGTCAAGGGTGTCAAACTGGTGGCCCATGAGCCAGATGCATCACGCATAAGCCATGCCCACCCCAGCTCCGTTAAGGGGGAAAACATCATGAAACATCATGTGACGGCAACGTGATGTGGTGAGTTTGACACTCATGTTATGGGTCAAGTAGAGAACCAGAAATGAAGTTTAGAAACTCTGTACATAAATATGAAAAGAATAGCTTTATACAGTGCATTTTGATGTTTGGGATTTCAACAACACAGAATAGACTCTTGGTGGTGGTTGTAGCTTGTCAAATAAATGAAATATTGTATAAACTAAATTTTAGTAGCAAACTAAGAATATAATAATGCTAGCTGCTTACAGAAATGTGAGATAAAGCACATAAAGCGAATGCCAAGCCACATGTGCCCATTCAAAGGCTTAAATTACAGTGCCGATGGGGTAGCCTCTTGTTCAAAGCAGTAAATTTTGCCAACTGGATAGAATTTTAAACTAATACTTTTTCATAATGGTGGTTTTTCCCCTACAGCTATTGAATAATATGACTTTATCTAACAGAAGGATCTCTTTAAAAATCATTCAGTTTCATTTATCTCAAGGCAGACGCTGAAGCAAAATTGGTTATTTTTCTTCACAAAAGCTTTAAGATGGCGACTCATGTGGCTTTTGAGATATTACTTAATTCTTATTGGCATACTTTATCAGTTGATTTTCTCATCCTAGTTAAATTCAAACTAGTTTAAACTATTTTTATTGGCTAAGACTCATAGAATGATGAAGCTGGAAGAGGCCATTTAGACTGTAAGTTTCACTTCCTGTTCAGTGCAGTAAATTCACATTAAAATATTTTGACAGATGGCTGTTTAGCCTCTGTTTGAATGTACCCAGTAAACTGGAACTTCCCACCACTCTTTGTATATTTTTCTTTGTCCAACTGTTACTATTAACCTTCTAAATATAAATTCAATAAGCATATGTATTGCTGTAATTTAAATCTATTATTCCATGCCCTGCACTCTGGAGGGACAAAAAATATGTGAAAAACAGCTAGACATAGTATTTGTGGTTGGATTTATCCAATGAAGAACAGTGTGAAAAGATTACTTCTTATGATACAAAATTTTATTTCTGTTGAGGCATCCTAATATAAACTGGATTTTTCTGTAGTTATACTTCATTGTTGATTCATACATGTTTCATTATAAGTAATTATTCCTTTTTTCAAGTACCACTTTTTTTTTAATTTATTTTTTTTATACCGCCCTTCTCCCGAAGGACTCAGGGCGGTGAACAGCCAAAATTAAAATATATACAATATGAAAATTAAAATAATATTTAAAACATGATTAAATTAATTTGGCTTCCCCAATTTAAAAATCCCTTACCCATAAAATTAACCAGTTAAACCTTTTAAGCCAGCCCGGCTTGCTGAAATAGAAAAGTCTTTAAGGCCCGGTGAAAAATACAGAGGTCCAGGATCAGTCGTATCCCTGGGGGTAGCTCGTTCCAGAGGGCGGGTGCCCCCACAGAGAAGGCTCTCCCTCTGGGGGCTGCCAGTCAACATTGCTTGACCGATGGCACCCTGAGGAGACCTTCTCTGTGGGAGCGTATTGGCTGGTGGGAGGTTATCGGTGGCAGAAGGTGGTCTCATAGATGCCTGGGCCCTAAGCCATGGAGTGCTTTAAAGGTGAGAACCAATACCTTGAAGCACACCCAGAAGACCACCGGGAGCCAGTGCAGCTCGCGCAGGAGAGGTGTTACATGGGAGCGCCATGTTGCCCCCACAATCACCCATGCGGCTGCATTCTGGACCAGCTAGAGCCTCCGGGTGCTCCTCAAGGGGAGCCCCATGTAGAGAGCATTACAGTAGTCCAGGCGGGAAGTAACGAGGGTGTGAGTGACCGTGCATAAGGAGTCCCGATCCAGAAAGGGGCGCAACTGGCGTATCAGGCGAACCTGATAAAAAGCCCCCCGGCCACAGCCATCATATGCTCTTCTAAAGACAGCCATGCATCCAGGAGGCCCAAGTTATGAGCCCTCTCCATGGGGGCCAATGACTTGCCCCCAATAGCCAATGATGGCACCAGCTGGCTATATCGGGACGCCGGCAACCACAGCCACTCGGTCTTGGAAGGTTTGAGTCAGAGCCTGTTCCTCCCCATCCTGGCACCGGGACATCACTTCAAGGGGATCATTGGGGTGGTCTGGGATGGAGACGTACAGCTGAGTGTCATCAGTGTACAGATGGCACTGCACCCCAAAACCATGGATGATCTCACCCAGCAGCTTCACATAAATGTTGAACAGGAGAGGCGAGAGGACTGACCCTTGCAGCACTCCACAAACAAGGCACCTTGAGGTCGATCTCTGCCCCCTTGCCAACACAGACTGCACCCGGTCGGAGAGATAGGAGGAGAACCACCATAACACGGTGCCTCCCACTCCAAACCCCTCCAGCCAGCGCAGCATGATACCATGGTCGATGGTATCAAAAGCTGCTGAGAGGTCTATTAGGACCAGAACAGAGGAGCAACCCCTGTCCCGAGCCCTCCAGAGATCATCAACCAATGCCGTTTCCGTGCATGTACCCGTGTACCCAGGCCTTGAAGCTGGACTGGAATGGATCTAAGTCTTGAAGCCAGACTGGACTGGACTGGATCTAGATAGACAGTTTCATCCAGATACTGCGGGAGCTGTTGCACCACCACACTCTCAACAACCTTCGCCACAAAGCGAAGGTTGGAGACTGGACGGTAGTTTGCCAAAACAGCCGGATCCAGAGAGGGGTCCTTGAGGAGGGGCCTCACTACTGCCTCTTTCAAGGCAGGAGCAGAAAACCCTCACTCAAAGAAGCATTTATAATCCTCTGGAGCCAGCCTCGTGTAACCTCCCGGGTAGCCAGCACCAGCCAGGAGGGACATGGGTCCAATAAACATGTGGTAGCATTCAACCTCCCCAGCATCCTGTCCATGTCCTCAGGAGTCACAGGGTCAGACTCATCCCAGAAAAACATTCTCAAGACCCGCCTCAGACATCCTGCCTGAACCTACCCAGTCAGAGTCCAAGCCTTCCCGAATTTGAGTGATTTTATCGTGCAGATACTGTGTAAAATCCTCAGCTCGCCCTTGCAAAAAGAAATAGCAAATACTTTTTAAGAAAAGTATTTCCTATCCTATACATGTTCATTTAATTTCTGCTTTATAAGTATAGAATTTTAAATTCATCTCTGTTAATTTTCATTCTGTTATCTTCATTCTCTTTCTGAATCCTATTATTAACAACTTAGATTTTATTTTTATTAGATATTTCATCCAATTTTGTTTCATTTGCAGATTTGATAGACATTTCTACCTTCTTAATCAACATTAATAAAAATATTAAATACAAAGCATGGGCTTTAATCTTGTGGCATCCCACTCAATATGCAACAATAGTATCAAGCCACTTTGTCTTTTTCAATTGCTTTCAAATTGTCCAAGCGACAAAGTCTTCTTCAATTACTCTTCCTGGACATTATATGCCCCAAATATTTATGCTTTGGCTTGTTTATTAGTGTTTCCAGGAAGCTGTCTGGTTTTATTTAACCCACTATTGAATTATTTGTTCTTCTCAAATCCAAGATTGCTAAAAAATTTCCCTTATATCAGAATTCAGGCATCAATTCCTTCCTTCCTTCCTTCCTTCCTTCCTTCCTTCCTTCCTTCCTTCCTTCCTTCCTTCCTTCCTTCCTTCCTATTATTGGGCAATCACTCTTTTTCACTTTCAGTAAGAAATTCCTTAGGATTATCTCACTTCTAGCCATGAAAGTGATGTCATCAGCGAGTTGATATATCCTCAGCATTTTAAATTCCAATTTCTATTTTTATTTTCAATCCATTACTTCTTATGCATATAAATGAAATAAATAAGGCAAAAATAGATGACCTTGGTCTGTTCCTTTCCTGATTCTGAACAATGTAATTGCTTCATATTCTGTAGTAACTGTTGCAAGTCATACCAATTAGTAAACAGATAGATGAAGTGACATACACCCATGTTTCTAAGGGCAATTCACAATACATTACATTCTACAGAATCAGAAATCTGAATGTGATCAATCAATCAGAAATACTTGTTGTTGTTGTTGTTGTCGTTGTTTTAACTCCCTTGCCTTTTATATTATTCATCAACTAACATTCTGCAGTGTTTCTGCTTCTTCTGAAATCAATATTACAGCACTTCTGCTTCCATGTACTATTGGAGTCTACGCTGAAGAATCTTCAACGCTATCTTATTATCATGTGAGATAGGTGCAGATGTTTGAGCATTCTTTAACACCCTCCTTTTTTGGAATTAAAATGTAATTTAATATTTTCTTGGCTATGGTTTTGTTTTTCATTCTTCTCTACAAACTGGATATATCACTTTAACTCAGTGGTGAAATCTAAAATTTTTCCCTACTGGTTCTGTGGGCATGGCTTGGTGGGCGTGGCTTGGTGATCATGTGACTGGGTGGGTATGGCCAACTCAATGTCACTCACGTCAAAGGGTGCCTCATCTGGCCCCTCCCCTCCCAGCCATTCCTTGTCACATCCAGCATCAACATAATGTTCTGTGAAAATGTTGTTCACCTTTTTTCATCTTTATTATCTACATACTATAGATGTACTTTCATGGACCACTGAAAGGAGGAAATGGCTCGCATGCTTTGCCCAAGAATGTGATAGGCAACAGGCTTTTAAGGGGCTGCCAGAAAGAAGGGTGGGGGGGCAATGTATTTTCCAAAGCACCAGAAGGCAAAACAAGAAGCAATGGATGGAAACTGAAGAAACAGAGAAGCAACCTAAAACTAAGAAGAACCTTTAACCATTAGAACAATTAACCAGTGGAACTGCTTCATTAGAAAGGGCTTTCTTTTGCTCCAGGAGAAAATCAGAATAAAGAACTGGAAAAGCTTTCACAGGAAGAGGCTTTTTTGTTCTGCTGTGGAAGTAAAATAGAAGACACAGAGAAATATACCTTGGAAGAGGCACTCTGCTTTTGCTCCAGAGGAAGCAAAAGGCAGTTTCTTTTGAGGCAGTTTCTCTATTCAGGCATGGTGGTTTGAAGTTTTGCAACATTTTAAGGAGGTGATAATTGCTCTTGGCTGAATGCCGAGACATCTCATTAAAGCTAGTATTCCTTTCCCTGCTTTGGGGGGTGGGGGAGGAAAAAAAGCAACAGAAAGTGTCCCTTTATTATTCTGGCTGAGGGCTAATGAGATTAAGACTCATTTGCTGTTTCTTAGCTCACCTGAGGTGGCAATCGCTCTGCCCCGCGAATCAGCTGAACTAATAAACAACAGAATATAGGAGAGGTGAGAGGAGGGAGAGGGCAGGTGGGCGGAGCCAATCAAACTTATCCTTACTGGTTCTCCGAACCAGTCAAAATTTTCCCTACCCGGATGGCAGAACCGGTCTGAACCTATAGCATTTCACTCCTGCTTTAACTGCATCATTTTGTAATATTTTAAATAGTTTTCCTGGGTTTTCTTTATTTCCTGAAAGCTTTAATGTTTGCTTTTTAACTTCACTTTCTAAATTTGCTGTAATTTTGTGATCAGGTTTTTGTGTATAATTTCAATTTTTGAATTTTTTTGAATAGTTCTGAATATTCATTCCCTCTTTCCTTTATATTTTCTTTCTCCAGTAGGTTTTTGCCTTTTATTGTGCCAAATTTTGCATAAGAGTTTCTCTCAATTTCTTTAATTTTCTTAAATAAATCTCTTGTCCTTCCCATACACTTGTAATCTTGGATGTCTTTCTACTGCTTATTTAGCTAGAACACTTTGCCACTTTTTGCCTTTCTTTGGAACCAAGCATTTAATTGAGCAGATTTTCCCTTGTCGTTGTTCATCTTTTGCTTTCTTTCCTACTTTCCTTCATTTTGTGATATTTCAATGAAGATTCAATCATCCAGGCCAAAGATGCCTAAAGGTTAAATCATGGCAACTGGATCAAACTTTGTTAATTTGAGATGTTTTGTTACTCATCCAAGCAACTTCAGTAGTCTGAGCAAAATTAGTTAGGCAGAGTCAGGGAGTAGTTAGAATGCACAAACTCTTGCCAAACCAACTTCCTGGGTTTCTCCCCAAATGGACACCTTCATTCTTTAGACACTTTCATTTTACTTTTTCTTTTTAAAAATATTTTTATTAAACAGTTTTTTAAAAAAACAAAAACAAAAACAGATATTTACATCTTCTTCTTTTCAACATTTTTGCATTAGTAATCCATATTTATACATTTTCTTTTTTCTTATCTTAATATATCTTTTATACATATATTTCTAGCATATCATATATATACTGTTATAATATATTCTATTATTCTTTGGATATTCAATTGATTTGGAAAAATGGCAACAACTATGGGAAAGGAATTATAAATTAATGGTGTCCATTACATATAAGGAAAATCAATATAAAATGTTTTATAGATGGCATATGCCACCTGAGAAATTAGCAAAAATGTTTAAAGAAAAATCAGCTAAATGTTGGAAGTGTCATCAACTATCAGGATCATATTATCATATGTGGTGGACATGTCCAGAAGCTGAAAACTATTGGATTAAATTTAAGACTTGATTGGAGGAAATGATACATCCAATGTATTGAACTTAAACCAGAGCTGTTCCTACTGGGTATCCTATCTGAAAAAATTAGCAAGGGAAAAATTTATCTGATAATACATGTAATAACAGCTGCAAGGATTGTCTATGCACAAAATTGGAAAGTGGAGAAAATACCTTTTGAAGAAGAAGTAATAAAAAAATCTTAAGATTGTGCAGAAATGAATAGATTAACTTTGATGATTAAAGATAGAGAAGACTCAGAATATTTTAAAATATGGAATGATTTTTATTATTGGTTGGAGAAGAAATGTAAATGATTAATTATATAAGTATGTAAAAATATGTGGTGAGTTGAATATTATGTTAGTGATGAATTGATATTGTGGACTGGATAAGGATCAAGATAGAAGTAATGACAACTATACAGAAAAAGAAAGAACTTTGGAAGATAACACCGAGATCTCACAGGGAAGAGAAAACTGATGTATTAAATGTTTGTTTGTCTAAAAAGTAAAAAACATATATATAAAACTTACATAAATATAAAACCTTGGCTACGTAGGGAAAACCTGGCTAGAAGAAAAACACACATAGACCCTACGAAGAAGTAAGAAAATTGATACTATGCCTTTACAGGGAGGAGATGGGTGTGGCCTACTGATGAAAGCTAACGAGCTAGAAATGGATCTATTTAGGTCTCCCACCTAACAGTGAGAGCTTGCTAGGTGTTAGAAAAGAAAAAAGCCCAGAACCGAGTAGATGAGATTCTACTGAGCTGGAGCTACAAAAAAACCTTGGCTACGTAGGGAAAACCTGGCTAGAAGAAAAACACACATAGACCCTACGAAGAAGTAAGAAAATTGATACTATGCCTTTACAGGGAGGAGATGGGTGTGGCCTACTGATGAAAGCTAATGAGCTAGAAATGGATCTATTTAGGTCTCCCACCTAGCAGTGAGAGCTTGCTAGGTGTTAGAAAAGAAAAAAGCCCAGAAAATTGGAGGTTTCTTGGCAACGTTTCGACGAAGTCTCATTCGTCATCTTCAGGCTGGTATTCTCGGCTTCATGCTTCTAGGAGCAATGTGTGTGATCGCAGCTGTTTCTTCCTTTTAACTGCCAGTGGGGGTGTGAACTGATTGGGTGGGAGCTTGGCTGTGTTCTGATTGGGCGGAGGTGTGTTCTGATTGGTTGGGGGTTTGGCTGTGCTCTGATTAGAAGGTTGTGCTCGGGTTAGTCTGAGTAGCAGGGGGATTTGAGCTGGTGAGCTGTGTTGCTGTTGTTTGGCTTCATGTTCGTGGCCGTGCTACCTCTTCATGGTGGGTGTCAGTCTGCTTCATGTATGAATTGGAGGGGTTTAAAGTGGCTAATGATGCAGCTGTGGTCTGGCTTCTGGTCCGGCATCATGCCTCATCATCAGTGTGGGTTTGAGTCTGCTTTCTGCGTGGATGTGTGCTGGTTACATCCTGTGTGGCTCTCGTGGGTATGGGTCTGGTGTCATTCTTTGTGTTAGGGACTCGTTTGTCAATAAGGGTGGGTTTCCAAATGGCTGGTAGGCGGGAGGTATCATCTCGTTTATTCATGCTGTGTGGACGTTTTTCTATCTTGATGGCTTCTCTGATTATTCTGTTGTTAAAGTGTTCAGTTTTGGCGATAGTTCTGGTCTTTTTAAAGTCAATATCATGTCCTGTGGCTTTGAGGTGTTGGACCAGGGAAGAAGTTGGTTCCTCTTTTCTGACTGAGTTCTTGTGTTCTTCAATGCGTGCACTTATTCTTCTGTTGGTTTGCCCGATGTATGTAGTGGGGCAGGCGGTGCATGGGATTTCATATACTCCTTGATTTTCTAACTCAATTTGGTCTTTGGGGTTTCTTAGGATGGTGGATATTTTTCGGTTTGTGCATTCTGCTCACTGATGAAGCCTTATAAAGCAGAAATAGCTATCTGAGTCTCCCAATCAGCAAGAAACAAAAAGCCCAGAAACTTGTGAATGAGATTTCACAGAACCAGGGCTGCATAACATCATAGCTTACGTAGGTAAAACCTGGTTAGAAAGAATATGCATATATCTATATCTATATCTATATCTATATCTATATCTATATCTATATCTATATCTATCTATCTATCTATCTATCTATCTATCTATCTATCTATATATCCACAATTACACGGGAAGAAACCCGAAATATTAACTATACACACACACACACACACACACACACACACACACACACACACATATATATATATATATATATATATGTTCTATTATTCTAATTATTTTATTTACATTTGACATAAACGTGTACCTAATTTCCTTTCCACAATTTTTATATCTTCTCATTTATTTCTATATTTCTCCACCTAATTTAACCATTCTTTAGTCTTCCTTTGTCTCCCCCCCTCCCCACTTTTTCCCCCTTTCTGTGATAGTTTTGCTTTCTTCATTCTTTAGTGGTGCCATCAATTGCAATCTAGAGGTTTTATACTCTCTATTGACTCTATTCTTTAACTTCACTGATCATATCATACAATATATTGCTGAGGTCAAATCTCATTGATTTCATTTGTTTTCTTTCACTTAAAATGAAATCTTAAGTAAAGGACTTCGTGATGTGAGATGCACCAGGTTTTGTTTTTTGCTTTTTTTTTAATAGACTGACCAGGACTTCTAATTTTTGCTTGCAGAGTGAAATTTGATTAGGTAGTTGTTTATCCAGTGATGTCCGTGTGTACAGTTGTCATTTATGTTTTAGGAAGAAGGCATTTACTACAGGTAGTCCAGTGGTGAAATGTAAAATTTGTTACTACCGGTTCTGTGGGCGTGGCTTGGTGGGGGGGTAATGTGACTGGGTGGGCATGGCCAACTTTTTTTTTTAACTTTTAAAAGCATTTTTTCTACAACCTCTTCAGCTGAAGAAGTTTCAGAAAAAAATGTTTTTAAAAGCCTTTGACAATCAGGCAACTCAGCTCGTCAGAGGCTTTTAAAAGCATTTTTTCTTGGCTGAAGAGGTTGTAGAAAAAAATGCTTTTAAAAGTAAAATAAAAAAGCCTCTGATGATCGCATGGTGCAGCTGGGCATGGAGGGGGTGCAGGGATTTTTGCTACCAGTTCTCCTAATCACCCGCCGCCATCGCTACCGGATCAGGCAATCCGGTCCGAACCGGGAGCATTTCACCCCTGAGGTAGTCCTTGACTTAAAAACATTTGTTTAGTGTCCCTTCAAAGTTACAATGACACTGAAAAAAGTGATACTTTTTATGACCATTTTTCATACTTATGACTATTGCAGCATCCCCATGGTCATAAGATTAAAATCCAGACACTTGGCGATTGACATATATTTATGATGGTTGCAGTGTCCCAAGGTAATGTGATCACTATTTGCAATCTGTTGACAAACTCAGTGGGGAAGCCAGATTCACTGAACAGCCATGTAATTGCAGTGATTCACTTAACATCTGTAACAAAAAAGGTCATAAAATGGGTCAAAACTGTCTTGCTTAGCAATGGAAATTTTGAGCTCAATTGTGGTTGCATTTGTATAAGCATTGGATTTTCTTGGTAGAACTTTATTAGCTTTTATCCTGATCCATATTATACAATGAGTCCAAATTCCTGCTATTTTATCTCTATCTTACACTCACTCTCTCTCTCCCTCCCTCCCTCCCTCTTCCTTCCTTCCTCCCTCCCTCCCTCCCTCCCCCCACCTCTCTCCCTCTCTCGTGTCACCAAAATGATTGGTATACCACAGTTTAGTTCAATATTTTCTTCATCTATGGTCAGTACTACCATTACTCTAGTATTAACTGGCTTGCCTTGGACCTGAATTGAGAGAATTCTTTCAATTTTGGCTTGCATCTCAGCACTCCTCTTGCCACATCATAATAATAACAATAGTTATTCCATTTTTTTCTATGATCTTCTTGCCCAGAGTAGAAATTCAGAAACAGTTCTGAAAGTGATCCATTTCTATCCATTTTTATTTACTGTTTCCCAGAATAGCAATATTCTCTGTGAATATTTTCCTCTATCAACAAATTTAACTTAGTTCATGGTTTTGAGATTCTGTTTACCAATGGTAAACAAATCTTTGCAGCTTCAAACTCTCCTTTTACCTCTAGATACAGCAACATCTGGACATCCTTTCATATTATATCCAGCCTGCCTGTTAGTACAAATGTAATTTGTATTTATCCTCTAATCTTGTTGGATACATTCTGACTAGGAGTACATCTTTCAGTATCATGCTGCTATTATCCTGGTTGTAAATATCCATTAGGTTTCTGTGACAGAATAGTGCAGTGGGTTGCCAATTCCTTCTTCAGTAGGTCATATTTTGTATGACTAGCCCATCATGCTGTTAAATTCTCAATTGAATATTTTGACAATAATCACATTATTTTCAGCCATACTTGGCTATCAGTCATTTTATGATCTGCTCTATTACCTTTGCTGAGATTCTTACTTTTCTCCTTTTAGAATCCTTCATCCTGCATTGAAATGCCTAAACCTAACAGACATAGATAAATTAATAAGGTATAAGGATCTGATAAATGAACAAGGAATTTGAAAACCAAACTAGAATTAAAAGGTCAGGGTATAGACACAGATTGGTGGACATAAACGTAAATTCAGACCAGATATAAAAAAGATATAAAACTATACAAATTCCAAAATGAACAGCAGGAATTAGACAGGATTTTACAAGGTACAGAAGAAAAATTGATTAGGAAAATATATAAATATTTACTGAGATATAAAATGGAAGAAGAAATGGTTAAAGAAACAATGATAAGCTGGGCAAAAATTTTTGGATATAGCATAGATTTGGAGAAATGGGAAAAACTTTGGGAAATAAATTTGAAATTGACTATGTCAGCAGCTGACAAGGAAAAGCAGTACAAGATGTTTTATAGATGGCACCTTCTGCCAGTGAGACTTGCTAAGATGTTCCCAAACACATCACCGATTTGCTGGAAATGTAAGAAATCTTATGGGGCATATTATCATCTATGGTGGACTTGTGTGACAGCAAAAAAGTACTGGACCAAAATTAAAAAGTGGCTTGAAGAGATAACTGAACAACAAATAGACTGGAAACCAGAACTATTTTTATTGGGCATACCCACAAGAAATTATAACAAAGAAATGCAATATCTAATTCTACATATTATAACTGCCGCTAGGATAACCTATGCACAAAATTGGAAAAATAATGTCATACCAAAAGACAAAGAGGTGATAAGGAAAATTTTAGACTGTGTGGAGATGTATAAATTGACAAAAGAAATAAAAGAAAAAGTTGAAATGGAATATTACTTAATATGCGGGAAATGGTACAAATGGTTAGAGGGCAGGAATAACAAACAAGAAAATATATAATAGAGATGATCTAGAAATCAGGAAGCATCAATAAAATGATATTAAATATACAATGTATGTAAAGTAATATATAGATATAATAGTATGTATAATAAGTAAGGAGTAGTATATATAATATATAACAAATAAAGGTAAAGGTTCCCCTCACACATATGTGCTAGTCATTCCTGACTCTAGGGGGCGGTGCTCATCTCCGTTTCAAAGTTGAAGAGCCAGCGGTGTCTGAAGACGTCTCTGTGGTCATGTGGCCAGCATGACTCAACGCCAAAGGCACATGGAACGTTGTTACCTTCCCATCAAAGGTGGTCCCTATTTTTCTACTTGCATTTTTTATGTGCTTTCAGACTGCTAGGTTGGCAGAAGCTGGGACAAGTAATGGGAGCTCACCCCGTTATGCAACACTAAGGATTTGAACCGCTGAACTATGTCTTAGTGGCTGAGCTACCATGTCCCTATAAGGAATAAGGGAACCACTAAAATAAATATGTGAATATTTAGCGGGAGTGAACATAAACTGTGGATATATATCAATACAGAACTGTTGTAAAATGGAAAGTTTTCTTTTGTTTTTTGTTTTTAATGAAAAAATAATAATAAAAATAAAAAAAACGAATCCTTCATCCTGGTTTTTTACAATTGTCAGTGGAACTCATGTTGAAGAGGACTGAGTCAAAAAAGAAGTTAAGTTGCCCTGCTTTTCTTTGTTTCCTTTTATCATTGTGCCACCTTCATTGAAGAAGGGAGATCACTATTGTTTTCTCTTCCTTTTATTTTCTATATAATAAGAAGTCCTTTTTGCTGTTCTTAGCATCAGTGTAACTTTTATAACACCAGAAATTCCTGTCTATTTCTGTACATACTTCCCTTGTGATCTGTTCCTCTTTTCCATCTCCTATAATATGCATCCTGTTTTATTTGTTTGTTTTAGCAATTTGCTAAGGTATATAGTCACATTAAATCCTTCTTTTTTTTCCTTTCTTTTTCCTTTCCAAATATATTGGCAATTATGCTGTTTTTATGTCTTTTTAAGAAGCTTTCATAGAATAGATAGAATAGAATCATAGAATATTGTTTTCTTGATTTTATTAAAATATTCTTTTTTTTAAGTCTAAAGATTTATTTTAATTTTATCTTACCTTAAAATCAAGAACTCCAAGATTACATAGTATCTTGGATACTGATATTTCTTCCAAAACTCCTGCTAATTCTACTTCATCAATAGTTGATTATTTGCTACTATCCTCCACTTATTGTAAAGAGAATTATAACAAGATGAATTAGAAACATTTTAGAAAAGTGATGCTTGGCTAAGTTAGTTTCCTAAAAGATATACAGTAGAGATGATTCAAGTTTCTCATCACTTCATGAATTTTGAAAAACCAATTATTTCCTTCTGGGAAAAGCACATCTTCTCCTTGGATGGGGGACAATAATTGGTCAACCACAGTATTGTTTTTCTTCTTTCCTCCACTTATTTTAATTCAGCTGTTCTGTACAGAATTCGTATATTGTACTATTATATAGATATGGCTAGTTCTAACATGCAATGCTCTTTTTGATTGGTGGGTTAAGGTGTAGTCCTAGGCTGGCATTAACAGAGGGATAGAATCAAAATCATGTGAAGAATTAATACCACTTTATAATGCCTTAGTAAGACCATACTTGGAATATTGTATCCAGTTTTGGTTACTATATTATAAAAAAGAAGTTGAGACTCTGGAAAGACTACAGAGATGAGTAACAAAGACGATTAGGGGACTGGAGGCTAAAACATATAAAGAATGGTTGCAGGAACTGGGCATGTCTAGTTTAATGAAAAGAAGGATGAAGGATGACATGATAGCAGTGTTCCAATATCTCAGGGATTGCCATAAAGAAGAGGGAGTCAACCTTTTGTCCAAAGCACCTGAAGGCAGGACAAGAAGTAATGGATGGAAACTAATCGAGGAGAGAAGCAACCTAGTATTAAGGAGAAATTTCCTGACACTTAGAACAATTAATCAGTGGAATGACTTGCCTCCAGGAGTTGTGGATGCTTTAACACTGGAAGTTTTTAAGAAGAGATTGAACAGCCATTTCTCTAAAATGATTTATGGTTTCCTGCCTGAGCAGGAGATTGGGCTAGAAGACCTCCAAGATTCCTTCCAATTCTGTTATTCTGTTATTCTTTATTACCACTTATTTCCTGACAGTTAGAAGAATTAATCAGTGGAACAACTTGCCTCAAGAAGTTGTAAATGCTCCAATAGAAGACCTCCAAAGTCCCTTCCAACTCTGTCATTCTATTCTATTCTATTCTATTCTATTCTATTCTATTCTATTCTATTCTATTCTATTCTATTCTATTCTATTTTTATTTTGATCAAATTGTATCCTTTCATTGCTATATTCTATTCCTGGTAGTCATCCCAACAGATCTCCTTAAACTTCAGAACCACCAGCATAAAGAAAGTATTGATCAGAAACATGAAAGAGATGTCCAATTCATGATATATTTATTCATTATTTTCTTTGTATGTATCATTTTATACATTGTGCTCAGCAGACTACAATTGCAAATTTTAATGAAACACATTAAAACGACAGCATAAATATCTTCAATTGTAGACTCACAGAAACAGTTTGTTCAGTTTGGAATCTTTATGATGCTGTCAATGGAAACACAAATGTTGTAAGGGCTTCTCATCAGCTTTAACTGATGCACCAGCTGTTCGTCTATTTAAGTGAAGCTTGTCATTCATGCTTAAGTAACATCTAAACTAGGCAATTTTAACACGTTTTAAATGGAATTGTTTTCAAAATGCTGTGGATCTTTCAAATGATACAGAATGGTGCTTCCTGATCACATGCTAGGAAATTAAATCATACAAATGGAAGAGTGCAAAACATCTCAGAACAAATGACCACATTTGGAAATTTTGCCCCAAGCTTTATACAATACATTTTGTGGTTATTGCTAGCTCAGACAAATCTAGACAAATAGTATTCATATAACCCTAAATATAAATTTATTGCATGATTGCCAATGTTTTCTCAGCACCAGTTAAAGCCTGAACTGCTCAGAAAAAAAGTTATTTGAAAGATTTTCAATTTTTATTTTAATTGTAATATTCAATAAGCACCCATTCAAACGAAAGAATTTTGGAAGGCAAAAGAGAGGAAGAAATCTGCAGAGTATCCTTTCGGAATCTTCTAACGATGCTCAAACTGTGATACTTTGTGTTTGCTAAATGTACTCCAGCCTAGGGACAAAACATTTCTGGGTTTTAAAGAAAATTTTCATGAACTGATCCCAAAGAAGCTTTTGAAATTGTGCATTCGCTGATAGACATCCTTAGATGGGAATGGATCAGGGGTGAAATGCTACTAGTACATGCCAAAAGGAGGCTTGGGAAGATAAGTAGAGCAGCAAGGGCGGGGAATCAGCTGTGGCAGGTAGTTAAGCTTCGCTAGAAAACAGGAAATCCTGCTTTCTAGCAAAGATAAACTGCGCGGCATGGGTGATAATCGGATCATAGCTTTTTTTAACCACTGGTTCAACCGAACTGGTAGCTTTTTAAACATGCAGTGCACGTTTGGTGTGCACTGCGCATGCGCACACAGCGTGTGTTTGGTGCATGCTGCAGGTGTGCACACAGTGTGTGTTTGGTGCGCACTGCAGGTGCGCACACAGCACGTGTTTGGTGCACATGTGCTTGCAGCATGCACTTGGCGCACAACGTACATGCACGGCCAGCGAACCAGTAGCAAACCGGTTCAGATTTCACCCCTGGAATGGATCATTTTTGCTTTCTCTCACATACCATATTCCAAATGTTCAAATTTTCCCCTCAAGTTAATCTCATATTTTCTGAGGGAAATGCAACTCCAAATGTCCAGTGGCATAACCATCGACAAAATGGATCTCTAAACTAAATTGCAAATTCCATTTTGGATTCTTGAATTTCATTATCAAATCTAAAGTTTCAGGCTATTACAGAGTAAGGAATTCTGAAGCAAATGGAGAAAGGAAGCATCTGTTTATTTATTTATTTATTATTTAAATTTCTATACTGCCCTTCTCCTTTTGGACTCAGGGCGGTGAACAGCCAAAAATAAAACATTTGTACACAAAAGTTAAAATAGTTTTAAAATAATTAAATAAAGTTTGGCCCATAATTTAAAACATTCCAATTAAAATCAGTATCAATTTTAAAAACCAATATAAAATCAGGCCAGCCCAGCTAACTGAAAGAAATAGGTTTTAAGGGCCCGATGAAAAGTCCGGAGGTCTGGGATCACTCGTATCTCTGGGGGTAGATTGTTCCAGAGGGTAGGCGCCATCACAGAGAAGGCTCTCCCCCTGGGGGTCGCCAACCGACATTGTCTGGCTGACGGCACCCTGAGGAGGCCCTCTCTGTGAGAGCGAACTGGCTGGTGGGAGGCAATTGGTGGCAGAAGGCGGTCCTGTAAGTACCCCGGCCCTAAGCCATGGAGCGCTTTAAAGGTGATCACCAACACCTTGAAGCACAGCTGGAAGTCCACCGGAAGCTAATGCAGCTCGTGCAGGAGAGGAGTCACATGGGAGCGCCCTGTCGCTCCCATAATCCCCCATGTGGCCGCATTCTGCACCAGTTGGAGCCTCCGGGTGCACCCCAAGGGGAGCCTCATGTAGAGAGTGTTTCAATAGTCCAGATGAGAAGTGACGAGTGCTTGAGTGACCGTGCGTAAGGAGTCCCGATTTAGAAAGGGGCGCAACTGGTATATCAGGCGAACCTGATAGAAGGCCCCCCCTGGCCATGGCTGTCATATGCTCTTCTAAAGACAGCCGTGCATCCAGGAGGATGCCCAAGTTGCGGGCCCTTTCCGTGGGGGCCAGTGATTTGCCTCCAATAACCAGCGATGGCGCCAGATAGCTATACCGGGATGCCGGCAGCCACAGCCACTCAGTCTTGGAAGGGTTGAGTCGAAGCCTGTTTCTCCCCATCCAGACCTGCACGGCCTCCAGGCACTGGGACATCACTTCCAAGGCATCGTTGGGATGGTCTGGGGTGGAGATGTACAGCTGAGTATCATCAGTGTACTGATGGAACTCCACCCCAAAACCACGGATGATCTCACCCAGCGGCTTCACATAAATGTTGAACAGGAGGGGCGAGAGGACCGACCCTTGTGGCACCCCCCCAAACAAGGCACCTCGGGGTCGACCACTGCCCCCCTGTCAACACAGATTATGACTGGTCGGAGAGGTAGGAGGAGAACCACCGCATAAGTAAGTTTACATGCATTATACACTAATCTTAATCACATTTGTTAGAAAGGAAGAATATGGCCTATGTGGAAATGTTCATTTTCTCTATCTTTTTAAAGATAGAGGATACTGACTCAGTAAAAATGCTATGGTGACATTTCCGGAATATGTAGAATATATCGCTAATTACATGAATAGAAGCTTCAGGTGTTAATTTGTTTTTCCAGGCAAAAATATTTAAACTGAAAATAGGTCTGAGGGTCTTTGACTCTGGCTCTTATGGGAACCCAAGCAAGTAAATTCTTTCAACAGGAATGACTGTTCAGCACTGACTGTAAGAACTTGTTTATCCTTGCAACATTTATTGAGAAACCTATTAGTTCAGGGGACACTCATGTATACTGATGAATATTTTGATCCACATAAATACTCACGCTTTGAGGATTGTTGGCTGTTTAATGTGTTTTGACAGTTTATATACTATATTTAATTCATTTCAGTGACTTCCACCTATCTACATTTTTGTTGAATGAAAATTTGTTTCAAACTGTACTGCTGTGTAATAAAGTTAGTGTACCAACCCGCTCAAGAAGTGGGAGTTAGAGGGCAGCTGATTAACCAACTCATTGCTCCACAGATGCTTATATGTGTAGAAAATTATTTATAGAGAATTCACTAATTTGCATTTCTATGGTTTTGTTACTGAATGTACATATACAGTATAATATTGCATTAAGAATTATTTCCATTGGAGAGCCTAATTGTACCACATAAGCATCCATATCCTCTTCAGGATTCTATTGAAAATAAATAAAAGAATAAAACACTTGGGGAATCCATGTCTGTCTGCAAAAGTTTCTCATTCAAGATATGCCATCTCAAAGGGATTCCAAAAGCAGGTTGACAAATAATACAGCAAATTCCAATTTATAGTACAGTCTTGCAAGTAACAAGTGCAAAGCCTGCTCATCTCAAAAGAGGAAAAAAAAATCATGATCATGATTTTGTGAATTAGCCTCAGCTGAATACAAAGAGAATGAGATAGCAGACCCACGAATCAGCATAATACAAAGCTCCATACAATATTGTCTACAGTCATCAATAATTCAGCACTGATTGTGTTGAAGTGGTAAGACAGGAGAAGTTATTTTTCAAGTATCTTTAGTACTATAAGAAAGGTGAATAAGTATTGCAAGAAACTGAGTTTTAAGAAATTAAACTGTGCTAGATAGATTATTGTTTTACTTGACAATAAGTCGAGTACCCAGATGAGTTGAGATGGATTTAATGGCTCTAGCTAGCCCCAATCTCAGCAGCATTTTTGGTGAACTCTCTATGTTTCAGTAAGTCTGTATTAGGAGAAAAGCCTTCCTTCCTTCCTTCCTTCCTTCCTTCCTTCCTTCCTTCCTTCCTTCCTTCCTTCCATCCATCATGCCCCACTACAGAGGCAAGAGAGTTTGCCTACCTGACATTATGGAATCTTGACAACATGGCCGGTTATACAAGTGTGCAGAGGGAAAAGGCATAACTGGAAGGAATCTGATATGAAAAATTGGCCAGAGATGACAGCAGCATCAGTGACACACTTAGCAATAACATGCACCACTAAGGATCTCAAGGAGTGGGGACAGAAGCAAACAAACAATATATTTCTATATTCAGGAAAGAAAGAAATAGAAAAATCTATTTTTCTAGCTCAGTGGAAAGAATATGCACTGAATTCTGGAAACTGTAGCATGTGTAATCTCATCATTTGAAATTAATTTGAATGCATTTTTAAAGGTGTAAAATATATGCTAATAAAGGAGAATATTTGTAGCTCAGGGTTGACATGAGGAGTCCTTGATGCTCTCTGGGCTTGCTTGTTTTCTTGCAGACATTTTATTACCCAAACTAAATAACATCATCAATGCTAGTGATATATACTGTATGGTAGAATAGCAATTTGGGTTTGCTTCTACTACAATGGAAGCAAAGTGTACTATCAGTTAAGTGGATGTAATGTTTGAAGAGAAAAGACTGCATAAAGTTCAGCATGCCATAAAATCATAAAATTTCCAGTTATTATGGAGAGTAGCTATTGGATTCAGGTTATGCTGAATTATAAAAATGCAGAATTCATGTAAATATTATCCCCAATAAGGGTCATCAAAGGGGCTAGTGATGGGATGCATAAGTAATGAAACTGATGTATCAGTATTTTTCTATATGACATGGAGCTTTGATGCATATGTGAACATGCAAATGCAATGTGCATGTGAACATGCATATGTGAACCTGCAAATATATGAAGAGGCACAACTCATTACTCAAGAGTGCTCATAAACTGTTCCTCATCAAACTGGGATACATAAGGCTCAGTCCTGCGCCTTGAACTCTTCAACATTTTTAATAACAATTTGGATGCAGTGTTGAAGGCAGTACTTATCATATTTGCAGCTGATATAAAATTGGATGCAGTCGGTAATACACTGTACTCTAGAAGAAGGAAATAAAATTCAAAATAATCTTGAGAGGTTGGAGAAATGTAATGAAAATAGCAGAATAAAATTTAGAGACTGAATGAAAAGTCCTTCACTTATGAATCAGAAATCGGCTGCACAGGTATAGAATGGAAGATACTTGGCTTAGTTATAGTACTTGTAAAAAAGATTGTGGATAGTAATTTATTGTAGATGTAACCTGAATCAGCAATATGATGTAGATACCAAAAAGGCTAGTTAGATTTTGGATTTCATTAACACAATATACTTTCTAAGTTACAAAATAATTCCATTTTATTTTGCATTCAGTGTTCTGTCCAGTTCTAGGCACCAGCCATTAAGAAAGATTCAGACAAATTGGAATAAATTAAGAATAAATTAACAGCAATAAGAATGATAGTGAACTAAAAACTAAAGAGATTTTGAACAAATGGGGAATGTTTCAACTTGAGAAAATTGGAGACAGAAATATGCAGTATGACAATAGTCTTCAGATATCTGAAAGGTTATATAGAAACAAGGGCTTGTTTGATATAGCTCCAGAGTGCTGGACATAGAATACTGGATTTAAGTTGCAAGAAAGCAAATTCCAGTTGAATGTTACGAGAAACTTCCTATTGGTAAGAACAACATGACACTCAGCTAATTGCCCAGTGAACTGATAGGCCTTCACTCACTCAATATGATCAAACAGAAGTTGGATAACAATGCCTGGGGATGATTTTTTGCATTCAATAGAAGTAGTCTAAATAGCCCTTAAATTTGTGTTCTTCTAAAGTTGTGATCATTCATTCCTGTATTGTCCATTTCAGGTGGTAACCAGCAGTATGTTTATTATAACTTATGATGGTTTAGAGATGATGCCAATTCATTGCCTTCTGGGATGTTACTGTTGTCATTATGTTCTTTACCCTGACTAGGAATTATAAGGTCATTTAAAAAAAAAATAGCACTGTGTGTTAGCTACAAGTTAGTTGGCTTTTAAGCCGGCTTTTGTCTACTCTTTTTCTAATGATTTCCCCTTTATTAATAACTTTCACTTTCTGCATCTCTTGTCAGTACTCTATGGCCAGCATCTACTGTGAATGGACTGTTTGAACATTGGGTCTCTTCTGTTCATATGGGAAGAAAGATCATATCATTTCCCTTCTCACACTTCAGTTCCACTTCCTAGATACTCCTTTTGCAAATTGTCTGCAAAGATGGGAGGTAGAGAGCAAATTGGAGTTGGTTCCCATTGATTTCACTGCTCCAGGCAATTTCTGGTGCTGGAACCTTCAGGCTGAGGCTTAGGTGCTAACCAGGTGGAGTGACTTGGAAGAATTTTTGTCCTTTGCTAGTTGGCCTATCATTCCTTCTCATTGAGTTTTTGTCA
Source organism: Pituophis catenifer annectens (assembly GCF_029215685.1). Taxonomy (NCBI): domain Eukaryota; kingdom Metazoa; phylum Chordata; class Lepidosauria; order Squamata; family Colubridae; genus Pituophis; species Pituophis catenifer. The sequence continues at coordinate 34,240,937 of NW_027256881.1, read as the reverse complement.
GCTTCTGGTTGCTGATCTTTCTCCTAGTATCTTTCATTTCTGGACATTCCTGCTAGCTGTGCTCCTTTCATTGTTGTTTTCAATCATCTCTAGCTGCTCTGCAATCCAAACCTTCCATTGCTCCACTATAGAACCAGGTCCATTAACCAACTTACTACCCACCCTCTAGAACCACAGTTGCTGTTCCACCATTGACTTTACCAAACTCTTCTTGCTCTTCTGTCCCTCCTACTAACCTGTCCTGACATCCTGAGGGACTAATGAATAGTGTTGTACAGAGACACAATACACATATATATATATTTTGTATCACCAATTTTTCATTCACCCTAATTTCACAGTTATTTTTCCCCACTCTATCACCAGATCATAGATATTCTTTCAAAATAATGGGTTAGGCAATCCTTTCTCTTAATTAAGATATTTTGTGCTCTGGAGCAACACAATACTCAATCAGGTAAGGAGGCACAAAATTATTTGACTGAAATTTTGTGTTGCCTCAAAATCTTAGCTAATACAGAAGTCCTTTCTGAAGCTTCAAATAGCATGTCCCAAAGGTGCTTTTTACAAAAGCCAACTGGACTTTCTTGTTGTTGTTGTTTTTTTTGGGGGGGAGGAGGGGAGGGGGAACCAGAAAAGTGCAACTGTCTTTTGAGACAATCATGACCTGGATGATTGAGAATGCCCAGAGATACTTCAAGCAGCATGGTGAAAAGTAGAGCGAAATTCAGGTCATGCAATAGATTCCTCCAATTGTTGGAACTGTCAGTTATTAGAAGTAGGAGGGGTCACATTGCTTTCAAATCTGAAGTGCTGTTTAAAGGGGTATTTTACACAAACCTTTCTCACATGAAGCAGCTCTTAAAGTTTTTCACAGTCCAATTTCTCATAATAAGTGTCATAACAAATCATAATAAGTGGATAGTCATCTATAGTCATACCACTAGCAGCCAATAATACCAAGGAATAACATGGACTTCCATAAGGTATCTTTAATGGTACTCTGGGGTAAATAATGAGTCTTGAAAATTATAAGAGGATATTTCTGCCCTCAGTTATATAAGTTAATTAAAATGTAACCTCTTTGAAATGTTCTTCCCCACTTTTTTGTTTTTGTTTTTAAAGCTGGATTGAGTTGCTCAAACTTCATCTCACACAAAGTCTTCTATAAATTCAAGCAGCTCTGTTTGTTTGGAGGACTTTTTCCCTTTCTGGAAATATAGAAGGTTAATTTTCAAGTTTGCATCTTCCATTTTCTTGTAATTGCCCTTTACTTTGGATTGCTTAAATTATTTCAATGTTTTAATAACCTGAATCAGTTTTGTATTCACATAGACTTAGTTCTTTAATCAATTTATTGTGCACAAAGATGAAACCTAAAATTAATTCAATACCTAGTCTGGATAGAATTTAAATTCAATTTAGTCCTTGATCTGATTTCATTCTTACTTTGAATTATGTTTCTTGTGTAGCCTTACTGAGATAAATTTTGATGAAGCCACACGGTCCTATAAATCCAATATAATTGATGAAAATAGAAGCTGTAGAAGAAACATTAGGTAGTGGAGTTTTGATTTGAGAAAACATCCCTCCCAAATTATTTAAATATAATTTCTAGATAGATAGCATGCTGGATTTAGATAACAATGGCTCTTAGTAAACTTGCAGCTCTAAGAAGACCTTGGTACCAGCCAAACTTTTTTTTTTGTAATAATTAGCTTTTTTAAAAAACAAAAAATAAAAAACAGCTTGCACTGAAAAAAGAACTCATGCAGATATTATGAAGAAAAAGAGCATGATGAAGCAGGGGTGCTCTTAATACGTGAGACTACAAAATGGATATGCAGGTTCAAATTGCTGCTTCTGAATGATCTTGGGCCTATAATTATCCCTCACTCTACATGCAAACTCATACATTTTGAAATATGTTTTTAATCCTGCTTGGATTTGCTGTTTTGGTCAGTGACTTTGCCAGACTTTCATTTATTGGAACTTTGTGAGGGGCTGTTTGCAGGCAAATTGAGTACAAAAGGACTTGGAGGAATGACATTAGGGGCTGGTGGTGTTTAGATAAAGCCGTTAAATTATTTGTGCATGTGTGTGTGTAGACTGGACTGGACTGGACTAGGATAAGATAGGATAGGATAGGATAGGATAGGATAGGATAGGATAGGATAGGATAGGATAGGATAGGATAGGATAGGATAGGATAGGAATAGGAATAGGAATAGGAATAGGAATAGGAATAAGAATAGAATAGAATAGAATAGAATAGAATACAATACAATACAATACAATACAATACAATACAATACAATACAATACATAAGAAGCAATAATATAACAACATCTGTAAACGTATCAAAAATTGAAGTAGACAAATTCTGCATAGTAGCGAGGTCAACTTCAGAAGATAATCACTATTTACAATAACTTCTAATGGTATTAAAATGAAGTTAGAGCAGCACTCCAGTCATTACAAAGTTGGAATTCTACAGAAATTAATAGAGTATCTACAAAAAATAGCAAGCAGTGGAAGTAGAATCAGCCAAGATTCTAATTAAATTATGTCAGCAAATGTGGAGAACAACATGCCAACAGCCAACAGATCAAAAGAGGTCAGCTTACATACCAATTTCAAGAAAAAGGAAAGTTAATAAAGTGTAATCTATTGGACAAAATCATTAATTAAGCACATTATCAAAATAAAATGTAGGATTATCCAACAAAGATTAAAATGTGACATGCTAAGGGAGATGCCAGTACTCCAGTAAGTTTTTTTAAAAAAAAAACTGAGGAACAAGAGATACTATATCTTATGTATGCTGGATAATTAAAGAAGTCAAAAGATATTGAAGAAATCAGTATATGCTTTGCTGATTACAGGAAGTGTTTCAAAAGTATTGACCTTGGAACACTTCCTGATGTGGAATGTCCTTGGGGGCGGGGGGGATGGGAATACAAGAATTTTCATTGTCCTCATTCAAAATCTACATGCAAGGCAAGAAAGCATAGTCTTGGCAGAAAATGGCAAAACAAACAGACAGCAATGAAATACGTCAAGGCTGTATACTTTCTTTTTTTCAACGTATATGCTGAGTATTGATTAAACAAGGCTCAATTGGAAGAAGATGAGCAAGGTTTTTAAACCAGGGGAAGAAACATCAACGCTGTGCTGCATTGCACTGATGATTCTACTGAGAGCTGAAAATGCAAACAATTTGGAATTTCTAGTAATGAAAGTCAAAGAGCAGAGTGAAAGAATGTGACTACAATAAAATATAAATTCTTGATTAATGACAACATGTATAGTAACCAGCCTTAGGTTTGAGGATTTTGAAGTGGTAGAGATGTTCTGAATTTCAGGATTGATGATCAACAGTAAAGGAGCCAGAAGTAAGAAAATACTGTACACCACAAACTAGCACTTAGTAACATAGCAATAAAGGCTTTGGAAAAGGTACTCAGAAAAGATACTCAGATATATTTACACCAGCATAGATCACATTTACGCAGTTAATGATTTTCCATATGACATTGTATGAAAAATCAATTCTAACTAAATCTGAAACCAAGAGAAGAACTAAAGGCTTATGCTTTGAAATGGGTTTCAGGAATTTAAAACAACATAAGATATGTGCAACAAAGGAAGTATTATTCCTTCACATTCTCTATAAGGATATATAGTTTTGAAATTTTAAAAAATCTGCTAACTCAAATACTGAAATGATTATCATCCATTGTAATGAGCTACTTTCCTCTTCAAGTTGGATGGAGAAAGAGATGGAGTCTTTCATGTCAATCAAAATGACAAAATATATGAGACTTGGATTCTCCAACAGCAGAATGTCTAGGGAGATTCTCAGTCATCCAGATCATGGTTGCCCCAAAGGTGCTTTTTCAAGAGGCAACCGGACTTTCTGGGTTTTTTTGTTTTTTGTTTTGAAGATGTTTTGCTTCTCATCCAAGCTAAAGAAGCTTCTTGGATGAGAAGTGAAATGTCTTCAAAGAAAAACCAGAAAGTCCAGTTGCCTCTTGAAAAAGTACCTTTGGTCCAACATCAGAGTTGAACACAGTAGCTGCCCTGAGTCTTCGGAGAGGGGCGGCATATAAATTTAATTAATTAAATTAAATTAGTTGGGAAGTGCCAGGCTGAGATTAAATTAAAAGTGCATCTGCATTACAAGTTACATTTGACAAATTGATCAATTAAACCTGTACAGTTTTTATATATTATGTAAACTAATTAGATTTAAATGTTTTCTAAAACTTTCAAATTTACCATAATACAGTGGGGGGGAAAGTATTTGATCCCCTGCTGATTTTGTAAGTTTGCCCACTGACAAAGAAATGATCAGTTTGTAATTTCAATGGTAGGTTTATTTTAACAGTGAGAGACAGAATAATAACAACAACAACAACAACAAAAAATCCAGAAAAACGCATTTCAAAGAAGTTATATATTGATTTGCATTTTAATGAGTGAAATAAGTATTTGATCCCCTATCAATTGACAAGATTTCTGGATCTCAGGAGTCTTTTATACAGGTAAAGAACTCAGATTAGGAGCACTTTCTTAAAGGGAGTGCTCCTAATCTCAGCTTGTTACCTGTATAAAAGACATCTGTCCACAGAAGCAAGCAAGCAATCAGATATCAAACTCTCCACCACGGCCAAGACCAAAGAGCTCTCCAAGGATGTCAGGGGCAAGATTGTAGACCTACACAAAGCTGGAATGGGCTACAAGACTATCGCCAAGCAACTTGGTGAGAAGGTGACAACAGGTGGTGCGATTATTCGCAAATGGAAGAAACACAAAATAACTGTCAATTTCCCTCGGTCTGGGGCTCCATGCAAGATCTCACCTCGTGAAGGTTCAATGATCATGAGACTGGTGAGGAATCAGCCCAGAACTACACAGGAGGATCTTGTCAATGATCTCAAGGCAGCTGGGACCCTAGTTACCAAGAAAACAATTGGTAACACACTAAGCCGTGAAGGACTAAAATCCTGCAAGGCCCAAGAAAGCATATGTACAGGCCCATCTGAAATTTGCCAATGAACATGAATGATTCAGAGGAGAACTGAGTGAAAGTGTTATGGTCAAATGCGACCAAAATTGAGCTCAACTAACTGTGTTTGGAGGAGGAGGAGGAATGCTGCCTAAGACCCCAAAAACACCATTCCCACTGTCAAACATGGAGGTGAAAACATTATGCTTGGGGGGTATTTTTCAACTTCACTGCATCAAAGGGATGATGGACGGTGCCATGTACCATCATATCTTGAGTGAGAACCTCCTTCTATCAGCCAGGGCATTGAAAATGGATCATGGATGGGTATTCCAGCATGACAATGACCCGCAACACAGGGCCAAGGAAACAAAGGAGTGGCTCAAGAAGAAGCACATTAAGATCCTGGAGTGGCCTAGCCAGTCTCCAGACCTTAACCCCATAGAAAGTCTGTGGAGGGAGCTGCAGGTTTGAGATGCCAAACGTCAGCTGCAAAACCTTAATGACTTGGACAGGATCTGCAAAGAGGAGTGGGAGAAAATCCCTCCTGAGATGTGTGCAAACCTGGTGGCCAACTACAAGAAATGTCTAACCTCTGTGATTGCCAACAAGGGTTTTGCCACTGAGTACTAAATCATGTTTTGCGAAGGGGTCAAATACTTATTTCACTCATAAAAATCAATTTATAATTTTTTTGAAATGTGTTTTTCTGGAATTTTTTGTTGTTATTCTGTCTCTCACTGTTAAAATAAACCTACCATTAAAACGGATTATTTCTTTGTCAGTAGGCAAATGTACAAAATCAGCAGGGGATCAAATACTCTCCCCCCTCCCCCCATTACTGTATACCAGTAGTTGTCTCGATGGTTTATAAGTTCATTGATTCCAAGAAAACTAGGACGCTACATTATTAGAAAACATTATGGATTAGGCACCAACCTCAATTTGATGGTTTTGCAGCAGCACTACTGCACTTCTAAAGTTCAGGTTATTGTATAGTATTCTTCCATGTACATAGATTTCCCATTGGCTGGTTGTAAGCTTTAAAAACAGACACTTTGACATTATTTCAGCACTATTCTTTTTTCTTTTGCAATATTTTTTATTTTATTCAGAAAGCTAAAATATAAGCTTCAAAAAGAAAATAATTTGTACAAAACAAAACAAAAATAGATTAAACACAAAAAATGTGTATTAGAAAAGACAAGGAGCATAAGACACACTTTTATTCCTCCTAAAAGAGGGTGGAAATGTTGGTGCGTCTTATACACTGCATACAGCCATTTTTGGCCTCCTGAAGGCCACCCCGCTTGTGGTGGGCCCATTTTTTGCAAAAACACCATTGTTCCCTCCCCAGTCCCCAGGAGCACTCTGCAGGCCTCCCAAACCCTCTGTATGCCCCATTTTTTGCAAAAATTGAGGCATTTTTGCCTTCCCCAAGAAGCACTCTGCAGGCCCCCCAAACCCTCTGTGCACCCTGTTTTTCACAAAAACAGGCGAAAAACAGGCCCATTTTTGTGAAAAATGGGGTGCACAGAGGGTTTGGGACGCCTGCAGAGTGCTCCTGGGGACCGGGGAGGGAAAAATCCTTTTTTTTCTTACTTACCTCTTTGAAATCTTGGTGCGTCTTATACACCGGTGTGTCTTATAGTCTGAAAAATACAGTATTTTATCACTCCTAGCTGAATACTGTTAAATTTATTGCAACAATAATATATTGCAAAATCGGCCTACAATTTATAAACTTCTACATATCTATTTGCAACAAATTTAACCTGTCATCTATCTACTATATATATAAAAAAATAGTTAATAGGTAAATCAAGAGTAAATTTAAACGTCAAAGTTCTCTGTTAACAGTCTATTATTATTTTTAACTCATAGGAAGTCTACAACAGCTTCTTGCCTACTACAAATTGTTCTCTTCTACTACATCACAATTGTTCTCTTTGATAGGTCCAGGATCAAACATCCTCATTTGATTCTTAATAATAAAAATTTGTCCTAAAATTTTGATTTGGATCTTTCCCAGCAATTGCATCTCATTCCCCAACAGAGTCATAGGTCTCTGTTGTAAATATCGCTGCAATGTCCACTGATCAGAAAGTCTACCTGTAAAGAAAAAACACAGCATCTTTTGTTGATTCTTTTTTTATTAGTTATAATAAATCCATTCTCCAAAGTCCATCGATCTTCCTAAGAAAATCCAGTCCATCATTCATTAATTCTACCATCTCTGAATTTCTTGTATTTATGCCCCTTTCAGCCTTCTCCATCCAGATTCTTTTTTTTTTCAAGTTGAGAAATTAGCACTTCACAATTTCTCACCCACCATAACTATTATTGGATCATATTTATTTAAAAAAATCTACCTAGGAAATATATTGGGATATAAATCAAATAAATTGATGGGAAATAGTAAATTCCCCTTTTCTCTTTCTCTTTTTTCTTCCAATTCTGCTCTTTCCAAATTGCTTGTAGACAGTTGCACAGTTTTGTCATTTTGGTAGTGACTATTGAAATACCAATTAAATGGCTTGGTAATTAATTTTCAACAACCTAATTTTATTGATCATTTAAATTATTATTGCAGTGTAATGAAAGAAAATAGCATAATGAGGGCAATCCAGAGAAAACTATTCATGAACTTAACTCACTGAAATCAATAGGAAGTTATAACTGTTTTGTCTTTAAATCTTTCTGTTTTCACATTTGCAGAGCTGCACAGAGGATCTGGTTTTAGTGAACTTGTATAGCTCAGTACTGGTATGATCATTATGAGTTTTTGGACTTACTGTCAGGTCCCTATCAGAATGCTGCCATTCTGGGGAGGGGGAAGGCACTATGGGTGGAATGGTTTGCATCAGTGATGGGATTCAAATTTTTCTACTACCGGTTCTGTGGGTGTGGCTTGATGGGCGTGGCTTGGTGAGGCGGCACATTGCTGTGAGTGACATTGAGTTGGCCATGCCCACTCAGTCACATGACCCCCACCAAGCCATGCCCACAGAACCGGCAGAAAAGGCAACTCTTGCAACTTGTCCCTTTATGGTCTCCCCTTCCCCCCCATGTAAAAGTACCTTAAAGGGACACTGCAGTCTGGCTGCCTTCCGAGCAGCTCTGCTGCAATGCTGTCCCTCCAGGGCAGCAGGCCATTCTCCTGGCTGGGTCTGGCGATGGGGTGCAGCCACACATGTGCACCGGCAGGCAATGGAGTGTGCATGTGTGGCTGGCGAGAAGAACAGGGCAGCGATGGTGACAATGAGACTTCAGGCATCTTTTTTGACCTGTAGTTATCAGCACAAGAAGCCTGCAGCCGCCACCTCTTTTTCAGCATGAGAAGCCTCTTTGCCAGCCAGAACCAAGCTGGCAGCAGTGGCTGGAGGCTTCTTGTACCAAAAAAAGGCGACGGCTACAGGCTTCTTGCGCCGAAAACTACCGAAAACTACAGGCCAAAAAAGAGGCCCAAAGAAGTCCCACCATTGCCCCCCTGTTCTTCACGCCGGCCACGCACGCGCACCCCATTGCCTGCCGGTGCCGTTTACGGCCAGACCCGGCCAGGAGAATGGCCTGCTGAACTGGGGGGATGGTGTTGCAGTGGAGCTGCTTGGAAGGCAGCCAAAAACTACCAGCGACTAGAAGCTCACCGACCGAGCCTCTCTGGGGACCCCCACCAAAGCATGGCTGAAGGTGAGCAAGGTGGAGGGCAGCATGCAGGTGGAGGCCCTGGGGGAGGCTGGAGTTGGGGAATGGTGCATTCCCTGACCTGGCCAAGGCGAACTGACAGAGTCTCTGGGGCAAGGTTGGAGCCAGGGAATGGCTCATTCAATGACCAGCAGAGGTGAACAGCAAACAGACAGAGGCTCCGACAGGGGCCTTGGGGAATGACATCTCCCTGGGCCCTGACCCAAGGTGAAGGGCAAGCAAGCAACATGCTTACCTTTGGTGAGCAGAGCAGGCGAGTTGCGGAGGCAAGGCGAGGTGATTAGCTATGCTGCGTGGCGAAGGCAACATATATAGGGTGGGTGTGGAAGGATGGGCAGGGTGGGTAGGGGTGTGTGGCAACCCACTGGGTGGGGGAGGGGCCAGCCAGAGGTGATATTTGCCAGTTCAGTGAATCAGTTAAAATTTCTCCTACCGGTTCACCCGAACCATTCTAAACCAGCTGAATACCACCTCTGGTTTGCATGCTTTCACTTTGCTGTATGCTTGGGAATTGGGGTGGGGGGAGATAAGTGTCTATCTGATCTGACTCCCTCTCTGCCAGTTCCTGCTGAGTATTCAAAGATTCCGGTGCTCCAAGGATGACCTCTTCTCACCATTCAGCCTCGAAGCACCTTAGAAGCAGCTTATTGGTTACAGATGGACATGAGGCATTGGGGGTGGGGGTTGAGGGGGAAATTGGGCCTAATGCTTCACACCTGAATTCAGACTCTGCCTGACTTCTCTGCAATAACTATCTCTTAGTAAATCTTCCTTTTGAAATGTAAAATGTTTCAAGAGTTTTACTTCTTTGGGAAGGTAGCTGAGGGGGGGGGGCTTACACTTTGTTTTTCTGGGTCCCAGATATTTTATTATCTACTAGGTAATATTATTAAGAGCAAGAGTTTTGGAGGAATGACAGAATTGTATATTTGTTTGTTTTATTTGACTTGCGCATAAGATAGTTCTGTAGATAGATGTTGTTTTGGAAATGATTGGTGCCTTGTTATAGGTAGATTATTTATTTGGCCAACAAGATGGTGGCTCAGTCTTATCTCTGTGATGGCTGCTTCCTTGTACTGGTGGTATTGATAGTGTTATAACAGGATGGTTCATTGTGAGCCCCCCACCACCACCATTGCTGAATTGTAGTTTGGCTTTAGGTGTTCAGTTGATAAGAACATCAAGTTATCTAGATGTTGTTTGATTGTTCTGTGATAAGAGAATGCTATATACTGGGTCTTTCTTTTGATGGCTCCATATGTTAATTAATCAGTACTAGGTTGGAGTACTATGCTTTGAAGTTTCCTTTTGAATTTTTGTGATCTGGCTTGTTTAAGATTTCTGTTGTTTCACATTTGAAGTTATATCTAACATGGTCTGCATGAAAAAAAGTTTACCAGAGTCACATTGTTTTAGCTAGCTGGTATTTGAGAATAAGTTTTGTAGACGTCTGCCTTTTTGACCTATGTAGCAGTATTCACACTGCCTCCATCTTATTTTGTAGATTACTTCTGATATGTCTTCATTTGATACGAAGTCACTGATATTTCATAGTATTCTTTGTGGTGTAGTTTTCCACCAATATTCCAAATGTTCGGAGTAACCATTCAATGGATCCCAGATTCCTATTGCATTCAGACTTACCCATTTTGTGGGCTGCAATGTTTGTGATGAAGTTGGCTAATTGAAAATATGCAGATATCTACTGCATTGAAAAACATCCTGATCGTAACTTACTTAAACTATAATTGTGGTGCACTCCCATGTGGTATGGTTCATCTGAATAGAGGCCTTACAAAGCTCCTTTTGTGTCCTGATAAATAATATCACTGTACTTGAAGACTGTGTGGATTGTATGGATTATCTTCTGGTAGTTCAATATATATTATTGCTTCTTCTGAGAATATTTAGAAATAGTTGTTTGCTGTTTTTGCCTTTCCATATTAATTTGAATTAAATTATTTTGTACTTAATTAAGTTGTATATAGTTTCTAACTCTTACTTTTGGTAATGATGAAAGTGTATCTAGATAGTAGATGCACATTGAGGGCTGAATTAGTGGGAAAATTGTAGTTGCTAGTCATTATATTACTGCTTCGACTATGAGTGCTGAGATGGGGAAGTCCATTAGAATTCCTTTGATCAGTTTCTAAATTTGATTATCAGAGTGAAAGTACATAGGCTGAGACTGTGTATTCCATAAGTTTTGGTATTTCAATTTTCCTGGGCTCACTTGGTTTGGCTGTGTTGCATAGTAAAATTGTGATTTGGGTCAATCAAAATGAAGCTATACTGTCAAAGGATATCCTGATTTTGCTCTCTTTTTTCATTAAGTCTTTCATTTTTTCAAAGTATTATAGTGATGAACTGATGGAGTGTTTTCATCCATCTATTAAATGTTGGTTTTTTTTGGCAGTTCTTGGATAAGTTATATATAGGGATCCTTGGTAGCAATATGGTAGGTCAGAGCAGCATGTCAGGTTTCTGTATTTTGGGATGTCTGTAGCGGTATGTAATGCTTCTCATCTTTTTGGTTCATATTTTTTAATTTGTCCCTTTGGGGTTAATGTGCTGAAAGTTTTCATGGTTACCTTGTCTAACTTGTGTATACTGTCAGTCATTCTTGGGCTATAGGTTTCATTGAAGATTTCTTTTGTTTTGGAATAATATTGTTCTCTTCCTATTATGATTATATTGATTGGGATGATTGGGATGGCTTAATTGCATTCACTACTCTTATTGCCTTTTTTTTTTTTTGGTATTGAGATGGTGTTCTCGGTTTGCACCTGATTAGACTCATAGTAATGAGTAATTAAATACATAAGGAGAAATCATATTGGTTGTTTTTAATAACTTTAATATAAAAGAACATGAAAATAATTATAAAAAATAATAATGGGTCTCCAATTGAACAAGGTTATTCTTTCTCTATGAGGAAAATCAAAGACATGGGTTTTTTTCAGTTTTGGGACTGAAAAGGACAATGAAAAAGCAAAACTACTGAAGTTTTTAAAAAATATGGTGTGAAGAAGGCCAGTATGTATGCATAGACAACTATTCAAACACATTTCAAGCATAGACACCTTTTATGAAATTACTATGTGCCCATTGGGTATATGTGTGAGAGAGAGAAAAAAAGGGGAGAATGAATGACTGATTTGCAGTCTTTGAGGTCTAATCAACCAAGATGCATCCAGATAATGAAAATAACTTTTGTATTTCCCAACTGGGCCCTTTGCTTTTGAAAGCTGACTATGAAAGCCACAGGTTTAGAAGAGAATTTACTTTATAACATCTTCAATTGCTAGAAAATCAAGAGGAGATAATGAGAGAAAAGATATTATATTGTGTTACTAAAATGTGTATTTTAAATCAACATAAATCATATTAAGGCACTAACCAACATTAATATCAAAGATTCTACTTTGTTGGCAACAGATTAAAGGGTTTATTATTAAGCCCTTTAATATATTAAACAAACAGAAGTAAACAGTAACTTTTTTTGTTATGGTCTAATAGAACAACATACAATACAACAGAAATAGAACCCAAACAAGCAGTCATGATTGTTTAAATTATGAATTGCTTGGTTAAATCAGAGATTTTATCTATGCAAAATTGGGCACTGAATCTCCCAGGTACTGAGGAAAAGACAGAGAGTAGGTTTCATGGTAGATGTAAAAAAAAACTTTGAATAGTTGATTCTCACTGATGAAACTAGGCAGTTTAAATGTTTGGGCTTAATGATATTGTACCCCATTCCCAGTGAGATAGTTTATGCCATATTTGTGACATAAGCACCATTAGTCCAATATGATAGCTGGCTGGCTAGGTAGCTAGAAATGACAGGGATGGTGGATAGATAGATGATAGATAGATCAGCAATTATACTAATGTTAGTTATATAGTAGTGGTAATAGTAATAAAGTATTATTAATTATATAATTAATAAAAGTATACAATTTTATATAATAAAATAATAAAAAGTAATCAAAAATAGTAGGCATTCCTCCCGAATAATTTCCCACTAATTCTTCCAGTTTTCAGACCTAGGTCACTAAGTTGGTTCAGATGATATCCTTGTTCCTCTGCTCTATGCCATGTGCATTGAAGGTTGCCAAGCATATTTAAAAAGTTCAAAATCAGAATATTTACTCCAAAACTTCATCCTTATTCAGAAGCATTACTTGCTTTGTGTAAAGAAAGTCTGCGGATACAATTCCTGCCATCTCCAATCAGTCCAATCAGGATCAGACATAAGAACAGACAGACCTCTATTTGAAATTCTGTTATGCCACTTGGTCAGTCAGGGTATAAAATATTGGTAGATGGCCTGATAGTCCGTCCTGGTATAAATCAGTTTCCAGTGTTCTTGTTTTATCTTATGTAATACTACTATTCAGGCAGTGTAGTAGTCCAAGAAAAAAGGAAGCAGTCCATGGTAAGGTGAATACAAATTACAAGAAACATGAACGCTGCTGTGAAATTTAATGGGTTTCTTTTTGTAAATAAATCACTTTAAAGGGATTTCTACATGGGCAATACATTACATTGTCAGGCTATACTTCTGCAATCTTCAGCACAGTGCAGATCCTATTAACGGCAATCCTTTTTCAAATATTCAGTATTTCCATTTGGTGATGGCAAAATCTTGAGGCATTTCAGAATGAAAAGTCATCTCCAATGAGACATCCATTTGGAAAGAACGTTCAGCGTACATATATTATTCATTATAAAAGCAAATAATTATTTTGTAGGAAGTGTGTAATTTACTGTCTGGGTGATTTCTAAGCTAAAAGATTTTTTTAAAGTACTTGGCTTCAGATTTTTCCCCCAAAAATGGGGGTGGGGAGGGATGCCTGTAGAAATCTCAGGCATTGTGGCTCCAACCTCTTGACTCTACAACAGAATAATTTGCACAAAGAACATCACAAAGAGCCTTCCTGGGAAGAAAGAACAAAGTGATTTCAGAACGGCAGTCAGGAAGCTTTTAGTTTTCATTCTGAGGTTGAAGAGCAAGAAAATCCAGGAACAGAAGGAATAAACAAATAGGCTAACAGGCAGAATCAAGAGCCATGGAACTGAATGGAATCCAACATCCTGACTCTAAATGTCACTTGAGAATATAATGCCAGGAAGAGCAGAAGACAATGATGATTCACTTCCACTTAACTGGAGAATACCACACTTGTTGGAAGTAAGCACAGTTATTTTCAAAAGGCAAGGCTTCTGTTATCAATGGACATATTAGTTGCTTTATACTATTGGGCCAAATGGTTCAAAATTGCTTTAAGGTTGTTTGGATTAAATTAATATACCTTAATCAGGTGAAGCTGAAATAATACATTAGTGTAAAACTAATTCTTTTTCTAGCAACCTGCACAGAAAGGGTAACCCAGAGCAGCCCTTATAGACCTCTTTAGTTATTCCATCTCTTTGATTTTCTTTATATCTACCCAGGAGGTACAGATATAGGGCAAGGGATGGTAGGGCTTCTAGCAGCCTGCACACAATGGGTCATCATAGATTTCCCTTTCTTAATTCGGTGACACTTTAATTAGGAGACAATGTCATATGAAGCCCTGTTTTCATATTCTATGGAATATAGCCAAATCAACACATGTTCCTAAAAGTTCTCAAAGAAATCCTTTTGTATCTTGAGCATGGCCAATTGAACATCATAATCTAAAGAAAAAGAGTAATGGATTTAAAAAGGCAATGCTTTAGCTTGCTGAGGTGCCACTGAAAGATCATAAAGTGTCCCAATAGCTGTTTTTAATCAAGGCCTTGGCAGATTTAAAGACAATTTCATGTGGCATTTAGAAAGTTCTGTCTGTGAATTTAAGGCTGAATTTTCTCTCAAAGTTCAGTGGAGGCAATATATTTTACTTGCTGGTGATAGTGTATGCTCAAGATCTTGTCTTTGACAATGGAAGGCTTTACAGAATCTGGTGGTATCTGACAAATGGTCTGGAGTCACAGAGGGCTGATATATGTAATGTTAAGAGGTGAACTACAAGCAGAAGTTCCTGGGTCAAGTATCACGTTCACCATGAATCCATCACGTGGCACTGGACTAGTTTCTCTTTTACCTCAGGGGCTTTTAATTTCAGTTTCCTTCAGGGTGGATTTGATTTAAATCGAGTTGATTTAAATCACAATTTAAATCATGATTTAAATCACTAGTAAAAAGGCTTGATTTAAATCAACTCGATTTAAATCATAATTTTTAAAGAGCAACTGTCATCTCTGCTACTCCTTTGACCCATTGTTGACTCACCGATAGTCCCAGTGTTGCAGAATATACAGCCTCATGCTACATAACTAAGCTCCATTTCATGCTGAATAAACTAAATTATTTATGTATATTAAATAGAAAACTATCTTACAATAGATTTTACCCCAAAAGTTTTTTATATAAATTCAATAAAAATCAAAAAAATCCAATTTAAATCAAAAAAATCCAATTTAAATAAAAAAAATCTGATTTTTTTTTATTTTTTAAAAAAAATCATTGATTTTTATCCACCCTGGTTTCCTTACAGACTCATAACAAAAACAAGCTATTGTTTATTAAAAAAAATTGAAGTCCTCTAAACATTGGCTTTAATAATGCCAAATATTAATAGTATGTCAGGTATAAATGCTCTGCCCGTGCCAGGGATCAGCTATGGTGCAGTAGTGCAGGGGTTAACCCAGACTCCCACCTGGTCAGCTCCTCCCATAGGCCCCTCCTTACCTGAATCCCCGCCCACAGGTATAAAAGGTGGGCACACCTCTCCTCACCCCAGTTCCTGATGCATTCAAGTGATGATGTGATGAACCTGCAAATAAAAGAGTTATATTTTACCAGATGACTCAAGTCTCTTTATTGGGCCTGATCCACCATTCCTTGTAACAAAATGGTAGCAGAGGATGGTTGGTAAGGCCCAAAGATCCCAAGCCACAAAACAAGGACCCATACCTACCTGCAGAATGGCGACACCTCCGAAGCAACGGGAGAGCAACCCATCGGACTCGCCAGGGAAGGCAGGAACCTCAGCCACCCCCAAAGCCACAGCGACGGAAGAAAGGGGGGAGATCGAAAAAGGAAAAAGGGCCCACCACCACGACCAAGAGGAAGAGAAGCTGCGACTCGACGTCCTGCAGCTGCTGAAAGAGCGAGCCGGTGACAAGAACCTCCTTGCCGACCTGCGGAGCTTCATAATCGACCGCGAAGTGGCAAGGAGCGAAGAGAGCTCGGACTCTGAACTTGAGGAGCTGGACTCGGTGAGTGGATCGCCCAAAAGGGCACTTCCAACGGCCACCGAGCCCCAAAGCCCCGCTCTAAATTTGAAACGGCGGCCATCTTTGTCCACATGGTCAGACAAGATGGCCGACCCCCAACCAATCAGCGATCAGAATTCAAAATGGCCGGCGCGCGAAAAATGCCGGGCCATAAACAATGATGAAAGTGACCAGGGAGAGGGAACCGAATCCGACTCCGACCCCTGGTACACCCCCAGCGAGCGGCAAGTCGATAGGGCCATGAAGACCCTTGCCGCCGCCTTCGGCCCAGGCCTCAAAATTACCAAAGAGAAGCCGGAGAGGCCGAAGCAGAAGGGAAGACGAGGAGAGGGACAGCGGAGCGCCCACCCAAGAGCCACCGACGCCCGCGGCGATTCGCCAGCCCACCTTCGCACCCCAGGGACACCGCGCCTCCGATCGCCCAGGCCGCGCACCCCGGACCGCATGGATTGGGGCAGCTACTTACAGCCGTCACCGGAGCCCCAACGCCGCCAGGATCTTCACTCGGGAGAAGCAGCCGCTGGACGACGCCCCCAGGAGCACATCTGGACCCCCAAGTACGAAGCCGAGGCCTACCCGACCGGCAGAGGCCTCCACAGCGGAGCCGCGATGAACAGGTCCTTCCTCGGCGACGGCGGAGCTGAAATGGACTTCGCGCATGCGCTCTTCCGCCTAGAAGAAGAAAAAAGAAAAAAATTACAAAGCGGGACTTTTAAATTACCGGCAAGCGTTCCTATGCCCTATTGCTGCTATAGAGACATAAGGAACCATGGACAGCAGCCAGCAGTAAGTAATTTTACTACTAGTGCTGGGAACTTACCTGTTGACTTTCCCAAGTTGAGGATGGATGGGGGCAATATCCTAGAGTGGTCACAGCAGCTCCAGGTGGTATTTCTGAAAGAAAACATGTCTCATTTTATTAATGACCCCCCTGAGAGACCATGGACTTTAGAGCTAGATTGCATGCACCATAAGGCATTCTACCTTTTAATTGCCAGTATTTCCCCCACCATTTACCACTGTATTGGCCACAACCTCACAGTATCCGAAATCATAGGGAAAATGTTTGGGTTGTTTTATAGTGAGAGTGTGTCCACCACCACACAAATTTCCAAGGAATTCTTTTCCGCCAGACTTAAGCCAGGGACACCCATGAGTGAGCACCTAGTGTCCTTAAGCGGTACCAGAGCAGAGCTACATCTTAGGGGAGAAGTTATTTCTGACCAAATCATGAAGAGTGTGATAATCAACTCTTTAGATCACTCATGGAATAGCTTCCTGACACACTTAGACACCGTCAGCCTAGGGATGCTGTCTGTGGAGAGGCTATCCAACAGGCTCATCGCAGAAGATAATCTGAGGAGGGGCCGCCCCGGCCCTCCCAGAGAACACAAGAGTGAGAAGAGAGTAGTCTTCCAAGAGAAACAACACAACACGCCCGAGTGCTACATCTGCGGGTCGAGGGGACACATCAAAAGGGACTGCCCCAAGAACTATAGGGAGAGAGGCAGGCCAGAGCATAGGTACAGACAAACAGAAAGGCACACATCCGAAGATAGGTATAGGCGTAGAGACTCACCCATCCCCAGGGATAGGAAGGGAAACAGGGACAGCTCACGCGACAGCAGGACAGGGTCCCTATATGGGATAGGGGAGCACACACACACCACACACCAAAACAAAGACACCAGCTCTTGGCTCCTGGACTCGGGAGCCTCCAACCACACCACATACAATCAGGAACTCCTCTCATCATTCAAGAGAGAGGATTTTTCTATCAAAGTTGCAGACCAAAACCAAGTTAGAGTAACAGGCAAAGGGGCAATTACATTACCAGGCGTAGGGAAAATAGAGGGGGTACTACTAGTCCCGGAGATACCCCACAACATCCTGGCTGCAGTAAAACTTAGCAGGGAATCAGGGATTGAGATGATATTCTCAAAAGGCAACGTGAAGGTTAGCAAGGACGGGAAGGATATAGGGAGAGTAACCATTGACCAAGGGTTACCATACATAACTTTCTGTGAGGATTACGCCCACAGCATAAACACCAGCTCAGAGAATGCAGAAGACACTGACCAAGGCAGGGCTGAGGGTGAACAGGTAGACGGGAGGGAGGTAGATAACAATGACAACACGACACCAGAGACACAACACAACAAATACACCCAAAGGAGACCCTCAATAGGCAAACCAATGCACGACAACTGTGCCCACCTGCTGCATCGCAAGCTTGGACACGCCAGTTTTCCTGTGATACAAAAAATGGCCAATTGTACCGAGGGTGCCATAATAAAAAACTGTGAAAACTACCTCGAGTGCTCGGTGTGCAAGTGTTCAAAACTAAAAGTAAAACCCAGACCCAAGAAGTCATTACGCGCCGCCAACCAAATATTCGACCTAGTACACATGGACCTGGTAGGGCCCCTAAGGCCATCCATAACTTATAAAAAAAGGTACTTCCTCACCATAGTGGATGACCATAGTCGATATGGCTTCGTCTACACCTTAAGAAAAAAGGATGAGGCCTTCCAAAAATTCAAAGAATTCTATAAAAGAGTAGAAATCCAAAACAACAAACAGATCAAACAGATCATGACCGACAGAGGGTCTGAGTTTCTATCTAAGGACTTCTCACATTGGCTCAGGTCCAAAGGCGTGATTCACTTTACGTCGTCCCCGTTTTCCGCCTTTCAGAACGGGGTCGCAGAACGACGGAACTCCACGCTGCAAACGATGGTCAGGTGCGCCCTAGAGGACGCGGGAATTGGCCAACACTTCTGGTCTGAAGCCCTGGTCTACTCCAATTATACATTAAATAGAACATGGTCCAGTGTGATAGACAAAACACCCTACGAGGTCATGTATAACAAGAAGCCGCAGATAGCACACCTACATGTGTTCGGTGTAACGGCTGATGTACACATACCCAAGCAGTTGCGCAAGAAAGGGGATAAGGTGTCCAGAAGGCTCAGGTTTATGGGGTACGAGCCAGGAACCAAGGGCTTCAGGTTTGTGGACAATAATAATAGGTTTGTGGTCTCCAGAACAGCGGCATTCCATGAGCAAGCCAACTGGTCCAGGTTACACCTAAATGAGGTACCCACCAAGCAGGAGGATAGCCCAATCGAGCAAACCCAAAACAAAAACAAGACAGTGAGTAAGCAGGAAGGGAGCAGGCCCAAGCCCGACCTCCAAGGCATCAAGGTTGAGGGATGGAAAGAGAATCATCCCAAGATAAGTGTCGAATCACTGACACAAAGAGAAGCCAGATATCTGCATGACACTGAGCAGGCAGCAACCAGACCGGTCAGATCGACCAGAAACCAGCTGCCAAAAAGGTTAAATGATTACGTGATGCACGTGCATGCAAACCACGTTACGCCAAACTCATACGAAGAGGTGCTAAGACTACCCCAGGGGGAGAGGGTAAAGTGGGAGTTAGCCATGGCCAAGGAACTGGACAGCCTGAGGAAGCTGGAGGTGTACACCCCCACCAAAGTCCCAGAGGGCAAGAACACAATAGGCACCCGATGGATATTCAAAGTCAAGAACTTAGAGGGGGGCCAAAGCCTATACAAGGCAAGATTAGTTGCCCAGGGGTTTGCTCAAAGGTTTCCGGAGGATTACACAGACACCTATTCGCCTACCGTAAGAACAGAGAGCGTCAAGAGCGCCCTGGTCATCGCATCCTTGCTAGGGCTGGAAGTACACCAGTTCGATGTGCAGACCGCTTACCTGCACGCCAACCTAGACAAGGAGATATACATCAGAGCCCCCCACAGCAAAGAAACCAACAGAGGGGACACCTGGTTACTTCATAAGAGCCTGTATGGACTAAAGCAATCAGGCAAACGGTGGTACGAATGCCTGGTAGAGGCCCTGAAGTCTATGGGATTCACGGCGACCATAGCTGACAACTGTTTCTTCACCAGGAAAGAGGGGGACTCACCAGAATACATCCTAGTTTACGTGGATGACATTCTATACATCAGCAAACACGAAGCCAACCGCAACACCTTCGCCAGCAGGCTGAGCGAGCATTTCACCCTAAAGTACCTTGGGAGGATAAACCGATACCTGGGAGTACAAGTCAACCAGACGCCAAAGGGTTTCCAACTGTCGCAGAAAGAGAAGATAGAAGAGTTGCTCCATAAATGCAACATGGCAGACGCCAAGGGATGTGATTCACCCATGCAGGCGGACTTTCTAAAAAACATGCATGATGAATCACCCGAATTTGGAGACAACACGCTGTACAGGTCAATCATAGGCTCCCTCCTGTATATCGCCAACTGGACCAGACCGGACATTGCCCTATCCGTTAATTTACTATCCAGGCACGTGAGCAAACCCACCACATACCACTGGGACGCAGTGAAAAGGGTACTAAGATACCTGAAACAGAGTGTCAATGCATGCTTAACCCTAGAGCCTGAAAAATCCGAAGAACCCATCCTATCATGCTACGCTGATGCTGACTGGGCCGGAGACGCCAAAGGCCGCAAAAGCACATCTGGGTACATATTCTACTTAAATAACTGCCCAGTGCATTGGTACTCAGGCAAACAAATCCTGGTGGCAACTTCGACTACCGAAGCCGAATACATATGCCTCTCCAAAGCCGCCAACAACCTCATCTGGTTCGACGACCTACTTGCCAGCGTGTGGAGAGAACCAGCTTACCCAATAAATATATATGAAGATAACAAAGCCGCCATAGAGATATCCATGTCCGACGCTGTAGGACAAAGGTCAAGGCACATAGACATAAAATATAAGCACGTTAGACAGCTCTCCAGAATTGGTTTCATAAAAGCCATACACTGCGATACAGAGGAACAGACCGCAGACATACTCACGAAACCCCTACAAGGCAAACAACACTCACACTTAGTTTCCAAGCTCAACATCCACCCCAGGGTACCAACTAGTCAGTCAGGCCTACAGACACGGGTCAGGCATTTAGAGGGGGATTTGTCAGGTATAAATGCTCTGCCCGTGCCAGGGATCAGCTATAGTGCAGTAGTGCAGGGGTTAACCCAGACTCCCACCTGGTCAGCTCCTCCCATAGGCCCCTCCTTACCTGAATCCCCGCCCACAGGTATAAAAGGTGGGCACACCTCTCCTCACCCCAGTTCCTGATGCATTCAAGTGATGATGTGATGAACCTGCAAATAAAAGAGTTATATTTTACCAGATGACTCAAGTCTCTTTATTGGGCCTGATCCACCATTCCTTGTAACATAGTATCTGACATATATCAGTCCAGAATGCAGTAAAAGGTAAAGGTTCCCCTCGCACATATGTGCTAGTCGTTCCCAACTCAAGGGGGTGGTGCTCATCTCCATTTCAAAGCCGAAGAGCCAGTGCTGTCCAAAGATGTCTCCGTGGCCATGTGGCCAGCATGACTAAACACCAAAGGCACACAGAATGCTGTTACCTTCCCACCAAAGGTGGTCCCTATTTTTCTACTTGCATTTTTTACATACTTTCGAACTGCTAGGTTGGCAGAAGCTTTGACAAGTAACAGGAGGTCACCCCGTTACGCGGCACTAGAGATTTGAACTGCTGAACTGCTGAACTTTTGATTGACAAGCTCAGCATCTTAGCCACTGAGCCACTGCGTATTATACAGTATTGCAGCCTAATTCTGTTGACTGCCAGCAATTCAGCAGTTTGAGTTTCACCAGCTCAAGGTTGATACAAACTTCCATCCTTCCGAGGTCAGTAAAATGAGAACCCAGATATTGAGGGCAATATGCTGACTCTGTAAGCCACTTAGAGAGGGTTGCAAAGCACTGTGAAGAGGTATATAAATCTAAATATTAGTGCTAAGTGCTATTGTCAGTATTTGAACATGTTTGTAGAATTAGCATATAATATCATACATTTCTGTTTTGTGCACTTTATTTTACTTCATTGATATATCATGAGATAAGGTTGTGTGAGGTGGTCCCACTTCACCTCAGTGAGTCCTTTATACCAAG
Organism: Pituophis catenifer annectens; assembly: GCF_029215685.1. Classification (NCBI taxonomy): domain Eukaryota; kingdom Metazoa; phylum Chordata; class Lepidosauria; order Squamata; family Colubridae; genus Pituophis; species Pituophis catenifer. Next base: position 34,218,943 of record NW_027256881.1, on the reverse strand, counting down.
ATAGAAGAGTGGAGTGGAGTGGAGTGGAGTGGAGTGGAGTGGAGTGGAGGGGAGGGGAGGGGAGGGGAGGGGAACGGAACGGAACGGAACGGAACGGAACGGAACGGAACAGAACAGAACAGAACAGAACAGAATAGCTTTATTTTGTTACTTTGAATGTACACTAATCAGCAATGAAAATGAAATTTCATTGCATACAGCTCTATAGAGGGGTGCCAATGTAAAGGGTATAGATATACAATAACTCAGAAGAAGAAATACAGGGCAGGGACATAAACATCACCTTAACCCGGAAAGAAAGAAAATGGTGAGAAAGAAACTCAGATTACCCACCTTTATTCTCTTCAGGAAGAAAGAGAGGAAAGGAGAGAGAAACTGCCAAGCTTTCAAGACTCTGTTCTTCTACTCTGAAACTGTAAAGGACAGTTTCAATAGTCCTTGTATATTCTGGCTCATCTTGCCTGGTCTGGAAAAGCCAGCAGAGTTGAGCCTGGCCAGTACTTAGATTGGAAATGTCATTGTCAAAAAACATCCTGGAAAGCAAGCAATGGCAAATATTATCATACTGATTTTTTTCTATAAAATCACAATTTTTTTTTATTTTTTAAACATAGAGGTGATTAAGAGAAAACATGATAGAAATCATTAAAGCATCAGAATTATTTTTTTTATGCAAATAGGAAACTAGTTCCTTATTCCTTTCCTCATGTGGCTCCAGACCTAAATTTTTCTAAAAAAAATAAAATAAACAATTTTCCATTGATGCCAATACTTGAATGATGTTTACATTGAAAACATGATATTTTTAAAGCACTGCAGGGATATTAGGTTTTTCTTTTCCAATATATGATTGTGGTGAGTCGTTATATAATTATATAAATAAAATAAGGACCTAGAAAGCATGGTTTACAGTTTCGCCCTATAACAATGGATTAAGATTGGATGAAAACTCTAATCTCTAAGGGAAAAAAATGTGTCTGAAACTTGCAGAGACTGGTCCCTTGATAGGCTTTATTAAATTTGGGAAGTTGAGTAGAGTTATTTTCATTCATCCTTTAGATCTGATTTTTAAATCAGGGAGGATTTTTCATCAGGTTTGCCTGATCCGACAGTTGTGTCCCTTTCTAGATTGGGACTCCTTACGCACGGTCACTCATGCCCTCGTCACCTCCCGTCTAGACTATTGTAATGCTCTCTACATGGGGCTCCCCTTGAGGAGCACTCGGAGGCTCCAACTGGCGCAGAGTGTGGCCACGTGGGTGGTGATGGGAGCGACATGGCGCTTCCATGTAACACCTCTCCTGCGTGAGCTACACTGGCTCCCGGTGGTCTTCCGAGTGCGCTTCAAGGTTTTGGTTATCACCTTTAGAGAGCTCCATGGCTTAGGACCTGGTTATCTATGGGACCGCCTGCTACCACCAATAGCCTCCCACCGACCAGTACGCTCCCATAGAGAGGGGCTCCTCTGGGTGCCGTCGGCCATACAATGTCTACTGGCGGTCCCCAGGGGGAGAGCCTTCTCTGTGGGGGCACCTACTATCTGGAACGAGCTCCCCCCGGAGATACGGAGGATTCCGGATCTGCGTACCTTCCGTCGCGCGCTCAAGACTTTCTTATTTCATAAAGCTGGCCTGACCTAAGTCTTTCCCTTTTTAAATGGAAATTTTAAATTTATTTTTAAATTATTGGGGTTTTAAATTTGTTCAGCCAAATTATTTAATTCATTTTATTTTATTTTAAATTTTGTATTTATATGTTTTATTCTATGGCTGTTCACTGCCCTGAGTCCTTCGGGAGTAGGGAGGTATATAAATTCAATAAAATACAAAATACAAATACAAAATGCTGCTTTTAATTGTTTGGAATGTAATTTATATTGATACAAGTTTTTCTTTAATTTCATTTATGAATAATTCTGAAAACTGACTTTCGAATGTGGAACAGAACTTCCTGAAATATGTAAAAATGAGGAATAATGATAATGAGGTACTCAGAGGATCTTTGTAAATTTTAAATTTTAATTTTAATGTGTTAAATAGGCTCCTAGATGTTCTACAAACACAACATTTCTACACATTATAAATTGTGCTGGAAATCTTTTTATAGAGACAACTAGAAGTGGGGAGAATCTAAGCAATGGAAACAATTCTGTTCTCTTCCACTGAGCCCATAGATATATCAAGATAAAACAGAATAATTTATTGTATCTGAATGAAATTATAGCCAGCCATCTCTGACTCATGGTGCTGCCTCATTTGCACTTCTGTTTTGGCATTCTGGAAATGCACTGTCTAACTTTCTAGCAGTGATTGATATTCACATCCAGTGTCTTTTAACAGAATCGCATATATATTTGCTTGCCTTTTTAATCTGCATTGTCTGAAATAAAAGCCATCAACATTCTGTTCAGTCTAGGATGAGAGCAAACATTCTGAGTTTTGTTTTTGTTTAACTCCCATGTTGGTCATCGGTAATTTATATCATTGTACCATGTATATCCAAAACTCAGTTTGAAGATCAATAATATTCAGCTACAAAAACTTTCTCTAAGCCAGGTGCCCTCTGGATATGTCAACTACAGCTTCCAGAATACTTGGCAGTAACTGATGATTGAGAAATTCTGTTAGTTCAAGTCTAGAACACATCTGGAAGGCAATCATCATGGTGAAGGTTGATCTGCAATATGTACTGTGTTAAATATGACTTGTAAACAAATACAGTGGCTGTATTTTGGAATAGTTAATTTCAATGTAGTAGTTGGGAAATCTTTTGGGGCTATCCTTCTTTTCCTGGATCCAGGTAAAAATTCTTCCAAATCTCTACTGATTTGTGAACCCTAATAAAGGATTTTCTATGAGTGAGTAACACATATTTCCAACCATTCGATGAGGCTATATGCACATTAGTTCAGGAAATGAAGATTGTATCAGTCTATACTTCAAACATGACCCCTACAGATTTTTTCCAACTTCCCTCCTTACTGCAGCCACACTGATATGCAACTATAAAAACAACTGTACCATTAATTATATCAGTGAGGCAGGGCAAAGATAGTCATTATCAGTATATTTTACAGTAAGGCTTTCTTTCATATTGTGGGGAAAGGTGTCTCCTTTTCCTAGTCCTGGAAAGATCCAATTAAGTTTATCTTATATGATGAGAAAAGGGGGGAGGAAATCTCTCTCTAATCTTTCCACATCATTCATCATTTTATGAACCTTAACCGTTGCCATCTGTTGATATCTTTCGTCCTCATATTCCTGTTCAGCCATTCAGCTTCACCAAATGCTTCGGAGAATCTCTATTTCTCAGGGTTCTTGATAGTCTCCGGTGAAACAGCTATTTCACAGTTCTGGCATGAATGCAGGCGGAGTAAAGTGAACATTTATTTACAGAACAAATTGATAGAATTTTCTGTCCTGAAATGTAGAAGCTTTAAAGAAATGAATATTATTTGAAGCATCCTTGATTATTCTGTAACATTCCCAAATGCCAACATAGGTCATGTGTATGTTTGTGTGTGCATGCACACACATGCATGTGAATGTCTTACTATTCCCTTGGTTATTTATTTTTTTAGGAGAAAGCATGTGAATGCCCACACAACACAACCTTTTGATAATTTAAGTTTTAAAGTGGATTCCTTATAATTCTTGATGAACATATCTTTTTTTTTATGTACACTGAGAGCATATACACCAAGACAAATTCCTTGTGTGTCCAATCACACTTGGCCAATAAAAAATTCTATTCTATTCTATTCTATTCTATTCTATTCTATTCTATTCTATTCTATTCTATTCTATTCTATTCTATTCGATTTGATTCGATTCGATTCGATTCGATTCGATTCCAAAGGTTTTATAGAAAATTCTATTCATTAGCCACATTAAAGTCTGATGGCACAAATCAATGACTGACTTTTCCTTTAACCTTAAAATGTCATTAAATTCTAAACATGAAAAGGTTGATAAAATCACCCTTTTTTAACTTAATTGACAACATTTCTATCTACTGTAGCATTTTGTAACTGGAGTGAAGCACATGCAAAAGTGCAGGAAAGATCAGGCTACAACTTGAAATATTTAGTGTTTTGGGGCAGAGGCCACTATGTGTTCAGACAGATTTAATACCTGATTTTTCTACCTGTATCCTAGAACAAGCCATTATTTTTGTTTGGACTTATACTGCTTCTAGGTGAATGATTAGTCGACTGGAGTAGGTAATTTACACAATACATTACAAATCTATTCTTGCCACTGACAGCTTAGCAGTAACCTTTTGCCTTCCAGTCTTTTTCACCTTGGCTATAGAGTATAGCATCATTTTCCTTTAGAAGCACTGCAGCTCCAGCCTATCATTCCAGGCTATAAAATAAAAAGTGGGTGAAGACTAATTAGACTGATAGGCATGCAAGGGTGGAATTTTCTATTTCCAAAGTAAAAAATGTATCTAAGTGCCTCAAAGTCTACCAGTTTTCCAACAATATTGTTAGATCATTGGGAGATAATGGACAGTGAAGACTAGGGCAAGTGAGGGCCAAAGCAAATGATACCAGAGACATACAGGTTGTCTTGAAAATTGCTGTAATTATCTTGAGCACTGAAATCTCAGGAACAGCCTTTTCCCTTCTGAGCCTAGCTGAGAGCTTCACTCAGCTGGGAGGAGTAGCTGTTTCTCACTCTATTGGTATCATACATGCAGAAGAGCTTAGAGATTAAATCCCTAAATCCATGAAAGTTTTCTTTCTGAACTATATCTATTTCCAAAATAAGTAAATATGCGTGTTCTCTGGACAATATTCTTTCTCATATTTCTCTGCTGCCCTAGCTTCTCATCATTCAGTGCGGTTAACAAAAAGGAAAAATGTCAGTGTAGTTTTAAAAATCCCATACTGAGAGGCATATTTCCCATGAAACATATCTTTAATTTTAGCCCTGTCAAACAGCTAAAACATAGAGAAAAGAGGGTGCAGCAGCAACAGATTTTCTTTCTTCAATGCTATCTATTCTCTACTCAGCGGAAGAGCATAAAGATGGCACAGGGGAAGTTAAAAAGATGCCCTTTTATTCGTAATTTTGCTGATGCCTGCAGTACATGCTGTTATTAAGCATACAAAAATTTTAATAGTTACACAGGAGGGACAGTTTTCATTGGGAGGATAAAGGAGCGAAAGATTAAGCACCCTCAAACTCTGCTGAATTAATCCTCAGGGAACATCAGATGCACTATATTGAAGGACAGTATTAAGATTTCAGCTTTGGAAGCTAATAGCAAATCAGGAGGGATAGGCAAATAAGGCAGGAGCAGAGTTTGGAACTTTATGAGAATGTCCCAGGTGCTTTCTCAGAATGACTTTCTATTCTCAAACCAACAGCCATGAACATATAGTTAACCACAAAATACATGGTTACCATGTAGTTCCTCCACAAAACATAATAATAAAGTTAGGTAGGACAAATTGTAGATGAGTCACCCTTAGATACCTTGAAGACTATGGGTATTATATTTCCTAGCCCTGTCAAATGCAAAGTAAAGAAAAAAAACCCAGCATAATTAATATATAGCAATTACAAGCAGTTCACTTTACAGCAGGGATGTCAAACTCAATTTCATTGAGGGACGCATCAGGGTTGTGTCTGACCTCGGGGGTCTGGGTGGGCATGACCAGAGTGGGTGTGGCCAGCTCAATGTCAGTTGTCTTGTGGGCACCTGTGGTGGCCCTGACTGGGGGGATCCATTGTCTCCAGTGGAGGAAGGTGAGACTAGGGAGAGCTCTTGTTTTGGGCTCCGTTTTCAACTGCAATGGCTTCCTGTAGCCCACTGCCAGCTCCATTTTTGCTGGCAGAGGCATCGCAGGCCAGTCCTTCATTGTTTCCAGGACTCCTTCACTGACAGAGGCACACTGTGAGCCAGTCCTTTGCTGTTTCCAGGGTGATCCTGCAGGCCAGATCTAAGCACTCTGCAGGCCACATCTGGCCCATAGGCCTTGAGTTTGACACCCCGCTTTACAGCAATTGATTGACCACGAATGGTTAATTCTAATACTAATAGGATTATAATGTATAATCTTTCACAAATCAACCTAAGGTAATCATTTCTTAGAACCTTTCTGTTTGATACATACCAGGGGTGAGTTCCACTTACCTTTACTGCTTCTGCACATGTGCAGATCACCCATGATGACGTTGTGGCAGGTGGCCGGAGCCTCCCGCCAGTTTACTACCGGTTCTATAGAACCGGACCGAACTGGGAGCAACCCACCACTGATACATACATAGTAAAAGCAGAAAAGATTGCAGGCACAACCAACCTACCGGGGTACTCCTTGCCATCCACTTCTTGTCACATTCAAGACAATCCTGATAAATATAGGGTAGATTGCAAAACTCAGATGACTGCAAACACTTACAGTATCATTTTTAAATCCGAGGCATGGTAGCCCCTTAAAGGACACCATTGGAACTATAATCAAAGAGTGGGGGGGAAAAAAGGAGGGAATAGTGAGGAAACAGATTCCTTCAATGCTTCTATTACTACCTTCTTCTTTACTGCCAATTCTAAATCAGTCATTACTGCAGCAGCATCATATGGTAGAGGTGAAGAACTTTAGGAGGTTGTGCTTCTGGTTGTTGCTGCTCTTTTCTCTACATCTCCTCTTCTCTTCCTTCCAGCTCCTGCAGGGATTTGGGAAAGAAAATAGGTATTTACATAGCTATGCTGTAAATGCACTTACAATTATTAGATGGCAGTACAAAGGTACATGAAACTCTTAACAACTTGCTGCCATGTTATGGTTGCCTTAAATTTTGCAGCCCAAATGTGACAATCCTACTTTTCTTTTTCTCCTGACAGTTCAGAATTTCCAAAGCTGGGAATGTATTTATTGTTGGAATTTATCTGGGAACCCAGGGCAGTCTACTTATGCACTTGAATCTATCTATCAGAGGTGTTCTAGGCAAGCACTCTCTTTTCCTTTGTTTCTCTAAAAACTATTGATTCCTCCCTCCCCCAAATCAGATTTTTAAAAAATATTTGCTTCTGTTTATAAAGGATAGTTAAATGAATGATAAAAAAATGAGAGTTTGGACATTGGTTTTTAAATTTCTTCCCATTAGAAGGGACAATTTTTGCAATCTGACTTTGAGAATATTTTCACAGCTAGTTTTAATACAATTTAAAGTCTTTTATAAAAAATTTCTTTTGCAAGTCTTTCAGAAACTTCCAAAATCAGTATGAATGTTGCTTTATCAATGTTAACTGAAATCCATAAATTCATTCAGGAAAGGCTATCCCACTCTCTTGTAATGGTTGCTATAGAGTTAGGCACTTTGTCCTTTGGAATTTTCCAAGTTTATAGGTAAATCAACTGAGAAGACAATATCTCCAATTTCTTCAACACATTCTGAAGGGCACCATTTTCCTTTGCAATCCCAGTAATACTACTTCGAACTGCATATATATATAGAGAGAAGTATTAAAATATAAAGCAATGCAGATGCCTCTTCAGAAAACACTCAGAATGTGGTACCTGTCTACAATTATTTAAGGCAGCTAAATCTTTTCGTGAAATCACACACACCACAGTGTCAGCTATAGGATGATGTTGGAAAAAGACACATTTGCTGCCAATTCATTCAGACGCTTCTGCATGCTCCAATACATCTTTTGGTTTTCAAATCCAAAGTGCATAACCTTATTTTTGTATGTATGTGTGTTTTGCCTGATGATCTTCATTTGAGCTTTTTCACAGCATGATGTGGGTTCATGTTGTTTTTTTAACTAAGCTACTTCAGTCCCAAAATATCTCTGTCAGTCACTGACAGCTTAACTTCACTCAACGTCATCTTGTATATGAAGTTACTATATATTAGTGTGTGCATATAAATAGGTGTCATTTTATAGAACTGCTTGCTTACAATGCATTTCCCCATTGCTCTTCTTTGGAAAGATGCTTTAGAACTCCATAATACCAAAAAAGATTTTTGAAGCCAGTATATGGAGTATCACACTTCTCTTCTTTACAGTACCAGTGTAAGCCCCATAAGGTCAGATTCCATGCCTTCAAGGTATTCACCATAAATCCCATTACCATTATAGAACAGATCTATAAATGTATGGAAGAGTAGCAGCCTGATTCTCAAAATCTTTGCACAAAAAGTGTGGTCTTTTAGGCAAATGAATCAATAGATTGCTACAGCATGTTAGAAACTTCTAATAATTTTTTAAAAGTAACTGAATTTAATAGATTTCATCCCCTCTGCTTACCATTAAATAGCTAAATTGGAATCAGCAATTGATATTTCTGTATGTTTTAGTTGCAGAATAGTTTGTGCCTGTGTGCATACTTAAGTTATTTATTTTCCTCTTAAATATTCCTTTAAATTTCGTTGTATAAAACCTATAATTATGCCTTTCTCTTCCCTTCCTACATATTTGATTGTTTGAGACCCATCAGGAGTACAGTAATTTTCAGGGTGTACTCAGAAAGTTAAATGGAAGTGGAAAACTCAAGTTGCCCATGTGATACATTTAAAAACTAGACAAAGTTTCTGTTGTACTTTCAGGACTCCCACCTTGACTTATTTTTATCATGCTTTGACAGTCCTGAAATGGTGACAAAAGCATTTTTTCCCTCCCAATCAGATACTAGCAAATTAGAACTTTCTGTTTGACCAGCAAAGGGAGTTGGAAAAAGCATATTTGGTTATTTCATTTATATTTTATTTTGACAACGAAAGCATTCTGTTTTCCTAGAATTTTAATGCCAAGGAAAAATGCAAGGTGAAAACCTAAACCATATATAGGTAAGTTGTTCTCTGACTATCTAATTAATAAACATTTGACTATTTTTACTCTATGTTTGTTGTATAAATCCATAGCCATGCGACAATTATGTATTATTTTGGGTTATTTTGGTTGTTCCTAACAAAATTATCACCCAGCTATGGATTTATTTTACCATAGGTCAACATAGTGGCTGTGGCTCCCGGCATCCCAATATAGTCAGTTGACTCCATCACTGACTATTGGGGGCGAGTCTTTGGCCCCCACAGAAAGGGCTCGTAATCTGGGAGTCTTCCTGGATATGTAGCTGTCCTTGGAGGAACATCTGACGGCTGTAACCAGGGGGACCTTTTGTCAGGTTCGCCTGATTCGCCAGTTGCGGCCCTTTCTAGATCGGGATTCCCTGTGCACAGTCACTCACGCCCTCGTCACCTCTCGCCTTGACTACTGCAATGCTCTCTACATGGGGCTCCCCTTGAAGAGCACCCGGAGGCTCCAACTGGTCCAGAATGCAGCAGCGCGGGTAGTGACGGGAACAGCATGGCGCTCCCATGTGGCACCGCTCCTGCGCGAGCTGCACTGGCTCCCAGTGGTCTTCCGGGTGCACTTCAAGGTGTTGGTTATCACCTTTAAAGCACTCCATGGCATCAGGCCTAGCTATCTTCAAGACCGCCTGCTGCTACCGACGACCTCCCACAGAGAGGGCCTCCTCAGGGTGCCATCAGCCAATCAATGTAGGCTGGTGACCCCCAGGGGGAGAGCCTTCTCTGTGGGGGCACCTACCCTCCAGAATCAGTTGCCCCCAGAGATAAGGAGAATCCAAGACCTCAGTGCCTTCCGCCGTGCCCTTAAAACCCACTTTTTCCAGCAAGCCAGGCTGGCTTAAGAAGAAATTTTTTAAATGTTTTAATTGGTTTGTATTTTTAATTTTGGGCCAAATTTATATATATATTAATTGTTTTTAATATTTGTATTTCATGTTTTTTAATTCTGGCTGTACACCGCCCTGAGTCCTCAGGGAGAAGGGCGGTATATAAATTGGAAATAAAATAAAATAAATAAATAAATAAATAGTAGAGACTGGTTTCCTTAGGGAAAAAATCACTATATGCTAAACAGAATTGAGATAAATTAATTGTATGTTGTCTGTTTATCTAGGTAAATGAAGCTCTTTCTTTGCTATTTAATAAGACTTAGATATTATGTTAGCTCAAGCAGGTTTTCCATCTAAATTGTTCTTGCCCAACTGATTTTTTTTTTCTAGAAAGTTGTGCAGCCCTGCAGATTATTCACAGTACTGCTGAGTATTTGGACCACAGTAACTATGTAATCCCTGGGATTGCCCAAACAAACTGAATTACTCTTACAGGGACCCTAAATTCAGGCACCAAATTTGTCTCTCTCTGTGTATCTTTCTGAGAATATTGACTTGTGAATTTACCTGTTTACTAAAGTCATTGATAGAAAAAACTTTGGTTAGGCTGTCGACTTAATTTGCTATACAAACTCAGTTAGACTAGGGTATAAACCAACATCCTACATTGGAGAAATGATTTCTGAAAATTATTTATGTGTTGAACTAGATGTCAATTCCAATAAAACAGACACTTGGCTAATCTGTTGACAATTAGGAAAATTGAAGTCTAACACAACTGCGTGAAATCCAGTTTACAGAGGGCTCCATAAATTTACTATAAATGGTCTGGTTCCTAAAGGACTTCCTCTTGCCTACTCTTAATATCCAGTTTCAATATAGGATTTCACATTTTAATACAAAAGTGGGAAACCTATGACTACCACCGGTCCCAATCTCTTTTTTACTACACAAAAGCTATAGCACAACCCTAAAATAAAATTTCTTTCAAACTGAACATAGCTGTTATGAATATGTTCATTAGTTTTCTTGGCATAGAAACAATTTTACTGTTGGCATCTGCTTTTTTAATTTAATATAAAATATGAAATTTCTTGATCTAGATTATAGGCTTGGTATTCCTTGAAGATTTCCATTCAAGTACTGAACAGACCTAGTCTTCCTTAACTTTCTAAATTAGATAAGGTGAATCCAATACAGCCAATAGTATGAATCAGCAACACAATACAGCAATGTCAGAAATAAATTTTGTACCAGCCAAAACTCTACCCAACTAGTAACTCAATATAAAAACAAAATTATGTCAACAAACTCTCCCTCATACGAAAAGCAGGAAGTCATGATCCAACCCACAATGGTTAAGGCAGTTCCATCAATTTTGCACCCAGCCTCCTGTAGTGCTTTGCCCTTCTTCCCATGAATTCTTGCCCCCTGTTCTAGGATTCCAGAAGTAAACATCATTTATATTCACTCATTACATGTATGCACTTTACAACTTTAAATCCATCTTAGTTTGTGTGCCTTTCCAAACTGCCTCAGCATTTTCTGAAAATTGCGACTATGACAATATACCCATACACCCCCCCAGAAAAAGTGACAACCATATGTTTTCTGAACTTGTCTTCTTATTATCTGGATTTGACTGGGAAATAATTGGGAGCAAACACTAGAGCACATTCTTTGCAGCAATTAAAAACTGCCCTCAAATATGAATTGTTTATGAACTCTTATGAAGACTTCAGCATAGAAGCTGCAAAGCACATGATACATTGGTCAAGATATAACAAAATAACAGAGTTGGAAGGAACCTTGGAGGTCTTCTACTCCAAACCCCTGCTCAAGCAGGAGACTTTATACCATTTCAGACAAATGGCTGGCCAATCTCTTAAAAGCCTCCAGTGATGGAGCACCTACAACCTCTGAAGGCAAGCTGTTCCACTGATTAATTGTTCTCATTGTCAGGAAACTTCTCCTTAGTTCTAGACTGGTTCTCTGCTTGATTATTTTCCATCCATTGTTTCTTGTCCTGCCTTCAGGTGTTTGGAGAATAGGTTGACCCCCCCTCTTCTTTGTGGTAGTCCTTCAAATTTTGGAACACTGCTTTCATATCTCCCCTAGTCCTTCTTTTCACTAGACTAAACATACCTAAATCCTGCAACCATTCTTCATATGTTTTAGCTTTCATTCCACTAATTTTCCTTTAAGGAATACAAATATCAATAAAGAATGCACGGCTATTAATTTCCTTGTGAGAATCAATGGAATCAATTCTACACCTTTATGTAAATACAAATCTCTGCTGTTCAGTAAATGTCATTTAAAGCCATCAGACATATTAACTGTGAACATTGCAAAATGTATAGCAAAACCCTTTAACTATTTAATTCAAAGAACTTCAACTATTAGCCAAGCAAGGGAAACATATCATTAATGAATGCTAAATGTTTAATTAAAAATTCAGTAGATTTAGGCCATGAATGCTAATAATCAAAGTACTTGCTGAGATCTAAAAATAAAAATATTTGAGCACCTTATTGAGACTCTTGTATTTCCTGTCCAAATGTCTCGGGATATTCCTTCTATCTAAACTCTTTTGGTTTTGTATGTTTGTTTGTTTGGCCTTGATTTTTTTCCTCTTGGTGAAAATTCCCAGTATGTGTCAGAGACTGCCCCAAGGCTACTGCAATAAGAACTTGTCCTTGTTATGGGAAGCTAAAATTCAGCTTGGGTAGACAAAGTACTTTATTGCAGATACAAGGGACTGTATTATCATCACTACCAGCTATTAGAATGGCTAAAAATCTGATGGTGCCAGATTGTTTTTTCCTTGCCTTTTTTGCTCTAAGGAACTGCTTGCAGTCTGTTTCTCACCCTTAGCCTAGATTATGAAACAGTCCAGTCTGATACCAACTTCCTCATCTCCCAGTCTGCCAGCTCCAGCCTCATACTTTGCGAGGTTGATCTACGATGGACCTTAACAAATGAGTGGTGAGGTATATGGTATAGAGTATTAGGTACTCCGGCACCATCAACTCTGTCAAAAAAGGAGAATATATTACAATGTTTATTTTATTTCATTTCACTGCTTCTCTTTGGAATCTGGAATTCTATCTAAATGGCAAGAAATTTACATTCGTTGTATTGTTTCCCCAGTGACACATTTCAGGGAGATTGATGGCCCATTTTGATATGCAATTAGAAATGGATGACATGCTATAAACTCCCCATTACTTTCACTGAAGCCCCATTCTCCTGCTGGTGACTCTGTTTTTCCTTATTTAAATACCATGAATTTTTTCAGGCATTCTGCTCTTCCTCTAAAGGATCAGCCCTGCCAAGTTTCAGACAGATTGGACAAATGGTCTCCATTTTATAGGCAATTAAGAATGGGATCCCAGACACAGCAGTATAATTGCTAGAGGTATTTTTAAAAATATACTAGAAAATAACATTTCAAAGAGGAGATCCCTGGAAAAAAAATATTCTTCTTGCCACTGTAATTGCAAGATTAGAATTGGGATGATTTTGGAAAGAGGAGAACCAAGATCTTCTCAGATCATTGGAAGCCATTTCATATTTTGTTTGTTTGTTTGTTTGTTTTTCAAATTTGTTTGTTCACTCAAGACCAGAGTGAAGCATATCTTTTCAGTTTTATTGTATATCTAGATGATGTCAAGTTGGGAGATTCCATTCAATATTAGGAAGTGGCAAATGGTAATTATATGATCCACTGACATTCATATAATTTTCTCACATAGTCACCCATCAATCCATTCAGCTCCATTTTCATACTGTGTTTTATAAACAACTGCAAAAACCACTGTACAAAAATTAGCATTTCTAAATTCCTTTCATTTTCAAATTTATAAAGCTTATAAATATCCATTGTAAAATGCAATGCAATACATTTTGAGCAGAGAATAACAAAAAGTACAAAATCATATGAGTAATTAAGTCTCAATCAATATATTTCACAAATAATATATAATATATAGCTGTAGACTACAAAGCTCACCAAAAACTGCACCTTCTTGCATTCTTGCAGAAGTCACTTAGGTTGCTGAGGTGAAGGAAGAACCTTTTTTGTGGTTGCTAACCAGGAAATAAAATCCATCATTCACCCTTATGAATATTCTCCCATTTCATCTCACTTTGATCCCTTCCTGATGATTTTTGGATGCATATTAATAACAATGTAATTCTCTCTATAGAGACAGAAGCGTCTGGGTCAGTGAGAGTGTTAAAGGTAATTTCATATCCAAATTCAAGGTGATTGTTTAGACTGAGATATTATTGCAAATACATTTTCTATAAAGCACTCCTGTGTGTACTTGTTCAGCAACAAATTCACTGACTTCAGTTGTATACACTCCCAGATACCTCTGTATTGCATTACAGCCTTAATTACTGAACTTGAAATCCATCTGATGCATTTTTCTTCCATTTTCTGATTCTGAGCTTATTGGATGGCTTTGCTAGACATCCTGCTTAAATTTCCTGCTATAAAAATAGCTGTGGTATTAACCCATCCTTTTTTTAAAAAAATAGCATTACAACAAATACATAAGAGAAGCTGCACCAAAGGTTAAGCCTTATAAGACAATCACAATGTATTTTATTAATTCTCTGCAAAAATATTACTGTACATAGGAAAGTTAAAAGGTCATGTATTAAACAAATAGGGAAGGGTTTAGAAAATGTCAACCAATTCAAACATTTAATCCAATTTACATAATAAAATGTTCATGGGGCTGGACTTTGCTATGTGACTTTCATTTGGTACACCCTATATACATATACATACTTACAATATATAATATATTCACAAATACAATGCTCGTGCACACACACACATAAAGACCTTGAAAATCTTTGTCACATAAACAAAGATTGGGGGAGCTGATAGTGTTTCTCATGAAATCCACAGTTCTTACTTGCCAACTACAGAAAATGTAATTAGATTTTCATTAGCCACTTTCCCTCTAAACAAACAAGTTCTACTGTCCTGGAATTAAAATTTCTCTTATCAGCTTTGCCAGAAAACATGACTTTGGCAAATGAAATATTGGTTCTTTAAATGACATACATTTTAAAATAAATATAAGGTATAATAGTGTTTGTCTAATAATTCCAATAAAATTTATGTCACTTGCCTACCTGCATGAATTTAAATTGGATCTTAACTGGTGAATTGACTTTGGTTGTCTGACAGTCATTGATTTTGAGAGATATTAGTAGAGAATTTTCATGCTGTGGCATAGAGAGGGGCTTAGGAAAGATGGTGAGTGCTCAGAGTAATGAGTTAGGGTATGGTTCTTTGGAAGGGAATGGGATGCAGTAACAGTAGAAGCAGAAAGAGGAAGAAGTTGAAATGAAAAGAAGCTGGAGGTACAATACAGAGATTGAGGAAAAGTGAAGAGAATATCTATAGGAAAAAAACTGATAGCAAGAATGTTATGGAAGACGTTAGAAGCAGAAGAAAATTGGAAGGTGAGAGATAAACACAAGCTGGATGGTGACAGAGAAGATGGATTACAGATGGTTGGACGGGGGACAAGATTGGAGGTAAAAGGAATGATGGTGGAGGAGGAAATGGCTGATAAACTGCTATATTTTAAGAAATACAATGCCCTTGTTGAGAGTCAGAGAGCATGTCATGCAGAGGTTTGATATGACTAAGATCAGAAAAAAAAAAGAGGTAACTTCAGACTCTGCCTGCTTAGAAACCACCATTAGAGAAAGGGAGAGAAGGAGTATTTTGGGGCATTGGTGAACAGTCTTCCATGTGAGAGGAAGATAAAGTCTTGGAACCACAGCTTCCTGAAGAAGAAGAAAATGCAGTACACCAGGAGGTTCAGGACTCCAAGGAAGGTGAGAGAATTGAGAATGGAGGGTGACAGAAGCCAGAGATGGAGGTGAACTAGAGGCTGGACCAAACCCAGTCTCCTGGAATATCTCTAGATAGATTATGGTTGAAACCCAAGGCTCTCAGAACCTTGATTGGGTGAAGGCAAGGACCATTGCTACATGAGCCACACTGGCTCCCAATAAGCTTCTCAGTGCAATACAAGATGCTGGTTGTCACTTTTAAAACCCAACATGATGTGAGACCAGGTTACTTGTTGGACTGTCTCTCTGCAGTGGATTCTGCCTGCCACATCAGATTTAGGAATGCTCTGGTACTCTCAGTTAAACAGTGTTGCCTGGCAGGCCACAAGCAGTGGTGGATTTCTACCAGTTTGCCCCGATTCAGGCGAACCAGTAGTGGTGGTGGCAGAAGCTCTGCCCACCCACCCAGATATCATCATGGATGCTCTGTGCATGCACAGAAGGTTCTGCACATGTGCAGAAGCGCTGTGTGTGCGCTCACAGTTCCGAACCAGTACTAAAGGTAAGTGGAAACCACTACTGGCCACAAGTGTTCCTTCTCGGTCATGATGCTTGCCTTCACCTTCAAGATCCAAACAACCCCATGTGTTCTGTCCCCTCCCACAAGTGGCCTTGCATAGGCTCAAATAGCCCGGCAGTAACAAATGTAAGCTAGAGAGACTGAAGCTGGCCCTTTAATAAATAGTTCTCTTCCAAAGCATATATCAGTCCAATAGTTACCGGGCAATGTTCCAAAGGTCTTGGCAGATGGCCAGCAGGCTAATGCAGGAATGCAGACTCTTGTCAAAAACTCCAAACTAACAGTTGTAACTCCACTGCATCCAAAACGCCAACAAATTGTTCACCATGCCTTTCCAGCCCAGTCACACCCCTTTTATACTTTGTAGGGTGTGGCCCTACATCTCCTGACCACACCTCTTGGGACGTGGCAATAGCTGTTCTCTACGACATCTCCTACGTCTCTCTCTTGCATCCAATAGGGGCTCCCCCTCATCGTTGCCGGCCTCTGTTTCCTCCTCAATTTTGCTGGGGTCCATAGGCACGTCAGCAACTGTCAGTTCTTGCTGACTCACCAGTGAAGACAGCCCTTCCAGCACATAGCTCGTGACAGCTTCCTCCTCCTCCATATCATCCTCCAAATCAGCATACGAAGATAAATCAGCCTCCGGGGCCGGGGTCACAACACCATGTCTGTTGGCCTTTTGGAAAACTGTGAAGATCTGGTTCTTTCTCTAGGCATTGAGGCTGAAAACCTCAATGATGGATGCTCTGGCATGAGTGCATAAAATTGGTTGTTTTAAATAAAAAAGATTTGTTTCTGCCTACTTTTCTTTTTTATATCACCTGGAGTTTTCTTCAGGAAATGGAAGTGATATAATTTGGATGGATGGATGGAAAGACAGACAGACAGACAAAAAATACATTTTTATTTCTGTTTTTTGGTCAGCTGCATGGTTCTTTTCGTATGATATGTTGAGGAAACTAAATCTAAAGATATGAAGCAGCTATGGATTCAATATTCAGACCTAAAACAAAGAGCAAGTCTAATGTAAAAAAACCCCCAAACCCTTGAATTATCTAGCTGTGCTAACTGAATTTCCATTAGCAAGACCCCTTTAACTGTTTCTTGAATTTGCCTTCTAGTCCAATGGCTTTGATTCACTAGGGGGATGTAGAACAATCTGTTTCTGGCCCATGGCAGTTTCTCAAAAGCTTGTTTGCATAATTGTTTTTTCTGTCCCCCATTATTAATTTACATTTAAAGAAATAAATGCTCGTGAAAATTCATATAAATCTGCATATTTGAATACTGTAAATGCCTTTTTTTCAAAGAAAATACATGTTTACATTTATATTTTATCCTAAAATATACATCTTCAGTAGTTTTATGACCTGACAAGTGTAGTACATACTTGGAAAAGTGTGAAATCTGAAAGATAACTGTGTTCTGACCTGTATATGAGTCAGAAAAGTACAAATCAGACCAGTTCGTTACTGCATTAGGAAATCATTCTTATGCTTCACTACAACTTTATTCCTTGTTTTTGTTGCTGTTTAGGCACTTAACCTCCAACTTATGATGCATTTTAGTTCATGTTATCAATTTATGGCATCTTCAAAAAGCTTGCGGTTTGCCTTAGTTCACAATACAAATACTTATGTACCTCCTATAGAAGAATAATATTCTAAAAACAATAAATTTTATGTTTTCAAATCTTGCTCAAGGGCAGCTGTTCATTAGGGAATCAAGTTTACCTGCTTTGGATGTATAAAGAGAACATTTCCATTATCTAAACTCCCCAAATACCTTAGCTGGTGGGAACAACTGATTTAATTTTACAGAAAATAATCAGGGTTCAGGTGGACTAGTATTTAGTTGGGAGATCACCAGAGAATACCAGGGATATAAGCCTAGCAAATTGAAAAATATGTCAGAAGAAGGCAGTGTCAAACAAGTTCTCTACAGCTACAAAAAAACCAATATGGACCTGCTGAGTACAGTGAAGAATGATGGCAATTATTGTAAAATATTTTGTTGGAAAGTAAAAGATAAATGATAGAGCTAGCTAAATATTTAGCTAGCTAGACAGCTAGACAGACAGACAGCTAGACAGACAGACAGACAGACAGCTAGACAGACAGACAGCTAGACAGACAGACAGACAGCTAGACAGCAGACAGCTAGACAGACAGACAGACAGACAGCTAGACAGACAGACAGACAGACAGACAGACAGACAGACAGACAGACAGACATCATCTGTTATTTTTTAATTTTCCATATCTGGTAATCTGTATTGCAGTTTGAGGATGCAACATCTTAAGCCTAATATCTCAACTAAATAACAGAATAACAGAGTTGGAAGGGACCTTGGAGGTCTTCTAGTCCAACCCACTGCTTAGGCAGGAAACCCTGTTGAATTCACTTGGTGGTCATAGAATACTTCGTATTCCAATGGATTCTTACATAGATCTATCTTTAAATGAGAGGGCTGAAATCTTGGCTATTCATCCCACCCCACCAACCTTATAAATGAAAAAAGGAGGTACTGTAGCATAGATTTATATACAGGTAGTCCTCGATTTACAACCATTCATTTAGCGAGCGTTCAAAATTATAATGCTACAAAAGAAAATGATTTAAAATCAGTCCTTGCACTTAACAGCCATTTCAGCATCCCCACAGTATGTGATCTAAATTTGAGTGCTTGGCAACTGACATGTATTTACTATGGTTGCAGCATCCTGGGGTCATGTGATCATCATTTGCAACCTTCTCAGCCATCTTCTGATAAAGTCAATGTGGAAACCAGATTCACTTAAAGACCACACGATTCACTTCACAATGGAATAATTTGTACAATAACTGTTGCAAGAAATATATAAAATTAGGTGTTACTTAACAGCCCCCCCTTCATGGATTACTGCCTTATTGTGACGAAGGGGCTTGCGTAGCTCAATGAAGCTATGAGTTTTGCCATGCAGGGCCACCCAAGATGGAAAGGTCATGGCAGAGAGTTCTGACAAAACGTGATCCACTGGAGAAGGAAATGGCAACCCACTTCAGTATCTTTGCCATGAAAACCCCATGGACAGTACCAAAAGGAAAAAAGATATGATGCTGGAAAATGAGCCCACAGGTCGGAAGGTGTCCGATATGCTACTGGGGAAGAGCAGAGGGCTAGTACTAGTAGCGCCAGAAAGACAGAAGCAACTGGACCAAAGCTGAAAGGATGCTCAGTTGTGGATGTAACTTGTGGCGAAAGGAACGTCTGATGCTGTAAAGATCTATTCTCCTTAGGAACCTGGAATGTAAGATCCATTAATCAAGGCAAGCTGGACGTGGTCAAACAAGAGATGACAAGACTGAACATCAACATCTTAGGAATCAGCGAACTGGACAGGAATGGGTGAATTTAATTCAGATGACCATCAGGTATACTACTGCAAGCAAGAATCTCTCAGAAGAAATGGAGTAGCCTTCATAATCAATAAAAGAGTAAGAAAAGCAATACTGGGATACAATCCCCAAATTGACAGAATGATCTCAGTTCGAATCCAAAGCAAACCATTCAATATCACAGTAATCCAAGTCTTTGCCCCAACCACTGGTGCTGAAGCAGATGAAATTGACCGGTTCTATGAAGCCCTACAGCACCTTATAGAATTAACATCAAAAAATGATGTCTTTATCATCATGGAGGATTGGAATGCTAAAGTAGGAAGTCAAAAGAAACCAGAATAACCGGCAAGTTTGGCCTTGGAGTACAAAATGAAGCAGGGCAGAGGGTGTAGAATTCTGTCAAGATAATACAATGGTCATAGCAAACACTCTTTTCCAACAACCTAAGAGACAACTCTACACATGGATATCACCAGACGGTCAACACAGAAATCAGATTGACTATGTGCTCTGTAGCCAAAGATCAAGAGACTCTATACAGTCAGAAAAACAAGACCAGGAGCTGACTGTGGCTCAGATCATGAGCTTCTCATTGCAAAATTTAGACTTAAATTGAAGAAAGTAAGGAAAAGCACTGGGCCACTCAGGTATGAACTAAATCATATCCCTGATGAATATGAATATGTAGAGGTGACAAATAGATTTAAGGAATTAGATCTGATAGACAGAGTGTCTGAAGAACTATGTACAGACGTTCGCAACATTGTACAACAGGTAGCAAATAAAACCATCCCAAAGAAAAAGAAAGGCAAGAAAGCAAAATGGTTGACTGAGGAAGCTTTGCAAATAGTTGAGGAAAGAAGGGAAGCAAAAGGCAAGGGAGAAAGAGAAAGATACACCCAATTGAATGCAGAATTCCAGAGAATAGCTAGAAGAGATAAGAATACTTTCTTAAATGAACAGTGCAAAGAAATAGAAGAAAACAATAGAATAGAGAGCACCAGAGATCTCTTCAAGAAATTTGGAAATATGAAGGGAACGTTTCACGCAAAGATGGGCATGATAAAGGACCAAAATGGCAGGGACCTAACAGAGGCAGAAGAGATTAAGAAGAGGTGGCAAAATTTCACAGAAAAACTATACAAGAACGAGTTTAACATCCCTGATAATCACAATGGGGTGGTCACTGATCTCGAGCCAGACATCCTAGAATTTGAAGTAAAATAGGCCTTAGGAAATCTGAGCAACAACAAAGCTAGTAGAGGAGACAGTATTCCAGCTGAGCTATTCAAAATCTTAAAAGACAATGCAGTAAAAGTGCTACACTCAATTTGCCAGCAAATTTGGAATACTCAATAGTGGCCACAGGATTGGAAAAGATCAGTTTTCATTCCAATTCCAAAGAAAGGCAATTCCAAAGAATGTTCAAACTATTGCACCATTGCACTCATTTCACATGCTAATAAGATTATGTTTAAAATCCTAAAAACTAGGCTCCAGTAGTATGCGGATCAAGAACTACCAGAAGTACAGGCAGGATTTCGAAGAGGCAGAGGAACAAGAGATCAATTGCCAACATACACTGGATCATGGTGAAAGCTAGGGAGTTCCAGAAAAAACATTTACTTCTTCTTCGTTGACTATGCTAAAGCCTTTGATTGTGTGGATCACAACAAATTGTGGCAAATTCTCAAAGAGATGGAAGTACCAGACCATTTTATTTGTCTCTTGAGAAACCTATATGTGGGTCAAGAGGCAACAGTGAGAACTGGACACAGAACCACTGATTGGTTCAAAATTGGGAAAGGAGTCCTGCAAGGCTGTATACTGTCACCCTGCCTATTTAGCTTATATGCAGAGCACATCATGAGAAAGGCGGGGCTAGATGAATCAAAAGCTGGAATTAAGATTTCCGGGAGAAATATCAACAACCCCAGATATGCAGATGATACCACTCTAATGGCAGAAAGCGAATAGGAACCAAAGAGCCTCTTGATGTGGGTGAAGAAGGAGAGTGCAAAAGTTGGCTGGAAACTCAACATTAAGAAAACTAAGATCATGGCATCTGGCCCTCTCAATTCCTGGCAAATAGATGGGGAAGAAATGGAGGTAGTGACATATTTTATTTTCCTGGGCTCCAAGATCACCGCAGATGCGGTCTGCAGCCAAGAAATTAAAAGACACTTGCTCCTAGGGAGGAAAGCTATGGCAAATCTAGACAGCATACTAAAAAGCAGACACATCACCCTGCCAACAAAAGTGCGTATAGTCAAGTCTATGGTGTTCCCAGTTGCAATGTATGGATGTGAAAGTTGGACCATAAGAAAGGCTGAACACCAAAGAATTGAGACCTTTAAACTATGGTGCTGGAGAAGACTCCTGCGATTCCCTGGGAATGCAAGGCGATCAAACTGGTCAGTCCTAGAGGAGATCAACCCTGACTGCTCTTTAGAAGGCCAGATCCTGAAGATAAAACTCAAATATTTTGGCCACCTAATGAGAAGGAAGGACTCACTGGAGAAGAGCCTAATGCTTGGAAAGATTGAGGGCAAAAGAAGGAGACGACAGAGAATGAGGTGGCTGGATGGAGCTATTGAAGCAGTAGGCGTGAGCTTAAATGGACTCCAGAGGATGGTAGAGGGCAGGAAGGCCTGGAGAAATGTTGTCCATGGGGTCATGATGGGTTGGACACGACTCCGCAACTAACTAACAATAACTAACAGCCCCCTCTCTTAGCAGTGGAAATGCTGGTCCCAACTGTGATTGTAAATTGAAGTCTACCTGTATTGTGCTAACCCATGTTTTGTTAAATCATAAACCAAACAGAGAAGCATAAACCAAGTATTTTAAACATGCATTTATCAGTCCTTGAAAGCGATCAGAAAATAAAAAATAGAAGAAAAAATTTACCTACTCCACTGTAAACCATGAACCAAGTATATTCATATATGACAGAGGCTATTAGTTCAGTTCACGTTAGGTGATGTATGGACCATACTCTGTTTCAGAGAGATTGAGTTTCCCTGCTTCCCGTCAGTTCAGTGAGGCAGTGGATGTGATGTGCCAGTGCCTGGAGGCTGTGAGGGCCTGGATGGGAGTCAACAGGCTCAGACTTAACCCAGACAGGACTGAATGGCTGTGGGTACTGCCTCCTAAAGACTATGTCGATTGTCCATCCTTGGTCCTGGGGGGGGAGAAATTGTCCCCCTCAGAACAGGCTCGCAATCTGGGTGTCCTCCTAGACTCACAGCTAAGATTGGAACAACATCTGACAACTGTGGCTAGGGAGACCTTTGCACAGGTTCATCTGGTGCACCAATTGTGACCCTACTTGGATCAGGAGGCTCTCCTCACAGTCACTCATGCCCTTGTCACCTCACGGTTGGATTATTGCAACACGCTCTACGTGGGGCTACCCTTGAAAAGTGTTCGGAGACTACAGTTGGTCCAGAATGCAGCCGCGTGAGCTATTGTGAGTGCACCTAGATACACCCACATTACACCAATTCTCCATGAGCTTCACTGGCTCCCTGTCGGTCTTCAGATACAATTCAAGATGTTGGTTATTACCTTTAAAGCCCTACATGGCTCAGGGCCAGGTTATCTTTGAGGCCGCCTTCTACCGCATAGCTCCCAGCGACCGGTAAGATCCCACAGAGCTGGTCTCCTCTGGGTCCTGTCAGCTAAACAATGTCGGTTGGCGGGCCCGCAGGGAGGGCCTTCTCTGTGGCTGCTCCGGCTTTCTGGAACCAATTACCTCCTGAAGTCTGGACTGCCCCCATCCTATTGGCCTTCCGGAAAGCAGTGAAGACCTGGCTTTTCCGGCAGGCCTGGGGCCGTTGATCTAGCTATGGCGATCTTGCGAGACCCAGCCATGGAATGGCCTGTATGGGTTTTTAATGTTTTCTTTTAAAAAAATTTTACGGGATATTGTTCACATTGTTTTTTTTCCTGTAAGCTGCCCAGAGTCCCTAGGGAGTTGGGCGGCATAGAAATGCGACTAATAAATAAATAAATAAATAAATAAATAAATAAATAAATAAATAAATAAATAAATAAATAAATAAATAAATAAATATGAGGACTCTCCCTGTGAGAGATGGCAGGTTACATATGGAGGAACTCCATAAGAGAAAGTGTTGTGTGGAGTGGTATTCAGGGGAGATGAAAAGCAAAGGTTTTTGAATCAGATAAGTACATTTGGGATTCTTTGCCAGTAAGTTCAAAAAAACTTACTGGCACAAAATTGTGCCTCACTTATTTTGGCCATGTCATTGGAGAAAGCAATTATGTTTGGAAGAGTTAGCAGTAAAAGGAAACCAGGCACCCAAAGAACATGGTGGCTGGGCACCATCAAAACTGATACCAGAGCATGGAACAACTCAAAGGAAAGTTGCAAGATCGGAAGACATGGAAAGACCTGGCCCATAGAATCACCAAGAGTCAGACCTGACTTAATGGATGAAATCATCATCATCAAGTTCAGATAGAGTAGGAATATTCCAGGTCCTTTCAATTAAATAATGCCATCTATCAAGACTTAGTAAAATGAATTTGAATACAATATCAGTGTGGATAATACTATTCCTGTCCATATTTTTGCAAATGTCCCCATATAAGCTTAAACTAGGGGTGAAATGCTCCTGGTTTGGACCAGATCGCCCGATCCGGTAGCAATGAAGTGGGTGGTTCGGAGAACCAGTAGAAAAAATCCCTGAACCCCCCCACCATGCCCAGCTGAGCCGCGTGATCACCAGAGGGATTTTTTTTTTTACTTTTAAAAGCATTTTTTTTTGCTTTTAAGAAAAAATGCTTTTAAAAGTTAAAAAAAAAAGTTGGCCATGCCCACCCAGTCACATTACCCCACCCCCCACCAAGCCACGCCCACAGAACCGGTAGTAACAAATTTAACATTTGACTGCTGGCTTAAACTATCCCATTTCTGCATTAATACACATCTAATGCACCTCTATAACTGTCTGGTTTGGTTCTGCAAGACTTCAGAGGATAAGTAGAACTGCAGAAAAAACAATTGCTACCAACCTGCCTTCCAAAAAGGGAGCTGTGAAAATATTTACAGACTGCTCACATCCTGGACATAAACTCTTTCAACTCCTATCCTCAAAACGACGCTATAGAGCACTTCACACCAGAACAACTAGACACAAGAACAGTTTTTTCCCGAACGTCATCACTCTGCTAAACAAATAATTCCCTCAACATTGTCAAACTATTTACTAAATCTACACTACTATTAATCTTCTCATCGTTCCCATCATCCATCTCCTTCCACTTATGACTGTATGACTGTAACGTTGTTGCTTGTATCCTTATGATTTATATTGATATTGTTTCCTGATTGCTTATTTGTACCCTATGACTATCATTAAGTGTTGTACCTTATGATTCTTGATGAACGTATCTTTTCTTGCATGTACCCTGAGAGCATATGCACCAAGACAAATTCCGTGTGTGTCCAATCACATTTGGCCAATAAAAAATTCTATTCTATTCTATTCTAAAAAAATCATATTATAATATTAACACTGCAAAAATACATTCCTTTTACAGCTCTTTTCTAAGTGGTATAATTAGCATAATTTCCTCTAAGCCTCTATAAGAAGGGCAAAAAATCTGTGGTCCTCCAGATGTTGTTGAACCATTACAATTCCCAGCAACCCAGCATGATCAACTAGAAGAATCCTAGGCGTTTCTGCTTTTAACACCAGAAGGTCTGACTTCTCTACTCTTGCTCTGAGGCACTTTTTATGATCCTGACTCTCATACATAGCTAATCACTCATCAATTATCTGCTTCTACAAGAGCCAGCTGTTTTCCCTGTCAGTAATCTCCACAAAAGCTTTGTGGAAACAAGATTGTATCATGAGAATAATGTGAAATTTAAGATTTCAAAATTGGTTACATTATAGCAAGATCTTGTTATGTTGGTAACAGTTAATTATGGAGGCTGGCTAAGAAATCACCTATATAAAGAGTTTTGATATAGATGTATACAGATTTTGCAAAAAGGGCAAGGTACAAACGGATACAACCTGAGAAAACTGCATCACACACATTGCATACATGTAAAAAGGGGTTGAGATTCAGTCATCAATACCTTGTATTTTCATGTCCTTGACCCTCTCCTCCCTTGCAGATGCCCTAATCCTGAATAGGCAACATCAGAATGTCAAATCATAATTCTTAATCTATCTAAGAGGAAGATGTGGCATAATGTTTCTTAGTAAAATGGTAACGTATGGGATAGATTATGCTAGTATTAGATAGAACCACAGTTGGTTGAATGACTACATTCAGATTTTGTCTATTAATGGCAATTCTCGAGATCCAGGAGATTCCAAAACTCAGAGCCATTCTATCTTGCTAGGGTTAAGTCATAATTGATTCCTCCCCAACCATACCTTTATAGCCACGGGGCCCTGGATAAGATATTGAATGGCATCATGTATCCAGAAGGGTAGAAATATACAACTGAATATCATCAATGTGCTCATCATACTGCATTTTATGATACTGAATGATTTCACTCTGCAGCCATATGTCAATATTAAATAGAAGGGGTGAAACAACTGAGCCCTAAGGAATCCCACATTAGATCTTGAATTTCCCCTTTTCTACTAATACCCTAGAAATAATCATGGAGGAAATAAGAGAACCACTGTAAAACAGTACATTCCCACCCCACTAAACTAAGTCCAGAAGAAAACCCTGGCTAATTATATTAAATAACTCCAAGAGATCCAGCTAAGAGGAGCAATTCAGGGTGATCTGAAGCTCATAAACTGCCACTCTTTCAACAACCTTCCCTGAAAAGTTATGAAATAATGAAAGTTGTCCAATGCAATCAGGTCTAAGGATGGCCTATTGAGAGTGGTGTGAACCATTGACTCCTTTGAGGCTGCTGGATGGATGTAAATATTCCCCAACCCTAGATCAAACTGCCACCATCCCTAGTCAAAAAAGCAGAATGTAGTACTCTGAGTTAGGACATTACATAAATTTGATCAGGTTCTTGGTTTGCCATGGTGGGCATGAACTACTGAGTCATTGTTGAATCCAGGCCCAGAGAAGACAAGATTGAAATCCATCAAGAATATCAATCAAAGGAACTTCATCACCAACTCAGCCACAGTGGCAAGGAATGCAAAGTCATGCATCCTACTGTTACAAGGAACGCAAAGTACATGCATCTTATTATAAGATTACAGTAATAGAATCTTGAAAGTCTGAATGTGCTCTCCCCTCTTCCTCTCCTTTATCTTTGTAAGAACAACGAGGGTTTTGTCTGAGACATTTGGTTAGGTTACATTTCTGGCCTGGACTCAGATTTCTTTTTTATGACCATTGTCTTATTTGTGGTTTCTTCTTCTGGTCCTCAAGGTTGTTTCTTATTTTCATTACACCAGATGACAATAACCACACACCAGTAGTAGGTTCCACTTACCTTCATTACCAGTTCGGAATCAGGAGTGCAAGCACGGTGCTTCTGCGCATGCACAGAACATCCGTGATGACATCCAGGTGGGTGGATGGAGCCTCCCGCTGCCGCCACTACCAGTTCACCCGAATTGGGGTGAACTGGTAGAAACCCACCACTGCCACATATTCACCCAATCCCAGAGTGGTGGCTAATGCCATACTCAAAGCCCAGAAGGGCATATTTCTGAGAAAGAAACCTTTTGCGTCCAACCATGTTTCTGTAATGTATATTGGATCAGCCCTCATTAGATTATTAAAAATGGATGAGGTAAGCTTTATTACAGGCCACATGAGCAGGAACAACCAGAATCCAGTGTCTCCTACACTCCAGAAACCAAATCTTGGGGTTGAGCATAGCGGGCTGCAATGTGGTACTGGTTACATTACTGAGTCTGCCTTCTTTGAGAGCATCTCAAATTCTGTGACCCACCATACCTCCCAAAGTCCATCACCACTTCAATGCTGTCACCCACTTCTATTGCCCAGTACCAACCAGCTCCCTAAATCCCACACCTTTCCACTTCCAGGCCAAAAGTGCCCATCTCCACCTCACTAACACATTCCTTTGAGGAAGGGAGGGAAGGGAATAGAACCTGAACACTAAATGCTTCTATCAAGCATTCAACATCTATGATTCAGGTGGCACCTTTCTCTCACACTACACATTCACTCTAGCCTGGTCTATGCTTTTCTTCTACTGGAGTTCTTCAAACAGACTAGGTGATCATGGATTAGATGTAATCCAGCTTCTTTCCAATTCTATAATTCTTTGTTTACACTGGTGGGTTTTCTTTTTGAGAGGAAACTATTCAATGGATGCAAGCAATTTTTAAAAGCAACGCACATATAAATCCAGACAAGATTCTAACTGTTTGGTGCAATTAACATTCTAAGATAAAACAACATTTCATCTTGGTAGCTGAGTTAACAGCCGCCTATAATGCATTTCAGAAAGTGAGAAAAAATTTTGATATCACCAGAGAGATGTTCCTAAACTCAAATAAAGCAAGTGCCTTTTGAAGAGCCGAGTTGAAAGAGGGAATGTTTCTTTGCATGCTGCAGCATCCCTTTCACTGTCACTTCAGAACTGTAATTTTTGTGAATCTATTGGTCTTCTAGAGAGGGACAATTCTCTTACTAAGCTTACAGAGGAACATAAGAATGAAAGGTTTAGCTGGAAGGGTCCATTTAGGACTCTGAATCAAATCTCCTATTCAATGCAGGAATCCAGTTTAAGCCACTGTAAAGCTCAGGTGACCCAGTTTCTTCTTGAATATGCTCATTTCCACACTGGTTTTTATGGCCTCTTCTAGAGTTATCCAATTATTATTGAGTCTACATAGTAACAAGGGGAGGCTTTATATCTTCCAGTAATAACTGGCTGATGCTAGATGTTGTAAGTGACCAGGGAAGGGGAAAAAAATGAAGTCTGGGGAAAGAGTGAGTTTATTATCTTTCTAAAGAATTGGTTCCACTTTCAAAATGCTTTTATAATACTCTTCTCTTGATGTTTAAATGAAATGTGCCTTCTTGCTACTTAAACCCATTATTACATTTCCACATTCTTGTGTAATGAAAAACAGGCCATAGTCTCATGTGTATGAAAATACTCCAGGTACATCAAAAGTGTTTTCCTACTCTCCTTAGTCAAGCATTTCTTATATTCCCATTATTTCATTGAAACAGTTTTGATTTGATCTGAGTGCTTTTTAAAGTGGGGTGACCAGAATTGGACACAATATTCAAGTATGACTAGCAGAAAATACAATTGAAAGGTTTCTTCCTATATTTCCCATATTCTGGAAAATATCATGCATTGTACTAATACACCCTAAACTTACATTTACCTATTTTTCAGCAATTATATAAATTTCATTTATGATCTGCTCCAACTACAGTATCTTTTCACATCTACATATCTAGTAAGGTACAACGCATCTTTCTTGGATATTTGATTGAGGATGAAGTTTGTTCTCCAAGCTTGTGGATTGGTTTCTGAACATTTCATTATCAGGCTAGGTAACATCTTCAGCAGAGTTTAGGGAATGTCGGTGTTCTGTTTATAAGGACTTCAGTGTGGGTGGTGTCAAGTGAGGGTCTTATGATGAGTCAGCTGTGAGTCATCAGTGAGTTTTGATTCCTTTTTTCTAAATACATGTTTATCTCTTCTGTATTTTATTTTGCTATTTTCTTATAATTTTCTGACATATCAAGATATATTCTTTAATTGTGGGCAATTCTACCCAGTTTTGTGTCATCTACAAATTTAATAAACTTCCCTGTTCCACCTCTCTCCTTCAAGTCACTAATAAAAATATTGAAGAGTGCAAGATCTAGGATGATGGTTAGTGGGCCCTACTTGATGTGCCTCTCTAGTTTGATAAGTATGTTCAACATTCATTGACAGCTTCATTTCTCCTTTGAGATCTCCCTAGTAGATGTGACGTTGTAGCCCAAATTACTACTTAGAAACTGAGGAACTGTCAACATTTTCAGCATTTCAGTGCTACATAATGAAATTCATTTGGACCCAAAGTGAATCACTGATAATGTTTAAAGAGTTATTTCATCACATCTCTATCAGCCTAAAGCTACAGTTTTGTCTGCTCATCATGCTTATTTGATGGGACCCTAGCCCTTTTCTCAGTAAAGAATAAACCAAAATAAACATTCATGATTTTTTTCTTTTTTGAGAGTGGGGCATCACCTATTAGTATCTTATCATGGTCAGTAAGAATTGCAATTGCTTTAAATATTTTTCGTTCTTTGTTCTTCCATCATGTTAATGTTCTTGGCTGTCACAATTCCTGACTATTTGTCTGAACATTTCCTTAGTGATAAGTCCCTCCTTCTTACCTTATTCTAAAATATTATTATTATTATTTAATATTAATATTGTTAAAATAAGATTCCTCTTACTTTATTCTTAAAATAACAGAAGTTATTATGAAGTAATATATTCTATCTAAAGTAATATATTCTATTATTTTAGTTGTGTGTTATTTTGGTAGTCAGTTGTCACTGAACTTCTTCTGCAGCCATGTTTCCTCTGTTAGATTCCTCTCATTGGGATTGTTTCATATAATGCTTTTAGTAACTGAATTTTTCTTCCTGTTACTTTCTTTGCTTCCATGAAATTCTAATTATCGTTTCTACTTTTTAAAATTAGTTCTTTGGATTCCAAGGAATATCCTTGCCTAACATAGCTTTTGTTTCTTTAATATTAAGGATTCTGAGCATGGCATGATCATGTTCCCTCAGAGTAACGATCACCATTCATTTCATAAATTTTTCCTATTAATCAGCATCTAATTAAAGATAGCTAAATCCCTTGTTCCTTTCTCTAGTTTTAGGAAAAACTAACTTGTCAATAAGATAAAATTAGTCTGTTCTCTTTTTCCCTTAAAAGGCCATATTCTTACTTGACCCAATCAATCATTATTTCATAATATATTTTCTTACCAACTTGTAACTTAGTCGAAAGTTGCAGTTTTGGAATTACTAAAGCCTCATTTTATTCAGGGAATGTAGAGTGCCCTGTGAATTCTTTAACCAGAGTCTTATTGGAAAGTCTTCATGATGTCACTAGTACTATCACTAGGCATGGCATAGACTCTATAGTTAATCAGTTTTGGAAAGTGAATTTCATGCTACTAAGCCTAGCAGTGTGCCTTGCATTTCTCTAAGGGAGATATTTATTTTTCTGCTACTCGTTCTCTTTATTTTTTCTTGGTTCTCTGTGTATGCAAAATGAGTTTAATAATACCACTAAAGAAATGAATGGGTGGCATTAATATTTGCATGAAGGAGTGTCTTTTGACTGAATAAATTAAATCATTTTAATTTAAATTGACTGGTCAATTAATATTTTTTTGATGTTTCCACACACATTATTTACCATTGATCCAATTAAGAGTATTTGTGGGGGGGGGGAGAAGCTGTTGGAAACTTCACCAAATATCAAATATGTCAACTGAATTGTCAAATAGACATTATTATCCCTTAATACTAATATATCTTCATCTTTACTGGAGTTAAGTCATTGCCTATATCAATTCAAAATGCTGGTATTATATGTAAGATTTCTCATAGTTCAACAACATGGAAATATTCCTAATTCTGCACTAAGGTCATCTTTGAAGGCCCTGATCCATACTGAAATTGTAGTTAACCTCTCAAATTTGGAATATTTCCCTAGAATGCTTTACTGTCTTGTCATTGTCAGGTACTGATTTTCAGGGACTAAACTTTTAATTTTAATTCAAATGTTCTGTACTAATGATGAAATGTGATTTTTAAAATCAACTTCATCAAAAGGCTACATAAAATTCCTGGATTTCTCATCTATCCAAATAAAACAATTTCATTTTCAGATGATTAATAGCCAACAATTCAGGGATGGGTTCTACATTTTTTTTACTACCGGTTCTGTGGGCGTGGCTTATTTTGTGGGTGTGGTTTGTGGGGGTAATGTGACTGGGTGGGCATGGCCAACTTTTTAAAAAAAACTTTTAAAAGCATTTTTTCTACAAGCTTAAGAGGTTGCAGAAAAAAATGCTTTTAGAAGCTTCTGATGATCAGGCAAGTCAGCTGGGATCACCAGAGGCTTTTAAAGGCATTTTTTTTCCTACAACCTCTTCGGCCAAAGAGGTTGTAGAAAAAATGCTTTTAAAAGCCTCTGAGATCCCAGCTGAGCCGCGCGATCATCAGAGGCTTTTTTTTTTACTTTTAAAAGCATTTTTTCAGCCGAAGAGGTTGTAGAAAAAATGCTTTCAAAAGTAAAAAAAAAAAGCCTCTGATGAGGTGGGTGGGGTAAGTGAGCAGTGATCGGGTCAGGGACTGGTTCGGGGGCGTGGCCAGCCAATGTTATTACCAAACTACTAAAAATGTTTACTACCGGTTCTTACGAACTGGTGCGAACTGGGAGTAACCCACCACTGCAACAACTTTACAACTGAGGGCAGAATTTGTTGTTTGCATTATATATATTGTATTTCACTTTGACGAATACTTCTTTGTTCATTTTCCAAGGTTTTAAAGTAGTTTTCTTCTCTTACTGCTTCATTTTTAATCTATTTTTCATTTGAATATCCAAAGTCTCTAAATAAGTTACATGAGAGGAATGGCCATATTGCTGGCCAATATGAAAAGTGGAAGCTATTTCAGGATGCCACATAAAAAGTGGATACATTCTGAAGCATTTCAAGGGAAATGTTTTCAAAAACTAGTTATCATATTCATGGAAGAAATGTAATACTAACTCTATGCCCTCATCTAATGGATGTTTAGAGATTTGCAGGCCACATCTCTTTGCCCTATTATTGGTGTGATTGGATAAATTATAAAACTATTTTGTTTCATTTTGGTTGTAACTCCAGTTGCTATATGAGAGGCATATAAATTTGATAAATAAAATGTAAGTTCTCATCATTAATATAAGCATGACATTTCATATGCCTACAATATAATTTTAAAAGCCTGGCATAAGTGACTTAAATGTATGATGTAGATAACTTTAGATACCTGGAATTATATTTCTAGATTTTAACCAATCTTTCCCAACCTTGAGATGTGTAGATCTCAATTCTCAGAATTTCTGGCCAGTATGACCATGGTTAACAATTCACAATGAGATTATATCTGCTGCCAACCCATGACAGGAAGGGCATCCAGCCAGTAAACACTCAACTCCATTCAGTTGCTCCGACTCCACCCCGATGTAAGGGATTACAGGGTCATTAAAAGACCAAAAAAAGAAATGACCATGGTTAACAATTCTTAGCAATAGGTGAGACTTAAATACATGTTGAAGAAACCATGTTAGAAAACCTTGGTTTAGTTTATGACAAAAGAAAACTTTTTCAGACTTAAAAAAACACTGCAGATATTTGTACTACTTTTTTATATTTTTAAAAATTATTACAGGGTATTGTTTTGCCTCATAAAATTAACTGATATTCATTTGGCCATATTAAAATGATTAAGGCAGCAGAGATTAGGTATGAATACTGCAAGAAAGTGAGACCTATTTCATCAAACTGCCCAGGCACTTGATGGACCCAGTGTGCAGATGGAACTTTGGGTTCTTCCCAAAAGCTCTGGGGCATGGTTTAGCTGAGGCCTTGGTTGTGGCTTGAAATGAACACAAGACTGGGCCTTGGACCAGATTGCTTCTGTGCAGACTCTCTGTGGGCACAGATCTCATACAGCTATTTGGTTTACCAAGGAGCTCTGAGAGATGAAGAAACACAAGTGATTCCTTGAGTGCAATGTTGAAAGATGAAGAGCAAAATTAGATGACCACAAATTGAGTCTTCATTAGGACATAAATCTTTGCTTTTATTATATTATTTTATTATATCTGCAGAGAGCCAGCTGGTAGCCCTGTTTCAGATGATCAAGTTTCTAGTCTAGAAGAGCCCTTGTGGAGCTGCTGTGAGGAAAGATCTTGGCATTTGTCAGATAAACATTGCTCAGACTGTAGCTGAACTGATCCTTGAAGTGACCAAGGCATGTCTCACCTTGATTATCTGGGGAGGTTTTCAACTCTTTCATTACTTGATTCTGAGGTTGATTCTGAGGAAGAGGACAAGGTTCTTGCTGTTGGGAACTCTGGCAACAGGATCCTGGCTCAATACCTCTTCTCCTTGTCAAGCCTCCAGGGCAATGACATGTGGTTGGCTCCAAGTAGTGTTTAATGTCTCTTTGTGAGAGGAGATAGTTCTACCAGCCTTGAAAGAAGCAACGGTACATCCCCTTGTCAAAAAGTTATCCTTGGACTTGGCCATGTAGGACAGTGATGGCTAACCTTTTCCGGACCGAGTGTCCAAAGTACCCGAATCCCCAAAATGCAATGCATGTGTGATGACCCCCCCACATGTGCCCCACCCCCTGCACACGTGTGCGTGCCCCCCTGCATGTGTCCCTCTTCCCATGCATGCGTGGCAGAGACCCGATGACCAGCTGGCTGGCAGGAGGTGTGTGCGCATACACGGTAGATCTGAACTGGGGCGATGGCTCGTGTGCCCACAGAGAGGGCACTGCATGCCACCTGTGGTACCTGTGTGATAGGTTCGCCATCACAAATGTAGGATAACTCTTATCCTGTCTGTAACTTCCCTTTTAAGGGAAGGATGTTAGAAGGATGACAGGCAATCAGTTTCAGATGACTTTGGGTGAAGTGGATTATCCAGAATCTAAATTCTTTTCAGTAAGGGATCCAGGTGGGTTACAATTACAAGGCAGCATTGATTGAACATACACATTTGTACTCATGCCTTGATCTCTGAGCAGGGTGAGAAAGACTAGATCACTCTAGTAAGACTCTTCCCATTAACAGAATAACAGAATTGCAAGGTATCTCGGAGGTCTTCTGGTCTAACCCCTTGCTCAAGTAGAACATATTTAAGCAAACTTGTGTAACTTTCTCAGCCTTCCTTATAAGTAATTAAGAATAGTATCTTGTTTCCAAAACAGTGACCAATTACAGTAAATGGCAATAATCACTGCATTGTCATTAGTGAACTAAATAAAAAGAGCGACCAGAGAAATAATAGTAAAAGCCAGTTGATTGATAGCAATAGTAATGTATGGTTAGTGTTTCGGGAAAGGATTTTATGACTGCGGTGAATCCAAGTCTCTTTTAAACCCACAAATTAGCTTCTGTTCTGCTGGAATCTAATCATCTGCTATATTAAAGCAAGAGTCCAACAAGGTAGATGGAAAATGTATATTTTAACCTGGAGATATAATTTAAAGATATGACAGACATCTAGGGGAACATCAGGTGTCTCAATGCTCAATGTTTTATTAGATATACAACAGATGATAAAAATGTAAGTTAGACAGCTAGGTAAAAACATAGTAATTTCATTTTAGCCATCTGTTCAGTGACCCAAGATAACCCAAAGTCATTTTAGCTATTAAAGGACCCAAGGGCTATCTAAGACAGCACATTATAGAAAGAAGGACCTGCAACAAACTGCTGCAAGAATTTGAATATAACCTTTCTTCTTCCAAGACTACCTGTAATTGGTATAACTGTAACAGCAAAAGATAGAAGAAGAATGGAAGATTTGATGAAGTTAGGAAGAGTCAAGGAATAAAGGAATTTAAATATTCCATTATCAAGTAAATCATCCAAGGTATAAGTTATTTGTCTGGGAACTCGGTATCTTAAAAATCAGCTGTTCCCATAAAGCTACAATTTCGATTTTCAGTATAATTCTTGCTTGAAAAGCCTGTACCACTGGGCTTAATTTGATGATTGCCTAGTCTAACGTTTTGTATGGCATTCCGTATTTGGCATATGTTTTCTAATATTATTGTGTACTTCTCACCATTTCAACATTACTAAAAAAAATGTTATAGATTCTTCCCAAAGCACATTTACTAATCTATGGTTCGATTTGTGCAGTTGTTCTGAGAAAATGTATATTTGAAACAGCGGTGAAATGCTCTTACCTTCGCTACCAGTTCAGGAGTGTGAGCGTGCGCGTCTCTTCTGCACATGCACAGAGCCTTCTGCCCATGCGCAGAGAGTCAAAAATGGGATGTAATGATATCCCAGTGGGTGGGCGGAGCCTCTTGCTGCAGCGCTACCAGTTTGCGTGAGCCGGATAGATCCAGCTGGATTTCACCGCTGATTTGAAAGCTCCCTAACAATACATAAAAATCATAGATGCATGACCAGTATTGTTCAAATTTTTGTGCATGGCCTTGAATAGGGAACAAAGCTGTTACAGAATTTGGTAGTCCGGCTAGAAATACTTAGAAACCTTCTCCCAGAGGGGAGCAATAGAAACAGACTGTAAAGTGGGTGTGTGGGGGCCCCAAAACAACATTTTGACCTCTAAGCACATAGTGCATATAAGCAGTACCTGAATAACGGGAACCAAGCTCCCTATAATCTTCTCGGCTGTCCTTACCACTCTCTGTATGGACCTTCTATCTGAGGCACTGCTGCCACCAAACCAAACTGTGATGCAGTTTGTTAAAATGCTCTCAATCGTGCCTCTGTAAAAAGTGGCCAGGACAGAAGGAGAAAGATATGCTCTCCTCATCTGATGTAGGAAATGCAGACGCTGGTTTGCATGCTTCACTAAGGATGATGTATGGAGAGACCAATTCAGATTGTTAATTTTCTGCACCCCCAGATACTTAATACTGATGACCACCTCTACAGCTTCATCCATACTGAGTGGAGTATGACTACCTGGTTCTTTCTAAATGAATGGGTTCATATCAGGAAACAGCCAAGTACTGATATTCCTGCTAAATTTTCAAACCCTGAAAAAAATCAGCCAGGTACTGCCACTTGATAAAAGTAGAGTGAATCAGAAATATCCACCTGTTTAAAATCTTTCTTGAATCTTTCTTGCCACCATCCAAAGCTCATGCTTTGCTCAGAGTTAGAATCTTGGCTAATCCTGGTGTGTGTGTGTGTGTGTGTGTGTGTGTGTGTGTGTGTGTTTGTGTGTGAAAGAGGGAGGGAGGGAGGGAGTGGGAGAGAGGGGGGAGAGAGAGGGGGGAGAGAGAGAGAGAGGGAGAGAGTGAGAGAGATTTTCTTTAACAAACAATTATAATGGCTGGTAGTAGGTTTCATTCATTCCTGATGGTCCATACCATGACACAATACGTTTCAGCAAATTATATGCCATTTCCCTTCCACTGAAATTCTTGTTAGATTTGTTTAAATTATAATAGAGAACTTGTTTTCATTTTATTGTTTTCAACCACTCTTATTCAATTAAGTAGAAAATAAATTGTCTGTTTCTTAAATTAAAATCTCTCTCCAAAGGTCTGTAGTAAGTCTGTGATTTCAGATCAGGAAGTTCAGGATTTCAGAAGATTATAGGAAATAAGAAGATAAATGAACTATGAAACTCAAAAGTCATTCTGCAGTGCCCTATTAATGAGATTGGATGAGCATGAAGCCTGATCCACAGAGGAAGAGATCTTTCAGAAAATCTGGAGGATAGATTTTGACACAGCACTACCTTGGAGATACAAATAGGAAGTAGAAGGGGATGTTGAATAGTTTTCTAATTAACATGTGTCAAATGCTCTAATATAAAGCAATTGATAAAATTAATTGAAAGATACATGTATACTGCCCATCATTCTATGCTCTCTTGGTATAAGCAAGAATTGGAAGGCAATTAATTGTATTTATACTGGCTACCTACCAAGGGCTCCAAGCCAGTTTCTGAATTAGAATGCTAGAAATATAAAATTGATATTGGATCTGATGGCATGAGATCCGTGAGCTAAACTACTATTCTTCTGCCATCCCATCTGGTCACATAGTCCTTTAGTAGCCCCTGTTCAAGTTGATTCTCTTGAGTCATTGGTAGGCTGTTTAGAAACCGATGGTCTAGGCTTCTAAAGAAAAATAAATCTTTAATATCAAAATAAATAGAAAGACTCTCAAAGAGAGCTTAATATCAAAGTATTCAGCTAAGATCAAAGTATATACTAGGATACTAGTAAGCAGTTAGGAAAGAAAATTGCAGAAACTTCCATCAACAGCAATCATATACACATCTGAAATGACAGTTCTATATTATCACTGAACTATGATAATTTGTTTGCTGTCTACTTATGCCTTTCATGATCCAATCTGTTTTTTAATATCTATGTTATAAAATTGAAACATGACAAATTTAATGGACAAGATTATTCTTTAGCTCTTGAACAAAAATACTAGATTTGAGAAAGTGATCTTCCTATGCTGATCAGGCAGTTTTTATGCCAAGTGGTGGGCTAGCTAGATAAAATAGATGAAGCCTGGGCAGAATGTTTTTCCAATAAAAAGCTTAACATTTCTCATCCAAAGAATCCAAGTTCAGTTGCAAGTTTGTTAGTATACATCTGGACCAGAGATGGGTTTCAGCAGGTTCTGACCAGTTCTGGAGAACCGGTAGCAGAAATTTTGAATAGTTCGGAGAACCGGTAGTAAAAATTCTGAGTGGCCCTCCCCCATCTATTCTCTGCCTCCCAAGTCCCAGCTGATTGGGAGGGAATGGGGATTTTACAGTATCCTTCCCCTGCCACGCCCACCAAGCCATACCCACCAAGCCATGCCACGCCCACCAAGCCAAACCCACAGAACCGGTAGTAAAAATTTTTGAAACCCACCACTTCCCTGGACTCAGCTAGTATGCAATTTGGGGGGTCTTATTGGCTTCACTGCTTCTGCTTGAGGAGCAGGTGGAAACTGTGGCTAGGGAGACCTTTGCACAGATTTATCTGGTGTACCAATTGCTCACATTCCTGGTCTGGGAGGCCTTTCTCAAGGTCACCCATGCCATTTGGCTTACTGCAATGTGCTCTACATGGGACACAGCAGCGTATACAGTATTAGAGCCACCTAGGTTTGCCCATGTAACACTTCTATTGTGCAAGCTGCACTCGCTTTCAGTTTGTTTCCTAGTGCAATTCAAGGTGTTGGTCACCAAATTTGAAGCCTTATATGGCACAGGGCCATACTACCTGCAAAACTGCATTTTCCTAAAGACATCTAGCAATCACATCAGGTCAGATAAGATGAGCATGCTCCTAGTTCCTTCCCCTAAATATTCCCATCTGATGGAACCTCAGAAGCGTGCCTTTTCTGTGGCAGCCCCTGCACTATGGAACATATTGGTCCCTGAAGTTCAGCAGGCCTCCATCCTTTGAACCTTCACAAGGCCTTAAAGATCTGGCTTTCCCCTCAAGCATTGGGAGACTAGATGATGATATGTTTGCATGAATTGTTGCCAGGTTTTTGTTTTTATTGTTTTTTTTATTGTTTTGTTTTAATTGAGTGGTTTTCAGGTTTTAAAATAATTGGGGGGGGGAGTCTGGGAGCCACCCAGAATTATCTGATGGCT
Source organism: Pituophis catenifer annectens (assembly GCF_029215685.1). Classification (NCBI taxonomy): domain Eukaryota; kingdom Metazoa; phylum Chordata; class Lepidosauria; order Squamata; family Colubridae; genus Pituophis; species Pituophis catenifer. The sequence goes on along the minus strand of NW_027256881.1, from coordinate 34,180,116 downwards.
GGGGACTATATAAATGTAATAGGAGGGGAGAGGGAGGGGAGAGGGAGGGAGGAAGAGGAGAGAAAGAAGGAGATAGAAGGGGGAGAGAGAGTGCATGACAGAGAGAGAAGGAGAGAGAGAGAGAAGGCGAGAGGGAGAAGGAGGGGGTACCATTCTAAGGTAAACTGTGCACTGGCACTGCAGAGTCCCTGTACATTTTGTGCCCCATTCAAGTGGGTTAGTTGGGATAACTAACCTCACTAGTTCTCCCTCTTCATTTTCTGAGTGAGACCATTTCCAAACAAATAATTAAGAGCTCATTTTTCACCGCATGATGTAATTTAGATATAAAGGTAAAGGCAAAGGTTCCCCTCGCACATATGTTCTAGTTGTTCCCGACTCTAGGGGGTGGTGCTCATCTCCATTTCAAAGCCGAAGAGCTAGCGCTGTCCGAAGACGTCTCCGTGGTCATATGGCCAGCATGCCTAAATGGCAAAGGCACGCAGAACGCTGTTACCTCCCCCCAAAAAATAGTCCCAATTTTTCTACTTGCATTTTTTATGTGCTTTCAAACTGCTAGATTGGCAGAAGCTGGGACAAGTCACAGGAGGTCACCCCGTTACACGGCACTAGGGATTCGAACCACTGAACTGCCAACAAGCTCAGCATCTTAGCCACTGAGTCACCGCATCCCTCAATCTAGATATATTAAGCAGCAATTCTCATAAAACATGGTAAATGATTAATAATTTTGGAAGCTGTAATCCAAAACGCTTGAGGGGGTGAACCTGGTTCCCTATTTCACCTTTTCTTGATATTCTACATTTTCTTAAGAGCTAAATAATTCTTTCTTGACAGTGGAGAAACATTTGGGAAAATTAATCATGTCTAATCTCTGGTCTAAATTAAAAAGTAACCCTTTTAGTTCTTCTGTGAAATCAGATTGTTTCTGAAAGTCAGTATACTTTTTTTTTCCCCTTCAGGAAAAGAGGTAGTAGTAAGGTATTTGGTTCTGTTTTTTATTAGTAGTATTATACACAAACTGACCTTTAACATTCAAACATGCTGAATTTTATATTGTTATTTTGGATTGAATTAATATAAGTCAGTGTTGATATCCTCTATGTAATTAAATCAGATGAACAATTTCAATGTTCAGCTGGTTGATCCCTGCCAGAATTCTTTGCTTAAGAAGCAGCATTATTTGCTAAAACCCATAGAACTCAGTAGTTATTGTAGATATAAATTAGGGTTAATTATATGTTTATTATAACAAATTACTGGATCATTTGAAGCAGGGTTAAGGAAACATTGACATCGTCCAAATCAATTTCTTGGAGCAAGATACAGGCATATTAATCAGGCTGGCTTTATATTTCTCTTATAGCATATTGCTAATTCTCAGGAAGGCCTCAAACATTTTACAGCTGAAAATCAAGAATCCAAATAAGGACATTGTCTAAGATGAATTGGTGGCTTGGCAGCATCTTCTAATGATCAAGTGCTCTGCTTAAAGTTTTTATACTAGATTTTTTAAGGCCTGATAAATAATAATTGACTTATGGTATCACCTGACAGATAGGAGAGGTATTAAGGAATTATTCAATTCAAAGCTATTTTGATCAAAACACCTCTTTAGATTAAACCAACTTTCAGTTGGTTAGATGTATCATATGGAATCATAAATTGCTTTGGAAAGAATTAACGTTAATTCAGGGATCTGACTGTTCCTCTTGTATTACTCTCCCTGCTGCATATCATCTTCCTGAGCTGCTGGTTTCCATTGTTTAGTTGCTGGTTGAGTGTCAAAAGCTACTGGTTCTTTGGGATTTCAACTTACTATAGGTGGATGACCAATTTAAAAATGGTCAACAAATATCCCAATTCTAAGTCTCCTAAAAATCCAGGTTATTTCCTTATTTTTTGCAAGCAGAATTATGTGGAATTTCTAATAGTATGGAATTCTATTAAAATAAGCTCTTCAGAATTATATTACAGAGAACAAATGTTATACCTACTGCATTTCTCTATGCAGAAACTGGTACATACCAAATTAAATTAAAATAACTGTTAAGGAATTTAGTTATTGGGCTAGACCTCTCTTAGTACCTCTAGAAAGATTGCAGAGAAGAGCAAAAAAGATGATTAGGGGACTGGAGGCTAAAACATATGAAGAACAGTTGCAGGAACTGGGTATGTCTAGTTCAGGGGTTGGCAATCTTAAACCCTCAATGAGCCACTTGGACTGGTTTCCTACAGAAAAAAAAAACACACATGGAGCCACAAAACCTGGGTGGGTGTGGCCAACTCAATGTCACTCACTCCCACCCAGTCATATGACCCCTAGCCATTCCTACCCAGCCACAAAACCATCTCTATGTCTCTCTCCCTATCTCCCCTCCCCCCCTCTTTCTGTATCTCTGTGTCTCTGTCCCTCTCCCTATCTTCCCCTCTTTTCCTCCCTGTCTCTCTCCCTCTGTGTCTCTCTCTCTCCCCCTCTCTACGTATCACTCTGTGTGTGTCTCTATGTCTCTCTCTCTGTATGTATGTGTGCATGTGTGTGTATGTGTCTCCCCCCTCCCTTCAGGCGACCATCCTCCTCCTCCTCCTCCTCCTCTCTCCTCTTGTAACCCCCTGGCCAGCTGTGGCTGAGCCAGGAGCATGTGCACGCGCAGGGAGACCCTCCTCAAGCAAGCACCAAAGTGCAGCAAAGGCATGCACGGGGTGGACAGCTATTTTTTAGGAGGGTCTTAACAGGACGCAGCTTCTCTCCTGCACTAATGCTCCGGCCATCGTCTTGCCGTGTCATCCCCCACCCCGGGAGCTCTTTAGCCGAGCGCGGAGGGTGCAAACTCCAGCCCAAAGTGTCAGGAAGTGAAGGCTGCCTTATGTGCAAATGTGGAGCGAAGGCAGGTAAAGGACTGCTTCGCTCCTGCACTCTCTGGTGACCCTCTTCCCCCTCCTCCTTTCAGGACACCCGGGAGCATGTGCATGCATCAGAAGACCCTTCTCAAGCAAGTGCCAAAGCTCAGGAAAGGTGCACACGGGGCAGGAAGAAGCTTGCTTAAGGAGGGTCTCCCTGTGCGTGTGCATGCTCCTGGCACAGCCACAGCTGGTTAGGGGGTCATGAGAGAAGGAAGGAGGGAGGAGAGTGCAGGAGTGAAGTGGCCCTGTACCTGCCTTCGGGTCACATTTGCGCGTAAGGCAGCCTTCGCTTCCTACTGGAGTCCAAAAAATAAGAGGGGTGAAGGGCGGGGACAATCAGTGATGGACAGGGAGCTGTGGCAGAGGGCCCAAAGAGCCACTTGCGGCTCCAGAGCCGCGGGTTGCTGGCCCTTGGTCTAGTTTAATGAAAAGAAGGACTAGGGGAGACATTATAGCAGTGTTCCAATATTTCAGGGGTTGCCACAAAGAAGAGGGAGTCAAACTATTCTCCAAAGTACCTGAGGATAGGACAAGAAGCAATCAGTGGAAACTAATCAAGGAGAGAAGCAACCTAGAACTAAGGAGAAATTTCCTGACAGTTAGAACAATTAATCAGTGGAACAACTTTTCTCCAGAGGTTGTGAATGCTCCAACGCTGGAAGTTTTTAAGAAGATATTGGATAACCATTTGTCTGAAGTGGTGGATGATTTCCTGCCTGGGCAGGGGGTTGGACTAGAAGACCTTCCAACTCTGTTATTCTATTGATCCCTGACTTGTCAAGTGGTGCCTCTTAGAGTAATTAATTTCTCCACTCCTTCCTGAACCAGTAAATTTACATGATATTGGTTTTGGAGGACATAATTCTGTTGCCATAGCCAAATCATTTTATGATAGCTCTTTAACTTCCTGGTGCCATCATACCTCACAGACAAACAGACTGGTTAGATTGGTGAATGGTGAACCTCGTTAGGTTCTGGAGGGAGCTTTATGCTTTCCATGTGGGTCTTATGGACAGCTTGCTTGAGGCCTTGATCACAGTCTGGAATATGCAGGTGATGAATAATTATACCAAAATGTCCTCTCACCCTTGCTGATCATAGAGGGCATGTATTGGTGCTCAGAGGAGCTCCAGAAGATGAAGCATAAGAAGAGATAGCTGACTGTTATCAGAAGTCCTGGAAAATTAAGAAGGTTGTGTTGCAACCTGTCTTCAAGAATTCACCATTGAATCCAAAGGCCCTGGAGATATAATAACCAATTTCCCATTAGATAAAATTCCCCTAAGGTAAAATTTAAACTGCATTAATCATGCTCATTGGTGACCTGTGGAGAGCTGAGCTGGAAGTGTATCATCCTTCTTTGTGTTCCTTGATCTGTCAGCAGCTTTCACAACTATCAACTACCTTATCCTTTTGACTTGGCTTCAATAATTTAGGTTGGCCGCAGCATTTAATAGTGTTTTTTTCCTCCTTTCTCAATTGCTAGTTCAAATTGGTATTAGAAGTAGGGAAAGATTGTGTCCATAACTTCTTATTTATGGGGTACCGCAGAGTTCAATGTCATTTCCTCTTCTATTTAATTACTACATGAAATTACTGGTCATCTATTGTCTTGGGGTGAGATACCATCAGTATACAGATGATGCCCAGTTGTGCAGCTTCACCCAACTATCCAAGCAATGCTGTCAGAGCCCTAGGCCAATGCCTAGGTCCGGATAGGGAGGAACAGATTCAGAATCCTTGCTGACAAGACTGAATGGCTGTATCTACTTGGTTTCCCCAATTCTGGGGAAATTTCTTCATTAACTCAGTGGCTATCACTTTCCTAACTGAATCTTACATGGTATCTGGGACCCTCTTGGACTCTCTGTTCCTGCTCATAAAGGGCTTTTGACCATGAGAGTTTTTACAAAGGTATATCTACTTCTCCAGTTGCATCCTTTCCTGAACCATTGTAATTGTAAACCATTGTAAAAAGAGCCGAGGTGGTGCAGTGGTTAGAGTGTAGTACTGCAGCTACTTCAGCTGACTGCTAGTTCAGCAGATCAGCGGATCAAATCTCACCGGCTCAAGGTTGACTCAGCCTTCCATCCTTCCGAGGTGGGTAAAATGAGGACCCAGATTGTTGGGGGCAAAATGCTATTTAGTATATTGTCTTTGGTGTAAGCCACCCAGAGTCCTTGGAGAGTGGGCGGCATAGAAATATGAATAATAAATAATAAAATAAAAAATAATAAAATAATGCCTGCCCTCTGATATCACCCCAGACAATTGTGTGAATCCCACCCTTATGATATTTTGGAAACTTTTAAAAACCTGGCTGTTTTCCTTAAGGGTAGGCCTTGCAGTGGAATAGTTTGGTTGGTCTGGATTAAGATTGGCTATTGCTCTTTTGTTGCATTCTCTTTTTATGTGTATTATTTCTGTTTTATTTGTAAGGCACCCAAACTTGTCAAGAAATTGGTCAAACTTGAAATTAGATTAAATAATGCATACAGACATATACATACAGAGATGAGATGAGGCCAATATAATATTGATTTTATAAATTCTGCTTGTTGGAGTACTTGAGGGAATGTTCTTCTGCTGTTTCTATCTCCTTTTCTATTGGACTTGTTCTGGCAGGGCCACTTAGAAAAAATATAGAAAGAGAAATTCAGACTTACTCTACTCCTACTTTTTAAACATATTTTTCTTCCACCTCCAAATTATCTGTTATCTCTGTCTGTCATGCTTGCTAGTCTAGAAAAACAACTACTGAGAAGATGACGGATAATTCTTTGTATAGTAATATCATTTTTAAAAGTTTTGTTTTTAATTTGAGTAAGATAGATTTAAAATGGTTCAAGACTTGTTACTCTAAAACCTTTTTTGGGGGGAGAACAATCTGGAGATTTTTCTACTATCTTGTTCTCAATCCCGCTGTTTCTGCTTTAGAAAAGGCACAGGGGTAATATTTCAAATTTTATTGCAGTAAAACCTTTGAAGGTATCTGGCCAAAACTTCTCAGGGTTAATGTTCTCTAAAAGGTCTATCATCCCTGCTATTTTCATTCCATTATGCCCCTAAATGAAGCAGCTTCAGGCATTTTGATAATTCCTCATTATATCCAATGATCAAATATTTTACTGATTTGAATCTCAAACTGCCCGTAGATAATAACCCAATAAGAACTGTGTTCAAATCATCTAGCAAAGCTTGTGAAATGTGATAAGTTTGGGGTAGGCCTGTTTTGCCACAATTTATGTCAAAAGATCTGAAATGATTTCTTTTGATAAGAAAAAGTAATATGGAATAGTAATATGGAATAGTTAATCAAGAACCTAATATATCTACCTAAAGGGCCTTATACTTCTTTTGAAAGACTAAGCTTTGTAACTACACCAAAGTTTCTGCTGTTAAAAACTGCAAAATGCCATCTTGCCATTTTTCTGCACAAGAGAATTTCCTCTGTAAGCAAACCTATAGTCTAGACCAGTGTTTCTCAACCTGAGCAAATTAATATTTGTTGTCTGGGATATTCTGGGAGTTGGTCCACATATCTGAAAGAAAAGAAAGAGAGAAGGGGGAGAAAGAGGGAGAGAGGGAGAGGGAGAGGGAGAGGGAGAGGGAGGGAGGGAGAAAAAGAGAAGGAGAGAGTAAGATGCAGATAGATTTATCTGATCAAGTGATTTACCATTCTGGATTCTGTTCCTACATTTGTAAAGGAATCATAACTTCATCTTGGGCTTTAGGAAGCTTTTAAATCCCAATTGTTTCTTGTACCACTAAGGCATTTACTAGATAGATTAGAAAGATCTAAAGATTATTGATTTTCATATATTAAAGATCATAAAGAAGAATAGGTCCTGACATCAATATTTCCAAACTGTTTATTTCAGAATTGGATTCAATAATTTCCTAGAAGCTCTGGTCATCTTTTCAATAAGTACTTCCCTTGTTTTACATATTCTTTTACTAATAAAATTTCTGTGATTTCAAGAGATTGTATAATCTTTGGGTGCAATTTATATTCAGCATTTGAATAGATTCCATAGATTTCTTTTTCTTCTCACAATCAGTTATCTATTGGAGTTTCTTTTTGCATTGTCTGCATTCTCAAAGAAAGTGTGAGTTTGTCATCAAAAGGTATGGCCTCATGAAAGAAACTGCAGTTGATAGGAAGCTACTCTGTCCACATCTTCTGTTCTAGCCTGTATAGATTTGCATTCTACAAGACATGCAAAGACATGTAAATAGATTTGCATTCTATAAGACATGTGAAGACATGCAAATAGATTTGCATTCTATAAGGGCTCGTGAGGATATCAGTCAGTTTTTGCTTCATCTGTAGTGACCATTTATATATTTTTACCTTCTTGGAAGCTAACAATTCACAAGTTCTCTAGAGGATGCCTTTTTTGGTATGATAATTGATTTAACACTGTAAGAAGGAAATTATCACTCTCTACCATGTCTTTAATATTAAAGGGAATTACTGTGAATAAAGAATTTGAATAAAAAATATAATCTATTTCACTGGTTTTATTTTTTTCCCCAAATATCATCCCCTTTTAGTCATTTTAGATGAAATTTATACTACAAAAAAGGGGCTTTCATCCTGACACCATTATTATTTTATCATGTTGAATGCATTATATACATCAACAAATTATTTTCTTTATGATGGGGAACAAAGAGAGATTCCCTTTCCAACTTCATTCTGCTACTGTACTTTTATATACATAGAAGGGTTAAGATTAGAACAATATCATTCCCAAGTGCCCTAGAAATTTATGTGATTTTTAATATATACTGAGATATAGATAAATGGGTAATATAAATTACTGCTAGTGTTTTATGTCTCTCTCTCTCTCTCTTTCTCTCTCACACTTCATTTGCTTGCCCTCTGGCACTTTTTGTCAATTAACTATTTTGATATTTGATGTTTAATAAACATCAAGCTATACTATCACTAACTGAACTGAATGGTATGGATGCTTGCTATAATCTGATCTGAATATAGGGACTGAGTGAGAGTACGGAAATAGACTGGACATCATCCACCATGATTTTCCAACTTGTCTAAGGAATTCTGCTCATGAGCTGAAGAAAATTCAAGATCTAGAATAGGATCCTTGCTCACCTTTTCTCATTCTTGCTTTAAGGTCACATGGATAATGATAGTAGTATGTATGTATATATGTATGTATGTATGTATGTATGTATGTATGTATGTATGCATGTATGCATGTATGTATGTATTCCTAGCTGCTGTTGATTTATTGGGGAACGGGACATTTAAACATATAAATTTTTAATCCTCATACATCTCAAAAATAATATCTGAAGGTATCAGTGAGAAACCCTATATATTTCTGTGAATTCAAAAGTTTTTTTCCTTATTTTTGGAGTCTATTACTGATATAACCCCAAACCTTTCTGTAAAATAAAGATCCAATTTAAATTAAACAAGTTTCCTGCTGAATAAACTTTAACACTGCTGTACATTTATTAGTCTGACCAGGAATGTTCAATTCTAAAATTTAACTTTCTTATAACTTGAGAGAATTGTAGCAAAGTCTAATTAATCTTCCAGTGGCTCTGCGATTTAATCAATTTATGAGTCCAGCCTATAGTCTGCCCCATCAGTAATTTTTTTTTTAAAATATCCATTTGCTATATTTCCTGTTTTATTTTACTTTACTTTAAATTCAACTGGAGATGGTCTAAAATAACTTCTGCACAGAATTATATCAGAATTCCTAGGAATCCATTACTGCTGTAACATAGTCCATTCACATTGCTGCTGGTCATCCTTTTCTTGTCTTTCTTTCCACTTTTCACTCCACCTTTCCTAGGAACACCATCTTCTCCAGAGAGCTAAGTCCTTGCATAATATGTATAGTAGATAATTTAAGCCAGTCACTTGTGCCTCAAATAAGTGCCTCAAATAAGTATTCTATCTGATTTGTTCTATGATCCTTTGTTTGGCTATCCATAGTATTTTTAGGACTCATCTTCAACATTAAAGTCCAAATGAGCTAATGCTCTTTCTTGTCCTGCTTTTTAAAGTGAAACTTTCACCTTTATTGAGTGTTACAGGTAAAAAAAAAATGCCTGCATGATTCTGATCTTTGTAGGTAGAAACATATCACAACATTTGAATTTTCCTATTTTTCCAAGGCCTTCACTACAGGGGTGAAATTAAAAAAAAAAATCCCCTACTGGTTCTGTGGGCGTGGCTTGTTGGGGGAGGTCATGTGACTGGGTAAGCATGGCCAACTCAACATCACTCACATTGAGGGGCTCCTCAGTGGCCCCTCCCCTCCCAGCCACTCCTTGTCGCGAATGGCAGGAAAATGGGGAGGGGAATATTCCTGCCTGCCTACCATCCTTCCCTCAGTCTGTGCTGAGATTGAGGAATGGATGACAGGCAGGAAAATCACCTTCCCCATTTTCCTGTCTTTCATGAAAACAGCTCCATTCCAGCTGCTCCCCCCCCCCATCCCCCTCCCTCCTGGGGACTACCATAAAAGGGACAGGCTTCAGCAGCTCTGTTGTGAATGGAGGGAAAAGTTAGCATTCTCTCTGCTGCATTTAACATTGAATTCTGTGGCAAAGAGAATGCTAACTTTTCTCCCTCCATTCACAACGGAGCTGCTCCTCCCTTTATGGTTCCCTCCTGGCCCCCTCCCTCCTGGGGACTACCTTAAAGGGACAGCAGCTCCATTCTGAATGGAGGGAGAAAAAATAGCATTCTCTCTGCTGCATTTAACATTGAATTCTGTGGAATATCAAGCGGCCAGAAGAGGTGAGCGGCAACTGGCCGGGTGTGGGTGGGGCCAAGGAGGGGTAATTACTACCGGTTCGGCAAACTGATGCACATAATCCCTAACAATTTATCCAAACTGGTCCAAACAGGTAGGATTTCACCCCTGCTTCACCATCTCTTTATCAAGTGCTAATCTATGAACCTTCTGCTTTGAGGAACTGGAGAAATCCAAAGTAACTCTGCCTTGATTCTATTTGGTATAAGATGATTTCAAGAATCAAGATTCTGTTAAATTACTCTACAATAATAAAATGGCATTTCTGGAATCCTTGATCCATCGCAAAGGGCCAACAACTAATAATTAGAAATATTAGAGGTACAAATTACAACATCTTTTCACATAAGTGATATAAAGTCTGCTTCTTTTGAATACAAAGTTTTTCCTTGTTGTAATAATGGCTATGCTTAAAAATTACAAAACTAATGAATAAAATTCAGTCATATGCAGTGATGGGTTTCTACCGGTTCGCCCCGGTTCAGGCAAATCAGTAGTGGCAGCGGAGGGAGGCTCCGCCCACCCACCTGGATGTCATCATGGATACTCTGCGCATGCGAAGAAGGTTCTGTGCATGCATAGTTGAGCTGCGTGTGAGCTCACAGTTCCGAACCAGTAGCAAAGGTAAACGGAACCCACTACTCGTCATATGGCTTATATTCTGGATATCAGATTAACTGGGATACACTTAATTTACTTCCGTTAGGCCTAGATTTCTCAATGCAAATCTATTTCTATTCAGGATTTGTGGCCTCTAGGAATTTTATTAAATATTTGTATTTAATAAATACAAATTTGTATTTATTATTTGTATTAAATAATTTTCAAAGTTTGTCCAAGTTAATATGTCTTGGATTTTAAACTCAGTTGAGGATCTAACAAGCACCAAAATCTTGATCTGATCCCTAGCCTTCTCCAAATCAGAGAGCACCACAGGGGGTGTAATTCTATTTGATGAGATGCTTTTAAAAAATGAGGAATTTTCAGGCCCCTCTATTTCCAATTCTTTTCCTGGTACTAAACCTTAAAATTCTAACCTCCTTTAGCCCAAATTACAAATCAACTGCATATTTTATTTATTTATTTTATTTTATTTTGAATTTGTATACCGCCCTTCTCCCTGAGGACTCAGGGCAGTGAACAGCCAAATAAAAACATCAAATACAAATATTAAAATACAGTTAAATATATATATATAAATTTGGCCCCATTAATTAAAACGATAAACAAAACAATTAAAAACATTTAAAAAGAATTAGGCCAGCCTGGCTTGTTGGAAAAAGAAGGTTTTAAGGGCACGGCGGAAGGCACTGAGGTATGGATTCTCCTTATCTCTGGGGGCAACTGATTCCAGAGGGTGGGTGCCCCCACAGAGAAGGTCCTCCCCCTGGGGGTCACCTGCCTGCATTGTTTGGCTGATGGCACCCCGAGGAGGCCCTCTCTGTGGGAGCGCACAGGTCGATGGGAGGTCGTCGGTGGCAGCAGGCGGTCTCGAAGATAGCTAGGCCCTATGCCATGGAGCACTTTAAAGGTGATAACCAACACCTTGAAGCGCACTCGGAAGACCACCGGGAGCCAGTGCAGTTCACGCAGGAGCGGTGTTACATGGGAGCACCACACTGCTCCCATCACTACCCGCGCTGCTGCCTTCTGGACCAGTTGGAGCCTCCGGGTGCTCTTCAAGGGGAGCCCCATGTAGAGAGCGTTACAGTAATCAAGGCGAGAGGTTACGAGGGCATGAGTGACTGTGCACAGGGAATCCCGATCAAGAAAGGGCCGCAACTGGCGGATCAGGCAAACCTGACAAAAGGTCCCCCTGGTTACAGCCGTCAGATGTTCCTCCAAGGACAGCTGCGTATCCAGGAGGACTCCCAGATTGCGAGCCCTTTCTGTGGGGGCCAAAGACTCGCCACCAATAGTCAGTGATGGAATCAACTGATTATATCAGGATGCCGGGAACCACAGCCACTCAGTCTTGGAAGGGTTGAGCTTGAGCCTGTTCCTCCCCATCCAGATCCGTACAGCCTCCAGGCACTGGGACATCACTTCAAGGGCATCGTTGGGGTGGCCTGGGGTGGAGATGTACAGCTGAGTGTCATCAGCGTACTGATGGTATCTCACCCCAAAGCCACGGATGATCTCGCCCAGCGGCTTCACATAAATGTTGAACAGAAGGGGCGAGAGGACCGACCCCTGAGGCACTCCACATATAAGAGGCCTCGAGATCGACCTCTGCCCCCCTGCCAACACGAACTGCAACCGGTCAGAGAGAAAGGAGGAGAACCATGGTAACACGGTGCCCCCCATCCCCAACTCTTCCAACCGGTGCAGCATGATACCATGGTCGATGGTATCAAAAGCCGCTGAGAGGTCTAACAGGACCAGAACAGAGGAGCAACCCCTGTCCCGAGCCCTCCAGAGATCATCAACCAACGCGACCAATGCCGTTTCCATGCTGTACCCAGGCCTGAAACCAGACTGGAATGGATCCAGATAGGATGGTTCCTCCAGGAATTGCGGAAACTGTCGCGTGACCACACTCTCAACAACCTTCGCCAGAAAGCGAAGGTTGGAGACAGGATGTTAGTTGGCCAATATTGCCGGATCCAGGGACGGCTTCTTGAGGAGAGGCCTCACCACCGCCTCTTTCAAGGCCGCGGGGAAGTGACCCTCACTCAACGAAGCGTTGATAACACCCTGGAGCCAGCCTCGTGTAACCTCCTGGGAGGCCAATATCAACCAGGAGGGACACGGGTCCAATAAACATGTGGCCGCACTAAGTCTCCCCAAAATCCTGTCCACATCATCGGGAGTCACAGCATCAAACTCCTCCCAGATAACATTCTCAAGACTATTCCTCGTCACCCTGCCCTGATCTACCCAGTCAGAGTCCAAGTCCCCCCGGATCTGAGCGATTTTGTCATGCAGGTATTGTCCGAAATCCTCCGCCCTGCCTTCCAAGGGATCCTCCCGTGCTCCCAGGTGGAGCAGGGAGCGGGATACCCTGAACAGGGCAGCCGGACGATTCCCTGATGACACAATAGAGGCAGAAAAGTAATTAAACTTTGCCATCTTTATCGCCACTAGGTAGGTCTTAATATGCGACCTTACCAGTGTTCGGTCAGATTCAGCGCGACTGGCCCTCCAACCGCTCTCTAGGTGTCTTTTCCAGTGTTTCATCTCCCTCAGCTCCTCGGTGAACCAAGGAGCCATGAGGGATCAACACCGGGTCAGAGGCCGCAAAGGCACAACTCGATCCAAGGCCCCACCAGCCGCCCGATCCCAGGCAGCTACCAGGTCCTCGGCCGAGTCGTGTGCCAGATCATCAGGAATTGGCCCAAGCTCCGTCTGGAACCTATCAGGATCCATCAGGCGCCTGGGGTGGACCCATCTAATTGGGTCCGCCTCCCTGCGGCGGGGTGTAGCGGTACGAAAGTCCAGACGAAGGAGTGAGTGATCTGACCATGACAAGGGTTCCATGTCTATATCCCCTATAATAAGATCACTCAACCACTGGCCAGAGACAAAAATCAAGTCTAGAGTGTGTCCCCCTCCCCGTGAGTGGGGCCATGAACTAACTGGGTCAGGTCCATGGCCGTCATGGAAGCCATGAACTCCCGAGCCATCCCAGATGTTTCACCAACGGATGGCAAGTTGAAATCACCCATGACCATAAGCCTGGGTGTTTCAACTGCCACCGTGGCTATCACGTCGAGTAGCTCAGGCAGGGCTGCTGCCACGCGGCAGGGAGCCAGGTACGCAAGCAGCAAGCCCATCTGAACCCCATGACCCCATCTCACGAAGAGGGACTCACATCTGGCAATCTGAGGCACAGTGGTCTCCCTTGAACCAAGACCTTCTTTAATAATAACTGCCACCCCCCCTGCCCCTCCCCTGGGCTCTCGGTTGATGGTGTGCTCTGAAACCTGGTGGGCACATCTCGACCAGAGGGACTCCTCCCTCCGGTCCCAACCAGGTCTCCGTGATACCTGCCAGGTCCGCTCCCCCCTCCTGGATAAGATCGTGAATGAGATGGGCCTTATTTACCACAGACCTGGCATTGCACAGCATCAGCTGCAGGCCCAGGTCCTGAGTATCTAAGCCACCTAGTATCCGAGAGGAGCCTTGGGGGCCGGGGCGCGCAATTGCTCTCAAACAGCGAGTGCACGTCCCCCACACATGATGTGGCCCCCTGCTCCTGCCATATCTGCCCCTCCCAACCACCGTGCTGATGGTATTTCCCTCATTAGGATAGCCCTCCGCCCCCTCCCCATTCCCTCATCCAATGTCCTCCAAACCATTACCCCGTGCCGGGCTCGGCTCTGACCTTGGTGGATTACCCCCCCATCCCCTTTGGTCGTCCTCCCGGTTCCCCTTAAAAAATTATTAAAAACCCTAATTAAAAAACCCCTTAATCCCCGCTTTGAAACATGCCACCTCTCAGGGCTCCAAAGCCCGTCCTTAAGGTAGGCCTTTGATAACGTGGAAGGCCAACGCCGTGAGAGGGGGGCATCTCGCAGTCCAAGCAGGTCTGCCGAGGTATAAGCCATACATAGATGAGAGGTAAAAAGTCTGGTCAGGAGTTTGATAAATAGTCTAAGGTGTTGGAGCAAGATGGATCTCAAAGCCGGTGGCTGGACTCCACTGCCCTCTCACTGCAGTGGAAGGAGTCCCGTGTCATTACATCAAAATTGGAGGTAAGAATTCAAGCCACCCTCTCACAGTGGCTAGCCCAGATGTAAAGGGCTTAGGAAAGTTAGATGGTCTATTCCTCCGTTGGTGAAAGGCAGCAACTTCCTCAGCTCCCGCATGACAATTACCCAGACACCCTCCAGCTTGGGGCTCAAGATGAAAAAGGAGCCAAACCATAGAGGCATGATGATATTAAACCCGAGGGAGAGAAGATGTTCAAAAGGGAGGGATAACATACAGCTGGACACAATCTGGAGGTGGGAAGCCAAAGACCAAGTCATAGGCATGGGGGGGGGGAGAGATCAATCGAGGCGACCAGATGACCAGTTTTTTGGCTGCAGTCCAGCCTCTCCGACCCCCAGAACTTCATAAATCCCCCGATTGTATCTCCCGCCTCCAGACTCCAGCCCCCAGGTCAGATGGTCTATTCCAGGTATAAATGGTAAGGCCAGAAACAAAGTGGCCATATCTCCCCCCCCTTCTTCACTGCTAAGCACCAGGCCGCCGCCACCATCGTCTCGCCATCGAGCCACAGCCGCCATTGCCGCCTCAGCTGCCACCATCGACGTCGTCTGGAGCCCGGCCCCTCAGCACATCCCAGGACACCGGGACAGCATCCAGGGCCTGGGAGGGGAGGGCCCGCTCCATGCCACCGCCGCCGCGCCCACAGCCGCCGCCGCTCCAGCCTCCGCGGCCTCCGGCGCAGAAGAAGGCTGCCATCCTCCCGCGGCGCCTCCCGCATCAGCTCCACCCAGCCACAGTATTCCGGAGGGCGAAAAAGCTCTCAACAGGCTGGGCAGAGACTCCCACAACTGGGGCTGGGGCCGCAGATGGTCAAGTCAGCTCCCCAGACCCCCAAATGACCAGAAACCGTCCCATCATCGGGCGAATCTCACACGGACAGCGCCATCTTGGGGCATGCGCAAAGAGTAAATATAACCCTTTACCAATTAGATCTGAGCTTAGAGTGGCAATAAATCTCACTGCCATTCTTTACTCATTGGCTATGCTTTGGAAATTCAGCAATTAGCTTGTTATATCAAGTTTGTGCTTTTGCTCAAATTACTCAACTGCTCATCCTTGTTCCTCTCAGTAACCATTGAAAATCTTTTGATTGCAATATTTCCATTCCTTCTGCTATATAGACCCTCATGATTGTGGAATGGATGGACCTTCCCCCCCCCGCCCGTGATTGTTTCTGAAAATGGAAGAGATTATTGAGAAAGGCAAAGTAGACTGCCAGGGAGTCGTATTGTTTGCAAAGATGAAGCAGATGGGAATGTGGGTTCAGCATCTCTATAAGGACACATAAAGTCCTAATGATGGAGCCCAGACATCATGAAGAGAAGATTTATAAGCTATTGAATGTCATCCCTACTCCTATTTTTGGAGAATCAAACCTTTATTACTGTTTATAGGCCAGAACGTCTGTTTTTTGATTTTGATAAGGCTGGAAAAATTACCCATTTTTCCAGCCTTATGGCAGCTAATGCAGAATATTATGGATGGACTGTAAGAGATGCTGTATCATATGCCTAGTTTTATCAATAGTATATTTATATCTGCATGTGTTTGTATGTGAATGGCTGTTTGTTACTCCAACTAATGCTAAAGTTGGGCACAATATATTGAGTTAGTGTAACCATGATTCATTAGTGAGCTAAACAAAAATAAGGTTTCTATTCTTGGTCTGCAAAAATAGCCAACTTGAACTATGCAAATTGTTGGTTATATTCTAGAATGATCCTGTTGCCATTTAAAAAGATAAAGACATTGTAACAGCACTGGATTCATGGCCAATTAGGCTTGTTTAATTTTAACTAAGCATCCTGATGACCAACCATATTTTTGATTAGTTTATTTGTTATAAATTTGGCCTTTGATTATGGAGCTGTAATCAAATTGGCATTCTTTCTGAATTTGGTCAGAAATTAACTTTCATCATAAGTATATGATGTGGACACTTCCAGTGGGAAGATGATATTACAACTGGAAATTAAGAAAACATATTATTGATAAATAAGTAGCTTGGAATTTTCGAAAGGCATCATGGGCATATCATGTGTTAGTTTGCACAGCTATAAAATACAGTGTTTCCTTGTTATCTCCTTAGGCATACAGTTAAATTATATCCAAAAACAAAATCCTATTCAAAATTGTAGAGATCTGCTGGAACAGGAATTATTTAAATTCTAGGCCTATTCTAGAAATAGCATACAGAGCTGGCCAACAGAAATTGAGAACATTGTCTTTTTGCCATCACATGTATAATTATTGCACTGGAGGCTGAAAGACATACAAAAGTATGAAATTTGTATATACTTGAATAGTACATCAATCCAATTCATCCAATTCATTTTAGGAAACTACAGAGTTTGCCTCATAAAGGTTTGGGCAGAACACAGAACAAAGTATGAGATTCAGAATGAAATTCAACATCCTATTCAAGCATTAAAGCAGGTAACTGATGTTCAGTGTATGGCATCTGTCCCCCAAAAATGATTAAAAGAAGATGAGCAATGATTGGTACTAAGATTTCACAAATGGAATAGGTATCCAATTAAGCCATTAAAGTTTCCTGATAATGAGTAAAGGGGAAAAAAAAGATAGGGACCTGCTATTCTGTTACATTAAGATAGCACACTAAAGCCACAGTTTGGAGAACCTCAAGAAACAAACTATTTTTTAAGAGCTATTTATTTTATGGAGTATGTCACCATGGACACCAGGACCAAAGAGTCAAATATGATGAAGAGGAGAAACAAAACAGAGGACAAAATGTGGTATCCATGGTAACAAGTGAGAAAGAAATGATTTACTGTTGAGACCCATATCCTTGCCAGAATTATTAAAAGGGATTTGCAAAATCAGGTTCTTTTTCATGCTAATAGAAACACCTTCTTGGACAGATATATTAAGGACTGGTGTTGGACTGAAGATTTTAATGTAAAGAGAAAATGGAGCTGCTTTCTATTATAACTAGGCTGACCTATTGAGAGTGCCCAACTACAGTGGGGTACCATGAATCCAAGTTCATTTATTCATATGTAAATAAGGATTTGTATCTGTATAACTATCAAAAGGAAAACATTTGGCAGGAAGAAGAAAAGAGAGAATCCATATCTGATAAAGTATCAATGATTCAGGTATCTATTTACTATGGATAAACAAAAAAAAAGTAATATAGGGAAGTTAGAAATCTGCATAAAATATATTACCTTTATTAACTGTTACATTTTCTCTGTGATATTTTTACCCCAACAGGTTTGGAAGGCAGCTTCCAAAACAAATACATGCAGCTCTCTCTCTCTCTCGCTCTCTCTCTCTCTCGCTCCTTCCCTCCTTCCCTCCCTCCTTCCCTCCCTCCCTCCCTCTCTTTCTCTCTCTCTCTCTCTCTCTCTCTCTCTCACACACACACACACACACACACACAGAGAGAGAGAGAGAGAGAGAGAGAGAGAGAGAGAGAGAGAGAGAAGAAAGAAAGAAAGAAAGAAAGAAAGAAAGAAAGAAAGAAAGAAAGAAAGAAAGAAAGAAAGAAGTTCCTAAATAGTGGGCTGACAGATTATTCTAACCCCATATTAAAATTTACTAATCTCAAGATGTCAAAAATCTTGGTAATGGTTGATTAGTACAGGGGAAAAAAAAACAGATTGTTATGTCTTTCTAAGCCTCCTGAATGCTTTAAAAATACAAAGAAGAGCTGGTTTCAGTTTTCCTTTGACCAGACATATAAAAGGTTGGGAGGGCTTTAATTCTAGTGCAGTATTTCTCAACCTTAGCATTTTTAAGATGTGTGGTCTTGAACTCTCAGAATTAGTAGGGGATTGGACTAAATGATTTCCAAACTCCCTTCCAATTCTTATACATGTATGACTTAAAAACAAATGCAGTACCACCAGCCAAGAACCATGATTGCTCTCAACACCTTACAATAACATCTCTCTCTCCCCCCCCCTCTCTCTCTCATAAAATTAATCAGAGACCAAACATTTGCTGCTGCTATCAATATGCTTTCTTGGTTTACCACCAGACAGAAACAGCAGAACTTGAAGTTGCTAGGTCATTGGGTGGCAAAATGGTGACCTCCAGAAGCTACCACACAACTATCTGAAATTCTTCAAGAACCAGAACAGCAAAGCAGAAAATTCACTGGAGTACTCTCCGCTACCAGGGAACCTTCAACTAAACAATTAAATTTTGTTAAACACCCAATTTTTAAGTCCAGTCAGCAGAATATAAATATTTTAATGCCTAAATAAATAATCCACACTGGGTTTAGGTTCAGATGATCCAAGATCTCCAAAATAGGCAATGCTTTTGAGTACATAAAATGCATTATTTCCACAGCTATAACTTAAGTAAGCAAGATGTAACATGAAAATCTCTGGAGAACAAAACTTTAAAATGTAATTGAAAAATGATGATTTCTTGTAGTACAACATCAATTCTTGTGTTATACAAGCATAAGATTGAAATGTGATGCAGCAGACAAGGCTGAATGTTTTCAGAGTACTTCTGCATCCCAGTTCAAGAGTAGTTCAACATTCATCTAAATAAGTTCAAAACCTCAAGGCACTTCTACATCAATTCCCCAGCATGCAGAACAAAAGAAACCAGAATAATTTTCATTTTTTTTTTCAAAATGCTTATTCATCATGTTTGGAAGAGCCATAAATAACAACTTCTGCAAAGGAAAGTGAAGCCCCTAATTTCAGAAGGAAAATGAAGTTTTATGGGGTGGGGGGTGGGGGGAATGGTTATAGAAGAGAAACTTCATTTGTCTAGATTTAGAATAAAGAACCTACCTACTCTGTGACTAATAATGTGATGGTACATATATTTATGTGTGTAGGGGTGTGTGTGTGTGTGCGTGCTATGTTTTAAGTCTGAAGATGGCAAGGCAGAAATAGTTCACGTCCTTTGAGCACTTCAGTCCTGACTAAAGTCACCAAATAGATGTCTAGTTTTAACCAAAGAGAAGTCATTGGAAGGTCAACACTTCCATCAAATATATTTCATATCTGAGTTCAACACCATTTTTTTGCACCTTTGAGTACTTTTGACAGTAGAGCAAATGACAAGAGGTAGAGAAGAGGAAGGGTCTCTACATGCTGTCCCTGTGACTTTCTCCCCCATGGCCTATTATTAGTTAAATGTTCTTATTCTGTGTTTAAAAGACAAAGACAACTCCCTACTCCTTTTTCCTCACTGCTCTTCTAAATGTAGTTGAGATAGGTTGAGTCATTCAAGTCCTTGGGAATTCCTTACTAAATCTAGCTTTTATTTCAGGTCTATTGAGTTTCATTTAGCATTCATAGATAGCTGGTCTAAACCCATAGTCACCAGCCAAAACAACTCCCAGCCTTTGGGCAAGAAGGTTATGCAATTCCCATTACTTGTGTCTTTTGTGATATATCTGACACAGTTTGTCTGCATGTATGTAGTCATTCACATTTTTATTGCTTTGTATTCTTTTTAAAATGTAAGCTACCCAGAGTTGTTTTAGAGTCAGGCAGCCTCTAAATTGGAGTCAGGCAGCCTCTAAATTGATAAGCTAACAGACAATAAATTATAATATGGGCATATTTTATTTTTTCAATAAGATGCTCTATTTCATTATTCAGTATTCTTTCGACACTTTACATATGTTCAAGAGTACATCAAAGAAGATACTACATGGATTATAAATTTAAAGTCATTGTCTTTTTTTAGGTTAGTTTACTGATTGATTAGTTTAAGAAAAGGGATGTTTAAGTGATATATTTAGGGGAGTGGAGGAAATGGATAGAGTTGAATAAATGTTAAATTAGGATTTATGGGGAAGGCTGCATTGAAATGTTATATTAATATACACAAAAGATTAAATGTTAAAGTAGGATTTATTATATAGTTTTAAAGTGGAAGGTGGTTATGAAATGTAATAATATACAGTTATAAGTTTGCGAGAGGAGAAAATGGGCAGATTATTGCTAAATTGGGAGTTATAATAATATTAGGCTAAATTAGAAGTTATCATATAATGTTATAGTAGAATGTTTTTTTTTTTTTTTGAAATGTATGGTTAAAGGGGGAAGTAACAATATTAATAATATATTTCGTAAGTAAGGGTCAGTATTTAGAGGAGGGAGTAAGGGGATGGTAAAACATTATGTAATCTGTTATGAATTAGGTTTTTGTTGTGAAGAAGTCACGGGGGGGATGGGTGGTGAGGGGGGGTTAGGGAGGAGGGGGGAGGGGGGGAAAGGGGGAAAAATTTGTATTTGAAAACTTTTTCAATAAAATAAAAAAAAAGAGTACATCTTCTAAGAAAACATTAATTCAAATCTCCTATATTTCATTTTCAAACTCTATCTCAGAGGCCTAATGTAGAATAACAGGGTTAGAAGGGACCTTGGAGTCCAACCCTCTGCACAAGGAAGAGACCTTATATCATTCTGGACAAATGGCTGTCCAATCTCTTCTTGAAAACCTCCAGTAATGGACCACCCACAACTTCTGGAGCAAGCTGTTCTACTTATTAGCTGTTCTTACAATCACAAAATTTCTCCTTAGATCACTCTTGGATCTCTCTTTGATAATCTTCTACCTGTTATTTCTGTCTTTGGATGCTTTGGAAAATAGGTTGATCTCTTCTTTTCTGTGACAATCTCCCAAGTATTAAAGATTGCTATCATGTCAACCGTAGTTCTTCTCTTTTTAGACTAGACCTACCTCAGGGGTCTGCAATCTTAAATACTCAAAGAGCCATTTAGACCCATTTCCCACAGAAAAGAAAATGTCGGGAGCCACAAAACCTGGGTGGGCATGGTCACTCACTTCTACCAGTCACATGACCCCCTAGCCACACCTACCCAGCCGGTCATTAGGGCAGAGAACCAGTTGTTAAAAAACACCAGGAAACCACAAAATCCTTTTGACATATTTCTCTCCCCTCTCTCCCTCTCTCTCTGTATCTCTGTATGTCTCCCTCTCTCTCACCCTCTCTCTGTATCTCTCTGTTTCTGCCCTGGCCACTTCTCCATCCCCCACTGTCACCCTTAGCTTCTCAGGCCAGGCGAGGAATGACTGGGAGGGGAGGGCGAGGGGCGGGGCCAGCTAGTGTGGGATCACTTGACAGGGAGCCACAGCAGAGGGCCCAAAGAGCCGTATGTGGCTCCTACCTTTAGACATATCTATTTCCTGCAACTGTTCATTGTACAGTTTAGCCTTCAGATCCTTTTTTGTTGCTGTTCTCTACACTCTTTCTAGAGCCTCAGAATCTTTTTTGTATTGTGATGACCAGAAATGGATACAGTACTCCAAGTGTGGTCTTCCAAGTGCAGTAGATATCAAATGCTTCTTTTTAAAAAATTATCACTGAATGGATATGATCATTTTATACCAAATGCCTAGTTCATCAATTAAAAAGCTTTCTAAGTGATATCAATTACATTTTCAGGAAGAAATAAGAATGCAAATAAGAAGCTAGGAGACTCTAGGGTTTGACTTGAAATGAGAAACAAGCTATCCTCTCAACTTCCTTTATTCTTTTCCAAACAACTCTTGAATCAGAATAGGCTTTTTTCAGCTTCTATTTGACTTGAAATAATACTCCTATTCATTTCCATAAGCAACATCATCTGTTAGGCAGTAAAGCATATATAATTTCCTCTAGGGCTAAAGTTACTCACTGATTAATTTCCAGGTAATTCCTCAGATGGAGATTCTTTCACCCTCGTCCTATTTCCAGAAGTACCTTACAGCTGTGCCAATTGCTTCCCTTATTTTGAGGGAGGCACAACTAATATAATAAAATAACAATGAACCACTTTAAAAATATAGACAAAAAGCAACATTATCTTTGGGCTAATGTGTTAGCAATGTGTCATCATTAAAAATTGTGATTTGATGTCAATTTGGTTTTTGCTGAGATTTTTATGCAAGCAAGTGCAAGTTGTATTCAAGAGTTGAATGGCATGCATTTTATGTGTTTTCATTTCTTAATGCAAGTGTCTTTGTATTAATTTCCTCCTACTGTAAAGACAAATACTTTAGAGAAAAATCAAATTTCATACATTTAAAGTATATATTACAACACTTTGTGTATTTTCCACATGATGTTTTTGTTGTGGTGATAGTTGTTGAAGATAGTGTAGATTTTAATATATGTGTGCATTCTCACTTTTCTTGTATATTCAGTTGGCCTGAAGTTAATACATATATCTAAACCCATCATACTATTTCCTTTCAGAATAACTGGTACTATGTTGAGCAGAGAAATTATGCATGAAATAGTAAGCAAAATAAATCAAGACATGAAGTAAGAGAAAAATAAGCAAAATATTCCTAGATGTATATTACATTAATAGAATGCACTTTACTGTCCCATAAATTTTTCATTCATACTCATATAATGATTCATACATTTTGAACTTTTTGCTCTTTGAATTTTTTACTTCTCTTTTCCTGACAATCTTAATCATCTTCACCAAATCATGACTTCTTGTTCTTCTGGTTTGTCTCAGCTTACTTACCTTCCCTTCACACATTTTTTATTTCATCCTCGTTTCTTATTTGCATGTCAACCTTTCCCAAATGACTTCTTTTACACCAGTCACTGGTGTAAAAGTTACACCAATTACACCAGTCTAAATATTTATCATCTAGTTATTCTTGACTATAAATCTTCTTGTTTCATCACAAATACTACCACATATTATTACCTAGCCAGCATTGCCCTACCTGCTGTATACAGAAGCAGCATACAGAGAGAGACTCAAATCATCAATATCTACGCAACACTCTCAAATCATCAATATCTAGACAATCAACAGTAAGCAGAGACTAAAATCCAGGAAAGTTTCCTTAGGTCAATGGAAGACTGAAGAATTTGAAAGCAGAGTGGACCTATAGAAAGCTACAAAGAACCAACACTGGAAGTGACCAGCAGAAAAGCTGGCACCTGGGTCTGACAAAAGCTGGGAGGTATGGTAATTATTGAATAGACTATGCATGGGTACAATAAGATCCAGAGATCCTCTGAATAAATGGCTGTTCAGTTGCTTCTACTTTTTGCAGTTGTGGTGACATGCAGACAACAACATATATAACATTATTAAAAAAAATCTATTCTATTCTAAACTACCCTTTATGACCCGATTATTATATACTCGAGGACCTCACAGCAACACAACAGAATTTATTTATTTATTTATATTGCCACCTATTCACACATGGTGACTCAAGGCAGTTTATAGAATATAAAACCCCATCTAAAAATAATAAAACTAATAAAAGAAAGATGTAATTAATGTTGCTAGTTTCTGCACAAGATCTGTTAATTTGTACATATTTTAATCTTATATTTTAAATGTTATGTCATATAACATGCCTATTTTGTTTTGCATGTACACTAAGTGCTTTTGTACCATTGTACCATTGAATGTTATGTTTTTATAACATTCAATTCAATGTTATCAAATTGTCTCCTTTTTCATATGCTACCATAGTACACGCAGGCAACATTATTGGCTTCATTAGAAACCAAATGTCTGAAGACTGACTTTTCTTAGTAAAACTAAGATAATACAAATAGGATTCATAATACACATGAAAAAGAAAGCATCAAACAAATCAATAAGTCAGTATTTTTTTCACAGAAGCTAGTATGTACTTGATCTATATGGAAGCCAGCAATTAATGAGCATGATTCGTGAGGAATAATTGGGACAGTTAAACTTCAACTTGACTATTTTTAAATTAAAGCTGTTATTTTCAGTATCTTGATTATATTATAATTAATTGCCTGCTAAAAGATTAATTGGGATGATGATTTAGTTAGTTACATTTCTTACTTAACTCCATTCTGAATGTTTAGATTGACTAGCAAGATAGTAAAAGTAAAAGAATAAAGTAAAAGCTAACAAAAAAGTTGATTTTTTAGAGTTTTAAATAAACTCTAGAAAAGACTGTTAAGAAGAATATTATAAATAAATCAGGATGAATCATAGCACTGGTAAAGCCAACTGTAATAAATAGATTTCTTCAGACTGGAAAATACTTTCAAGTACAAACTTGATGAGAAAAAGTTGTGCGCAGACATATTCCGCACAAAGTATTGCTAAACAAAACAAGAGGAAACATCATAAACTTCAACAGAAAAAAACTTGAATGAGAATCTGGTCTGAATACAAACAACTCTGTTGGGAGATGAGTGGCCATATAAATATGATAAAAAAATAAGGAAACAAAAATGAATACTGCATGTTGCATTGTACATTGAAGATGGTCCGTGTATGTTGTTTGAAGAAATAAGTTTTGGAGGAAGTTAAGAATGAGTCAAACTATTATGCAAGTATTTGTAAATTCATATTTAAAAAAATTAAAATGTTGGAAATATATAGTCATAGACTTATGCATATGTATACCTCTATCTGAAAATGTTTTCAAAAGGAAAAATCTATACTAAAACCTTACAATCTCTCAGATTATTTTCTCAATGCTAATATTAGCATGGCCATATTTCATGTACCAGCATCTACAAGTTTTATTAAAGAAATTTCTGGCTAACTACAAACACAGGAATTGCCTTCTGAACATTTTTCTAACTAAGGCTACATCCCTAGTCAATCAGACGTGCAACTTTTCAAAGTAGAGCAGGTTCAGGTACATCTGGGATTTTGAAAGGTTTATCAGGGTTAGTGTTTTCCAGAGTAGGAACTGCCAATATAAAGAATTGTGCAACAAAAAATAAGTTTGATCTAATTTCAAATGACATTTAAATTATTAAAATTCAATTAATATGATTACTTCCCATGAATTTAAAACCATCTGCCATTACATTTCAAATAGCAATTCAGTAACAACTTCTAGAAGGACTTTCAGTTCCTACAGTCAAAGATTTGGGGGAGTTTTGCACAAGCTTGGAATCTCAGATTGTTTACCTCTAGTATACACACCTTTGTGATTGAATGATTATTGATTGATTGATTGATTGATACCCCATGTTTATTATTTTTATAAATAACTCAAAGTAGCAAAGATGTTAAATACTGCTATTCTCCTATTTTCAAGATAAGTTGGAATAAAAGAGAGTGACTGATCCAAACTCATCTCAATGGCTTTCATGCCCAAGGTGGGACTAGAATTTAGTTACCTACTAGCCCAGCACCTTAACCACTAGAAATTGGCTCTACTATTAAATACCAATTACTAACTAATTAAATATTGATTCTACTCTGTTTATTTTTGTGTGTACATGCTTAGGAATATAATGTAAGAAAGCATTTCTGCTAGGTGGGCTCATATATGTCTTGTAGCTTTTAATAGATCTTGAAATATGTCATTTTCCTGCACCCTGAAGGATAAAAACAAAGGATCTTAAGAAATTTTTTTAATGTAGATCACTCAGAGGCATTGTGGAAATATTTTAACGGGACAAGATAATATAATCACGTGGTGACTTTTCTTGTCAGAAACTGATGAACTAAATTTGTTCGAAGTTTTTTGATCAACAAATGAAGTGTTGATTGAGTTGCTGAAGATCGCTTCTGATGCTCTCATAGTAAGGAAATTATCCCCATGATTTGGGAACCGCTATGAAGTATTTTCATAATTTAGATAATTAACCAGGCTCTTTTCATTCTCCTAGAATAGGGGTGTCAAACTCAAGGCCTGTGGGCTGACTCCGTGTCAACTTGCAAAGCTTTCAAGTTGCCATGAGCAGGAGGGAGGGAGAACTTTCGGAAACTTGACACTCCAGCCCGCAGGGTGCTTAAATCCAGCCCATGGAGCCGACCTGGAAATATCAACACCGCGGTGCCTCTGCCGGCCAAAATGGGCCATGTGCTTCCCCCCCCACAGCCCATTTTCAGCCTCCCTGGCCTCCTGCAGCACTCTGCCAGCCAAAAATGGCTGGTGGGGGCAGCCTCCATCCAGCCCATTTTTAACTGGCAGAGTGCTGCTGGAGTCCTGGGATGCAGAAAATGGGCTATGGGGGAGCCTTGGGAGGCCTCCACGTGGCCTGTTTTTGGCCAGCAGAGTGCTGTATGAGTCCATGGAGGGCAAAAACAAGGCACAGGGGTGGCATGTGCATCCCCCACACCCCGTTTTGGCCAGCGGTGCTGCAGGAGATATCTGTCCCATCTCTGAGGAGAACTACAATCCTGATCTGGCTGTCGAAGAAATCCAGTTTGACACCCCTGTCCTAGAATATGAACCTGGATGATTACTGATATTATGGAATAATAATTTTGTGATCAATGAGAAAATGATGTCACCAGGAAGAAAGAAAAATTAATCCAGCAATCTATCTCACAATAGCAAAAATCAGCATTGGGATGAATTGCAATACTTGTAAATATGGCACATAAAACATAAGATATGGCACATTGACTATTTTTCATTATTTACTAAATGTTTTGCCTTATATGGTTATTTTTTTCATTTTTTGCACATACAAAGGTACTTTGTGTCAGACTGCGGTGCTATCTCAAAATTAAATGAATTTCCAAACTGCCAATCTTTAAGGAAATCTTTCTTTAATTGAGCTCAGCCACTGGATCATGACTCCGCGCGGACAAGACTGACCTTTTGCCTCCCAATCCCTCCCTTTCCAATACCCAAATCTCTGCTTCTCATTGGCTGTCTTCCAAGTCATTCTTCAGACTTCTTTTCCTCGTCATTTCCCAGGTATGTGCCCCCTCCCCTCATTTCCACGACAACCAGGCTTCAAAGGGATTTAGCAGGCAAAAGTCTCAGAGTTTATCTTTTGCTCTCCTCCGCTCCCTCTATGCCAGCGTTGCAACGCTGACACTTTGTTCCTTTTATGGCCTAACATCAAGCTTTCAAAGTAGAAGAGGTGAAAAAGAAGAATCACAGGGGAAAGGGGTGTGTTCCAGTGGTGGGTTTCCCCCAGTTCGGACTGGTTCGCAAGTAAAACTGGATTGAGACTCCACCCACTGACCCGGACGTCATCATAAGTGATTGCACATGCGCAGAAGAGTGTGCACGCAGGCACGATGCAAACCGGTAGTAAAGGTAAGTATAACCCACCCCTGGTGTGTTCTACATGGAGAAAATGGCAAAATGATGCATCTCTAAATCATGGAGACAGTACTGAGGCTGGGACTATGACTTCCCAATGAGCCTACATAAACAGAGCTTCTCTGGACAAGAAGAAGCTAAAGAGATCACCCACATATGCTCTAGAAAGCAGCTCCTCATAAGGAAGCTTGCAGGAAAGATTCTGCAAGCACCATGTGAGTCAGTGGTGGGTTCCTCCCGGTTCGGCTGAGCCGGTAGCGGTGACAATATGATCTCACCGAATCAGTTCTCTTTGTTCAGGAGCTGGGCCCTCCAGCCCCTCCTGCGTTATTCTTACCTTTTATTTGGCCCCGCCCCCAATCTATTCGCTGCCTCCTGAGTCCCAGCTGATTGGCTAGAAGGAAAAAAAAAACTGTTTAAACTCTTGCCACGGGGCTTCAAAGTTCGCCCTACAGCTGATCAGTGTTAAAAGGCAGTGTGGTGGTAGACCAGTGCACTCGAAAAACAAATGGGTAGACCAGTGCACTCCAAAAACAAATAGGTAGATCGGAATGCTTCAAAAACAAATGGGTAGACCAGTGCCTCCAAAAACAAATGGGTAGACTGGAGCACTCCAAGAACAAATGGGTAGACCGGTACAGCTCTACAAGCAGTTAAAAGCCTGGTAGACTAGTACCTCTGCTAAATCCTAAAGAATTGTCACATGACCATCAAACCACGCCCACAAAATAAGCCACACCCACAGAACCGGTAGTAAAAAAATTTAGAACCCACCCCTGATGTGAGTACAGAAATGCCTGCTCTCACCCCGATGCTCTATTTCTTTTGATCTGCTAAGCATTGTTCAGTGATATTTGAATCTGGATATATTCTTTTAAACATTCAAACATTTGCTTTAATTAGCCCAGCCTTGTTGCTTCTGATTTAGAATAGCAGGGCCTAAAGATGTTATTTTCAAACATAGTATACTTTTGTCTAGTCTGTGATTGTTATTGTTCCAGTAATCTTACAAGGCTAAGCCCTGGTTGCCCAACCATAGCTCGCTCCTGAGCCTCATTATTACTGAATATTGAACTGTTATTTACACATATATTATATTATCCTGGTTGTATTAAGTTAACAGTGATATGCCTTATATATTCCATTGAATGAAGTAGCATAAAAGTACATATAATAAGAGATTAAATAAAATCAAAGTAAAACCTGTACATTCTCTCATATGTTTCTTTATACTGCTGACTCTTATTTCTATTTGTAGGAATTCAGATCAGGTGCCCGCAAAGAGAAAAATATTGCTTTCATGAGTATACAAGACCTTCACAAGTCTTCCTTTTTATTTAATGATGCAAGTGTTGTACTGGTCACAGCTAGGAAGGGAAAGCTTTATGTCAAACCTACATGGAGAAGGCAAGAAGGCAAGGGAAGAACCCTCCACACAATGGAAACAGAACAACTTCAGTGGTTCACTTTCCATCAGATACAGAATTGGCACATTGGGAATGATACACGCACTCATTGTCTTTTTGGGTGCTTAGTACATAATAATCATAAATATTGCTTGAAATGAAATTTCTGCTGTTGATCCCCAAATGTTGGGAAATGTTTGGTTTTTCCTGCCCATATACCTTTGGATTATTCTCAACTTGCTTCCCTTACATAAATATTAAACAATTTCATATTACTATCACATTATGGATCAGACTGTCTCACATTTTAAGGAAATGTTGTCACTTGATAAAAGTTCTAAGATGACTCAGAAAGGCTGGGAAAAAATCAACAAGTTGTCAGAGGTGAGAAAAATTTATGTATCAATAGAGCACTTCTAGTGTGTTCAAACTGTCCAGCAGTTTTCCTCCTCTTTTGGGCTTTCAAATAGGTCATATTTGAAAGCCCAAAGGATGTAGCTGCAAAAGCTGTCCACCTTAAACTTGTCAGATGGAACTTTGATCTTCCTTTCTCTTTCATGCCATGCATTATGTTTTATTAAATGGATCATGAGTTTCATCAAAGCCGAGGCTCATATTCTGCCTTTTACTCTGCAAAATAAATTTAAACATACCTTTTGCAGTCAATCCCTTTGTATACAATTTGACATAGATTATTAACAGAAAGAGAAAAGGAAAGAATCTGGGGAGAGAGAGACAGAGAGAAGAGGAAACAACTTGTGAAATCCAAATATTTGGCTTAAATCAGAAAATGAGCTGCAATTCAATGAGCTGTTGTAATATGTGAAGATCCAGCTGTCTATAAAAGACTCTAATGCTGGAAAAGATGAAAGAAAAAAAAAAAGAAGATAATGACTTGCAGCAAAGTGAATGGACTGGCTTACATTGTCATTGAATATACCATTGGAAGACCTGAAAGTCCAGATTACAGACAGATTGTTATAGAGAAAAGCTATCTATGTGGTTGCTAGAAGTCAAAAATTAATTGATAGCACATAATTCAATCAATCAATAATATTTTTGGACTTGTTAAATATCTCACAGATAATTCTCTCTTGGAGATTGCAAGTTGATGCAGTTTTCTTGGCAATATTTTGGAAATGGTTTGCTATTGCCTCCTTCCTAGGGCTGGGATACAGTGACTGGCCCAAGGTCATCCAGTCAACTTTCAAACCTAAAGAAGGCCAAGAACTCACAGTCTTCTGGTTTTTAGGCCAACACCTTAAGTTCCTTAAGGTGTTGGCCTTAAGGAACTTAAGGAGCCTTAACGAGCCTTGGTAGTACAGTGGTCTAAAGCACCCTGTTATTAAGACCAGCTGCCTGCAATTACTGCAGGTTCGAATCTCACCAGGCTCAAGGTTGACTCAGTCTTCCATCCTTTCTAAGGTAGATAAATTGAGGACCCAGTTGTGGGGGCAATAAGCTGACTTTGTATAAATATACAAAAGGATGAAGGCTATTGCTTAGCACATTGTAAGCCACCCTGAGTCTCCGGAGAAAGGCGGCATATAAATCAAATTTAAAATAAAAAAAATAAAAAAATAAAGATTTCACATGCAGTAAAATACAAAATAGACCTGAGATTTTATTATTATAAAATAATGTATTACTTTGGCAATCATATCATTGAAAGTTTTGAAAGCAAGAAGATTTCTTTGAGCAAATATCAATACATAATGGAACACCCAGCCCATATTATTTGGTTAGTATTTTTTATTGCATATATTGCCTAGAATATATTGCCAAGTGGGTCATATTCAACAAGTTATAAAAGTCTTTAAAACAAGAATTAGAAACAAACTAATTTAAAGTGTTGATTCTTTGTTTAGCCTGAAGATTCCAGTAAAACATCCCCAATATTTTCAAATTTGGATTGTTCCACAACTTTAATTTCTTATATGATTCAGGATCAAAATACATTAACTTATCCATTAAAGACCAAGGCTGGAAACAAAGGTGCCTTTTTAATATACCTGGTTCCTAAACTATGCCATAATTTCAAAGGTATTACATGCTTGCTTTCCAGATAGGCCCTGTGGATGGTTGCTACTGTATATATGATGGCTTATACTTCACATAACCATGAGGAAAGGCACAGAAATAAAAAGCAGCAGGCAAGAGAGAGGAGACAGAAACTAGAAGGGAGGCAACACGTGGGCACAGTAATTGCCATTGGTTGTGGTACATATATTAGTATTTATAATTATTGCAGTTAAGCATCCCAATTGTAGAGAAGAATGAAGTGGTACTGTTGTAGCCATAGTGTGGCTACATGTGATGTTATTTTAGGGTTGGCCACAGTATGAAGTGCACCAATTTCTATCATTCCTATGTAATATTTCTGGAGGTATATAGATCATAACCTTGCTTAGTTCTTTCCTATTTTGGCCAGGAACCCAGTGATCACTGAAGCATATATGTCAATAAAAATAGTGTGTTGCATTTATCTCCAAATATTTTGGTTCCTTATGAAGGTAGACATTTTCCCCACAACAGTCCAAAGAAGGTGTAATCATAAAAAGTATTTTCCAAAGATAATACAGATGTTTAAAAAATTTATTTATTTATTTATTTATTTATTTATTTATTTATTTATTTATTTATTTATTTATTTATTAGATTTCTATACCGCCCTACTCCCGAAGGACTCAGGGCGGTGCACAGCCAAACAATAAAAACACATACAATACAAAATTTAAAAACAGAATAAAATCAAATTAAATAATTTTGGCCCCGACAAATTTAAAACCCCAAACTTTTAAAACCAATTTAAAATTGAATATATAAAATACTAAAAGATATTTAAAATTTTAAAAATCTTTTATAAAAGAGGGGGAAAATTAGGCCAGGCCAGCCTGGTGAAATAGTAAGGTCTTTAAGGCGCGGCGGAAGGTGCGCAGATCCGGGATCCTCCGTATCTCTAGGGGGAGCTCGTTCCAGATAGGTGCCCCCACAGAGAAGGCTCTCCCCCTGGGGGCCGCCAGTCAGCATTGTTTGGCTGACGGCACCCGGAGGAGCCCCTCTCTATGGGAGCGTACCGGCCGGTGGGAGGCTATTGGTGGTAGTAGGCGGTCCCGCAAGTACCCGGGTCCTAAGCCATGGAGCGCTTTAAAGGTGGTAACCAGAACCTTGAAGCACACCCGGAAGACTACCGGGAGCCAGTGCAGCTCGCGCAGGAGGGGTGTTACATGGGAACGCCATGTCGCTCCCATTACCACCCGCGCGGCCACACTCTGCGCCAGTTGGAGCCTCCGGGTGCTCCTCAAGGGGAGCCCCATGTAGAGAGCGTTGCAATAGTCCAGGCGGGAGGTGACAAGGGCATGAGTGACCATGCGTAATGAGTCCCGATCCAGAAAGGGACGCAACTGGTGAATCAGGTGAACCTGATGAAAAATCGTCCCGGTCACGGCCGTCAAGTGCTCTTCTAAAGACAGCCGTGAATCCAGGAGGATGCCCAAGTTGTGAGCCCTCTCCGTGGGGGCCAATGATTCACCCCCAATAGTCAGTGATGGCGTCAACTGACTATATCGGGACGTCGGAAACCACAGCCACTCAGTCTTGGATGGGTTGAGCCTGAGCCTGTTCCTCCCCATCCAGATCCGTACGGCCTCCAGGCACCGGGACATCACTTCAAGGGCATCGTTGGGGTGATCCGGGGTGGAGATGTACAGCTGGGTGTCGTCAGCGTACTGATGGTACTCCACCCCGAAACCACGGATGATCTCACCCAGCGGCTTTACATAAATGTTGAACAGGAGAGGCGAGAGGACCGTCCCTTGCGGCACCCCACATATGAGGGGCCTCGGGGTCGACATCTGTCCCCCTGTCAACACAGACTGCGACCGGTCAGAGAGAAAGGAGGAGAACCACCACAACACAGTGCCTCCCACCCCCAACTCTTCCAACCGGTGCAGCATGATACCATGGTCGATGGTATCAAAAGCCGCTGAGAGATCTAACAGGACCAGGACAGAGGAGCACCCCCTGTCCCGAGCCCTCCAGAGATCATCAACCAACGCGACCAATGCCGTTTCCGTGCTGTACCTGGGCCTGAAGCCCGACTGGAACGGATCCAGATACGTCGTTTCATCCAGGTGCTGGGGGAGCTGTTGCGCGACCACACTCTCAACAACCTTCGCAACGAAGCGAAGGTTGGAGACCGGACGATAATTTACCAACATTGCCGGGTCCAGGGAAGGCTTCTTGAGGAGAGGCCTCACAACCGCCTCTTTCAAGGAGGCGGGAAAGTCACCCTCACTCAGCGAAGCATTTATAATCCCCTGGAGCCAGCCTCGTGTCACTTCCTGGGAAGCCAGTACTAACCAGGAAGGACACGGGTCCAATAAACAAGTGGTCGCGTTCAGTCTACCCAGAATCCTGTCCATGTCCTCAGGAGTCACAGGATCAAACTCATCCCAGATAACATTCTCAAGACCTGCCCCTGTCTCTCCCCCTGAGACTACCCAGTCGGAGTCCAAATCTTCCCGAATCTGAGTGATTTTGTCATACAGATACTGAACAAAATCCTCGGCTCTACCCTCCAAGGGGTCCTCCCACGCTTCCTGGTGGAGCAGGGAGCGGGTCACCCTAAAGAGGGCGGCCGGGCGATTATCTGATGACGCAATAAGAGCAGCAAAATAACTACATTTCGCTGCTTTTATCGCCACTAAGTAATTTCTAATGTGGGATCTTACTAGTGTCCGGTCAGATTCAGAAAGACTGGCCCTCCAACTACTCTCTAGGCGTCTTTTCCAGCACTTCAACTCCCTCAGCTCCTCGGTAAACCAAGGAGCCAATTGAGATCGGCGCCGGGTCAGAGGCCGCAAAGGCACGACCCGATCCAGAGCACCAGCAGCCGCCCTATCCCAGGCGGCCACCAGGTCTCTAGTCGAGGCGTGTGCCAGAACCTCAGGAAATGGCCCAAGCTCCGTCTGGAATCTGTCAGGTTCCATCAGGCGCCTGGGACGGAACCATCTTACTGGCTCCACCTCCCTGCGGCGGGGTGCAGAGGTTCAAAAGTCGAGACGAAGGAGAGAGTGATCTGACCATGACAAGGGTTCAGTAACTATATCCCCTATATCAAGATCCCTCAACCACTGTCCAGAGACAAAAACCAGATCCAGTGTGTTTCCCCCTGTGTGGGTAGGGCCATGAATTAACTGGGTCAGGTCCATAGCTGTCATGGAAGCCATGAACTCCCGAGCCATCTCCGACATCTCACCCACGGACAGCAGGTTGAAATCCCCCATGACCATAAGCTTAGGGGTATCAACTGCCACCGCGGCGATGACGTTGAGTAGCTCGGGCAGGGCTGTTGCCACATGGCAGGGAGCCAGGTACGTGATCAGCAAACCCATCTGAACCCCATGACCCCATTTCACAAAAAGGGATTCACAGCCGGCCGTCTGAGGAACAGTGGCCTGCCTCGGTCTCAGACCTTCTTTAATGATAACCGCTACCCCCCCTCCCCTCCCCTGTGACCTTGGCTGATGGAATGCTTGGAAACCTGGCGGGCACATTTCAACGAGGGGAACCCCCCCTCCTGGCCCAACCAGGTCTCCGTGATACCTGCCAGGTCCGCACCCCCCTCCTGAACAAGATCACAGATGAGGGGAGCTTTATTTACTACGGACCTGGCATTGCACAGCATCAGCCGAAGGCCTGGGTCCTGAGGGTCTATGCAACCTGAGGAGCGAGTAGAGCCTTGGGGGCCGGAGCATGCCACCGCTCGTAGACAGCGAGTGCGCACTCCCCTAACACGATATGGCCCCCTGCTCCCGCCATATCTACCCCTCCCACCTACAGTACTGATGTTCAAAAAACTATCCGGACAAGCTCTAACCCCCCCTCGATCCCGGGTCCCCCATCCCCCACGCCACGCTTCACTGCCAGACCCGACCCTCCCCCTTGTGGGTTATCCCCCATACCCACAGCCCAAATTCCAAACTGACCCTCCCCCTCCCTGGGACCCCTTAAAAATTTGACTAAAAATTTCGTTAGAAAACCCCTCAATCCCCTCGTTTTCACATGCATTTCACATGTAGTTGAAAATCTGGTAGGTTGAAGCTGCCATCTTTCTAAGGTAACCTCAATTTGGCCAAGAATGCTTGAGGGATTTTAGAGTGCCATAACAATTTTCTCATTAACTTATCTATGTAAAGCATCTAATAGGAATTAATATTGGAATCCCTCTTAGAATACACATTAATCTCAATGAGATATTCATTTTGACAAAATTAATCATGCCCCAAAGACTTAATGGGAGTTTTAACCATCAATTTACATCTAGTAAATTTGCGTCTATATATTTAGTAATATTTAATTTGACCTATTATAGGTGCCTTCAAGTCAGTGTTGACTCCCGGCAACTGCCTGAAGAAGTCCTTGTGGTTTTCTTGGTGAAATTTCAGAAGTGGTTTGTTACAGCTTGCTTCCTAGGGCTGAGAGAGAGGGACTGGCACAAGGTCAGCTGGCTGCCCGGCTTAAGGCAGAATTAGAACTCTCCTGATTTCTAACTTGATGTCTTAATCACTACACCAAATTGTTTCCTTTAGAATAGAATAGAATAGAGTAGAATAGAGTAGAGTAGAGTAGAGTAGAGAGTAGAGTAGAGTAGAGTAGAGTAGAGTAGAGTAGAGTAGAGTAGAATAGAATAGAATAGAATAGAATAGAATAGAATAGAATAGAATAGAATAGAATAGAATAGAATAGAATAGAAATTTTTATTGGCCAAGTGTGATTGGACATACAAGGAATTTGTCTTGGTGCATACGCTCTCAGTGTACATAAAAAGAAAAGATACATCTTTATCTTAATACTATGTCTGATATAGTTATAGAAATGCATATCTTACGGCAGCTTACAAATATAGTGGATCCTAAAGGCATGAGATTCTAGAGCCAGTCTGATATAGTGGCTAAAGCACCAAGCTAGAAACCAGAGCTACTTCTTTCAGGGCTGGTTCCAGTCACTGTTGATGGGAGAGAAAGTTTGAGTCTGAAGCCCCTCAGTTATGGGATGCCTCATGGTTCTACTCCTCTCCCTGCTGCTGCTTCACACCTACATGAACTTTCAAGTTGGAGGGGTGGGCATCAGTTGATACAGTGTTTATACCATTGTCCATTTATATGAGATTTCCTAAATGAGTTCTGCCAAAGCTTCTGCTACTTGGCATCCAAAGGCAGATTAATTTTTTAAAAAAATATTTCTTGCTATTAGCGCAAAACAAGAGTTGGGAAATTGAAACTAAATATATCATACTGAATACCTATTACTAAGTGAAATATAAAGGAATTAAATTATTTAAAAATATCTTTAGTTGATTCAATATATAGATTTAGCTGGAATAGGATTGTGATCTTTTTTTTTATTGCCTGGGAACATACTCTTTTCTCATTACCTTGTTGCAGCCATAACAAGAAATTCATACAAAACCAGGCCCTAGAGGTTTCTGAATAGGTATAACCACTGAACTGTACCAGGTGGAAAGTAACCCAAAATAAGTCTGTAATTACCAGCTTCCCTAATATTAAAAGACAAAGCTTTTTCTCTTTTAGATATAGTACAGTGATGGCTAACCCTTTTGCCATCACGTGCCAAAAGTGTGGGGAGTGTGGGGAGTTGCTCGTGCACGTGCCCACACCCATAATTCTATGCGCCCCATCCCCCGTACATGAGTGTGTGACCCCCCGATGCTCCCCCTACTTTTGGCATGCGATGGCAAGGTAGGCCCGTTTTTCGCTCTCCCCAAGCTCCAGAGTCTTTCCAGGATGCTGGGGAGGGCAAAAATGGCCTTTCCCACTCCCCCAGAGGCCCTCCGGAGGCCGGAAACAGCCTTTTTCCTGATTTCCAGTGGGTCCAAAAGGCCCAAAAATCAGCTGGCCAGTGCGCGCATGCACGCCGGAGCTGAGCTCGCATGCCCACCAATATGGCTCCATGTGCCACCTGTGGCACGCGTGCCATAGGTTCACCATCATGGATATAGTACATTTGCAAAATGTAAATGTCAATACTATGAATACTGTATCATTTAATGTTTACATACATTTTTCCATTATAATATCTAGTCTGCTGCACTGCATTCTGCTGCCACATTCTAGGTCTCTGACAAATATATATATATACATATACATATTGAAAAATACAAAGCATTAATCCAAGTCAATTATCTCTGTACACAAAAGGGAAAGAAATTCATCCTATTTTGCTTGATATATTCAAAAGGTGAACTTTGAACAAAGTGTCTGTGTCTGTGGTTCCATGGCACAGCTGTTTTTGTTGGCTGCTCTCATGAAGTAAAATGAGGGTGAGGCTGCATTCCTTATGTAAGCAGGCAAAATCCAGTTATTGGAAGGACTATAAAAAGGCAGTCCAGAATTTGCTAGTGGTTCAGAGGCCATAGATTTTTATATTTTCCTACAGTTCAACAGTATTTAAAAGAGATTAATTCATTCCTCTTTTATTTTGACTCCTTCACCTTTTTATTTACTTGTTATTTGCTGTTTGTAAAGGGTGACACAAATGTTAGAAAATGTGGATAACAAATGTAGTATATATTTGCATAATCACATCTAAATGTTAAGTATGTGAAC
Source organism: Pituophis catenifer annectens (assembly GCF_029215685.1). Lineage (NCBI taxonomy): Eukaryota > Metazoa > Chordata > Lepidosauria > Squamata > Colubridae > Pituophis > Pituophis catenifer. Next base: position 34,142,649 of record NW_027256881.1, on the reverse strand, counting down.
ATTAAGGAAAGTGTACACTTTAAAGTATACCACACAGCTTTAAATTGCATAAAGAAAAATAATACAATTTCTGGCATGGAAATCTAGATTCCATTTTTTCCTGATGCAAAAATTTTACTTGGAGTACACCTCATATCTAGGAGATTATGCTGCTCCAAAAATGTGTATTAAAATTTAAAAACTTTAATTGTGTAGAGTAACGATTAAAATTCTGACTTCAGGGTCCAAAGTATTATTCCTTGAAGCTTGAGATCTGAATGGAAGTCTCTTTTAGATCTTAGCACCTCCAGAGACAAATTGGAGAGCGTGGTTTCATCAATATTTTCATGAAACATGAAGGGTTTTAAAAGTCACATAAAGCACACATAATTGCGTTTTCCCTGTCCTCTTAATCTTGATTCCCCCCACTTCGGATTATGGGGGAAAAAAAACCCCTTGTAAATTATGGTCAATCCTTAAAAAAATTCAAGGATTTTCCCTCAGATTTCACTGATTAGAGAACTTTCTGCTTCTCCTGTATCCATTCAAAATGAATAACCTGTCAGAAAAAAGAGAGGAGAGATTTTTATCTTCTTTTTTAAACAAATTGATGGATTTTAGGTAATTTTTTGTTGAAAAATCAGAGCCATAATTCAGTACCATCCTTATTTGATTGGTTCTGTTGAGAGAATTCTTTTGCCAACAGAAGCTATAGTTGATCCCTCTTTTACAAATGAAGGCAAATATATATGTCCTGGGATAATGTTGCAGGATCCAATCTGGGTCACTCACCGGGACCAGAGATTTAGTCTTCTGAGCTTTTGGATTTGTGCTGGGGCCCATCTTCAGGGAACTTCTCTCACACACTTTGAATCTGAAACCTTGGAAGATTGAAGCTCTGGCCCTGGTGACTGATCCAGATTAGATCCTGATTCCTCTTTTCTTTGCAGCCATTTTGCCCTCTATAAATTTGTTCTGGGAACTTGGAAAGGGGATATTGCACAGGGAGACAAACACTGGGTACAATAGCTTACTTTTAATGAACAAAAGAACACTTTCCTTAAAAATCCCTGGATGTCATTGGAAATATTATTGCCTGGTAAAACATAGGATGCCTGCATGCTTGACCATTGACAATTAAAATATGCACCAAGCTCCATACCCTAACTGAGAATTTAAAATATTTTTCACCTTTGCGGAAAAAAAAACCCTACATTTAAAAAAAGCAAAATGAAGAGCAGTCATTTTGAAATGACTGAAATAGTTTTTGGGCATCGATGTGCTTACTCCAGCTAACAAAAAAGAAAGGAAATTTTTAGGCAAGGTTATGGTTTGAACTTAATGGATTTTGCTTTTACACAATCACATACAGGCTTGCTCTGTCGAAGTATTCATATTTTATTTCAGTAAATTAAGCTTTGCAGAAACATCCTGATCATGTACAGTACATTTCAGAACTCAGAACAAAAGTTTAATAAAGTCAGGTATGGTTAGTTCCTGGATGGAAGATTATTAAGAAATAGATGGTAGATTCATAAAAGCTAAACAACAAGAAGACAGCCCGCAAAGGTTAAGGTGACCTAGAGAACCAACAGATTAAATAGCCTAGAGAAGCAACTGAGTCTAAAGAAAGAATTTTCTTGACTTGCTTCCTCAGCCTGAGTAACTTGACTGTTTGACTGTGATTGGCTGAGATCAGATGAGTTGGATTCAGAATATATTTAGTGCCTGTGTAAGCAATGGGAAAGATACATGCCACTCCTGAGGAAATGAACTCTCCTGTCACGTGCCCATGTGTATCATCATCATCATCATCATCATCATCATCATCATCATCATCATCATCTGTTATAATCTATTCATTGAGTTTGTTTTATTTCTTTTTAAAATTTCCAGCTAGTTTATGACCTGCTCAATATGATGAGTTATTACCACATTATTCATACATGCTGACTATGTAGAATAAGCAGTCTGAGTATTATGGCTGAACTGCAGCCAGCCATACACCTCCTTCCTTCTTTCTCTCTCCCTCCCTCCTTCCCTCCCTCCCTCCCTCCCTCCCTCTCCCTCTCCATCCCCCACTCCAACTTGCAGAACAGCTGCTAAGTATTCCAGCCATATACTTGCATGCCAATCATGCATATATTATATAGCCTCATTTTGCAATGAATAAAAGTTTGCTTAACCAAATATTTTGCATTTTTATTTTTGACACTGCATATATATTAAGACCTGCAATAGCGAAACAGCCACAGAAATACACAGGTTTAAAACAGAGCATTATAACCAGACTCATGCACACTTAATCCTAGGGAGCTTTATTTGGAATTAATTCCTAGCCCTTCAATGTAGTCTTAAATGTTGGCAAATTTCTACTAGAATATTTTTATTAAAGTTGAGTTGAGGTGGAGTGACTAAGCACCTTCAGGAAGGCAGCCTAGAATAAAAATTATTGTTTTTTTTAGGGGAAGGCAACCAAGCAGGCAAGCAGAAAGAGAGGGACTAAGTCAGGCAGCATGTCATTCCTTTTCCTAATCATGATTTTTCTTTTAAAAAAAGAAAGAAATCAGTTATATGGTATTTGTTCCTGATAGGAACATTCTCGTCAAAGACAAGGTGATAGATGAGAGATTCATGCAAATGTGTTCAAAGATTTCATTTGTACAGTTAATTAATTATTTAATTGCATCATTATGTTTACTTTTTCACAAAATATTGTTTCCTCCCCCCCCCCAACCCCTGGAATAATTTGGTATATATTCAGCTGAAAAGCAATTCACAGGAACAAACAAAATCTTTAGGATAGAATAACAGAGTTGGAAGGGACCTTGGAGGTCTTCTAGTCCAACCCCCTACTTAGGTAGGAAACCCTACACCACCTCAGCCAGATGGTTATCCAACATCATCTTAAAAAATTCCAGTGTTGGAGCGTTCACAACTTCTGCAGGCATCCTAAAATGCAGTGCCCAGAACCTCATCCATATAGGGTGAGAGAACAATGACTGTTCTTGATCTTGACATTATTCTTCTATTTTTGGCATTTCCTTTATTGCAGTTGCATTATATTGCTGATTCATGTTCAAGTTAAGTGGTTAAGGCATCAGGCTAGAAAGTGGGAGATTGCAAGTTTAAGTCCTATCTTAGCCATGAAAGCCAAGTGGATGACTTTGGGCCAGTTGTTCTCTCTCAGTGCTACCAACCTCACAGGTTGCTGTTCTGGGAAAAATAGGAGGCAGATGTGTTGGATATGTTTGCCACCTTGAGTTATTTGTAAAAATAATAAAGGTGGTTAAATAAGTAAGTAAGTAAGTAAGTAAGTAAGTAAGTAAGTAAGTAAGTAAGTAAGTAAATAAACAAACAACCTGTATATATTGCATGTCCTGTTGTTTCGTCTCATCCTATACTTTTATTTTTTCCTATCCAAATATGAATTTTTTCATTTCTCTCTGTTAACATTAATTATTTGCCCATTTCTGCCCATTGATCCAGCTTTTCAAGATCTTAATAAAACTTGACTCTGTCTTGTAAGGCAGTGTTCTTAACCTTGGTAGCTTTAAAATGAGTGAACTTCATATTCCAGAATTTCCCAGGTAGCCATGCTGCTCACTGCTCTGAGATTTTGCTATCCCCTATGACCATCCTTGTCGTCTTCAAATTTTATAATTAAATGTTCTAAAACCTCATTCAATACAATTATAAATATGTCAAACAACACAAAGCCTTAACAGAGTCTGCAGTATAACACCTGAAACTTTTTTCTAGTGTGATTTGAAAGCATTGATATACTGTTGGTAGTGATTATTCACCAGCTCTATATTATCCAGTGATAAATCCATTTGAGCAGTTCTCTCTTGGTGAAAAGACCAAAGCAAAGAATGAATTGAGGAAATCTTCTGTCTTCCCGTCACTGTTATTATTCTGCCATCCTGTTCTATCAGCAGGCCTGTCCCATCTTTTTTCTTCCTTTTACCACTGACGTTGCCAAAAAGCCTTTTGATGTTGTAGTTGCTTTTAGCCTCACTGCAAGCCCAAGTTTATTTTGTGCTTTAGCCTTTCTAATTTTCTTGCTACAGATATTAGCTACTTGCTGCTATATCTCCGGGATGATTATACCCATCTTTCATTTCCTATACATGTTCTTTTCAAACCTGAGCTTCATCAAAAATTCCCTATGCATCCACAGTTTCCAATGCTGCCCTCATTTTTTTTCTCATTTGAAAGATATGCAGTTGTACTTCCAGTACCTTAATTTTAAAAGTTTCCAACCCTCCTATGTTCTTTTTAATCTGCCATACTCCCCTGCTACATTCCTATTTGTTTGCTAAGTGAGCTCATTCTCAGAGGAGCTAGCTTCCTTATATGTCCCCTGAAGCTGCCTCAACTAGGTCAACAGAAAACAATGCTTGAAAACAAACAGTGGACAATTGACAGCCATCAGCAGCAGGATGTAAAATCAGGAGCACTCTGGGGAACAATTAGCAATCAATCAGAAGAATTCAGGAAACAGTCAGCAATCTCTCCACCTGCTTGCTTCCGCTCTCTTCTTCCTTCTCCTCTGCCTCTTCCTTCCTTTACTTCTTCTTGCCAAATTTCTGTTTACTCATCCAGTAACGATCAAATGCTGCAATATCTGATGGAATTCCCCAAAGGATCTAGTTCTTTAAAGCAGCTCACATTCAACGAAAAAAGAAGTATTCTCGTATATTCAAAATAGGCAGATTTACTGAAATACGCAAGGAATTATCCCAAAGGTGTTTTTTTCAAGAGGGAACTGGAATTTCTTGATTTTATTTGAAGACATTTTGCTTCTCATCCAAGAAGCTTCTTCAGCTTTGACTGAATGGTGGGGAATGGAAGGATTTATATTCCTTGCAGACAACTGGTCATTTGCATTCTTTTAGAGAGTCATTGAGGACACTTGGAGCTTTGTCTGTGTCCTCAGAGTCACCTAAGTCGTAAAAATGGATATTGAGCCTTTTTGCAACTGCTGAAAGAACTGTGTTGTGGAACTGTGCTTTCTGCAGGATGTTTTCTGCCCTGTATCCCTTCACTGTTGAACACGGGCACAATTTTTTTTAAAAAAAAGAAAGTCCAGTTGTCTCTTGAAAAAGCACCTGTCGAGTCCTACCAGAGCTCGCCATTGCTGGGGGGGCGTCTGGGAAGATGCCAGGACATTGCCCTTGTGGTAACGGGAAGCCGAGCAGTGAGACGGCCAGTGCAAGATGGTGCGGCACACACACCCATCAGCCTCCCATTCAGTTCCTGATCGGTGACATTCGCTGTTGGCGATGTTTGATGATGTCAGGATCCGTCAGAATTGCCATAACCGCTAAACAGCTGATTGGAGGGGGGTTATAGGACTATTAAGTGCTGGATGCTAGTTTAAGGGTTAATTTTGTGATAAATAGTGTTGTGTTGCGGTTGCGCACAGTGCTGACTTTGAACCAACCAACCGACTTGTGCTTTGCTTTTGGCTGTGAATCTACAATAACCTGAGTAAACCTTGAAATCTCATCCCTGCTTGTGGTGGTTTATTACGTTCGCGGCTCGAGACGAAAGACAAGCCGAGAGCACCTTTGGGACAAACATGACGTGGATGATTGAGAATCTCCACAGACATTTAGCTATGCACTTTGGGATGAACACCCTTCGAATGAATGAATGAATGAATGAATGAATGAATGAATGAATGAATGGAGTATGAATGGATTTCCAAAAATTGCATGCTACAGCAACCATTTTCCCTTCAGTTTGAGATGCAGACAACACAGACTCATCTCCAACTGCCTATTCCTGTGTTCAACAGTGAAGGGGCACAGGGCAAAAAACATCCTGCAGAAAGCACAGCTCCATAATATAGTCCTTTCAGCAGTTCCAGAAAGGTTCACACCAGTGGCTTCAATGACTCTAAAAGAATGCAAATAACCAGCTGTCTGCAAGGAATATAAATCCTTCCATTTCCCCACCATCAAGTCAGAGCTGAAGAAGCTTCTTGGATGAGAAGTGAAATGTCTTCAAAGAAAAACAAGAAAGTCCTGTTGCCTCTTGGAAAAGTTCCTTTGGGACAACCATAACCTGGATGATTGAGTATCTCCACAGACATTAAGCAAGGAATTAGATTCCAGAATTTGGGAAAGTGGACATGTGTTCCTTGGCCCTCATTTATCAATTAACATTTTAAAATAGGACTTGATTTAATGGGGAGACTGCTAATCACATATTTGATAACATGAAAATATTCATATGTTCTTTCACTGCAATATTTTGAAAATGTCCACTTTCATTCCTAGGATTAGAGAATTTCATCACCCAAAGTCCCAGATCCCTCTCTCCCTCCCTCCCTCCCTCCCTCCCTCCCTACCCCCTCTCTCTCTCTTCTCTCTCTCTCTCTCTCTCTCTCTCTCTCTCTCTCTCTCTCTCTCTCTCACACACACACACACACACACACACACACACATTTTATCTGCCTTTTCAGATTTGCTCTAGTTCAAACTTTATGCATCTATTAAAAAAAATATCAATTAAAGGAATGAAAATTTAAAGAAGGGATAAATCAGTTTCAGTTGTATTTGATCCAAAGAAACCATTTCACACCCCTTTCAATTATCCAAAGCCCATTTTAAACAAAAATAAAAATCTTTGCATTGTTCTCTGAAAGAGAGAAAAGTACTTGGAATAAAGTACTGTAATACAATTGTTGTATTCTCTTCATAGCTTTCTTTTGAACTGTAGACAGTGAGAACTCTATCCTCACTCTTAGCCCTTTCCTTTCCTTTCCTTTCCTTTCCTTTCCTTTCCTTTCCTTTCCTTTCCTTTCCTTTCCTTTCCTTTCCTTTCCTTTCCTCACTGTTTGTTTTATAAACTAATGGTTAACCACACGCATATTGGGCAAGTTATAGGGTGAGATGGTAATCGCTTTCTAATCTATATTTTAACAGTAAAATAAATTAGAACACTGTTTAATTAAAACCTTCTTATGAGAATGAACAGATAGTTGCAATTAGTTTTGGGGACAAAAAGTGTCCAATAAATTACATGCTCCACTGTTATAGAATTCTAGCATTTTTCATTTGATCCAGAAAAAGGAAGGAGCCTATCACAGAAGTAAAAATATAATAAATTATTATAAAATAATATGAATTTTAAGAACTGGAAAGTCCCCTTAACTATTCCAATATGTTTAATTTAACATCGAAGCACCCAGGGTATATTTTAATTTAATAACAAATTATTTCAATTGAGACCTTATAAACTACCCAGCTTTGAAACCTTTTGCAATGGCCATGCTCGTTAAGCAGAGTTTTAGTTTCTCTTAGCTCTTGTACTTATTAGCCTGAACCCTGTTTAACTCAGGCTTTTTATTAGTCCAACAATTTTTAAAACAAGGCGAGTTCACTCATTAGTAGATGAAGGATGGCTGTTTTTTCAAAGAGGAGCATGGTCCACTTTGATGCTGTTGTCTTGTTAAATCTGGAAAGGATTTGGCAGGGTTTTGATGAAAGCTGCAAAAGAATAAAAGCAGAAAGGGAGCAGATATCCTATAAGTATTTTCTTCCTTGCACAGTTAACTGCAAAACAGAAACCGAGCCACCCAAAAATGACCAAGACACAAAGGCTGCAATCTAAACTATTAGGCCACAGAGACGGGTGGGGTATCTTTTAGAATTCCAGACCATCCAATAATTTCCAGATGAAGGACCTGATGTTCTTACCACCCATAGACCAATAAAGAACTCCTTCTCTGAATGTATATCTTACATGCGATCACACATCATGACCACACATTCTATAGGTAATCCTCAACTAATGACCACTCATTTAGCAGAAGATACAACATCAACAAAGAAATGGTTCTTATGACCATTTCTTGAAATTTTAGCTCTCTCAGCACCCCTATGGTCACATGATTGCAATTTGGGCGCTTGGCAGCCAAATAGCATTTATGATGATTGCAGCATCTTGTGGTCATGTGATCACGGTCATGTACCCTTCCCTGCTGCTTTCTACAAGCAAAGTCAATGGGGAAGCCAATAGGGAAGATTGCAAGTTACCCCTGTAAGTCACTCCAGCTGCTTTTTCTCTCAAGAAGCTTGTGTTCTTGTACTCCGTAATGTGCACACCTGCAGTATCTCCCTACACCCACTCCCACCAGCAGCCACCCCTAGTATGGCTACATTTGCACTGTAGCAGCTAGCATCCAGCTTGCCAGCCTTCTTGGATGATACCCAGAACTTGCAACTTTCTGCCAATTTCCCCATTCACTTTGCTTACTGAAGGCCAGCAGGCAATCACCAGAGGGTCCATACTTAATGACAATCCTCAATGACAGCAACAGACTGCAAGGGTTGCTGTTGTTAAGCAGATTGGTGACATGATATAGCATTTTATGATCACTTAGTGACAGAAATTTCAGAGCCAGTTACTGCCATTAAACACTTGTAACTTCATGAACAACCTAATTTCATAAAATTTTAATATTTTCATTCTAAAAACTTGCAAGATGTCACATAAGAATGACAGAAACCTAAACACCTAAAAATCTTCCATGAGATTACTGAAATCTTGTTAGCTTTAAGAATCCTAGGTAATTTTGACAATTTAATATCTTGCTAAATATACTATTGGTTAATTTAATTCTGTAAGTAATATTCACTGCTTGGATTGTCAACTGGAGTCCATATGTGTTATTTAACTTAGCTCTGGACTTTTGCTATATTGTGGAAAAATGCCATCCTTTTAGAAGCAGGTGATATCACCAGGCTGCTGATTGATTTGGATTTTATATTATGTATCACAATTTTGTATTATAGGTCTTACTGACATATTTTCAGCATTTATATTCTTATTTCAGCTAAACATTCATTTTAAAACAAGGGAAAATTGGATGGAATGAACTTTGTTTATTGATTGATTGATTGATTGATTGATTGAATAGGCATAATAGTCCTGTGTTGTGAGCGGTGCAGTGGCCTAAAAGTGGAGAATTTACCTCACAATCAGGAGGCTGTGTGTTCGATCCTAGGTGGTGGCAGATATTTCTCTCTTTGAGCACAATGAGAAAATATCTGTTGCAAATCTGCATTGGCAATAGGAAGGGCATCCGGCCAGTAAACACTCAGCTCCATTCAGTTGCCCAGACTCCACCCCGATGCAAGGGATTATGGGGTCATTAAAAGACGACGACAACAACAATAATAGTCCTGTGTTGTGTTTTTCATTAAATTCACATTAATTCCATTTGGGGGTAGACGAACCTCCCTTTTTCATCAGCCACATCCCAATAATGGAGCTGGTGCTTGACTTCTAGACTGCCAGTTAATTTTGTTAGAATGCTTTGCCAACTAAATGATGCTAGTTTCCCAAGGGGCACATATTTTTGTGAACCTGGCTAGTAAAGTTATGCAATTATTTTATACATGCACCCCACCCCACAGTCCTATTTTCAAAATGCTTTCAGTGGTGGGTTCCAATCGGTGTTACCACTAGTTCACTTCGCGCACGCACAGTGATTTCCAGAACAGCTGAGGCAGGCAATCCACTCTGCTGTGCCTTTCAGCTGGGGTAAAAACAAAGGAATAAAAGGAACCTATAGTGCAGGGGCGGGCGAGAGGACCCAGCTGATGGTCAGAGCGAACCGGTTCGCTAACACATGAACATTTCCACTACCGGCTCTCCCGAACCAGGGAGAACCAGTAGCAACCCATCACTGAGTACTTTGTGAGTTAAAAGACAGAAGAAGAAAAAACATCCCCATTATAAAGTGTAGATACTATTCACTTCACTGTAGTCACTGAGAGTCTCCCCTGAAACACACCCAATGATACTGAGAGAGAAAAAGAAGCCTCACTTTCTTACAGACCATTAATTCTCACACCAAGCATTATTGCCTCACCCTGTTCACCCACAATTATACAAATTATACACTGCTGAAGGCCTTTGCATGCCTGCTGTGTGTTTTATTTGTTACTCTGCAATAGCCCGGATTGTACCGGCTTCTGAAGCAGAGACAGTTAGTCAAGTTGACTCTCGCAGCTTCCTTAAAACAAAATGGAACAAAGCAAAACTTAATCCCATTTAATAGGGCTCTTAATTTCCCAGCGGATACAGTTCTATTTCTTATAGAATAGCAATAGCAGAAACTCACACCCCATTCGGCAACATTTACCATCTGCACAGCAGTCATTGGGTAGGGAGAGAGGATGGGAAATAGCACAGCATCTTGCAAGTTCAGCTACATCTGCTTGCAAACACTTCCAATGAGGTCAGGTTACATCCTTCCACCTCTTCAGATTTATCTTAGGGTTCAGGGGAAAAAGGACTGACATGTGACTGTGTCACTGTATCAATATTAAATTACATGTGGTATAAACATTTGCAAATTATCATCTTGATTTCTCCAGACTGAACCTGCACATATCATCCCTCATAAGTAAGGACAGCTGGAATATGTTACAATATTGGTAAATGAATACATGGTGGTCCCTGAATTATGAAAGTCTCACCCAATACATCTGCCTAGGATGATAACAGCTATTGGTACTACAATACCCAAATTATCCAGTTTCTGCTCTATGCAGGGATAGATCCACATACGTCAGACTTCCTTCAAGTGGTAAAAATACTCTTAATTCTTCTATAGAGGATATCCAAAGTGTCTTTCTAGTTTTACAGTTTTAGGGAAGTGTGACTTCACAAATATGCTTGTGAAGTAGTAGATCAGGAAGGCATAAATCTTTTCTCATCATCATTTTTTTCCCACATGTATTAACTGTTTTCTGTTTCAGGCATATACTGCACATATTAGGTCAGTTTTGTAGCTTTTGTTGGCATGTAGCTATTTTGCTACCATCTGCAGCCTTTGTGTGCCATTATTATATTAATTTGGGGAAGTGATTGCAGCCTACACAGTAGCATGCATTATGCCAGAAATATGTCCAGGGTTAAGTATGTGATACTCATTATAATTTGTAGCACTTGAAATGTATTTGATGCAGCCAGTATAGGCAAACTCATGTTGAATCATATGAACACAGATTTTTTTTGGTAGCCTGATCTCACGCATCCTCATTCGGAAACATGTTTTGTTGATTCAATAAAAACTATTAATATTAATTAATTAATTAATTTTGGATACTGCTTTTATGGTTTCTAGAGCTGCAATTGAATGTGATTCAGCCAAAGTAGAATTATTTCTATCAGCTGAAAGAAATCTGACCTTCATTGTTCTGCTGATATAACTTCCATTGCTTTGACTAAATTTGTAACAATCCATTCTGTTTTAATTTATTTATTTATTTATTTATTCATTTATTTATTTGCTTTAATTTATATGCCGCCCTTCTCCGGAGATTCAGGGCGGCTTACAATGCATTAAGCAATAGCCTTCATACTTTTGTATATTTATAGAAAGTCAGTTTATTGCCCCCTCAATCTGGGTCCTGGAACACAATATTGTTCCCTCTTGTTTCCATTCATTTGAAGATCAGGGTCTTTAATCCCCCCCCTCTCTCTCTCTCATCTATCTACCATCCATCCATCCATCCACCTTAAAATCTTTAAAAAGAAAGATAAAAACTAAGAACTAATACATAGTATAAAGAAAAGAAGAAAAAAGATCCAGAAGCCAAAGCCAATGCCAAAAGTGAAGGAAAATTACAACACATCTATAAAGAAGTAGTTCCTGATTTTCTTTACAGATGTTAGAGATATAGATTGTAAATTAACATCTTCTCTATGGTTATACCATGACATACATTTTTATATAATTTATTTTTTTCTAATAATCATAATTTATTTTGCTTTTGTTTCATGCAAAAAAATCTATAAGGTGTTTCCAGTCAGTATTGAATTTAATTAATATTCTTTTTCTGATCAAAGCTATCAATTTGGCCATCTCCATCATCTTCACCATCCATTTCTCCTTTGGGGATTATATCATTTTTTCACCTTTGTACATATAATAATCTTCCTTCAGTTATTATTACAAAAACAAAATCCCATGACTCTTCCCCCCCCCCAATCTATTTATCTATCACCTCCAATAGAAAGGCCTCTGGTTTCAATTGTATATTAAGTTTTAAAATCTTTTAAATTAATGTATTGTAAGTGAGTCCAAAATTTTCTAGCTTTTTTGCATATTACCAAGCATGGTAAAATGTCCCCCCCTTTTTACATTTCTAACATAAATTTGAAGTACCTTTATACAATCTAGACAATTTTTCCTGTGACAAATACTAATGATATATCATTTTTAAAAAATTCTTTAAAATTATAATACACTGTAAATTTCAATCCTTTCAATCACATATCCTGCTACTTTTTCATTTTTATATTGTAACCAAATATTTTAGCTCATTTTATCATACATTATTTCATTTCTGTTTCAAATTTCAATAGATGTCTATGCATTTTAGCATTAACATGCTCATCATTGGTAGACAATTTTATTTGAAACTCAATCTTGGAATTCTCAAAACCAAAAGTTATTTCATTTATTTTAAATCTTTCTAGCAGTTGTATATAAGAAAACCATTGACAAGTATAGCCTTCTGTTGCCAGGTTTTTGGTTGGTTTTATTTTGCATGCTCCTTGACAAAATTCTAATATATCACAATAAGTTAGCCATTTCTTTACTTATAATTTCTCTTCTGTAAAATGCTTATTATGCTGAAACATACAAAGGAATTTTCGGGCACAACCTGGATTTATAGCTGTTCTATATTCTTAGTATAGAACATCTAACAAAATTATTTTTAAAATCTAAATTAACCTTAGCATTGTCATATCCTAAATAGCCATGCCACCTAAATCTCAAGTCGTGTCCCTTGTAGTGCCAAAGGCCCTTTGTTTCTCAGTAACATCCACTCTTTCATCTAAACCAAACAGAAACTTCAAAATGGAGGATATGGGTCCCAAATTTATTTATTTATTTATTTATTTTATTTTATTTTATTTCTATACCACCCTTCTCCTGAAGGACTCAGGGCGGTGAACAGCCATAATAAAACAGTGTACAAAATAGAATTTAAAAGCAGATTAAAATAATCAAATCATAGGCCGAATTTAAAACTCTCATTTAAAACCAATTTTAAAACCCCATTAAAACCAAATTAAAACCATTTATCCCATCAGAGTGGCTTGCTGGAATAACAGGGTCTTCACTGCATGACGGAAGGCGCGGAGATCGGGGATCCTTCGTATGTCCGGGGGCAATTCATTCCAGAGGGCAGGGGCGCCCACAGAGAAGGCTCTCCCCCTGGGGGTCGCCAGTCTACATTGTTTAGCTGATGGCACCCTGAGGAGGCCCTCTCTGTGTGAGCCTACCGGTCAGTGGGAGGCAATTGGTGGCAGAATGCTGTCTTGTAGATAGCCAGGTCCTAAGCCATGGAGCACTTTAAAGATGGTAACCAACACCTTGAAGTGCACCCAGATGACCACCAGGAGGCAGTGCAGCTCGCGCAAGAGAGGTGTTACATGGGAGCGACGGGTCGCCCCCATTATTACTTGTGCGGCCACATTCTGGACCAGTTGGAGCCTCTGGGTGCTCCTCAAGGAGAGCCCCATGTAGAGAGCGTTGTGGAATTATCTTCTACTACTCCAGTTACATGAGGTGGTATCAAAAATATATCAAATCTAGTATTAATATCATATTGAATGTATATGAGTATATCCCAGTTGATAGATTGTAAGATGTTTATTGATACATCTACAATATATTTATTAAGACTATTCATGACAAAGTCAGTCTTGTGGCTCCAATACACATATATATTGAATTCCAAAATAAAAGAAGGGATCATTCTGTTATCTTTGTTAAAATATGAATACTAGAAGTATTAGCATGCCAGAAAGGGTTCAATTACCAGTAGCAGTTGAGAAGATTCATTATGTGAGCATCTCCTCTTCATATAATTGATAATCCTCAGCCATTTATTGCAAAGTTTCTCAGATGTGTTCCTAGGAATGGAATTGTAAAGAAATCTACATATGCCCCTGAGAGGGAAATGATAAATTCCATGTATCGTTCTTCCCATATTACATGAAAAAATTCAACAAAAAAATACTATGTAAAGCAAAAAGACTGGCTTTTGAAATGGATTTTCAGGATACTTATACCTTGTTTTCAACATATACCTTGTTTTCATATTATTGGATGGAATTCAATGATCCTTTCATAGTCTGATTTAACTGAAAGAAAACTCTTACTAATTTAAATTCTTGTTAAAATCTCTTTGGAGTATAGAAAACTTTCCACAATTTGCTATTGTGCTTCTTTTCAAGATCAAGTTGCTAAATTGACTATCATGAAATTTTAATTATGCCATAATTTGTCTTCCTTCCTTCCTTCCTTCCTTCCTTCCTTCCTTCCTTCCTTCCTTCCTTCCTTTTTGTTAAAAGTACATATATTTCAATGAATCATTTGGAAGAAATAGACTATTTCCTTTTACTTCCATCAGTCCATGGAACATTACTACTTGTAATTAGGCTTCTGCAATTCAGTCCTGATTGGAGAGTTTGAACTGGAGAGATCTGAAGAGGATATGATTCAGTTAAATCAAATTTGGGATTCTATTTTAAAAAAAGATTTATTCACAGACTATAATGAAGAAACATTAAAACACCTGCAACTGTGTCATTTCTTCTAAGAGTTCTTCCACAGCAACTTTTTAAAGTATTTCTCTTGTACCTTTTTTAGGTATAGTTAGCCAGGGTCAATGAAGGAGAATAGATCAATGAAGGAGAATAGTTCAATGCCCTACAAATTGACCATCAAAGATTAAGTCATGGTGAACCAATTTGACATATCAGCATTAGGTGGCCTGCTGGGTTGGTTTCCTTTGTTTTGCTACCTACAGCCACTGTATCTTTTGAGATACCAAGAGGGTTATTCAAATAAATGGCTGGCAAGCTTGGTAGTTCTATAAAGGACCTCCTAATCAGGGGCAGAAATCATTTTTTCCTATTTGATTATTGATATCTTGAAAACTGAAATAGGTCTTGTGACCAAGTTAACAACACTTATAGATTTTTTGTTGTATCATTAACCAAACATGCAAATATACTTTTGATTGTTGCTTCCCATTTTAGGCTCATTGAGCTTGTTCACAGTTTAAATGTTTGCTGTTATAGCTGTTATTATTATTGCACCTTGTTTCAGCAGCTTAACAATACCAATTATTTCCAGAACTTCCATTCTAAGAAGTAATAATATGCATTAATTTATGATCATGCTAAAGAAGCTTAGGTAGAGACACCGCTTCTTTTTGCCTTTCCTATGCTATGAAAATGTCATGATGCATTCATATATTTGCTTTTTCATAACCTTATCTTCACTGGTGAGTACAAATCAATAAAATACTTATATAAACCTGGTGTTCTTTTTCAGTCTTTTGCAATGAGCTTTTCAACACCCATCAAAATCAAATTCTTCATAAGTTAGAAAAGCAGTAATATCAGTCCTTAAACTCATTGAGTCTAACCTCTTGTTCAGTACAGAAAGTCAAATTAAAAAATTTCCAACAGATGGCTGTTTGGCTGATATTTGACCATCTTCAGTAATTGATTTCTCTGTCAAATTCTTATCATTAAGTATGGCTTCTGTGTTGTAGCAAATTATTATTGATAGGAAATATTTGAAAATGAACAAACTATTTATTTGACATCTGATGCCTATTTTTAGCTCCACCTTAGCCTGAAGTTGCATACTACTACCACAACTATCATTGGTGAATGGTGAATTGGTGATTCCAATTATATGTCAGAATTACATTGCGAAGGACTTTCGGGATAAGAGTGCAGAGTAGGACCTTCACATAAAAAAAAAATGAGAATATTGTAAAAATAATATTCTTTGTTCTTTCCAGATGAGTTTTGTAATTTGGGACATTTTATTTTTCCCTGTTTGATGAAACAACAAAAACTTTATTGATTTTCAGAACTGTGATTTCTGACTTGATTATCTGGGAATTCCTACATATGGCAAAAAGCAATTATTTACTTTCTCTTTCTATTTTATTAGTTTGCATTCCAGGAAAAAAAAAAAGAAAAGGAGCTAAAAAGGAAGAAGAGAAAGACAAGAGGCAGAAAGAGAAGAAATAAATAAAAATATATTATGTTTCATATAAGTTATTCAGCCTGAATTTTAAAACACGTAACACACATACTCTAGCAGCAAGTGGACCGTCAAACAAATCAACCAGAGTTCTTACTCAAGGCACGAATGACCAGGTTCAAATTATCCTACTTTGGACACATGTGACAATCTAGCTCTGGAGAAGGCTCTAATGCTGCAAGAGATGGAAGGAAGGAAGAAGATGACAGAGAACAAATTGGATGGACTCAGTTACAATGATAATGTATGCAATACACCATTGGAAAGCCTGAAATATTTGTGTTTCAAATGTCTTTATTATACATTCGAGGTAAAACATGCAATTAATGATTTTTAACATTCATTTTTTTTCTAAATCCATGCAGTGACAACGGCCTGCCTCTTACTTATTCAGAGATACCATTCACTGATATCAAGTCAAAATCTTCCATTCAGCACATACAACAAGTTTTGTTACATTTTCTTTGTGTGGTAGTTTTGTTCTTTTGTTGCTGTTGCAGATATATCATCATTATCACCACCATCATCATTATGAAAGAACATTCATCATGAAGATATAACCTAAATTTGATGTGGTCTAGCCCTTATACAGAACTTATCATAATAAAGAATAGCTCAAGGTTGAAATGCCTGTTTGATTAGCCTACCTGGCTTGGATGGCTGTATGTTTCATCTTAGACAATTTTTCATCTGTTGCACTGGTTTCCATTTATTTGCCTGTTGATAAGGGAAGATGTGTTTGCTTTCTTCTTTGGCCTTTGCTTGTTTTTAGAAATAGTTTATATGTCTCTAATAGCTGATTGATCAAAATGCCAAGCTTCTAGAAATTATTTTGCATTTTTGGATTAGGCTTATTTTGAAAAGGGCATAGTTGCTCAGTTCAAATTGTGGTTAAATTTGTCTGTGTGGGTAAAATTTAAGGCCTTTTTTTTCCTCCTTTGTTACATTTGAACAATTTTTAATGAAAAATCATGAGAATAAAGATTCAAAATACAAACTGGAAGATAAACTACTATTAATAAAACATAAATAAAAACATTATGAAGCAAAACCTTTTATACTTCCTCCTCAAAAGAAAAGAAAAGAAAAGAGAAGAGAAGAGAAGAAAAGAAAAGAAAAGAAAAGAAAAGAAAAGAAGAAAAGAAAAGAAAAGAAAAGAAAAGAAAAGAAAAGAAAAGAACCTGGTATTCATGCATGTGCCAATCAGAAAATGACACACAAACTACAGCAACAATGTTGCCCAAGTTAGCCCAAGTTGCCACAAATAAACATCCAGTAAATCCCATTCCCTTGTGTCAGAACACTGTCAATGTTACCTAGGTTGGTAATGAACCATTTGTAAGAAGAAAGCCAAGCTCAGCATGTCTCACAATCCTAACAGGTTTATCAGTTAATTGGGATTTGGATTTTAGTAATCATTCCAGAGTGCAAATATTTGAGATGCTGAAGTTCTATGATTTCCTTTTAAAGTTCATGGTAAGCAAGCAAAAAGTAAGTGGTTTGGGACTAAATGCTACAGTAAATCAAGAAAAGAAGAGAGTTTTGAAATTATATCTTTGGAGAAAATTACTTATATCAGAGGTCTTCAAACTTGGCAGCATTAAGACTTGTGGACTTCAACTCCCAGAATTCTCCAGCCAGCATGTGCTCCCGAACCAGTAAGGAAGGTAAATAGATTTCATCCCTGGGCAGTTGTATGGAAAGGAGCCTTGGGGGATGAGGGTGGCCCTGAGAGATCAGGTGCAGGATGCGTGCAGGTGTGTCTCTGCTCAGGAACTGAAAATCCTGCTTTGATTTCAGCAGGGAGGATTTTTAACTCCTGAGCAGAGTATCCCAGGATCTCCATCACCCTCTCCCCATCCCTCTCCATCACCCCCACCCCCTCCCCAGTCCTAGTCTTACCTAGGACTGCTTCTGCTTAATGACTCATGAAATCACTTAATAACCGCAACCAGGAATGTTAGGATTGCAGTTGTTGAGAGATGCAATAACATGGGCATTTTGCTTAAGGATCACTTTGCTCAACAATGTCATTCCAGTCTCAGCTGTGGTTGTAAGTTGAGGACTACCTGTAAAGTTTATCTCTTTATAATATATGTATAATAACCTGTATCAGTGTGCTGTAGAGAGGAGGGTTTAACAAGGAAAAGTGAGATACCTATGCTAAGTTTTCCCCTTCTGAGATTTAAAGTATCATTGCCTTTCCTTCTTTGTGGAAATTTCCTTAACAATTGTTTCCAGTTTTAAGTCATGCACATGCACAAACAGCAATTTGGAAGTAGGGCAAGCAGAAACAAAAGAGAAAGGATGGGCAAGGAGCATTTTTCAAAGCTTGAAAACAACAAAATTGTTAGCTGCCCAGAGTTACCTTGAGGTAGGATGGGTGGCCTATAAACTCAATCAATCAACCAACCAACCAACCAACCAACCAACCAACCAACCAACCAATCAAGAACTCGATCTATTTGCAGTAGCACTGGGTGATTTGAATATGTTGTTATATTATCCTGCAATGCTCTTGTCACTGTGGTATTCTAGAACATTGTGAGAAAGGTACATGTACATGTGATCTCTATCATGTAAAATTCCTTAGAAACTGCCAATCAAAGGGCAGTTAAGGCCTGAGCTTCCAGGCTCTTTCATTTTGAACAGGAAATTCCAAATCATGGTTCTCTGGGACAAAATCAATGGAGTATTGGCTTCTTTTTTTTAGGAGAAGTAAACTTGAGGCAGTTTGTTGTGGTAGTTAAGGCATCAGACTAAAAAAATGGAAGACTGGGTTTTAGTCCCACCTTAGGCACAAAGCCATCTAGGTGGCCAATCACTTATTAGCAATTTCTGATGAGCAACAAACCAGCAAAAAGTCTGGTGTCCTACTAGGGTGGCTGACACAGTTAGCACAGGGAGATAACCAGAAAGAAATGACTTGTGTCTTTGTACTAAATGAATTGTTCTTGACCTTCACTGCCACAACTTGATGGTTATATTAAGGCTTGGGATGCCCCTATCCCTTTATTTCTTTGCACCAATGTCTTATTATTAAATCTGGATTTTTAAGAAGAGCAATATATATTAAAGCATCTCTATATTTAATAATTTCCATAGAGGGCAACATGCTAGAATGCTAAAGAAAAACAGGAAAGGGTATTGCAGCACCTTAAAGGTCATAATAAATCTGTTTTCCTTTAACTTGCCACAAGACTTTGTTATATATTTAACAGTTATTTATTCATAACAGAGCTCTAAGTCATGACTGTGTAATGTGGCTGGTGAGCTAAATAGAAACTGACTCAAAGCAAGCCTCTGCATATGATTTTTTTTTTTTCCCTGACTCACTGTATTCACTGAACAATTTATGTTCCTAGGAATAAAAAGCTACAACTGAGAGCATTCAGAAAGTGAATAATGATACAATTAAAAGTCCCTCCAGGACTGTAATTCTTTGAAAATGCAGAAGATTCACACAGAGTTTCAACCTGTATCTGCCAACACAACAGGAAATGTTGATATGTACTGTACATGAGGAAGGGTGCTTTCCAACTAAATTCAGATGGAATATTTGCTTTTGAGACAGATTTAATCCAAGAAATTCATTATTAGCAATAGGCACTTTTTACTAGTCTTCCTGGACAGCAGCCCATAGAATGACAGAAAACTGCAGTCCAGTATTGATTAAATCCTTCGTATAATTAGGCAGCCCATCCAATAACTGAAAGGTTTAGATTCTAGTCATGTACCTAAGTTTAAATAAGGTTTCATCATGCACAGCACATACCTTCATAAATTGGTTTATATTTCCAAATTCTACTTTTTTTAGCAGTGGAGTTGCTTTTTTTAGTAGCTCATAATTAATATTCTTTTCAAGAACTGTGTACATGTTGTACATATTATGTAATATTTATGTATTTAAATTATTTTACTCTGAAGGGAAAAACTTGAATCAACTCTTGGGGTGAAGAATCTTCTTGTGGTCAACGGGGAAAGGATGGATTGATTAAGCACCCTTTGCATCATTGATTAAACACATTTGTAAAATAAATGTACACTTGTAAAATAAATTGTCTAAGATCTAGACATTTAACGTTAACATAAATTACATGTTGCAACTTTTAATTTTCATGATTCTTTAAAATTCTAGTAACATATAGCATACTGTAAAAGGGGAAGGTTTCAGAGGGAAATGCATCCCAAATCTGGCTCAAACCAGTTTTCCCTCTTGGGTAAAAACAATTTTCAGGGCCAAAAAGTTCTGGATAGTGGAAAGATGACATAAAAATATATTTTTTATAAGAAAATGTTTTGAAACTGGGATTTACACCCTTACTTTCACTTTCACTTTCACTTTTATTTGATTTCTATACCACCCTACTCCCGAAGGACTCAGGGCGGTGCACAGCCATGTATAAAATACATACATACAAAATTTAAAAAGCAGAATTAAAATCAAATTAAATAGTTTTGGCCCAGACAATTAAAACCCCAATCAATTTAAAACCAATTATAAAATTTGAATATATAAAATACTAAAAAATTAAAATTTAAAATTCTTTTATAAAAGAGGGAGAAAATTAGGCCAGGCCCGCCTGGTGAAATAGAAAGGTCTTTAGAGCGCGGTGGAAGGCACACATATCCAGGATCCTCCGTATCTCCGGGGGGAGCTCGTTCCAGATAGTAGGTGCCTGAATTGTGAATAGTAGTACTTGAATTGTGAATTCTTGTGCATGATCATTCAAGCCCTAATCATCTCTTGGTGTCGTGGCCCACCAGTGGCCTGCACGGATTGTGGCTGATACCGATAAAGAGGAGGCTGGTGTGGTGTCGCACCAGCAGCCTGCACAGCCAGCGCTCGCGTTGGACAGCGAGGAGGCTGAAGAGGATGTGGTGCCAGAGGCAGAGACTCAGCCAGGGCCTTCAGAACCTCCAGAGGTTCCTTCAAGTGGAGAGCGAAGTACTCGAGCACGCAGGGCTGCCAAAAGGCAGGAGTGGCTACTCAGGAGGAGGAGGTCTACTTGAGAGAAGGGCTTGAGGATAATTGGCCACTCCCTTAACCTATTTAAGTCACATGCAGCTAGTACTTTTTTGCTGGAAACAACTCATATTTATAATCAGAGTATTTTGGCTTATCATATCTTGCTTTCTGGGCTGGTTGCCAACCTTTGCCGGTCTTGTTTATTCTTGCTACTTAATAAATTTGATAAGGACCGTTGGTGTGTGTCAATATCCTCGGAAATCCGGAGCTGGGGCAGAACACTTGGTTGGATTACTGCAACACACATTACCTAGGGCTACCCTTGAAGAGAATGTTACATGGAAACATGCAAAGAAAGTCTTCAAGACAGAAAAGGAAATAAAAGTGCAGTCTCTCTGCTAACTATCTCTACATCTATTATCCTAGCTGTTAATAATTTATAATTACAGAAAGCAAGTGCTCACCACATTGCTGTAGTAATTGTAATTGTACATTATCTTAGCTGAGCTTTATCTGGAGGATGGGGAGCAGAAATAGTAGTGGTGGTGATGATTAGGAAAATGACACATCTCTTACAGCTTCATCTTTCAAGAATCTGATTCATATATTGTCTTTTCTCCCTTACCATTATTGAATGTTTTAGCCTGGAGACTTGAAAATCTCCTGCCATAGTTTACTACACTATGATTCTGAACTTGAAGAAAAAATTCAGGATGAATCCTATTAATTCTACTTGACATTGAAAACAAGTATATTGATAAAGCTGTAATCTTTGGAATATATTAGTTAGAATATATGAGTTCTGTAAGCAGCATGCTTAATAGTTGTCTTACATGAAGTTTAAATCAAAATTCAAGGAAAGACAAGGGATGATGGTAGTGCTAGGAGGTGGAGAAAAATTCTTTCAAGTTCTATATTCAGCTTTTTCTATCTCATGGGAAGACTTTTCACCAAAGTTTGTTTTCTGTGTATGGAATCTAAATTGAACTTTGTGTCAAAGGTTTTTGAAAAGCAGATTGCTGAGAAAATGAAATGCTATACAATTGGGAAAAGAGGGTAAATGGGGGAAAAAACCCTCTTAAGAGTGATGAGATGATGGATTGAAACTTGCAGTGATTCTTCATGTGTCTTTGATTAAAAACAAGAGCTTTATGTTATTTGGAGTCAAATTTTTCTCTTGCCGCCTTCTCTGTGGCTTGGGACTTCTGCCTATAAATTATATAAATAAGAGAGCTTTCATCATATTCTGTCCATATGGTGGCTTCCTGACCTGTATATAATTTTTGTATGAGGATGTTGAGATGGGCTGGGATTATGATTTTTCTACTGCTTGATATGATTGACCCGGCTAGGGATCTTTCTATAATCAATGAAGCACATACTGATTTTTTGTGTGTGTATTCTTTGACTTTCACAATTATCTAGCATATATCAGTAATGATATATTACTGATAATATATCAGCTCATGCCCTTTGGCTTTTGCCAGGGATTGCTTTTTCCATGTAGGATTCTAATTGAATTGACCCTAAATTGATCATCTTCCCCCAACATCTTCCTATATCAGACCAATATAAATGCCTGTGTGCTGTAGCTGGGCAGCTGGGATAATCTTCATGCCTTGGGTGATTATTCTGGGAGTATGTACTGTACTCTTACCATTCACTCCTGGATACTAGGAGTACATCCTAGTTCTTTGCTCATCCCACCCAGGAACACTCCACTACTATGATATAGTAAGGTAGCAAAGCAGGATTTGCAATGGTGATGGTGGTGGTGAAGAGATCTGATATTGCTTTCATTTTTTTATGCTTTATGCCTTTTTACCCTTTTTATGCTTTATACATAACAACACAACATATCACAACATCTGAAACCTAATTAATATTGGCAAGCCCACTGAATTGTGGATTATCAACATTATCTCAACACCATTTTTTGGAACTTTACAGTATTGGTTTCCATTCATTTTTCTATCTGCTTTTTCAAATAACTGGTAATGAATTCAGTACTTCCTCATTGGTTTAATTTATTAATATCCCCACTTACATCTTCCTGAAATACTTGGAGTGTCCAACTATGTAGAGTCCATATACATTAATACATTAATATCTACAGAAATGCAAGCTTTTTAAAGTGGTCCTTTCCCCCCACTTTCTTCAACTGCTATGAGTCAGGTTAATGAGTCAGATCTGGATTTTAAAGAACCTTGGGTGACTGCCTTCTAGTAAGCTGTTGTGATGATGCCAACCAGCATCATTAATTGTTAAAAGAAAGGAAATGTATTTTAAAAGGAGAAAGGTAACTCACATTTTTTTAAAAAAATGTATCAGCTAATTTAATAAGGACCAAAATTTACATGAAATGAGTCATTACTGTATTGGGATGAGAATGGTATCTATGCGCATGCGGGCTTATTCAGACTTTTCATAGCTGCCCAGAGCTGCCCAGCGTTACCCTGTGATAAAATGAACAACCAATTAATTAATTCAAATTCCTCTTTTTTTATGAGTTTTTGTGAATTGGTTCTGACTCTGGCAATCCTTTAATTAGAGAACTAACCTTAATCAGCTAGGACCAGCAGCCTTCTTTGATCCTAAATATTTACACATAGTCCACCAATTAATGGCAATAGTTTTCTGTATGGTGGGGGAGTGCATATTCTTCCACTTGTTTTTGCCCTGCTCATCATGTTTAAATCCTATACCCTGGGGCCGCATGTAAACCAAACATAAAGATATTTCTGACAGATACAAATAGTAGGGATTCTATTAAAGCCAAAAGACACAAAGGCAGTACAATGGAATTGCCACCTGCAGGCAAACTTTTTTTTCCCTGAGATGAATCCTAGAGGGATCTGTATTGCATAGCAGTGTTTTGAAGTTGGTAGTAGAAAGACGTTTCTTTTTAAACCACAAGGCCAATGGGAATTGATGTATATATAATTTCCATTCTTGCTAAGTTGCTTTCCCTCTCCTTTTATATATCTGTAATAAAAGGACTAACACAGGCTCTGCTAGGTTGCTTAATGCACAGTAACATTCTTCATATAGTTCACAGCTTTATAGGAATGAGTGACAGCTTGCTCAGCATGTGTAAATATCTCTCTTGACACTCCATGAAACCAAAAATGTCAATATGACCTGAGAAAAGACAAAAGGTGAGAAGGAGGATGTCAACTAAAAATGGCTGTCATGGCTTCCAGTCAAGTAATATTCAAATAGGAAGGCATAATAAAAATGACAGAAGTGCATACAATCATGACAGAGTTAGTAAATATGTGTTCAATGAGTGGAGGGGAAAAACAGATATTTTATTCTTTTAGAAAATCAAGAAATAGAAATATCTTGACTTACATTTCTAGCTATGAGCAACTCCAAAACTGAATAGCAATAATATAATATAAAGCTTTTAGATACACTCATTCTTTATCAGAATGATAAATGATTCCAGAATGATGGAGAAAGAGAATTCAGAACAAAGTTCTGCAGGTAGAATGTGATAGATATTGTCACATTCCTCCAACTATTCATTTCAGCACTGAAGGGTAAGCATTCTGGCTCCTGGAATTATTGATCAAAAGAATAGTTTTACTCAGGAAGATTGGGATTCAGTTCCTAGAGAGAGGAAAAATGCCCCAAAGAGTGATAATGAGAAATAGAAGAGTGCACAGGAGAATATGGTGCAGAAAGCCCTCACAAAAGCATAGCAATATCAGTTATGAATATGGGCACCAGTAGATACCTTGGCCTCCTATAGAAGTCTTGTACTTCCTCATCCATCAGCCACTGTTAACATGATTGATAGCAAAGAATAGGACTCCAAATCCTCTGTCATAAAAGAATTTTGTGGAAAGTTTAGGAATGTAGTAATGCAGTCTGTACTGAATCATATCAAATGTTTTTCTAGTTTCAAAGTTTATCTTCAACTATTCATTGTCAGGTACACCCTTTGGAAAATCCAGTGAAGAACAAACTAAAATATGGTAAGAGCTTCATTCCATCAGAATATGAAAACTGAGTTATCATTTTGTCTTTATTAGCCATTAATTTATACAATTTTACTAGTTAGAAGTCATCACCAGTTCTTGTATCTTGAATTATGAGATCATGGTACTTCTCTATTCTGAGTTGGTCAAATGATACATAGAATATTGAATCACTTTTCAGCACCACATTTTGGACCACATTAACAAAGCAGAACATGTCTAAAAGAAAGCAACCTTAATAAGAGGCTGGGAAGGAAACCTTACAAGAAAATGTTATAAGTGTTAGGTATGTTTTCACTAAAAAAGAAAAAACTGTGGTAAGGCATGAAAACTGTCTTTGGGTATCTGAAGAACTGTCACGCAAAAGATGAGGCAGAATTGTTCACAGTTGTTCCAGAACAGATCAAGACCAAATGAGCTTATATCGCAGTGAAGTAGCCTTCAGTTGATTAACAGACAGGGAAAAAAATCCTAATAGTAACAGCTGTTCAACAATGGAATAGACCAGGACAGGAAGTTATGAACTCTCCTTCACTGAAAGTATTTAAATAAAGGTTGAATGGTCAGGCATGCTTTAGTAGTGGTTTATTGAACCAGCAAGGGTTGGAATAATTAATCTCCAAGTTCATTTACTACCTTTACATTTCATTTTTTATTACTATGCCATATTTTGATGCTTACACAATTCATATAATAGCATATAGATCTGTTCCACACATGGCATGGAAGTCAATCTATTGAATGTAGTGTAGCTTAGTCAACTGTGGCTCCCTGAGTACTTGCCTGCTGCATGTTTGCAAACTAACAACTGGATACATTGCAGTTATATTTTATGTATATCCTTAAAATGTGTTGGATGTATATTGAAAATAAATGAATTGCACGAAGTTGCTAGTGATACAAACTGAATTAGGTCTTAATCTTCAAATTTTGGCAGGAAACAACAAACTAGAGAATAGAGACATTGTCTATCACATTTGGAGCCCATAGTAAGATTTCACAGCTGAGCTGTAAGCCAATAAAAGCTGAGTTGATAATTGAAGTGCTGACACACAAGTCTTAGGCATACTAGGGTGAGCAAACTACTATATAACACATGAATCAAAAGTCTGTTTCATAGAGCAGCAAATCTGTTGCTGAATATGCAGATGACTTGGCTTAATGAACAGCCTCATTTAAAACACACACACCACCCAGTTCATGTGGCCTAACAATCAGTGACTGTTATTAATGCTTTAATTTGGTGGACAGTTGTAGAATACATAATATGAAATCCAGCAAAAATACTCTAGAGGTATTTATGTTTAAGAACACTTGCCAAATGTATATTATGTATATGCTACAGGACAGCTGCTAAATCAGGATTATAAAATAAAGAAGGTTCGTGAAATTAAAAAACAAAGGTTCATTGACTTTCATCTTAGAGAATGAAAAAACTAATCCTTTAAAAGGTTCACTGATTAATTCACATGTCAGAAAATCTTAATTTAAATTCAATTACTGTATAGTAAAAATTATGGATTATTATATGCTCCTTTTCTTGGAAAACAGAAAGATATCAGAAGGAGTTCTAAATATTATAGAAGGTCAATGGTTCTGCCATTTGTCAGAAATGGTATAGGATCTCCTGCTTGAGTGGGCGAGTTGACTAGATGACCTATAAGGTCCCTTCCAACTCTGTTAACCTGTTAAATCTGTCTACTTTTTGCACCTTCTGATGTTTTCTCTACAGTTCCAATATCAGAGGAACAGCAACAAATTTGAGGGACTGTGTGAATGGATTAAATAACTAAATTACTAATTATATTATTTAATTTAATTTAATTATATTACATTAAATAAATTAACTAAATTAGTATAACAGAGAAATTCTGAGGACATAATATACTTAGACATTAGCAAGGCATTTGACAGAATAGCTGGGGGAGGGGAGGAGTTAGAGAACAGCTAATACTTTGTAAGATAAGCTCAAGAGCCAGAGGGACCTTTACAGACTTCAGCATTGGGTCCTATCCAACAAGATGCAGTTCAATAGTGAGAAAAATAAGGTCCTGCACATAGGCAAGGAAAACTGCATGTATAGGTACAGAACAGATGTTACCTGGCTCAACAGTAGTAATTGTGAGAGGGTTCTAGGAGTCCTAGTGGACCAACAATTAAGTATGAGGCAGCAGTTTCTGTAGCTGCCAAATAGCCAATGTGGTCCTGGGCTGCATCAACAGGGCGATAGTTTCAAGACAATGGGAACTGATAATGCTACTTTTATATCACACTGGTGAGACCACATTTGGAATACTGCATCCAGTTATCACAATGCAAAAAAGATGTTGAGACCCTGGAAAGTGTACAGAGAAGAGTGACAAAGATGATAAAGGGTCTGGAGGCTAAATTGTATGACAAACGGTTGAGGGATCTAAGTATGTGTAATCTATTGAAGAGAAGGATCAGAGGGGACATGATAAGTGTCTTCAAGTTCTTGACAGTCTGTCACAAAGAAGAGGGGATTGAGTTATTCTCTAGTGCACCAGAAGGCAGGACAAGAAGTAATGGGTGGTATCTTGTCAAAGGGAGCTACAATCTACTATACGTAAGGAGAAATTTTCTTATAGTGACAGCAATTAAT
Source organism: Pituophis catenifer annectens (assembly GCF_029215685.1). NCBI lineage: Eukaryota > Metazoa > Chordata > Lepidosauria > Squamata > Colubridae > Pituophis > Pituophis catenifer. The sequence goes on along the minus strand of NW_027256881.1, from coordinate 34,114,981 downwards.
CAGTGGGATAGCTTGCCTTCTGAGGTTGTGAATGCTCCATCAGTGTGGGTTTTCAAAAATAGACTGGACCACCATTTGGCTGGGATAGAATAGGATTCCTGCCCTGAGCAGGTGATTAGAATAAAAGACCACTGAGATCCCTTCCAGCCCTTTGATTCTATGACAGGCAAAGCTATGGTGTAGGGAGCTATACCCAACTCTTTTTCTTGAATTTGGCTGGACACTGTTCAACACTTCTAAGGATATGAGGTCTATGTATGTACGTATCTGGGGATATATATGTGGCAGAACTAATTATTTATTTATTTATTTATTTATTTATTTATTTATTTATTTTATTAGTCATATTTCTATGCTGCCCACTCTCCGAGGACTCTGGGTGGCTTACAACAATTGACAGTATACTAAATAGCATATTGCCCCCTAACAATGTGGGTCCTCATTTTACCCACCTCGGAAGGATGGAAGGCTGAGTCAACCTTGAGCCGGTGAGATTTGATCCGCTGATCTGCTGAACTAGCAGTCAGCTGAAGTAGCTGCAGTACTGCACTCTAACCACTGCGCCACTTCGGCTTTATACTTTATACACTTTGGAAAAAGAGTCCATGTTGTAGGATACAAGTCATATCAATTGACCATTCAGCACAGTATGGTCTATACCAGAGGAATACAGTTTTTCAGTAGTTCTGTGTGTTCCCCACCCTTACCCTCCACACTTCTTCCTAGAAGTGTTGATTAAACTGCAATTTTTAAATTGAGACAGAAGGAATATATGGGAAATATGCATGGGAAATATTGTTGTTTCTCCTATATTTTCAATATATTCCTTCTGTCACAATTAACTTATATTAAGTTAAATTATTAAATTAATGTATATATATGATCTCAAACTTGATTTTTGATCTGGTCTCCCAATCTCTATTTTCCTGGCCCATTTTATTTTTGAAGTATAGCTATTAGCAAAGAAAATCTATGTATTAATTGCTAGCAACTCCTAAGGCTTCAGAACTGAGTCCTTACTTGAAAAGGCCAGTATATTAAGCTAAAACCTTTTGTGTGCAAGGCAAACACTACAATTGGAACAACATCCTTTATTTCATCTTAGCAATGTTATTACACATTCTGTGGAGAAGAGCAGTACACTCCCAATGTTTGTGCATATGCAGGACGAAGGGATGTCTATTGCAGGGGCACAGAGAGAAACACCGAGCAGATTTTGGATGCCACTTTATTTTTACATAATGTTGATGAGCCATTTTTACCAGTTAATATAATATAATCTTTGTGTTTTAAACTGCATATTTGTTTTGTGCCCAAATGCACATTTCATTAAAACAAATTAGGGATGACAATTTCAACAATTCTACAATTTCTTGTATTTCAGTTAAGTGAGCAGTTTGGATAGGTCTATCAAGCTTTATACGTGGGAATCAGCCACATATAATTTAATTGGTCTTACCTAAAAGTAAACAAGTTTGCACAACATATCATAATCAGCAGAAATGTGAGTGGGAAGGTGAGGAGAACATTATATGTAGTCTGCCCTCCATTATGATTTATTACCTTTTATCTAACCTATCTACTACATGTTTATGTATAATACAGTTGTCATCAGTTCACGTCACAACCTCTTATATTCTAAATCCTTCAGGGATTATCCAAGCCTTGGAGCAGCCTGCTCTTAGGAAAACCCAGAGTGCTTTGCTGGGATCACAGGATCAACAGCTTTCTATGTCAGCTTTTCAATCTCTTCATTCTGTGCATTTTCTTGCACTCTATCATTTCAGCATCTCATTTGATCTTTGCATCTCATAGCAGAAATGAATTTTCATTTCAATTGTCTTTGAATATAAGAAAATAAAGTGGAATGATGTGAAATAATACTGTCTGCAAAGTGTGATTTTAGATCAACATTCAAACAAAGTCAAGTACACTGCTTTGAATTCAATCACCCAAAGATGCTTTGGAGTGAATGGGTCATGTGCATAGTTCCTGTTTACAGTACTTTGATGCAGCTACTCTTTTACTCAAGACGCATTAAGAATCAAGCAAACTAAAAGACACAAACATTAATGTAACCCTAACCCAACGTAATGGTAAGAGATGGAAGAAATTTCCTAACTGTAAGAGAAGTTTGATTGTGTGAACAAGTTATCCAGCAGGAATTAATGTATTCCCATTCACCAAATATATTTAAGCACAAACTAGGTATCCATCTGTCTGTGATGTTTTAATTTGTGTGCTGAGCAGAGGGTGACTCCTTGGATTAGATGGCTTTTTCCTATTCTGTGATTCTGAGAGAAAACAAACTAAAGAACAACAAAAGAATGAAGGAAGGAAATCTGCTCCTCTCTAGATAATAACCATGCTCTTGAGATGGTGTTACATATAGAAGCATTAACAAAAATCTTCCTTTGTTATATGCTCACTATGAAGTCATTTACATTTTAATCAGCCAACTGGGAATTTGAGCAGAGTAATATGAAGTTTAGCTATGTTTCTCTTCAGAGATCAGTGCAACTTATTTTGAAGAAAACAACAAATATTTACTTCTTCAGGGGTAATAAAACTCTGCAGAGGATGAGAAGGTAAGGTAAACTTGAACATGTTCTAACTATCTCACTAAACCAATCAATAATCTAGCATCAATCACAATTATAAATATGTGTGTGTGTGTTATTTTTTTAAAAAAAAAATCAAACAAGCATACTGTGGGATTTGTGAAAATATCTGTCACTGCACATTGATATACTCAAGAGTTCTTTGGCGTCTACCACCTTCAGTTTACAATCTGAGGTGGAATACTTGAGTGTGAAGAAAAAGAAAAGTGGCATGCAGCTTACAGCAATATTCGCCTCATGCTCACCTCTTCATAACTAAGTGCCATATTATTTGGTGTGAATAGGATCTCGTTATATGAAGGACTCACACACTTTTCATTGCAAACCTGGATGTTACAACAGGAAAGAAGATAACACTTTAATAACTGATACAGAGTGACAAAGCCCCAAAGAGTCTGCACAAGCTCTCTCTTATCTTTGAGTTACAGATTTCAGCAGTATTGTGTATTGAATCTTGAATATTGGATCTGGGCTGCAGAAAGATGTTGGTGATTTAGCTAGATCTATATTGTTTTCTGGCTGGGCTCCAAACACAGATTTGCTGCAGACATTCTTTTAGGCAGTAAAGGAAAAGGCAGTAAAAGGAAATCTGGAGTGTCATCAGTGATATCTGTTTCTAAATGCAACATACAACAAGATTAGCTCCCATGTGCAATTGTGCTTTCAGATGCAGTTCTCTGTGTTTCTGCTTTAAATTGAACAACAGAATAAATTAGCTACATAGGGACAGCATTTGCTGGATAGGAGTGGGATTTTCTCCCCCAAACCAGTTGATTATTTGGTAAGCAATGTTAGCTGTAAAGATAAAGGCATCTCTGTATTCTCAGTTCTACCACCTTGGTTTTCCTTGAACTGTACAATTTCTTTTTCATCAATTCTTCACTGGTCATGAGTGTTTTGCTCATAGAAAATAGCAGAAATCACAATTGTCTTAGAACAGACTTCAACCGATTTAAGAAAGTGAAGACACCATTAAAAGAAGATAAATGGAGTTGTAAATATTTGGGAATGAAAGAAATGTCAGGAAAATATATTTAAAATATATTTTTGGGGGGGTGGGGGAGCAATCAAAATGTTTCTCACTATGTCCTAGCATCATTCTAGTATTTCCCACATATTACTGTACACCTTCTGTGACATCAGTTTCCTTCTGCGAAAAGAAAATAATTATTTTTTCTTGATTCACCTACCTGTCACAGATGTCCCTAGAGGCCCATCTATTTACAGAGACCTAGGAGATCTTCAGAATAGTACAGAAGATGGTTGGAGAAGAAGAGAGAAAAGCTATAGCGGGTAGGAGAAAATTGAAGACATTCAATCTCTTCCCCCTTTTTTCATTTAGCACCTGCTTCATCCAAAGCTGATCTGCTAGTGAGATGGCAACTCTAAATGCTATCCAGTTTCTTTACAAGCAATTCTTTGAGCTTAGTGGTTTGGGGCTCATCCCTCTCCTTCCTACCCCAGTGTGCTTGCTCCTACTTTTGAGATGGAAGGGAAGTATCACTTTCTGAATATTATTCCCCTCACAATCTTCCTTTTATCAGGGTTTGGGAATAAGGTTTTTAGAATTGTCACAAGGGTAGCAGTCAGGGATAGCAGATAGGTGACAAAAGTATAGCCGATGCAAGATGGTAGGGCTTGGGAACTACTCCTTGCTGTCTGAAGAACCAAATTCCTTATTCTCCTAGAGAAGTGCATTTATGAACACAAAGAAAGTAAAAAGTAATGGAAGAGAGTTCTTACTCCAACTTAGCACATGTGCACATATGAGTTTGTCTTCTGCTTTCAAATGGCAATTGTGCCAAATCCCTTCAGTCCAGCCTCAGTTATTGCCAGACATCAAGATGGAGATTTTCTTGGTAGAATATGTCCTTAACAGATAGTAAAACACATAGCTTCGGAGCTGGGGCAAGGGGGTGTCTGGTGGACCCTTTCTATCTCCCAACTGTGTGGAATGATAGATTCACATTATTTTCCCCATCCTTCTAATCTATGTAGACATCAAGACATATTCATCAGTGGTGGGTTTCAACTGGTGTTACCACCGGTTCGCTTCATGCACACGCTTTGAATTTCAGAACATCTGAGGCACGGCAATCCGCTCTGCCGCGCCTATCAGCTGGACTAAAAACAAATGAATATAGGTAGGTATAGTGCATGGGGCAGGTGGGAGGGCCCAACTGACAGTCGGAGTGAACCAGTTCGCTCTCACCTCACCATCTCCATACCGGACTGGGGAGAACTGGTAGCAACCTACTACTGATATTCATGGATGGCCATGTTTCTATGTTTCTGGATCAAAAGTTCTCAGAGAACTGCCAGAAAATCAGCACTTGCCTTTTTTGTTCAATAGCTGAAATCAGAGAAATTACTGTCATATAATGACTGAGTTCCTAAGTGCATTTCTCTTTCACCTTTTCAAAAAAATGTCTATGGAGATTCTCAGTCATCCAGGTCATGGTTGTCTTAAAGGTGCTTTTTCAAGAGCCAACTGGATTTTCTGGTTTTTCTTTTAAGACATTTCACTTCTCATCCAAGAAGCTTCTTCAGCTCTGATTGGATTGTGGGGAATGAAAGGATTTATACTCCTTGCACTCAGCTGGTCATTTGCATTATTTTGGCGCCTCGTTAAAGCCATCTTGAGGTTTATCTGTATCGTCAGGGTCATCTGAGAGGTGCAAATGGGTGTGGAGCCTTCTTGGAACTGTTGAAAGGACTCTGTTGTAGACTGGAGAATTGAACAACCCTCTCTCAACAGAGGGGAGGGATACAACATCATCTATCTCCAATCTACAACACAGTCCTTTCAACAGTTCTAAGAAGGCTCCACTTGTACCACTCAGGTGATCCTGAAGACACAGATAAACCTCCAGGTGACCTTAATGACTCAGCTGTCTGCAACGAGTATAAATCCTTCCATTCTTCACCATCCAGTCAGAGCTGAAGAAACTTCTTGGATGAGAAGCGAATCATCTTCAAAGAAAAACCAGAAAGTCCAGATGCCTCTTGAAAAAGCACCTTTGGGATTTTCACCCCCCCCTCAAAAAAAAATGCTGCTGTTGCTTTCCAAACCCCTGGAGTGATGTGATCATGGGATGGGAGCAAACAAAGGGCCTTAGAAGAATCCAGAAAGTTATTCAAGTGCATGGCAGTGGTACATTGCCATTTCTGAAACTGCATTTAATGCTTTAAAATAACATTTCCTCATCCACAAATAAAAACCATTGACCCAGGGATATATTAAAATTGCTTGCAGTTAGAAGGTGTGATATGTTCTACTGAGGGAATTGCCTGAACCAAAAATAGGATAGCAGCTTCAGTTAGTGGCTGTTATTGATACCTGCTAGATAAGTAAAGGTAAAGGTTCCCCTTGCACATATGTGCTAGCCGTTCCTGATTCTAGGGGGCGGTGCTCATCTGCATTTCAAAGCCAAACAGCCAGTGCTGTCCATAGACATCTCCGTGGTCATGTGGCTGGCATGACTAAACGCCAAAGGCGCATGGAAGACTGTTACCTTCCCACCAAAGGTGGTCCCTATTTTTCTACTTGCATTTGTTTTCCCCGTGCTTTCGAACTGCTAGGTTGGCAGAAGCTGGGACAAGTAATGGGAGCTCCCCTACCTGCTAGATAGAGTGGACATTTGGCTATAGGTTATAACCCTGGTTTCTTACAAACTTCTAAGTGCATCTCAAATTCCTTGGCTATTCTTTTTTCAGCTTAATTTACTATACAGCTCTAAAGACGGACCTAGAAGGAGAAAAAATAAAAATCTATCTAAAATAGCCAGGGACATATTTTTATCTTGTCAAGAGCCATGCACCTTGTGACATACCCTACTGAGATTGCAGACCACTACAGGGAAAGGCTAAAGCAGATGGAAAGGAGTGCCAGAATCAATGTGGAAAGCCCATCCATTTTCAAATGAAGAAACCTACATGTTCAGAGCTTATAAAAACTCTTCTACAACCTATTGTATTATCCTTTAGATATTTTGGATTTTAGCTCCAACAAAGGAATGTTATGCTGGTTGGAAATTATGAGCGCTGAAATTCAATGAAGTGACTGCTGAGGAATCAATAAGATTTCAAAAAAAAAAAAAAAACCCCGCTAATATAACAAAGCAATTCATTTGAAGGAGAAATAGACAAGGTGGAAGAGAACTTTAACTCCCAGAGCAACTCTACCAATATCTATCCCCTGATACTGCTGGCATTATTTTTATTATTATTGTTTCTTTGAATGCTTTTCATTAAAATATAATCTCTCCAACCTCCATGTTAAGAACAAATGAAGCCACCCTATATTAGATCATGGCCTTGACCATGCCCAATCTATTACAGCAATGTGTGTAGTCCTTCAGTACTTATAGCCCAACCAGGAGATGCCAGTAGTTAAAACTGGGACCTTGTTAATGCAAAGCCTACACTTCTTTATAGAGTTACGACATTAATAATGGCCATCATCAATATTTGCATTAGTCATATGGTCAGATCTAGTGTTTTGATGGGGTTTTTTGGGGTGGGGGCTTCAAGTCAGTTTTTAATTCCTGGCAACTGACTGAACTACTCCTTTCAATTTTCTTGGCAATAATTGTTGGGGTGGTACGTCTTTGAATTCATCTTCCTAGGGATGAGTGAGAGTGATAGGCCCAACTCACCAAGTGGCTTTGTGTCTACAATGGGACAAGAATTCATGGTCTTCCAGTTTTTATCCTGATGCCTTCACCACTTCACCAAACTGGCTTTTTGAGTCAAGTTATATGAGGTTTGCAGGAGCATCTATGGAAGGGTGCATGGAAAAGCAAATGAAAAAAGCCATCTTGACCCAAGCTTTTCTCTTTTGTTTGCATAATGAGAAGTTGTTTGCATACACAAAAAGAGTAGGGCTCGTGTTGCAATACTGTAGCACAACTTTTTGCTGAAATTCTTCAATCTTGCAGAAGCTTCTAGAGACCCATAATGTGAAATCCAAATATGACGGAACTGAGTAAAGTGTGGAATGAAGGTGCAGTCACATTGCATCTGTAATTTGTTCTTTCCACATTTATTTTGTATAATGAAATAAAACACATCCAAGGAATTTGATCTGTCTTCTTCATCTCCTAATGTCTCTAAAGCTTTTAGATTAAAAAAAAATACTTTGTCCTGCTCTTCAACCAGTGATATTTAAAAAAAAAGGTGAAATATTAACACTTTCTGAGTTTGCAGCTATTGCTTTTCATCTTTTAGCCAACAGGATACAGCCCAGAAGAAACTGGTAGAGAAATCATACAGTGGTATTCAACCACCTTTCAAACATGGTATTTGAATGCTCGCATGGAAAAAAAAAACGAGTTAGTCTTAAAAAGACACCTAATTTTCCAAACCAAACCAACCAACCAACCAACCAACAAACAAACAAACAAATGAACAAAAGCAAACCCAGGATCAAAAACAAACCATTCCAATCAATATTCCTAGCATTAATATTTCTCACATGCTCCACTTTTGCAGTAAAATGCATATGCAGGGATGCATCTTCAGGAAAAAGACAAAAGAAGGTATGTATTAGCATACATGTTGATTTGCTAGTGTAAATTATATGCATTAATGCATATTCAGAAGTAATTATTATAATAACATTAATACATCTCAGCATTCATAGAGAAGATGGTGTTAAGGCTTCTAGGGTGATTGCCAGCAGTGTTTACTGGGTAAATTAAAAAATTGCAAGATGGCGGGCACAACGTTATAACAGAAGCTCCATATTTCACATGTACAAAGGAATGAGGTTTATATCGAGATGCCACGCCTGTCATCTTGCAAATTTTGATCTTCTTTTCAGACGTCATTGTTGTCTCCTTAACATTCTATCAAGGTGTTATCTAGGTCTAATAAGCATTAAAATGTAGTGTTCCTTTTGAAGCTGGTGAAGGGCATAATTTGTTCCTTTTTTGTAATGTATGCATGCATAAAATAATTTTAATTTAAACTGCCATATATTAAAATTAAGATGTTATTGTTATTTATAGTATCTTTGCTAGTTTGTTTTAGTGCTGTACTACAAAATTGTTACTGTTGCTTTTGATAAGATAAAATTAGTCAAGAGAAAATCCATTAAAATTAATAGAATAAATAATAAAGTTAAATACCTTTAATTTCAGTATGATTTACTGAAACATGATTAATTTGCTGAAAGCTACTCATGAATTCTAGAAATAGCAATATCCAGTAAGCATATTTAGCTATGCTCTAATGAAGTGCTGTTTATGACATACATATTATAATAATATTATTAAACTATTCCTATTTTGGAGATCTTCAGATAATAAACTTACATGTAATTATGCTGTTGTCATTACAACATCCCTAGATTCTACTCTTAAGAGTTTTTAATTTGGACTGGCATTACATAGTCTATCATGAAAACTTTCAAATCAAAAATTATTCTCTGTTAATGGATCGTGTGTTCAGTTTATTCAACAACTAGGCATTGCTGATAGCATTGCTCCACTGCTACTCTACTTCCAGAAGTATCAAAACTCATCTAGGTATTTTCTCCACAGTCCTGCTCCATTTTAGCCATTAGTCAGAGTCTAATGCCAGAAAGTAACTAGTACAGCCCTGTCAAACTGGCCAGATGCATCACATGCAGGCCACATCCACCCCGGCTTGCAAAGGCAAAAAAACGTTGTGATGCATCATGATACATCATGTAATGTGATCAAGTTTGACACCTGTGAACTAGTATCTTCTGAACCTGGAATCAAAGATTGGCATATATTCAGCCAGAGTGCTATGTCCAAGATCAAAGTTCAAAAGAATGAATTAAAAAGGGACCCATTAGACTTCACTCATACTCAGAAATGGATTATAGGCCCTTGGTTCTATGGAAAAAAAATGATTTTTTTTTTCCTGTAGAAGCCACATTTTCTGCCAAATATTCAGCTCAGGTAAATATTTTCCCCCTAAACTTGGAACAATTGGAACAAGAGGCAACAAACTTGGTATTGGAGAAGACTCCTGAAAATATCATGAACAGACAAGAAAACAAACTACTCATTGAACAAATCATTCAAAGCAAAAATGACCACATTCTTATTCTTATTATTCTGATTGGTCACACATTCAACCAGATGTCTAGACTTAATTCAATATTTTTGTCTCTGTCACTGCGTTTTTTGTATTTGTCGGCTGGGCTCCCATTCTAAGACTTACGGTAGATGCAGAAGTCCTTATCTCTGAAGCTACTGCGCATGTCCACATTCCTTCTTCCACATTCTTTCACTTTCTTCTTATTTTTCTTTATTCACCTGCCAAGAGGTACGGCAGGAATGCTGCCAAGATGTAATCATTAGCTAGTAAGACTGTTTTTACTTCTTTATAATAAAATGTGTTTATTAGAATATATCTCGGGTTTATTTTCTTAAAGTATACTCCAAGGGAAAAGCCTCGATCCATTCTCTAATCAAGGTGCAATTACCCAAAAGCAGAATGGGATTAATTGCCACCCTGACAGTCTCATTATCTACCAAGCCTCCTCCTTCACCATCACCTCCTCCTCCTCTTCCTCCTCCCACCTAATTGTCAACACCTATGGATTACTTACAACGAAGATATTACAATAAAATTAACACAACATAAAAAATAAAGGTAAAGGATGGAAAGAGTGATGAAGTGAGGAATATCACTTCCTTTGCTGAAGTCCTGGATAAACTGCTAGGTCTTCATGGCTCTTCTCAACAACAGCAGAGTGGGGCCCATCTAAATCTTAGATGGAACCTCATTCCAGAGGGCAGGTACAGCTTTAAAAAAGCCATGCTTTTTAGGTCTTGAGAAATGACATTGTTTAATCAAAGAAAATGGAGCATGCCAACTATATAGAATTAAATCAGCTGGGCAGATGTTATAGAAGATAGTTGAACCCTCAAGAAATTAGGCCTAATGCCCTTTATGGATTTATAGATAATAACCAGAACCTTGAATCACAACTAAAAGCAAATTGGCAGCCATTGCAGCTCAAAGACGTTACAGTGGAGCATATTGCAGGAATCTACGAAGTGGAACAATTGGCACATCAGATAGAGTTGTATAAAGGCCTTCCTGGTCACAACTGACACCTGCTCTTCAAGCATGAGCTATAAATTCAAGAAGAGACCAGATTGTATATTAACCTTAGGGAGTGAAGTGCTACTCCTTCAACAATCTACTTTGGATACATTATGCAAAGACCTAGATTTCTAGAGAAATCTACTATGCTACTGGGAAATGGGATAGAGAAGGGAAGGGAAGGGAGATCAGCAGCATGGTGGATTGCAGTTGCAATGGCAATAGATTCACCAATGAAAGAACTGAAGGATCAATTAGGGACAGGAAATCATGGAGAAAATCTATGTGTGGTCAGTAGGAGTCAACACTGACCTGATGGTACATAATCAATAATCCGTATTCAGTAAGACTGAATTTTCTATTTGGATGTTTTTAATGGATTGTGAACTGCCCGAAGTCTCGCAAATGAGGCCGAGATATAATATGTTTAATAAAATAAAGAAATGTGAACTGCTTCATTTCAAACTTCAATTTTCAATGTTTTAAAGTATCCTTCCCTTCCTTGCAATATTTAATTTTAAGTATTTAATAAATAGTGTCACAATTATTGGTTATTTTGCAAAAAAAAAACAAAAGAGTTTCTATTGTCCTATTTTAAAGATGTAAATTTACATGATTGTTTGTGTTTGTGGATCTATTTACTGGATTAAATTAACCTCACTTTTTCATTAGTTTGTCTATCTGTTTTTTAGGAATATTTATAGGGAGTGAAACCTCAGTAAATTGTAAGTCAGCCTTACCTTGGCAGTATATCATATCCAGAGAGCTTACAGTGAAATTACAGGCAGCTAGTCAAACACAGTAAATTAGGGATCATACTGTAAATCAAAATAATGTCTTAGGCTGAAAAAGGGTTGGGGTGCCTTAGAAACAGTCTGGTAAAGATGAAGGCACTGAAACAGTATCGTTGAATTCAATAAAGAAACCTTCCTTTTGATTAACTCGCTCTTCATATTTGCAGGTCAGTAAACAGGACTGTGTTATAACTGTTTGACAATATCTTTGTGTAACTGAGAAAAAGAATGGCAGAGGCAAACGAGAGTCCAAAGGAGGAAGCCTTGATGTTTCATAGGGCCAGGCAATTTGAGTTGCCAATGAAAAATTTATAGTAGGTTTCTGTGAGTCTTTGATGATAACAAACAGATGCTAAACTGTTTTGTATTTTTGACATGCACCCAGTCCTTCATTGCTGACAAAGTGACTTGCCTTTCTTGAAATTATGCCCAAGTCTGGCAGCAACAGAAGAGAATCTAACTGAATAGAGCAGTGTTTCTCAAACTTGGCAATTTTATGATGTGTCAACTTTGCCTCCCAGAATTCCAGTTTACTCACTGAGAATTCTGAGAGTTAAAATCCAGGAATTCCCTCTGGGGCACAGCTCCAAGACAAGAATATTCAAGAGTCTATAGCAGGGGTCTCCAAACTTGGCAATTTTAAGACTTGTCTATAGTTAAATAGCCAAATCACACTAACATGGGCCTAAGTTTAATATTGTGCTATTCTCTCCCCAGGTTCCCTATTGCTATTTGTCCACAAATGGCAGAGCTCATGGTAAGCTTCAACAAACTCCTATATATATATTCTACTAATATTCTGTAAAATCACCTATATTTCTTGAGATAATATTGTATGTGGTTGTGGATTATATAAATACTCGGTTTAAAACAAAGGTATACAGTATCTTATACAATCTCTCTCCTACTAATTTTGTGTGCAGTCTTCAGAAAACCTCCAAACATTTTATTACTTTGTTTATCTCTTTTATGTAACAACAGAACCCAAAGGCTCCTGCAGTTTTGAAAGACTATTGTCATCAAATAGTAATTTTTAATGCATTGAAGGAATTAGTTAAGTCATACTGAGTTGAATTGAACAAAATGAGGTTTATGTCCTATGGATTTTGCTAACTCTTTGGAGTGCAGCTCTAAGCACAATATTTGAAATGCAGCTTCTGTTTTCAAAAGCTTCCCATTTAAACTATGCCTATTTTAAACAAGTTTCATGCTAGATTGGTCCTTGACTTTAACTAATGCTAATGTTAACTTATTAATTTATGATGATGTATTCTGTTCTAAAATGGCACGTTAGAAAATACAATATTCTCATTCATGCATATGTGCATGTTGGTTTCTTCTACATTACTAATTTGAACAGTCCCAGAATTTTTTTTTTTTAATATTAGAGAAGCAACAGCTGCTGATGTTCTGACAAGATACCAATAGAAATTCCTGGGAAAAATGTACAAATAGCTCCCTGGGTTCCAAGGATTGTTTTCTCCTTGGTTGAGATCCTGTTTTTAAGACCTCTAGTTTCCACAGCTAGCCTAAAGACTTGCAGCTGTTGCTTCTCCCATATGGTTTTGATTTGTTGCTGAGCATATTAAACCTCATTGCATGTTTTTCATGCCTTATGTACTTCAAATAGGAAAACATTTGACATCAAGTTTGCTGCTTCAAGGCAAGCTAGATTCTGTGATCTGGTTTGTTGTACAAATGGGTGTAGAGGCCCCAGAGTGACCAAACATTTTCCCCAAGGAAATATGCCTAATATTTTAATTATATTAATCTATATTAATCTTAGGAGGATATTTCAGAATCAAGATACCATGACTATCTTCTGTACAGGTAGTTGGCCTCTGAAGGTGAAGACGGACACCAGGAGAAAAAGTCTGAAAATTATGTCAAGATGTGATAAAAGTCCTGCAGAGTTTAAGAATCAATGACCTTTCAGATATCTAACCTTATTTGTAAAGAGCCTAAAAGAGGTTTAAGAAATAGGTTTAAGAAGTCTATAACCCCTATTATGTGGTGTCTCCAAATTCCGCTTTTGTACTCAAAGGAATAAGGGTCCCTCCACTCAAGAAAATACTCTGAAATCTCTGGCCTCATAAATTTGCATGGTATCATGATAATAATACCTAATCTATTTCATCTGATGGCACTACCCAAAAATATCTTTAAAAGTGTGCCCCATCACCTATTTCAGAAAAGTACAGAATTGGAGCTGTTTACTATAATCACAAATATACAACCATTACAGTATTCCTTTGGAATAAACACTGTTATGCGGAACACAAAAGTGAATAGGAAATGGAAAGCCAAAGGAATTAAAGCATGAGGTTTTCTTGGCCATCCTCTATGGATTGGACCAGGGGTGCTATTCAGCAGGTTCTGACAGGTTCTGGAAAACCAGTAGCGGAAATTTTGAGTAGTTTGGAGAACCGGCAAATACCACCTCTGGCTGGCCCCAAGGTGGGATGGGAATGGAGATTTTTCAATATCCTTCCCCCAGGAATGGGGTGGGAATAGAGATTTTGCAGTATCCTTCCCCTGCCATGCCCACCAAGCCACGCCCACCAAGCCATGCCCACAGAACCGGTCAAAAAAAAAATTGAATTCCACCATTGGATTGGACTACATTGTGCAGTCACTCTGGGTCCTTTAAGTAAAAAAAGTTAAAGACAGATCATTATTTTTAGCCATCTTGTAGACAGAGATCTTATCCCCATCTATACATTCCAAGAGAGGGAATAAATGGATTTGTCTCTTGTATAATATAAGGAAAACAGAATAGTTCAAAGTGAATCAATGGAGCATCCTCGGTAGGTGGGGGATCTCTAACTGCTTGTCGCCTGAACTGAAATTGTTATTCTTTATAACATTTGTTTAAGATCCCATTTCTTTCAAGCATTTCTTAGGCTTTAATTTACACTCAAACCTTATTCAAGTTTGTGAGATCTATTTCTGAAGGACTGTGTAAGATGTCCTTTGGGAAAAAAATGTAATTTGCTGTCCAATCCTATTTGCCAGCTGAATATTGCAGTTAGTCTCTAGAACTTAAGGATAACCTTCTGGAAATGTTTTCCATGTTCAGTACTCCAGCTGGCAATTTCTTATCAGTGATTTATCCCCACCATAAGAATAAGAAATAGCACTTTCATAAGCTGCTGTTCCTTCTCCATCATAGTATGCTAACTTATTTACAAAATAAAATGGCACTGTGTGATCCATTTCATACTTCCCACAATAAGCATCCCCAAGTGATTCAATCAATTCATTTTCATACCCCTCGCAAAAGAGCCTTAAAAAAAAATCAAACAATGTGAATAATGGTTTGCCACACTGAAGCTTTATTAATTTTTACCCCTTTGTCACACATACTTTAGAGTGAGCTCAGCTGAAATTAGGGGAAAAAAACACTTTCACAGCTTTTATTTACATTTAATTCAAATTCACAGCCAGATGCAGGCACATTTTATTGTCCTGAGTTGCAGGGCATCAAATGAGCTTTTTCACTTCAACCTGAGTTATTTACTGAAGGCTTGGCCCATCTCTGTTTCTAATCAGATTTAATGCATGCTGCATTTCAATTCAGTTAAAGCCACTAGAAAGCGCCCATTTAGCATTTATTTATTTATCCATAGTTCTGTTCTTTTCCATTTTCTTCTTTCTCTAATATGTACCACAGCTAGCTTGAATTAATGGCAAGAACATTTAGAATGCAGAAACAGAAAATATATGCAAATGAACAATTTGCTTATTTAAAGAAAAAGAGGAGTAAAGATAGTAGGTTAAAAGATGTCAGTACATCACAAATACCCGGGCTTCTTTATTTATTGAAGAGGGTAATATCCTACCCTTACAATTTACCTTCACAAGGTAGCTTACAATGCTAATTATGAAATGCTTAATTATAGTAATTAACTATAGTTGTGCATCAGACTCAGTCAAAGCCCGAGTCCTGATGCAAAAACCTCCTTGAAGCTCTGGACCCAAACTGCTATTTTATAACTCCAAGCCTTGTGAGTTATAGTGCAGTGGCAGCTGCACCAGAAAGCAAAGAGGGAGAAAATTTTGGGCACTTAATTGCCACTATATGAAAGGAAGGGAAATCAAGGTAGGTGCAACAGGTCTGTCCACAAGAGAGGCCATTCACCATTGACTGCAAAGTGAGTAGTACAGGTATTATATCCCTTGAACAGAATTTTGGAGAGTTCTGTTCTAGCAATCAATTCACAATTAGTATCACAATGCTTTGGAAAGGTGGAAAAATCTTTGAAGAGTGCCCCTTAATTGTACTATTTCCCTCGTCTTATTGTTTCCAGTCTGCCATTCTTCTGAAATTGTGCAACAATTGATGTCTTATGAGCCCTTTGAGCTGACTGGTACAACAAATATTTTCTGATGTTGAAAAGACAAGAGTTTGTTTCTTATGTTTCTCCTTATTGTCAATACTGACAACAACCTCTTTCCTCCAGATTTCATTATTCTCTCTCTCTCTCTCTCTCTCTCTCTCTCTCTCTCTCTCTCTCTCTCTCTCTCTCTCATTCATTCATTGTATAAACACACACGCTGACAGATAAAACAAAACAAAACACCTAGCATAACTATAGAATCCCAACACAAAGTTGTATATTTGGTATACTATATCTCATTATAGTTATGTGATATTTCTGTAAAGTTCATCCAATGAAAATGAGGGAGGGAGGCAGGGGTTCTGGAGAAACAGTAGCGGAAATTTTGAGTAGTTCAGAGAACTGGCAAATACCACCTCTGGCTGGCCCCAGAGTGGGTTGGGAATGGAGATTTTTTTAAAATTTTTTATTTATTTCGAATTTATATACCGCCCTTCTCCCGGAGGACTCAGGGCGGTGTACAGCCACAAATAAGAAACATAGAATACAAACATTAAAAACAATTAATATATATATATATATCTATTTGGCCCCATAATTTAAAAAGTGACAAACCAATTAAAAACATTTAAAAAAATTTTAAGCCAGCCCGGCTTGCTGGAAAAGGAAAGTTTTAAGGGCACGGCGGAAGGCACTGAGGTCTTGGATTCTCCTTATCTCTGGGGGCAGCTGATTCCAGAGGGTAGGTGCCCCCACAGAGAAGGCCCTCCCCCTGGGGGCCACCAGCCTACATTGTTTGGCTGATGGCACCCCGAGGAGGCCCTCCCTGTGGGAGCGCACAGGTCGATGGGAGGTCATCGGTAGCAGCAGGCGGTCTTGAAGATAACTAGGTCCTGTGCCATGGAGCACTTTAAAGGTGGTAACCAAAACCTTGAAGCACACCTGGAAGACCACTGGGAGCCAGTGCAGTTAACACAGGAGAGGTCTTATATGGGAGCGCCATGCAGCTCCCGTAACTACCCGCACAGCCACATTCTGGACCAGTTGGAGCCTCCAGGTGCTCTTCAAGGGGAGCCCCATGTAGAGAGCATTACAGTAGTCCAGGTGAGAGGTGACGAGGGTGTGAGTGACTGTGCACAGGGAATCCCGATCAAGAATTGGCAGATCAGGCGAACCTGACAAAAGGTCCCCCAGGCTACAGCCATCAAATGTTCCTCCAAGGACAGCTGCATATCCAGGAGGACTCCCAGATTGCGAGCCCTCTCTGCGGGGGCCAAAGACTCACACCCAATAGTCAGTGATGGAGTCAACTGACTATATCGGGATGCCGGGAACCACAGCCACTCAGTCTTGGAAGGGTTGAGCTTGAGCCTGTTCCTCCCCATCCAGACCCGCACAGCCTCCAGGCACTGGGACATCACTTCAAGGGCATCGTTGGGGTGGCCTGGGGTGGAGATGTACAGCTGGGTGTCATCAGCATACTGGTGGTACTTCACCCCAAAGCCACAGATGATCTCACCCAGCAGCTTCACATAAATGTTGAACAAAAGGGGCGAGAGGATCGACCACTGAGGCACTCCACAAATGAGAGGCCTCGAGGTCGACCTCTGCCCTCCTGCCAACACGAACTGAGAGAAAGGAGGAGAACCACCATAACACGGTGCCCCCCATCCCCAACTCTTCCAACCGGTGCAGCATGATACCATGGTTGATGGTATCAAAAGAAAGCAGATAAGAATTTTCTAAGTCTGCTTGGAGTTACTGAACTTTAAATCTGGAGAGGTCTGAGAGACTTAACTAATGTTTTTATGACTACTTCTGTAGTTTAAGATCCAGGAGGGAGAGGAAATAAAACATTTCGCAGTATCCTTTCCAGTGGTGAAATATAAAATTTGTTACCACCGATTCTTTGGGCGTGGTTTGGGGAGGGGTAAAGTGACTGGGTGGGCATGACCAATTTTTATTTTTTTTTACTTTATAAGCATTTTTTCTACAACCTTAAGAGGTTGCAGGAAAAAAATGCTTTTAAAAGCCTCTGACAATCCCAGCTGAGCCGCGTGATCATCAGAGGCTTTTTTTTTTTACTTTTAAAAGCATTTTTTGGGCCGAAGAGGTTGTAGAAAAAAATGCTTTTAAAAGTAAAAAAAAAAGTCTCTGATGATCATGTGGCAGGGATTTTTGCTACCGGTTCTCTGAACTACCTACCGCCATCACTACCAGATCAGGCAATCCGGTCCAAACCAGGAGCATTTCAACCCTGATCCTTCCCCTGGAGTGGGGTGGGAATGGAGATTTTGCCACACCCACCAAGCCACCGTCACCAAGCCAAACCATGCCCACCATGCCATGCCCACAGAACCGGTAGTAAAAAAAAATTGAATTCCACCACTGGAGGGAGGGAGGCAGGGAGGGAGGATGGAAAGAAGGAAGGAAATTTTAGTAAAGAAACATTGCTTAAAAATCCTTCCATCAATTTCTTTGAGATTTGGCTTGCTTCATCATAATCAATGAAAGTCTCTATTTTAATACAATGAAAAATCATTAAGATTTTTACATTCTTCCAGGAATAGGAAATAGAATTTTAAAAACCTTCAAAATTAGGTCAGAGATTTTTGCAGGTTCTAGGAAAATAAAATCTGTTTTAATGGATGAGCCTAACCTTTCTTTCTCCCCACTTCCCTCCACTTCCACCATCTGTTTCTATATGCAAAGCTTAAAAAGTCATAGCAAACACAAATTATAGCACCCAAAAATGTAAAATTTGAAAATCCAAAGGCTTGTCAAGCATTGAAGATAAACTTGCAGAAAAGGCTTAATATAGATATTGCAGTTATACCTCTACACTGCTACTGTCACATCATTATTTTTATTCTTCGTTTCATTTTTACTTGACATTACTTCCAAAATGAAGATGAAAGTTTCATGTTCACAATGTGGCTACAAGAGATGTATCCATTATTTATTATGATTCTTAAATTGTAACTGTTGGGGGAAAAAACTATTTTAGGTCAGTAAGAAGCTCTTGGTACATGGTCACTTTAACTTTCACATTCTTCCTTTAAATATTTGTGATAAACATGCTAAAATATTATTTCATAAAACTTAACCATACAAAATATTTTCAGTTTTGATGGTGATGCGACCTGAGTGTGATAAAGGTAGCTTGGCTTCACAGTATCTAGAACATGAGCCTCTCAAATTATAATTAAATCATACTGAAAATTAAAAGCCAGTCCTTCATATTCAGCATTATCATTTGGCTAATCTCTGAGAATATTTACATTTAGTTATTGATATATGATTTGGAAGGTATTTATTACTGGATGGAAACGAACTGATTTTGGACTGATGAATGATGAGAGAAATACTCTTTGCATATTTTCTGGGCACTCTATTCTTTCAAATTCAGAAGTTATAGCATAGCATAGGATACAAGTTCCAACTATCATTCCTTTGGGGATCTAGGGTCAAAATCAGAAATAACTGAAATTATTTTTTTGCTTAAGACATCTTGTCAATCATTCCTGAATTGTTCTGTACGTAAATATGGCACAGAACTCAAGAATGATCAAAAATCCCCTTCCTTTCATTTCCTGACAGGTAGAATGAACAGTGCTCTCCAGAGAAATTTGTCTTTCAGAAAGAAAGAAAAAGGGAAGGAAATGCCTTTGTATGAATTACTTTTAATTTCTGGAAGAAATTATAAAGTTTTAACTAGTTAGGAAACTTAAAAAATAATAAAAACTTCTTAAACAGTATTTTGGATTTGAATGAATTCATGCTTAGAGTGAATTCACTGAAATAAAGAAGGAAATTTATTCAAACTAATAAGTTTATGACTATAGCCCTAAAAATTCCTTATTCTATAGAACTTTTATGCTTTCTTGGATTACCAATTCTGTTAAGTTAGTTTTGGCCACTGTGCAGAGAAGGTATGAAAAGATTGTGCTATGATAGTCCTATAATGATGGAAGGTAGATAAAATGTTCAAAAATATAGGAAATATCATTTATACTACTTTAGAGACAGGCTAGAAAGGCATTCCTACATTTCCATGATAGTGATTACCAAACAAAGTTCATGTTGCATTTTTACTATTTATCAAACAAATAACTCTACAGCCAGGAGTAATTTTTTTGTTGCTTGCTTTCCTGAAACCTCTACAAAAACTAACTCTAGTGAGATGGCAAGAATTGCAAA
Organism: Pituophis catenifer annectens; assembly: GCF_029215685.1. Classification (NCBI taxonomy): domain Eukaryota; kingdom Metazoa; phylum Chordata; class Lepidosauria; order Squamata; family Colubridae; genus Pituophis; species Pituophis catenifer. The sequence continues at coordinate 34,094,938 of NW_027256881.1, read as the reverse complement.
AAATGTAGACAGTCCAGGGTAATGAAATAAAAATTCAAGTTCACTTAAACTATTTTATTATGTGTGGTTCATTAGATTAGAGTTAGATTCATAGTGTAAGAGTGGTGGAAAGTCAATAATTCAAGCCCTAACCAAGGACCTAAATATATTATTCTGTTATTCTGTAAACAGTTCTAAACAGTTCCAATCAGGGTGTTTTTTAAAAAAAAAAAAAAAATAGGGTATTTGAATCTAATAAATTCAATTTTTTTATATATTGAGGAAGTTGCTCTCATGACTCCAATCACAATTGGTGTAACAACAGATTTATTATGGTTCGTCACACAGTGGATTGGATGTTTAGACTGGATTTGGCATTTTTATTTGTCTATTGTGTCCTTCCCAAGGACCTGGTATAGGAAGGTATTGTTGTTTGATGGACTTAAAGCTAGTATCACAGGATGTAAGCTATTCCAATTAAAGCTTCCTTTTGCAATTGGCTGATGACATTTTTTTTCTTCTCCATTTTCTTCATCCAAGTTGCGGTCTTATTGTTTTTCTTTGGATAGCTCTATAGCTATGCCCAGAATTGCACCGTTTCTTCTTTGTTATTTGTTTGCTGGTTCAATGAAGCCTCTCCATTGATGGACTGGTAAAAACATCTATGATTCAACTGAAGTTAGTGATTCTGTCTATAGTGTGGAATTTAAGCTTTGTATCTGCCTATTTTCTTGACTATGCTGTTATTTAAAAAAAAAAAAACATGGGTGAACATGGGCAGTGCAATGGCTCAGCATTTAAGATATTGGGCTTGTAGGTTGGAAAGTCAGCAGACCAAAGTGCCATGCAACAGGGCGAGTTCCCGTATTTCTCCCAGTTCCTGAAATCCTAGCAGTTTAAAAGCATACGAATGCAAGTAGATAAATAGATACTTCAGTCAGAAGATAAAAACACTCAATTACATTGTGCTGGCCAGAAATGTCTTTGGACAGCACTGGCTCAATGACCTTGAAATAGAGATGAGCACCACCCCCTATAGTCGGCAATGACTAGTGAAATAAAATCTGCAAGGACTCCTTTGATCTTCTTTCCCTCTAGGTGATATTTCTTGATCAGGATTTTTTATTTATTTATTTATTTATTTTGCTGCTGTTGTTCTTCAGCTTCTTTTCTTTCCTCTGTTCTAGCTTCCTTGGTTTTGGTCTTAGCATGCTGATCTTATTTTCCAATCTGATCTTCCATTTTATTGATGCACTTTGACTTATTTTCTTGTTTGTTGATTTTGCATCCAAGATCTTCAGTCATAACTGCAGCCATGCTATACATCAGTTGGTTTGTTTCTTGCAGTGAGCTAATGATTATATATGTATATTATAGTATAGGCATCTTTTAATACTTTTCTAATGCTAGTGAGTTCTTTCTTCCAGAGACTTTAGGAAAATAAAGTAGAAGAACTTCAGTTATATAAGACCACAGACTTCTAAATCCGACTGCCAAACTTGTTCATTAACAAGTAGATGGCCTTCAATGGATTGTCTTTTATATACTGGATTGGAAAAGAGCTGATGTAGTTCCCATCTTCAAAAAAGGAAAAAAAATAGATCCAGGAAACTACAGACCTATCAGCCTGACCTCAATACCAGGGAAGATTCTGGAAAAGATAATCAAACAATGAATCACTGAACACCTAGAAGCAAACCAAGTAATAACCAAAAGCCAATATGGGTTTGTCAAAAACAGATCATGCCAGACTAATTTTATTGCATTCTTTGACAAAGTGACAAAATTAGTGGACCAGAGGAATGCTGTCGATATAATTTACTTGGACTTTAGTAAAGCATTTGATAAAGTAAACCATAACCTACTACTAGATAAAGTAGAAAAATGTGGGTTAGACAGCATCACCACCAGATGGATTCGTAACTGTCTGACCAACCACACTCAACATGTAGTCTTCAATGGAGCTGCATCTACATGGAGGGAAGTATGCAGTGGAGTATCCCAAGGCTCTGTTTTAGGCCAAGTGCTCTTCAAAATCTTCATCAATGACTTGGACGAGGGGATAGATGGGGAAATCATCAAATTTGCAGATGACACCAAGCTGGCAGGAATAGCCAACACTCCAGAAGATAGGCTCAAGATACAGAAGGATCTTGAGAGACTTGAACATTGGGCACTATCTAACAAAATGAAATTCAACAGTGAAAAAAGCAAGGTTAGGGAAGAAAAACAAAATGCACAGGTACCGTATGTGTGGTACAGTGATGGGTTCCTCCCGGTTCGGCCCGGTTCGGCTGAGCCGGTAGCGGTGACAATATGACGTCACTGAACTGGTTCTCTTTGTTCAGGAGCTGGGGTCTCCCACCCCCCCAGGTTATTCTTACCTTTTATTTGGCCCCGCCCTCAATCTATTCACTGCCTCCCGAGTCCCAGCTGATTGGCTAGAGGGAAAAAAACTGTTTAAACTCTTGCTGTGGGGCTTCAAAGGGCTGCCCTACAGCTGATCAGTGTTAAAAGACAGTGTGGTGGTAGACCAGTGCACCCGAAAAACAAATGGGTAGACCAGTGCCTCCAAAAACAAATGGGTAGACCGGTGCCTCCAAAAACAAATAGGTAGACTGGTGCCTCCAAAAACAAATGGGTAGACCGGTACAGCTCTGCAAGCAGTTAAAAGCCTGGTAGACCAGTACCTCTGCTAAATTCTAAAGAATTGTCACATGACCATCAAACCACACCCACAAAATAAGCCATGCCCACAGAACCGGTAGTAAAAAAATTTAGAACTCACCCCTGGTGTGGTACCTTGCTCAATAATAGTAACTGTGAGAGGGATCTTGGAATCCTAGTGGATAACCATTTAGATATGAGCCAGCAGTGTGCAGCAGCTGCCAAAAAAGTCAACACAGTTCTGGGCTGCATAAACAGAGGAATAGAATCAAGATCACATGAAGTGTTAATACCACTTTATAATGCCTTGATAAGGTCACACTTGGAATATTGCATTCAGTTTTGGTCGCCACTATATAAAAAAGATGTTGAGATTCTAGAAAGAGTGCAGAGAAGAGCAACAAAGATGATTAGGGGACTGGAGGCTAAAACATATGAAGAACGGTTGCAGGAACTTGGTATGTCTAGTTTAATGAAAAGAAGGACTAGAGGAGACATGATAGCAGTGTTCCAAAATCTCAGGGGTGCCACAAAGAAGAGGGAGTCAAACTATTCTCCAAAGCACCTGAGGGTAGGACAAGAAGCAATGGGTGGAAGCTAATCAAGGACAGAAGCAACTAAGAACTAAGGAGAAATTTCCTGACAGTTAGGACAATTAATCAATGGAACAACTTGCCTCCAGAGGTTGTGAATGCTCCAACACTGGAAATTTTTAAGAAGATGTTGGATAACCATTTGTCTGAAGTGGTGTAGGGTTTCCTGCTTGGACAGGGGGTTGGACTAGAAGATCTCCAAGGTCCCTTCCAACTCTGTTATTCTATTCTATTCTATTCTATTCTATTCTATTCTATTCTATTCTATTCTATTCTATTCTATTCTATTCTATTCTACTCTACTCTACTCTACTCTACTCTATTCTATTCTATTCTATTCTATTCTATTCTATTCTATTCTATTCTATTCTATTCTATTCTATTCTATTCTACTGAGCTCTATACAGCACCCTGGCCCAACTAAAATTGTGGCAGGGTGCTGTATAAATATTCCTTAGATGATGCTGATTTCTTGCTTTCTCATTCTCTACCCTATGAAGATTTTTTTAACCATAAACTCTTGCTTGATGCCACTATTATTGAATAGATTGTGTCTTCTCAACAGCAACAGGCTAGAATTTTTTCTCTAGAAAGTGCTTGTAAAGTTAGGTTATTTTATTTACATATGCTTCAAACTTTGGTTAATAAACTACAGTTTATATTTATCATAAACATTTTAGCAAAAAGAAAAGGGATACTTTAAATTAGTAATTGCTATTGGCTATAGGAAAGGAGAAAGGACAGAAATCATTTTACTATCTAGTTGCATAAAAAGAGAGAGAATTTAGTGTAGTAGTTAAAGGCCCTGAAGTAGAAACCAGAGAAGAAGTGTTTTAGATTTGCCTTTGGCTCAGAAACCAACTTGCTGAATGTGGGCCAATTATTATCTCTCAACCCTAGTAAGAAAGCATTGACAAACCACTTCTTAAAATGTTTCCAGGAAAACTGTGTAGATTTTTTCTTCTGGTTGCCAGGAGTCAAGACTGATCTGAACATATGCACACAACCCCTAAAAAAAATAAATGCATAAATAAAAATAAAAAATCCCATAAAATTCACAACTGAATAGCAGTATATTCCATATCTATGTGTATTTCACATAAACTGCACGTAAATCTAGTCTGTTTCATTTTCACATCAATGTGTAGTAAAAACACAAACCAATTTGCATTCTTTTCAAATGCATTTTTCACCATTAAAATTTTCACCTGCAGAAACTGCCATAGTTCTGCTTTGTAGAACTAATAAATAACACAGGAACATTTGCTGCCAAAATCGTTATTGATTGCAGAGAATTTCAGGTTTCATAACTGCGAACAGAAAAAGGTAGAGTCCATTGTAGGATAAGCAGCTGAATATAAAAAACATTTCATCACTGCAAATTTGGTAAAGGGCTAAGTATTGCACTGAATGATAGGCTAATTTGTGGAATTTTGAAAGAAAACTTTTAAAATAATCTCAACAAAGCAGATTTAACATTTAAGAGAACATTTGAAATTGCTATCTCCATGACAACTTCTGCTAGAAATAGTATGCAGCTTCAGTTAGAGGACAGAATATATAGAGTAACAGGTCAAAATGAATTGTACTACTGTTATAACAGAGGTTCACATTCATCAGCTCAATGCAGATTTAAAGGAGATACCTGAAGAAAAGAAATATATGCTGGGACACATGCAAATAACTTATCACTCAGAAAAACAGACCATTTGTTAAGGATAAACAACCAAGCTATTCCTGTAAAAGGAATGTGGTAGTGCATGTCACAGAAGAAACTGATAATGAAAGCGAAACAACTATATGTAATTTGAAGTGTGTAGCACAAAAGATGAAATGAGAACAGCAATATGTCTTACAAAGAAATGAATTGCAAAACCATATCAATACAATTGAACACTGTTAATTGTGTTCGAGGATCGTGCCCAATAACTCCATAGACAAGTTCTTAGTAAATCAATTATTGTTTATTGATCATACATCTTATCGTTACAGGTACAAGTCTGGAACTGCAGCAGGACCGCATGGCTGACCCTTAAGTACCCCCGGGGCGTGGCTAAGGTAAGGAGGGGTTATTGGGCTAGGGTGGACCTTGGGGGCTGGCTTGTCCAGCCCCCCTGCTTCCAGCTCTGGGTCAGAGGCAAGGCATTTATTTATGACAAAACCCCCTCTAAATGCCTGGCCGAGATGTTTTTGCGTGGTGTGTACCTGAGGTGTCCTTTTCAGTAGGACGCCTAATTTTGATGTGAGATACGTGTGCTGTTTATTTTGCAATGGCTTTGTTAGAATGTCTGCTGTCTGCTCTTCCGTGTCACAATGTATAACCTTCACAAATCCTATGTTCGCGAACTGTCTGACGTGCTTGTACTTTATGTCGATATGCCTCGACCTTTGACCCACCGCTTCAGCCTTAGATATTTCCATGGCAGCTTTGTTGTCCTCGTGCATGATGATGGGGTAGCTTGGCTCGGCCCATATGTCAGCGAGCAGGTCATCAAACCAGACCAGGTTGTTGGCGGCTTTGGACAAGCAGATATATTCGGCTTCCGTGGTAGATGTGGCTACCAGGTCTTGCTTGCCTGTGTACCAATGAACTGGGCTGTTGTTCAGAAAAAATATGTAACCTGAGGTACTCCTTCTGCACTTTACGTCCCCAGCCCAGTCAGCGTCAGCGTAACACGTGAGTGTGGGTGTTGTGGTGTTCTCGGGCTCTAATGACAGGCAAGCCTCGGAGGTTTGCTTTAGATACCTTAATACCCTTTTGATGGCCTCCCAGTGGTACACAATGGGCTTACCCACATGTCTTGACAGCAAGTTAACTGGCAGGGCGATGTCTGGCCTGGTCCAGTTTGCAATGTATAGTAGGGAGCCTATGGTGGATCTGTATAATGTGTTGTCCTTAAACGCCTCAGCCTCATTATACATGTCCTTTAAGAAATCTGGTTGCATTGGCGTTTCACACCCCTTGGCGCTTGCCATGTTGCATTTATGAATTAGTTCCAAAATTTTATCCTTCTGTGACAGTTGAAAGCCCTTGCTTGTTTTCGTGATCTGCACCCCCAAGTATTTGTCTACCTTGCCCAATACTTTTAGTGTAAAATGTTTTCCTAGCTCATTGGCGAAGTTATTACATTTGCTGGCTTGATCACCGATATACAATATATCGTCTATGTATATCAAAACATATTCGAGGGAGTTGTCTGACTTCTTGGTGAAGAAGCAGTTGTCGGCTGAAGTGGCTGAGAACCCCATGGATTTTAATGTCTTGGATAGGCACTCATACCAACGTTTCCCTGATTGTTTGAGTCCATACAAGCTTCGGTTTAAAATCCAGGTTTCTCCCTTTTTGGTGCTTTGGCTGGGTGGCGCTCTCACGTATATCTCTTTGTCGAGTTCAGCGTGCAGGTAAGCGGTTTGCACGTCGAACTGGTGCACTTCTAGCCCTAGCAGTGATGCGATTACGAGTGCACACTTCACGCTCTCGGCCCTGACCGTGGGGGAGTACGTTTCCGTGTAGTCATCAGGGTATTTCTGGGCGAATCCCTGAGCCACCAGCCTTGCTTTGTAGAGCGCTTTGTTTCCCTCTAGGGTTTTAACCTTGTAGACCCACCTAGTGCCTATGGTTGTCTTTCCTGTTGGGACTTTAGAGGGAGTGTACACTTTTAGTTCCCTCAAGCTATCCATTTCCCTTTCCATGGCTTGTTCCCATTTTTCTCTCTCCTCATTGGGCAACCTCAGTACGTCCTCATATGTGTTGGGGGTTAGTTGGTTATTATGTAGGGATAGTATGTAGTCCCCTAACCTTTCTGGCCTTTTGCCCCTGTTTGTCCTGACTGGTCTGTCAGGAGGTGTCTCTGTGTCATGCATGTATCTAGCTTCTCTCTCGGTGAGTGAGTCTACTTTAATGATCGGGTGGTTTTCCTTCCATCCCTTCACTGGTATTTCCTGTCCCCTGGGTTTGTTTTTCCTCTGTTCAGTGTCCCTCCCTGCTTGGTGTTTCATTTCCTTTTGATCATCCCCTGGTCCGTCCTTGTTAAGGGACACCTCGTTGAGGTGTATTTTAGACCAGTTAGCGTTTTCGTGAAAAACAGCTGTTCGTGATATCACGAAATTGTTGCTGTTGTCTATGAACCTGTATCCCTTCGTCCCCGGTTCATAGCCCATGAACCTCAGCCTCCTGGATACCCTGTCTCCCTTACGCCTGAGTTGCTTGGGTATATGTACATCTGCTGTAACCCCGAATATGTGTAAGTGTGACACCTGTGGTTTCCTTTGGTACATTAATTCATATGGGGTTTTATTTAGTACGCTGGACCACAGTCTATTTAGAGTATAGTTCGAATAAATGAGTGCTTCGGACCAGAAATGCTGCCCTAGGCCGGCATCATCTAGTGCGCACCTCATCATGGTCTGTAGCGTTCCGTTTTTTCGTTCCGCCACGCCATTTTGAAAAGCGGAAAATGGAGAAGTCGTGTAGTGGACCATCCCGCGTGCTTTTAACCATCGCGAGAAGTCGCTTGATAAGAATTCGGACCCCCGGTCTGTCATTATTTGTCTGATTTTGGTGTTGTGTTGTGTCTCTACCCTTGCATAGAATTCCTTAAATTTTTGAAAAACCTCACTTTTGTGTTTTAGGGTGTACACGAAGCCATAGCGGCTAAAGTCATCCACTATGGTCAGGAAGTACCTCTTCCTGTACTTGATGGAGGGCCTTAGTGGCCCAACTAGGTCCATATGTACAAGTTGGAAAATCGAATTAGTTGTGCGTACTGACTTCTTGGGCCTTGGTTTGGTTTTTAATTTGGAGCCCTTACAAATAGAACACTTGAGATAGTTCTCACAATCCTTTATTTTTACACCTTCAGAACATTCCAACATTTTCTGCACTACGGGGAAACTAATGTGTCCTAGTTTCCTGTGCAATAGGTGAGCACAGTTGTCATGCATTGGTTTCCCTATCATGGGTTTCTCATTCCTAGGTGTCCCCCGTTTACTGGGTTCATCAGTGATGTGTGTGAGCTCAACCCCCTCTACTTCCTTACTTGCGTTGCCTGTGCTATTGGGGCTAACCCCTTGGTGGTTGTTCACTTCTGGCTGTGTGCTCTTGGTTGGGTGGAAGAATGGTAGTTCCCCACAGACTATTACTTTCCCTATCCCTTTACCCCCTCTGGTTACCTGTGCCTTTCCTTCTTTGAAAATCACCTCGACATTGTTATCCTTGCTTAGTTTTAGGGTGGCAAGGATATTATATGGTATATTTGGCACTAGAAGTACTCCCCGTACCATACCTATCCCTGGTACGTACGCATTACCTTTGCCTGTTACTTGCACATTATTCTGGTTAGCCACTTTCACTACAAAACTTTCTCCCGTGAAAGAGGTTAGTAGGTTGCGATCATGTGTGGTGTGGTTTGTGGCTCCTGAGTCCAGCAGCCATGTGCCTTCCTCCCTGCCTTGACCTACGTGTTGTGCTTGGTCCCCTATGCCATATAGGGATCCGGTGTGGCTTTCCCTGGAACTGTCCCTGTGGTCTCTCCTGTCTCTAGGGCTAGGTGAATCCCTACGCCTGTGCCTGGCCTCTGGTGAGCGTCCGCTAGTGTGCCTGGTCCTTTGTTCTAGTCTATCTCTCCTATGCATCCTGTCCCCTGTATTTTTAGGGCAGTCCCTCTTGTAATGGTTTCTTGACCCACATATATAGCACTCTGTGTTGCCCTGGCTCCTGCCCTGTGGCTCAACCTTTCTGCTGGGTCTTTGCTCCCTGCGGCTTAGGGAGCGTTCCTTTCTGATGCAATCCTCTGATATTAGTTTACTCGTTAGTAAGTCAAGGGAGAGCCTCCCTGTCCCTAGGTTGTCTATCTGCGTAATAAAGGTGTCCCAACTGGGGTCTAGGGAATTCACTATGATACTTATCATGGTCCTCTCGCTTATGACCTCCCCCCTTTGTGTCAGCTGGGCCCTAGTATTATTTAGTGATAGTAAATGCTCGCTCATGGGTGTCCCTGCCTTGAGTTTTGTGGCATAAAATTCCCTGGATAGCCTGGTGGTGCTGGCAACACTTTGGCAGTAAAACAGTTTGTGCATTCTCTGTATTATCTCTAATGCAGTCAGGTGGTGACCAATACTGGGGTAAATACTGGGGGTAATGCTAGCAATGACAATGCAGTAAGCTTTGTGGTGGATGCAATCCAGTTCAAAAGTCCAGGGTTTTTCTGGGGGGTCAGTAATCATAGATAGCAGGTCTTCCTTAAGTAGGGTGCCCTGGAGCTGTTGATTCCAGTCCAGGAAATTCTCCCCATCTAGCCTCAGTCTAGGAAAATCACTGGGTAAATTCCCTGAATTGTAAGTTAAATTACTTACATTATGTCGCTGTCCATGGTTCCTCACATAAGGATACTCGCAATAAGGCAGAGGAACGACTGTGGCAAGTCTGAACTGACTTGTCTCTATGTGTCTGCGTCGGTGTAGCTCTATGTCCTGTTCCGTTTCTCTTACAGGGGCGTGCTGCGCATGCATGAGGTTCATTTCTCCCCAGTCGTCGTGGAGTGAGGAGCTCGTCCATGCTGCTCCCGGATGAAGGCCCCAATCTTCCGGATGGGCCTTCAGCTCCTCTCCGGTTGGCCTTGCCTGCTCGGGATCGTCGCGGATCGTCGCCTGGAGCCTCGGAGAGCGGTGAGGATCGCCGATGGACGCTGGGAATCCCGTTGGGGCCGCGAATGGTCCCGGTCGGCCCGGTCTCGCGCGGGTGCCGCCTGTGGGTGTCGGGCCGATCCCCCTGCCCGCCGATGGACGTCCTCTGCCTGCGGATGGCCTCGCGGTCCACGGATCTGGTCCCGGTCGTCGGTCCGGTGAGTAATCCCATCGCCCTTGGTGTCCCGTTTTTGCGGGTGGGTCCCTTAGGGGCTCTGGGTGGTCCTGGGTCCACGCGATGGTGGCTGCCTTCCCGGGGTGGGCGTCGGCGCCGGCCCACGTCGCGTTGGGGTCCCTTTTGTTTTTTTGGCCTGGCACCGGGGTGTACGGTTGGTATTTTCACCTTGTCCCCTAGGGCCGCGGCGATTAGTTCGATGGCTTTATTGACCTCGGGCTCGGTAGGCGAGTCTGTAGGTTTGGGTTTTGGGCTTTTTTGTTTTTTGTGATATTTTTGGTCGGTAGTTTTTGAGTAGGCCCCGATTCCCGCCATGGAATTTAAATCTCGGGAGTCTATTGGTGGATGGTCGGCCATTTTTGATGACGCCGTCTTCCAAGATGGCCGCCGTAAAAAGGGCGCGAAGTCTCCTTCGGCCTTTGCGGTAGGTTTTTGGTGGGGGAAATTTTCCCTTACCGGGTCTCCTTCGCTGTAATCGGATTCGTCCTCATCTTCCTCACTCGCTGCTTCGCAGCCTTTGATCAGGCTTCGGAGTTCCGCGATGAGGTCGTTGTTGCTTTGCGACGAATCTATCAGCTCGAGGAGTTTTCCTTTTAGGTCGTGCATCTCTTCCTTTGAGGTTTCGTGCTTCGTCCACCCCTCGTTGCTCCTGGCCGGGGTGGATGGGTGGTGGAGTAGGCCGCTCTTCTCGGGTGCCTCTCCTTGCGTGGTTTCGGGTTGAGCAGGTCGTTCTGCCATCTTCTTGGTGAATGCTCTGGTATTCACCCTGTCTGTCGTGGTCCCTTGCATGCTGTGGAGTATCAGGATTGGGCTATCCAACCATCCTCTGCTACCATATTGTTAATTGTGTTCGAGGATCGTGCCCAATAACTCCATAGACAAGTTCTTAGTAAATCAATTATTGTTTATTGATCATACATCTTATCGTTACAGGTACAAGTCTGGAACTGCAGCAGGACCGCATGGCTGACCCTTAAGTACCCCCGGGGCGTGGCTAAGGTAAGGAGGGGTTATTGGGCTAGGGTGGACCTTGGGGGCTGGCTTGTCCAGCCCCCCTGCTTCCAGCTCTGGGTCAGAGGCAAGGCATTTATTTATGACAAACACTGATTCTACTGAATCAGTTATATCAGAGTATGATTGTGAGCAATATTTCAGAAATGATAAATTAAAGCAGCAAAAACTTATCCTGGAAAAAAGATTGATACGTGGAATTGTAAAATACAACCATTAACAAGATGTGTTGGTCTTAGATTTTTGAAAAGAGGAAGACCAGCATTCTTTGAGTTAGGAAAGGTACCTCTGGAGCTCCACCAGCTGTTCATTACACTTCCAAGTAAGCTAAAACTTTACTGAATATTCTTGTGCCAATGATAACTCAAAAATATCAACATAAAATAGTGTTACAAAGAGCATACACCCAAGTTCACAAAGCATATCCAGTGACAAAGACAGACACTAATCCCAATGGTCATGTGTTGTGGCTCAGTGATCTATAGTGAGCTACAGTACTTTCATGCCACAGAGATTCTCAATTTGTAGTCAAGCTGCTTAATCACTATACCAAACTATCTCTTAAAGGTGCTACAAAACTTCTCCTGATTTTGTTCATCAGGTGAAAGACTCTTATTTTTTTCAAATCAACAAGGATCATGTTAGGTGTTGGAGTTTCTAGACTTCTGGTGATATGCGGATATAGGACTCAGGTCTGTTGACTAAGCAAGCACGCCCAGCAGCTGCCGGACTGTTAGAAGAAAAGCTGTTACTTGACACAAGTATACAAAGATTGAAAACAAAGAAATAATGGTCTATTATTACTAATCCCATCCAATGAGAAGAGAATATTTGAAAAGAATGCCCCACTTCTGGAAGGAACAGCATCCAAAATCAGAAATAACAGAACAGTGGTTAGCAGAGTTTATTTCCTATTATAAGCATCAATTTATAATATGAAATAAAGTATTCATATTGGAGTAATTTGGAAGCTCTACCTAGGGAAAACAAATTTTAGTCTTGCCAAAAGGAGCTCGGACAGTAGAGAGAAACCAGGGGGATTCAGTAGTAGAGGAAAGCCAAATTTGCTAGTATCTTAGAAAGAACAAAATTTTCTACTTAAAAAACAAGTTGAATGAATCAAGGAATAACTGAGCATCTAGAACAACAGAAGAACAACAGAATAAGGTTGACTGGATTGAAAGTTGCTACAAAAAAAAAGCTAGTACAAGTAGTAAAAGATGCCTAAATTGTAATGTCATATATAACCATCAGCCCGCTGCAAGAAACAAACCAACTGATGTATAGCATAGCTACATTTATAAATGAAGATCTTGGATGCAAAACCAACAAACAAGAAAATAAATCAAACAATGCATCAACAAAATGGAAGATCAGACTGGAAAATAAGATCAGCGTGCTAAGACCAAAACCAAGGAAGCTAGAACAGAGGAAAGAAAAGAAGCTGAAGAACAAGAAAACAAAACAAAAAAATCTGATCAAGAATATCACCTAAAAGTAAAGAAGATTAAGGAAGCACTGGAAATAAAAAGAAGCAAATAACAGCAATGGCCAAGAAAATCAGAGGCATAAAGCTTGAAATCCACCCTATAGACAGAATCTCCAATTTCAGTAGAAGCAGAAATGTTTCTATCAGAAATTAACACTATCTAAGGAACATTTATAATCAGAATTAAGATATATGTCCATACATCAATTTTAGTTGTGGCTATTCGAATGCCAGGGTGCTGTGTAGATCTTCATATATAGAAGACAACTCACTGAGGGCCAACTGCATGTTAATGAACAAGTCTGGCAGTTTGATTTAGAAGTATATGGTCCTCTATAACTGAAGTCCTTCAACTTCTATTTTCCTAAAGTCTCTGGAGAAAAGAACTCACTAGTATTAAAAAATAAACTACTTAGAAAGATGAGTAAAAATGTTTCTGATCTCTAATCCACCTCAATTTCAACAATACATACCCCACAAAGATTTTTGTTCATTATAATTATTTCTGGATACTGAATTCAGATCTCAGGATAGAATATCCTGTATTGTTGAAAGTTGTGCTTTGTTTGCCAGTGGTTTTAGGGCACACCTTAAAATATACCAGTACCACTTCAGATCTAAAGCTGAAAACTGTTTAGGGTCTGGCAACCTAAGGAATTTTCTATCTTAATATGAACTTGTTCAAACACTACTATCAGCTGGAGAAGACCACCTAAACATTTCCTGAACTACCGAAGTTCACTTAGACCTAAATAAAAGGATCTTATATTGTACCAAATGATGGACTGAAGCCTCTTGAATATATGCACTTATCCCCCATTCTTTCCATTATTAGGAAATAGATGAAGACTTTCCTCTTTATCCAGGTCTCTTAAAGTTGAGCTAGTTTTTATGGCATTTTAAGGCCATATGCTTTCTTTTTTATAGCTGCACTGAGTGCACTATGGATAAGAAAAGCAGAATACCAACAGGGATGATCTCTATCACAGCATTTTAAAATAAAAGTTATACAACTTTTTGGTGGCTGAGAACACAAATCAATTATAAGGAAAAATAAAAATATAATGTCAGCTTCATTTCTTAGCAACTTCATATGAATACTGTAGAGAGAAAAGTAAGTTAATTTTTTCAATTAACCTCATAATTTGGGTGGTTGGGTGGTCAGCCAGTGAATCTACACAGCAGATGGTCCTTTGTGATATATTCTGCGTCACTTGGAACCACTCAAAGTACAATATGGCATTTCTAATTTCTAATGGCATTGAATTTTACTAAATAACAGGTTGCAAAATTGCAACATATATAAATGTGCACATACTCACATATAATATTGTCATCTAATGCTTTGATGCCTAAGAAGTTATAGCAGAAGAACTGCTTTAGGGGTTACAGCCTTGTCAGATATATACATATACATATATACATACATATATATATATATATATATATATATATATATATATATATATATATATATATATATATATATCTTTTTTTTTTTTTTAGTCAGGGTTTTTTCCTATGTAGCTCAAGATGTTTGTGTAGTCATAGTGGGGTGATATCTCAAATCATATATGTGTGTGTGTGTGTGTGTGTGTGTGTGTGTGTGTGTGTGTGTACGTGTGTACAGTTAATATCTCGGGTTTCTTCCCGTGTAATTGTAAACATATCTCTAAAAGGGTATATAAATGGTAGAGTGGATCACATCTACACTTAAGTAGACAGTTGCTCATATGTGTATCAGGAGTTTAGCTGATATTGGCTAAAAATTTTTTTGAAAAAGGTTAATAATTGGATTAGAGCTCATGATTTAAGCTCAACTCAAAAGTCTATGTTATTTTACTATTAAACAGCAGACAAATATGTATGAAAATTTTATTTATTAGATTTATGTGCAGCACATGTTGCCTAGAGGCGGCTCATATACTATGGATTATACTATATACTGTAATAAAATCCATAGTATGTTTTAACACATATACATACAGATTACAAACCTCAGAGAAGGAAAAGGAAGTACACATGTACTTTCTTCATCCCGCCTGAATTTACATCATCTTCTCAGAAAATTTGTAGTGTGTTCTCAGCCACCAAAACATTGCCAATTCCATGTTGTATCACTGTTTCTCATTTGAGCATAAGTGAGCCTCAGACTCATAAAACTCTTTCTTCTTCTAGCCTACAGTGAAAAAAGCATTAAAAGTATCGAGGTTTTATGGCCAAATTACACAAATTCTACTTAAATGTTATTGCTTTCTGAAACAAATCAAAATAAAACTAGGTCTTCTAATTATGACTAGTTTGTAGTTGCTGTTCCTGATTGTAGCTGGATTCCTGTTAACCCAGGAAATGATACTTTCTGGCTCACTCTCTGCCGTTTGCTAGGAAATGGGAAAGTATTAAAACTAAAAATTGAGGTGGTTCATTCATAAAACATTAAACTAAGATTTAATGTTGTGTCCTTTCTAGACCATAATTTTACATTGATGGGGTTCCAGTCTAGTAATCTCTTTTTAATGAACTCTTTGCTAGGCTTCAGAGCTTTCTATTCTTTCTCTCTCTCTTTAAGCTCACTCAAAACTATCTTGGCATTTGGTCACCTGAGGAGGACATCTGATTTTTGCCAGTCTGTAAGAGACATGCCAATGAAACTCAGCATTCCTGGCATTTGAAATCCATATTTCTCACATGATTTCTCTCTCTTTTTGACAATGGAGAAGAATTGCTGTCTGACCTTTTTTAGCATCTGCTTTCAAAGACCAAAGAATGTCTGCTTAGTCATCTTCTCTCCAGGCTAAACATGGCCTTTGCCCCAGATCCGATATTCTAAACTTTTAATCATTTCTACAAAATTTCTAGAAATTAAACTTTTCAATCTTCTTAAATGCATAGAATCTTGAACATAGGAATCTATGAAGATAAAAGTGAATTTTGTTTCTCTGTCCAACATAACTGGTATGGGGGCTGCAGTGATAAACTGTATCAGTTTCACTTCTAGTTGTGCTTTCTAATAAGCAAAAATCTAGATTTGCTATGGATTATTAACTTCATTGTTTATATGACTATCAAATCCTATGGTAAGGCCATAGAACTTCTCTTTATTTCTTTATATGAAACATGGTATCATGCTCCTGATTCTATCATTACAAGCTGCTAGATCTTGCTCCAGTATATTGTGCGCATCCCAGACTAGATTAATTAGACCAATTATTATGTAACTGGTGGTTCCAAATAATGTCATCACAGACCCAATTTGGACTTTGAGCAATGATAGCATATATAATGGGGAAATGTTTTAAAACATTCAACAATCTCTTCTGATACTTATATTAATGCATTTTCTGGCATTATACATTTGAGATTCTATCTATGAAAGTGGTCACAAAGCACAATGAAAAAGTATGTGATTATCCACAACTGATTGAATTATAGCAATAGTAATAGCAATAGCACATAGACTTATATACTCTTCACAGTGCTTTATAGCCCACTCTAAGCAGTTTACAGAGTCAGCATATTGCCCCTAGGAATCTGGGTCCTCATTTTACTGACCTCGGAAGTATGGAAGGCTGAGTCAACCTTGAATTGGTGAGAATTGAACTGCAAAACTGCAGGCAGCCAGCAGTCAGCGGAAGTAGCCTGCAGTACTGCATTCTATCCACTGCATCACCACTACGCCAAACTGCACAGATATTTCTGAAATTATTGATTTATAACTTAAATATACTAGGCCATCTCTTGGAAATAACTTAATTCTGTAGCACAGAATTTCCAATTTGGCCATTTCTTACCTAAGTGCCTGCTCTATTCCAAATTCCTTGAAAATTGCATAGTTACATTCATACCAGAACAAAGGAAGAATTTGCTTTATAAATTTTGACAGATTTGCTTCTAGGCATGGGTACATGATTGAAAGAAGATCAGCATCAGTGACAAGAAAGTTGTCTGCCATTTTTCACCCAGTTATTTCTTATCTTACATTCCTTATTTTCAATGGCAGTTTATGATGTATATTGGTTTCTACTTCGAGAAACCTCTGCATTTTTTCAGAACAATATCCAACTAGTTACTTGATTCTTGAATTATAGGGCTTGAGTATATATGAGATATGTGTGTTCTCTTCCCTTCTGACAGAGAATCTAGCAAGAGCTACATCAGGCCAATGGCCCATCTAGTCCAGCATTTGTTACCACACTAGCTAACCAGGACATTCAGGAAGCTTATATTGCCAATGTGGTAGCTCTTGTTACATTGCCTGCCTCTATATAAATGGGTTCTCAATCTTTTAAGGTTTAATTTTAATGAATGATCTAAAGTTCTAAATTGTAAGAGAGGCAGAAAAATATCTCTGTCCAGGGCTCATAATCATGCATGATTTCAATTCCTTCATCATACCAGTATTTCCCTGCAAAGTTAGATATAGTCAATATTATTTTAGGATCTTTATTTTATGAAAGATATAGAACATAAAATCCATCATGATATCTGAAGGATATAAACTTGGAGAGTTTATAAGATCTCTATAAAATTTACAATATAGCTTTCTTCATGTAGTTCAGGGGCTGCTGAAATCTTAGCCCATGAATAACTACTGTATACTGTAATTTTTGCTGAAACCTTTAAATACCATAGTTTTATTTTGAAATAAAATTGCTGATGTTGTCAGGTGATGTTTCTTGTTTGTTATTTTGGCACCTTAAGCAGAACATAAAACTTTGAATGATAAATAGAAGAAAAAAGAAAATTATGAAAGTGTTTGCAAAATTTACAATTTCTAATGATACCAGATAAAATGTTCTGGTTAAAAACAGTATTGCAGTCAAAGACAAAGGAAATATATGCACAAGTTAGCATTGGTCTCCTGTCTCCCAGAAACCTCCTTGTCATTCTAATCTTTTCTAAATGTGTCCTTCTCCAATTTGAGTCTAACTACCAAAGAAATAGACTTGTATAGCTGCCCTGGGACCAAAGGAGTCTTTCAACAGGAAAAATCTGAAACTTTAAGGGTCCATTTTTTTCCCTTTGCTCTCAGATTTTTAAGTGTCTCTTGTTATTGGATTAAAGTGACAGAGAATTGGTCTGCAGATATAAAAACTGGTTATGTTCTTAGAAGGAAACCAGACTTAGCAAAGTGCTACTAGACCATCTTGCAATTTCTTTCAATTAAAATAAAGATGGGGAAAATGAAAAGAAAAGTAGGTTCCCCATTCCTCTTGCAGAATTATCTGGCAGTTCAGAATAAGCCCAGGGCCAAATGGGTGTGTAAACTGTTTTTTTAAAAATTCAGAATAATCAGAGAAATCTTTTTTCTATCCAGAATAATCAGAGAAATAGCACAGCCAACACTAGACTAGAAGGTTTCACTGCACGACTGATCAGATGTTTGGTGATGTTTGGCTTTTTCTCTAAGTTGTCTTATTCAGGTTTTGGAGACTCCTGGAAAATATGGTGCAGTAAGGACAGCAGCAACCAAGCTTGTGCTCCAAGCATTCAACTGTGGCACAACAAAGTGGATAGCTGGACAAAGTCTAACAGTTGACTATTGAATCTGAAGAATGGAGTAACTGCCATCTTAGAATTCACCAATATTTGCTCTGAGGCTTTTCTGCTCTCACTATTCAGGGAGTTGGTGATAAAATGCTGGAATAGGGATCTTCTTGTGGAACAGACCCTTTCACTCAGAGTGGTGGGAATGAATATTGGATGAAAATTAGTAATTAGTAAAATTAGTAATTCAAAACATCTTGAAAATTAATGTACAATTCAGACCAGAAACTTTTTTGTTAGGATAAATCAAGAAAATAAATTAGAAAAATCAAATGGTGTTTTATTGTTATATATGATATCAGCAGCATGAATTCTATATGCTCACTGCTCAACATTGGAAAGATCCTACGACACTCACAAGAAAGGTTAATAAAGGTGACAGAATTAGCAATGATGCTTATGTTGATGGACCTTGTGAGAGAAAAATCACTGAACAAATTCATTTATAATTGGAAGCCCTTTGTGGACTTTTGCAGGCGATAAAGAAAAATCACATTTTAACATATGGATGTGATGATTGTTAAAATTTAAAAAGAAAAAAAGACCCCCCCCCTTTTTTTCCCCTTTATTTTAGACAATATATTTAGGAGTGGTGGCATAGTGGAGAAGACACTCATCTCCAACTCAGAAAGTTGGGAGTTCAATCCTAGATAGTGGCAGATGTTTCTTTCTACTAGGACACAAAGGAAAAATATCTGCTGTAAACTTCACATGGCATCAGGAAGGGTATCCAGCCAATAAATGCTAGCTCCATCGAGTTGCCCTAAATCTACTCCCAATTAAGAGACAGGATCATAAAAAGGGAGGGTTTTTTCTTTATTTTGGGAAAAGGACATTTTATTGCAGTCTTAAAGAGTAGAATATAAGTGTTTCTTATATGCTTGGAAGAAGTCAGAAGTCATTCTTTTTATTTAGTTTTATTTTCCTCTCTTTTTCTCTATACCTTTTTGCACTTCTTTTCTTGTTCTCTTCTTATTCTTTATCTTTCACTTGTTTATGCTATTTTTTATGTGTATGCTTCATAAAATGTAATAAAATTAGTATTTATTTGTCTGAAATGATACAGGATTTCCCGCTTTTAAGCAGGGGTTGGATTAGAAGACCTCCAAAGTCCCTTCAAACTCTATTAATCTGTTATTCTGTCCCTTCCAATTCTGTTATTCTGTTATTTAAAAAAAGAGCTACAAGTTAGTTTTTAAAAGTATAAAAAGTGGAGAAGAAAAAGAAATTTGGTCTTTGGATGACATTAAAGCCATGATCCATAAAATAAGTGGCTCTAAAACAGTAACATGAACTGATTTAATTGAATGTAAAGTGATTGCTCATTCTCCATGAGTTCAATATTTCAATATTGTTGAATATTAACAATTATAATTGGATGGCAACATTGAAAGATAGTATTTGTCTAAAAGATACAAAAGGGAGAGAAACAGAGATGAGCCAATTGGTTTAGCACAATTTATTATGGTATCTCCTTTTTCCATACTAAAATCCCCTTCATGTGGTTCCCAGAAGACCGGAGTTTATTTGAATTGTTTTCTTTCCTGAATGGAAAGCCATCCTTTGCACTGCCACCTTCCTGGGTTCATCTGGTCATAATTAATTTAGAAACCTTAGAGACTGAAATTGCATGGATGGTGTTCAACAGATTATTCAGTGCAGATTTTAATTTTTAGAACAGACTTTTCAACAATAAATGAAAGTTGCTAAGGATTCTCTTCTCACTCTTTTCTAACATATGTGTTTAAATTGAAAATGCATTAATTAATTTATTTTGTTGTCCCACATTCATTTCTTTTCATCAAGGTTCTTTTTTTTTTATTAAAAGTGGCTTAGTTTCTTTGCTTATTATAGTGACAAAGAAAGGGAAAATATAAAGGAGAAGGTTATAATACTATGAAAAGCTTCACCTTTTTAAAGCAAATTCATTCATGACATAGCTTTGGAAAATGTTCCTTCCTTGAATATGAAATGAGACCAGACATTCTGTTGTGTCTTCACTATGTTCTCCAAATCCAAAAGCTGACATTTCCTGCCCCAATGAATCACATGAATGTTATTAATCACATATAAAGACAGTCATTCTTAATTAATGTTGTTGCAGTCTTACCACCTACAGCAAACAAAATATGCATTTGTCCTTTTACTTAACTCACCTACACAGTTTAAACATACATGACATTCATAGCATTGTTCCAATCAAAACCTCACCAAATACAATGTTGCTAGTTCTGCTTTGGGCCTAAAGGAAATGCTGATTGTCAAATATATAGCATGCTTTTTTCTCTTGAAAATCATTGACTGTTTGAAAGGGAAGTCACAGGGACATTTCATTTCAAAGGCTTCATGACTTGGAAATACAGGTTGCAGCTTAAATTGCAATTATCAGGCCAAAGGTTAAAGTTTTTCGTTTCCATTGTGCTCATTTCGTATTATTTCTGTGATCGGTAACATCTTAGATTAAAATAAAGAATTCAGAAACAATGCCAAAGTATGCAATTCTTACACTGAAATTCTCATCAACTTGCTACATTATTGCTTAAGCAGCAGGGAAAATACTAGCAATGGCAATAGCATTTAGACTTATATACTGCTCTATAGTGTTTTACAGCACTTTCTGAATGGTTTACAATGTCAGTATATTGCCCCCAGCAATCTGGGTCCTCATTTTACCAATCTTGGAAGGATGGAAGACTGAATGAACCTTTATCCAATCAGGATTGAATTCCAGACTGTGTGCAGAGTTAGACTGCAATGCTGCATTCTAATCACTGTGCCACCATAGTTCCTAAATAATATTGGTCACTCAGTGATTTTTGAATTTCCTGGATTCAGCCACCTAAAATTGGGCAATGTGCTGACAAATAAGAAGATGACCATAGTGAATTAATAAATGAGATACAGATAACAGTACTAAACTGTTAAGATATATTCCCTCCCCCCTGCCATTCCCAGGAAAGTACATTAAAGTGAAAGAAAGATGAGGAACAAGGAAAGGTTGTAAATTGGCATACAGGCCCTCCTCACAAGAATGCCAGCATCCCGATAGGGATCTATGGGGACCTGACATGCTGCCTCCCAGGAGAAAGAGAGTTCCACCAAGGGGTCATCCTCCAGATCACTGTCAGGTTGCCTCCCGTGGATTGGGTCGGAGTTCCCCCTCTGGATTTTGAAGACGGGTGGAACTCTATGACCTTACTGCTTTTCAGAGCGGTGACTTTGGCACATGGGGTAGACTTGTCGGCTTTCCTGCCAATGAATGATCACTTTTCTTGGTTGGCATCTTTGATCGGCATTCGGCAGCCCAGTGACCTTCTTTTCCACACTTGAAACAGGCAGTTGAGTGCAGCACTGCTGCTTGTGATTTGAAGGGCTCTCGCTTCCTCTTGGGAGGTGATCTCTTCCAGACTCAGCCAGACCAGTACTTGTTCCTCGCTTGGTTGATTTTGGCCTCTTCTGCCAGGTCGTACCAGTCTTGAAGATGATTTGGTGCCCCATGGATGATGCAGGCATGGTAGAGGTTGTCATTTAGCCCATCCTTAAAGCAGTTCATCAGTTAGATCCAAAAAGAACCAGTATTCTCTTCAAGGAGCAGAAAGCTAAGGAATCTTCTTCTGGAAGATGTGATTACTAAAAATCAGGAGCCAGTTAGGACAGCTCAAAAATGCTTTTTAAAATCTTCTATTCCATACTATTTCATTCTTCCTCATAATTTCCTGTAACATCTGTTAGCAACAAACCCCCCTCTTCATTTACATTTTAATGTAGCTTAAATAAATCCTTTTAGCTTTGAACAATAAACTTATTTAGACTGGAATAGTATGAGTTAAACTGCTTGTTTAATGGCATGCAAATATATTTCTCATGAGAACAGAAATCTTTCTTCCCTTCCTTCACAGACCTCTGCTAATTATGACCAAATTAGCTTTAATTCTATTTAAACTGATGCACCACCAAACAACCAATTAACTGCCAAATTTATCTACATTATGGAATAGGTGAAAAGAAAATGGGAATTACTTTCTTGGGCAAAATCAGAACTATTTGCTAAGGAAATCATTCCAACTTAATATTATAACGTGGTTTTAGAGAAGCTAACGTACCATAATCGTTAAAATAGCATTTGTCAATTTTATCAACTCTAACATGTATGGACGTCAACTCTCAGAATTCCATGGCCAGCATGGGTGGCTGGGAAATTCTGGGAATTTAAGTCTACATATCTGAAAATTGCCCAAGGTTGAGAAACAGTGTCAATATTGGATGTAGGGAGATCCAATCAGTGGTGGTTGTAAGGATGGATAGTGAAGAACCAATATCCTTAAAGATGGATAAGAATGTACTCTAGATATATTCAACCCAGTATATTTGCATTGTCTTTCACTGGTTGAATGAAGATCCTTCAAGGAACACAGTAAAGAGCTTGCCATGCATGCTTACTTCTCTCATCATGACTTAATCTTACTTTAGTTTAATTAAACATAAGGCTGGAGGAAGTTCAGGATCTGTTATTTAGATTTTTCTAATTTTACCCCTCTATTTTTTATATTCTTTCAATTGAATCACATTTTGGAACATATATATTCTCTCTCACACATTCACACAGATACATGAACATGAGTATCACACACATTGATCGCACAAACCATACACAATTGCATAAAGGCACAACTTGTTCGTTATGCCATGCTTTAAAAATAGAATAAAATAACACATAAATTAAAATATAATTGTTTATCTATGCAAATGGATTATGAAAGAGCAAGAGACAGAGAGATGAAGAAATTAAAATCTTGGGAATTTCAGCAAGAGCCAACCAGGCAAACAACATTTGGTCAGTATAAACCATCTGTTTAGATCTTGCTCTTCTGTCCTGATTCCCAGAGTATATTAAAAACATTCAGTTTTATCCTTGACATTTTGGTGAAAGATTTCAGGTATATTTCCAGATACATGGCTAGCAAATATATCTGCTTTCATCAGATTTTAGTTATGTGTGAGTGTGATAATTTCATTGAGTTAACTTAGCAAAAATGTCCATTTACTACCAGAAGATGGAAGAGTATAAAGTACAAGATAATACATAAAATATTATAAGATTAGTTCAGAAATTCCAGGCTCCTAGTTTGAAATTCCAATTAATATGGCTGAAAAGGATTATGAAGATAAGGAATGAAATTAAATAATACATGAGATTTGTAGTATCCATGTTACTAAACCTCTTAACACAGGATCCTAGTTGCTCTTATCTGGTCTTAGATAAGAAACCAGTCTGCTCTAGATGGATACATCATTCCATCCATTTATCCATATGTTTGGTGCTGAAGTAGGTTGTCTCAAATCTGTCTGCAAATTTGTAGATAAGTGTTCTAAGAAAGCTCAAGAGATTTCTCACCCCAACTCAATGAACCTCCAATGGCAGGTCTCTTGAATCCCCCACAATGGGGCAATCCTGCAAAATGGGCAAGTGAAGGAGAAAAGGCCCCTATTATGACTGGAGACCATATGATCAGCTTGGTCTGAGTTTATTCAAAAGTGCTCAGGATATATCACAACATTCTCCTTGATTGGACCAATTGAGATTTTGGGTTTTTTCCCAACCAATTTGGAGTTTGGGATTATTTTGGTTTGTTGGGCCCCCAATGTGGCAATCAAGGACAGGGCAGTATAGCCATAGATATCTCACTTGGTACATGCTAGACTCCTGGCTCCATGTGCTCTTTTACACTTAAAGAGTTTGTTAATTGAAACAAATAGAAGCAAGCATGTTGCAAAAGTCTCTGTTTACAGCATCAACTTTAATTAGTTTACTTATTTTTATTACAGTTTATTCTTAGGCTCATCTACTCCCAATGGACTTTTTACATCCCAAAATTCAAATTTCTTAGAAAATAAAACTGATGACAACTGCAACCCAGACGTTTATTTAGAAGTAGACCCATCAGGACAAAGAGACAGACCTAGAGACAAAGATTAAAGGAATAAGGAATATACTGCAAAAGTGGAGACTATACAGTTTGGCAAGAAAAAATATGGTAAACTGGTGCTTTTTAACTGGATGTGTCATCACACAGCAGCTGTTTTGTTAATAGAAAGTCCTCCCCAACAACCATATTCCAAAAATACCAAAATATATTCTGAAAATTCAAAATATATCACTGCCTCAAAAAGTTCAGGTATCACTGGGTTATGAAATACAGATGTCTCAAGTATTTTACACTTCTCAGATGCATAAAGTGGTGCCACCAATTTTCAGCAAGTTATACCACCAATAATCCTCTATGAAGCTGGAAGGAGCTCTAGCAGGATGTCACCAAGAGGCTTGAGAGATGCTAGTTCCCCCTTCCTTTTTTATCAAAGAAATTAATAAAAATGAAGATTTGCTCCTCAAGGAGAAATGGCAATCTCTGTTCAAAGGTGAATATAAGACAAACATACAAAATCTATCTTGTAGCAATATTGAGATAAATCTTCAGGTGCAGAAGACGGATGTAAAATGCTGTAGATACACCAGACATCATCATGAAATAGATATGAGAATAAATCACATGTAATGCAAAGATTTCTCCTTTTTAGACACACAAATGAAGACACAAGATAGTATTTACTTTACAACCCTAATTGCCACTAGTAACTCTGTCACTAAGCAAAGTGGTCATTAAGCAAAACATCATATCACTGCCTTGCTTATTTTTATTTATTTTACTTATTTATTTTTATATGCCGCCCTTCTCCAGAAACTCAGGGTGGCTTACAATGCGTTAAGCAATAGCCTTCATACTTTTGTATATTTTATACAAAGTCAGCTTATTGCCCCCACAAACCGGGTCCTCATTTTACCCACCTTAGAAAGGATGGAAGGCTGAGTCAACCTTGAGCCTGGTGAGAATTGAACTCGCAGTAATTGCAGGCAGCTGGATGTTAAATGCTGCCTTAGTAGGAGGCATTAGCCTCCTACGCCACTCAGGTTCCTTTTAGTGATGGTGGTTCCAGCAGTTCAGGTTGCAGTTGTTAAACAAATCACCTGCAGTGGTTAAGTGAGACATCATATGACTACAATATGGCTACAAACCCCATTGTTTTGCTTATTGCTTATTGCTTATTTTGCTTATTGGAAACCAGCTGGAAAAGCCATAATTATGTGATCACAGAATACTATGAGCATCGTAAGTATAAGGACTGGTTATAACTCACTTTTTTCAGTACTGTCCTAACTTCCAACAGTTGTTAATCAAATAGTCATTAAGCGAGGAGTATCTGTATAGCAAATTTATTTCTCATGATGCAGCTGACCTTCCTACTCAAGATAAATACTCATCCCAAGGCATCAGTAGTGGATGATAGGGATATCCCAGTCAAACAAGGCATGAACTTATAGGAGAAGAAGCACTGAAAATAGCCTATAGTCTTAAAACTGTAAAATATACCAGATACTTGATATTATGTATATGATGCTTTACATGAGTTATGAGTTCATGCTATTTACATTCCTTCCTTATTCTCCTCCGTAATTTATGCTTATAAATTTTAGAACATTTAATTTGGGTGCCTGACTCCTACTGTTTTTTTCACTGCTGCTTTCCCTGAACTTAACACGCCATCCATGCCCTCCTTTGTCTTTTTTTGTTCCAAATAGGGAGGAACCATTTTTAAAGCGAGCTCAGCCATTGCAAAATGCTCCATGACAACTACTCCCACCCACAGAAAAATAAATGCCAGGCATTTGCCATAGTGTAAAGAGAAGGAAGAGATGTGTATCCTCTTTTAACACCCTTATTCATGTTTGCATGGTGACATGACTGATCATGGAGGTTAGTTTAACACAGAGGCAATCTGCCCTAACCCCACAACTGACTGGATTTAACAGTAGGCCCATTATGGTAATGCAGTTAGTGTAACCCTGTGAAAAGGTATCTTGAGCAGAATGATCTGCTGTAAAGTGTTCTGCAAGGAAACAAAGAGAGACAAACTTTTAATAAGCTAACTATCTGAATCTTCATCTAAGAATCTCGGATAAGCTCGAAAAATGGAACAAACTGTCTTGTTCTTGGCAGGAATATTCTTTACTTTTGCTGAAATTATGACTTTTATATTTTTACATTTAAGGTGCTTTTAAAATCTTTGGGAGCAAGTGATAAAACCACCTGCATCAGAGAAGACACACACACATACACACACACACACACACACACACACACACACACACACACACACACACGACCTTGCATGGAGAGACTTTGGGGTGACATTTATCAGCTAGCATATTTGTTTATGTTTGGGATGTAGCCAAGCAGGTTGGAATGCTCCCTATTACACCATGAAGGAGAGTTCTGGATGTTGATTAACTGCTAGCTTTTCAGTGTGCCAGTTATCTGCCCTGATAAGAAAGGCCAGTGCTGCTATTTTTTATTGTGTAATATCGTATTACTGCATTAGCCCATTTAACTCTAGAAAACCTCAAAAGCTTGGCTTCGTATCGCTCTGCAATTTATTTGGAAAAATGCCATGTATAAGTGCCTCCAACGGAGTCAAGAGTTTACAGCCAAAGAGTCACAGAGGCTAGCTTGTTTCTAAGCAAGATACTAAAATTTCTGGAACTCTATTCATAAGAAATATAGCACAAAGATATATCCTTGTGATGAATGTCATTGTGAATGTTTATACTTGTGTTTCTGGGCTGGGAAATTAATCATTCTTTTATTGAAAAGGGAGCGTGATCGCAAAGCTGTGATCTCTTCATTAAGAACACTGGTATGTTTCTTAGTGAAATTCAAGGTGCTGGTTGTCACCTTTAAAGCCCTACATGGCTTGGAGTGGGTTACCTAATGGCCCATCTTTTTCTAAGAGTCTCTACTCATCTAATTCAGACTGGGAATGCTGGTGACTCCATTAGCCAAAGAGTTTCAGCTGGTGAGCACTAGAAAATGGTCCTTCTCTGCTGTAGCTCCTGCTCTGTGGAATCTTCTCCCTTTGGCAGTTACAATAACCTCAACCCTGTTGACCTTTCAGAAGGCTTTAGAAACGTAGCTGGCTACCTGGTTCCATCTCTTGGCTTTACTGTTAATTGGTCAATTATCTTGGCTACTATTCTTGTGGGGGGTTTTTTTGTGTTGTTTTTATTGTTTTTAACTGTTTTATTGTTTTAGAACTGTAAACTGCCCAGAGTCATTTGGTTGAGATAAGTGGCCATAGAAAATGAAAGAAAGAAAGAAAGAAAGAAAGAAAGAAAGAAAGAAAGAAAGAAAGAAAGAAAGAAAGAAAGAAGTTGTGTTTAAGTTGCATACTCTCTCTTTCTAGGTACCAGGAGAATACAGACTGCTTTCTTATGAAATTCAGTTCCATGGAAGCAACAGACCATGAACAATATATATCACTCTGAATTCTGTAAATGTAAAGTCTCCTGGTGACTACATGGAGTTGTTTGTCAGGGCGCTGATTAATCCCATTCTGTCTTTGGGATAATCACACCTTGATTAAGAGGGGCGGATCGAGACCTTTCCTTGCCAGCATACTTTAAGAAAACAAACCGGAAGATATATCTTCTAAGAAAACTCATTTATTTGTTATAAAGAAAATAAAACATCTTACTAATCTAATAGTTACATTTTTATAACGTTCCTGCCGGACCAGCCGGACCTCTTGGCAGGAGAAGAAAGAAAAGTGTGAGAAGGAATGTGGGTGGAGGACATGCGCAGTTTAGCTTACTGATAAGAATTCTTGGCAAGCTACGGAAAGTCTGATAGTCCAGAAATGAGAGCTCAGCCGGTAAATAAAAACGCAGTGACATTGTTTTGGCAGTATTATATGGTGGATTGTCACTGAGGTTCTTTCATTTTTCTCTTCCCAATTTGGGTTTAAAATTCTGAGGTATATGGTTTCCCATATACCACTAACTAACTAATGTTCCTTAGGGGTTTTTTTTTTTGACCAGTCATGACCGGTTAGATGTTTCTACCTAGAATTGTACAAAATGGTGAAAATGAAACAATGTTGAGGAGATTAAGAAAAGCAAAAGAGATCTTCTGACATTTCCTAGAAGTTTCTGTTCCCATCTTATTCCAACTTACCTAACTGCCTGCCCACAGCAGACTTCATTGCTGAATAGCCTGTTTATCTGGTGCTAGAGCACATACTTGGATCGGCTTGTTCCCCTGTGAAAGTGTTTAGCATTGTCCATCCTGTGACAAGGCTATGCTTGCTGCAGCTGAAGATGTTCAAGAACAATCTCTCCTTTTGAGACTGGATGGTGAACATGTTCACACTCAATTATTCAGCTCAGCACTGTTGAAAATACTTGGCGAATAACTGCAGTGTAAAATCCTTGCCTGTATATTAAGCACCACAGTGTTTCAGCATACAAACACCTACGCCTTGCTCATTATAGATGTGTTAAACTATAGCTTCACTTTGTGTGTTTAAATAATGACAGGCCATGTGCTATTATCAGTGGATTATGTACCATTCCATCCTGATTTTAGGCACCTAGCAATTCTGTCTGGCCTATTCATTGAACATGAAAAATGTGGGAAGGGAGGAGGAGGAGGCTTTGGATAAACCAGGCTATCCATGTTTTAGCACACAATGTTGCCCATTAGTTAGGAATTTATGCCCTTTTAAATAATATCTCATGTTAAGAAAAATGAGCACACAAAGCTCCCAGTTGCTGCTTTATAGCAGTCAATGATCTGCTGATTGAATTAATGTTAAATACTCTCAAGAGAGTCCACTAGCAGAACAATGGCTGGACAGCAAAGGCCAATCCAGAGGTGGGTTTCAGCAGGTTCTGACCAGTTCTGGAGAACCGGTAGCGGAAATTTTGAGTAGTTTCGAGAACCGGTAGTAAAAATTCTGACTGGCTCCACCCCCATCCTCTGCCTCCCAAGTCCCAGATGATTAGAAGGAAATGGAGATTTTACAGTATCCTTTTACTACTCTAATCCTTCCCCTGCCATGCCCACCAAGCCACACCCACAGAACCGGTAGTAAAAATTTTTGAAACCCACCACTGGGCCAATCCTAGAATAATTAGATATACATAGATTGCAGGGAATGGGAATAAAGTAATTCATTCTGTCTCATCATATTCCAAATATTCAATATCAGAGATCGTCAAGTCCTGGACAACAATTTTAGTCTGTGACTATAGTTTCCTTTAATTAGCCAAATATTCATGCCTCTTTTGCTTTCCTAACTATATCCCCTTTCACCAAAAGGAAAGAAAAGTGAAACACCTCAGGTGAAACAAGAAAATTCAGTTCAAAATAAATGCAAAATACAATATAACTAAGTTAATTAAATCATACAAATTATAAATTACAAATGTAGATTAAGTTTAAACATTAAAATTATATAAATTATAATATGGTTGATAATTAATTATATATTATATAACTCTATTATCTAGAACGCTACATAACTCTTACATTGTATTAACTTAAACCAATCCTCTAAATTACCATCTGTTTTCATTGGCGTATAAAAATTGACATTAATTCCTGCTTTTATTTGGGAAATATGTTACCCTCTTTCTACCTGTTTCTGTGACATGTCATGTTTAAAAACTGTAAAATAAGGCTATAAAGAAATCCTCATGGAGTTCTTTGTGAGTAAATTGGCCCAATCTAATAAAATTAGGTTTTGCCACTATATAAAATAGAACCAGTAAAAGAACCAGCTTGTGCTTTTTGTTTTCCAGTCAAAAAAAAATCAGAGAGAGAGGGTGGGGAGGGGAAGGAGGGAGAGATTTATTTGCAAAAGATTTGGAAGGTCTTTTAGTCCAACCCCTTGCTCAAGCAGGAAATCCTATACTATTTCAGACAAATGGTTGTCCAATCTCTTATTAAAAACTTCCAGTGTTTGGAGCATCTACAACTTCTAGAGGCAAGTCATTCCATTGATTAATTGTCAGGAAATGGTGGGTAAATCTAATATTTCAGGAAAGTTGAAAACAAAGTGGCATTATTAGTGTTGACATTTGACAGAAAGGCAGATATTAGAATGTATGTAAAATATAGTGAATTTTAATACAATTATTTTACAATATATTGGAAATTTATGTTAAATAAAAGTGTACAGAGGGAACTTATTTTTTTAAAAAATTGCCTAGACAAGGGGCTGTATACAAAAATTAAAAATAATTGGCACCATATCTGAAAACATGAAGACCAGATTTATGTTGATATTCATATCTGTGTACTAAACCAATTGTTGATATCTTCAAGAAGGTGTGTCTTTACTGATATTGTCAACCCATTGTCTATTAAAGCACCTATCCTGTTTGTAAGAAGAAATGTGGTCAGGGACTGAAATTAACCTTGTTCTGGGGACAAGTAAGAGTATATCTGCAGTTTCAAAGTGCAGTTTCAGAGTTGTCATTTGGCTAACTGTCACAAGGAGCACCCTTGATTGAATATAGCTACTGCACCAACTTCAGCCCTTCTTAAATTGATTAGACTTGACAACAGCCCATGTCTTTACTACAATCCATTTTAGGTACCACAATGTGCTGTATGTGTGACAATCTTTGAAGAATGCCAGGAAATTGCAATAGGTATAGAGGGTGACAGCCAAATAGGATATGGAGATCACATCATGCTGGCCAAAATTTAAGATGTTGGTTTTAATCTCCAAAGGCCTACATTTGTTTGATTATATGACATAATACCTCCTCTGTTATGAACCTACCCTGTTACTTACCCCATCAGGAGAAGACCATTTGAAGATAACCCCTGCCCAAGTTTGGCAATCTGATAAGTGGGACTGGAAGTCTTCATGACTCTCTGGTTATGGAATACATGCCCTGTGGACTTACATTTGACACCCCCCCCCAAAAAAATAATATTTAGGAAAAATGCACCTGTTCAAAGATTCCAATAATATAACTGTTCATTTTGATGTTAATTCTGCCATTTTTACAGATTATTTATTTAATCAATTTGTAAAGCTGCTCCCTTCCACAAGGGACTCTGGACAGTAAACAACAAACATAATAAAACATTATACCATAGATACAAGAATTAAATGCAAAAATAAAATTCCATAGTAGCCAAGTAAAGCAATGTTAATACAGCCAGGACATAGGTCCCTTCACACCAGGTCTTTAGAATCTTATGAAAGGCCAGTAGGGTCAGGACCATCCTAATCTCTGGAAGGGAAATGTTCCATAGGGCTACAGCAGAAAGATATACCTGTAGTTCATAGTAGTTCATTGACAGGACCTGAATCATACATGGTGATAATTACACTTTTCATCCATATTTCCTTGGACTGTATTTTCATAAGAATATGAAACGATCCTTTAAAAAATCAACATATTTACCAATAAAGTCTGAAGGATAATATTTGCTGTTTCAAAATGTACATTTTATGCATGTGCATTCACAATACTAAAGAGAAAATATGGATTACAAAAATGAAGAGTAAATTTTATCTACCTGCTGGTAAAGCTCTTTTAACATCATTCTCAGAATCCAACTAAGCTAATAGGAATCAGCTTTTGCATCAATGATCCTGTATTCTTTGACAATGCAGTAGCTGCATTGTGCAAACTGACACAGTCTAATTTGTCAACCCATCCTGCTTTACAAAAGGGAGGGAAAAGTAAGTAAGATAAGATCTGTAATGATTATGGAAATAATTAATAATAATGATATAGCATTCATCTGTGCAGTGGACAAAATTGGTCACAGATGGAGTATTTCAAATAGGTCTGACTCCAGGAGACAAGCTGTATTCAACCAGTACATGTGATAAATAGGATTTTTGCTTCCAGAGGTTCACACAGCAATAAATTAGTTAGGCTTTATAGTACACAGATCTCTCTCTTTGACTAAAAATATAGTGGACTATTTATAATTTTCTTTAATGTCAAACATGTTTGATATATAGACCAACATGTTATATACAATTTGTAATGTGAACCAACAGATCAAGTTCCTTGATTGATTGATTTTCCGTATTTAGCAGAGTAATACAGTGTAACTGACAGGAATAAGGGGAGGAGGGAGGGGGGAACGGGGCTTTATCAAAATATTTTTTATATTTTGTGAAATTTATTATTTATGTACCCACATATTCCCATTGTTTGATGAAGAAAAACTGGATTGTTAAGTAGACCAGTCATCTTCAGTGCATCCCAGTTGTACTAGAAGAACTGAAGAATACATGTTTTCCATATGTGGATCTCTATAAAATATATTCAGTAATATAAGTCATCTAGGGCATTATGTTATAAGGAAGGGTTTCCATTCAACACTTCTCTTCCCACAGACTTGGCGGTTAGTGTTGCCAGGTAATGGAGGAGAGGGAGGAATAACTTAGGGCTCATATCACCAAGGGAATATACAAAAGTATGTTTTCAGCCAATAAACACTGTTAAAGCTTTACTAGTATAAAATTAAAACTCCATATCCCAGAAACCTTATTTTAAAGTGGTTGCTTATGGATTATTGCTTCCTTCAAAAATGTAACAGTATTCAGAACTGAAGAAAAACTTTTGTAAAGTTTTTTGTAAAGCTGGTGCATAAGAGCACCAGTGTGCCTACCGTCCCTGTCCTAATGTTCCCTTTATTTGTACTCATTTTATGTATTCAATTCATGCTTATACTTATATGTATTATCTAATACGCACTTGACAAAATAAATAAAATAAAAATAAAATGAATGTGAACTTTTTGGGACTATCTCTTCTCAAGCTGAACATAGATAGTAACTGCCTTACTTTTTTTTAATAGATAGCCTAGTATTGGAATCAACACCTTTGGGAGGAGAGAGATTCAAGCACATTTTCTGCAGTTGTCCCTTATTGTATGGAATCTACTATGGGTTTTTGCCAATATTTTCCTGAACTTTCTGACTTGGCTTCTGTGAGGCTCCACAAAGGACAGGAAATACACCACATAAAGGTGACTCCTGAGAACATATATTCTTTGTGCCCTCTAAATAACAAATCAGAGAAATGCTACAGAATTAGATGTAAGATACAAAAGGTCCAATATGTACTTCCAGCTTGGCCTGCTAATTGATTCTGAGAATGTTTCAAACAGGTTGTAACATCCAGAGATTTTTTTCCCCTACTTGCTGGTAAAAACAGGATACTAGAAGAACCAGAAGGCAAAAACACCCACTGAGAGAAAACAAGAATGAAAGAATAACTCAAATACTACTCAAGGTCTCCCTCTCCCTCTCCCTCACACACACAGAGATGAAAGTCATAATCCATTCTTGTATTTCATGGCCTTTATGGCCACCTGCCTACTATTTTCTTTGCATACGCCAATAATGACATAGTTTGGTACTTGATAGAATGAGCTCTAATCTATGAAAATGTATGCAGAATGTGTGCAATGCATCTGTTAATCAAGACTTGACATTATCTTTGCAATAGGAAAGTATTTGGGTGAACACACATTTTCATATTCCAGTGTCAGCAATACTGTTACAATCCAGTTTTCTTGCTTTGGGAATCTTTTTTTTTTGGATTGACTTGTTGTTGAAAACAGAATGCTCTGAACAGGCATTTTAGAAGAATTTTGAGTGAACATTATAATCATTTAAATGCTGACCTGGTGAGTTGATCTTCATTTCCTATTGGTTCTGTTCACCTCACCAGATATATCAGAAAAGACATACTCCAGGTTCTTTCTATTGAACAATGACATCTTGTTAGACTTGGACCCCTGTGGAACAGCATCCTCCCAGAGATTCAGATGTCCCCAACCTTATTAGTCTTTTGCAAAGCATGGAAGTCTTGACTGTTTTCCAGGTATCTTGGGTCAGATGGGTCAGTGAGCTCTGTTACTGTTGAGGATGAGTGGAGCCAATGTTTATCCTTGGGCATCTGGAGATGGTGGGGGTATGTTTGGTGGGTTTGTGTTTTTAGCTGCTCAGAATTGCTTGTATAAGATAGGTAGCTCTATAGAATAAATAAATCAATGTTTACCATAGACTAAAATAAGCAATATGTGGTGCCCGTAGTTATACACTATGGTTATACATAGTTATATAGACCACAGCTGTGATATAAGGATATCTGCAAGAGGGATCTAAAGGCCTTGGGGAATGGACATTAATGACTGGGAAACCTTGACATATGACCATTCAGCTTGGAGACTAAAGACGCAGTATGGCCTTCTCCAATTCAAAGAAACACTTGTTCGGCAGGCTGAGGCAAAGAGGCAGTCCCAGAACCAGCAAAATCTGGGGGCTGGGCAGGGGACAGAATGTATCTGCCCTCAGTGTGGAAGGGATTGCCACTTTCAAATTGGCCTTTTTAGTCACACTGGATGCTGTTTTAGGATCTCTTTCTAGAGTACGATACCATAGTCTTCTGAGACTGAAGGTTGAATGTAAAAAAAAATAGTTATACATGCCCCCCCTGTCATTCTTGGAGATCCGTCTGAATATCATTATTGAAAATTTAAGGCTGAATTGCCCACCATTTTGAGTCATAACAATTTTTTTTTTTTAATTTGATTTATATGCCGCCCTTCTCCGGAGACTCAGGGCGGCTTACAATGCTTTAAGCAATTGTAGGATGAAGTCTAAAATAA
The DNA here is from genome assembly GCF_029215685.1 of Pituophis catenifer annectens. Classification (NCBI taxonomy): domain Eukaryota; kingdom Metazoa; phylum Chordata; class Lepidosauria; order Squamata; family Colubridae; genus Pituophis; species Pituophis catenifer. Next base: position 34,060,243 of record NW_027256881.1, on the reverse strand, counting down.
GCATATTACAATTTCAATATAGAGAGAGATCACCCTAGAATATCTCACAAAATCATGAACTAGAAAGAATCAAATAAAATATCAATTTAATTTGCAATTATATTAAATATAATTGATAAAATTACTGTCTGTACATAAATAATTTCAGTCTTCTACATTCAATAGTAATTTTAGGAGTGACTCAGGAGCCTCATTCATGATTTTCAAAGGCTGAGATCTAGTTCCATATTCCTGCTTTAGGCCTTATTTGGCAAACCTTCCATGTGAGTGTCTGCAAGGTCTTCTGGGAACTCTTTGGGATGCTCATAAACCTGGCAGGAAAAGGCTGGTAAATTCAGCCAACAGTTATTTATTCATTTATGCTCATCTTCTCCCTGCCAGATATACTGTATATATCTGTTGTAATAAGAGACTTACTTTCTGCTGTAGTATTAGAAATCTTTTATGTGGCACCACAAGTCAGTGAACACCATCCAAGAACTGTAGGAGTCTACAGATAGATTTTAAAAGCTTTATTTTAGCAATGTAAACATCTCATATTTACTGTCTCACTCATTCAGAGTATACTTGCCAGACAACTTTCTTCCTATTGGCCAGGTGACAAAAGTTTATTGAGAAGCCAGAACTCTCTTTGAGATGAATGTTTTATGGCGAAGGTTGTTGAGAGTGTGGTCGCACGACAGTTTCCGCAATTCCTGGAGGAAACATCTTATCTAGATCCGTTCCAGTCGGGTTTCAGGTCTGGGCACAGCACAGAAACGGCATTGGTCGCGTTGGTTGATGATCTCTGGAGGGCTCGGGACAGGGGTTGTTCCTCTGTTCCTCTGTTCTGGTCCTGTTAGACCTCTCAGCGGCTTTTGATACCATCGACCATGGTATCATGCTGCACCGGCTGGAAGAGTTGGGGGTGGGAGGCACCGTGTTGCGGTGGTTCTCCTCCTTTCTCTCCGACCGGTCGCAGTTTGTGTTGGCAGGGGGGCAGAGGTCGACCTCGAGGCCTCTCATTTGTGGAGTGCCGCAGGGATCGGTCCTCTCGCCTCTCCTGTTCAACATTTATGTGAAGCCGCTGGGTGAGATCATCCGTGGCTTTGGGGTGAGATACCACCAGTACGCTGATGACACCCAGCTGTACATCTCCACCCCAGGCCACCCCAATGATGCCCTTGAAGTGATGTCCCAGTGCCTGGAGGCTGTACGGATCTGGATGGGGAGGAACAGGCTCAGGCTCAACCCTTCCAAGACTGAGTGGCTGTGGCTCCCGGCATCCCGATATAGTCAGTTGACTCCATCACTGACTATTGGGGGCGAGTCATTGGCCCCCACAGAGAGGGCTCGCAATCTGGGAGTCCTCCTGGATATGCAGCTGTCCTTGGAGGAACACCTGACGGCTGTAACCAGGGGGACCTTTTGTCAGGTTCGCCTGATCCGCCAGTTGCGGCCCTTTCTTGATCGGGATTCCCTGTGCACAGTCACTCACGCCCTCGTCACCTCTCGCCTTGACTATTGCAACGCTCTCTACATGGGGCTCCCCTTGAGGAGCACCCGGAGGCTCCAGCTGGTCCAGAACGCAGCAGCGCGGGTAGTGACGGGAGCAGCATGGCGCTCCCATGTAACACCGCTCCTGCGCGAGCTGCACTGGCTCCCAGTTGTCTTCCGGGTGCGCTTCAAGGTGTTGGTTATCACCTTTAAAGCGCTCCATGGCATAGGGCCTAGCTATCTTCGAGACCGCCTGCTGCTACCAACGACCTCCCATCGACCCGTGCGCTCCCACAGAGAGGGCCTCCTCGGGGTGCCATCAGCCAGACAATGTAGGCTGGTGACCCCCAGGGGGAGAGCCTTCTCCGTGGGGGCACCTACCCTCTGGAATCAGCTCCCCCCAGAGATACGGAGAATCCAAGACCTCAGTGCCTTCCGTCGCGCCCTTAAAACCCATTTATTTAAACAAGCCGGGCTGGCTTAAGATGAAATTTTTAACTGTTTTTTAAATGTTTTAAACGTTTTTAATTGGTAATGAGTTTTAATTGGGCCAAATTTATATATCTTTTAATTGTTTTTAATATTTGTTCTGCATGTTTTTTAATCTGGCTGTACACCGCCCTGAGTCCTCAGGGAGAAGGGCGGTATAGAAATCCAATATAAAATAAATAAAAATAAAATAAATGTTGATGGAAAAGAGTAGCTGCCCTTAAACTTCTCCTTATCCCCAGATCTACTTTATATGCAGTACTGGATTATTTCTACTTAATTAATGAGACATTCCAACTTTATTTATTTTGATTTTGGTGCTACCAGCACACACACACAATGGAAAATAGATACTGCAAAAAGCTCCAATATACAGTAAAGGATTGGCCATCAAAATAGTAGATATTCAAGGTGAGCAAGTGTAAAGTAATGCATACTGTTGTTAAAAATTCAAATTATTCGTACAAACTAATGTGATCAGAGCTAATAGTGACTGGTGAGGAAAGAGATTTTGAAGTAATGATAAACAATTCAATGAAGATGTTGTCACAGTATACATCCATTGTAAAAAAAAGAAAGAAAGAAAAAAAGACACCAACAGTGTCTTGGCTTTTCAGAAACCATAACTGAAAATAGCCAATATCATGATAGCCCTGTATAAATCAATGGCGTGATTCCATCTGGAATATTCTATGAAATTTTAGTCACTGCTGTTTCAAAAGGGTGCAATGGAATTAGAGAAGGTTTAGAGAAGAGTAACTAAGATGATAAATGGCCAGGAGCAGTTTCCCTATAAAAAAAGGTTGCAACATTTAGCATTTTTCCATCTAGAAAAGGTAATAAATGAAAGATGTCTATAAAATTACTCATGGTATGGATACGGTGGACAAGCAAAAGCTATTTTTATAAAATATATAATTAAGCTTTGGAATTTTGTCAGAGTATGAATATTCATGGACTGGAATAGATCAGCCAATGGGGACTGAATGGAGACATGTTAACAAGGTCAGCCAATGAACTGGCACAGCAACTAAGTCAGCCAATAGAAACTGATTGGTGAATTGGAATTGAAACTGAAACTGGAAAGAGCCTGGGTGGGGCTCTGTCTTAAGCTCTGAGCTCTGAAGCTGCAAACTAATCTGTCTGCTGTACTCTGCTTGTGCTTTGCTTGTAACTGCTACGTTGGAAGATATCTGCTATTGGTATTGTAAATTTACTTCATGTATTATTATGTATATAAAGAAGTTAATGAATCCTGCTGCATCAGTCTGCCTGTGTGTGCTTTCTGGATTTAATTTCTGCAACAAACTCTGACAAATTTGCTATCATAAGATATGGGTTGGACCAATTCATGGATGTCATGGAGATCAATGGCTATTAGCCCTGAGGGCAGTGAGATTACCATTGAAGGCCATCTGCTGGAAGACCAGTAGGACTTCTTGTGCAGTAAGTTATCCACTATGACAACAGACTGATTAGATAAGCCAGAGGAACAATTTTACAGGTATATGTTTTCATGTTCTTCTATAAACTCTTTTCAGCTTCCAACTCCAGTACAACTAAGCAACTCTTCTATTTGAGAGCATTGGCTCATTCTATAACCCATATCATTCTCTGTATCATGTACACGCAAAGCAGTGGTGAAATCCAATTTTTTTTACTACTGGTTCTGTGGGCGTGGTGTGGCTTGGTGTGGCTTTGTGGGTGTGGCTTTGTGGGTGTGGCAGGGGAAAGATACTGCAAAAATCTCCATTCCCACCTCACTCTGGGGCCAGACAGAGGTGGTATTTACCGGTTCTCCAAACTACTCAAAATTTCCGCTACTAGTTCTCCAGAACCTGTCAGAACCTGCTGGATTTCACCCCTGATACAAAGTCTCTATTTACATGCTAGCTTAGGTTTTATGAGTTCTTTTGGGGGTATCACAAAGACAGTATACAGGTTTTGGCCAGAGAATTAGTGTTTTAAAATTAGCGTTTTAACAAGATTTTGGTACAATTGTTTCTACAAATATTTCTGCCATTAAATTATCTAGAATGCTGCAAATGATTCTTATAACCTAGTAGCTACAGTTATTCTTTATGTTCATTCACTTATCTTTATGTTTTACTAATACTTTTTAATTCCTTATAAATTAATATGGTGAAATTCTTTGGGGGTTAAATCTCTTTTTACACAGCTTTCAATGAAATTCTTTTGCAAATTAAGTGCAGGAAGGCCTCAAGATGCCTTTTTCCTTATTCCAATGCCAACCTGCTAGGACTGACCTTAGCCACCTACTGGCTTCCCTGGGCAGGTGCTGCTGTTCAACCTTTCTGGCTCTGTTGGGCCTGTAATAGTCATTGATCTTCTGCCTTCGGTTTCTCTTGCTTTGGTTGTAATACTGCTGGGTTTGCTGACTCAGCTGCTTTCAACTCTGATGTGTTGGCTATCAGTTGCACAACTGCCACTTTTTGAGGCAGAGTTGCCTCAAAGAGTTGCAGCCCTCGTGTATTGGCCTTTTTTTTTTTACTAATCACTGTTTTTTCCTGATCCACTTTCTCATTTCTGCTTCCACAGTGCTCTTCTGTAGTTTTTCCATGCCATCTCTGATCCTCCCTTTGCATTCACCTTTCCTCTTCTTGCAACCATCCATTAATCACTCTGATGGAGTAGTTTCCATTCCAGAGATGGGTTTCATCAGGTTCTGACCAGTTCTGGAGAACTGGTAGCAGAAATTTTGAGTAGTTCGGAGAACCGGTAGTAAAAATTCTGACTGACCCCACCCCCATCTATTCTCTGCCTCCCAAGTTCCAGCTGATTGGGAGGAAATGGGGATTTTGCAGTAACCTTTCCCTGGATTGGGGTGGGAATGGACATTTTACAGTATCCTTCCCCTGCCATGCCCACCAAGCCACACCCACCAAGCCACACCCACAGAACCGATAGTAAAAAATTTTGAAACCCACCATGGTTCCATTCCATTCTGTTCCATTCCACTTTGCTATTTTATCCCTGATGGTCATAGAAGTCATGTCCTTCATGCAAGGATGAAGCCATTTAAAAAGAAGAGGAGATGGTGAAGACCTGCAATTCTAGTACTCCTTTTAAAACTGGATTTTAAATGAAAGTGCACCTTCTGGAAAACATGCAGCCCATAGATGATCTATTCATCCCTACATTATTTCTGTAATACTTCTTCAGCAGAGTTACATCCCCTGTACTACTACCTATTTTCTTTGGGACCCATGACATGGATCCAATGACCTCTCACCGTTTTTGGCACACCATTTGAAAATCAAATTAATTCAGCAAGGATTCCACCCAACTGAGTTTTAGTCTCTTATTCTCAGAACTTTTATGTCATGATTTGGTAGTATATGGGGAGCAGAGTGTAAGGAGACATAAATGTATCGTTCCTATTTGCCATTTTCCCTTGTGCTGTAAATTGCATTAACTTATTGACAAGCAATGACGTTATGAAGCTCTCAGTTATGCTAGCTACCATCTGTTCCATTTTATAAGCTGTGAAGAAAATGGCATGGTGCATCTTATCAGCATGAAATGCATTGATGTATTTACTGCAGTTTTCAATGAAATGTTGAATTTTTGAGCTAGCGAAGGTGCCATTATAATTGTTTTTTTCCTTAATCTTAAGGATTCAGTTTCTGCTTTGATACTTTATTATGCAAAGCACATGTTTGTTTTGGGTAACATTATTATTAACTAGGGATGGATGAATTTGCTTATTTCATATCCATGTCACTTTCACATGTGGTTAGCCATAAGCCCATTCTATCCTGTTTCTGCAAATGTTTTGCAAAAACATCTTGTTCAAATTCATATTTAAATATGTATTTCAGTGTTTTTCTCAAGCTAAGTATGCCTAGATAATTTGTATTATGAATTTAGAAATTAGAACTGTGCTCTAATTCAGATTTGAGGCTTGAATATAATGAATTAGGGCAAAGTTTTATTTATCCAAAGCTGATTGGATGTATCTGGGTGCAAAACTTTGGCCCAATTGCATATTTTTGATTTCCAGGATGCTGCAAATGTTGGACTATGCCAAAAATTATACAAAATGTTTTGAGGAGGATAAAAAAAGGGGAGTGGGAAGTATTGAATTCAGTGGTTACTCAGTTCTTACTTAAACTAGGACTAACAGATATAATTTGCAGCTTCCTGGATTTTACTGAAATATAAGTGAAAACTTCCTTATGGTAGGATTTCCATTCTACAGCAGTGGAGCAGACTACCTAACAGGGTTTGTGAGTTTTCCATGTCTAACAATTTTAAGAGAAGGCTAGAAAGAGACACCTTTAATGATGGTTTAATTGATATTGGACTAGACGATCCAGTAGCCCTTTTCAACTCCCCAATTCTATGATTCTTTAAGTAACAATTCTTATGAAATCCTAAATCTCAAGCTATGAGGATTGGAAATTTTATAGAAACCAGATATGCATATAATGAAATATATGAACTTCTTCCTATTACAGGCAACTTTGTTATTTTAAAGTTTCAGTCCTTTGAGGTAGACCAGATCAGAAGACAGATGCCACAAGGACTATAAGAGTCTTGAAAGCCTGATGTAGTTTCCCTCTTCCCCCTCTTATACCATTAAAGTGGAATTATCTTGAGTTTCTTTTTTACTTCTTCTTCCTTCCCAGACTAAGTAACCGTTCTTGCATTTCTCTTCAAGTTTCATGTTGTACTACCTCTATATAGAGGGATATTGTACTGTAGGTGAAGTGTTGAAAGAGAACATTCTGAGATCCTTGTATGATTTTATTTATTTATTAAATTTATAGGCTGCCCATTTCACTATCAAGTGACTCTAGTCAGCTTGGTCATGATAATGATTTCCACGGTGAGCAGCCCCTGAATAACTCTATAAAGTCAATATATATAGTTCTATTGCAGCTGTGCAGCTGAGGTGACTGATTTCCAATCATTTCAGAACACATTACATTATGCCATTATACCAGCTGGTGTAGTTATATAAATCATATTGTTTGAAAGAGCAAAAGGAAAACCCTGTTCATACCAATACATCACAACATAATTATGCATTATATAAATTAAAGTTAGATGATATCTAGGGCACATAAAATCTATGGAGACCACCTGGTGGTGCTGCCTCCACAATCTTGTGAATCATCTAATCTGTGGGATACCAACTGAAAACAGGTATCTACTCAATTGAACCATAGTCCCTAAGAAGAGTTGAGTTAAGTGACTGTATTTGAGAACCTGAGTGTACATGAACATTTATGTATGTGGAGGCTTCGTGCATGGGGAAGAAAAGCTTATGTGAGATTGTTAGCAATGGGATACCTGATTTATACAGGTTAGATTTGTTAGTGAGTATAGAGGCAAATATATTTGTGTCTGCATATACGATTTGATGCATGTTTTTTTTTCCTCATGGGATGAGATGAATGTAGAGGAGGCCATACACATGACGCAGAACTTTGAATTCCCCAACCCCAATATTACTCTGAAAACTGTGTATTTATGTATAGGTATGATCTGTAATATGCAGACAACTCTTCAGACTGGCTGCTCAACCAAAATAAATGTGTGCCCTTCCTTATCTTGACATATTGAGCCTACCAGAAATTCCAAGAGGAGGAAAAGTGCAAGGGAAAAATTCCAGAGTAGATTTATTTGAAGTTGATCAGACCAACCAATATAATTTGCAGGAAGAGAGAAAGAAAAAGAAAGGACAGGTAGGAAATAAAGGCGCTATGTCTATTTTACAGCTCAACAGAAAGTGAAAGTTGCATTCAGTTACTCGCAGTGATTCATTTATATGGCTTAGTTTAAGCCTTGGGGGAAGCATATCCACAAGGTCCACAGAGGATCACTCTAAAAGAGGAACAGATGCGTATGGTGCCAGCTTCTTGCTGCTATGCTGATGCATGTCTAGGGAGAAGCTCATAATATCCCCCAACTTAGTACATCCATCTTCTTCTTTCCCTGAGGATAACAGTAAAAGCAGTCTGATCAGAAGGTAGATGACCTTTTGATGGCTGGCAGCTGCACTTAACATTTGAGGATAAGCCAAAAAATATTCCAACATGATGCAACATAGCTGGGATCATGTCACACACATATGTATTGGAGCCAGGATTTAAATTGTCTGTTTTTGGGGGCGAGGGGAAGGGAAGGAGATGTTCTCTATCTTCATATTATATTAACTGATTTTATTGGCTATGTGGTTTCATTTTCCCATTAATATTCAGAAATTTCACTTAGAGAAGGATTTGGGGGTTATAAACAAGGACCTGAAGAAACATTGGTCTTTTTTCAGCCTTACCAGGTAGACCAGATAGAAAACATGACCAGATGAGATAACACTACTTTATTGTAAGGTTACACTAACAGAATCTCGCACGTCTGAAAGTACTTCCTTCCCCATCCCCTTTACAATCCAAGAAACTCCAAAAGATTTCCTTTGATTTCCTTCCCCACCCATATTCTTGCTGCTGGCTAAGCTGCGTTTTATCTGGCCTTTCCTTCTTACTGTCCTCATACCGTTACAGTTGTCCAATGGTGTGATGTAGTATGTAGCAGTTTCCTGTGTTCTTAAATAAATGTTCCCATTTTTTTTCCTGGAAATGGACAAGTTTGGCTAGGTAGGAGCCTGCTAGTATGCATTATTATATGTGGTTCTAATTCTCGGGAAAATAATTGCCAACAATAATGAAAGGAAAGGAAAGTAGAAAGGAATTTGAAGAAGGGAAGGGGAAAGGGGAAGGGAGAAAGGGGAAGAGAATCTTGTTTTTTCAAAGGGGCTGTTTCATGTTTCATACACAATTTATCTCGACAAGTTAAATTATATTACTATTTGTCAAGAAAGAAAGATGAGAGAGATAGGAAAGGCAAGGGGGAGGAGTAAAAAAGAATCATTATAATGTTATGGTGCTGGAAATATGGATTTCTAAATTTGCTGATAAGATTATGGTGTGGGTAGTAATGGGAGTCCTTCATGAAATGTCTGTAGTAAGTCTACAGAAGGCTTTTAATAATAAACCATACACTTTACTGATGGTGTACTTTTGTCTATGCCATTGATTCCTGAGCTTTAAAAGTAACTTGCTTAAATCAAAGCTACCTTAATTACAGAGCCTTGATTAATTGCCACAATGCTTGAGCTTCCTTGAGACATATTAATCCTAATAGAGACACCAAAGGATCAAAGGCCTAACAAATGCCCACTATTGTGTTGGAAGCAAATATCTTTTGTCTCTGCTAATGTAGCATTCCAAGATGCATTGTTCTCATCCTCCCTTATTGCATCATTTTGTGTAATTGCTCCTGACTAGGCTAACAGTATTTGTGACAAATGAAATGTAATACAGACAAATACTCAAGGATGCATAGTGCAGGGCTAGCAGAAATGGAGAGCATAAATACAAAATGAGCAGCTGAAAGACCTTTAGGTTGACTGTGATTGGAACTTAAGGGAATAATGCAACCTTGCTCCCATTTTTGTTGAAAAGCAATTTAGAACTAAATAAAATACTAGACATCTTTAGCTTATACAGCAGTATTCTTGTCTGCCGTTATTTGCATTTAAAAACATCTTCTCTCCATTTTAGATTACTGTACTGAGAACAGTGATGATTTCACGTTTTCTTCATTTATTCAAAATGAAATCAATATTTTCATCAAACATTTTGATTTTATAAAGGAATCTTTTTAATTATTTTTAAATATGAATTTTAATACATTTGTAATTGCATAAATGCAAGCCTTAGTGTGACAATGTATTCTTCCCTCCCCCTTCTCATTGGACAGAATACCTCTTTTTAATATTTTGTCTGATATAACAACTATATGCATCAATTGAAAAGCAATTAAGGTATGTTATTTATTTATGAGTTGTTTTTTCTCATGTACATTTACAAATGTGGGTATATGATAGTAACAGTATATGACTGTATACTGTATACAGTATATGACTGTTGGATCTCTTAAAATTCATGATTATATGACTTTTTTTGGTTGACAAGTCTTAATTTAATAAGAGTTCCATTTTCCAATACTGGAAATGATACAAATTAACATTTTACATCCCACAATCATTTTCCTACACACAAAGCCCTTTGAGAAATTAATTTGTAAAAATAGTTATATAGTTTTTTCAAGACTACTCCAACCCATGGTTTTCTGTTTATTAAAACTCCTGCCATCTTGTTGTTACACAAGATTTTCCACCAAATATTTACATGAGGATCAGTAAGCTAGTTATCATAACCTTTATGGAACATCGTGGAGAACATATAGTTTGTTCTCCAGGTTGATGGTGGAGATAACATGTCATGGCCTAATAAGGCCCATAATGCATATGTTTCATTCTATAAAGTCTAAGACCATAATTCATTTCTAATCTAGTCTATCTTTTATTACATTAAATAAACTATTCATTGTATTTATTATCCCTCGGTGTCAGGATGATGAAATGGGGTTTCTCTGACCTATTAACAGAGCTATTGGACTCACAGACCCAAAGCAGGTAAGAATCTCTTGGGCATTGAATCCAACAACAGCACAAGAAATGAAGAGCATAAGTCTTAAGCCACTTAATGCCAGATGGTCCATTAAATGCAAATAATACTACAGGAATACATAGCATGAACAGTGTGTAAATTAAGATAGAAGTCAACAGTTCCCAGGCTCAAATGGCAGCTTTGGAAATATGCAATAACTGCCTGACCATGGCTACTATATAATACTGAACAAAAAAATAGCAGTAGGAGAAGTGCTGTGAGTTTATAAGAGGCAGGCCTCATCCTTGAATTGGCAATAGCTAATTGATGGTTTCATTTTGCTTCATTCTTTTTTGCAGTAAATATTCTTGTCTAGAGAAGCCATGTCCTAGCATAGCAACTGAGTTAAGCCAGACTCAGTAGAGTGAGAAGGTCTGTGATTTATTAACAAGTTCTGTTGGAGTTTAACAGTCATCTGTACATATGAGAACCACTGAAAACTAAAACCTTCATTTGGCTTCATGTTATATTCTCAATGTACTTTTTCTAACAACTCATAATATGTCAATCATTCCGCTTTGCCTGATGTTTCTTTTTTTATATATATATAAAAAAGAAACTGAGATGTGCTGAGATCCACAAAGGGTTTTTTTTGGCAAAACCTTGATTTGTATCTATTCCATATTGTCAATATGACACCATAAATATAATGATTTTTTAAAAAAATATTTTAACCTTAACCTTATTGTATCACAAAACACCATGCCTTCGAAATCTAAGGTAATGCCCTTCTAGTCTAAAATTCTCTTATTTCTACTAACATACTTTCTTCTATCTGAACCAAATAGTAGGTTGCCTGGTTTCATATTAGGCAGTCCTAGTTCTCTTCGTGGATCACTGCCTTGTCATGGCAAAGGGGCTTGCACAGCACAATGAAGCTATGAGCTATGCCATGCAGGGCCACCCAAGGTGGACAGGTCATAGCAGAGAGCTCTGACAAAACATGATCTATTGGAGAAGGAAATGGCAACCCACTCCAGTAACTTTGCCATGAAAACCCAATGGACAGTACCAAAAGGCAAGAAGATATGATGCTGGAAAATGAGCCCCTGAGGTCGGAAGGTTTCCAATTTGCTACTGGGGAAGAGCAGAGGGCTAGTACTAGTAGCGTCAGAAAGAGTGAAGCGACTGGACCAAAGCTGAAAGAATGCTCAGCTGTGGATGTATCTGGTGGTGAAAGGAAAGTCTGATGCTATAAAGATCTATACTCTATAGGAACCTGGAATGTAAGATCCATGAATCAAGACAAGCTGGATATGGTCAAATAAGACATGACAAGACTGAACATCGACATCTTAGGAATCAGCAAACTAAAATGGACAGGAATGGGTGAATTTAATTCAGATGAACATCAAGTATACTACTGCAGACAAGAATCCCTCAGAAGAAATAGAATAGCCTTCATAGTCAATAAAAGAATAGGAAAAGCAGTACTGGGATACAATTCCCAAAATGATAGAATGATCTCAGTTCGAATCCAAGACAAACCATTCAACATCACAGTAGTCCAAGTCTATGACCCAACCACTGGTGCTGAAGAGGCTGAAGTTCACTGGTCCTATGAAAACCTACAACACCTTCTAGAATTAACATCAAAAAATGATGTCCTTATCATCATGGGGGATTGGAATGCTAAAGTAGGAAGTCAAAAGATAATTGGAATAACAGGCAAATTTGGTCTTGGTATATGAAATGAGGCATGGCACAGGCTGGTAGAATTTTGTCAAGAGAATATGATGGTCATAGCAAACACTCTTTTCCAACAACCCAAGAGACGTCTCTACGCATGGATATCACCAGACGATCAACATAGAAATCAAATTGATTATGTGCTCTGCAGCCAAAGATGGAGAAACTCTATACAGCCAGTAAAAACAAGACCATGAGCTGACTGTGCCTCAGATCATGAGCTTCTCGTGGCAACATTTAGGCTTAAATTGAAGAAAGTAGGGAAAAGCACTAGGCCATTCAGGTATGAACTAAATAATATCCTTGATGAATATACAGTAGAGGTGGCAAATAGATTTAAGGAATTAGATCTGATAGACAGAGTGTCTGAAGAACTATGGATGGAGGTTCACAACATTGTACAAGAGATAGCAACTAAAAGCATCCCAAAGAAAAAGAAAGCAAGAAAGCAAAATGGCTTCCTGAGGAAGCCTTACAAATAGCCGAGGAAAGAAGGGAAGAGAAAGGCAAGGGAGAAAGAGAAAGATACGCTCAGTTGAATGCAGAATTCCAGAGAATAGCTAGAAGAGATAAGAATGCATTCTTAAATGAACAGTGCAAAGAAACAGAAGAAAACAATAGAATAGGGAGGACCAGAGATCTCTTCAAGAAATTGGAGATATGAAAGGAATGTTTCATGCAAAGATGGCCATGATAAAGGACCAAAATGGCCAGGACCTAACAGAGGCAGAAGAGATTAAGGAGAGGTGGCAAAATTACACAGAAGAACTATACAAGAAGGAGCTTAATGTCCCTGATAGCCACAATGGGTGGCCACTGACCTCAAGCCAGACATCCTGGAATGCAAAGTCAAATGGGCCTTAGGAAGTCTGAGCAACAGCAAGCTACTAGTGGAGGTGACTGTATTCCAGCTGAGCTATTCAAAATCTTAAAATGTGATACAGTAAAAGTGCTACACTCAATATGCCAGCAAATTTGGAAAACTCAACAGTGGTCACAGGATTGGAAAAGGTCAGTTTACATTCCAATTCCAAAGAAGGGCAATGCCAAAGAATCAGGAGTGGGTTCTAAATTTTTTTACTACTGGTTCTGTGGGTGTGGCTTATTTTGTGGGCATGGCTTGATGATCATGTGACAATTCTTTAGGATTTAGCAGAAGTACTGGTCTACCAGGCTTTTAACTGCTTGCAGACTGTACTGGTCTACTCATCTGTTTTTGGAGGCACTAGTCTCCCCATTTATTTTCGCAGGCACCGGTCTACCACTACACTGCCTTTTAATACTGATCAGCTGTAGGGCAGCCCTTTAAAGCCCCCCGGCAACAGTTTAAACAGTTTTTTTCCTTCAAGCCGATCAGCTGGGACTCAGGAGGCAGCAAATAAAAGGTAAGAATAATGCGGGAAGACATGGAGGTAGTGACAGATTTTATTTTCCTGGGCTCCAAGATGGGGACATGGGGACTACAGCCAGGAAATTAAAAGATGCTTGCTCCTGGGCAGGAAAGCTATGGCAAAGTTAGACAGCATACTAAAAAGCAGAGACATCACCTTGCCAACAAAAGTGTGTATGGTTTTCCCAGTTGCAATGTATGGTTGTGAAAGTTGGACCATAAGGAAAGCTGAGCATCAAAAAATTGAGGCCTTTGAACTATGGTGCTGGAGAAGACTCCAGCGAGTCCCTTGGACTGCAAGGTGATCAAACCAGTCAGTCATAGAGGAGATCAACCTTGACTTTTGTTTAGAAGGCCAGATCCTGAAGATGAAACTGAAATATTTTGGCCACCTAATGAGAAGGAAGGACTCACTGGAGAAGAGCCTAATGCTGGGAATGATTGAGGGCAAAAGAAGAAGGGGATGGCAGAGAATGAGGTGGCTGGATGGAGTCACTGAGGCAGTCGGTATGAGCTTAAATGGTCTCTGGGGGATGGTAGATGACAGGAAGGCCTGGAGGAAAGTTGTCCATGGGGTCGTGATGGGTCAGGCATGACTTTGCAACTAACAACAACAAATTCCCCTCATTTCTTTGCATCTTGAAGAAATTTAAATTTGATTCTTGGTTTTTCCCTTGTCATATAAAGCTAGATAACTCTTTCTTCCATTGCTTAAATGATATATCGGTAGTAAAAAATAGAGTGTTTGAAACAAAAACATCATTCGTATTCATTTTTATCACAATTATTCTCTCCAACAATAACTGTAATTTTTCCCCAACTTAATATGTCCATCTTAACTTAATTCCATAGTTAACATAATTATTTTGAAAAACATACAGTTCATATTGGTTATAATACTAATTAGTTACAGATTTTATGTTTTTCTGAGTTTGAAAATTATTAACTTAATTCCATAGTTAACATAATTATTTTGAAAAACGTACAGTTCATATTGGTTATAATACTAATTAGTTACAGCATTTTATGTTTTTCTGAGTTTGAAAATTGTTTTATTTCTTATCTTCTATCTTCATATTTTTTGTGAATATATTAGTTTTTTTAATATTATTTTTAAATCCAGCTAACATAGCAAATTCCTTTAATTTATCCACTAATATCTCTATTTCTTCCATAGGGATGTTCAAAAATTAAAACCAAATAAACTGCAAATATCCTTAATTTGTATACTTTCTTAACCTTTACCCTAGAATTTCTCTCATCTAATACTTCTAGAGATAAAATGAACAAAAATGGAGATAAACAGCTCCTTGTATTGTCACTTTTTGTTAAGTTTTTGTTAATTATCCATTGACAATTCTTTGTGTCTGTGTGGGGTATAAACCAATTTCACTCATTTAATAACAATTTCTCCAAAGTTCATGTCTCCCAGAATTGTAAATAGGAAAGTCCAGTTCAAATTGTCAAATGCCTTTTCTACATCTAAGAAGAAAAAAACCCACCAGTCATTATGTTATTCTAAATATTCCAAAATGTCCAGTTCATTTCTAATATTATCTCTTTACTGTCCTTTGAATAAAAACCCACATTGATATGCATGAATAAAGTCCTGTAAAATTATTTTCATCAACTCGGCCAATATCATTTTAAATATCTTATAATTATTGTTCAGTAATAAAGTTGGACAATAATGCTTTGGTGAAATCAAATCTTAGTCTTTTTTTTTTTTTTTTGAATTAATGCTATCTTATCTTGAATGATATTGATGGAATGTTACTCATATCCTTACATTGTCTGTTGTGGCTATTATTTACTGCCACAAAATCTCCACTTCACTCCATCATTTCAATTAACACAGTGAAAAAAATGATCCCTTGTCTTTTGTAGGCAGCAAAATGTGCAAATGTTGCAATTAATGGGGGATCCATTATCATACAAAATGTTAAATAAGCTGATGAATGCATGCAATTGACTGCTTCTCTTCAGCACTATTCTTAGTATCTGGTTCCAGTAGTCATCACTTCCTTTTTTCAAAAGTTCTAAGGACTTTTCTTCTTCTTTCAGCTCTATTGTTGATTTTTTAAGAAATATAAAAATGATACCCCAATAAAGATTGATATCACATATAATGAGTTTTATGTGGGAACAGGGAGTTTAACCTGTGCTTCATTTTTAAATCCCTAAACATTGACAGGAGAGTCAACCAAATCTTCCTCCAATATATTTAAGCCTTTTTTCTTGATAATATGAGTAATAATGAAAAAGGGAATTCAAAAATATGACTGTGATGTGGTTATAGTTATTGGCTTTATTATACATTTTAGGTTCACCTTACAGAGAAAATAAGTTTCTTCTTTTTTCTCAAAGAGACATGAATTGTTTTGCTTTAGTTTAACTTCATCTGAAGGAACTGGGCAGTTTCACAGTCTCTTTTGGAAAAGTGTTAATAAGGAAAGAAAGCCAAGTTCAAATGAAGTCTATTAGGTTCAATACACTGTTTCACTCAAAATAATATCTCTTAACTTCTTGAGTGACTCACCTTTTATTTTAAACCTTTCCTGCTCAGACAGTTTTTAAAATGCGTGACAGACAGTAAGGGGAAATGCTTTTCTCTGGTGTTTACTATGAATCATGAAATCTTTCTCAAGTGATACCTGCTCTTCCTTCCTTTCTTCCATGGAGTTTCTTAGTTTTAAAACATTAATGTATTTACCTATCCTTTTGTAATGCCATAATGTGTTGTACTGATAGTTTAATATTCTATACGAATGGAAACATTCACATTCAAATCCATGGAAATAGTAATTACATAGACTAACTGTTACACAATTAACCAAGTCACAAAGGTGAAACTGTACTTCACATATCCATTACCCTATGACAGAAAAACTTTAATGAGTCTGTGCTTTTAAAAAAATTTCTAATTGTGTACATAATTTTGCCTTCTACATTTCACTATCTAAACCTTGTGATTTAACCTAGCAATTGCTAGAAAGTCCCCAATATAATTTCATATCAATTTTGTATATCATCCATATTCAGATACTGTATTTATATTCTTCAGGCCTAATATCAGTAGAATGAGTTATTTTGCATTCTACTAGCAGATACCAACTAATGTATCTTTGCATTACCAGTCATAATCTTTCAACTGCTGTAAAATAGTCACCAAACTCTACATTTTAGGAATGAAATATAAATACCAATGGATTAATACTTACCTTTGTTGACTGAGTAAGTCATAGATGAGTTTTTTGACTCATCTTGAATTGCCAAAAAATTGAACTTGCTCAACTACCTCTTTCCCATAAAATCTAGAGGCTGGGATATAAAACATCTTATTTAGGATTACATGGTATGTATTATCAAAATACTTGCATCCTTCCTACTGAGTTGACATTGCAAACTATGCTGAATATTAAATCTAGGAAGGAAACTTGAAGGATGACCTTTTACCATTAAATGTGATCTTAGAAAAAATACAAAAATGTTCCTAAATGGAAACATTTAATCTGTTTGCTTGGGTCTGAATTCCCAAATGCACTATAACATGGCAAACCAGAGAAGAGAAGAATAGATCCTAAGAAATCTAAACAGAAACTGCACTTGGGAGTTAAGCTTTTAGAAATGGTCTTGCCAGCAAGGCCCAACTGTTATTGCATGATAAATAATTTAAGCAATTTCTCTCAGCTAAAAGTGTACAGTGACAGATTAAGAAAAAATAAATAAATTTTTAACCATACCACTAAAATTTATAACAAAAAGTTTCAGCTGAGAATCCTGCTTCCCAAAATGAAACAGACATACAACACACCATATCAAAATATTAGATGATGGGAAACATAAATTAATAAAGACACGTTTTCTATTTCTCAGTTCTCGGAGACTGAAGCAATGAATGGCAGCAAATAGTATCTATATATTATTATTTTGGAGTATAAATTTGGCACAAAAGAAAACATTTGTTTCTTATTGCATTATAGGATGTGTCTTATCACAGCTTTTTTGCCTTCTTGTAACCTTGTTCAGATGTTTCTGTAAATTCTCCCAAAGTAGCTTTATCTTCAATTTTAAGTTAAATCTGATGATTTAGGTATAGTGAATTCATTGTTCATTATCGTTTAAAAATGTTTCCATGATTGAGGTATATAGTTTGCTTCTTGACTGTTGGCCTAAAGTTAATTTTGATGTTAATCTTTGATTATCTGGGTGTTGATTGCTGGTGAGTGTTCTGATCCTTTTTTGGCTTCTTTATTTTCTCTTTAGAATGGAATATATGGTTGTTTATCTATGTGCCTATTGATGGCCAGTTCACTAATCTGTTCACTAATGTGTTCATGTCAGAAGACATGATGAAAACCCCTTAATTTTACAACACATGGACAGACACAATGATAATTTCAACTGGGAAACAGTGATCATCTTAGATCAAGCCAAGTCCAAACATGCTAGAGAATTCCTGAAAGCCTGGCACTCTTACAAATTGGCCATCAACAGGCACATATTTATAGACATAAATAACATCTACATACCATTCAAGAGACAATCAACAAGAAGCAATCAATACCCCAATGAAGGAAATGCAAAAAAGCTAACAGTAAATGGTCCAACCAAAGAACCAACAAGACCACTCCCACCCAACATTAATATAATTGAGAACAAACCCCATTGCCTATTAGCACTGATGATGTTAGCTAGTTTGAATAAAGAAAGTCTGCAAGAAAACAACCAAGCTCAGAGAGTACCATGGACACTTCATTTCAACCCTGAGTTACAAATATAAATATCTGTGTCTATGGAGAGTCTCAGTCATCCAGGTCATGGTTGTCCCAAAGGTGCTTTTTTCAAGAAGCAACTGGACTTTCTTTCTTGTTTTTCTTTGAAGATGTTTTGCTTCTCATCCAAGAACTTCTTCAGCTCTGACTGGATGGTGGGGGATGGAAGGATTTATACTCCTTGCAGACAGCTAGTCATTTACATTCTTTTAGCAAGTTGTTAAGGCCACCTGGAAGTTTATCTGTGTCCTCAGGGTCACCTGAGTAGAGCAAATGGGTGTGGAGCCTTCTTGGAACTTCTGAAAGAACTATGTTATAGACTGGAGATAGATGATGTCATGTCCCTCCCCCTCTCTTGAGAGAGGGATGTTCAATTTTGACATAGATGGCCTCTTTGACCCCTCTTTCAAGCCAGCAGTCCTCTCTGTCCAAAATGTGGACTTTGCTGCCTTCAAAAGAGGGGCCTTTGTCTTTTAAATGCAGATGGATGGCTGAATCTAGTCCTGATGGGTTTGTTCTCCTGTGTTATGCCATGCATTTATCAAGCTGTTGTTTTGTTTCCCCAATGTACAGATCTGCACATTGCTCACTGCGATGTACTGCATATACCATGTGGCTCAGTTTGTGAATGGGGTCTGAGCCACATGGTATATTCAGTATAATGCACTTTTTGGATAAATATCTGTATGAAGCAAAAATTCCTTAGATGATTCAAAAAAAAAATCCCCAAAAAATCTAATTCATTTTATTGTTAACCATTGCTGAAAAAAAATTTAAACACAGATCTCTGGACTAATAGTAATTTTCCAGGCAATCTCACATAGAGATACGTGAAGATTTTATTTGGTTTGTCATACATTGATTTGGAGGAACCTATATTTAAAAAAGAAAGTGAAAAAGTGAAAAAAAGCAAAGCAGACAGGTTTGTCCATCCAGAGAGAGGGGCCTTTTAGCCTTGTGTTTATAAAAGTATGCCTTTCAATTCCTGGTTATTCGACCATGTTTGAGTTGTTTTGTTAGGGTTGTTGTGTCTATCTTTTAAAAGGAAAAGCAAGCTTCCCATTTTTAATGAGTACATGGCTGGCAGTTATAATGCACTCTTCTCCTTTTGGGGGGAGTAGCTATGCCTATTGAATTTAGCCAAAGTACATGCATAAGAATTATATTTGTTTCTTTGTTTTGTAATGTTATGTTAAAATTCATTACAATTGGGTCAGAAAGATTTTGATTTTTTTTTGGGTATTCACTAGGACTAGGAATTTATTTACTCATTTATCTCATTTATATAGCCACCCATCTCTCAAAACAAGTGACTCTTGGTGGTGTAGAACAAAGCTAAAAAAATTAATACCTAAATCAATTATTTTTTAAAAACCGTTCGAAACTATAAAAATAAAGCTAAGACAGTAGCTGAAGGGATGTTGATAATAATACAGTACCATTGTCTTCCTGTCTGCTTTAAGGGCCCTCAAAGTAAATCTTAGGATGCTTTTCTGAAACCTAAGGAGCAAAGACTTCATCTCCAAGATTGACAGAATCAAATATTTGTAAGATTTGAAGGTTCCAAGCTGTACTTTCTCTGATATATATGAAGAGACATATTGAGGCAACAATGCTAAAAGTACATTACTATACACTGGATCTTTTACCTACCCATTGTATATTATTGTACTATCACAAGTTATTTTACATATACCTAGTTCAGCAGGCTCCAAAACCCTAGAGAGCCAACACAACCCCACCTGACCTCTAGGTAACACACCCACAAGTGCTCAAAGGCTAGTACTCACTGTTTACTATTCTAATCTGCTACAATTCCTGTTTCTCCACTTCTTCTCTTTGTGAGTCCTACTTCTGGAAACCAGTAATTATTTTAAAACAATTAATCCCTTTTAATAATTTAAACAATACAACCAAAAGATGAACAGAGGTAGATGCAAACATTTCGTATTGACTCATCAGTACCTAAATTACAATAACACGGTTAAAATCATCCTCAAATATAAGATCTAGCAAGAACATTAATTAAGCCTAAAATGTATGCAGGAAAGCAACCAATGGCAAGCCTTAACACCCATGGCAGGCGTAGATTGACATAAAGCCTTTTCTGCACGTACAAGGGAGGCTTCAAATGGTTAATCGCAATGCCTAAGCAAACCGCAGGAAACAAGAGTTCCTGTGGCACAGCAGAACTTTAAATACAGAGTTTTGATCCACCTGGTGACCTGTAGATAGTAAGAGTCTTGCAATGGCTGAAAAGCCATTTTATGGCCATGATTTGCTTTTGTTGTAATTATTATTATTATAGTGATTATTTTATTTGCCTTAGGCTGCTTCAAGCTGTTTTAGCTTCCTGTGAATGAATACAAAACAACCATCATCCTCAGCTGCCTTTCTGCTCAGCTTTGATAGCCACTAGTTGCTGGGCTAGCTAGAGAGGGTCTTTAAGGGACAGGTCACCACCAGCCCAGTTAACAGATTAACAGAGTTGGAAGGGACCTTGCAGGACATCGAGTCCCACTCCCTGCCCAAGCAGGAGACCCTACATCTGCCTCTACTTAGGATCGAACTGACAACCTCATGATTGTGAGACAAGAGCTCCACCTCTAGGCCACTGCAAAGGTGCTGGCCATTTTGCAAATAGCCTATCCTTTTATATGTACCACTAGAAGAGAATATTTGTAGCTGAGGGTTGAACTGTGGGCGACCTTGATGCTCTTTGAGCATGGTTGCTTTCTTGCATAATCTGCAAGAAAACAACCAAGCTCAGAAAACACCAAGGACTCCACAGTATATTATTGTTCATTATCATAAAGCAAATCATTTATATGAACAATGAAGCTTGAATGCGGCAACCATTGCTTCTTTCACACTTTTATGCTCAAGTTACTACAAAAATATCAAGTCTAAGAAATAACACAGGAAAAGGAACTCTTTCTCAGGCCTCTTCCCCTTTTCCAAGTGGGCTGTGTGTCAGGCTTAAAATAAGTTTTTTGCCTAGTCATCTAGAGTGAAGAAATATTCTCTTTTCAAGAGATCAGTCATGAATCATTTTTGGAACAAAAGTGGCACTCTATGTCCTTTAGCAGTTGATCCCTGAGATACTCTGCCTAATGACACAACCCTCCCTTATAACCTTGGAAGATGGTCAGACATAGAGAATTGTGCAATCCAAAATACTTAGGAACTAGATTTAAAAAAGAAAAAGAAAGCAATTTTCAAAGCTACCTATGCACTTCTTGAAAATCAGTCCTGTAAAAAAATAATGTGGTTCATAAGGAACAAGTAAAAACTGAAAGTATGTCTGATGTTTTATTCCCATTCCTCTTTGCCTTGTTTGAGTAGAGTGGCCTCATCTGAAAATTGTGCAATGATATGGAATGCTTAGGTTTGAAAGAGAGCCTTCCCTTCCAGTACTACAGTTAGCTCCTTCCAGTTGGTTCCGTTCCTACCATTGACAATAACTGGCATAGCAGTCGCTGCTGCCAACCCTGGTTAATCATCACTGACTCCTGCTGCTTCTACTGCCCTTAGCTGCATGGCATCATAACAAGTGGGAACTGTTAGCTGAACTAATGAGCTCAATGAAATCTTTAGTTCACTAAAAACTGTTCCTATAATTCAGATACCCTCTCTGCTCCAGGTCTTCTGAAAGATGGAGATTGAAACAGGCATCTTGCTAGCTAATCTAGGTAATGCAACCCATACTTTTAGCTTCAGGCATGGCTCATAGAAGCTGGGTCTTCACATGAAGCAAATGAAGTGGTGGGACAGACCATCACTTCAGATTTGAGGTATAGCATACCAGGAGTAAATGCTTTCCCTATGTTTTTTTCCTTTGAATCTTCCTGCAATAAAGAAAAATTGAACATATATGAGAGCAATTTCTAACCCAATATTTTATCTGTTATGAGTTTTGTTTGTTTTATTTTGCAGAAAGCCGTTAAAGCCAGTAAAAAGGTGGGTTCCCCCTTTAAATCCAGATGCACAAAGGATACATTGGCACAGGAACAGATGCTGTCCATAGTGCTGAAGTAGCATTTTTTAAATGTCATTATTCTTGTGCTGTCTAAGTCTGCATGGTGGGACATGTCATTCTCAGATGACTCTCTCTCTCTCTCTCTCTCTCTCTCTCTCTCTCTCTCTCTCTCTCTCTCTCTGTGTGTGTGTGTGTGTGTGTGTGTGTGTGTGTGTATACAAATATATACATACATACATACATACATACATACATACATACATATATACATACATATCAGTGGTAAAATCCAAATTTTTTGTTAGCGGTTCTGTTGGCTTGGCTTGGTGGGCATGGCATGGCTTGGTGGGCATGACAGGGGAAGGATACTGCAAAATCTCAATTTCCACCCCAATCTGGGGCCAGCCAGAGGTGGTATTTGCTGGTTCTCCAAACTATTCAAAATTTCCACTACCAGTTCTCCAAAACCTGTCAGAACCTGCTGGATTTCATGAGAGAGAGAGAGAGAGAGAGAGAGAGAGAGAGAGAGAGAGAGAGAGAGAGATCTGGGTTAATATGGAATGTAAACTAGTGGCATCATCATTTAATCACTGGGACTTGCTCATTGGACTCTCTAATTTCAGCAATCTCTCTCTCTCTCTCTCTCTCTCTCTCTCTCTCTCTCTCTCTCTCTCTCTCTGTGTGTGTGTGTGTGTGTGTGTGTGTGTGTGTGTATGTGTGTGTGTGTATGTGTGTGTGTGTATCTGCTTTAAAAGCTTTGCACACAGATGAAAAGAGTAAAGGAGAAGCTGTCAGCAGAGTGGATGAAGTTAAGAAGTAAGGAAATGGTTTGGATAAACTGAAGGAAGTAAATGAAAAAAAAAATGAGTATTTTAAAAATCAGTTGGGGATGATGTTGATATATGAAGAAAGTAAGTCCTAAAGACTGTGAGAACATTGGAAAATGGTAAAATTGTAGATGTAGATGGTAAAAAAGAAAAAAAAATATTAACTGTGCATGTGGTTTGCTTATAGAGTGGCTGTGTGATCTCTTTAATGTGCATCTGAACAATCTATCAGTGATGGGTGATTGGAATAACACTATTATTATTCATCTAATCAAAGGGAAAGGTAGCAAGAGCAAATGTAAAAGCTAAGAGTGGGAAGGTGTTTGGAAACGTAAAAGTGTTTACTCAAACGCTTCGAAACAGTTTGGAAAAGCAATGTGTATATTTCTCTGGTAAAAAATCCACACATAAAACATAAAAATTGTTTATGACAATGCATCTGAAAAAGAACATGTAGGCCTAAAAGTTTTAAAAATAAGTTTTATTTAAGAATAAATACAATGCATTATATATAATTTATAATAATTGCATTTAAATGATAAAGTAGGTTTTTATTTAATAA
Organism: Pituophis catenifer annectens; assembly: GCF_029215685.1. NCBI lineage: Eukaryota > Metazoa > Chordata > Lepidosauria > Squamata > Colubridae > Pituophis > Pituophis catenifer. The sequence continues at coordinate 34,036,516 of NW_027256881.1, read as the reverse complement.
TGCATGCATTTTTGTGTAGCTCATTTACTGCATGCACAATCACTCTATGCAAGAGATTCCAAAGCCGCTAAGCAGTATATTAACACTCAAAGAAAGATGGGTTTATTTAATTCACCTACCTTATAATAGCAAGAACAATAACAATATATACCTCTCCACAGTGCTTTACAGTACTCTGTAGACAGTTTACAATGTCAGCATATTGCCCTTCACAATCTGGGTCCTCATTTTACTGACCTCGGAAGGATGGAAGGCTGAGTCAACTTGAGCCCCATCAGAATCAAATTCCTGGCTGTGGACAGAGTTTGTGTGCAATACTGCATTCTGACCACTGTGTCATCAGGGCTCCTAATATGGACCTGATTCTTTTCTGGGTCCAAATGAAAATGCTTATTAGGGTACAAAAGGTATCACAAACTTGGACTTGGGTTAGTAGCAGGCCTGCCAATTCTCATATACTTTGTCCCATGATCTTAGATCTGCAATGGGACATCTTTTGCAGGCTTCTCTGTAGATAAGCTTAACATAGCTAATTCTGCTTCTTTTATGTCATGTACTATAAAAAATGCTCCCTCATTTTAAATAAAAAATCATAAATAAATGATTTATTTTTACTTGGATCTTTTCTATGTTTTTTATGGTGCTGGTTCAAAATAGTTTTAGTGTTTTGAACGTAGGTCTTTATAAGCCCAGAACCATAGAGTGGGAGGAATGATTTAAATGATTTAAATCAATAGAATGAAGAAAAAAATTATTCCCTTCTGGTTATTTCCAAGTGGGTATTTTAGCATGGAGATCACAACTATGACATGTCCACTGTGAATTTAAATACCCTGCTTCATTGTTTCCAATATAAGTCTTTTAATCAATATATTGGTAGCTACCATTTTAAAAAAATCTTGACTCACTTTGAGAATGCAAGTATTTTCTCTCAGTATTATATTTATTATTTAAGTTATTGCTCAGTTTCCATTGCAGTGCTATGAATCATAACCCCCCCAAAAAAAATGGACAGCTGTCTTGTAGTGTTAAGTTGAATTTCCCATTTTCTTTCATACATACTTATTTTATGTGATTTTACCTTAGAATTTCATTTTTATTCATTCCTACAAATGCACTTTCACACATATAGTATACTTTCTTACCTCACACATGAGCTATGCCAGAGGTGCCTTAATCTGCTGATACATTAACTGGTCTGGGTGACAATTAAAAAGAAATAAATTGCCATTTAGGAACAGAATCTGATAAAAATAAAAGAGTAAGAATAAAAGAGACTTTTTTTTCCAAAGAACTCTGCACAAAGTGAGTTCAAAAACAATAAAAGGATAAAAATGTCCTGCAAGTTCTTTCTGAGTTTAGAACATAGATGCTTCATCTGAGTTGCCTATTCAATTTATTTTCTGAAAAGAAAAATGAAGTGAAACACAACAGATGACTGAACTCAAGGAAGTTTTATTTTCATGAAATTTGTTTTACAGAAATTGGTTATGATCGCTCTCTCTCTCTCTCTCTCTCTCTCTCTCTCTCTCTCTCTCTCTCTCTCTCTCTTTCTCTCTCTCTCTGACACATATATATTATTTTGTAAAATCTAGAACAAAATAAAAACAAAACTTTACATAATTTGACATATTTAAAACAGCTAAAACAATAAGAGACTCAAGCAACATGAATTCAGTCTAAGTAAATAAATGAGACTTTAGATGATATTAAAACCAGTTATAATTGACCAAAGAAGGAGTCTCACAAACAGGCTAGAGCTATCATCCATGAGAAGATCAACAAGAAGAACTCAATCAAAGCCTTCCCACCTAATTTCAACCTTTAATGAATAAATCAATGGTCAAAGGATTGGATTACTAGGAATCAAGTGCATGTACTGGTTTGGCATGGATAAAAAATGGCTATTGCACCTGATTTCATTCTGGAGAAAATTCAAGCTGCTGTGTGAAAGAAATGAAGAACAGCTAAGACATTATCTCAGTATAGTGGTCTGAGAAGAAATGTCAGGCAAGGGACATTCTTCTTTTTCCCTAGATACATTTCTACTTCAAGGGCAAATAATTCAAGTATCAAAAATAATGTACAGTGCACAAGGCTCTTTTTCCCCTTCAAGCAAACTTCTCATCCTTGGATTTTCATATTTCATAAAATAAAAATCCCTTCAGCTATATCTGGTGTTGAAAAAAATAATAAACTTCAGAAAATGAAACAGGAGTCATTCAAGCAAAAATAGACTTGCTTGTAAGGAGGAAGAATGTGATGGGAGCTGAGAATGGGGGGGGACTCTCATTTAATATCTCAGGTGTTGACTTTTGTGAAATAAATGCTTAGTGATAGCTAATACTTTCAGTGAAAAAAGTGTACTACTCAAACCTACCATTCAGATGATAGTGCCATGATTCATAGATGGCATGATTCATTTTCATTTTTCATTTGGAAATTGGGAGGAACAATGATTTGGTCCAACCATCTCTTAAATTCATTAAAAAAGTTGTACCTACAGACACCAATGGAGAAGCATTAAATGCCAGCATTAAATCCTTCTTTTTCCTAGAATAAAATGGAAATAGCAAAACTCTATAAATGATATTCCACCCATCAAAGTTTCTACTTTGGTACTAGCCTTGATCCCCACTAGAGGGGACCAAGAGTAGTAGCGCAGTCCATTTTTGTAATATTCTATGCCTCTTTTGTAACAACTGGTCCAGCCAAATACCCAGAATTTGGGTTGAATTGCTATAGAAAATAACTGACTCAAAAATAAAAACAATGAAAATGGTTTTAAAGGTTAAATTTTCCTTTGCTTTTCTGGGGTGCTAATTAATGAATTAACTGGCAAATATTGCTAAGTCTGGAAAGAAATAAAAAAATGTCAGCTGACTGGCTGATGGAGGCAGAGTGGTATAGATACATTGCTGAAGAAATTTGACAACTTTCTCTTCTTGCTATATGGGGGAAAGACAGAAAGAAAGGTTTCTACCCCCTCCTCTGATGCTTTTGTTTAAAATTCTAGCTGGAAAATGGGACACAAATAAAACATGAGGGGAGAATGCCTTTGAGTGAACATTGACCCCCAGTGACTACCTGGACTAGACCCCTCCATTTTTCTTGGCAAGATTTTTAGAATTGGTTTGCTATTGCCTTCTTCCTAGAGCCAAGAGAGTGTGACTGGCCCAAGGCCACCATGCTGGTTTTGTACCTAAAGTGGGACTAGAACTCACCATCTCCTGGTTTCTAGTCTGGTGCCATAACCACTAAACCAAACTGAATTTCCATCCCTTAAAGGATCTGATAGACAGTGTTGTCATCTAAACTTGTCTGCATGAGAAACCCTCACATAGTTCAATTATAGAAGGGAAGTTCAAGATATATTATTATATACACTTCAGGATATATTAAAACAATATTTTCAAAGTCTAAATGAATTGTCAAAGCTTTTTGAAGTAGTCAGAAGTGGCAGATTTGACAATTGCTTTGACAATTTGATTTCCTAATCCACTTTGCTGGGATACTTGAATAAAAGTATCTGCAAATGCAATAGCTGACTAAGTGACTACTATTTTGAAATAGAATAACAATATAAATTCTTGAAAACTTCTTAACAGTGTAGAGATACTTCAATTTAGAAATTATGTTGGGGATTGCAGGTCAATTGCTAGCTCATTGACTGTACCAACCAGGGATGGGTTCTATTTTTTTTTTACTACTGGTTCTGTGGATGTGGCTTGTTTTGTGGGCATGGCTTGATGATCATGTGACAATTATTTAGGATTTAGCAGAGGTACTTTTAACTGCTTGCAGAGCTGTATCGATCTACCCATTTATTTTTGCAGGCACTGGTCTACCCATGTATTTTTACAGGCACCAGTCTACCCATTTATTTTTGCAGGCACCGGTCTACTCATTTGTTTTCTTTTAACACTGATCAGCTGTAGGGCGGCCCTTTGAAGCCCTGCGGCAAGAGTTTAAACAGTGTTTTCCCTCTAGCCATCAGCTGGGACTCAGGAGGCAGCAATAGATTGGGGGTGGGGCCAAATAAAAGGTAAGAATAACGTGGGCGGGGGTGGGGGGCAGGGGGTGGAACCAGTTTGGTGACATCATATCATCACTGCTACCAGTTCGGCGGAACTGGGAGGAACCCACCACTGGTACCAACAAATATTATGTTTTTAGTAAAAATCATTTAATCATTCCACATCAGATATATTTCAATGTTTGATATGCATAAAGGAACAAAATTAGATTTCTGTGTGGTCTTGTCAAATTCTATCTTATGAAGTCCCTAGTGCTATATGAGCTTGGTTGCTTGCTTGCAGACAGCCTGAAGATGACGACTTCGTCAAAACGTTGCCAAGACACTTCCAATTTTATGTGGGAGAAAACCCGAATAACCAAAGACATACATACATACATACATACATACATACATACATACATACACACACATATATATATATTCTCAAGTTTTCACGGGTGTGTGTATGTAAAAAGTTAAAATTAAAATGCTTAAAATCCTGGCTAAAATCCCAGTTTAAAATCCTCCAAAATCCCAACAAAACACTTTGTAAGGTCTTTTGAAACTCTGGCTAAAATCCTAACCAACACTTTAAAAGGGGTTTTTTTTTTTTTTTTGGCAATGTTTCGACAAGCTCTCTAACTTGTCATCATCAGACCCCTACTTGTTGTAATGCCTGCCAGAGTCCTTCCCTCTTTGCAGATGATAGCTAGCAATAGGGAGAGAGAGAGAACCGAGCCAGAAGACAGGCTGAGATCTCAACAGGCAATCAGCGGTGTTGTGATGCCTACCAGAATCCTTCCCTCTTTGCAGTTGACAGTTAGTAATAAAGAACCAGAGAAAGCTGGGCCTTTAACATGCAGTCAGGCTGCAGCTAGGATAATGAAGCAGGAGAAAAAACTTCTGCCCTCCAATCAGGACACAAAGTTGCAGGCTAATCAGCATACTGTACGTCAGCAGCAGCGAACATAGAAAAGCGACAACTCCGACCTCGCAGCATACTCAAAGCTTCTAAACTGAAAGTAGGGGCCCGATAATGACAAGTTAGAGAGCTTGTCGAAACGTTGCCAAAAAGAAAACTTTTAAAGTGTTGGTTAGGATTTTAGCCAGAGTTTCAAAAGACCTTACAAAGTGTTTTGTTGTGATTTTGGAGGATTTTAAGCTGGGATTTTAGCCAGGATTTTAAGCATTTTAACTAACAGACTTTTAATGACGCGGGAAAACACCCGAGATTTTAACTTTTTATATATATACACACGCACACACACGCACACACACACACCATGTTTCCCCAAAAATAAGACCCTGTCTTGTATTTTTTTGAATCCTGAAATAAGCGCTTGGCCTTATTGCCATGCGCTCAAAAGCCTGATTGGCTTTTGTATACAAAAATTACCATGTCAGTTAATACTTAGTGGGATAACCTTCAGCACGAATTACGGCCTTACAATGTCTTCTCATGAAGTGAACCAAGTCTTTTAGTTCTGCAGCTGTTATAATGTGAAACCAAGATTGAATGTTTGCTTCTATTAACTGGGTTTTATTGCTGGGTCGTTTCTGACTAATAAGTTTGTTTAGTTGGCTCCATAGATTTTCAATTGGGTTAAGGTCTGGGCTATTTCCAGGCCATTCCAGCAGTGGAATATGCTTATCTTGAAATGCCAAAAAAAAAAAAAGTGTTATTAGCCATCAAACCTCAAAAATACACTTTTCCCAAAAGGTTTCCACAATTTTGGCCACTACTATAGATAATCCTAATCAGTTAAAACTCTTTGAGCCTTAAAAGCAGCATTTAAAACCACAGGACCTGTCATAGAGAATCAAGTACCTGCCACAGAAACCCAAGAAAACACAAGGCAGACAATTATACCGTAGACTAGAAGAATAAATCGGAACCAACTAAAAACAGAGAACAAAGGAGCTCAAAGGAGAACAAAGGAGAACACCTGAAGCCCTTATAAACAGAAGAACATTGACACCGACATCCCCTAAACTCTGGTGAAGATGTTTCCTATCCTGGTAACAAAACATTCACAAACCAACCCACAAACTCAGAGAATGAACCCTGATCCTTACACCCAAGCTACAGATAGTCGCCACTATTGCACAGAATAAACTTGCATTATTTTTTTCCCAGTAGAACCAAACTGTCACTAAAGAATATTTTGGCAATGATTGGAGAAGCATACTGTATAATCTTGGTAAGTTAGTAAAAAAAGCAAGCAAGCAAATAAATAATTGGTCTTGAGTTAGGCTTCTTATAAGATTCATTTCGGGTTTGTCTCTGAAGATTTCCATGAGATGCAGAATGGTTTTGAAGGAAAGCATTAGAAGCTGCAGTGTAAGAGGTATTTTTAAATGGCAATGACAGTGAAAGGGATTATTTAAATTATTTTAGTTTCAGCTCAGCTCTTATCTATGCATTATTTATTTTTAATTGTAATAATATAGTGCCTTTTTAACTGAAATAAAAACCACCAAGATTTATATTCCAAAGTTCAATGAATCTGTCCAAAATGTGGACTTCAGTGGTGGGTTTCTACTGGTTCGCCCCAGTTTGACCGGTAGTGGCGGCGGTGGGAGGCTCCGCCCACCAACCCAGACATCATCACAGATGCTCTGAACCGGTAGCAAAAAGTAAGTGGAAACCACTACTGGTGGACTTTGCTGTCTTCAAAAGACTGGCCTTTATCTTTTAAGTGCAGGTGGACTGCTGAATCTTGTCCTGATAGGTTTGTTCTTCTATGTCGTGCCAAGCATTTATTAAGTAGTTATTTTGTTTCTCCAATGTACAGATCTGCACATGTTTCACTGCATTGTACTGCATATACCACGTTGCTCAGTTTGGGTGTTTTATCCTTGGGGTGGACAAGCTTTGTCTTAGTGTATTCTTGGGTTTAAAGTGTGCACATATGTTGTAACTCTCTAAAAGAATGCAAATGATGAGCTGTCTGCAAGAAATATAGATATTTCCATTCCCCGCCAAGCTTCTTGGATGAGAAGCGAAACATCTTCAAAGAAAAACAAGAAAGTCAAAGAAACAAGAAACTCTTGAAAAAAGCACCTTTGGGTCAACCATGACCTGGATGACTGAGAATCTCCATAGATATATGGCAGGAAATATTCTTCCATGATTTATTCATAAGAAGCAACAGTCTGCAGGTATAGTGAGTTGATTTCTTGTTCCCTCCTTCGACCAAGAGAGATATTTCACCCCCCACCCCCATTGTGGAGATGGCAAAACAAAGTGTGATGTTGTCCCTATTAATAAGTGATAAAACTTCCATTTCCCTCACTGGAAGTCACCCCATTCCTTCATCCTGTTCTAAAATCACATTCATCTTCCAATCCCATTTTCCTGAATATATATTCCATAAATCAGTTGAATAAATAAGGAAAAAGTATAACTTGCCTTACTCCTTTGCTAACCTGGACCCAATCTGTTTCACTTGTTGTATCTATACTGTAGCTTCCTGAAATGTGTATAGGTTTAAAATGAGGACAATGATATTTTCTGGAATTCCCAGTTTTCTAAACACATCCCTTAGGTCAATCAATGATCAATATAATTAAAGGCTTTTCTTTAATCAATGAATCATATATTATTTTCTTTTCTGTGTTGTTTGGCTTTCTCAATTATCCACTGTGCTAGAACAATAATGTCTCATGTTCTTTTCTAAATTTAGAAAAAGCCTTTTCTAAAGCCATCTGGCACATCTGGCATCTGTCTTTTCTACTCTACTACATGTTGGATGATCCTAAGCATTATTTTGCTAGTGTGTGGAATTAAGAGTATAGTTCTAGCATACTTTGTTAAACATACTTTCTTTGGTGCTGATTTGTAAATTGATATCCTCCAATCTGTTGGCCACTGGATTATTCTCCAGATTTTCTGGCCTAGTTTGGTTAGAACCTTTGTAGATTCTTCTGTTTCTTCCCATATTTCTCTAGATATTTCATGAAGAGGCAAGTTAAGGTTCACTTATGAAATCATAAAATCCCAGAATTGGAAGAGTCCAATTAGGCTATCAAGCCCAACCTTCTTCTCAGCGCAGGAATCCAAATTAAAACATGTATATGGTTATAAAATCTCCAGTTAAACACATCTAGTAAAAAAGATCAAGAAAACTCTTTGAGCAACTGTTTCTATTATCAAATTGCTCATGTTGATAGGAAAATGTTTCTAACTTTCAGCTGGAGTCTGACATACTGTATGTTAAATCCATTCTTTCATGCACTGCACCCAGGAACAAATCTTGGCATTCTTCTGTATATTAACATATGGATACCATTCTCCTCTCCTCTCCTCTCCTCTCCTCTCCTCTCCTCTCCTCTCTGTAGAACTGACCAAAGCAGGATAAACTAAAATTATTAAATTCTATGAATTGCTGGAAAGTAACATTTAATTTGTCATTTTTATAGCCAAATCACACCACTCAGTGCTGACTAATATTTTATTTGCAATCAAACATTGTTTCAAATTTTGCTTCATAAATATTATTATCAAGCCAAGTATCCCCCATCTTATACCTATTCATTTTTGCTTCTTAAATGAAGACCATATGTTTGTCCAAGGGGTGAAATCTAAATTTTTTTGCTACCGGTTCTGTGAGCGTGGCTTGGTGTGGCGTGGCTTGGTGGTCATGTGGGCGTGGCCAGTTTGATGTCATTCACATCACTCTGATGTGCATGGGGCACTTGGAGAGAAAGCGAGCAAGACAGCTTTCCAATCTCTGTTTGTGTGTGGGGGAGAGGGAGGAAGGGAGGGAGCGATCTGAAGCCAAGGCACCCAAACTTCTGGCAGCGGCGGGGGCAGCTTCTGAGCAGCCAGCTCCACCTGATCTACTCCCTGAGTCTCGCCGTTCTCCTCGCCCCCACCCCCACCCCATTCAAACACTGGCTTCCCAGCTCAGCCCCAACAAGCTATGCATCCATGGTGCCCGCACCAGCATCCCACCAGCAAGATCATTGCTTGCAAGCTCACAAGCAGAGGTAGAAAGCGTACGCCATGCTGTGGGAAAAATGAGAGGTCGTGTTGTTCCACAGAGCCTGCTGCTGCTTGAGTGGTGGTGGGGGCAAGGAGAACGGTGAGACTCAGGGAGTAGGTCAGGTGGAGCTGGCTGCTCAGAAGCCGCCCCCGCCGCTGTCAGAAGTTTGGGTGCCTCGGCTTCAGATCGCTCACACACACACACACACACACACACACACACACACACACACACACACGTTGGAAACTTGTCTTGCTCGTTCACTCTCCAAGCATCCAATGCACAGCCCATTTGAGGAAAGAGCACGCACGGCTGGGCGCGTTTGGCTGCAGGAGCTGCAGTGCAATGTGGTTGTTTTGTTCACCGAGGTGAGGCTTCGGGAGGGCAGGTGGACGTCTGCAGCTGACAACTATAATGAATATGTCCACCTGCCCTCCTGAAGCATCACCTCGGTGAACAAAACAACCACATTGCTATGGATACATAGCATGTCAGGGCTGAACGGGGAAGCCGCTGCTTGAGTGGGGGTGGGCAGTAAGCTGCTAGCTCCTTCCCCACAGCCCTGCCATGCTTGCCTGCCTTCGTGGGCTTCTGCTTGCCTGCCTTCGCAAGCTGGCCACTGGAACACCAGGAAGGCAGCATGGGAGGCAGGCAAGCATGGCAGGACTGCAGGCCGTGGACTGGTTTGGGGGCATGGCCAGCCAGCCATTGCTCCCAGTTCAGCAAACTAGCCTCAATCTCCACTACCTACTCGCCCAAACCGGTCCGAACCAGGATCATTTCACCCCTGGTTTGTCCCTGATACATTTCATTGTGTTACTTGCAGCCATTTCTGCAAGATCATTTTTTAACATTTACTCTTCTTTTATAATATTAGCTAACCCACCCACTTTTATGTTTCCTGAAAGTCTTCACCATGTCATGAAATCATTAATAAAACTGTTGAAGAGTAGAGGGCCCTAGAACAGAATCTTACACCTGAGTTCCTGCAGTTGCATGAGAACCTTTTATAATGGGAAGGCAGAAATACAAAATCTGCCTCAGGATTTGGGTACATAGGTGTCTATAAAGATTTTGTATACTAACCACTAAACTCCCATATGATTTTTATACATTCGCTTAGCTAAATATAAGTGTCCCTGGAAATAAGAATTGAAATCAGAGTTCTTGATCATAAGGAAGGTTGTCAAAAGGCTTCTGAATTCAAAAAAGGAGGAGGGGAATAATATTTTTATTTTCTATAGCGCAACAGAAAAGCAACACACTCACGAAGCATGCCACTTGATATGTGCATTTTATATGGCACATGCTATTGGCTAATAGTCATAATATGTATGCTTCATCCCTTTTAATAGTGAATTATCTGCAGAAGTATTTACTTCTCTATTAAAATCCTACTTTTGTCAAGGGATGATGATACCAGATATCCAATGTGATATCCAGTGAATGATAGCAGATTTCCCACTCTTCGTAGAACAGTTATGAGCTCCCTTTGTAGAAAATACATGCATATGAATTATTATCAATGGGCAAATGATTCTCCTTAATGAAGACCAACAGTGGTATGGCTCTGTTGGCAAAGTGTGAAGAATTTAAAGTCAAATAATGGGAAACAATTGTGCTACTTTTGCTGAAGAACACAATATGCATAGAATGGCCAAACAGCCATTGAAAAAATGGGTTTGAGGTGAGAATCTAGTATTTAGTCTGCATCCGGATGTATTGGTTAATCACCTCTCATATTCTGGAAACTGAAGTTTGAAGAGAACAGGAGAATGCTGGCTTAAAGAATGCTTCAGTAATTCAATAAATAACTCAATAACTCCATAAAAATGTAATCCACAGAACATTACAAATCAGGGTATCTGAGAGGAGGTGTCAAAAAGTCAAGATACCAGGCAGAATTGCATAATCAAAATCCCTACTCCTTTTTAAAAGGAGGAATTTGAGTGTGCAGTTGTACCCACTCTCTTAAGGTTCTTTGCCTTTCATTGCATGTTACTTGTTGTTTACAAGTAAGCAACTTGTAATGCTTCGATTTGAAGATGCTTCTTTATTTGACCACAGTGTGATACATAGTGTAATAAGTAAACATTCCAACTAAATCTCATACAGATATGGCTAATGCATTAGATACTTGGCGAAAGATGGACTGTTCTGGGTACTATTAATTATCTCCAATTCATTGTAACGGCTAAGTGCTTCCCACTATATTTAGTATAATATTCTTTCAGTTGATAGCTCATAAAATGCAGAAGATAAAAAGAATTCTAAAGACAAAATATATGGAAATTCATTCTGCATACACAGAGCACATGGCTTCTGTTTAAGTCCGATCTACTTTGATTTTGGAGAAAAAATCCAACATTTTGTGAGAACACGGAGAGAAGATTGCCAAAATCTTACAATAGCAGAAAAGATTCCACTAGGTATTCCTGTGGCCCGTGCTTCTTTCTTTCTGGCTTTTTATGATGTAGGCTGGTTTTATGAGTGGAAGAAGATTCAGAAAGAAGCATTAATGAGACTGTAATGGATCAGATACAACGTTGTGACTGGATTTAGATACTCTTATTGATTTTGTGCCATCAGATCAGTGTCAGCTCTTAGAAACCACAAATATAGACTTTCTCCAGGTCTATTTCTGTCCCCAACCTGGCCCTTCAGGGCTCCCTATAACAGCCCCATTGCAAACGTAATAGAATCCATTAATCTTGCTGCTGGTCATCTTTTCTTTTTCTTTCCTCCTTTCCCTACATTTTAGACTTCTCCAGACAGCTAGGTCTTCACATAATGTGTTACATTGATTCTGGTTATTTGTGCCTTGAGTGAGAACTCTGGGTTCATTTAATCCATTATCCATTTGCTTATTTTCTGGGGAAACCATGCTATTTTTAGGAATCTTCTACAACATCAAAAATCAATAGTATTAATGACCTTTCCAACCTGCTTCTTCAAACTCCAACTTTCAATTCCATAGATTGTTAATATTGCCTGCATGCTTCTCATGTTTGTAGATATAAACACCTATACATATAGATTTTTAAATATTCCACCTGGTCACGCCCATGTATACAGGGATCATTTTATTTTTTGAAGTAATTTCTTACAATAATTTATTAAATTGGCTTTTAAATGCCAAAAAATAATTTATTAATTAAATTAAATTAAGTTGATTTCCTGGTTCATTTCGGTTTCTTAAGCCATATAGTCCAAATATTACTATTTTCAACTTTAGGATTCCGGTCTCCATCCACAAACCACATATCTTGCTTGTATGTTCTGTCAGCTTCAGATTGAATTTGGTCATATTAGCCTCTTCTTCTTAGGTATCAGATGTATTAAATTGGAACATAAACTTGGATAACTGTCATATTAAGGGACTGTCCATGAAGCCTAGTTCCTATTAATTTGTCATTGACTGCACTGTACCTATGTACTATCTTTGCAATTTTTTCCTTTTATGAAAGTAATGCTGTTCTTTGTTTTTTGTGTCCTGAGTAATTAACAATACAGGTAATTCTCCCCTATTGACCTCTCATTCAGGAACCATTCAAAGTTGTAAGAGTCCTGAACAAATGGTAGCTATGACTGGTCCAACTGTCATTGTGTTCCTGTGGTCACATGATTGAAATTTGTGCGCTAGGCAATCTGCTCACACTTTCAACAATCGCAGCATCCTATGCTGATATGATTGGTGTTGAACTCTAGTAGGTTCCCCTAGCCTTACACCCTGCTGTACTATTCATTCTCCGGTCCCCCTGATGTGCCATCATGTCACACCATCTATCCATCCTAAATTTGTACACAGCCTCACCCTCACAAAACCATACCTGGCATCCCCCAAATCACATGTGGTTTGTACCAGCCCTCTAAGGGCTTCCCCCATTCATAGCACTTCCCAACTTCTGTGCTCCTTACCTGAGATTCCCACCACTTCCCACTTAATGACCTACACATCTTGGGGTTTGAACATTCCTAAACAATATGGTCATATCACACTAAATGACCACATTTCTTAGTGGTCACACTCCAGGTCCCAATTGCCGTTGTAATCAGGGACTACTTGTATGATTCTCTGATGGAAACTGACCAGTTCCAATCAATTTCAAGATGCTGATGCCTAAAGTATCAATGTGTGTTTCTTGTGCTGAGTTTTTCCAGTTTCTGCATTCCTGTTCTCACTGTAATTCTGTCTTTGCAGTTTCATTTTTCCCCAGCAACTAAATGCCTTGAAGACTTTAATTTAGCCATGTCATAAACACCATTATTAGTCTAAAAGATCCTCATCCCTTCTTCAGCAGCACATTAAGGGCCATCTGACCTGAGGGGCTCATTATCTAGCATTATATCATTAATCACTTTATCTTGTTTTTATCCATTCAATTTTCTTGGTAAAATAGTGGTTTATCATTGTTTTCTCACTTTGGAATTGTCTTTGCACAGAAGTGATCCACCTCCAGCACAGTTCTATATTATTGCTCTTTAGAAGATGCTTGCTTTAGCTGGACAACTCATATAATCTTCATGCCTTAGGTCAGTGATCCCCAACCTTTGCAGCTTGGCAGGCCGGTTGGGGATGGGAGAGAGGGAAACTGGACTGCACAAGGGGTGGGTTGACATGTATACACAAGTTGAGCTGTGCACATATATGCCAGCTTTCCATTTGCGTGGCCCAGTTCCAAATAGGCCACAGTCTGGTAGTGGGCTGCAGCCCGGAGGTTGGGGATCCCTGCTTAGGTGATTCTTTTTTTTTTATTGCAAAAGTTTTACAATTACATTTTCACCCCATTTTTCCCCCCACCCACCCCAAACTCCTCAACCTAACCCTCCCTAACCCCCCCTAACCCTCCCCTCCCCCCAGACTTCCACAGAATATAATCCCATCAAAATCCCCTTTTTATGAAACTTGAACCCCTCCATCCCCCATATAATTTTTCATCTTCACAAAATTCAAATATTTCTATCTTTATATAATACTTTCAGTGAAAAGCTATTTGATACTTCCTAGTTTGATATTTGTTCTGCACATAATCTATCCACTTTTTCCATTCCCATTCATAAGTCTCTTGTGAGCGATCTTTTAGATATGCTGAAATCTTCGCCATCTCTGCAAAGCTGGCCATCTTCAAAGTCCATTCCTCGATAGTGGGCAAAGCTTCATTTTTCCAGTATTTACCTATCAATAATCTTGCTGCTGTTATCATATACAATATCAACTTTGTTTCATCCATTGTAAAACCCTTAACTATACCCAGTAAAAACAATTGTGGAGAAAATTGAATTTTTTTCTTCAAAACATTCTGCATGACCCACCAAATTTTTATCCAAAAAGCCTTAACTTTCTTGCAAGTCCACCAAACATGATAATATGTAGCATCTAAGCAATCACATCTCCAACATTTTGGCTGAACATTAGAGTACATACACGACAATTTCTTAGGATCTAAATGCCATCTATAAAACATTTTATAAAAATTTTCCCTCAAATTCTGCGACTGTGTAAATTTAACATTCTGAACCCAAATTTTTTCCCATGTTTCCAACATCACTGGCTCTGCAAAATTTTGTGCCCACTTAATCATACAATCTTTAACCAATTCAATTTCTGAATCCCTTTCTAACAAAACATTATAAAGCCTTTTAATATGCATTGGACCTTTCTCTTTTATATGTTTAACCAATTCTTCCTCATGCAACATAATACCAGTTTTTTGGTCCTTTTTCCATCTCAGTTGAAGTTGATTATACTGTAACCAAATTAGATTAATCTCTTCATCCAACAGTGTCTCTAATGTCTTCAGTTGCCATCTGCCCGCATCTGTAAAAAGAACTTCTTTATATAAAACCCCCCCGAGTGACATTATATTTGTATTCCACATGATATGACCAAGATCCAGCCATAATGGTATTTTGTAATCCCATTTGAATCGGTGCTTCTTCCAAACTCTGATCAAAGAGTCTCTAAGTATATGGCTTTTAAATACTTTATCCACTCTGTTCTCATAAAATAAGTAAGCATGCCAACCAAATTCGAGATCAAAACTTTCTATATTCAATATTCCAGTCTTTTTCCTTCCAAACCAATCACTTGCTTGAGTCAAAGCTGCTGCTTCATAATATAACTGAAGGTTTGGAAATTTAAGACCTCCCCTTTCTGGAACATCTTGCATAATTTTCAATTTCACTCTCAGTTTTTTCTCGTTCCAGACAAACTTATTCAATCCACTTTGCCATTCTTTCAGTTGTTTATCACTTTTAAGCACTGGAATCATTTGAAACAAAAAGAGAAATCTTGGCAAAATATTCATCTTAACTGCTGCTATTCGTCCAAGTAAGGACAGCTGCAGTTTTTTCCAAGTCTCTACATCTTTCTGTATATCTCGCCACAACACCTCATAATTATTTTGAAACAATTTCATATTTGATTCTGCAACCTGAACTCCTAGATATTTAACCTTAAATACAATCTCAAAAGCCCTGCTTTCAAGTTCGTATTTTCGATCTTGTGTCATATTTTTAACTATCATCTTAGTTTTTTTCTGATTCAGTCTAAAACCTGATACTGTGCCAAAGTCTTTTATAATGTCTTTCATCTGGATTATTGATTCCATCGGCTGTGTTAGGGTAACAACCAGATCATCTGCAAATGCCCTTATTCTGTAGTCCTCTTGCCTTATCACTATACCTTTCAAGATATTCGAATCCCGTATTGTATTCAACAAGACTTCTAGTGTTAAAATAAATAACAATGGGGATAACGGACAACCTTGTCTTGTTCCTTTTTCGATATTAAAATCTGTTGTCAAACTTCCATTAATAATAATCTGTGCCTTTTGCTCTTGGTAAATTGCTGAAACCACCTGTATAAATTGGTCCCCAAAGTCCATCTTCTTTAAAGTCTTTAATAGAAAATTCCAGTCCACTCTATCAAAGGCCTTCTCCGCATCCCAAAAAAACAGCACTGCAGGGATCTGTTTATTCTTCTCAAGATATTCCAATAAATCTATAACTTGCCTTACATTGTCCTTCATATATCTGCCCTCTATAAATCCCGCTTGATCATCGTGAATCACCTCTTGAATTACTGGCATCAACCTGTTGGCTAGTACTTTTGCGTAAATTTTATAATCATTATTCAGAAGAGATATTGGTCTATAATTCTCCGGGTTTTCAGGACCTACTTGCTCTTTTGGTATCAAAGAAATGTAAGCTGTTTTCCATGATGGGGGTATTTTACCCCCTTGTTGTATGTTACAAAATAAGTCTCTAAGTTGTTCCACCATTTCTGCTTGCAAAGTTTTATAATACACTGCAGTCAAGCCATCCGTTCCAGGAGCTCTAGCTGTTTTCAATTGTTTAATTGCTGCAATTATCTCCTCAACTGTTAAGGATGATTCATTCTTTCCTTTTGTTGATTAGTAATTTTTGTAACTCTTTTATTTTCTAAATATTTTTCTATAAGTCCATTCTGCATATCATCTTTAGCATATAATTTAGTGTAAAAATCTACAAAGACTTCTTTAATTAATTTTTGTTGAAAAATTTCTTTCCCTCCAATATCAATACTATCAATAGTCCGTATACTCTGCTTCTTCCTTAATGTGTAAGCCAACCATCTGCCCGGTTTATTGGCATTACAAAATGTATTATGCTTCGCATATTGTAAATTTGTTGTAGCTTGTTCCGCCATAAGCGTTTGAAATTGATCTTTCAAAAGTTTTATAGCACCACGTATTCTTTCATCTGTTGGATTTTTAATAAGTAACTGTTCTTTATTCTTTATTTCTACTTCCAGTTCAGATCTTTTCTTTTGTCAATTCAATTTATGTTTAGAATTCATATGAATGAGTACCCCTCTCATATATGCTTTACTCGCATCCCACACGATTTCAATTGGGGTACCCTTATTCAAATTTATTTCAAAAAATTCTTTCATCTGCTTTTTAAGTTCTATTATATTTTTTTTTCATATCTAAACAAGTTTTCATTTAATCTCCATGATCTTCTCTCAGTCTTTCCCATCTCAATTTCTATCCATACTGGGCTATGGTCGGTTAGAGTTCTTGGAAAAATCTTTGTTCTTTTTGTCTTAACAAGTAGATCATCTGATAACAAAATAAAATCAATCCTAGAGAAAGATCTATGTCTGTCAGAAAAAAAAGTATAGTCCAATTCTTTTGGATTATGTATTCTCCAAATATCTTTTAATTCCAAATCTTCTTTCATGTCAAAAAAAGTCTGTGGTAATCTAATCCTTGACTTCGCCAGGCTCTTTTTATCTAATTTGGAATCAATTACTCCATTCCAATCTCCCATAATTAAAATAGATCTATAATCCCATTGCAATATTTTAGTGTGTAAAGTTTTATAAAAATGATCCTGTTGTTGGTTAGGAGCATAAATTCCAATCACGAGAATTTGGCCATTTGCCGTATACAATTCAATTGCTATAAACCTGCCGCCTTCATCTGCTTCTATAATTTTAGCTGACAGTCTTTTATTTATATAAATGACCACACCATTCTTCTTTTCCGAAGTTGAAGCTATAAAATGTGTTCCTAATTTTGAGTCTATCAAGTATTTTTGATCTTGTGTTCTGACATGAGTTTCTTGTAAACAAATTATATCATTATTAAATTGTCTCAAGTTGGTAAATAACTTCTTCCTTTTCTGTGGAGAATTCAGTCCATTCACATTCCAAGATAAAAACTTAATCGTCATGTATGCCTGTTTGAAGCGACGAGCATAGTTGTCGAATATCTCCCGAAGTCTTCGGCTTTGCTCCCCCCATGGCTTCACTTTCTTGTGTAGTACTCTTGGCTCCCTTTTTATATTGTCTTTCCTGTTGTTGCTTTTCTTTGAGTTGCTTAGAAATTGCACGAGTTATACGCTGGTCTTTAACTTCAGCCATCCGAGCTAGGTCCAAAGCCACATCTCTTGTGGACAAAATTGGAGAAGATTCTAACAGGGGCTCCTCCAGAAAACCTCCTGTAGCACCCTGCATTTCCGCTGGTTCTACCTGCTTAAACTGCTCTTCCATCTCTTGCTGAGGTTGCTTCTCCTTGTCACTCTCCTTTATCTCCAACACAGTAGATGTACGTGGGGATGGTGATCTCTCTTTAAAAACAGTAAAATAGAAGTGTTCCGCCTTCTCAACAGTATTCAATTGATGTCTTTCTCCATTGTACTTCAGAATTATGCCAGTTGGGGCATCCCACCAGAATGGTATTTGTTGTTTTTTTAATTCATTCACTAAGAAGCCAAAATCTTTTCTATCTTTTAACATCTTAGGTGGTAGTTCTTTATAAATTCCAATTTGAGCTCCCTCCACTTGCACGGAAGAGAGAAAAGATTTTTGCAAAATACCATTTCTCATTCTTCTATCTGTAAAATATATCACCACATCTCTGGGCAGTTGTCTTTGTCTGGCCACCCACGAATTCACTCTGTAAATTTTGTCTATTTTGTAGAAAATCTCTTCAGAATTAATTTTTAACAACACAGCCAAAGCATCAGCACAAATCTGTCTCAGGTCTTGTCGATCATTCTCCTTAATACCTCTAATCCTTATGGCAAATTCCATAAGGACCTGAATTGCATCATCGTAATTTTGTTTTCCACTCTCTGCATTTTATTATCCACATCAGAAATTTTATAATCAGTATCCTTTATTTTGACATTTACTTCTGATTTAAATTCTTCCAATTTAGAATCCACTTTAATAATAATTTCTGACAGGCCAGACACCACATTCGATAATTTATTAGTCACCTTGCCATAATTCTCTTGCACCACCTTTTTCATTTCATTAATTTCCTGCTTAATTTCCTGTTGAGATTTTTGAAATTTATCATCCAGAGCCTGGGTAATAAAATCTTTTAAACTTTCAAAATCAAAATCTTTTTTCTGACTCTGCTGAGTAGGAGGAAGCTGCTGCTCAGGTTTATGTGTGGGGGACCCCCCCCCCCGCTGCCTTTCCTTCCTGTTTCTTAGAAGCCATTCTGCCACGTAGATTAGCTTTTCTGAAAAAGGAGATTAGGTGATTCTGATGATGGTATGCATTGCCCATCTGTTCTATAAAAGCAATGTCCTAATGGAACATGTTAGCCAGAAAACAGATAAGAATGGTAAAATTGTCCAGCTTTGATTTATTTAAGAATGGAGTTAGCCATATTTCAAAATATGATGTTGAAGGTAACATTCAACATATAGTTTTCCAAAATGAAGGTAGTGCTAGCCAAACAACAATCACCAAAATTGGCAGAGCAAACTACTATATATAAACAGTCGACAAACCCCACTCTGACTTGCACTGATGATGCTACCTAGTTGGATAATGAAATGACTATCTCTAAACCAGGGCTGTCAACTCCTGGCCTGCAGGCCGGATGCGTCATGAGCTGGCCACACCCACACCTGGTTTAGAGAAGGGGGGGAAGTACCGATATGTCATGTGACACCACCATGATGATGTGAGTTTGATCCCTGCTCTAAACAATCAAGCTCCAAAACCTGTAGAAATCAATATTTTATCTGTCTGTCTTTGTTTCTCTGTCTGTCTGTCTGTCTGTCTGTCTGTCTGTCTCTCTCTGTCTCTCTGTCTCTCTTTCTCATCTACTGTACCTATCTATCTATTATCTATCTATCTATCTATCTATCTATCTATCTATCTATCATCTATCTATCTATCTAATTTATATATGTCCAAATAAAAGCCATATAGTGTATAAAAAGAGGCAGTTAAAGGCAAAGTTTAAAAAATAGAATTAAAACAAAGATAAGAAGATAAGAACAGGTGGAAGGGGCACCCTCAAGCCATAATAAACTCCACGGTTGCATGCCCTACTTAATAAATATTTTACTAAATAAAATATTTTACTAAATAAAATAATGCTAAAATATTATTTCAAGATTATTATTTGGATTGTTTCAATTGTTGAGTCAGTCAACTGGATTGGGAGGGAAACTACAGTACTTTTCGGAGTATAAGATGCACCTTTTCCCCCCTAAAAGAGGGTGGAAATTTCAGTGCATCGTATAGACCAAATACAGCCACTTTTGGCTTCCCAAAATCCCCCCCCCGTGTGTCCCTTTTTTGCCAAAAATGGGCCCATTTTTTGCAAAAACAGGATGTGCAGAGGGTTTGGGAGGTCTGTAGAGTGCTCCTGGAGGCCGGAGAGGGCAAAAACCAGATGCGTGGAAGCCAAAAACCTTTTTTTTTTTCTTGTTTTCCTCTTCAAAATCTTGGTGCGTCTTATAGTTCAAAAAATGCGGTAGTTAAGAAATTTCCACTGCTTTGATAGAAAATATAAACTGAACCATAGCATTTGGATTGTTGAGTCCTTCACATGTCCTCCATATATTCTCCAATATTTGGAGCAGATGAAAAAAGATTTAATAACTTTTTTTTATACTAGCTTATCTTTTTTCAGGAGAAGAAAAACATATTTTATTATTTTATTCTTCTTTAGCTGTAAGGAACAATAAAATGGAGGGATGGTGAATAAGAATCTGAATTTACAATTTTAATTTTATATGAGGAAAGAAAAAATGTCAATATAATAGTAATAAAGAATATAGCCATTATTTTCAGTGTGGCTGCCCCCTCGCCCCTTCCCTCAGCAGCAGGGCAGTAAAATTGATTTCTAGTTTATCTAGCATAGTTTTGAGTCTCTTGGCAAACTGGGAAATATTTGATTTCTT
Organism: Pituophis catenifer annectens; assembly: GCF_029215685.1. Classification (NCBI taxonomy): domain Eukaryota; kingdom Metazoa; phylum Chordata; class Lepidosauria; order Squamata; family Colubridae; genus Pituophis; species Pituophis catenifer. Next base: position 34,015,807 of record NW_027256881.1, on the reverse strand, counting down.
GAAGCCTTATAGGAGTGGTTAAAAATTGATAAATGCTGAAGCAGGCCCAATATTTTATAGGTACTCTAGAGTTGTGGGATCCCCATATTTCTTTCCCATCACCATCTCTAGATCATAACGCAGAGTTTAAAAGGTGCTTTATCTTAATCTCGACAAATTACATCCAGGAACTCCAAGTCCAACTCTGCAATTGCTGCAGGCATCAGAGGACCTTTTAAGTCAGATAGTAACTGTTACTAATTTACAAGTCCAAGGCATCTGTTTTATTTATTTATTAAATTTAAAATTATTAAATTTCCAAGCCACACATCTCACTGATACAGAGACTCTAGGCAGCTGTTTAATGCTTAGTCTACTGTTTTCCTATTTGTTAAACAATATAATAATAATAATAACAACAACCATATCAACCATTAGCAGTAGTCAATCGTATTTGTGACATGTTTTTAAATGTTCAGATGACTGAGTATCATGTTTAATGAATAAAAGAGATAATAATAATAATAATAATAATAATAATAATAATAATAATAATTCTTTGTCACCTCTGCTGTTCATCATCGCCATGACCACTCTGTCAACAATTTTACAGAAAACTAACCTGGGTTATCAAACTGCTAAAAATTCACAGAAAATCTCTCATCTGCTGTACATGGATGACCTGAAGTTATACAGAAAATCAGAAATTGAAATCTAGTCACTGACCAATACAGTTCGAATTTTCAGCACTGACATAGGTATGGAGTTCGGCTTGGACAAATGCGCCACAGTGGCACTGAAGAAAGGGAAGATCGTAGAAAGTGATGGAATTGAAATGCCCAATGGACAAACCATCAAGTGCATCTTAAGAAGGTACTTGGTTGATACCTAGGATGCTGGCAGCAACCCGTATCAACCATTAGCACCGGTCAATCGTATTTGTGATGCATTTTTGAATGTTCAGTTGACTGAGTTTCATGTTTAATGAATAAAGTTAATAATAATAATAATAATAATAATAATAATAATAATAATAATGCTATTATGGATTAAACATGTAACAGTGATAGCCATTGGGGCACTTGGTACCATGTCCAAAAATTTTACAAAATACATCAAGAAATTGCAGTTTCCTGCAATAACACCAATAGAACTTCAAAAAATTGTGCTACTTGGAACATCATACATTTTAAGAAGATACTTGGTTGGTACCTAGGATGCTGGCAGCAACCCATATCAACCATCAGCACCAGTCAATGATATTTGTAATAAATTTTTAAATGTTCAGTTGACTGAGTTTCATGTTCAATTAACAACAACAACAATAATAATAATAATAATAATAATATTTAAAGGTCTGTTTCCATAGTCACATTTGTCACCATAGTCTCTAACTTTACCTAGAAAAATAGTAAGTCACAATTTTTAGCAAACATTTTCTAACACTGTCGTGTTTCCCCAAAAATAAGACCCTGTCTTATATTTTTTTGAACCCTGAAATAAGCACTTGGCCTTATTGCCATGCGCTCAAAAGCCCGATTGGGCTTATTATCAGGAGATGTCTTATTTTGGGGGAAACAGGGTATTAGTTTGTTCCAAGTTCACTTCTCTCACTCCTGATGTCATTAATATGCTTTCCTGATGGTATTACAACTAAATGTGTAAACTCAGTTGTCTTGAGAGAGTTTGCCCTGAACCAACCTCCAAAGTAGATGCTACTTTTAAAGGTGGCTTCATTTAAGTTAGGTCTGAGTTGCAAAAATTTGGACTGCTGCTAGTCGATGGAGTTAGATTTTTCTATATTTCTTCTGCCTCCTACTGATCACTCAGATTTTGCAGATTAGGCTGTTTAAATACCAGTAGATCAGGTAATATTTATTGTTTGTCTACTTTTGTTTGCCTATGGAAAAAGGTCATAGGAGCAATTGATTTTTTAACAGCCAGTTAATTTAAAAATGCATAAATTCAGAATGTATGGATGCAACACTTAAATCCCCAATAGATAGCAAACACTAGTGCTTCCTTATCAGATCTCCTGGAAAGCACCTGAGTAGATGAGCTAATTCTACTTTATTGTAAGGTGACATTAACAGATTCTTAAAAGTCTGAATGTATAAATGTCCTGCTGTGTCTTTTACAGCCTAAAAAGCCAGGAAAAGTCCCTTTGATCCTTTCTCTTGCCCTTAAGCAACTGCGGGCTATGCCGTCTCTTATCATCAGTTCCTTAGGCAACATTTCTTCACCCTGTCTCTCAAGGTCTTCCTCACATACCATTGCAGTACCGCATATCCTAAGATTCTCAAAAAAAAAAAAAAAATCAAACTTTGTACTGAGTTTTTTCTCTGTCCAGTTCAAACTTCAGTTCATGGCTTCTTTTCATAGAGATAACTTGTGAATTGAATTGGAGAATATTTTGGAGTTTATTCTTTCCAGTTATCATATGATCCACTTTAAACTAGCATACTTTTCAGAAAATTATAGAGAATGGATAAATGCATTTGAATGATGGCTGGATACAGTCTTCGTACCTTTGGAAATAAAACCAAACATCAGGTTTTATTTTATTTTATTTTTATATTAAGGAAACCTACTGTTGAAAAGTATACTGAATAAGCAGTTTTCAGAATTTATCACATGATTCAGTTGTACACCTCAATCAGCTGTTTTAGTTTTAGAATTTGTGATATGTTTTGCAATGATAAAAAAAATTAGATGTTATGAATCTTACTATGAATAATTTTTTATTTCATTTTCTATACAAAAGCATCTTGAAGTGATTTATAAAATATAAAAACACACACAAAAACACAAATTAAGAAAAAACATAAAAACTATATGCAATAAAAGGATGAAAAAAACAAAATAAAAGCCGTTCATTTAAATATCTTGTATCGTATAAATTTCAGGAAAAAAATATATAGTTAAGGCAGTATTACAGAGCAAGTCCATTTGGGAGCCACTGAAAGAGGACACTGCAATTCTAGGCTTCGGGAATCTTCAGGGATCTCAGCAGTCAATCAAATTTGTAACAGCATAGGTAGTCCATCAAATCACCTGCACTCAAATTTTTAGAGACATATACTTCCCTATGACTTCTGAATCAAACTTAAAGATCATTTGTACAGTTCGTTACTTTAAGCATGATGTATTATATTACAGAACAGCAGAGGTTCAGGTTAACATAGAATAACGTTATACATCCCTGCTGTCTCTCTTTTTTACTTTTTTGAAATGCTTTTTAATTTTGTGTATTTTATATTTTTTAGCTTTTCCACCCTTGTTTTGCTGGTGTATGACTGTAATAAAGATTTAATTGATTGACATAGAATATTGCATCTCAAAAAAAAAAATGTAGGCTAGGAAAACTGCCACAAATTTGTACACATTAGGGAAATTGTGCATAAATATTCATAGATGTAGTCACATACTTACAAATACCCTAATTAAAAAGAAAACTCTAATATGTAAATAGAACAATTTATAAATTTAACTTAGAATCTTCTATAGAAGATTTATAGAACCTATAAATATTTTAAAGTATTCCGTTTGCCAACAATTGGCAGTTTGAGAAGCCCTATTTCCTTTTCAGAGGAAATTCTCTGAACATTAATTTGTGCTGAAGCTTCTCTGGATATCTGTCATTCTAGAAAAGTGTCTACAGATTCTTCAGAAGTAATGCAATAGCCCTGTTCCTGAAGTTGGGTAATATGTTTAGATTTTATCTGACTAAATTGAAAAATATTTCAGAGCTCTACAATGAGCTACATACTCCATTGTGCAATTACTGTAATTTTGTCACTGTTAGTCTTGTGTATGTTTGTGTTTTTGTTTACTTATTTATTTACAAAATTTAGATAGCCTACTCATTCACAACAATTCTAGCAATAAAAACACAGTATAGAAAATTAAAAAAATAAAAAAGGCTACAGATTGTATGTTTTCCTTTTACATTAAAATGTTATGGTACATTTTCAGGAAATTTGGCTGTCATCATTTTTTTTTTCAGTATGACATTGCAGGAATTCTGGGGTCTGTGAAATACTTATTGAATATATTGGATGCAGAACTAGGTCATATTTTTATGACTGTGGGCTTTGCACTGAACATTTGAGGGAGAAAAACTTGAACAGTGTTTTTCATCTTGGCAACTTTAAGATGTATGGACTTCAACTCAAGGGCTCTAGATGTTCAACTTCAGTGCTGACTGGGAAGTTCTGAGATTTGATACTCACTCATTGTAAAATTGCCAAGGTTGAAAAAGAGTAAGCTAGGGAAATAGGAAATACAGATAGAGTTGCATAATGCATGTGAACAAAACCAATAATTTGGGGATTTTCCCCACTGTGTTCAGACTTCTTGGTTTTTTGTTTTTTTTAAAAGAGACTATTTTAGATATAGGATACAGATTGTATGTTCTTTTACATCAAAATAGTGGGAGTTGTGTCTGACCAGCTGAGGGGAGGGGGTTGTCTGTAAAAAAGCTTTTGGGATTATCCTAAGGCCGTGATGGCAAACCTATGGCACGCGTAGCCATATCAGTGGCCACGCGAGCGTAGCTCCAGCATGCATGCATGCGGCAGCCGTCTGATTTTCAGGCCTTCTGGGCCCACCAGAAGTAGGGAAACAGGCTGTTTCCTGCCTCCAGAGGGCCTGGGGGGTGGGTGGGAAAGGCCCGTTTTTCTTTCTCACCTGGCTCCAGATCCTCTCTATGAAAACAGCCTTCTCCACCCCCTCAGAGGCCCTCTGGAGGCCAGAAACGGCCATTTCCCAACTTCTGGTTGGACAGAAAGTGACATTTTTTGCTGTTCCCAGCCTCCAGAACATCTCTAGGAGTCTCTGGAAACTGGGGACAGCAAAAAATGTCACTTCCTGTCCAACCAGAAGTTGGGAAACGGGCCATTTCTGGCCTCTGAGGGCCTCCGAGGGAGTGGGGAAGTGGTTTTTGCCCTCCCCAGACTCATAAGATCTGGAGCCAGGTGAGACAGAAAAACGGGCCTATCAGGCCATCACGTGCCAGGAGCAGGGGAGGAGGTCGCATGCACATTCACGGAGGCAGGGCACATAGCAAACCTCCCCCCCTCCTGGGACAGGATGGCAAAAAGGTTAGCCATCACTATCCTAAGGCATTAGTCTGAGCTTTGTCATCCTGTAGATCCTCTAAAAACTGGATTTGGCAGTGGGGAGAGAAGTAGATCAATAATTGTTAGCAAGCTATAGCCACTTTCTTGCTAAGATCTGATCAGTTTTTGAGGAACATGAAGGTTCTTGAGCAGACTGTTTGAAAGCAATGAACTGGTGAGTCATATTCTGCTGCCTTCTGCTAGCTTCCAGAGATTTCATTATCCAACATGATTTTTTTGTATGTGGGTAATCTACTTTGAAGGCCAATATTAAAGAAACATTTGAAGTTCCAGAGTCTGATCTTCTTTAAAGAGTGATCAATCTGTTTCTGCAGGCTTAATCCTGCCAAAAGGCCCTCAGCATGCAGAGTTGTTTTTATCAGATTAAGAGATTAACAGGTGTGTAAAGCTATCCTATTTCCCTTGCCATACTTAGAAACAAAGCTCTGAGAAGTTATGGGAGTTTATAATTTATTGAAGAGGGAGAAGGGCAATGAAAGAAAAGGGAAAGCATTCAATGAGAGATACAAAAAAGACCTAAATGGACACTGTTATGAAAAGAAATTGAAAAAAAAAAAGAAGAATAGGATAGGATAGACTATTGAAATGAAACAGCTGTCACAATATATGACAGCTTGTTCAGTCAGAATGAAAATTTGATGTCACTGCGAACAACAAATACCAATGATCGGAATGTAGCCTGTGTGAAAAAAAATATTTTAAAAAAACAAAGTTCTGCAAATTTATTTGAACCATTGTATCTGCTTACCCATATGATCCCAAGATCTTTAACTCCAATTTATAGCTAAGAAAATATTCATTATTGTGACAATCTTTTGTGTATTAATCTAGCAGTATTTTAAAAAGGGCTAGATTTTTGGAGGGGTGGAGAAGGAGGAGATGTACAGTATGTATCTATACTTGAAAACACTTTGCAATGTAGTGTGAGTCACTAAATAATTTAATCCACATGAATTGCAAGCATTGATATGATATGTATCTTGAGCATATGCTATACTGTATATACATCATATACAGTATCCCACTTATTATAGTTGATAAGATACTGCCAACAGTATGTTGGTTTCCAAGGTGGCCTCTACAATAAAAATCATAACTTGCACAGAATATCCTGCGTGTGCTTGAGGTAAAACTTGGATTTGGTTACAATTGTAGTATACTTATCAAAATGTACAAAAACTAACCACATCCTTAACATTAACAAGGAATTTTACACAAGGTGTGTCTAAAAGCATGAATCTAGTTTACTCCTTTGGTATTTAGTTAAAAAGCATTTGATGAAGGCCTTAACTCACCAAAGCTATAATAGAAGGCACATATCGGTTTATTTGTTGCTGTTCTAGATTATACCTCGGAAATCAAGTGGAATAAACTATACAGAGTAAAGATTAATTAATGAAATGAAATGAATCTTTTTTGATGTTTTGTCTGTTTAATTGTATTCTTCTTTCTTTATGTTTCACAATTTAAATGAAGGTAATCTGAAGAGAAGAGGATGAATAGTTACATGGAAATGAAAGTTTAAGTTTAGTTACGAATGAAAGTGCTAAAATTCCTGTCACAAAGTATTGCTCCTCTCTCTCTCCCTCCCTCTCTCTCTCTTCTCTTCTCTTCTCTTCTCTTCTCTTCTCTTCTCTTCTCTTCTCTTCTCTTCTCTTCTCTTCTCTTCTCTCTCTCTCATCTCCCCCCCCTGTGTGTGTGTAAGAAGGAAGAAGGCTGTGGTAGTTGCTTGTTATATTCTGTGAATAATGAAAGAATTAGGGGTGCATTTTAGGAAGATTGTGGTATAGCATGAATGAATGCAGTATGGAGACTGGAGTTATTCTGTTATAGGACATGAATAAATGAGTGAGAAAGAGATAAGAGAGAAAACGATTGGGCAATCAGGCAAGAATGATGATTGTTTTTTTAAAAAAATGGGTGGTTGAAGAATGCACATATATGGCTAAGTAATACATCTAAAAGAACAATTGGGTTGTCTGACAACATAATGAAGTATATAAGGATGAGATACTAACTGTAGAAAAGACAATTTTGGGTGGTGTGAAATGTAACTTGGCAAAAAATGTCATAGAAGAAAAGGAAGTTGAAGTTGAATAACTTCAAGAAAAGGAGATACAGTGTGAAAAATAATTCAAAAATAGATTAAATGACCAGTACAATGAATATAAATTGGATTATAGAAAAAAGGATATGGAAGCTATTAAAACAGGAATAAAAATATGCTACCAAAATTCAGAGAAGTGTGTTGAATTATGCTAATGGAAAGTATTTTAAAAAGATGAAGTGAAAGAGGCCATGGATGATAAATAAAGGACATCGAAAGGGATGAGTGCTGTAAAAAAAAATGAGGACAAAAGAAATATATAGTAATATCATTTCATAGTGCTTTACAGCTATAGACTTCTCAGGTTTACAGAGTCAACATATTGCCCCCAACAATCTGGGTCCTTATTTTACCAACCTTGGAAGAATGGAAGGCTGAGTCAACCTTGAGCTGGTGAGGATCGAATTCCTGACAATCAGCAGAATTACCCTGCAATACTGTATTCTAACCACTGTGCCACCATGGCTCCTATAGTATAGTGCAGGGGTCACCAACCTTTCGGACCTCAGGGACCACTAAATTCATAATTTTAAATTCCACTGATCACTAATATGATCTGCCTAATGACCGGCTGGATAGGCGCAGTTAGATGGTCATGTGACTGGATGGGCATGGCTAACTCATGTCAAGGGGTGCCTCACCAGCCTCTACTCGCCCCTCCCACCCACTCATTGCCTGTCCACCTGGGCTCCTTAAGGCCCCAATAGGAAGCAGTTGTTGGAGCTAAGCAGCCACCATGAGAAAGAGTTGTCAAAACAGCTGGCTTAGTTCAAATTGGATCTGACCAAGGAGGCTCAGCAGAAGCACTTCACTGAGGACTATGAGCATAGGCTTTCCAAGCAAAGAGAAGACCTGCGAGAGTGCAAGGCCAGGTACTGGCATCTGGAGGCTCAGCGGGCTGAGATGGTCAGCCAATTCCAGATCATGATGCAGTCCCACTGAAACAAGTCCCTCTGGGTCTTCGCCACCAGCGGCACTTCCCTCCAGCCTTTGCCCAAAGCCCCACACCAGGGGGCTGAAGCAGACCCCAAATTGGAATTTCTCCCCCCTCCGACCCACATAAAAAGACTCCAAAGGGAGAGACTCTCTGCAGCAACAGAAACTTCATTGCACATATCTGGCCCAGGGGCTGTAATTTGAGGACCCCTGATTTAGTGCAATATAAAAAATGCAAATATTTTTTCTACGGACTACCAAAATTTTCTCACAGACCACCAGCGGTCCACAGACCACCAGTTGGTGATTGCTACTATAGTGGGCATACAGAGAAAAGATAGTTGCAATGGATTTAAGCAAAGAAATATAAAATTGAAACTCTAAGAAAATGCAGAAAATGTTTAATGAAAATTAAAATAAAATGGAATTAAGAATAAATGAGATATTTTGAGATAAAATTGAAGTGAGGAATATTTTTAAAAATTGCATGGGAATTATAGCAACATGTCAAAGAATGGAACTGAAAATAATGGTATAAATATTGGCATCCAAAAGAAAATGATGACTGGAAGCCATAAAGGTTGTGAGAGTATTGGAAAATGATATGGGTGTAGGTGGAAATGCCATATAGCATATGAATAAGCATTAAAATATGGATGAGGCTTGCTTATGCTGTGGTTATTAAATGTGTGTCTGAAGACTACTGAATATTGGAAGAATGTTATTATTGCTATTATTGTAGCCAAATGAAAAAATAGAAAGAGCAAAGACATAAAACAACAGGGGAATTTGTTTCTTTAATATGCCAGGGGTTGTGTTTGAAGGAATTCTGATTCAAGGGGTTCAAGAAATAAAAGTGAACAAAATATATCCTTATGCTAAGAGAATCTGCTCAGATATTTTGCTCTTTAGTAAATCACTGAAAATTATATAAATGTGGGAAAGCAAGCTGATTGCCCTATTCTTGGTTTAGATAAAGCATAGAATAAAGTGAACTGTCTTTTATTGTGGAATATTTTGTGTGGCTGTATATCTCCTGTCCCAAGGCAAACAGAGAGACAAATACACAAAGAGATGGCTTTTTCTGTTTACTAAATGAGGCTTACAAACACACACACTTGCAGTAAAGAGATAAGTTTCCTCCAAAGTTCAGCAAGTTTGGCTTACAAGAGTTCCAAATAAAAGTGGCACGCAGGAGAGTGGGCAGGTAGAGTTTGAAGCTCAGAGCTTGTTGCAGAATCATCACTTGGTCTAGGTCAGGGGTGTCAAGCTGGCAGCCCACAGGCTGGATGCATCACGTGCAGGCCACACCCACCCCACCCCAGCTCTGCAAAAGCAAAAAACATTGCAATACATCACATGATGTCACATGAGGCAATCCAGTTTGATACCCGTGGCCTAAAAGATCAGAGTTGTGATGTTCATGATTCAAGGCACATGGAGTGGGAGTCCATGGACAATAGTTGTCAATGGAGAGCTTGTGTTTGGTGTTCCATTTTAATAGAAGCAAATCCTGGTGTAGCTCATTTAGTGGGGCAGGAAATCATTTAGTCCACCTGTTCATTAGGTTATATTAAGTTAGGTTAGGTTAGGTTAGATTAGGTTAGGTTAGGTTAGGTTAGGTTAGGTTAGGTTAGGTTAAGTTAGGTTAGGTTAGGTTAGATTTAGATTAACAGAATTGGAAGGGACCTTGTAGGTCATCTAATCCAACCCCTTGCCCAAGCAGGAGACCCTACACCATTTCTGATAAATGGCAGTCCAATCTCTTCTTGAAAGCCTCTTGAAAGTGATGAAGCTCCAAGAACTTCTGAAGGCAAGCTGTTCCATTGGTTGATTGTTCTGACTGTCAGAAAATTTCTCCTTATTTCTAGGTTGAATCTCTCCTTGGTCAGTTTCCATCCATTATTCCTTGTCTGGCTTTCAGGTGCCTTGGAAAATAACTTGACTCTTTCCTCACTATGGCAGCCCCTGAAATATTGGAACACTGCTATCATGTCTCCCCTGGTCCTTCTCTTCACTAGACTAGTCATGCCCAGTTTCTGTAACCATTCTTCATATGTTTTAGTCTCCAGTCCTCTAATCATTCTGGTTGCTCTTCTCTGCACTTTTTCTAGAGTCTCAACATCTTTCTTATAGTGTGGTGACGGAAACTGGATGCAGTATTCTAGGTGTGGTCTTACTAAGGCTTTACAGAGTGGTATTAGTACCTCAGTTGATCTTGATTGTATTCCTCTGTTAATGCAGTTTAGGATTGCATTGGCTTTTTTGGCTGCCACTACACACTGTTGGCTCATATTTAGCTGGTTGTTTACTCCTTCTGCATGAGCAGTCTCACAGAAGGCCTTTGCTCTACTCTCCTTGCACCCCAATGAGATCTAGAATTGGAAGGGAATGGTAACTCCATGCCCTCATCTTCAGGGATTGGTTGATTTACTTAATTATTTTATAGATTTTAGTCAATAATTCTTCTCATTATTGTACTGTAACTATTTCTTTAAAATTTTGCATTCATCTTATGATATTTTTTTGTTTGTTCTGTCTCTGTGTTATATCTAAGTAAAAGTTTATACATGTGCTTAAAAAGTGGTATTGGGTTTCTATGAGAATTTCAAATTCTGATTTTTTTTTCATAATGTCCCTCCTTCCTTCTTAAAATCTTATTTTATTCTTCCAGTTATTTGCAAATACATCAACAATACTATATTCCAGGATTCACTGAATTCTTGCTCTTTTTTAGACTATTCATAAAATATGAATGAATCACAAATATATGCAAATAAATTTTTCTTGCTGTAATTATCTTGCTGTAATTGAAAGAGAAGCCAATAGTAAAATTTTGGGGCTTATTATTTCCTTCATAGAATGCCATAATTTTATCACTGTCTAATAATATGTCCTTTAAACTTTTTATCTTTCTTTGGGACTTTCTACTATAAGTACCCATGAAGCCCATTGGTTCCTTCTAAAATTACCATTTTGCTTTTGGGGAATTTTAGCGATTGTAAGGAATTGTGCCTTCTCCTTGTCACTGTTATGCACTTATCATTTTCTCCATGTATCAGGCTCACCCCACTCTATTTCTTCCTACATTTCTTATTACAAACAGCTAAAAACTACTTTGGTTGCTTTTCCTTTCCCTTGCAAGCCGAATTTTGATTTGTATATTACCGGTAGTCTTTTTCACTCTCTGAAGTTATTAGCTACCTGATTATATATACTGCTCAAAAAAATAAAGGGAACACAAGCAAAAGACATCCGAGATCTGAATGAATGAAATAGCCTTATTAAATACTTTGTTTTTTACATACAGTAGTTTATACACTGCTCAAACAACTAAAGGGAACACAAAACTACTGTATGTAATGAACAAAGTATTTAATAAGGCTATTTCATTCATTCAGATCTCGGATGTCTTCCACTTGTGTTCCCTTTATTTTTTTGAGCAGTGTATTTTATTAGAGATTTCATTCATCTTCCATTTCCTATAAATGTCCCTGCTAATTGTTAGGTACCACACAATGGTTTCTTATACTTCCCCTATTTGTTGTATTGTATTATCATTTGATTTGGAAGTATTACCACTTTGGAGTGGAAGGCTGTGCAGAGAGTGGTAAAGACAGTGGAAAAGCTTATTGGAAGTATCTCAAGACTCTTTTTTCAGCTATGTATTCAAAATGGACTATGCATATGCATAGATGGAGGGATGGGCAGAGTTTTGATGTCATTTTTGTATAAATTGGCATTTATGGATGCTGCTATTATATTGTTGTTATCCTTGGGTTGGTGACACTGTTGGTGCATTCTTTCTTTCAAGAATGGTGTATCGGAATTTCATTTTAATGTGCACCATTGTGTATACAGGAAAATGACAAGAAAAATTATCAATCTTATTCTTTTTCTTCCCATTGTATTGATATTACACTTACAAGATGTTATTTTTAAGAATAAGTTTTCCCTTCTGCACTGCCTTCGACCTAAGAATCTGAGTTCATGGAATCCCACTAATTACTTATCTACTGAATTTAAAACTGACTCTTCTGAAATCAACTGTAGATTGATTTCAACTGTCATCCAATTTATCTTCTTGTAGTATCTTGTATTCCATTCCTGCTCCAGAACATTTTGATACATCCAGTTGACATGCCCTTAACTCAAATTCTTTTTTCCTGGGATTGTATGATTACTGTGTAAACCCAGGAAAACACACTGTTTTCTTAAAGAGATGTTGACCGTGTCTGTAGTTCAGTCCTAAAGAAAAAGGACAGCTATAGCTTAAATGTGCCCTACTACAGGCAGCCCAGAAACTGGGCTTAATATAGTTAATACAAAATCCCTTTCATCTGTTTGTGAGTGACCAAAAAAAAAAAAAACCACCATAGTGGCTGCCATTCAGGTTCTTCCAACAATTAGAAATAACCTATAGCTAGGCAATTAAAGGATGAGAAAGAAATTTCCCAGCTGTACATCTCCTGGTTGAAGGCACACTTCATCCCACTCAACACTTTGAATGTAGGAAGATGCTGCTATTTCTGCATCATCATCATCATCCTTGCTAGGTTAACTGAGGATACCTGTTTGCCTTGTTCTTCTGTCCTTACCACTGTCCACTCTGCCTCCTGAGGCAAATATGGCTTACAAAATGAGCAGCCAAGTTACAGTGGCAGCTGCAGGCAGAATCCCACCTACTCTTTGATAGACATTGCTGTCTCACCAGCTTAATTCAAGAGGAGAAAAGGCTTCTAACATATAAGAGGATCAGAATCCCATGGCTCAGTGGACATTCCAGGAACAGACTGTCTTGATTTGTTTTCTCACATGAAGGAAGTTTCAGGTGGCATTTGAGATATTAGCTGTGGGAAGAATGGTTGGTACATTTTTCACTTTCCTTTAACCTTTTCCTCATTCCTTTCCTCATGTTTTTCTCAATTAGTGGACGCTATTAACTTTTTAGCTAAGACAATGATCTATTATAGTACTGGGAAATCCATAATCCACATGAATCTAAACCCTGGAGAAACTGTGGCCCTCATAGGGGTTTGGGAAGTGGGTGTTTTGCTTTTTTTTAAACAGCTGAAGTAGGTGATTCTGATAGGTTTAATAGATTTGATAAATTTGGGGTAGGTAACTATTTTGAGTTACCTACCCCAAATCTGCCACAACAATCCTGAAGATAGCAACAACCACAATAATTACAGCAGTAACTAATTAGTAAACAGTAACTTTAAGTGCATTCCTCTACTCAACACCAAATATAATATTAATGGAAGGATGGAAGAATCCTGCAAGGGGAATGATAGGAAATACGTTATAGAATATTGTTTTTATTCATTTTTATTTTATTTCTTATTTTATTTTTTGTTGTTTGTAAAAACTATAAGCCCATATTTTGTGTTTTGTGTTCCAACTTTTTTAGCACAATCTGTATTATATTCTGCAATAATTCTGAGAAATATCAAGAATAGAAAGTATGAAGTAGAAAGTATGGAGGAATTAATGGCCAGGGTTAGTATAAGGAAGCTTCTTAGGGGCATGAGTTCTAAGTGAAAATGTTTGGAAAGGAGTGCCATAAAAAAAAATGGCTTTCCAAGATGCGTGCATTCTTAGCAGGGTTTTCCCTCTCTGAAAACAATCTTTATCTTAAATACACTTAAATATGCATTTACCAAAGAAACATTATTCCATACAATGAAACAGTTCTGCCCACTGGGGACTTAGATGCTTCAGCTATTCTCTCTTCATTTTTATTTCTGGAGGGCAAAAATGCTGCCTGATATGGCACACCTCAGATATTAGCTTCACTTCAATAACCCTAATGAAGTTTAACATAATGAAGTAATAAATTCAGGACTGTGCTTCTGCATACATTTGTTTCATGGATTTATTATCAGCAAATCCATAGATAAAATGCATTGGGATGAAGAATTGAGACTGAGAAAGATCTTAAGGATCAGAAAGTGCACTCTTCTCTACATTATCAACAATTTACAGAAAAAGGCACGCATTTGCATTAATGGTCATTTGAGATCCAGACTGATGCTCTTAGTAATGTCTGGAAATGATTTGAAAAGGAAGTACTGTATGTGAACCAAGTATCCTCAAAGGTGCCAATCATGGTATGAACAAAGATTGCTATTCCCTCATCTCCCAGAGATCTAAACTACTGGAGACCTCTGTCTTTAAGTCTTCTTACAAGTAGCATGAAAAGTAAAGAAAAAGAAAAATATATACAGAAATGACTTCCTCCTTCAACACAAGTATAAACAAGTAACTTATCAGCTTCTCTTAAATAAAACAATCTCTCTTCACAAATCTTATCTCTTATCTATAAATATATTTTTAAACCTCATCATTCAGTCCTGATCAGCAAAAGTCCAATAGAGTTTACCAGAATAACAACAAAATATCTTTTTAAGCTTGATCAAATAAACCACATTTATATTCTTTTGTTTTACTTTTAATAATCTTCATCTTTAATTCCTTCAAATATTTATTTTTTTCATTCTGCCTTTATTATAATTCAAGATAAACATACCTAATACTCCTGCTTTTTCCTATTTTCTCCACAACAATAACCTTATGAGGTGAATTGGACTGGCCCAAGGTCATCCAGTTTGCCTTCATGGCTAAGGCAGGACTAAAATTCATGATCTCCTGCTTTTTAACCTGGTGCCTAACTACTAGATCAAACTGGTTCTCAAATAATGTCCTAGAACTTGATTTTTTTTTCATGGGGGTGGGGATGGGGGGCTTTCATAAAATTCTTCAAAGTCTTAACTAGTTTCTTTTGTAAATCCAAAATAGAAAAATTATCCAAGTCATCCTTTTTATTTGCATTTCTTTCAAATGCCAGAGAAATCAGAAAGTCTAGGCAGTTCAAATGGATATAAAGATTTATTGAAAGATTAAGCTCACTACAAGAACCTGAACTACTAAAGATCAAATCAAATTTTCAGTAGATAAAAGTCAAAGGAATTGAAGGTGGGCTGGATTTATATCTCTTGTGGGTGTAAAAGGATTTGTGATTGATAACACATTTGACCCCTCCCTCAGGCTCAGACTGATCTTCTCCTACAATATCCTTTTTAATTATTTAGACATCAGCCAATTTTATTTGTATATTAAGTGAAGCAACTTTCCCCCACATTATTCTTGCATCATTTTTGAATCCATTTCCAGATCAGACTTGGTTTGTCCAATAACATTTATTTCTTTTCCATAAGTGCCAGGAAAGAATTGATGAAGTGAAGGTGGCTCCTCCAGAACTAGAGCCATTGACCATGGTAGAATGAGGAACCAAGTAGACCAGCTCTTTGTAATTCCTCTTTGGACTACAAGGGGACTTGAGATTGCCCATACGTGCTTCATATAGTTGCAAGACAATGGTCTCTGGCAGGTTTAGAGTTCTGGGAGATGTGGGAATAGCTATATTGTTCAATTTCTGGTCAGCACCTTTAAAGATACTGGGTTTGCACACTTCTTTTTCTACTCATGTTCAGAAATTGCTTATTAACTGTTTTTCAGCTACTAGGAGCCTTTGGATCAACATGTTTTACTAAACAAGGTGATTTCCTTCAATCCTTAGCAATGAAATGTTTAAAATAAAAGTATAAAAACTTTAGCCCAGGTAAATTTGAAATAAGATTTAGAATTCATTAAAAGAATCTTTCCCATGAGAAAATCCTTTTGTTTTCAATTCTTAAAAAAAAAACATAAATAAGACTCAAAATTGGACACTAGAGGGAACTAGAAGGAACTAAAGATTACAGTTAAGAGAGAAGTATACTTCCATTTGACTTACAATTTAGAATGGAGCAAACTATTTTAACATTGGACATGTTGAAGGTTATTTTTGAACAATGAATCCAGAAGTTAATTTTAAGAGTGTCTGTCTCAATAGGTAGACTGGTAGGTAGGTTTCAAAGACGTTATGGATATTTTACCAGATAAGACTGAGACTGATCTGAAAGTGGATTTAAAAATGACAAGCTATAATAATTCTTTTCTTTTTCTTTATCATATTCTCATTCTTGCTTTCTCCTCTTTCTTTTTCTTTCTTTTTTTCTTGCACTTTTCTTGTTTTACTTTGTAGTATTTTTTATTGTTGTAATTGTAACTTTTAATACAATTATGTTTAATATATATAAAGATTATGTGCTAGGGTTTAGGGATTTTTTTCAGCAAAGAAATCAACAAAAAAGGCTTTCAAAGTTATAATTGAAAATAATTTTTCTATGATTCTACTGCCATTGCTAGAAATCGTGCCTTTTTCTTGGGTGCCCACTCAAAATCGACACCTCTTATTCTGATGCTGTCATTTCTACATTCTGTTGGTATCTAAATCTCAAGTCACAACTGATGAATCAAAATGCCAGCAGTGAAGGGCTGCCTAAAATCTGTCAGTTCAACTCCTTACAGCTTTCTCATAATAAGGTTTTAAAATGTATGTGTGCACATGTTTTTTCTTTTGGCCACCCACACGTCAAGTTGCAAGTCATTCTTTGTATTTGCATTGTTCAAGATGCACCGTTTCTTATGTGGCTAAAAAAGACCGCCGATAAGAGAGAGAGAGGGAGAAAGGGAGGGAGGGAGGGAGGGAGGGAGAGAGCGCGCAAATGGAATAGCATAGGTAATAGATGGATGATAAGCATTGTAGGAGAGACAAGAACTGTATTTGAAATTCTGTGAAAAGTCATTTAGAAAGAATACTTTTAGTCAATGGAGGGGCATGCAGAGAGAGTTGAATTATTTAAATATGTTTTTTAAAAAACATTCTTCCGAGTGCGCTTCAAGGTTTTGGTTATCACCTTCAGAGCACTCCATGGCTTAGGACCTTATTTGCGGGACCACCTGCTACCACCAATAGCCTCCCACCGACCAGTACGCTCCCATAGAGAGGGGCTCCTCAGGGTACCGTCGGCCAAACAATGTCGACTGGCAGCCCCCAGGGGGAGAGCCTTCTCTGTGGGGGCACCTACTATCTGGAACGAGCTCCCCCCGGAAATATGGAGGATCCCAGATCTGTGTACCTTCCGTCACGCGCTTAAGACGTTCCTATTTCATCAAGCTGGCCTGACCTAAATTTTCCTCTTTTAAATGGGAATTTTAAATTTGGTTTTAAATTATTGGGGTTTTAAAATGGTTCAGCCAAATTTATTTAATTTGTTTTATCTCTATTTTAAATTTTGTATCTATATGTTTTATTTTATGGCTGTTCACCGCCCTGAGTCCTTCGGGAGTAGGGCAGTATACAAATTTAATAAATAAATAAATAAAATAAAATAAAAAATGCATTGTACTTCTAAGGAGTCTGCTCAGTGTCTTGTGGATTACTAGTTTAAAACAAGTTTTCCCATAGGACACAGAGAAACTCAGCCTTTAAATTCAGTAGCTTAGTGTTGTTTAAGGTTACTAATGTATCTATGTTATACTGTTCGTGTGGCTTTATGCAGTTTCCTAATTATATAAATAAAATGTATCACAGTATCACAATTAAAGGAGGGGGGTTTAATGATTGGATACTCCCAAAGGGATTATTTGGGAGTATTTCTTTTTATAGCTGCTTGTTGGTGGAACAGTTGTCAAAAACTGTTTAAAATAAGAGCTGAAGGGGAAAATGCCTGAAGGAAACAGCTGTGAAACTCAAGAGCAGCTTTGGTGATACATCAGGGCCTACAGTAAATATATTGATGGAATATAAATATAAGGAGGTATATCACTTGGGCAGAAAACCTAGTGTAATGTTGTGCTACATTAAGGGGATGTGGGTTACTCATTGAGTTTCAAAGCCTATTAAGTGATCTTGGATATTTATTAGATCCTCTGAACTCACCTTGCAATGATTTTGGATTCGAGGAGAAGGGTCATTGAACTAATCATAACAATGACAAGGAAAACCCTCAAGGTTGAAGGTTTAGTTTAATTTCAGATAGAAATACACATACTTACACAATTGTATTGTTAGCTTGTAGCTACATTTATTTCCCATCTTCAAGAGGGTTTTTATGAGTCATGGGTCACATAAATATACAGCTGCCCTATTTTTTTTTCAACTGGTGGAGGCATGGAGGATATACAGATTCCATTCTTATGGTTTGTCATTCAAAAACATAGTCAGTTACTTAGTTATCAGGAAATTATCCCCCACTGATAAATTGGCCACCTTCTGGGATTTGTAGCCACCTGCCTGTCAGAGACACTATCAACCAGCAGCCCCAACATCAGATATCATTTCACATTTTGGCACTTGGTGCTCTGTCACACACATGCAGAGCAAAGGATGAACACAATTCTAGTCTGAAGGGGATGTTTTATTCTGAATGCTAAGTTATGGGTTTACTCTTGCTGTAATAGCTCCCCTGCCTCCTCAGCTTGGAGTGCTTTGAATTCCTAGGGCAGCTTGGTGATATGATTTACAGCTGTGTTTCAGGCTCATTGTTCTTTGCAAGCCCACGGGGAGAATGCATAGTAAGCTCAACCTCCTCTCTTTGCAAGTGAGCTTATGTGGGCTCAGATGCAGCTTCCATGACTTCTCAGTGAATTGGTTTGATTTAGCTTCACACAGAAGTCTTTAACATCAAACTAACATAGAGGAGAAGGAGGAGAAATCTCATTGTACTTTCTAGGGAGGAATGACAATATTCTTACATATGTATGTGCTAAAGAAAGTCTCAGGGCAGGAGGAATTTTATGACTTGGCAGTTTTGTAGATGGGATTCTGTTCTATGAATATGGTGATTTAACTGCATTTAACAGAAGCAGTAATACTTTATGATAGACTGTTTCCTACCAACACTATTGAGTTTGAGCAATTCTACAGCAATTCTGCAGCATAGAGATTCCATAACCCGCATGTTTTCCCCATTTTAAAAAAATAATCTCAAGAATTGAATACTCAGTAAGATTTGTATTCCATACTTAAAATTGGCTTTTGGTGTGATTCCTTGGTTAAGGTTCAAATTGAAGGAACTTAACTCCAGAATCCTTTGCTGACTCAGATTTAATATAAGGTGGAAAATAACTTCTTTTTTTCTCCATCTCCCAAGTGACATACAATAAAATGAAATATATGATGTGATATTGCAGCAGTCAGTATCTCCCTGTCTCTCATAAGACAGTCAATAAAATTGTATGAAGTTGGTAAACCTGGACAACGAAGGAAGCAGATCACATGTTTTATTTTACTATATATTACCAGGAATCAAAGTAGAGTTTAGTGACATAAAAGAATAGTATCCTCAGGTTGTATGTTGAGCGGAAAGGTTACTGACCTCAGTTACTTACCAAATTACACATACTTCTTCAGAAATAGATAAAAAGCTTCTGACTTTAGTCTACCTTTAGTACTGTACAATTCATTTTGTTTTGCTTTACTACATAATGGTATGATTCAGAGCAAGTAAAATACATAGAAGAAAATATTGGATTTAGAGATTAAGATGAAACACTTATTAAGGTTCCTGATTGTTTTGAGCATTCAGCATTCAGTATAAAGCTTTGAGATAGGATTATATGCTATTTTTTAATATAGATCTATATAATATGCAGGTTGTCCTTAACTTACAACCATAATTGAGCCTGAAATTTCATGTTGTACATAAATACAATCGAGAGAGTCCAGAGATATTTTATGAGAAGAGTCCTCCATTCCTCTAACCACAATAAAATACCTTATGCTACCAGACTCCAAATTTTGGGCTTAGACAACTTAGAACTACGCCGACTTCAATCTGACCTAAGCATAGTACATAAAATTATCTGCCACAATATACTTCCTGTCAATGACTACTTCAGCTTCAACCACAACAATACACGAGCAAATAATAGATACAAACTCAAGGTAAACCGTTCCAAACTCAATTGCAGAAAATATGACTTCAGTAACAGAGTGGTCAATGCCTGGAATGCACTACCTGACTCTGTGGTTTCTTCCCCAAACCCCCAAAACTTTAACCTTAAACTGTCTACTGTTGACCTCACCCCATTCCTAAGAGGTCTGTAAGGGGCGTGCATAAGTGCACCAGTGTGCCTACCATCTCTGTCCTAATATTCCTTTTTACTTACTCTTTTCATGTATTCAAATTATGTTTATACTTTTACCTGTTATCTTATATATACTTGACAAAATAAACTTATGATTATGATTATGATCATGATCATGATGGTCCTAAAGTGGGTCACCACAGGACCATGCCAATATTATGACTTTTTTACAGTGGTCAATAAATGAACATGGGAAATGTAAAGTGGACACCCCAGTTGTTAAGAGCCTTGGTGGTGCAGCAGACTAAAGTGCTGTTAAATAGCATCAGCTGCCTGCAATTACTGCAAGTTCAAATCTCACCAGGCTCAAGGTTGACTCAGCCTTCCATCCTTTCGAGGTAGGTAAAATGAGGACCCGGATTGTGGGGGCAATAAGCTGACTTTGTATAAAAAAGAACACTGCTTAGGGGGGGCCGAAAGCCCTACTAAGCAGGTATATACAAAAGTATGAAGGCTATTGCTTAACGCATTGTAAGCCGCCCTGAGTCTCCGGAGAAGGGCGGCATATAAATCGAACCAATAAATAAATAAAATAAATAAGCAATCAGTATAGACCTAAAACCAATATCCTGAAGCTGGTTTAGAACGTAAGAAGTAGTTAATGAAATAGCTAGTTCTATCCCAACAATAAAACCCTGTGAAATAACTTGAGCTACGAGATAATGACAGGGTCAAAAGCCAAACCGGCAGTTCTGTGTCCAGGAGAGACTTGAACCTGGACTATTTTATTCAGGGAGGACTATAATTGCCATTTCTAAAGAAAATCTGTTTACTTCTTTTAGAATTAAATAAACTATGCCCCTTCAGATTTTAAGCTTAGTTTATAAAAACCCTTCCAAAGTTGCTACGTGTGTGTGTGTGTAACAAAAACTTAATTTTAGTTTTAAATATATGCATTTATTTAAAGTAAACTAAATGAAAGTATAACTCCTAAGACACCACTCAAAAACCAAACAGAGTAATCAGCTTTTTTTTTAAAAAAAGAAAAAAAAACTACATGGGTCTGATTCATTTTTTGAAGTTTGCTTAGGTTATGTGTCGAAGGAATAGTAGAAAGAATAATTTTAATTGTATTTAGTAAATTACATTCAATTTGAATTAAATCAAATTGCACTTTTGCTTATATCTCCTTATTTTCTAGAATGTGATATCCAAACGACCATCAAAAGGCCAAGTATAAACCTCAATCTGGGAAAAAAGACACATATAATGTTACAGCAACTCTCTAATATAGTTTAGGCTAAGAGATGAATATTATTATTAAGGTGTTGGGGTTAAGGTTCCTTAACCAGGAAACTGTGAACCTTAAGCAGTGGTGGGATTCAAAAAATTTTACTACCAGTTCTGTGGGTGTGGCTTGGTGGACGTGGCAAGGGAAGGATACTGTAAAATCTCCATTCCCTCCCCACTCCAGGGAAAGGTTACTGCAAAATCCCCATTTTCTCCCAATCAGCTGGGACTTGGGAGGCAGAGAATACACGGGGGCGGGACCAGTCAGAGGTGGTATTTACCAGTTCTCTGAACTATGCAAAATTTCTGCTACTGATTCTCCAGAACTGTTCAGGACCTGCTAAATACCACCTCTGACCTTAAACATAAAAACCTACTGGGTGTCTTTGGGACAGTCACTTTCTTTCAGTCCAACTCATCTCACAGTTTTATTGTGGTGGAGAAAAGAGGAGGAAAGAGAGTTAGGTATGTTCACCACATTGAGTTATTTATAAAGTAATAAAGACAGGATAAAAAATAAATTTCAAAGTTTATAGCTGAGTGAACATTTGAACTCTTGATTGCCCTCAGTTGAACTATCAGATCTGTGCTGCAAAAACACAGAGTTCCACTAGAAGGCAGCAAAACAATATTGAAAAATTTAACTCTCTGCAGCCACCTATTGATATTTCAGATTTTTGCAGCCATTAGGAAAAAATATTATTTCTGTAATAGCATAGAGCTTTTTCCACACTTTCTTACATTTGTTATACTTATCTAACATTTTACCTCTAATCTGAAATGAAAAGCAGGCATGTAACAACCTACATAAATAAATAAATATGTAATCAAAACAAATTATTCACTGCTAAATTATTATAAGATTGGGTCTGAAAAATCCACAGTTTTAAAGTATTATTTATTAATGTTTACATTTTACATTGCTTTCATACTCACATTCAATTCTCATGTCATTCTTTTATCAGTTTATTGTGTGGTGCTAGGCAGGCTGCTTGATCTTACTTTAGTTAAGCAATTAGTTTTCTCAATTCCCCATCTTTGTTCCTCTACCTTGTGTGAATCTTCTGATGTCCTTTTTACTCAGCAATGTACATTTTTATCCTTCTAATTAGAACGTCACTGAAAGAAAAAAGAGAAAAAAATGAAAAAAATGGAAAGTATTATTTTCTTCCTAGTGTTGCTATGATTCTTAGTTACTTTAGTAGGGAAAATGTACCTAAGCATATTGTGTTTCAGTTTGATTCAGGATTGTTACACCTGTGATATCAGACAGGTAGAGAAACCACACTATGGTTCAGGTAAAGTAGAATTGGGCAAAACTGTCAGCTTTGTTTCTTCTTTTAGTCTGCCCTGTCATGTCAGCAAAATAATTATATAATTCAAACCCTGATTAAAATCGAACTAGTACTATGTATTAGTAATCCCTTTTCTTCCCTGAAACATTTAAATTTGTTATTTCATTTTAGGTCAATTCCAAAACAGAGAACTAGTCCAGTTTGTTTGTTTGCTTTAAACACAGAGATTTGAATGAACAATTTTAAAAGTTAGAATATTAACTAAGTTCTTATCAACTAAAATAAAGGGTTATGGTTAGGGTATGGTGAAATAAATCTTTTCCTTCTGGGTCTTCTACTGCCTGGTTTTCTGGTCACTAATGAATAATAGACTCCTGTAGTTAGCTTATATTGTATCAGTTGGAAGCATAAGCATTGCAATGTTATGAGATCTTGAGAGATTTAGTTATCCACATGTCCATTCAGAGTAAAGGAACTTTGTCTTGCTGGAACATGACTTGCATCTAAATAGAAGAACTGTTTCTCAAACAGTGTTTTAGGTACTGTCATTATATGAAAACCCAAAGCCAGGTCTTTCCAAAACCTGGCTGTTCCAGAAGACTTTGGACTTGACTGTTGTGGAGTTCCAGCCCCCAGTAATAGAGTTATAAAAAATAAAATATTTTCTGATTCACATTCCCACAGATCATTTATTCTTGTTAGGGTCAATGGATGCTAATTATATTAGAAGACAGATACCTAATCTATCTCCCAGGAATTTCTATCACTGAGCCAGTTACATCCTGAAATTTATGTTTAACTGCCAGCCTCATAAACAGAATGGAAAGAAAAGAGAGATCACGGGATAGGCATATTGGACATTGTAATCTTGGCTAGTTCAAGAAAACCAATATTTTGATAATGTTCAGGAGTGAGGCAAGCACAACTTTTTCACATTGTATTCTAATAGTAATCTTCCCAAAATCTTTTGGATTTTATTATGGGATTCCCCATTGTCAATGCAAATGTTTTGGAAATGAACAGGGTTTCCAAAACATTTGTTAAAGTCATCAGCTCCATTGGAATTGTTTCCATTTTCCTTCTTTTATTTTCCTGAATTTAATCATTTTATCCAGGCAACCCTTGCCTCAGTTTTTAAAACATTAGAAGAAATGTAGTCCATTGTTTGCAACAAAAGGTTTAAATACTGGTGCTCTCTCTCTCTCTCTCTCTCTCTCTCTCTCTCTCTCTCTCTCTCTCTCTCTCTCTCTGTGTGTGTGTGTGTGTGTGTGTGTCTGTTTCTGTTTGTTTGTATTTGGTTTCTGTCTATGAAAAATATAGTGTAGCCTGCTTGCCTGCCTGTCTTTCCTTCCTCAATGAGATTCTTAAATTTTCTTACTGTTTCTTTTGGACACTAGAGTTGCATTGACTAGACAGATTATTTGAAATGCATGTTTTGTTTACAGTGAATCAGACAAAAGGCTATGGATATTTTCTCTGCTGCCTAACAGACAGAAGAAAGACAACAATCAACAGGATGAAATGGCTGGAGTCACTCAAGTTGTTATCTCCCTATCTTACCCTCTTGCAAAATCTTAATTAAAAATCCAATTATACATAGCCTCTAACTAAACTGATAAATAATGCCCATAAAGAACAGGGAAGAAACTGCATGCTATTGTTCAATCACCCAGGCTATGCAAAACCTCAAAAAAGATTGTTTCACAAAATGTACTCATGTGAGCAAAGGTACCTCTCCCTCAAAGTAGAGAAACATCTCTTGAAAGGCTTGTTAAAACAGGTTCAAGAGCCTCGCTTCAATAGCAATCCCAATAGACATTATTTGTGTGCATGCATATATACATGAAGATAACCTGGGAAAGCACTTGAGGCAGGTGTATTGAGCCTTCGAGCATGTGATTGACTCCTTTCTTTGAGAAAGAGCATTTTGCTTCCATTTTACACAGCACTCTTTCAAATGTTTTGGAAATCCTATTCCATAACAAAGCAAAAGACAGATCTGATGACAGCAGAGTTAATAAGACTCCACCACGTCCTATAAAACTGCTGATTCTGGCTTGATTTCTTAATTAAAGAAACTTTTCAAGTTTGTTGAGAAAGCAAAATTCCCAACCACGTCAGACAGACAGGCTCTTCAGTAAGTTCATTGACATGCTTCTTTCAGACGCTATCACTAATTGTGCAAAGTTGCTCAGAGGCATTCTCATATCCAAGGGCGATTGCAGCAGTCTGCCTGCTGATTTTCTTTTCATTGCTTATCACTAGGGCTGTGCTAATTCCCAAAGGGCCACTTTGCTTTGATTAAGGATTGTATAGTACACCCCTTCAGATGAGTTTCAAAAATTGATGTCCCCCCCTCCCCCTCTTTCAAATGGATTGGTGGAATCGCTTTGCTGGAGGACATTTCTGACTAAGAGAAACAATGGAAAGAGGGTATGCTGTTGAATGAAGTGTTGCCATGAAAGGAGATGCATTCTGTGCATCTATTTAGCAGGACAGATTGAGATTCACTTGTACCGATCCCATCCAACATTGTTCTTGCAACCTTGCTGTTACAAACAGGACAACTGTATTTGCTGAGGTCAACATCTGAATAAATACCTGGAATAACAAGAATGTGCAGTAAGGGACAAGAGTTTGCTTTCCATTGGGATGAGGCATGCAAGACATATAGAACTGATTGCTTAAATCTGAGATTAAAATCCAGTGCTAAATTTACATTTCTGTAAATTACTTATTAGCATAACCCATTAGTATCTTTTGCTAACTAGTACTGATGAGAAAGGATAGAAACCCTCCTGTCGCTGACTCCAAAGGAAAGTCAGTGACTTTTTCTCAAACAAAAGTAGGAAGTCTGTAAATATGCTCAGAAAAATCCAACACAGGAATGGAAGTCCCTTGGTATAAGAACAAGATTGGTGCCCTTAGTTGCTTAGATGCTATATAGAGTACCGTATAGGAACCTGATTGGTGCCCAGCTGCCTAGATGCTATAAAGAGTACAGAATACATCCTTTTTGTTGTTCTTCTTCCACTGATAAAGAGTGCTGAAATCTGTCATGTCGCATCCCATTCCCTCTCTTTAATTAAAGATAACAAAAATGGCATTTTGTGTTATCCATTCTGAAACTGAGCCTTATTAGCAGAGATAGGCTAGAACTGGGGAATGCAAACACCTGTTTATCAAACAACATGAAATTGGAAATGTAGAGAAATGCAGACAGATAACAACTGGATGTTTGCCTTTATTTCATGTGATCTCATTAGCATATATTTATTCCCTGTAATTTATCTGTGAATTAAAGGTTCCACTCTGACCATGAAGTAGGTTCAAAGAGAATAAAATGATCCTGTTGGAATAAATACTTTATGGCTGTCATATGTTATCCATGGCAGAGAAAGATGAGTGACACTGTGGCCTTTTTTCACAACTAATGCTATGCTGCCTCTGCGAGGCTTAGGTTTTGCCACCATTAACTCCTGCTGCAAAAGAGGTTTGGGGCTTCTACTATAGTCTCACAGAGATTGCAAATTTATTTCCAAGTATTCTTTTTTTGTGTGTGTCTGTTTCTGAGTTTCCTTTATGAAAGTATGGTTGCTTATTCTTTGAATTGTTTTCTGTTATATATCTTTCCACTGAAAATCCTCCCAACTTCCCACCTTTTCCAGTATGGAAAAAAACCTCCAAAGGAAGACTTTCTTCATGGTAGCTCTATTCGAAATTTCATGGAAGCAGGAGAAGCAGGAGAGGCTTTGGGCTGCTTGTGAGATTAATGAATAGTGAAAAAGACTGCATTCATACCTGATGGTCAGGCTGATAGCTAAACAAGCAGGAACTCTAACCTCAACCTGGAGGGGGGGGAGAAATCCTTCTCTTTCTCTCTCTCTCTCTCTCTCTCTCTCTCTCTCTGAAGGAAATTTCAGAGTAAACTTTTTTGGGCTAAATGGAATTAGATTTGCTAGGAAAAAATATAGTAGAATTTCTCTGGATAAGCACATCAACACCACATCTCTGGTCTCTGTCAGTTTTGAATCTTTATAAGGGAACCTTAGGTCTCTTGGCTCTTGCTCTGAAATCCCTTATGATGAGGATTTGCAGGTGATAAAAAAGATCTGGAGCTTTCTACAAGTGAATGCTCAAGAGTTAAGTCTCCCCTCCAAACACACTTATTTCGTTCTGTTATCAATGGCTTCTTGAAGGCAATGAAGATGTTTCATGGACTGGTCAGCATGGGAAGAGTCTTTGTTAATATGGCTGCATGTTCATTGGCTTCTACATGAGACAGGACCTTGCCTTTAAGAAGTTGTGGACATTTGTGGTGTGTACCTGGGACAGACTTTAACCATGTTTTTAAAATTGCTTGACTTAGGCCTAAAATGGAATGAAATTTTCTTGCACACCATTTCTGTTATTATAAAGGGATACTTGGGAAACTAATTCAAGATATCTCTTTCTCTTACCATCCATTCTTTGACTTATTAACCCCTCCACTTAATTTAGATTTGTGCACTTTTATATTTAATTTTGTTATGAATGGAAAATGTTTTTTTCTTGAATGTTAATGTAAGATTACTTAATGGGCATATTCTGAACCATTTCTGTGCTTTACCAAATCTTGAGATGCACTTCACCAATTCAAAGTATCAACATAAAAGGATATACATTAAAGAAAAATATATATTAAAGTGTATCTGTGGAAATAATATTTAAAAGTTGTTATATGATATAAAGGGAAATAAATTGGAAAATAGGTTGCAGAAAATATTATTAGGTGACACTGTGTATAAAAATGAGAAGGAAAAATATTGGATCAATTGAGAACTAGGACAAAAATATATTTATATTTGTGGTGGGAGGAAGAGAATGAAATAAAATGATCTGACATTTTTTGTCCATCCCTATTTGTGATCTATTCCAGTAATGGATCTGTATCTTTCTTCAAGGAGCAGGCCCCCAAATTAGTGCCCCTTTGAGAAGATTTGAATTTTACATAGAATCTTAGGGCTGGAAGTATCTTTAGAAGTCTTCTACTCCAACACTCTGCACAAGGCAGGAGTCCTTATACCATTGTGAACAAATGGATGTCCAATCTTTTCTTGAAAACATCTATTGGTTAATTGTCAATAAATTTCTCCTTATTTCTATGTAGGATAACTCTTTACAAGCTTTCACCAATAGTTTCTTGTTCTAAACTCAATTGCTTTGGAGAATAAGTCAAGCCCCTCATCTCTGTGACTGTTCTTCAAATACTAGAAGAGAGCTTTCATTAAACCCTAGTCATTCTCTTCATTAGGCTTGATATGGATTAGTTCCCTTAATGCTCATCATCTGCTTTAGTCTCCAGACCTCTTATCATTTATGTTGTTCTTCTCTGTACTCTTTCTAGGGTCACAATATCTTTTTTGTATTGTAGAATTGGATGCAGTATTCCATGTGTGACCTGACTAGTGCAGTATAGGTAAAGGTAAAGGTTTCCTTCACACATATGTGCTAGTCATTCCCGACTTACGGGGTGGTACTCATTTCCGTTTCAAAGCCGAAGAGCCACCGGTGCCCAAAGACGTCTCCGTGGTCATGTGGCCAGCATGACTAAATGCCAAAGGTGCATGGAATGCTGTTACCTTCCCACCAAAGGTGGTCCGTATTTTTCTACTTGCATTTTTTACATGCTTTCAAACTGCTAGGTTGGCAGAAGCTGGGACAAGTAACGGGAGCTCACCCCATTACGCAGCACTAGGGATTCAGACTGCTGAACTGTCAATCTTTCGATTGACAAGCTCAGCGTCTTAACCACTGAGCCACCACATCTCCTTCCGTATAGTGCAGTATAGAGTGATACCATTACTTCTCATCCTCTCGATGCTATCCCTTTGTTGACACAGTCTAGAACTTCTACTGGCTTTTTTGACAGCTGCAGCACACTGGCTCATTCTTAAATGGTTGACTTGTAATTTCCTAGTTCTATTTTTTTTTTTAAATTGAAACCACATCAGCTCCTTTCCAGTCCTCTGGCACTTGCCCTGTTCCAGGAGCTCTGAAAGATTTTGTTTAGTGGTTCTGAGATTCTCTTCTCTTCTCTTCTCTTCTCTTCTCTTCTCTTCTCTTCTCTTCTCTTCTCTTCTCTTCTCTTCTCTTCTCTTCTGGCACAGAATTTTGGGTGATTATATTGCTACTGAATGGCTCTTTTAAAATACAGCAAATTGTATTAAACACTATTGTGACCTATAGTAAGGGCATTGAAGCCCTTATCTCTTTTTGCATGCATCATACACAGAACCCATCTTAAAATGGGTGGGAATTAAGTCACACAATTGTGGCCAATATATAAATAAAACTTCTTTTTATATATCCCCCACTCCCAAACATTGAAAGACAGCTTGTCAAGTCTATCCAATAAGCTTCATATGTTTGGATCTCTTCATTCCTTTAGTAATTTAACATTTGTAGTTCTAGATCACATTTCTCTTCCCCACAATTCATTAATCATAATGTTTATAAAAGTCCTCTTCCCATTTAGGCCAAGGTGTGAATTTCTAAAGGCCTAGAATTTGATACAGCTCTTGAATTCTGTACTGTTTTAAAATGGACTTTTATTACTGCTTCTAGATCAGGGGTGTCAAACTCAAGGCCTGGGGGCCAGATCCGGCTCATACGGTGCTTAGATCTGGCCCACAGGGTGCCCTGGAAACAGCAAAATACTGGCCCACAGTGTCTCTGCCAGTGAAAATGGAGCTCCGTTTTCACTGGCAGAGGGTTGCAGGAGGCTGTTGCTCAGCAGACCATTGTCTCTGGAAGAGCACTCAGGCCACCACAGGTGCCCCTGATAAAAGTGACGTTGAGTTGGCCATGCCCACCCTGGCTATATCCTCTCCAGCCCCCCAAGGTCAAACACAACCGTGATGCGGCCCTCAATGAAATTGAGTTTGACACCCTTGTTCTAGATAGATCCTTTCTGATGACTAATTTTGGGGCTATATTGCAACTTTTAGTAGCAATTTAGTTATTCCTAAAAAGGGTTCTTGACTATTTCATACTCAGATTTCCTTCAGAAGGAAAGGAAGGGAGGAAAGGAGGTAATGACAGAAAGAGCAAAAAAGAGAATGAACCTACATTCTGTTATTTTTTTAAATTTGTAAGATATTTCTGTGTAATACTTCAGTTTATGCATCTGAAAAGTATTATTGTTTACAGTCCTGATATATTCCATTTACAATTTCAGAGGGTTCTATACTTAGTTTTTATTCCATGGAGAAGTTTTCCAAACATCAATAAATCCTATTTTTATAACATGTACAATACACAGTGCTCTCAGCTAACAGCTTTGAATGGAAGCTCTGTCTCTGCAGTACTCTTTATTTTCTACTAAGAATGCAAAGACAAATGGAGCAATCCCAGGATCCAATCATTGGTTTTGTCACAGATTTCTTTAGCAAAGAGGAAAGAAGACTTCCTGAAAAAATACAACAAGTGTAGAATGAAAAGGATAAGAAGATATGAACAGCAATTTGCTAAAAGATGCCCCAAAAGACTTGAAGGTTTAAATGAGACACATATAGGACTATAGAACTTTAGGACTATAGAAATCTATCTTATAATGGGTCACTGTTTCCATCTTGGTGAGAATTGACTGCAGTGAGCCATAGCAAGTGTTAAATAGTTTGTTCAGGCATGAATTAGGACGAGGTTGCGTTTAAACAGAACACTTTATTAAACAGCAACAGGCATTGAGAAAACACGAACCAGGCTGAGGAGAACTGACAGCCTGTTTATACTGCTTAGCTTGTCAAACGATAACCAATCAGCAACCACAGATACTCCCGCTTTAGGGAGGCCACGCCTCTTGGCCAATCACGGAGTGGCGTCCCCGGTTGCCGGGGCCGTCGAACACAACAGCAAGTACCCTGGATTTGACAAATCTTCGCAAGACATGGGTGCTGAGGGCTGACATTTGACAATGTAACAAACATCTGATCTTCCACTGAGCTCTGATGTCTCCTGCAAAATGATGAACTAGGGATTTGTGGTGTCTAGTATCATCTGAAAGTAAAGGCAGGATAAATTTCTAGTTCTTTGTTTCCTAGTGTAGGAGGCTAGCACCCCCCCTCTCCTAGAAGAATGAAATATTCTAGGAAATATTAAAAAGGCAGAATATTATATTTTCCCTAAAGGAGAAACATGTTTCTAAAGAAAAACTCAAAGCCTCATCACCCTGTCCCCCACTCCCCCACAGCAGATATTTTGGTGCCAACCTATCTACAAGACAAAGGCTGGGCCAGCTTATCTACAACACAAAAGGCCTTCACCCTCAGGACATAATAGGATTAGCCCCCTACCCATCTCACCACATGACTTCATGGGAGTCTGACAACCAATCAGAATACATTTCTTACACAGGAACAGGAAGCTCCAAGATGGGGCCCAAGAGACGCTATAAATCTCTCTCACACCCATGTGCTCATTTTGCCCAGGACCTCAAACCATCTTTCCAAGCAGTCTCCATGTTTCCAGTGTTTTTCTTCACGCTTGGAACGCAGATGGACATTTCTTCCAACACTAGGATACATTTTGGGGGAAAAAATTTGACTAAATCCTTTCTATTATTATTACCACTGGAATGCTCTGAATCAATTCTAGTCAGTTCTGAATTCTGGTGCTGTCCAAGCAAGTTGCTGATGATTTTTAAAACTTCCTTAGAACCTTTTAAGAGTTTCAGATGCTACATTTGTAACAAACAAAGCCCTAAGAAGTGTCAAGTTTGTCTTCAATTGCTTTATTCTAAAAAAACGGAGTTCCTAGCATGAAGTTATTTATATCTGTCTGCCTGAAATATAGTGCATTCCCTCCTCACCTAAGCAGTTGCTATCACAGAACGTCATCCAAACCCCACAAAAGGGTTACATTTTTTAATAGTGATTTCTGATTTTAGCAAATCTGAAATTGAAAGTATTGAATGTTTTAATCACACAGGATATATGTGACTCCATCTAAAGTTAAGGAACACATCTTTGAATTACTGAATCAGAATCTAAAGCAAATCAAGAAGTCCATGCATATTATCAATATGATAATATGAATTCTTTCCAATTATATTCACTTTATTAAACTATTCCAAATTACTATAATAAAATCCATTTTATGAATATTTTCTTCATATTTTAATAGTATTCATTAACAACTATTGCATTCTATGTTGATGTCAATTTGTTTTTTCATTCTATAAACTTGAGTTAGTCAAGGTTAGGGAATAAATACTTTAAATAAAGAGATCAACAAAAGATAGAAGGCACTAGTAACAATATTATCACCTTCCAACTCTGTTATTGTTACTGTCAAGTGTGATGAGTCTTCCAAGTAGTTTACAAACTACTTGAGAAGTTAATACCGTGGCATGAAACTCCTACATCCAGTTATTAACATTGTGAAAATGCAGGAGAAGACAGATTAATTCCAAGCATATTATACTTGGTGAGCTACCCTGCTCATTGACAGAGATCCAATCTAATGGATGATTGGCAATATTCAGAATGTTATTCTTTTCACAAAGAAGATGGAAGTTTGCATTAGCCAACTGAACAAATGTGGCCCACAGACCTTCCTTATCAAAACATCTGGCACCAGTGTAATTACTTTAATGAAAACAGGTTTTGTCTAATTGGTCTATATTTAGTAATTTTGAATATGAGTGTCTCATTAACAGTGATATAAAAGGAATCTCATTCTCTTGTGTGCTCCACTATCATTCTTTTTCGTTGTAAAGTACCAACTATTTTTTTTTAAAACTATCAAAATAAGGATACTGTATTAAAATT
Source organism: Pituophis catenifer annectens (assembly GCF_029215685.1). Taxonomy (NCBI): domain Eukaryota; kingdom Metazoa; phylum Chordata; class Lepidosauria; order Squamata; family Colubridae; genus Pituophis; species Pituophis catenifer. The sequence goes on along the minus strand of NW_027256881.1, from coordinate 33,983,271 downwards.
TAGCCAGGCAATATATTTTGATAAAGAAAAACATTGCAGTTTATAATAACAAATATCCTTAGAACAAGGCTTTAGATAGATGCTACTACTCTAATGTAAGTAATAATCCCATTTTATTCAGAGTTATTTGCCTGAAGCCTCAAAAGCAACCTAATCTAGATTAGATCAGGAACAAGCAGACTTTTACTTTGAGTTCTTGGCCATCTGTCAAAGGGATGGAAAAAAGAACTTTCTTGGTTGCTTCAATTTTTAGGAGCAACACTCTTCAAATGTATCTAATACTTTAGACATATAGTACAGTTTAAAACATTCAAGTAGCTCTTACAATGATAAATTATAGGTGTTTTGCTTTATCTGTAAATGAAGAATTTCATACACAGAGAGTTTAGTCTGTGAGATAGCAGCTGGACAAAAATTACTCAATAATTTTCCATGCTGGCTGTGCACAGACTTAAATCTGATCACCCAAGTTCTAGTTCAGCAGGTTAACCACTATTGGTGAATAATTGTTTGTAATATTAAAGTCAAACAAACAAAACATCAAGTTTAGTTTGGTGGTTAAGGAACCAGGAGATTATGATTCTAGTTTCGGAATGAAAACTGGCTGGGTGATTTGGGGCCACTGTCTCTCTTTCAACTCACTTCACAGGGTGGTGGTTGTGGGGAAAATAGGAAGAAATATTAGTTATATTCTGTGCTTGAGTTATTTATAAAAATACTGAAGGCACGAAATATAAGCAAACAAACAAACAAACAAACAAACAACTAAATATAAATACTTTAAAGCATATTCTTTTATTTCAAAGTTAATGGTAGAAAAGACATTTCCAAGGGAGAAGTGCTAATTATATTATTGAATATTACAAAGTATTTTTTTACTTTTTGTTGCTTACAAAGCTCTTTAATAGTCATGGTAATATAAGCCTCTATCTGAAGCTTTTTGCCTATTACAGTTCCTGGAATGACCAGGGAGTATTATCATGCTATTATCTCAGCTTCCTAAGAAGTGCAATTGGCAGGATACAGCAAGGAGTTTCCTCTGTAGCTTCTTAGAGTAATCCTGCATCCCATTTTTCCAAATACATTCCAGGAAATACATTTGCCTATTCATTGTTGGCCTTCTGATTCATTGTTAGCCTCTTCTGTTGGCATTCCTAAGCCTACCAGTTTTATGATATTTTAAATAAATCAGGGGAAAGAAACCTCAGAGTCAGCAAAGCAAGACAATCTTGGCCTTAGGTTGAGTTTCTAGCTCTATTTTCAGAGTGTGTTATGTTCAATCTGTTAAAATGAGCTAAACTACAAACCAAAGTTTTGAACAAATAAATAAGGCCATCAACAACATCAGGAGAGGATGGACGGCTGTAGTGAATGGAGCAAGGAGACAGGCATAACAGACCATTGCCATTTTATCTCCCTTTTTTCCTTGTGGAGAATTGGAGTATTTTGTTACTGTGTTAAACTGTGTTAAAGCTATTTTAGGATTTACACTTTTGTTTTCATGCATTTCCTATTTCAAAACTATTGGGATTTTTCAAAATATTGGCCAGAGGGAATTTCAGCTCATTCTATCACCTCTTAAAAACAACAACAGGTTCAGATGCCACATGAAATCCTTGGCCTACAAACTACTCATTTTTTGGGTACAGTGGTTGATACAGTGGTCTCATAAAACACTAAACCAAACAGAACAAGCCACATTATGGCTTGTGAGCCCCGTCCACATTTGTAGGGAAGTTTAAACAGTCCAATCTCCCTCCCTGAAAGTATATAAAAGTGTGAAAAGTGGAAAGAAGAAGTTATAAAAAGTGGGGAATTTGTTGCCAAACATCATGAATGGGTAAATCTGTCTAGGCTCAGTATGGCATAAACCTTGATGATTCGAGAATTTCCAAATTGGGCATATTTCTTTCCAAATCCCATTCTCCAACAAAAAATGTTTCATTTGCCACAGATGAAAGCCAAAACACATGCTGGTCATTCAAATGGAAAATAAGTAGGGAATGAGGCAGGTGGAAATGTGCAATCTAGTTTCATGTGTTTTAGACTGGGTTTTGGACTTCTCATCATCCACGTTTAATGCAGGGACAGTCTTACTAATATGCAGCCCTGATCTGCCCTTCTTCCATTGTCTCTCAATGGGACAGAGCAGAAATCAAACCATGAAAGCAATATATTCTGCAAATATACTTCACATATACTTATTTAATAGTAGTTCTGGATTCATGGATCTCCTGTTTCTGGGGACTTTCCTTTGTTAATTCCAAGTGAGAGAACACTTCCCAAGGTGGAACTGGTACACAATATGGGGGACTTATTTTGCTCATAGGTTTTGTTTGAGGAGTGTAGCAATTGTGGCCTTTAAGGTCCTTGCCCAAATCCATTTTATAAACCAGTTGCAGTTTCTTGGATCATTTGTGCCTTATTCACTTCTTGTTTGATTGACTGCAATGTGGTCTGCATGGGGCTGTCCTTGAAGACCACTCAGAAGCTTAAAATATGGTCATGTAACATCTCTGCTACACAAGTTGCATTGGTTACCAGTATAATTAATGATGAAATTCAAGTGCTAGTTATCATCTTTAAAGTCTCTCATGGTATAGGTCAGTAATGGCTAACCTTTTTTTCCTCGGGTGCTAAAAGTGCGCACATGCGCTATCGTGCGCACCCATGTGCCCATACCCATAATGCAATGCCCCCCATGCATGCCCCACCCCCTGCATGTGTGCACAATTCCCCCTGGGATGCCCCTCCCCCTGTGCAGGCATGCACGACCCCCCCCACGCCCTGTTTTGGGCCTAGCAGGCCTCCCTGAAGCCGCCGGAGGCTGGAAATGGCCTGTTTCAGACTTCTTGTAGGCCCATTTTTCACCCTCCCAGAGCCTCCGTTTGAGGCCTGTACTTACCAGACATCCAAACGGGCCATGTGGAGACTCCTGGGAGGGGAGGGGCAGCATGGACATGCACGTGCATCTCCTGCATGCGTGCAGAGACCCGAAAATCAGCTGGCCAGCAGGAGGCATGCGTGCATGCCTGGTGAAGGTGATCTAGGGTGACAGTTCATGTGCCAGCAGAAATGGCTCCGCGTGCCATATGTGCCATATGTTTGCCATCACAGGTATAGGTTCTTATTATCAGAGGTGTTTTCCTATGGTGTTTGCCTGTCTTTAAGATCTGAAAGAGTCACCATGCTTCAGCTTCATCCTACCAATGACATATGATAGGACCCAGGAGTTGTGCTTTCTCAGTCACTACATCAGCCCTCTGGAACACCATCCTCTCAAAGATTTGCCCTCCTTTAGACAAGTTTTAAAACTCTAATTCTTTCCTCAGCCATTGAGCAAAGATATACGTTGGCTCATCTTATGTGGGTTTTGTTGTTATCGTGTTTACTGCCTTTCCCCCCCACTATTTGCTTCATTTTGTTTTTCTTTTCTTGGTTTATGGTTTGATTGGTGCTTGACTTTTTAAAGTCATTTATCTGAACGCCATCCAGAGTTGTTCTGAGTGGGCAGCCTGATATGTGATAAATAATAACTGAATTGTACTTGGAAGACTACAGGCTGTTAAGACAGGCACAATAATACAACATGCCATTTTTTCTGGGTGTCTCCAAATGCATTGACATTAAGAATTCTCAGTAAGGACTGACAGGTTGGGAGTTCTGGAACTTGACATCTGGAAGGTATCAAGCTTGGGAAGACTATCAGATTCTCCTGCCTCTTGAGTCAGTGCTTCCCCGATTCTAACTTTTCTAATGTTCCTTGGTGTCTTCCCTTCCTCCTTACATTCATAGGGATTATAATGGGTGGAATTTTAAAAACAAAAATGATAAAGCCATTAGTTATTCTGATTTAATAGCTACAACATCTGAATAACATAGGCAGAGAAAGGATAGTTATCTCTAAAACACACACATACACACACAGAGAGACTGAGTCACCGATGATGTGAGGCCCACAAGGTGTTCTGTGGGAACAATCTGTGAAGATAAACATCTGCTTAGTTGCACTCATAATTGCTAATTATATTTATTACTAATTATCTTTTCTTTTTTCATATGGCTCCTGAGGAACACCTTGAGGTCAAAACTGATTTGCTGGTTCTGCGCAGTTACCAGTATGTATATTCTTTAACCCTTTTCTTCCTCCAAGAGCTCATGATCTGCTTTATCGAACTTCCTATTTTGTATAAGACATATGAAGCTTTTCTGTGAGAAAGTGTTGATTCATTTGGTGACTACCCTTTTCTGAAAGGTAAATTGCACAGCAGAGATAATCATTCTTAATGCTTGGCATACATTTGTTTCTGTCACACTGAGATACCAAGACATTGTCTACTAGATGTTTATTCATTGTTAATTAAGGATTAACATATCCTATCCCCAAAATACCACTAAATAACAAAAGAGCATGAAAAGTCTTATAAATGAAAGATACAGTAAATATATGTATCATATCTGATTAACAGATGAAATCAGTAAGTCTACCTATATTAGATAAAATTACTCCACATTGGTTTCAGTCTGATCATCAGAATTTCTACAATAAGGTACCAGAGTACCTAAGAGAGGCTTCAGATAGACTTCAGATGGACCCCAGGAGGACAATCACAGCCTGTGAACTACATGTTAGCCTTTTTTGTTTCCAGGGTATGCCTTAAGCCCCCCCCCCCCCCCCCGAGGCTGCTGAAAACAAGACAAATAAAAACATACCAATATTGTTGGATTGAATATTGCCACATTATGTGTGGGTCTGAAATGACTTTTTACTTAACAATGAAATAAAATAAAAATGTACAAACTCCAGTCACGAGAAAGTTGTCAATCCAGAACTAAGACTATCCTGGGATTCGAGGGGCAAAATATGGCACCCCCAGGATGAGATATGCTGGATGGTCACAATCTAGAACCTGTTCTATGAAGATACAATATGGTTGACTGTCAAAAAGGGCATCTGCTTTAGGGTAATAAAACAGTAAGGAGTGGTGGTGGTGGAAGATGATGATGATGATAATGATGATTGGAAAGTCTTTCTGAAGATTTTGAAAGATTTATGAAAGTCTTCAACTTCTAAATCTAGTAAATATTAATAACATTTGCACATCCTAACATGTTGCTGTAATAATCTTAATTCTAGATAAAATACCTGGGCCCCCACATAATTGAAATAAGAGATTTACTTTGCTTTTAGGAAGAAACAATTATTTTTTAAAGCTACCTTTTCCTATCTGCTGATATTTGATGCAGATTTATTGTTCTATTTTCTCTCTCACTTCAAAGCAGATTTATGGAATTTAGTGTCTGCTTTTTCCATAGCAGGGACTGCTTCACCTAGCCCCATAAGCAAAAGGCTATTGAACAATCATGATGGAGGAAAACCCCTTACTTCATAGACCAAGATGCTTATGACTACTATTTCCAGGATGTTCTGGGAGATTGGGATAGTAGAAGAAAGGTTAACCTTATGTTTCCTATATGGAGCAACAAAGGGGACAGATGGGGAAAACAAAGGAAAAACTGGATATCTATCTGATTTGCAAGATCAGGCTAAAACAAGTGAACCTTGTTGAACCATTTTTCTGTTAGTCTGTTTTTCACAGTTGCTGTTACTCCCTCAAGCTGATAAAGAACTGAGGAGGTCTGAACTTCCTATCTTTGCTTTGCTTTAGAATCTCTCAGTGCACAGCATGCTAACATTTTGCCTTAGTATATTCTATTTATCAAGCTATTCCATATAAGCAAAACCTTTATTCTGTAGAGATAACTACTGCACTTTGTGATATCTTATGATGGGATCCTGTTCTCTGTTGGAATACTTGCCTAGAGGTGGGTATAAAGATTTTTCAAAATTATCTACTGGAGAAAGACTTGGAATGATTATTTCTCCCAGTTTCCCCCCCCCCCCAAGGATTTCTTGAGGCAGGGTGTCTCTCTCTTAATGAAAATATTAGCATGGAAGAAAACCTCATGGGAGAGATTCCATCAGTGTCTTTCCTTAACATTTAATACTGTATTTGTCCAGTTTATTTGCAAAAATAGAAACAAAAATCTGAGTTTTGAAACTTGAAAATTGATTTCTCTGTTTAATTTTAAAGAACACAGAAAATATCATTTGAGCTGTTGAAGGTCTCCTGGGATAGGAAAATGTTGGTTGAAGTTTGGGAGGTTGGGGCAGGCAAGAGTTCTTGTCAATGAGAATAATGACTTGCCCACAAGCTTGGTAGACCTGCAGAAATAAAAAGATATCATTTAGTTAAACTGACATGAACGATTATTTATTTATTAGATTTTCATGACCACCATCTTATGTGGCATAACCCTGGATACTTCACAAGCAATACTAAAACAGTAAAAACAGTAAAACAAAACAAAGCAAAAAAACTCATTCTGACCAAACTTTAGAGTTTTATTGAGCTCTAGTTTGTACAATCCCAAGGATTGTGGGAAAAGCCAGCACTTTGGAAAACAAGGAGGGCCGTCTTTCAGATCCAGATCTCAGGGGAAATCTTTCTCCAAAAATCAGGTACTTTTACCAAAGAGACGTATTGCCTAGGTCCCGCTAGATGGCAGTGATTGAGGGAATAGACCTGGAGTGCACCCACCCTGACAGATATAGTACAATGGACACAATTGGCATACAAGATGAATCTTTGTAAAGATCTCCAAGTTGTGTACCAGTTTCACCTATGGAAGTGCAACCCCAGCAAAAGTCAAAGAGGATATATCACCTGAACCAGGAAAATTTGAGAGCCACTCTGTCTTGCTAGGATTGAGTCAAGGCTGATTCTGCTTCATTCAAAACATTGCAACCTCAGGTACTGGACCTGCACCAAGACAGATTAGTTGGTCAAGGGTGGAGATGTAGAACTGGATATTATCAGTATCCTGATAATACTGCACCAGGTCCCCCCATCTGACTTATCCAGTGATCTTGTATAGATATTGGAGTACAAAGACTATTAATGAAATCTTTTTTCTTTGGAAAAAAATATTTTTCCCTTTATCATTGAATGAGAATGTTGTAAAAATGCATGAGAAATGTTCAGCCTAGTAATAAATAGAACACTTTCCGTTTGGAGCTTTATAGGTTCTGGACAGGAGCGGGACTATTTAACTGGCAGAAGGCAATAAGAAACATCGAATGTTTCTGGTAATCCACCATATATGTCAGTCACTTTCAAACTATTTCTTCATTAACTGATGCTTTATCAATCCCTTGGTCTTCATTTTATAACTTTCAAGCAGGAAACAAGTCCTTGAGAAGGTGAACCTTGGAATTCCAAGAAAATAGATATGTGAATCTGAAACAACAAAATAACAATCTTATGACACCTTAAGCATGAATCCAGCTTTGCAATTTTGTTTGGAGATCTGCTTTAGCAATCAATTTATTTTCCTCAAGAAAAATGTTTCTCAGAGTTTTCAGATTTGGAATCTGCTTTGCTCAAAGATTCGTTCTTTTAATTTTTTTTCATCCTAGAACAAAAGGACTGTTACCATGACAGTCTACAGGAGAGTGGATAACAAAGATGATTAGGGGACTGGAGGCTAACATATAAAGAATGGTTGCTGGGATTGGGTATGTCTAGTTAAATGAAAAGCAGGACTCAGGGTGACATGACAGCAGTGTTCCAATATCTCAGGGCTGCCACAGAGAAGTGGGGTGGAGGGGATCAACCTATTCTTCAAAGCATCTGAGGACAGGACAAGAAGTAATGGATGGAAACTAATCAAGGAGAGAAGCAACCTAGAACTAAGAAGAAATTTCCTGACAGTTAGAACAATTAATCAGTGGAACAATTAATTGCCTCCGGAAGTTGTAAATTCTCCAATGCTGGAAGTTTTTAAAAAGAGAGTGAACAACCATTTGTCTGAAATGGTTTTGAGTTTCCTGTTTGAGCAAGGGGGTGGACTAGACTAACTCCAAGGTCCCTTCCAATTCTGTTATTCTGTTCTGTTTGGTTCTGTTCTGCTTTATTCTATAACAAAAAGTCTTTTGTGACATTGGAACACAAACTCAATTCCTTTTGATGTCACATGGGATTATGTAACAGCAGAGTTTACGATATTGTGATGCACATTTCATCATTATGACGAAACCTTGGCTTGCTGGAGTTGCTCCTGACTGTTACTAAGACAATATTTCCAAATATAAATATGGATTATTGGTTCTTCCACATACCACTGCCATAAATTGTTTTCCTCCTGTCCACAACCTACTTTTTACTGCAGGTTGCCTATAGATATAGACTTTGTATGGCTAAGTATAATGAAATATGGGACTCATTTATACAGTGCAAAGTACAGTAAGTTTTAAAAAGCATGATAAATGTGTGTGTGTGTGAAAAGGAGCAGTACTTGGGGGTGACGTCAAAAGAAGAATCAGCCTCGAGTCTCTATGTAGTCATAAATGGACTAAGTCCAATCCCTTCTGAATTCCATTGACCCTTATCTAACATCAAGATAGTGCTAATAGTTGAATAGATTCTTGTGCATAGGCATGATTGGTAACAAATCAGTATAATTGGAATTTGTGGTCCTGGTCTTTCATGCCTAACATATTCTCTCTCTCCCCTCTCTCTCTCTCATTCTGCATAATGTTCATATTAGATATTTTAGAATTGTAATTGTTTACTCATATAATAACATATTATACTCTGTATTTAATTTTTTAAAAATTATTCACTTATTTTTTAACCATTTATGTGTTTTTCTTTATCCTCTGATTTGAACAAAACAAGTTTCTCGTCAAGTTTTATTTTCAGAATCATTTATGTACAAAGCTACCCTGTCTCCCAATATATCTGTCAAAGTGAAAAGTCTCAAGCTTGGGAGGTTTAAGTTGGCAAATTTGTCCTTTGCACAGACTGCAGGAAAGCAAAGACAAGAGGGAATGTTCTGTTCCTTTTGAGTCATCCACTTGTCAAGAGTTTTAATTTGTTGCCAACACTGTCCTTCTGCTAAAGATGAGTTTTCTGCTGCTGAAGATCCTCTTTTGCATATTTAAATATTTTGATGATATGAAGGATCAAGTACACAATCTGATGACCTTTTGAATTTTTCCAACTAACTGCAGTCACATGCAGACTTCAAAATAGAAACAGGCTTTGGTATGTATGTATGTATGTATGAGTGTGTGTTTAAAAACAATTTTTTAGAGTTGTCTTAGTGTTTATAACAGATGCTTTCTCTTTCTCAGGTGTTGCATTTTAGTAAGTCAATGAGCATTTGTCACATATGACTGATGACTCAGATGTATTTCATCTGCACCAGGCCTCAAAGCAAAAATAGCATTTTGTTACTATTCATCATGATTTTATGCTAAAAAGTTAAATAACTGTGGGCATCTCAACTACTGAGTAGCAAATACCTCCAAATATAGGACATTCTTTAAAAAACATTTCCTGGCAGAAAATATCTGTGTCAAGTTATATATTAGGTCATAGATGGATGATGATTCAAGTATATTTTTGGTATTGTGATTTGCACTCTGAAAAAAGAAAATAACATTTTTTTCCCGTGTGGAAGATACCACTAAAATTGATTAGTATTTGGAGTGATGACACCAATTTTTCTTGCTCCTGAAAATAATTATGCATGATTTTAAATTTTGATTTTAAAAGTGAAAGCATGGTTGAAGAAAAATATCACTAATCTTTTTCTCTTCTCTTCTCTTCTCTTCTCTTCTCTTCTCTTCTCTTCTCTTCTCTTCTCTTCTCTTCTCTTCTCTTCTCTCTCTCTTTTCTCTTCATAAACAAACATGTTTTTGTTTTGTCATTCATTCATTCATTCATTCAGTTCTTTCATATTTCTTTTTTTTTTAAGTCAAGTTTTTTTATTTATATATAAATATTTTGAAGACAGTATATTGTCCGGGCATTTCGTTTTACAAAAGAAGAAACAAAATAACAGATATACTGATACTAATAATGATAATACCCGTAATAATTACAACCATATTTATAATTATATTTATGATCATGTTAATTGTACTAGCATGTTTATAGTTATAAACAACATTCATATTTTACTTACCTATAACAATAATCTTTCTTCATCTAATTTCTGCCTCTTATGTCTAATCATTGATAAAACCTATGCCACATTGAATAGTACTCTGTATCTCCTTTATCTTTTACTTTCAATGTCAATCTATCCATCTCTGCACAGTCCAAAATTTTCCGAATTATGTTTTCATCTGGTGGGGTGTTCTCATTTTTCCAATATTGTGCAAAAACAATTCTCACTGCTGTTAATACATGTAGCATTAAGTATATAGTCCCTTTATCATAACTTTCTGGTATTATACCTAATAAAAATATTTAAATATTTTAAATCTATATGCTGCTTAATCATCTTTTCCAGCCATGTACTGTATTTTCATCCAACATTTTCTTGCTTTCATAAATATTTCACCACATATGATCATAAGTACCTGGAGTGTGATTACATTTCCAACATTTGGTGGACATCTTGTTAAACATTTTTGCTAGTCTTGCCGGTGGCAAATGCCACCTATAAAACATTTTATAAAGATTTTCCTTATGTGCAGTAGCCATTGTCAATTTATAATTTCTATCCCAAAATTTTTGCCATTTATCTAGTTCTATAGTATAGTCAAAGTTTTTTGCCCATACTATCATTGTTTCTTTTACTTGTTCATCTTCCATTTTAAAGCTTAGTAATGTTGTGGCCCGGCAGCAGCCAGCAGAGCTGGCAACAGATTCAGACAGTGAGGAGGTTGGGGAGGAACATGGACCAGTCCTGGAGTATGGGGAAGGCTCAGACGAGGGCTCTGCATCGGAAGCAGAGAGGGGGCCAGGGCCATCTGGTAGTTATGTGTTGTCTCTGGAGCCTCGGAATCTGACATCAGTGAGGCAGAAGAACATTGTGAGCCTGTTCCCAATGTGCGCATACGCAGAGCTACCAGAAGGCAAGAAAAATTAAGAAAAAAAAGGGTGACTCGAGGTTTGGAGGTTTGGAGATGATTGGCCCCTCCCATAAAACATAAAAGAGGAGCAAATGGACATGAGCCTTTGCAGGAAGCAATTAGTTCATATAGTCAATTCAAGCTCCGAGAAGTCTGTTTGACTCTGTGCTCTGTTTGGCCTTGCAAAACTAATTGAAAATTAGGTCTCTGGCAGCGTTTCAAGGAAGATAAAGGTGGGTGCTTATCAACATTATCCTGAAAGAGTGTATCATCTCGAGCAGACATCTGTCAGAATCTTCACAGACTGTTTGTGAATAATTACGGGCTGTGAATGACCATAATTCACAGCCGTCTCAATAAAAGAGGTTTTTTGGGACTAAGATTGTGATGTATGCTTTCTCAGGAAGCCTAGGTCAGAACAAGTAAGTAGTTATATAGTTTTCTTATCAGTTTTTCATCTGTCCCTAATAATAAGTTATCAAGTGTTGTTGGTTCTTTATAGAAACCCCATGTTTTCACATCTTTTTCATATCTCGATTGTATTTGCAGCAGGGATGAAATGCTCTGAAGTCTGCTACCTGTTCACTTCGCTACTGGTTTGCTTCGTGCGCACATGCACGGTGCATGCCAAACACACGCTTTGTGTGCGCATGCACACCTCAGGTACTACCATGCAGCACTGAAAAAGGAGGATTAAGAAGCCTTTTCTGAGTCTGCAAAAGTAAGTAGAACAGCGAGGGGGAGACAGCTGTGCCATGCAATTTAGATTCGCTAGAAAGCAGGATTTCTGAATAGCAAATATAAATCACTTGGCACAGCTGATCGTCAGAAATACTGGTTCACCCAAACTGGTAGCATTTTTTACTACCGGTTTGGGTGAACCGGTCCGAACCGGTATCATTTCACCCCTGATTTGCAGGTATGGCCACCATGCTAAATCCACCCCTTGGTTTTGTAGTTCCTGTCTTGTTTTAAGTTCCCCTTTCTCGTTTAAAATGTCTTTATAGGATACAATTTTTCCCATGTTAACAATATTTAGATTTCATATTTCTAAGCCACTCATCTCCCTGAAAGAGGGGCTCTGGGTAGTGTACAATATAATATAATTGATAAATAAAAAACATACAAAATTAATATTAAAATTAAGTTGGGAATAATACACACAGAGACACACAATCTACCTGAGAAGCCCGTTGCACATCAAAGTGCAGAATAGCTATAATGTGCAATACTTAATTTTTGAGCTTCCTTCCATGAAAGTAGAATGAGCAGTTGCACTTCCTTTGTTGCCATCCCTATGCCTCGATACCTACTCTAGAGACTTACTCAGAAAATACTGAGTTTGTGCTAGAGCAAGAAATGGAATAGAACTGGCGGATATATTCTTGGAAGAGGGAATCCTGTACCCTGAGGTGGGGGAAAGGGTTCAATCTACAAACACACTTCTATTTGTGTTGCATTTTTCAGGATATCAAAATCCTATGTTACTTTATTATCATACTGATAAAATGTTTGCCATTCTAACTTATTTTAGTAAATTGCATGCATTGCTAACTTGCCTGTGTATAATTTTTCATTCAAAAACATAGATCTGGTTTTATTTTGTTTTATCCCCACTCAAAAATTAAGACCTTATTTTGATATGACTCATTACTTTCATAGATTGGAAACACAAAAACAAAATGCAATATTTTTATTTCTTTTCTTTCCCAAAGACTTTGCATCATCTTTAGATCCTTACCAGGATTCAGTATACCAGTTGTTTATGTTCTGAAAAACAAAACAAATCTAGGATGTCAACAAAACCAGCCATGCATTTCTAGAGCAATGGATTTGCAAGATCTCTGGTATAGTATATAGCAAAACTGAATAAAGTTTACTAATAGACTATTCACTATTCACTAATAAACTATTTAATTTGATTTTAATTCTGTTTTTAAATTTTGTATGTATGGATTTTATTGTTGGCTGTTCACCGCCCTGAGTCCTTCGGGAGTAGGGCGGTATAGAAATCAAATAAAATAAATAAATAAAAATAAATAAATAGGGCCTGGTGGCTCAGCAGACTAAAAGCATTGTGATTAACACCAGCTGTCTGCAATTACTGTAAGTTCGAATCTCACCAGGCTCAAGGTTGACTCAGCCTTCCATCCTTTCTAAGGTAGGTAAAATGAGGACCCAGTTTGTGGGGGCAATAAGCTGACTTTGTATAAATATACAAAAGTATGAAGGCTATTGCTTAGAGAAAAAGAAAAGAAGCAGCATTTTTTTACAATTAGGTTTTTCAATAAGGAGGTATACATAACATCAGGGAAGTGTATATAAGAGTATTTGTAAGGACAGCTGTGTACATTGAACAAATTATATGCAAAAATAATATGTGCTAAGGAAAATGGGATTAAGAATGTATGCAGAGTCTTTTTTTTTTTAAAGAAAATGTATTAGAACACAATAGACAGGAATATAGTTTTCTGCTATCAAGGGCAGTCATGGTGGAGTGGGTTTACCAGAACCCACTGTAACAACATTGGCAAAAAGGCATTAAGAGTTGTTAACCTAATCTTGCATAGCTTCTTCTCTGGTAATATTGTACTGCTAATTAGAGCATACAAAACATTTGCTAGACCAATTCTCAAATACAGCTCATCTGTCTGGAACCTGCACTGCATAGCGGACATTAATATAATTGAACGAGTTCAGAGATATTTCACAAAAAGCATCCTCCACTTCTCTGCTCGCAACAGAATACTTTATGCCACCAGGCTTGAAATTTTGGGCTTAGACAACTTAGAACTATGCTGTCTTTGATCCAACCTAAGTATAGTACATAAAATTATCTGCTACAATGTCCTACCTGTCAATGGCTACTTCAGCTTCAACCACAACAATACATGAGCACACAATAGATACAAACGTAAGGTAAACCACTCCAAACTCAATTGCAGAAAATATGACTTCAGCAACAGAGTGGTCAATGCCTGGAATGCACTACCTGACTGCGGTTTCTTCTCCAAACCTCCACAACTTTAACCTTAGACTGTCTACTGTAGACCTCACCCCTTCCTAAGAGGTCTGTAAGGGGCGTGCATAAGTGCATCAACGTGCCTACCGTCCCTGTCCTAATGTTCCCTTTAATTGCATTCATTTCATGTATTCATAATAATACTAATACTAAACATAATAATAATGTTTATACTTATATCTGTTATCTTATACATGCTTGACAAAAATAAATAAATAAATAAATAAAAATTATACATTCTTAAATAAAATGAGCATATTACAGGAGTTCTGCAAATAAACAATTTAAAAATAGAGGAATCCTTTTTAGCTAATGCAGTGCTAAGAGTTCTGCTTATAACAAGAGTTTGTTTTTATTTTGTTTTCCCCATTAGCCAAGCTCTATCTTCAATTGCACATACAGTAACTGGCTAATAACTCCTGCACTCTCTTTGAACACATTTCAATTGTTTTTACCCTCTCAAATCAAGACAGAATGCAAACATATTGCTGTAGGCAACTAGCATGGAATAAAGCTCTCAACATGATAAAAAGGTGGAGTCACAAAGAGAAAGTTTATACCAGTCTCCTGCTCCGACAGAATTGTCAACATATTTTAGCATCATCCAAAGTAAGAGGACTAAGCTTTGCTCACCTTCCGGGTCATTGCTTAGTAACATCAAGAAAATCAAAGCCAGAGCATTATAATCTAAAAACAAAACAAAAACACTCTTCCTCTAATTCTATTCTTGCCTTGTATTTGTAAATGAAATGAATGAAATCTGAAGAGTTTTCTGCAACGAATACTTATTTATGCTTTGGAAGTGAACTTACCACCAGCAGAGCAATCCATTTTCTGGTGGTTGATGACAAGAGGATAATTTCATTTTTCCTAGTACAACTAGTTCAGGGGTGAAATTCACTTACCTTTGCTACCGGTTTGCAAATATGAGCGCACGTCTCCTCCACACATGCACAGAGCCTTCTGTGCATGCGCAGAGGATCAAAAACGGGATATGATGATGTCCAGATGGGTGGGCAGAGCCTCCTGCCACCGGCACCACCGGTTCACCCCAGCTGGATAGAACTGGCTGAATTTCACCCCTGAACTAGCTAAGTGGAAGCTAGATAATTAGATCATCATTAATTAATTAATTAATTATAATATAGCTAGATAAATTATATTACCAGATAAAAATAAAAGCTCAGATAAAACATAGCACTGTTTTCTCAAGGGAAGGAATCCAGTCATAGGGATTTGGGCATTCACTATACTTATACAAATGAAGACAAATATACCTGTCCTAGAATAATGTTGCAGGATCCAATCTGAGTCTGAAACAGGGTCAGAGTTTTAGTCTTCTAAGTTTTCAGACTTGTGCTGGAGTTCATTTTCAGAGAACGTCTTTCTCTCTAGAATGTGTGCACTGTGCATACATTCTGGAGAGTGTGCACACATTCTGGAGACAAAGAAGTTCTGTGAAGATGGGCTCCAGCACGAGTCCAAAAACTTGGAAGACCAAAACTCTGGTCCCAGTGACTGACTCAAGTTAGATTCTTCAATATATTTGTAGTTGAGGCTTAGCCTTGCTAAAATTGACTTGTCAATAAAGTGCACATTGCAGAAACTTAATGATTAATATGGTACATTAACATAAATGCAATTTTGTTTTTGTTGCCTGCAAAATTTTCAGCTCACTGCAATATGAGATTGATCCTTGGTATAATGAATAATGGCAATTATTTCATTCTTAATATGTTAATAGCACTGTTTGTTTATACACATGTATTAAAATAACACAATTGGCTGGGTTGGAGCTATTTTTATATTTTTATTTATAAAAATAAATAAACCATATGTTATAACTCTGGCCAGTATATATTAATAAAAACTGAAGACAATCAGAATCCAAATTTTTACACAAATCTATCTTGTGCTCTAGTTGTACCCATTTCTGGACTGGGAGACCTGTTCATAGTCACTTGTACCTTAGTCACTTCAAGGCTGGATTACCGAAACACATTCTATATGGGTTTGCTCTTGAAAAGGGGAGCCTGTTTGGTGTAGTGGTTAAGGCAGCAGGTTAGAAACCAGGGGACTGAATTCTAGGCCTCCCTGAGACATGAAAGTCAACTAGCTGACTGTGGGCAAGTCATTCTCTCTCAACTCACCCCACAGGGTTGTTTTTTTTGGGAAATGAGCCTGATAGTACAGTGGACTAAAGCACTGTTATTAACATCTGCTGCCTGCAATTACTGCAAGTTCAAATCTCACCAGGCTCAAGGTTGACTCAGCCTTCCATCCTTTCAAAGGTAGGTAAAATGAGGACCCAGATTGTGGGGGCAATAAGCTGACTTTGTATAAATATACAAAAGTATGAAGGCTATTGCTTAATGCATTGTAAGTTGCCCTGAGTCTCTGGAGAAGGGTGGCATATAAATTAAAGCAAAAAAAAAAAAAAAAAAAAATAGGAGGGAAGAGTGTTAGGGTTTTTTCCCCCCCACAATCTTGAATTATTTATTTAAAAAATAATAAAAGCAAAAAAAAAAATTAAAATCTTTTTTAAAAAATCACTTAGAAGGGTCCAGAATGCAATAGGAATGCAGTTTTGAGTATATCAAGGTTGGCCTATGTAACACCATTAATAGTGCAAGCTGCAATGGCTCCCACTGTAATGCAGTTCAAGTGCTGAATACCACCTTAAAATCTTGCATGTTACAAGGCCAAGTTACTTGCACAACTGCTTATCTCTGCCTATCTCACCAGATCTGTTAGTGGATGCATGTTTTATGTCCCCTCTATTCAATGGCGTTATCTTGTGGGAATTAGGAGATGTTCCTTCCTTATTTAACACTTCTCTGCCCTATTAAACAGCGTCTTCTCTGAGATCTAGAGAGCTCCAATTTTCAAGGCCTTCCAGAAGGTTGTTAACACTTGGCTTTTCCCAAGGCACTGGGCCATGATGTTAGATGAGTCCAATATAGGGATAGTGTAGTTTAGTTGATGGCATGGCCCATTAGTTATTGCATTATCATTATTTTAAATTTGTTTTCCGCTTGATCGATAGGGATAGCATTGCATTTGTATATTGTTCTTAGCTGCTCAGAGTCCTTATATAAATTGGGAAGTCATATCCATTTTATAAATAATAAACAAACAAACACACAAACAAACAAATAAATAAATAAATGCCATAGCAAGCACAGTTGTTATATGTATAGCATAAGTTGCAAATAAAAAAATATATTCCTTCTCCAAATAGAATATGTTCAATTACTATCCTGGCACAATCCGTGGGAAAAAAGCCAGGTCTTCATACCTCTGTAAAAGGTTCACAGGGTTTGGGGATCCGACACCATGGGAGAGCTTTTTCCAAAACACAGGTGCAGCAGCAGAAAAGAAATGTTTCTAGAGTCCCATGAGTTGACATTGCCAGTTCCTCTATAATTGCTCTCTAACTGCATAGGCTTATAGGCTTATATTAGTGAGGATGGAATAATTTGGCCCATCAAATTGTCCATCATTTAGTTCCATATTTTTCCCGAATCTTCCATTTCATGGTGACAGTGAGTGCAGGGAGAGCAAATGGTGAAATACGCATGATGAGATCATCACACAAATACCATAATTTGTGTACTTGCATCTTCATGATGACATTACCATATGTATGTTGTCAGTTTGCCATTATTATGATTTGCGATGGTTATCACCATTTAGTTCTAGTGTAATCTGAAAATAAGGAGAACAGAATACTATTTCCTTTCTCTCATGTACATATAATTTGCAAACAACTCTATTATATTATTATAATGATATTATTACAGCCTCTGTTTTCTACCTCTTTTCCAGTTCTACAGTGTTCATTTTGACTAAGGCTATTGCAGTCTCAGAATAAATTGATATTAAACCATTCTGATATTGGCTGATTAATTTCAGCATTAATAACTCCCAGAATGGAATTTATCTTTTTCCCAGGAGCCAGACATTCTGCTGACATTTTCATTGAGCTACTCATTAAAATATCAAGGTCCCTTTGCCCATTCAGTTCCGGTCATTATATTTTGGAAGATCGTTGCTTTTTATGCTTTTTTCCCCCCTTTCTTTCTCTGCTCAATATGTACCATTTCACTCTTACAGGTAATTGCATTTGCACTTTGATGTATTTACCTGGATTTAGAACCATGTAAGCATGTAAAGTTCCCATGTGGTCAGGACAGCGCTGCATCCAAGGTAAAGCTGCTCTGTTGAAGTTTCTTTTAACGTGATACGTAATGGAATTCAACATTTGGGGCTTGTTAACAACGTGACCCAGATTGTGTTTCAATACAGAAATACATTACATGAAAGTAATAATGAATAGGGTTTAAATATCCAGTTAAACATTCTCCTTCTCACCTCCTCAACTCCCCATTAACCCAAGACCAATTGGTCAACATTCTAACACCGATCATATGTGAACAACTAAATGAGATGCATTGGTTGTGATTACTCTGCTTGTATCTAATTATACAGCAGATATAAAGTGAGAAAAAAATGCACACGGGTTTCCAAAGGGAATTAAAAACAACTTTAAGGGCAAGTAAAGAGAATTTAAATTATGTCTAAAATTTCTCCTGTTGCTACTTAGCACTAAATTAATTAAAACCACCATAACCATAAAAAAATAATACAATAGATAAAATCTTTTATTGCCTTATAGAATGGGCTCCATTAAAATCTGAACATTTATTATGCAGTAATTTTTGCAGCATACTTATGTTTTGAGCGGATAAAGACATAGAATGACTGGGCAATATAGTGGCCAGTCTCTCATCTCTTGCACAACTCCTGAAGCAGTTCAGATGAAATATTAACCAGCTCCAGAGCTATATATCTTGCAAACAGAAGACTTTTTTTTTTCACTGAGCTCCCATTTCATCAAATTTACTAGTGCCCATTTTTCACTTATCAAAACCCATGCAAAAAAAACCAATAGCCAGGTTTATATAACATGCTAGGGTGGGCTCAAAGTATTGTGAGAAAAGTTCTAACCTTCCAAAAACCACTTAAGAATTGACTTTTTCCCTAAGTAGTGGGATAGGATGACATAGATGAAAAGATTTAGTGGTGGACTGATTATGAAAGCTTAACTTTTTAAAGTTTGTTTTATGTTTTAATGTTTTAAATAAATAAATGCTGCTTTATTATTGATGTTGCTTTTACTGTTGGTTGGAAGCCTCATAGAGTCCAATATAAGATGTATGTATCAGTGGTGGGTTTCAAATTTCTTTACTACCGGGTTCTGTAGATGTGGCTTGGTGAGCATGGCATGGGCTTGGTGGGCGTGGCAGGGGAAGGATACTGTAAAATCTCCATTCCCTCCCCAATCCAGGGGAAGGTTACTGCAAAATCCCCATTTCTTCCCAATCAGCTGGGACTTGGGAAGCAGAGAATATATGGGACAAGGCCAGTCAGAATTTTTACTACAGGTTCTCCGAACTACTCAAAATTTCCGCTATCGGTTCTCCAGAACTGGTCAGAACCTGCTGAAACCCACCTCTGGTATGTATGTATGTGTGTGAGGGTTTGTGTGTGTGTGTGTGTGTCTATGTGTATATTTGTGTGTGTGTGTGTGTGTGTGTGTGTGTGTGTTTAAAATAAATAAAATGAATACAATTTCCCCAAATTTATTTGTTTAGTGTAAGGTCCTTTAAAGTAATAGTGACACTTGGCAAATGTATTGTGTTGCTTCATTTCCCTGATGTTAATCATATATAACTATGAAAGCTTGTCAAATATCACTTGTTTGTCGTTTGATTTCTGGTGTGGATGTACAACTACGCTATGCAACTAAAGATTCTTCAGTTTTTCTATTGCATTCAATGCATTTATTCTCCCTACACTATCTTTGTTTGTGGCAAATTTTCGGTCTGCTCTTTCAATCTAACTAGATAGAGACATCCTCAGGATGACCAGATGATTATCACTTTCTAAACTTGGTTCCACTAGATTACCCAGAAAATTATCACATTATGGGGTACAAACCAAAATGTTACAATATATGTCCAGCGTTCTCCCCAGAGGGTAGATTTGGCCAATCTGTTACTTTTCAATGCACCATTAAGAATGCAAGGATTTTCACACAAAGATTTGTGAAATTATAAACTCTATTTTTTTGCCTCCCTTGGATGGCAGGGTTCTGCTCATTCATGCAGAGAACAGTTATATTTTTTTATTTTTGAAAAAGAACAGAGTCATTTGGACATAAATGTGCATTCAGATTGCTTCCAATCATGGTTATTGCAAAAGGGTAATGCGAGGAACAATCCGCTATATAGGTTTCTATATATCCTCATTGTGCTTTAATTTAGTTAGAGTGCATTGAGCTGAAGGAAGGCAGGAATCGTCAGCCAAAATATCAGCCGAATCTAGAGAGTTCAACATTGCTAAAACATAATCTGTATTTGTTTTATAGATATTGATATAGTTTGCCTTGCGGGTCACAAAGCATTTTGGGCAACAAGATGATTATTGTAGCTCTGATCTGAATCACTTGCCATTTTCTACTATTTTGAAAATACCATTAGTTTGTTTAACTTAAAACTGAACACATAATACAGGATCAGGTTCCCACAGCCCATCCTGGTATGGTTTGTCCCAGTGGTGGGTTTCTACCGGATCACCCCATTTTGGGCAAACCGGTAGTGGCAGCAGTAGGAGACTCCGCCCACCCACCTGGACATCATCATGGATGTTCTGTGTATGCGCAGAAGGTTCTGTGCTTGTGCAGAAGTGCTGCGCATGAGCGAAGCAAGCGTGCACGCTCCCAATTCCAAACCAGTAGAAAAGGTAAGTGGAACCCACTACTGGTTTGTCCCAAGTATTTACTTTCCAAGTGCAAACATCAACTGTGGATGCTAAAATTAATTAATATGGTTTGACAAGAAGCTTTGAAAGCAGTTTTTTTATATATAATATTTGGAAGTGTTCAACTTCAGATTTTGTTAGTATTAGATTTTAATACTTTGATTTGGGGGTGGATGATTCAGTTCCACCCACTTTGTGTTATACAGCCTCAAATATACCACATGAAAACAAAGAGTAATCCTTAGTCTGTAAAAAGTTTAGTCACTATTGTTTTAAGGAGAGTCTTAATTTTCTGTCTAATGTATAAATAAAGCTACTTCTAACAGCTTTGGGTAATAAATAAATCATCAGAGAATGACAACTCACATTGCCACTTCTGTTCTCTTAGGTATAGTTTCATTTGGACAGATTAAGCCAGTAAAATTTTTGAGAATTGTTTTCAAGATTGGCTCTCTTAATTACACAGCATCAATTAACTCTCATCAAAGTCAAATTGGTTAAACCTACACAGATATATAGATGTTTTCGTGAATTTTGCTATTTCATCAACTCCTATAAGCATACAAATACATTTTAGTGAATTATTGGTTTTCATAACTGTTACTTCTTTAAGAAGGAAGGGTAGAATTAATATATTAAAAAACAGTTGTTTTTTTTAATCTGGTGAATTTCAAAGAAGCTCTTTGATTTGCTGAACATAAAACAAAAGCCAAAAAAATTATCCTCATTCATGAGAGTCATATAGCCTATTCCTTTAGACATTTTCAAAGCTTGTGCACATATTTAAATGTCAGAACATTCTGGAACTGGATCCATAATCTTGCAATGCCTACAGCTTGCACTTGAAAAGTTTTTATTAACACTTCAGTCTCTTCTACACAAACAAAGGCAATCAATCAGATTATTCAGTCACAGTTTGCCCCTGGCAGACAACAATCTCCAAGCTAGCTAAGAAATAGGAATGCATACAACAGTGCTAAAGAAAATGTGATTTTTACTGAACAAAACAAAACAAAGGCAAAAACCTAACACATTACCACAAAGAAAATAATCCTCTATTACATTTATATTAACACATTTTGCCACATTTTGTGATGGGTGTGATCACTGTAATGTTTTGAAAAGCCCTTTCCTATTTTCTTTTATTATAGAACCAAGAGGTGAATCAGTTTTTTGTATGAATTAGAATTAGAATAGAATAGAGCTGGAAGGAACCTTGGAGATCTTCTAGTCCATCCCCCTGCCCAAGCAGGAGAACCTATACCAGTGTTGGCAAACCTTTTAGGTACAGAGTGTCCAAATCGGAAGGCCCGTGTGTGCGCCAGAGCACCAGAAACCCGAAGACCAGCTGGCCGGCACGCATGTGCATCTCGGAAACCCGACAACCAGCTGGCTGAGCTGGGGTGACAGCTCGCATGCCCACAGAGAGGGCTCTGTCTGACACCTCTGGCACATGTTCCATAGGTTCATCATCATGAACCTATACAATCTCAGAAAAGTGACTGTCCAGTCTCTTCTTAAAAACCTCCAGTGATGGAGCACCCACGATTTCTGAAGGCAAGCTGTTCCACTGGTTAATTCTCTTTACTGTTAGGAAAATTCTCCTTAATTCCAGGTTGCTTCTCTGAATGTATGAATGTAGAGATTAAGCACAATTAAGGTCTTCTTGTGCTCAATATTACAGCAAAGTGGACTTTGTTTTGGAATCTAATGTTATTGAAAAGCACAGGTGGCTGTTTTGTCCACTGATAAGGACAGGGTATGTGGAAAGGAGGGCTGAAGACAAAAGAGATTTGAGCCTGCCCAGGTAAAGTTTAATAAAGCAGCCAACTGAATAGGCTACTCCAGAAACAATGCTGCATTTCTAAACAAAGAATGAGATAGAACTCCCTCAAACTCCACTCACAAAAGTCACACATATACAAAGTAAATAATTTCTTCTTGTGAGTGATCAGGCTGGTAAAGCATACAGCTCTTTCACTTCCAACATTTTTTTTTTACTTTTGTCCAGTATTTACCCACCTGAAGTAGTAAACTCATTTTTTTCTAATGTTAGATACAGCCTTGAAGTTGAAATATCAGAAAGACAACTGGGTATGTGGGATTGGACTGGACTAAAAAAATCTTCAGTAAAACAATGAAACTGATTAACAGTACATAAATGTTCTGGGAAGCCATGGAATGTAACATTATACTAGCTAAGATTGCAAGATCCTCCTTGTGACTGTTTCTTTCTTTTTTCAGGAGGAGGAAGCTGTCTTAAATGTGATTGTAAACATTAAAGAACTGCTAACAGAGGAGATAAAAGCAATGGAAACAGGAGTGTTTATTAGAAAGGAGTGTTTATTTCATCCTGGGGTTCAAAACACAACAGAAAAAAAAATGGGGCATAGCTACATACTAGATTTCAGTATAGCCAGTTTCATAGCCATTTCAATTTTATAGAAATACCAGAAAGGATCCCATGGAAAGAAATTTCATATCAAAGGGAGCACAGGAAAGTTGGGAACTTCTAAAAATAAGATATTTTTTTGTATTTAGTATTTTAAGAAGTACGATTGCCTGATTTTGCAATGAGGAAAAATGGGAGGAGCATAGAAACCCATGTGGATGTATCAATGGAAGTTAAAAGAGAGATGTATTAAAAATGAAAGATAGGCATAATCAACAAGGAAACATATCAGTTGGTGGTTAGTATATACAGAAAGAAACTTTGGAATAATAAACCTCAAAAGAAACTGTTATAAGGAAGCTAAAAGTAATGAAAGCTATGTCAGTAGTAAAAGTAAAGATTTCCCTATCTAATTGTGTCGGACTCTAGGGTATGGTGCTCATCTTTGAGAAATATGGAGAATATGTGTAGTACCAGAGGACTAAAGAAGTATAAATGTTTTCCAGACAATTTAACATTGATATTAGGCAAGCTTATGGGACAAATTATTGATTAGTGAGCATTTAGAAAAGAACATATTCTTGGCTTTAACCAGAACAAGTTAACAAGAATAAATCATATCAAATCAATCAGATTCCTTTTTATTGGTAGTGACTAATATAACTGACCATTGAAATATGGTGGATATAGTGTGTCTTGATGTTAGCCAAGCAACTGACATAGTTTCCCATGGGATTTAGTAGCCAAGATGGCAAAATATGGGGTGGCCTATACTAGATGTACACAGAAGTTAATCAACCATAACAAATGAATGCACATCAATGTCTCTATATTAAGCCAAAAGGAAGTGTTAGATGATATATTAAAATTCTATCATTTTGGTTCTGGTGCTGATCAAAATATTCATAATTGATTTTAATAAGATATAGGGGAGGGGGCAGAACTGTTAAGTTGTTCCAGAAGACAAGACAAAATCAGTGGGTTTAAATTACAAGGAAGTCTTTTTATCTGGATATCAGAAAACAAAATCCCAATAATGTGGAATAATGGAACCACCTGCCTTGAGATGGAATGTAATCTGGAAGTGCTCAAAAACTGAATGGTTATTTCTTTGAGAAAATATAACACATACTGGATTCCTAGTATACTAGACAGGCAGAACATAATCACCAAGATTTCTTCCAATCCTTAAAATCTATGATTCCATGTTTATTCCAAACTTTGGAATCATAGACTTTAAGGATTGGAAGAAATCTTGGTGATTCAATGGATATAATACTTCAGATCTATTTCACATTTCTTTTCGCTTGGAGCATGCAATGATAAAGCCAACTTTACTGATATTCTATGTAAAGCTAGAAAGAGAGGTCTGAAATACATGCACAAGAATGATCTGATAGCTTTTTCTTTTACTTTAGATGGTTGGTAAGATGAGCTTCCAACTTTTGTTTTTTCAGATAAAGCTTTCCTATACAAACAGCCTTTTTCTCACTAAAGCTTTTTTCCCCCAATTTGAAATCATTTTTACTGACTTAGTTTAGCATCAGCATTCAGCTTCTGAGAGCTTTTTACTTCAGTTTATTTTCTTTTTTAAAAAAATGCTTCTAACTCAGCAGCTACAGTTTATGTTAAGTCAACTTTTATGAGCCACTTTTTTTCACCTTCCTCAATTTGCTCTACTTTCAGGGACTAGACACTAACGTCCAATGCATTATTTAAATCCACCTCACCCTTGAAGCATTTTGATAGAATCTTTAAAATAGCATTATTCTGAGTGATGGTTTTCATCTTCTAGGTTTGTTTATTTAAATAAAATGTTTCCACAGTAACTGGCATTTTTTAAATGAAAGGCAATCCAGCAAGTATATGACAGCCTTCTTGAATATTTTTGCAATAACTTTGGGCACTTTTTATTAGCTTATTGGCATTTATGGCTTTTGGTGGGGTATGAATAAGACTATGCAGTCTTTTTCCCCTTGAAATCTCCTTGAAAGGATATTGAAAATTAATGAAAATATTGCTGAACAAAGACAGCTATCAGAATCTTAGAGTAAAGACTACATTCTTATTTTGACAAATGGTATGCATATTGATGAACATTATTACACTGTCACTTTGGAACTGATTTTGCACTGATAAAAAGGTAGAAAGAAATTATTTTTGTGATGGTTAACTGATGGCATGTATCACTGTTTACATTTATTGTTCTTCTATATCCTTACAAAGATCAAATCAGAGCAATGGCATTCACGGTTTGTGTGTGTGTGTGTGTGTGTATGGTGTGTATTTGTGCATGTATTTGTGTCCAAAATATAAACTGTGTATATCTATGCTATTTGGAATTTTTTTATTTCCCCCATAGGGCCTCCTATGTGGCCCAGAGTCACCTTATCAGTCAGACTGGCAGTATACAAATTTAATTAATAAATTAATATAAATAAAAATGTGGAACCCTCACCCACACGACATCATAAAAAGATATAAAGTGCAGTGTACTGGTAACAGAATTATGTTTTTCAGTGGTCAAAACTGTTACTACATCTTGTGGTAGCTGTTGTGACCAAGGCCCAAGTAGTGATTACCAAACACAATTCAGTCCTCAACAAACTTATTTTATTAAAACAACTGAGAATTAATTCATTCTCAGCTTAGTCCAAAACAAAATTCTTAAAACCCAGTCCGTTGGCCTTATCACCAAACTTTGATGTCTTTGGCAACCAACCAAAGGCTTTTTTTGGCAAAACCCCCACAAAGTTCAAGTGACACTGACAAGAAGCACAGGAATCAACATTGCTTTTCTACAAAGAACCCAACGGCTCATTGCTGCTCTTTTGAGCCTAATGGGAGTGGCCAATCATCTTCTGGCCTTACTCCCAAGTTGTCCTTTTTTCTTGGCCTTACTCCCAAGTTGTCCTTTGTTCTTGCCTTCTGGCAGTTCTTCACATGCGTGCACTAGGAACAGGCTCCTCCTGTTCCTCTGCCTCTCTGCTGTCCACCTCTGGAAGCTCCGGAGTCCGCGCATCACTCCCATTTGGCCCTGGCTCCATCTCTGCCTCTGATGCAGAGCCCTCGTCCGGGCCTTCCCCTGACTCCAGGACTGGCCCTTTGTCCTCCCCAGCCTCCTCACTGTCTGACTCTGTTGCCAGGTCCGCAGGCTGCTGGCGGACCACAACAGTAGCTTGTTCCATAAAGTACTATCGTAGAAGGTCCTCCATCCTGTTCATACCAAATATCCCACCATTCTTTTGATTGCTGGAATTTCTCTAGCATTGGGAAAGGAAAAAAAAAAAACATCAGAAATGAAATATATATTTCAGAGGTTTCCATTTAAGATAGCGATGTGAGAAGCTGAGCCTTGAGATAGCTCCTCCGAGACTAAATTTCAACTTTATTCAATTATTGTTATTCTAGCCAACTTTGTGTCAAAGGGCATGATTAAAAGTTCCTTCAGTAAGAAGAGTGTTAAGACAGACAGTCAAACTTGACCTCAGATGAAAACGTCACTGCAATAAATATTATTGTGCTCTTGAAAAATGCCAATTAAAGGCTAAGAAGCATCTGAGAAAAACATCTCACTGTTAAAGCATATGAGGTTTATCTTTTGGAGGCATGGGGGCAATGTGATTTGCTTGTCAAAGCATTTCAAGTGCTGCCATAATCTCAAATGACCCTTCCAGTAGCTGAAAGAGGCTTCAGCATGTGGACAGCTCCCAATGAAGGCTAGAAGCATAGATCATGGCAGTGGAGAATGCCTCAAAGCAATGAATGTGATTGTTTTCAGATGTGAGCATTTTGTTTTGCACAAATAAAGCAGCCATTTGAAGCCTGTTTTATATGAACATAGTTGTCAACTTCTTGTGTCCTCTCTTTCTTGGTGTTTTATTTCAAAGAAATGTGTTTAGTATCGGGACAACAGAAGTCATTTGCATGTGATTTATTTACCATGAATAACTTTTGATACCATAGCATTTTACAGATTTCTCTAGTTTTCTTGTAAAGTCATTGAAGTTGGTGGTGGATGTCATCATATTTTGTGGAAGTGAATAGCACAAATACCAGTGTATGTTTAATTCCCATGGGATGTTAGTTAGTTTACTAGCCATTAAAGCAAGAGACAGAATTGGTAGACTCATCCCCATGTCAATTTAGGTTCTGTTTCTCCAATCTTCATGAAAATGTCAAAACTAAAGTATAGCCCTATTCAAAGTATAGTCCTATTCACCTGTGGAACTAAGTATATGATAGACCAAAGGAGGAAGCTCCACCTCTCAGTACAGGCTTGTGTCAGCCACATCTTTTTCCAATAAAAAAATCAGGAAAAAAAATCCAGAAGGGAGTGCTTCTAGAGGGTTGTTTGTTTGTTTGTTTGTTTATTATTGTTTTTCCCCATTTTTATTATTTTTTCATAAATAACTTAAGGTGGCAAACATATTTAATACTCCTTCTTCCTCCTATTTTTCCTCAACAACAACCCTGTTAGGTGGTTGGACTGAGAAAGACTCACTGGCCCAAAGTCACCCAGCCAGTTTTTAGGGCCTAAAGTGGGACTAGAACCTTTGATCTCCTGGTTCCCAAGTGTTAACCTAGTACTCTAACCACTAGACCAAACTGTACACATTATGAAAAGTAAACATAATTTACTCATCCCATTGAAGTAGGCATGCCAAAACTAGCATACGTTGATTATTTGAAAGTTCGATATAAGATGGGCAACTATTTAAATAAATAAGTAAAGAAACAATATCCTGACAAAACTAATCAGTATTTAAGTTGGTTAATACTTGTCAACCTTACTAAGAAATCAACTCCACATGAAGGCTGAAACTAATTTTATGGAGACTGGGTATATAATAAAAATCTTGCAAGTGTCAGTGTGCTGTATCTCCTTCTTCTTATACTTCAATGTTATCTCATTATTCATAACTTAAAACCTATTGTAGCCCCTTTTGCCTAGGTAATGGTTCAATCAATCAATCAAGGTCTTGCATATCTCTGTTAAGGTCATCTTTCTTACTCTCCCTACAACTTGAATGAGTGATCACCAAGAAATGTATTGTCTTGGACTGAACTAGGAAGTAAAAAAGAAAAAAGAAAATCCTAGAAAAAGGTAATAGAATACTATTTCCATACTGTTACCAAGAAAGCAACAAGGAAGTGCCCATTAAGTCACCTTGATCTAATTTCTTTTGCCTATCTAGATCAATTTTACCAATATTAGCATTATATCAAAAAAATATCCTGCATTTTTCTACTATTTTATTAAAGAATTTGATATCTGATTTTCTGAACAGAAGAGAATTTTGAGAAAGTTTTTCTGAATTAACTGTAATGTTCTTATATTTATTTAGTTAGAAGTAGGCCAAATGGCCTGTGTTTTATTCCACTATAATCTTTTCAAAGGCCTGTAGCTTCACCAAATCTTTATTAAATCCTAAGAGAAAACATGATGTTGAAACTCTTGCTTGAAGCTTTTCTAGACCAAGAACTATGGACAACTAGAGATGCTGCGGAAAGCTGGAGGGATGTACAGTATAAAACAACCATACCAGGGTTACCGCCCACATCACTTACAAGAAGAAAATAAAGAATATACAAATATAATTGAAATAAATCCTAAACCGGGTGAGAATCAGGTGAAAGAAGAGGCATCTCTTTTGAGAAATTGAAAGAAGATTCAAAGCTTATTTAAAATCAACTACTGACCATAGCTGTAATACAGGACTTGCAGGACTAGAGTGCTTCTTCCATTTTAGTACTGCATTTAAAATGTTACATGTACACATCATCTTTTTAAAATCTAAATCTCTGTACTATCAGGTGGGTTGTGTGAATGAAAAGTGATTTTTTTAATGAAAAAAAATTGAAAATCCACATACTCTGTTCTATGATTACTAATAATTACTCATTGCAAATTGCCTTGAAAATATTGCTATATGAATATATTCACAATCGCATACAGATTTCAGAGGTGTGAATTAGAGAAACTCGTGCAAATATTCCTTTTCCAAACTTAATCCAGTTGTAAATCCAATTGATCTGAGTGAAGGACTCACCCCAACCTATTTTCAATATGAAACCTACATATGTCCATATATTAGATTTCCAGGAGTGAATGAAATTCCTGAATGGTAGTATTAGCAATCTGAATCAGAAGTTTAATGAGTCTATGGAATACTTTACTAGCAAAATTTAGAAATGTTTCTCAAACTCTGCAAAAATATACTTTAATGCGCATTTCTTCTTCAGAAAGAGCAGGAGGGATGGCACATTTCATATCATTTAGCAGCTCTCATATTGTCCTCAATATAGAGCTTACTGGTCCATTTAGTCTTTTGACCTATGTAACATCTGGCACTTATAGATTGTGTTCCTAGTGGCCAAGCATTGGGTTAATTATTTGATCTTTTTAATCCTTTTTCAGAGCCCTGACTGGAAGTAAGATAGAAGGAAAAAGTAGAGTGCCTAACACTGTGATTATATTTTTTGTGAAAGGAAGGGGGGAAGAAGGAAGGAAGGAAGGAAGGAAGGAAGGAAGGAAGGAAGGAAGGAAGGAAGGAAGGAAGGAAGTTGGTTTTAAGTTGCTATAATAATCGACTAGTACAATAATTTTCTAATGCAATTCAATAGAAAAAGAACTGCTTTTGACAAAAAGATTGTAAAATATAAACAAGGTATTCCAACTGCTGGCATCAGAATGGATTGTGCATTTGCTTTATGTGGCATGAAAGGGTTCCACAAACTATTCCTTAAGAGCATGGCCTCACAATGTAGGCTTCAAGTTGTCATCAGCCTGCTGGCGAACCAAGGAAAAACTAAAGTTTTTCAAGAGTAAAATAGTGCTTCCCTGGTAAAAGCACAAGATTTTCTTTACACTATATTCTAGGACACATGGAAGAGAGAATTGAGAGTTCAGTTCAGGACTACTGTGAAATGTATCTACCATCTAGTTCAGAGGTGGGTTTCAGCAGGTTCTGATCAGTTCTGGAAAAATGGTAGTGGAAATTTTGAGTAGTTTGGAGAACCGGTAGTAAAAATTCTGACTGGCCCCACCCCCATCTATTCTCTGCTTTCCAAATCCCAGCTGATCAGGAGGAAATGGGGATTTTGCAGTAACCTTCTCCTGGATTGGAGAGGAAATGGAGATTTTACAGTATCCTTCCCCTGCCATGCCTACCATGCCATGCCATGCCACGCCCACCAAACCACACCCACAAAACCGGTAGTAAAAAAATTTGAAACCCACCACTGATCTAGTTGTTGACTTTTCCAATTTGTGACCATTTTATCTGTGGCTACGAAATAAATAGAACGCCTCACTTAAATAGCCTGTATCTTTCTTTTGGATAGTTGGTGTGTGAGATGGACATGATCTTGTGTATGGAAAACAAGGAACCCATCCGTAATTGTCCTGAAAGTACCCCACATTAGCAAGTGTAATCAGGTCTTCAATCAATTGAGTTAAGGAGGACCACGTATTTATTTTTCCAATGTTGCAGTATCAGTGTTTTATCTATAATAAGAGCACAGAGAATCCACTTATGTTGTTCGGTTCTCAAATGTATTAGATACATTATTCAAGACAATGTTTTTCTCTGAAAATTTAGTTTTTGTCAGCCAGTCACATTTATATAGTCCGCTACTTTCTCTCAAATTTTTGTAGATATAGAAATATTGTAAACGCCTATATTTTAAAGAAGCATTGCCCTTATTACATTATCAAGAAAATGCTGAAAATTATATCTGTATAAGAAATCCTTTTCTATACAGATATAATTGTGTCTGTCTAAATTGTAAATATTTTCTGTTCAATAAGTCATAGTTTAAAGTCCATTGACACTCCTGCTATAGAAGTTAAGACCCTCTCCCATTGTCTAGGCACTATAAGACACTCTAATTCTTTATTCCATTCATCTCTTAACATCTGTATATCAAATTGATTTATTGATAATAAATATCTATAGATAGAAGATTTTTTTGCTTTAGGGTTTAGTTTAAAGGTTTAGTTTTAAAGTTTTAAATCCAATTGTTTTAGTACCTTGGGGGTCCCAAAAGCTGAAAATGCTGCTAATCCATGCAGTGTTGCTAACAACTGCTGTAAGTGTAAATATTGCCACTGAGTAACATCTGATAGATGATTTTGTCTTTCAGCACAGCATATGATAAAAACAATCCTCCTCTTCATTTATCAATTGATCCAAAATCAATATCTCTGCTTTCATCCAATTTTTCCATATCATCATCTTTTTTTCCTATTTTTATTGTTTATCCTCATAAAGTCAGTTTAGAATGGGGGAAAAAGATCAAATCTGTTTTTATTAGATATCATATTCCATAGCTTTCTAACTCATACAATTGTTTCCAGAGATACTAGTGTTTTATTGTATTTAAATCCATTAATTATTTATCCAACTAAGGGTGCTGTATATATATATATATATATTCCAAGTTTTAAATTTTACATTTCCAATAAAAAATTAACATCAATTTTTGGCTTCCGGTATTTAATACTTGACAACAGGTATGCTTGATGATGTAGCTCCAGATTTGGAAAACCAAATACTCCCTCATTACTTGGTAATTCCATTTTCTGTAAACATATTCTCAGAATTGAAGAACCCCATAAAAATTTCTAAACAAGAGAGTTTATTTTCTTTAAAAATCCTGAAATTTAAATAGGATTTCCTCTCAGAATGTAAATTAATCTAGATATAATATTCATTTTGAGAGCATTCACTTTTCCCCAAAAGGTGAGGGTTAATGACTTCCATCTTAGCTGAAGAAACCTCTGAAAACTGATTATATAGTATATTAATCAGTTTTCAGAGGTTCATATGGACAAATTCACCTGCATATAAGACTTGAATAACAGAAATTATTGTACACTGCAAGAGAAAAAGAACAAGTATAACTCAGTTTAACTCAGAAAAAACTGCAAATGATTATTTCACAATTTTATATATGTATGTATTTTTTTTAATTTATTTAAAACAAAGATATAATTTCAAAATATATACAGTAACATATAACCACAATTAGAGTATGCTTTGTAAAGTTTAGGTTGACATATTTATATTTTAGAAATATGCCTCTTGTCTGTGAAAGTATCTGGCTCTATTATGGTAGCCTTCCATGGAAAATGATCCCCCCCCTCCAGCTTAAGTACTGGCAAATTTGCAGGGTGAAGACCTGAACATAACCTTCAGGGATAAAGTAATATTTACTTCAAAGGCAAGGAAAGCATAAGGTTGTTAAAAATTCTTCTGCAGATCAAATTAAAATATGAATCAGAGAATACTTTTTGTCTCTGGGAAAGTGGGGCTAGCAGGGCAAATCCCAGCCTCACAGTGACCCTCTTAGCTGACTTCCCTTTGAATAATTGGGATTCTTTTATCCCAAAGCATGCATTTTTATGAGCCTTCAGATGAGTCTGTCACCAAAGCTATGCATTTTCGTACTTTTAAGTTCAACTGATAGGTCTGTCTCCTCCTCATCCTCCACCACCTCCTCCTCATCCTCCTCCAGGCAAATATTAAAATTAGTTGAGAAAAACAATGTTAACTTCTTTACAATGAGAAGGAGGACACAAATAAAGTGAAGGGGAAAAAAAAGAAGTAAGTCTAATACATGTGTGTGCCGTGTCGTGTTTCGGTAAGAAGTAAACAAAGCCACTTGTGCATGGCGCAGTCTCTCAAAACAATTCTCCTGTGCAGAGTGCATGTGTCTCATAATCACGTGTTGCTGCACTGTACCGAGCCTTGATGAATCATCATGCCAAATACAAATACGTCACATCACACGTAACAGATCAGCTCAGCATCGATCGAATAGGGAGATTTACAGATTAGTCTTGAAATATCGAAAAGGAGGACATGTAGGAGGACACTTTTTGAGAGAGGACAGGACTTACAAAAGAAGGACTGTCCTCCCTAAAGGAAGAAACAATTGGTCACCTTATAATTGTGGTATTTTCCTCCCATTACAGAATATTGTCTATATTAATCTATCATATAAACCTTCTCTTTTTCAGCCCAGTTCTCAAAGTTAGCCCCTTTCTTTATATCTTTTTTCCTTTCTTTTCTATTTTTCTCTATTCTTTTTCTTTTAAGACCCTTTGTTTTTTATTCCCCTCCTTTCTGTCCTTTTTTTTTTTGCTCTATTTTACTTTAATCTTATTCTTATGTTTAAAATTTGTGTATGTGTGTGTAATATGAAATATTTGATGAGTCATGTATCTATCTCCATATTGTCTGACATTTCAGTGACCCATAAATGTAGTCAGTGAGCAAGATGATAGCTTTATAGTGCCTTCTCTTTGTGAGTGAAAAATACAAAAGAAAGGCTTTAATAGGCCAGAAGATGTGTGGAGAGGAAGCAATCCCTCAAAATCTTAGATGCATTATGCCAACAGTTTTATTTAAACGAAACTGTTTTCTGCATTAGAAATCCATTAAACTCTGACTGAATAAATAAAATAAAAGCAACAAAAGCAAATACCAGAGGGAGACCATTCTTTGATTGTTCCCAGGCAGTTTATTCAAACAATAGCAGGCCTGTGCTTCCCTTCATGCATCTGGGCAGGCCAATGGGGAAAAGGAACAATAACTCTCACGCTTCAAAAACACAATAGAAAACAAAATGTCCATGTTATAATAAAGCAGAAGGCATTTTAATCTAGATTAATACCATGTTTCAACGTAACATTTTTTATCTATTTTTCAGAAAGGGCTCATGGTGTCACCAGCATCTCATTTATTTTGTCTTTTATTTGGTCTTGATCAGGAATGGGATTCTACCAGTTTGGACCAGTAGCACCGATGATCAGCTGGGAGCGAACCAGTTTGCCCCGGTGATCAGATGGGCCCACCTGCCCGCCCGTGCTGTTTTTCTACCTTTATCTTCTCAGCTGATTTGTGCGGTAGAGCGGATTGCTGCACGAATCAGCTGTGTTACTCCTCTGAAGAAACCAGGAAGTAAAGATTTCTTTAAACTGTGTACGCTCGTGCAAATCACATGATTGCCGAACCGGTTGTTAAACTGGGAGGATCCCACCACTGGTCTTGATCCATCAAGCTTACCATCAACCCAATTCTACTGTAGATCATCAAGGGTTCATTTTTGGCATCCAGGTTCTCAGTTCTAGAATGTGACGCTTAAAATAAGACTTCCTATACAATTACAAATTTAAACATGTTTGACAAAAATCCCATTGAAAATAGAAGCAGATGAGTATGTTCAATCTATTATTTAATAAAAATCAAAGAAATGGATACAAAGCAAATAATGAAGTTTAGTAGCTGCTTAATACTATATGTTGATCCCCTGTTTATTACTATCTCTATGTTATTTACTTTCCATTTTTTTCTCATCTTTACCTGATGACTAAATTTAGAATTAGCTTCTGAGAATATATTGGTAGTGTTAAATACACAAAAAAAATAGTACCTTGCCCAAATCAGTGTTCTTTGGCTATGACTTTTTTTCAGTATTATGCTCTCCAGATGTGTTGGGACTCTTACTCCAAGAACTTTCCAGGCCATTTTACTAATAAACATGCTAATTGGGAATTCAGGGAACTGTAGTCTCAATATGTATAGAAGTTTTGGAAATGCTGTTTTATCTCTTTCATAATACTGAGACTATTCTCTCTTATCTTTATTCCCTCAAACCAAATGAAAAGTACAAAATGAATAAGTGCAATATATATGCAGAGTATGAATGGGCATGCACATTTGTAGATTTTGCTGAAGTAGAGAAATATGATATGGCACATAGACAAAAGGGGTCTTCTTTATCTGTAAAAGTGAAGGAGGGGAGATGCTGCATCTCACCACAAAAGCTAAAGGCAATGAAGGAAATAGGAAGGCAATCTTAGGAGACTGAAATATATTTCAAGGTGAACCTTGCAAGAGACAGAGTGGATAGATTTAAGACCTATAAATGAAAAAAAATAAAAATGAAATCAGGGCAAGTTTATTTTCAGAGGCATGAGAAGCTTGCAAAATTTATTGGAAAAATCAAGCTCACAAATGGAGAGCAATGTCTAATTTGAGGTCTGTAACAGTCAACTTTGCAAGGTAGACCAGATTAAACCAAAGCCATTTAGGTCAATGCTATATCTTCAGGTAGTCTTCGACTTACAACCGTTCACTTAGTGATCATTCGAAGTTACAATGGCACTGAAAAAAGTGACTTATGACCATTTTTCACCCTTTATGACCATCTCACATGATCATGTGATTTACATTTGGATGCTTGGTAACTGGTTCATATTTATGATGGTTACAGTGTCCCGGGGTTATGTGATCACCTTCTGTGACCTTCTGACAAGCAAAGTCAATGGGGAAGCCAGATTCACTTAAAACCATGTTACTAATTTAACAACTGCAGTGATTCACTTAACAATTGTGGCAAGAAAAGTCATAAAATGGGACAAAACTCACTTAACAAATTTTTCACTTAGCAACATAAATTTTGGCTCAATTGTGGTCATAAGTTGAGGACTACTTGTATTGTAACAGCTATAATTACACAACCTGCAGGTCTGAATGTGCTTTATCCTTTCTGTCTTTATCTTGTGTGAACTAGGGAGGAGTTTATCTGAGATGTTTTCTCAAGTTACTTTCTTGGCCCAGGCTGAAGCTCCTTTTATCTAATTGTTGCCTTTATAGTTGCCCTTCCTACTGTTTTTCAAGGACATTCCCTTTTCTTTCTACAGTCACATACATAAAGTATACATAAAGAAGTTGAAGTGCCAAATGTCTTTAGCATTTTGTTGGTGGCAGATACCATTAACAGTCAAATTGTGTTTTAGAAGTGAGACAGTCTACACTACAGTCCTTAGAAGATGACTACACATGCAACAATCAAGTCCCTGGACCAATCTTGAATAAGACTACTATCTTCCCAGTATGATTAGCACTGGTTTCATAAGTATGATCTTAGTACACAGTAGAGTTCCTGAATGTATATGATAGAAAAATCAAGAAAAGAAACCATCAGACCTAGAAACATGACTTCATTTCAGATATAGGAATAATATAAGATGAACATTGTAAGATTGAAATTATATTTTGCGTAGTTTCTGGAGAATTGCAGAAAAGCATTTGTTTTATATGAGGATATAATTCCAGTGAGATCTGGAAATCAGAAAAAGTTATAAGGTAGACTGAAGAAGTACTTGAGATGTTGCCAGCAATACCAGCAACCTCAACTGAACTAGTAGTAGGGTTGTGATTTAAGAATTTTGACTGAATTATGTGCAGCTAGGTATTAAACAATGATTTTAAGAAAGCTCTTCATAATTGCTATAGGTCTTTTTTGTTCAAAGTTACCGTAAACACAATAGGCAAATAACCTGGATGATGGTAACAATATATCTATATTTTAAAGACACCAGGGCTGAGCGTCATATGGGAAGCATTCTGACAAAGTATTGCAATTTAATAAAATTCAAAAAGCATGCAGACAAGTAAGAAAACTGCAGTGTGCAGACCTCATGCAAATAGACATTAAGATGTGTCTGGAAACTGAAGTTGGGAAAATAT
Source organism: Pituophis catenifer annectens (assembly GCF_029215685.1). Taxonomy (NCBI): domain Eukaryota; kingdom Metazoa; phylum Chordata; class Lepidosauria; order Squamata; family Colubridae; genus Pituophis; species Pituophis catenifer. The sequence continues at coordinate 33,946,558 of NW_027256881.1, read as the reverse complement.
AAGCCCCCTCCCCTCCACTTTGGTCTTTCATTATGATGGTTTATAATGCAAAGGAGAAATATCAAAAATCATCCAAAGGAAAGAACCCTACTTTCATTAGATTAGTCACTTGGTAATACCCTAGGAGTAATAGTAGGCAATAAAGGAGCAGCTGCCAATGTGATCAAAAATAGATGAATATTGGATTTATGTCTTGAAGATTGAAGTTCAAATCTCCATGAAGTGAACCACTTTCAACACACTTTTTTTGTTCTCAATAAGTCTAAACAATTCAAAAGTTTCTATTGTTTTGGACAGAATGAAGAAAGCTACATAAACAGCCTAGAGATCTCTGCTGGAAATGCTAGACAAACACACTGAGAGAATTTGGAGTGAGCCTAGAATGAGATTAATCTGTTGTAAAACTAGAGCAAAAGGCAGGACTCAAACCTGAATAAAAGGTTCCTTTGATTAGTAGCCTATCAAGACTTTGAGACATTGGCTGAACTAGTTATGTTTGTATGCATAGCAGTGAACTGCTAGTGACACAACTGCATGGGCAAGACCAAGGCTTTAGTAGCCAAGAGCAGTATTAGTTACACCAATGACACTGCTCATCTATTATTATAAAACACTGTGGATGGGAAAATGAAAGGATTAAAGGCATGGAAAGTCTACAAAATGATGAGGGATTATCCTAGAACAGTATACAGTTTTCTGATGGATAAAAACTTTGTTGTTATTCATCGGGGAATTCCTTTTATAGAAGTGAAGGACAAAAATATTATTTCCCCCTCATCTTCCATGAACTGGCCAAGATCTTTCCCAGATTGAGAAATTGGATATATTAGTTTAGGGGAGTGATTCTCAATTTCAGTTACTTTAAGACATATAAACTTCATCTCACAGAATTCCCCAACCAACATGCCACACAACCTAAAGTTGCTGAGTTTAAGAAACACTAGTTTAGAGGAAGCCAAATATTGTCTCTGTGTATATTCCTCTCAGGGGTCGTATTGCCCCAGAAATTATCAATCTCAGCCCATATATTGTGTGCAGCTGAAATAATGGCAGGGAACAAGCCAAAGGGATATGTAGAAATTCACTTTCTTGCCCTTTCTTTCTCTCCCAAATACCAGGTTGTAAATAAAGGAGAAGTCCTTACTAGAAATAAAAATCTGCCTTAAATAAGTTTAAAAGCAACTGATCCAGTTCTGCCAGTGACTGGCAGCAATTCTCCATAGCTGACACTGAAGGCGATGAATATTGGGGAATCTGCAGCACACAAAAGAAGTATTACTAATGCTCAAGTAATGGTTTGGTCTGCATTTTTCATTCACATTATCAAATTTATACCGCAGAAGCTAATGCCTATTTTGGAATGCAATTATGAGAATAACTGTAGAATAGAATAACTTTATTGTCACTTTGAATGTACACTAATCAGCATACATTAAAATGAAATTTATGCTTTGTATTTCACCCTTCTCTGAATTTCTTCTGAATCATGATTCAGAAAGCATATAAGAATGGGCATTTTAGGATAACATGAATGCAAAAATGCATTTGGGGGGTGGGTGAGTGGATGGATGATATAGAAATATTTATTAGAATGGGTATGTTTGTGTATTCTTGAAATCACAAATTACAATTTATGAGATGGAACAGACTTATGATTAAACAGAAAGAAAACTTGGAAATAAATTGAACTACCCATCCCTAGCTTGTGCTGTAGCAAAACCAGTCATAATGTAAGATTTTCTGATCTGTATCCCTTTTGCATGTTTCATTCTACTAAATTTCTACATTTATCTGTGAATTCAGATGCAGGACAGCTTTTGAATGTGTTCAGTCAAATATCCTTGGATTTTAATGCTCAACATCTTTAGAAATACTAGTACAATTAGAATTGTGGGAGATGCACATGGAGACAGGTAGCATTGGAGTCAACCTTAAAATGTTGGACTGGAGTTGGCAAGATCCAAGTTTAAGTCAGTATTTAACCATGGAGCTCCCTCACTAGTTCTCAGCCCCCAAACTCACGGACTTTTTGTTGTCACAAAAGAAAATATGTGAGATTGCTCTATGCAGTACTTGAGTTGGTAGGGGAAATATGAGCTTTGAGTAATAATTATAGCAATTATTCTAACTCCTATTGTGCTTAATATGCACATACATATATAGACAGTTACAAATATTGTTCATTTTTAGGATATCTGAAATGTTCTAAGCTCTAAATATTTTTTAAGTCTAAATTAAGCATTTAACTCATAATTTCCCATTTTTGCATCATTTTAGCACATTTTTTTCAACTTTGCTCCATGGTAAACTCATTGTTTTAAAGCCTTGTCCATTATCTTTATTCCATCAAAACAATCGCCCAGACCTATTCCCAGCAATATATGAAGCTTTTAAAAAATGTAATAATTTACTAAAACATAGAAAACCCAATTGAAAGTGGAGAGAACAGGAAAAATAAGTTATCAATTATTAGTATTATATATCTCTTAATATATTTTAAATGTTTTAAATATGTTAAAATGTTTTAAATATGTTAAATATGTTAAGAGATAAATAATAACTGATAACTTATTTTTATAATTATTAGACTAAGTCTACCAGCTAGAATGGCCAGAAGTTTTGAAAGGAAAGAAGCTAGCTGTTAAAAAAAGCACCACTGTTACATTCAAATCAAATTAGTGCTATTTCTGCACTTGGGACTGTAGTTAGCAAATTTGCATAATCTGTGATTGGTTTGTAATAGAGCAATACGAACTATACATCTTTCCAATGCTAGATAGAAATGCATTCGGAGAACAGCAGATTGAGTAAGATCAAGCTAAACCCAGGATTGTCTTTTTTAGAATGTGAAAACTGATAATATATAGGAACAACTAAATCTGACCCTAGTTATGGCCTTTACCACAATTTACATCAGTCATTGCTTCAGAGAAAAGAGAGCCAATGCAGTCAATGGTTGTTCAGTTTTCATCCCTATGCATGAGTTCTTCTCACGAAACTTGTCATTTATGTATTAATGTGATTGCACAATTTTTATTTTTTCCCAATATTTACACATCAAGACTAAGAGAGAGAGACAGAGCGCAAGAGAGAGAGAGAGAGAGCGCAAAAGAGAGGGGGGAGCAAAATGTGATCTTGCTTGATTTCAAGAGCACTTCTGTGACCTGTCATTATCACTTGTCATTAAGAACCGATTCACCTTTCACATGTTCTTCTTTGCTTAATTGGTTATTTTCTAGCCAGTTAAATTGCTTGACCCTTTAAATTTTTGAGGCCATTTTTATCTTTTCCCTTGCTTCAAAACATCCTACCTTCTATAGAGATGGCAATTAATCATAACAATTCTGTTGGCAGGAGATTGCCAGCCCTTTATAGAACATCCTGTATGTCTCTGCTTCATAGTTTCCTATCACTTTGAATATGTAAGAAAAGGGAAGGTATGAGTCTGCTTGCAAATACCAGGGGAAAAAGTGATACAAACTGGTTTCTGCTGCTCATTGCCAGTTGAAAAATAGTATCAAAAAGCTATATAGAAAAAGGACATGAATTGTAGTAATTATTTCTTTGAAGACCAAAGCATAGAAAGGTGTATAGATGTTGAAGCTTTGCACATCTGGAAGAATTACTTGTATGAGATTCCAAACTGAAAAGGAGCTACCTCCCTTAACAGGTGATCTGGTGTAACAATGTTCACTAAAAATTTCTGGTGTTAGGCAAATATTGTCATCATTACTTTTTTTTTTAATTTGATTTATATGCCGCCCTTCTCCGGAGACTCAGGGCGGCTTACAATGCGTTAAGCAATAGCCTTCATACTTTTGTATATTTTATACAAAGACAGCTTATTGCCCCCACAAACTGGGTCCTCAATTTACCTACCTTAGAAAGGATGGAAGGCTGAGTCAACCTTGAGCCTGGTGGGATTCGAACTTACAGTAATTGCAGACAGCTGGTGTTAATCACAATGCTATCAGTCTGCTGAGTCACCAGGCCTTTTTACTTGAATGTAAAGATATGTTAACTGCTAAAAATCCTATGTGCTTTCTTATTTGTGGTAGGCAGGACAATAATCAGATCCAGCATTTCTTTTTCTGAAAATTTTGTTTTAAAAAATGTGGGTGTTTTTGTTCATATCTCATAATATAGTAGAGCTTTTTATTATAGTCTTGTAATTTATCTAATTAATGTAAAATGTGTCACAGAGCCACCAAGTGGTAGCACCTAGCTGACATTGCCTAATGTTGAAAATACTATGCAAGATCAGATCTGGCTTGCAGACAATATTAGGATAATCCTGGAAGAAGACAATGGCAAGCCACTTCCTTATTATTTTTGTGAAGAATACAACAAAAATATCACCAGGTACTGAACTTGTCTTGTGGGAATTTTTTGTTCTGTTTGAATGTAAATTCTTCAAGAACCCTTTTTAATGCAACTCACAACATGTTTCTCCTTTGAGACACACTAATCTTTATCTTACTGCAGTATGGTCATACACCAGCATTGGGAAGTGAGGTACAGTTATTAAAAAAGCATAGATGATACAATGGAGTAAAAATACCCCACTGATCGAACAGTGGGTTGGAAAAGTCTCCAAGGTCCCTTCCAACTCTTTATTCTGTTATTCTGTCTGTCCAGAGTCACAGGGCATTCTGTCTCTGGAAAGGAATGAAAAGCATGTCACTGTGCCAGAATAAAGGTCGTTTCTGTTTGGTACCTACTAATTTTTATTTTGAGATATACTATTCAGAACCGATACAGTTCTACAGAAGAATTATTGAGCCTGTCATCTGCACCTCTATAACTGTCTGGTTTGGTTCTGCAACCCAACAAGACAGACACAAACTTCAGAGGATAATTAGAACTGCAGAAAAAAACAATTACTACCAACCTGCCTTCCATTGAGGACCTGTATACTGCACAAGTCAAAAAGGGGGCTGTGAAAATATTTACAGACCCCTCGCATCCTGGACATAAACGGTTTCAACTCTTACCCTCAAAACGATGCTATAGAGCACTGCACACCAGAACAATTAGATACAAGAACAGTTTTTGACCCGAATGCCATCACTCTCTAAACAAATAATTCCCTCAACACTGTCAAACTAGTTACTACGTCTGCATTACTATTAATCTTTTCATCATTCCTATCACCCATATCCTCCCATTTATGACTGTATGACTGTAACCTTGTTGCTGGTATCCTTACAATTTATATTGACTATTTTTTTAATATGATTTGATTGCTTATTTGTTCCCTATGACTATCATTAAGTGTTGTACCTTACAATTCTTGATGAATGTATCTTTTCTTTTTGTACACTGAGAGTGTATGCACCAAGTCAAATTCCTTGTGTATCCAACCACACTTGGCCAATAAAGAATTCTATTCTATTCTATTCTATTCTATTCTATTCTATTCTATTCTATTCTATTCTATTCTATTCTATTCTACAACACAATAATTCTTTCTTTAGACTGTTCTTTTTGTTGAAATTTGATCACAGAAACATGAATGAATTTTAATTGATGCTAGTATTCATTCTCTTTGAAAATCCAATAGGAGCAGAACATCCAAATTTATATCAATCAAAAATTTTAACACAATAGTTTTATCTTCCTGTGTCAAGGAGGGGAAGATCATATTATGGGATGGAACCATGTCATAACTTTCTTCCATAAGACTGGAGGAGAGAGATTTCTTGAACTGAATTTAAAGTAAAGTAAAGACTTTAGAAATTCTTGCTCATTTGTAGGTTTACAGAATTCACACCAAGAATAATTGCAGCCCCGTGCATTAGTTTGTTATACTCTTGCATACAAAAATATGTATTTTGCATGTAACATAATAGATAAAAAATGAAATACCAAAACAAATCTATAGAAGGCATTGGAAGAAAACAGTAAAATCCCTTCCCTTTATATTTTTTTGTAAGTGCAAGCTAGATAATGTTTTTGCTAGAAAAAGAAAAGAAAAAGAAAAAGGATGTCCTTAAACAAAACCAAATTCAACAACTTTTTTATTTTTTGCTTTCTATAAGAAAGGGCTGCTAGTCAGGTTACATATTGCAAAATGCACTTCTGAGAATTTGGTAAGTGAAAACAGTCTTTGAACAGCTTTCATTTCTCTGATTTTTCTGATTCTCACTGCTAGGCAAAATTCAGTATTTGAAATTAAGGGTTATGGCTATTCTGTAAAATGTTGAAAATAGTGCAATTTTCTGCATTCCCAAATGTGATTATTGTGCCCCATTTTGCCCGTAGGCACCACTCACCTGCTTTGCTGCATTTAAATGATGTTTTATTTCTTTAGAATACACACCTGGAGTCATGCATAAAACATTTGCAGCCCACACTTCAAACACCTGAAATCCTAATTGGGTCCTTAAAGTTCAGACTTCCCCTGCAGATCATGATTCTTAGAAACAGCATTTATTGTTTATAGCCTCTGGATTAAATAGGAACTTGGGCTACCAGCTACCAATGAAGTTCTAAATATTTTCTTTTTGTCTTATATATCCTTCTTAACTATGTAAAGAGTCTGAAAGGATAGAATGCCTGAGATTATTCTACAAAATGCTTTAAAAAGAAAATCATAGAAAGAATGTGATGAAATATAATGTCAGCTTGCCCTGTTCTATGGATATGTATGTTTGAAAAAAGGAATATTTTTCTCTCCTGTATGCTACTTCGTCCTGGCAAGTGGAGAAATATCCACTGATGGGTTGCCCCTGGTTCGCACTAGTTCTATAGAACAGGTAGTAAAACCAGCGGGAGGCTCCGCCCACTGACCCTGATGTCATCAAAATGCTTCTGCGCATACGGTCCCGCTGCGAACCGGTAGTAAAGGTAAGTAGAACCCACCCCTGGAGATATCCCTGTAATATCATTAGTAAAGCATACCATGCATATATGTCAAGAATATGTTTCAAGTAAGGTCACCCAAGGTATAAAGGTCATCTCAGCTACCCAGCAAAAGCAAGCAAGCAGCTATATTAGTTAGCAGTGATATAAGAAAATGCTGAAGGCAGATGATCCATTTAGATGATCACTACAATGTCCATTTATCACAACAATGCCATTTCACATTGCATAGGAAAAGGCAGTGATTGACCAGTTCTGAAAACCACATGGACAGGAAAGATCAAGAGTCACCTCACAGCAAGATGGCAGCAAACAAATGTAATAAATAAGTAATAAATAAATAATAAAGTGTTTGACAATATAGTGTCAGAGGATGTGTCCCTCAGATCAGATGGCACTCAACATAATATTGAGGAAGACCTGAAGATATTTTGAAATAATAATGGAGTTTATGTTATCACCAGATAACTCCTTCAGATACTTAGCTGATAATAACATCATGCAGGGAAAAATAATCTGTGGCTGAAAATATTGAATTACAGTGGGAACATGGAAAGCAAGAAGCATGAACATGAGAAACAAAGTGATAAAGTGAACAAATGTCCTACACATTGACATCTTGGGCAATTGAAATGACCTGAGATTGGATAGTCCCAATCAGAAGAACAATTTTTTTTTACTATCTGGAACAAAAAAAAAAAAAAAAGGAAAACAAGAAGAAACAGTGCTGCTTCCATAATCAGGAAGGATATAACAAAGAGAGTATTTGGTTTCAATTCAATCAGACTTCATAATTTCAATTAGACTTTGCAAACAACCATTTAAATGTTGGCTATCCAACTTTATTCATTGATGCAGAATAAGAGAAAGTTGACAGATTTTACAGTCAAGTTGAAAGTATAATCAACAAAACATAGAAGCAGATATGCTGCTATTGATTAGAGACTAAAATACCAAAACTGGAAACAATAAAGACAGAAATATAGATGGATGGCACAGCCTAGGAAAGAGACACGAAGCAGAAGAATGACTTATTTTCAGTTCCAGTTATTTCTTCATTACTACCACATTTTTCAAGCAGCCAGAATAATACATATAAACATGGAGCACACAGAAATCAAATTATCTATGATATTGGTAAAAGGAAGTGAAGACTATATTGAAAGTTACCTTAGACGATACTTCATAACTTACAAGTACTTCTAGTACTGGAAGATGAAGTTAAATAAGCAACATGGTCATTACCAAATTGGAAGGCTCTAGGAATTGATAGAATGTTTACAGAAATATAGCAAGCAACAGAAAAAGAATCTGTAAAGGTTCTAATCAAACTATACCAGCAAATTTGGAGAATGACACAGTGCCCAAAAGATTGAAAATATCAGTGTACATACCAATACATACCAATACCAAAGAAAGGAGATCTAAAAGAATTTGCAAATAGATCTAACAATATGCATGTTACAAAATAAGGATGATTTAATGCAGATTAGATCTACATGGAAAGGCAGACACCATCCTGAAAAACATCATCAATCAGTCAGTCAATCAATCAGTGAATAATGAATGAGTGTGACTCCTATACTGTGGGAAGGAAAATCACCCTTGCTCTAGCCATGGGAATTTCTTTAAAATTCTCTTCTTATTTGAAGTAATTTATAAAACACAGTCCTGAAATGCATATGACTTGCTAAAAAATGAGAACTAATCTATCCGGCATCAATACAAAAGAAAGAGTAATCACAGTTGGAGAGAATTTCCACAATTAGAATTAACAGGAATGTAATCTGAGAAGGTTAAGAAGTAGCAACATTTAGGGAAAACCTAGTAGATTTCTTCATAGTGCTGAGTATATCTTCAAACTGCAGAGTATATTGGTAGATTGGAAAGCAGAAGCCTATATCCTTTTCCAAAATGATACCTTGAATTGTTCTTCCACCTTAATTCCCAGAGCCCCCTTGCCCTACTTAATTATGTGTTGTTCAGTTTGTATTTGAACTGTTTATGGAGATACCTTTCATATAACCTCAGGTTTTTTAAAAAAGGAAAATGAAAATCCTGCTGAAAGGTCTAGATAATATCAAATCAATTAATTTCCTTTAATAGTTAATTTACATCACAACAGGAAGCCATTCCTTTCTCCCTTATGGTCATGTAGAAAACAGTGACTTTTTCTTTCACCTCCTTTGCTTTGCTTTTATTTTAAGATGAGGCACCAAAGCAAAACTTAGTTTTAAATAAAGAGCAAAGGGCTAAGGAATATCAAAAGATGGGATGCTAGACTTTGCATAATAACTGAAAGATAGAGGGAGAAACAGAGAGACAGAGAGAGCATGAAGATGATACAGCCCACTATTTAACCATATTATTCTCAGTGAAATAATAAGCTGACCTTTAACTAGTCTGAAAAAAACATGTTTATGTGTTCCTAATATCGTTTAATATCAGAGAAGCAAAACGTGGCTGATCCACTGCCGGTTTTTAATAAAGGATCCAAAGAGCACTTAGAAAATTACAGAGTATTTGATTTAACACATATCCTGGATAAATTGGTGGTAATTATTATAGACAAAATCATCAAGTATATAAAGGAATCAGTATGAGTTAAGTATCAGTATCAGTATAAGGAGGCTTATTTTATTAACCTGCAAATATTCAGAAGAGGTATAATACATTTTTATTTGGGCATTTTTGTGAAAGAAGAATCTCCAGATATCTGGCAGAGAGATATGACTTCATAGTGGCTGTCCCTGTGCATTGGAATGCCTTCAAAGATATGGAAAGTTTCCAATTTGCGGATCTTCAACAAAGTATTGAAAGAAAATGTTTTTATTCTATGGGCATTTGATTGCTGATGGTTCTTGGACTGCCTAGTTAGTTTAGACTGGTTATTTCTCATAGTGGTGGTGGTGGTGAACCACCTTGAGTTCTTCAGAAGTGGGAACTCTATAAATCAGTTCATAAATAAATATCTGCTAAAATTTGCTCCTATTTGGGTGTCAGTTGTGTGTTCCATTGAATCTGATGAACAAAAAGAGGAGAAATGTTATAGTTGTGCCTAATGTGGAAAAATTAGAAAAAAAACATGCATGTGGAATGCATGTGGAAAATGTATGGTGTGGAAGATGTACAGGGAGAGAAATCCTTCTTATATTAGGACATACAACCCAGAATAAAAGAGTTGGAAGAGTCACTGGGGATCTTCTATTCCAACTCCCTGCTCAAGTAGTGCAGTTACAAATCCATCTGGTAGTGATGCTGTCCCACATTTTTCTATCTTATCAAGCAGTAAATTGTGGTCTACTTTGTTAAATGGCTTACTGAAGTCCACGTATATTATGTCCACAGCATTTATCTTGTCCACTAATTTAGTGAGTTTGTCAAAGAAGGTCATAAGGTTTGTCTAACATGATCTGTTTTTAACAAAGCCATATTGGCTTCTAGTAACAGCTTTGCATATTGGCTTCTAGTAATAGCTCATGTCTCAGGTGCTCACAAATCCATTTCTTGACTATCTTTTTCAGGATTTTCACGGGTATTAATGTTAGGCTGATTGGTCTCTAGTTTCCTGGATCCATTTTTGTCTGGTAGTTCCCTTGGTGTTCCAGGAGCTTTGAAAGATTTTCAATGGTTCCAAGTTCACATCTGCCAGCTCCTTCAGAAACCTCCAGTGTAATCCCTCTGGTCCTCTGATGTAATCCATCTGGTAACTCATCTAGAGAACATGGGAGTTCTTCTACCATTTTCTTGACCATTTTGACTTGTATCCCTATTCTGTCTTCTACAGTACTGCTTTTGATAGTTTGGCTGGGGCTCATACAATGCAGCTCAGCTAAATTACAAAAAAACTTTTCTCCCCTCCAAATGTAAATTGATTCTATAAAACACTCAGGCAAGAAGGAGCTGAGTTAATAACATCAATCTAAGCAAGACTTCTGGTTTCTTATAGCAATGTTCTGTTTAATGCTTTCAATCCTTCAACATAAAGGGTTAGCTCCTCATCTGTTTATTGCTTTAGTGATTGATTTCCATAAAAAAAAAAATACCTGTCTTTAAAACTCTGATAAATATTGTGCCACAGATGTTGAAACAACATTGAAAGTGGAGTCTTTGGTATTCTCTGAGCTTGGTTGTTTTGCTTTCAGACATTTCATTACCTAGGTAACATCATCAATGCTAGTGAATGTGGGATTTGATTCCTGTTTATATACAGTAGCTTGCCCTGCCTGTATTTGTGGTGGTGTGGTTTTCTCTTTGGTTGTTCTTTATTAGGGTACTATTTCTGGCTTGATTATTTGTCTGATCTGAATTCCAGTTTATCTGGGTGTTGGCTGAGGATGTGTTCTGATCTATTTTCCCCTTCTTAGTTTTTTTATTGACTCTTATGAATGATGTATAAATGTGATTTATCTCTATGTGTCTATTGATGGCTGATTTTTCTGAATGTCGGGTTCTCAGAAATTCCCTCGTCTTGATTCTGAGATATTGCACTATGGCAATATTACCTTTTTTATTGGTTGTTATTCAAATACAAGCATATTGCAGCAGTTCAGAACACCAGAAAAAGGAAACAGACTGCCTATACAGATAGTACTCAACTTACAACTTTTCATTTAGTGACCATTCAAAGTTACAACATCACTGACATTTTTCATATGACCATTGCAGCATCCCCATGGTCAGGTGACTAAAATTCAGATGCTTGGCAACTGACTCATATTTCTGACAGTTGCAGTGTCCTGGGACCATGAGATCATCTTTTCTGACCTTCTGACAAACATAATCAATGGGTAAACCAGATTCACTTAACAATCATGTTATTAAGTTAACAATTGCAATGATTCACTTAACAACTGTGGCAAGAAAGGTCATGAAATGGGGCCAAACTCACTTAACAAATGTCTCATTTAGCAACATAAATTTGGGGCTCAATTGTGGTTGTAAGATGAGGACCACCTGTACAACATCTTCTAATAAAACCGATACCCACATAATTTTATCAAAAATTGCCTGACCAGTCAACCCATTACAGCACAACCATTACAAGCTATAAAAAGAATAAGACTGAATGCAGAAATATCTCAGAAACAATCAGCAGTCTATTATAACCACCAGACGGCATCACTGTAACATGCAAACCAACTAAAGCTATCCAAAACATCTTTACTGAACCAAAGGACCAAGTAGCCAAAGAAGCAAAAATGGAAGTCATCTGCAACATACAGTATAAGCGTTGTAACAGTCACTATATAGGACAAACAGGAGAAGACTAGCAGAGCTAATCCATGAACACCAGCTAGCAGTTAGAAGACACAATGAAAACTTATTGTCACAACAAATTGACAGACTTAACCACAGTTTCAACTGGGAAAAACCGTGAGCATCCTAGACCAAGCAAAAATGCTAGGAAATTCTTGGAAACCTGGCATTCAGACAAATCAGCTATCAATAGATAGATAGAGATAAAACCAGGGGTGAAATGCTCCCAGTTCGGACCGGATCGCCCGATCCGGTAGCGATGGAGGCAGGTAGTTCGGAGAACTGGTAGCAAAAATCCCTGCACCCCTCAAGCCCAGCTGAGCTGTGCGATCATCAGAGGCTTTTTTTTTTAATTTTTAAAAGCATTTTTTCTATAACCTCTTTTAAAATGCTTTTAAAAGTAAAAAAAAAAAAAAAACCTCTGCCGATCAGGCAACTCAGCTGGGATCATCAGAGGCTTTTAAAAGCATTTTTTCTACAAGAAAAAATGCTTTTAAAAGCCTCTGCCAATCCCAGCTGAGTTGCCTGATCGGCAGAAGCTTTTTTTCTTTTAAAAACATTTTTTTTAAAAAAAAAACATTTTTAAAAGAAAAAAAGCCTCTGCCGATCAGGCAAGATTCGGCGAAGAGGTTGTAGAAAAAATGCTTTTAAAAGTTTTTTTTAAAAAAGTTGGCCACGCCCACCCAATCACATTACCCCCCCCCACCAAGCCACACCCACAGAACCGGTAGTAACAGATTTTAGATTTCACCACTGGATAAAACACATTTAGTTTCTATTCAAAAGAAACAATAAAAAGCTAAATAAACATTTATCTCACCCCATGGTTACAAATTACCTCACACAGTAGCCTCATGAATATGTTAAATAGGACAAAAGAGAACACCAAACCCTGTGGCACTCTACATAATAGGCAGGATCTCTCTTCCCCAACCACTACTGACTGGCCCAGTGATGGGATGCTCCAGGTTCGGTCTGGTTATATAGAATCGGTAGTAAAACTGGTGGAAGGCTCCGCCCACCCGCCACGACATCATCATGGGTGATCTGCGCATACGCATAAGCTTCTGTGCATGTGCAGAAGCGCATGCGCATGAGCAAAGCAAGCAAACTGGTAATAAAGGTAAGTAGAATCTACCCCTGGACTGGTCCTGAAAAAGAGGTGAATCAATACAGAACCATGTTGTTCACCTCCGATAGTCTGAAATGATGATATCAAAAGCTGCTGAGAGGTCAAGAAGGGCAAGAATGGATGCCATCCTGCCCTAACCAAAGATTATTCAAAAGCACAAACAAAGCTGTTTCTATCCCACACTAGGATGAGAATTTTGAAGAAAGGTAGACAAGATATGATTTTTATATTTTTAGTTCTACAGAAACCCGGATCTCTTGTAATTAGGTTTTATGATTTACTCTGTGGATTCATATTCCTCATTTATCTTGGCAGGAAGTACTTTGGAATGGAAAGCAAAGAACATACTGATTATTTTTTTTAGATATGACTCCATAACATTTCAGTAGTGCAATCTAAAAAAATAATAATTTGGCAGTCAAATACTTTCTCTAGTGATTTTTTTTTTATTATTCCTTAATCATGAGGTGAATGATTTTTTAAAATATTTTTTACAGAATGGTTGATTGGGCTCAGATTAAATTGATTACATTTTTAGAGGGAAATAAGTCACTTTAATTTAGAAGGAGAGGATCTTCTATTTTGTATTTCTGGCTCTTCTGTACCTTCTGTCCAGAAATCCTATAATACTCTTCTGTTATTTTTCAATTATGATTTTGATTTAGACTTTTCTTTCATTTTTTAATCTATTATTTTTAGAAAATAGAGGAAGTTTGTTCTAAAGTCTCTTTGGAAACAGGCTGCCTTAACAAATCTAATATGTAGATAAATTTCCCATTCACTGTCTTTATTTTCTTAATTTATCTTATTAGTAGTTTTTCATGCTTCATTTTTAATTCATCAAAAAAGTTTGTTTAGTTAAATGAAAATTCTTTTCTTTTTCCTTTACTTATGGAAACAGCTTTTTCTTTTAAATGTTTTCTTTTTAATTATATAATGTTTATATAAAGTTTTATATGAAGTTGAAAAGCTGTAGAAGTCCTAAGAGAAAAGAAATGCATACTAAGCCAATTATTCAACACCTGAACTTCTTTTCAAGAAATTTATAAGAAATCTCTTCTATCTAGAGGAGGGATTAGTTTAGTTTAGTTTAGTTTAGTTTAGTTTAGTTTAGTTTAGTTTAGTTTAGTTTAGTTTAGTTTAGTTTAGTTTAGTTTAGTTTAGTTTAGTTTAGTTTAGTTTATTTGATTTGTATACCGCCCTACTCCCGAAGGACTCAGGGCGGTGAACAGCCAAGCAATAAAATACATAAATACACAAAATTTAAAAACCAGATAAAATCAAATTAAATCATTTTGGCCCAGACAGATTAAAACACCCCAATAATTTAAAAACAGATTAAAATTTACATATTAAAAGAGGGAGGAGATTAGGCCAAGCCCGCTTGATGGAATAAAAAGGTCTTCACAGCGCGGCGGAAGGTGCGCAGATCCTCTGTATCTCTGGGGGGAGCTCATTCCAGACGGTAGGTGCCCCCACAGGGAAGGCTCTCCCCCTAGGGGCCGCCAGCCGACACTGTTTGGCTGACAGCACCCGGAGGAGTCCCTCTCTATGAGAGCGTACTGGCCGATGGGAGGCTATTGGTGGTAGTAGGCAGTCCCGTAGATAACCAGGTCCTAAGCCATGGAGCGCTTTAAAGGTGGTAACCAAAACCTTGAAGCGCACCCGGAAGACCACCGGGAGCCAGTGCAGCTCGCGCAGGAGAGGTGTCACATGGGAGCGCCATGAAGCTCCCATTACCACCTGCGTGGCTGCACTCTGCGTCAGTTGGAGCCTCCAGGTGCTCCTCAAGGGGAGCCCCATGTAGAGAGCATTACAATAGTCCAGGCGGGAGGTGACGAGGGCATGAGTGACCGTGCGTAACAAGTCCCGATCCAGAAAGGGACGCAACTGGCGAATCAGGCGAACCTGATAAAAAATCCTCCCGGTCACGGCCGTCAGGTGCTCTTCTAAAGACAGCCGTGAATCCAGGAGGACGCCCAAGTTGCGAGCCCTCTCCGTGGAGGCCAATGATTCGCCCCAATAGTCAGTGATGGCGTCAGTGATTGAACAATTATATATTGTTGATAGGGTCTCATATTAAGACCTACCTAGTGGCAATAAAAGCGGCAAAATCTAGCTATTTTGCCGCTCTTATCGCGTCATCAGATAATCGCCCGGCCGCCCTGTTTAGGGTGACCCGCTCCCTCCTCCATCTGGAAGCGCGGGATGACCCCTTGCAGGGCCGAGCTGAGGACTTTGTGCAGTATCTGTATGACAAAATCGCTCAGATTCGGGAAGGGCTGGCCTCTGACTGGGTATGTCCGGACGGGATGACTGAGGCAGGTCTTGAGAGTGTTATCTGGGGGGAGTTCGATCCTGTGGCTCCCGAGGACATGGACAGGGTCCTGGGATGGCTGAACGCGACCACATGTTTATTGGACCCGTGTCCCTCCTGGTTGGTACTGGCTTCCCGGGAGGTGACACGAGGCTGGCTCCAGAAGATTGTTAACGCTTCTTTGAGTGAGGGGGTCCTGCCGGCTGCTTTGAAAGAAGCGGTTGTGAGGCCCCTCCTCAAGAAGCCCTCTCTGGATCCGGCTGTTTTGGCTAACTATCGTCCAGTCTCCAACCTTCGCTTCGTTGCGAAGGTTGTTGAGAGTGTGGTAGCGCAACAGCTTCCCCAGTACCTGGATGAAACTGTCTATCTAGACCCGCTCCAGTCCGGCTTCCGGCCTGGGCACAGCATGGAAACGGCATTGGTCGCGTTGGTGGATGATCTCTGGAGGGCTCGGGATAGGGGTTGCTCCTCTATCCTGGTCCTGTTAGACCTCTCAGCGGCTTTTGATACCATCGACCATGGTATCATGTTGCACCGGTTGGCGGGGTTGGGGGTGGGGGGCACCGTTCTGCGGTGGTTCTCCTCCTACCTCTCTGACCGGTCGCAATCTGTGTTGACGGAGGGGCAGTGGTCGACCCCAAGGCACCTTGCTTGTGGGGTGCCACAAGGGTCGGTCCTCTCGCCCCTTCTGTTCAACATTTATGTAAAGCCGCTGGGTGAGATCATCCGTGGCTTCGGGGTGGAGTTCCATCAGTACGCTGATGACACCCAGCTGTAGATCTCCACCCCAGGCCACCCCAACGATGCCCTTGAAGTGATGTCCCAGTGCCTGGAGGCCGTGCAGGCCTGGATGGGGAGAAACAGGCTCCGACTCAACCCCTCCAAGACCGAGTGGCTGTGGCTTCCAGCGTCCCGATATAGCCAGCTGACGCCATCGCTGGCTATTGGGGGCGAATCACTCGCCCCCACGGAGAGGGCTCGCAACTTGGGTGTCCTCCTGGATGCACGGCTGTCTCTAGAAGACCATTTGACGGCCGTGGCCAGGGGGGCTTTTTATCAGGTTCGCCTGATACGCCAGTTGCGCCCCTTTCTAGATCGGGACTCTCTACGCACAGTCACTCAGGCACTAGTCACTTCCCGCCTGGACTACTGTAACGCTCTCTACATGGGGCTCCCCCTGGGGTGCACCTGGAGGCTCCAGCTGGTCCAGAACGCAGCCGCGCGGGGGATTATGGGGGCGACGAGGTGCTCCCATGTGACTCCTCTCCTGCGCAAGCTGCACTGGCTCCCGGTGGTCTTCCGGGTGCGCTTCAAGGTGTTGGTGACCACCTTTAAAGCGCTCCATGGCTTAGGGCTGGGGTACTTACGAGACCGCCTACTGCCACCAATAGCCTCCCACCGGCCAGTACGCTCGCACAGAGTGGGCCTCCTCAGGGTGCCGTCTGCCAGACAATGTCGGCTGGCGACCCCCAGGGGGAGAGCCTTCTCTGTGATGGCACCCACCCTCTGGAATAACCTTCCCCCAGAGTTACGTATAATAACAGACCTCCGGATTTTTCGTCGGGCCCTGAAAACTTATTTATTTCAATTAGCTGGGCTGGCTTGAGCTAAATTTTAAATTGATTTTAAATTGGGTTGTTTTAATTTATGGCCAGAATATTTAATTATTTTAATACTGTTTTTTAAATTTTGTATGCTTTGTTTTTACTTAGGCTGTGCACCGCCCTGAGTCCTATTTGGAGAAGGGCGATATAGAAATTTAAACAAATAAAATAAATAAATAAATAAATATTCTGTTAAAACAACTAAGTGTTCCAGAGGACTTTTTAAAAAAGAAAATCAGCATTTAAATGTTTTAATAATTATATTGCATTTATTCCTATGGTCCTATTTAGGAATATCAAATGTTTGATCTAAGGGCTCTGATTTTTTTTCATTTGTCTGCAGATGAGGCAAATTATAACTGGAGACTTTAATCATGTTTTAGATATTTTGTTAAAAGTAATATTCTTCCAGCTAAATTTAATTCTCATATACGAAAAGTGCTAGAGTTTATAAATTGGGTTTTAATTTCATAGTGATATGACAACTTTAATATCCTTCACAGGAAGTCTAGACTTTTTTATTTCAATTCCACATCAGACTTGATCATTTATTATCTTGATTCTTAGTTGATTGATTATAACTGTATTATAGATTTATTTGTATCATGGTCCTGATACAAATCCTGGTACTGGATCATGGTCCAGTAACATGCTCTAAGGACAAAAAATCAACCTATATTTTTCAAGATGATATTTAAATACTTAATTAATTAATAAAATATTTACATTTTAAACAGGTGAAACAAAGTTTGAAGGTTTTGTTTTCTTTGTTTTTATAAGTAGACATATCAGCATTAAATTCTTGCACAAGGTGCTTATCCTGGCACATAATTATTAAATTGACCATCATGTAATTTGCTTTTATAAAAGAGTGACAAGACTCGGGTAATATTAAATTACTGATTGATATTTTAGATATTTCTTTAGCAATACTGGAATTAGCAAAAGTATGAATACCAAATAGATGTTTGGTATGGTGTACTTTAAATTGTGGGAGCAAATATGGTTAAATATAAATATTCTTCATTTTTAATAATTGGATAAAAATGTGCTATTCTAATTCTTCAGACAAGGTTATTACAAATGAAATTATTTTCTAAAACATAAAAAACTGATGGCAAAAAACAAAACAAAACCCAGTGATCCATCAAGTCTGCCCTTTGAATTTTTTGTTTGCTTTGTTCTCTTTTTAAATTATTTATTATTTTCATTTTTATTTTACTTATTTATTTAATTTTTGTCAGATGATAGACATGTATTTATCCCAAGCATGTTTAAACTCAGTTACTAATGATTGACACACTATCTCTGCTGGAAGTTGGTTCAAAGTTTCCACTA
This sequence comes from Pituophis catenifer annectens, assembly GCF_029215685.1. Classification (NCBI taxonomy): domain Eukaryota; kingdom Metazoa; phylum Chordata; class Lepidosauria; order Squamata; family Colubridae; genus Pituophis; species Pituophis catenifer. Next base: position 33,928,044 of record NW_027256881.1, on the reverse strand, counting down.
CTCTTTCTGTGAAGTAATACTTTCTAACATTTCTTTTGAGCTTCCTTTCTGTCAATTTGAGGTTATGTACCTGTGTCCTTAACCTTAGCTTAATATTGAAAGCACTGCCTCCGGGCTGAACATATTCAGTTCTTCCAATCACTCCTGGTATGTTCTGTTCTTTATACCTTGCATCATTTTTGTTGCACATCTCTGGGATCACTCATTCTTACCAATATCTTTTTTTAAATGAGGTCTCTAGAACTGGACCCAGTATTGTAAATGGGATCTGACCAAAGCCCTATCCAGTGGGATTAAGGTAAAGGTTCCCCTCACACATATGTGCTAGTCGTTCCCAACTCTAGGGGGCAGTGCTCATCTCCGTTTCAAAGCCAAAGAGCCAGCGCTGTCCAAAGACATCTCTGTGGTCATGTGGCCAGCATGACTAAATGCCAAGGCGCACAGAACGCTGTTACCTTCCCACCAAAGGTGGTCCCTATTTTTCTACTTGCATTTTTTATGTGCTTGCGAACTGCTAGGTTGGCAGAAGCTGATACAAGTAATGGGAGCTCACCCCGTTACGCGGCACTACGGATATGAACCGCTGAACTGCTGATGTTTCGATAGACAAGCTCAGCATCTTAGTCACTGAGCCATCGCATTCCAGTGGGATTAGGGTCCACAGTGGGATTAGGGTCTTCTTTTTCCTGCTGGTGATCCCTCTAATGATGCATCTCAGAATTTAGTTTCCCTTCACAGCTGCCTGGCCACATTGTTTACTCATCTTGCAGTCATCTGCTATGAGCACATCTAAATCTTTTTCTTCCATTGTTGGTGTGTCTAACACTGTACTCCCAAGGTGGTACTCTACCAGAGAATTCTTTTTCCCTAAGTGCATGAACTTACATTTAGAAACATTGAAGTGCAGTTATCACATTTTTGTCCAATTTTCTAACAATATCAAATTATTTTCCATATTATAAATGTCCTCAGGAACATCAACTCTATTAAACACTTTGCAGCATCAACAAAAAGGAAACAAATCTCACCTCCTGTTACATCACTTACAAACATTTGAACAGACCAGGGTTTAGGACTGAGCCTTGTGGTACATTGCTTGTGTCTTGTCTCTTTCAGACAGTGCCCCATTAACAATCACACCCTAGGATCTATCCCTGAGTCAATTTCCAATCCAGTGGACCACCCAGTGGTTAAGCCCTAGCCTGTACAATGTTTTAATGAACTCATTATGTGGAACTGTATGAAATGCTTTGCTAAAATCAAGATAGGCTGTGTCCACAGCACCACCTTCATCCAATATATTTGTGACATAGTTTTTAAAAAGTCAGATTAATTTGACAATTTGATTAGTTTCTCAGTTATCAAAACTGAAATAATCCCAGAGACCTTGGGCTATAAAACTATTTAAACATTCAAATGCTGGCATTTAAAAACATTCTGGATATAAAAGTAGATGAACTTGAAAATAATTGTCAGTATATAATGTTGATATATCTTATTGATAACTATGAATATTGCACAAAACAGATGGAAATATGAGATTACTCAGTTATTGGAATAAGTCTCAGATATCTCCTATAGGTTGTAATGTATCTATGAAAAACTATGAAAACTGGGACTTTGGTGTTTACATTTTTTAAAAAAATATTGAATTAATTATCTAAAAGAAACAGGTTTTCAATTGTAGATATAACTCAACATTAATACTGATATAAATATTAGATTAACATTGATATAAACAGATGGTTAAATCCAGGGGTGAAATTCACTTACCTTCCCTACCGGTTCACAAACGTATGTGCAACGTGCATGCTTTGCTCGCACACACTGTCATTTGCACATGTACAAAGCCTTTTGCGCATGCGCAGAAGCTTAAAATGTCACAAACAAGCGAAATCGTGATGTCCGTGTGGGTGGACAGAGCCTCCTGCAGCCACCGCTACCGGTTTACCCAAGTCGGATAGAACCGGCTGAATTTCACTCCTGGTTAAATCCCATTGAGAGAAATGAAAACATAACTGTTGTAATAATAAATATTATTCAAGATTTATATTTAGAAATATTTCCACATCTTTAACTTATTTCAAGCAGAATGATAAATTTATTAAGAGAGTTTTAATTGGGGAGAACTAGCATATTTGCAACATCTTGGAACAATTGCAATTTTAACCCTTATTAACATGATACTAATTTGGGATATTTCCAATAGATAAATTATAGACAAAATTCAGGGACTAATGGACTTATTAATAGTTAGATTTAATGCTAATTACATTTAAACACCATTTGAGTTTTTGCAAAAGGTGCTTATATTGTCTAAAACTGTGGAATTTTAGCATATTCAATTAAAAGTCCTTTTGATTTCATAATTTGATTTCACATTTTTTTTCTTCTGTTCAATCATGCCTGAGTCTCAGAGTTGCCTGCAGTTTTTGGCAAGTTTTTCAGAAGTTGTTTGTCAATGCTTCCTTCCTAAGGCTGAGAGCTAATGACTGGCCCAAGGTCACTGAGCTTTATGTCTATGGCAGGACTAGAACTCATGGTCCCCCAAGGTTCTAGCTGATGCCTTAACTACTATACTAAATTGGCTGAGATCATTACCAAAATCTAAAACACTGAATTACTACCATCATTGAAAATAGGTTCTGGACAATTTTAATTTTAATATTGTTGTTATTATTGTATGAAAAATGTGTTAAGTATTGTTAGCAGGATATTAGTTATTTGAAAACTGATGGGGAAAAAGAGCTAGGATTTTTATAATAATAAACCAATAATTAAGTTTTAATTAGTATTAAATATATTTGTTGAAAATGCAATGAAATGTTTTTTTGTACTTATTGGAGACTCCAAGTAATGGTTTAAAGCAGGGGTCACCAACCTTTCAGACCTCAGGGATCACTAATTTCATAATTTTAAATTCTGCAGACCACTAATATGATCTGCCTAATGACCGGCTGGATAGGTGCAGCTAGGTGGTCATGTGACCAGATGGGCGTGGCTAACTTGATGTCACTCATTTCAAGGGGTGCCTCACCAGCCTCTACTCACCCCTCCCCTCCCACCCACTCATCACCTGCCCACCTGGGCTCCTTAGGGCCCCAATAGGAAGCAGTTGGAGTTAAGCAGCCACCATGAGAAAGAGTTGGCAAAACAGCTGTTTCAGTTCAAATTGGATCTGACCAAGAAGGAGGCTCAGCAGAAGCACCTCACTGAGGACTATGAGCATAGGCTTTCCAAGCAGAGAGAAGATCTGCAGGAGTGCAAGGCCAGGTACCGGCACCTGGAGGCTCAGTGGGCTGAGATGGTCAGCCAATTCCAGGCCATGATGCAGTCCCACTGAAACAAGTCCCTCTGGGTCTTCGCCACCACTTCCCTCCAGCCTTCGCCCAAAGCCAGGAGGCTGAAACAGACCCCAAGTCGAAATTTCTCCCCCCCTCCAACCCACACAAAAAGACCCCAAAGGGGGAGACTCTCTGCAGCAACAGAAATGTTCATTGCACATATCCGGCCCAGGGGCCATAGTTTGAGGACCCCTGATTTAGTGCAATATAAAAAATGCAAATATTTTTTCTATGGCCCACCAAAATTTTACTCACGGACCACCAGTTGGTAACCACTGACTTAAAGGGTTCCACTGTCAAGTTCATTATGTTAAGAGTATAAAATGATGAAACGGGCTTGCCACATACTGTACATCTCAACTGAAGTTCATTTAAGTATGTTCATATAGTTTTAGGAAGAACTATGTCTCTCAATATAAGTGTTGCCATAACTTTGGCAACTTTAAGATGTCTTGACTTCAATACCCAGAATTCCCCAGCTAGTGCTGTTTTGGAAATTCTGGGAGTTGGTCCATACATCTTAAAGTTGTCGAGGTTGTAAAACACAGCTGTAGTAGCATTCACAGTGAAAGAAAAATAGATGAAGGCAGAAAGGGGGGGTGGAAATACCCTGCTTTCTTACCATCCACCCTGCTGCTTCAGTCACAGCAACAGTTTCTCTGAAATCACTTCTGAGTACCAAAATATTCATTGGAGAACATTTGGTTCAACCTTAATTCCCCATTTACCATTGTTCAATTTGTATCTCAGAAAAGGGCTTAGATTGTCTCCTCTGTTATAAACGCACAGTAGAATTATTTTGGTAGTAGACTCGGTTTTCAAACATGTAATAGACCCCTGTAGGAGAGTAATAGAATCCATTGTTCTCCAGGGCTACTGGAGGAAGTTAAGAAATTATAGTCTTAAATTGAAAGATTTTAGGTTAAATATTTGGAAGGATTTTCCAACAATCAGGTTAAATAGCAAGCTACGAAAGATGAATGCTGTTCTTTCTAAAATAAAAAGAATTGAGATTTGTATCCAGTGTATTGGTAAAAAAAAATTGTACAACTTAATGGTAAAACAATCACCAACTCAATAGTTCATTATTTTATAGGTTTATTATATTATTGTATCAGCATCGATATGGAAGGATTTTTTTATACTAATTTATTTGCCAACTCCAACAGAATTATTCAGGAATGATGATTACTGGGTTTCTGATCCTTGAAAACCACTCTTCTTGGCTACCAGCTTCAGTAACAGAAATTAAACACATGATTCAGTCACTGAAATCTAATAAATGTAATGGAAAAGACTTCCTACCCTCAAAACTTTTCAGGGCAAACATTGACTGGTGGGCTTTACTGTTGGGAGGGCCGTTTACCTACATATAGACAACACTGGCCATATCCCAGGAGGTTGGTAACTCTCCATCATAGTTCCCATATACAAAAAGAGAGACAAGGAAGACCCTAAAAATTACAGCCCCATAAGCCTTGTTGATATAATAGCAAGCATATATGCAAAAGATCTCTTGAGAAAAATAGAAGAATGAGTGATTGAGAAGAGCATGTTAGGAGATGAACTGCTGGGTTTAGACAATAGATAACTGTTTTGTTCTACACTTCTTACAACTTAATACAGAACATGCCCTTGTCACTTCCTGCCTGGACTACTGTAATGCTCTCTACATGGGGCTCCCCTTGAAGAGCACCCGGAGGCTCCAACTGGTCCAGAATGTGGCCACGCGGGTGATTGTGGGAGCGATGTGGTGCTCCCATGTAACATCTCTCCTGTGCGAGCTGCACTGGCTCCCGGTGGTCTTCCAGGTGCGCTTCAAGGTATTGATTACCATCTTTAGAGCACTTCATGGCTTAGTACCTGAGTATCTATGAGACCGCCTTCTGCCACCGATAGCCTCCCACCGGCCAGTACGCTCCCACAGAGAGGGGCTCCTCAGTGTGCCGTCGGTCAAACAATGTTGACTGGCGGTCCCCAAGGGGAGAGCCTTCTCTGTGGGGGCACCTGCCCTTTGGAACGAACTGCCCCCAGAGATACAAAGGATCCCGGATCTACGCACCTTCCGCCGTGCCCTCAAAACTTTTCTATTCCAGCAAGTCGGGCTGGCATAGCTCTTTTAATTGTTTTTAATTCATTTTTTTAAAAAAGGTTTTTTTAATTAATATGGGCCAAATTTGTTTAATATACTTTTAAATTGTTTTAAATTTTATATTTTTATGTTTTTATTTTTGGCTGTACAACCACCCTGAGTCCTTCGGGAGAAGGGCGGTATATAAATTTAAATAAATAATAAATAAATAAATAAATAAATAAATAAATAAATAAATAAATAAAATAAAATAAACATATGGTAATTAACTGTTTATATCTTTCATCGAATATAGTGCAGCATTTAACTCGATAAACATAGGCACCTTATGGAAGAAACTGGCCAAACTAAATACGGAACGCAGACTTCTATATCTGGTAAAGACCATCTGTACAAATACATGACTGAAAGTCCCCATAACTGAAATGAATGATTCTCTCACACAGACAATACCCATTTACAAAAGTGTTAGACAAGGATACATCTTGGTCCCATATTGTTGATCTCAATGGAATAAACTTCAATGTCATAAACAACATTGTTTTTTGTCAAAATTCCTCAACTCTATGGATGTTCACATGCCAAAGGTCCTTAACAGACATATCAATATTCTTTTGTATATGAATGACATGGTTCTGATGAAGCACTCCCAAACAGTCCTGAGAAGATTAGTGGGAAAATGTGGTGCTTATTACAACTCTGATTCTTTGAATATTAGTAAGATTATATCCAAAGTAGTGGTTTTGGAGAAAGATGGTCCAAATACAACAGGAGCTTGGATGGGAAGCCTATAGAACAAAAGTCTTTCATATTTAATGTTGATTTTTACAGACATAGGGTGCTGGGTCAACCACTTCAAATGGAGTTCAGTAAAGGCCATAGCAAGCTCTAAAATGCTAACTAAATTATTTAGTTATATGCACCCAAGCACTCTGCTGTCCATTTAAAGGTCTGCAGAGCAAAATTTGCATCAGTACTGACATACAGTACAGAAATGTGAAGCCTATCAAAGGCTCCCCTACTCAAACACAATCAAATATGCTGTTTAAGATCTATTCTGTGGACTGGCAGGAATACACCTGCAGCAGAAGAAAGAGCTGAAACAGGCATCCATTCCAGGAGTGAAATCCAGCCAGTTCTAACTGGCTCAGGCGAATCAGTAGCGACGGCTGTTGGAGGCTCCGCCCACCCACGCGGACATCATGATGTTCCTTTTTCATGACATTTTTAACCTCTGTGCATGCACAGCGCATGCACATTGGCAAAACAGTAGGGAAGGTAAGTAAATTTCACCCCTGATCCAATCTATTTATAGTAGTATAAGTACTGAGGGAGGAGTTTCTCAATGTAACCAGGAAAATTACCAAAAGTGCCTTGAAGAACAAATACTTCAATCCATTACATTGATCAATCAACTTCTCCAAATCACCTCACAGCTTGCCTTCTCAACACAATATCTACTCTCAGCCAGATATCAGGTTAATGCCCAAAGTGATACTGTGTCACTTGCAAACACCAAGTCATTAAAATGGCTGGCAAAGAATAAAGTGTCTTTTCAAACAGAAAAATGTCTGACAATGTATTTGATTCAATACAACAGGATTGGCTTTACCAGAGCAAGATTTGAGCAGCTATATTTGACCATGAAACACATATAATTCCACCAAGTGCCATATTCTGAGAGAATGTCTGTTTGTGGAGCATCAAAAATAGAAGACATTGTTTATGACATATCCAATTCACCTGTCAATACTACTTGACAGAACCATATATTGGGACTGTAGCAAACAATTATCTTATTTCCTTCAGGGCACAAATACATGTAGTCATTAGAACTGTTAGGGCTACCCAACTAAAAACACATTTTATGGAACACATTGGGATTGCATATAAAATTGATGAATTCATCTAAACATATACTGTTTTGTATTTTTATATTCATCTTATTTTAGGTCTCTGCATTGTGTTTTACCTTGTACTATTTTATCCCACTCTTTTATCTTTTTGATACTTTGTTATATTTCATTTTATTTTATCTTATATTAGTCTATTTTACCTTATTTTACTATATCTAACCTTATCTTATTTTATTGTACATTACAATGGTCCATTGCTTTGATATGAAATGGTAAACTGATGAGAGAGAGAGAGATGGGGGGGGGTCTCCAAATGGTTAAGTATATCTTTTGCTGATTATCCTGAGACATACACATAACACCACATTTTCACAGGAGTGAAACCATGTATAACACAATTAGATGGCACAGGTTCAGGAAAATATAGTAGAGCATATGATACAAGATTCACTTTATGCCCTATTTAGAACATCAGAAATGAGTCCAATCTGTCTTAGACTTAAAGAGAGGCTTCCTTTTTTGAAAAATGCCAATTGGACTCAGGATTCTTGCATCTCATTGACCAGCCTCAGAAAATACCAAATTGGCAATAATGTGTTTGTCTTTTCAAAACAATGGTATGAAATTTGGAGGAACAATAACCAATTTGGGAAAAGTACATATTGCTAGATTTAAAAAAAACAAAAAAAAACAGAGGTAGGGGTTTTGTTGGTTCTTTTTAATTCAGGTTAATTTTGCTGTTGTGGAAAATAGTCATTACCTTTGTTTTTTTCTGAATAGAAATTGATGAGGTTTGCAGGCCTCATTGCCCCAACAATGGAGATAAAAGCTATCACATTTCAAGCAGATAGGCTGAGGATTTGTTGTGTACTGAGTGTTTAGAACTTTGAAGGGAAGGATTCATTTAGCTATGTCTCATCAGTTAAAACTGGGAGGATGCAGCAGGCTCAAGAGAACAAGAGGGCATTTATCAGGTTCATGATAGGACTAAGATATTGGTGTAAGAAATGATACCCTCTGTCCCAAGCAGCCAGAAAATTGATAAACAAAATCCAGATTCTTCAGAACAGATTTAAAATCCTTTATTGTCTGTCAGACATTGAATTTTGGTACTCATATTTCCTTTTATAAGCTATTTTTGTATTGAATTGCCCCCTCAATTTCCATACTCCAAATGAGGCCACCTGGGAATCCAGATGTACCTTCCTCTTTTAACAACAATTCTCTTCTAGACAGCACATTGAAACTGCAATTACACTTAATTTGAGTATCAATTATACTGAAATTAATGATTAGAATAGTTACCCTCCACTCCGCAATAGAAGTGCATAGTATCTAATTCCAAATGGATGCAGTCATACATTCAAGCAATAAAAGAAATGATGAATATAAACTGCCACTGCAAAATGGTTTGTTTGTTTAATGAAAAAGATGTGAAAATATGTTACCAAAGAAAAAATTGAGATGGAATTGGAGAAGCAGAAGTGAAAGTCTGAGAACATGTTACAATCATCACAGAAAAGTAATTAAAGAGCCTGGCATGACTAGCCCATCATATTTAAAAATGTTTCTCATATGACATATTATCATTATGCATATAAATCTCCATGTTTTATGTCATATCCTTGGCAACCATCGAAGAACATATATGGAAACTCAAAACAAACAAGAATGCAAGCACACATATGGGTTAATAGATACAAGACAACTTTAGCAAATCTTACGTTGGTATGCAGCTTTCAGGATTCCCCACTAGCATGGCAACTATAATAAATTTGTCGGTGCCAAATGACAGATGTAAGAGGCAATGATGTTAATATGAAAGATTGAACTAAAAGGTCTTGGGTCAACTGAAAATCACTTAAACTTATTCAATCTTCTTCTGTTGAGATCTTCCTTCTTAAAATAACTTAATTTTGTTTTTAGGATGGAAGCAAAGATATTGAGTTTGGACCAACTGATACATGATGAAGATGAATTTTTAACATAATTTGTGTTAAAAGATAAATATCATCTATCACAGATAATCCATTTGCAATATTTACAGTTATAACAACATTATGCGGACCAGCAGCATTTTCAACTTCTGAAAAAGCTGAGATATTAGAACTACTTGTTAAATCCTTGTAAACTAAAAAAAATGCTATTCTATTGTTTTTATAGTTATTTATATAAATTTGACATGCAGATGTTAAGAAATGAGTGGAATAAAGAATTAAAGGTTCCTATATTGTATAGGGGTGTCAAATTAACGTAACAGCAGCATCATGGGATGTATTGGGATTTTTTTCACCTTCACTAAACTGGGCATGGGTGTGGCCAGCACATGACGCATCTGGCTCGCAGGACAGGAGTTTGACAGCCCTGGTCTAGATAATGAGAGAGTATCTTACCTTCTATGGCAAGAGTGTCAATGGACCTCTAATTATGCCTTATACAAGATGGCTGCTTTTTTATGCAGGCTAATAGCCTGGTTGGTTTCCAACTCTAAGTAAATTGTTCCTTTCTCTTGTTAGCAAGGCTGGCATCTATCTTATTTAAAATGTTGAAATTTAGCTACTCCTCACGTATAACAGTGTGGAAACAGAAATTCCTTTGCTGGGTTTCCATCAAGTGACAGAAATGCTCTGGAAAGATTTGGCAGCCTCCAAAATGGAAAAATCCCAATATAAGTTTTTTTTTTTTTTTTTTTAAAGCTAATGCTTTTATAATAATTTATATATTGTCTGTATTATGCCTAGCATTTTGTTATATTTGTATTTTATTATATTGTGTAATGTAGAAATGTGACCTGCTTTGCTATTTGGATATATACATAATAGAAGGTGAATTCTGTAAGTAAAGAAGTCATTTATACTGTGTAAGTGAAAATTGGTGTTTATGCTTGAAGTTGGTTTTTTATTAATGAAATATAATCAAAAGAAAAGAATAATATATCAGCGATAACACACACAAAATTATATTAGAATGATTGACACAATTAGTGAAAAAAAAACCCTTAGAGGTAATAAAAAAGGACTTTATTAATATACAATTAAAACAGTTCTTAATATTATTAATAAATGTTTATATAAAACATTACTTCATCTAATCATTTTTAGAATATAATGACATTTCAAAAATTATTAAATTAATTTATCTTAATTCCATTCCTTAACATTAATCCATTTATATAAAATACTTCTCTTTGCTGAACTCTAGCATCAGAGTTCTTCATAAAATGTCAAATTCATATCTAAAAAGTATAATTCAACATCGCTATTAAATCATGAATTTTTATCTTTTTTTCTGAAGACTTAAGTTAACACACATGGTACTGTAAAGCCAAAAGGGAGCCATGACTGAACCAAATCGTGTGGGTCAAATACCCCACAGATTTCTTACAAGAAATATGATATCTGACACAAAACAATATTTTCTAATTATTTAAATTCATTCTTAGGTCATAAACTCTACTATTTATTTGACACTTCAGTATTTATCATACAAATTATCTTTCAAAATGCAAGAATATATATACTCTGTGTGTGTGCGTGTGCGTGTGCGTGTGCGTATGTGTGTGCATGTTTTATATATATATATATATATATATATATATATATATATATATATATATATGTGTGTGTGTAGGTCTTTGGTTATTCGGGTCTTCTCCCACGTAAAATTGGAAGTGTCTTGGCGACGTTTCGACGAAGTCTCATTCGTCATCTTCAGGCTGGTGTTCTCGGCTTCGTGCTTCCAGGAAGCACCAGCCTGAAGATGACGAATGAGACTTCGTCGAAACGTCGCCAAGACACTTCCAATTTTACGTGGGAGAAGACCCGAATAACCAAAGACCTACATACAAACACCTGCGAAAACCTGAGAAAACATATATATATATATATATATATATATATATATATATATATATATATATATATATATAGGTCTTTGGTTATTCGAGAACACCAGCCTGAAGATGACGAATGAGACTTCGTCGAAACGTCGCCAAGACACTTCCAATTTTACATGGGAGAAGACCCGAATAACCAAAGACCTACATACAAACACCCGCGAAAACCTGAGAAAAGCATGAAATGTAAGTCTGACCCTCAGAATGACATGCCCATCTCTGTCAGAATGGATTCTATTTTGTTGGATCATACAGTTCTGAATAATTAAAAAGACATGCTATCCAATATCCTATTCAATGCTTTAACTGAAAATAAAATACAATTTGGCTCTGAGATGATAAAAGAAGATGATTGTTCTAAAGTAGGCAGTATTAGCTGCTGAAGACAAAACCTAAATCTGACATGAGGAAGAATATAGGCAGAGAATGAAAAATGTCTATTATATGGAAGAACTTTCATCAAATTACCAAAATATGAGGAAAATAGATAAATCATGCTCAAGCACTTCACAGCCTATTAAAAAGTAACAGTGTGATATATTGTATATCATGGCTCCTTTCACAGTGACGAATAGGCAGCTTTCTTCTGCTCACTAGAATGAGTGGTGATAATGATAATGATAAATATCCATGCAAAATAACAGAAGCTATTAGGGAAATAGCCTCCATTGACTCATTAAAACAGAGCTTTTTGCAGCAACTTAATCTGCTCCATGAGAAGCTGACCTATTGATTTGCTTAAGCTGCTCAAAATTCTTTTACAAAAGCTTTATGCAGCATGACCCCATAATCCTCAACTAACATATAAGGTTAAGCTCTTTTCCCTCTTTCCTTTACATTATCAAGCTGGGATTTAAACAGTATGTAAAATAGAATCCTTCAGAGTAACGGGGTTGAGAGATGAGATGGCAGAAGATCACAGAGACTGCCAAGTGTGGCCTTAGAAAAAAAGATCACCCCAATGAAACAAGTTTCAAGGAATTTAATAGAAAAATGAACAATGTCTATACATGCACTATTTTATATACTGGATTGGATCCAGATTTCTTATGCTTGGAATTGCATTTGAGAAGCAAACCACTGGAAGAAGTAAGAAGGCACTTCTACTTGCCTCAGCAACCTTCCACAGGCTCTTTGGGGAGGCATAGAAGGAATCAATAAAAGTAACTCCATTATTCCATTCAATTTATACTGAATGAACAAACAGTCCTGAATCACGTATAGAAGAGATACATCTATTTTTAAAAAGGTTTGTCTAATTATTCTACATCGAAAGGCAAAAAAGATTTTAAAAATATATTTGTATTCTGTCTATAAGTCACTAAGATGGCCAAAGGGAATGACAATATGACAACAATTAAGGTATGAACATAAAACTACCAGCAAATTGAATAGAAGATGAAACCAAGTCAGCAATTAAGTTTAATGGCAATGATAGGCATCAAAGCCTGTTCAAAGCCAAGATGGAAAGAGGGGATCAGAGGTTTCAACTTCCAAGAAAAACATGACACTTCATGAAACATTACCAGAGGGGATTAATGCATTATTTAATGGGGGTATGATGTTGATATTACTCAGGTGGATACTGGACGCATGTTTATGCATTTGATTCATTGATATTCTACTTCCCTTTGTGAGCTTGTTCCTGCAGCATGCTAGATTGGGCTATGACAGAACAATTGGCCAAAGCCTCACCATCTATGACCTAAAAAGATTTTGTGATTGAGTTGGAGTTGCCTAGGTACCCTCAGTCCTAATCATCACCCTTAATCACTACAATAAGCATATGGTAGGATTTGGGGTTCATCTAAATCTTCCATATTTCTTCAATAGATTGTCCCTTCCTGGATCACCATTACCAGACATTAGCATTTTTATTATTTCCAATGGAATGGAAAAACAAAAGGGCTCAGTGCTTCATCAGCAGGACCAGAGTTGGTCAGTATGAGAAGCCCACAACAGAAACACTGACTTTGAAGAAAGTGGATCTGGCCTGGAATTGTAGATTCAAAGAGGGTGGGGGGAACAGATTTGGGTTGTCATTTGGGCATCTTTACAACTTGCTATGCATGATGCTGCATAAATTCTCAGCTACATGTGTGCATTTATTGGATTTAAAACACATACATTTCAAAGTATATATGGTTAAATCCGAGCTCCGCACAAGACGGTGAGCTCAAGGGTGAAATCCAGCAGGTTCTGGAGAATCGGTAGCGGAATTTTTGAGCAGTTCTGAAAACCGGTAGTGGAAATTTTGAGTAGTTCGGAGAACTAGCAAATACCACCTCTGGCTGGCCCCAGAGTGGGGTGGGAATGGAGTTTTTGCAATATCCTTCCCCCAGGAGTGGGGAGGAAATGGGGATTTTGCAGTATCCTTCCCCTGGAGTTGGGTGGAAATTGAGATTTTGCAGTATCCTTCCCCTGCGACGCCCACCAAGCCATTCCATTCCCACCAAGCCACACCCAGAGAACCGCTAGTAAAAAAAAATTGGATTTCACTGCTGGGTGAGCTCCTGCTACTTGCCCAAGCTCTTGCCTACCTAGCAGTTCAAAAGCATGCAAATGAAAGTACATTAATAGGTACCACTTTGGTGGGAAGGTAACAGTAAGCCATGCACCTTTGGCATATAGCCATGCTAGCCACATGACCATGGAAATGTCTCTCCTGATATATATATATATTATCAATCCCCCTTTTACCAGTTTCACTTTATCTGAAGATCTGAGTACCATGCTATTGCCAGATTTTCTATAACCTTTCAGAGAAGACAGGGGCATCAGTGGAAATTGGGTGGGGAGAGTATGAATTTGTTGTCTTAGTTTTTTCCTTCTGCACCAGCAGAATGCCACTGTATTCACATCTAGATCCAATCCATTGTTGCATGATTGTTCAGTTTCAGTGAATCAGTATTAGCCCAGTGTATTTTTAGAAAATGTTTTATAAATAAACAGGCTGTGACTATGAGTAGAGAATGAAAATTTCCAAAGTAGGAATAAACTCATTTATAGAAAAGACTGTAAGAACTTGCTGATGTGATGAATAAAGCTTTCTCCATTATCTTCGTACAATCCTGGAGAATGGATGAAGTAATAGATGTTTTCATACCTCCCCGTTCTTCATAAGGAGGAATAAAAAGTAATCAGTACAGAACAATCAATCTAGCATAATGCTTGGGAAGACTCTAACGCATAACTTAAACCAATAGGTTTGTAAACACCTTCAAAAGAATGCACTAATTATTAAAAATGAAGACCACATCTTATCAGACTAATATTCCCTCCATGATCTGTAGTTGATTACAAGAATGCTGTAGATCAAGAATGTATAAAGTACATGCACATTCCTTTTATAGCCCCAGAAATTCCAGTATGAGTAAAGCTAAAACTATTGGTCAATTTTTTTTTCATTAGGCATTTTGGGGGATTTGGTATGGTTTGTTCTATGCTGTAGACATACTATCTTGATTTCAGCTAAGATTTTGATAAAATACTCCTTGACTTTTTGATTAAGAAGTATGGCCTAGGTGGCATATGTAACAGTTCCTCAACTGGCCTACAAATCATATTCAAAGTCAGATCATGAATAGTTCCTCACGAAACTGAAGGGAGATATCAAGTAGGGTGTTGGCTGATTCAATTCTAGGCCTTATAACTCTTAAATATTTTTATTAATTATGTATTTAGCGATTTTATCATCAAAATATTTATCAAATTTAATGGAGACAAAGGTAAAAGCAAAATTATTCATTTCAAAAAATTAAGTGAAATGCACAGATATATTAAGGAAAATTATAACAGCATATATGAAAAGATCATAAGATGAGACAAAACTGTGACCAAGCTGTTAAAAAGGCAAATATAATTTTTGGGCTACATATAGAAGTATCCAGATGATGGATCAAAACAGGCAAGATGGTGCCATGATTTTTTGATATGGGCACTAACATCACACAATTACACATATGCTCATATATACTATGCAAGTGACTCATATGTACATATTATTATACTATAGCTGTGATGGCATGTGTGCCAGAAGTGGCATGCAGAATCCTTTCTGCTGGCACATGCGCCATCGCCCCAGGTCAGATCTCCATGGCATTTCTTTCATGAGCTTCTGTTTCCCTGCAAACAAAGAAGCAGAAGCTCATGAAAGAAAACGATCTTACCTCTTGCTGCACTGCCGGTGTTGGGATACTCCGCCTCCTGCTGGCCAGCTGGTTTTCAGGTCTCTGCTGTGCATGCATGCATGTCTGCGCATTCTCGCATGCATGTCTGCATATTCACAAGCACATGTATGTGCATTCACACATGCATGTCTTGCACATACGCACACCTTTCTGTTTGGGCATGCGCGCACACACAGTTTGGGCACTCGGTGTCTAAAAGGTTTGCCATCACTGTACTATAGGGAAAAATTTTCCAGAACTGATTTCAGTTAGTGTGAACAAATCTAAACTAATTTCAAATTAATAAGGTAGAGTGTAGAACCGCTGGATATATATGTGTGTGTGTGTATGTATATGTATATCTTTTTTAAAAAAAATGTTTTTAGAAAAAAAATGGATTGAAAATAGCAAGGTCATTCTACCCTGTGCACATAAAGTTAAATAAACACACTGTCTTCACATTTTATATTACTGTTCTGTTTACTTATACATTTCAAAGAGGGAATAATAATGCTTATGTGAAGTCTCGAGTCTTACCTTAAAATATGAGACATAATACAATCAAATTGACTCATAATCCTGATGTAGATTTGTTAAGTGATGCAGATGCTGAAATCCATCCAGATTCCCTGTTCTCAATTTGCCAACACTCCATTCTCCCCACTCAAAGTGGCATTTTGAGCTATTTTAACACTTCTTGTTGGAATATGTAGTTACCTAATAAAATTTGCCAGTTGCTGCGGATGTCAGATCTTTCAGAAATATTTGCCCTCCCTCACATCAATCATTGTAAGACAGGGGTATCAAACTCGTGGCCCGCGGGCCGGATGTGTCACGTGCTGGTTCTGCCCCCACCCGGTTTAGCGAAGGGGTGGAAAGTGCTGATACATTACGTGATTCCGCCATGACAACATGAGTTTGACACCCCTGTTGTAAAGCAATAATGGATATCAACAAAATTACATTTTTTGGACTTACAGGGGAGATATAGTGAACTGAAAATGGCTCTTCAAAAACTTTTAATATGCCAACCTTGGCTGATCTTGAAATGCTAAAGGCAGTCAGACCTAGTTACAACTTGGATGGTAGACCAAAACTTCCAGGGAAGGAATGGCAGACTGAAAACGATTTTATGAAAACAGGGCTAATAACAAAACTGAAGAACCGGGGTAGACCAATTCTTTAGAGGGGCTGGAAATCACCTACATGTGATCCAGTTACAAGCAGGATGGCCAATCCATTATCTCTCAGCATTCAAATCCATAGAAAACCACTGTCCTGCAGTTTATTCACTTCTAATGAATAAATTGCAGGACAGTGGTTTTCTATGGATTTGAATGCTGAGAGATGATGGATTAGCCATCCTGCTTGTAACCACGCCATAACCTTTAAGGACATTAATTCACAACCCTCCCTTTTTAATCACTTTTGGAAATCCTAAAACTATTAGCTATTAATCAGTTTAAGGCTATTAGAGAGCTTCAAAACATGCAGAGTATGCAGAGAACACGCAGAGTAAACTTAGCTTCATCTCTGAACAAACTAAAAATTAATTACAAACTTAAGAACTTAAAATATTTGAAATAAAGAGGTGCAGTGGCTCAGTGATTTAAAGACATTGGAAATGATTTCTGCTCCAGTGGTTGGAATCCTATCACTGCATGGCAGAGTCACTTGCCTCAGATTCTGCCCACCTAGTAGTTCAAAAGGATTCTACATGTAAGTAGATAAATAGGTGCCAGTTCAGTGGGAGATGTGGCAGCGTTTCATTGGACTGTTGGACCTCTGCCAGTGCTGGATCTGCTCAGATACGATGCCCAACTATGAGGCAATATCAGTGGTGAGCGAATGCCCTGTATTGTGCTGCAGGATGCCATGTGACTGTCTGGTGCAGAGCTAGTTCACCCCTTATGGTATACCCTGGATAAGCATGTGAGAGTGAATTAAATGGACTAACATTCTTCAGCGGTCAAGTAACTACAATGTACAAACATAAATAATTGCTATATGATAAATAAATAAATTTGAAATAAACAGCAAAAAGCTAAATAAGATTTTGATCTAAGAAAGTTACAAATGGATTAAGGGTCCAATTAAATTTTGAATATTGACTTTCACAGTTAACTATAACTGTATTGTAAAAAAAATTAATAGCTTCTTATGGGAACCAGAATTATTTTGGCTATCTTGGCTCATAGCAATGATAAGCAATTTATGATTTTAGAAACTAAACTAAATAGAAGGAATAGAATAGAAGGAACAATAATACTTGTGTTGGTTAATACTGAAACTTACAATATAACATAAAACATCATAACATTGAAAACATTAAAGGAGATCTTTGAAGAATAGAGCACAAATTAGTTTGCTACATCAACAATGTCAGTAATAATATTTGATTCTAGGGATATATTATGTTCAAAAGATGTTAATGAAGGAATGGAGTTGAAGAGCAAACTTTATCTGACAAGCCAGAGAAAGTACTAAAGGTGGAACTGCAAATCAAAGGCTAATATAATTATTTGGAAAAGAACATCTCACATTTTCAAAGAAATCATTTATAACACCAAGTTAAATAGAAGCCATGTATATTTTTATATCACATGGTATCACAACTACAGCACTGTGTTCTTGGATTTGTTTAATCCTGGGCACTGGAAAAGTTGAAGCTGGTTGACTGGCTGACAAGGAGGTATTCAGCTTCTGCCTGATTATACTGCTCTAAGGATTTATTTGGACTGTGTTCTCACTGTCACACTTGAGATTAGGAAAATACAGAATCTCTTCAAGGTCTCTAAAAGCCTCAACACTTTCTTTTACAGGGAAAGTTATCTTCCTTTGTAGTTGCTAATTGAGATTTCTCATAATTTTGATAGAGAATTTCAAAGCCTTGCCTGACTTCTAGGTTGAGAAAACACCCTATCTGGATGAAATGGGAGACCCATCCCCATTAAAACAATCAAGACAATATTCCTGGTATTAAAGCAAGCTGGGGACAATGATGAAAGAAGGAGATGAATGTTGGTATTGACAGATAGGAGGTCTGCACAATATTGTCATGCTTTCCTTTCAGTGAGGAGCTTGGCGGCCTGGAAGCAATGCAAATCAACTCATGAAAAAAATGTATTAATATTAATTAATATTCTCAATAAATATAAGCCTCCCTTAAACTGAGTTTACCTCCTCATGATTTCAGGAACTCATTCATGTAGTTTTATTCATAATCTCAGAGAAATGGTTTTCTGCAGTGGTGAAATCCAATTTTTTTTACTACTGGTTCTGTGGGCGTGGCTTGGTGGACGTGGTGTGGCTTGGTGGGCACGGCTTGATGGGCGTGGCAGGAGAAGGACACTAAAAAATCCCCATTCCCTCCCCACTCCTGGGGGAAGGATATTACAAAATCTTTATTCCCACCCCACTCTGGGGCCAGCCAGAGGTGGTGTTTGCTGATTCTCCAAACTACTCAAAATTTCTGCTACTGGGTCTCCAGAATCTGTCAGAACCTGCTGAATTTCATCCCTGATTTGCTGGTAATTTTTTATTCGTTTGCTTGCTTGCTTGTTCAGTTTCCCAGCCTTATAGCCCTTGCATCTGGATTTCCAGCCAAATACTAACCAGGACCTTGTTCAGCTTTTCAAGAAAATCACACTTTTGTTCTGGTTAGACTTCAAAATAATTAAGAAACATACTCCAAATTCTTAAATGTTAATTAATTTATTTAATATACCCACCAATATATCCACCAATTTAAGGAAAGTGCAACAGTCAAAGTATGCAGTTATACTTGACTGCTATTTTTGCTGTTAGTACAACTTTAAACCAAAGTTCTTGTTTTGTAGTTCTAATGTAAAAAGTCCTTAAGAATGTGAAATAAATGTTGCTTGAAATTTATATCCTCAGCTGCATCATTTTATTATCCTCAGATGTAACAATCCTCCCCCCACCCCAATTAAATTATATTATTTAATACATAACTGGAAGCAGAACAATTGACAGCCGCCATTTTGCATACAGTAAGATAAATTTATAGTTTTCCATATGTTTCTTTATATATATTTTGCATACTGGTTTGTTCCTTAATATTTAAATTTGTATGCAAGCAATATAACACTGAGTGTTTTCCATTCTCCATTGCCTCTATTAACATTTTCTTTCGCTTTCATTTTCACTTTCATTTTCTGCAACTGAAAAATGAATCTTTCAGATTTCAATTCTAGCAACACAAAAGCATACAATTAGTGTGCATGTGACATAATAATTTCTACAGCTCGATAAACCATGACAGAATCGAACAAGAGATGTTCCATCTCCTTCAGAACGCACTTGATTGTTCTGAATCAAAGCAAAGAATGTATTTTCTTTGTTTATATATTTCAGAAATTTATATTCTCCCCATTATCCTGAACATGGTCTCATAGAAGTGTATAAAGAGATTAAACATTCAATAAAATAAGACAACAGAAAATCTAAACATAATTGAGAGGTTTAGGACTAAATCAATCAGCTTAAATACAGATTTAAATATAATTTTCCTCTAAATACCGATGTAAATCAAATGGCTTTAATGTTTGTCTCTCTCCCTCTTTTTCTTACAAACACAATATAATGGTGGCATTTTTTCTCCAAATTCAGAATATTACTACTAAGACAGTGCAATGATTCGTTCTTACAATAGAAAAGCATCCTTCAGCTAGATAATTCTCCATCTATTATTCATGTAACTTGTTTCTATTCCCTACACAAAAAAAAGGTTCCAATGGATCCAGAATTTCTTGTTTTCTTCCATGTATAGTTGAAACAAGTTTTGATAAGACAAAGAATTTGTCATAAATTCCCTTTATAATCTACCTGTATTGAAAAACTCTCAAATATTGTAGGGGAGATGAGGGAATGCTGAAACTGTGGCTATGATGGGACATAAGAATCTAGTGGCTTCTGCAATACACTGAAAACAATATTTTAAACTAATTCATGTACTGATCTAAATTAATTTCTGGACATGGCAATACTTGAGAAATGGTAATAATTACTGATAATCAGTTCAGTTGAAATTCACAAATCTTCTAAGGTCACTCATGATAATAGGTCCAATAATGTACATGTTCATGCATAAGTCTATTCTTTCTCAATTCCTCATTCAATCAATTTTATTTTCAAAGACCTCTTAAAATTTTCATATAATACTCTGTCTGGAAATTAAGATTTTTTTGAGTGATTTAAATTATTCTCTCCTCTGCCCACCTTCTATACAAGATGCAGAGTTTTAATGTGGTCTTGGTAGTTTTTGCAAGCCAGCAGAAATTGTCTAATTTCCCCCCAGGTTTTTTTTTTTTTTTTTTTTTTTGCCTCATCAGATTTGTCTCAGTCTTCTGCTCTCTTTCAACCTGAAGCTTCTCAAAAATATATCATTACTGGAGAACTGCCATTGATCTCATGAATCAGACAATTTTCCCCTCAGCAATGCAAGCAGACATTACTTCATGCTTCAATAAAGTAAGTGATGGGTTGACATTTAAATTCTGCCTCAACACAGTCCTAAATTATCCTTCTAAGATGAAACAGTGATGATGTCAGAGTTTATTTAAATAATAGTCCAGGGAAATCTCTCCTCTCCCTCTCCCTCTCCTCTCCCTCTCCCACTCCCACTCCCTCTTCCTCTCCTCTCATTTCCCTATTGTATATAAATTGTGTATAAAGCCAAGGTTTAAAGCCAAGGTATATATAAAGAACTTGAGTTTTCAACAAAAGATGCAGGAATGTTTAATTAATTCTGAAAATCTGTGCATTTCTAAAATATTTAAGGAAACAAATCGAGTCTTTATCTTGAGATCCCAGGACCTGATTTGAAACTAACTTAATTTACTGTACCACTGTGTACAATGAATATTTTAGTCACATTAGGGATTTTTTCAGCATCAGCCACAAGGGTTAAGTAGTAAAAGAAGCTTCTGGATTCACAAAGTGAAATATAAATTCTAGGAATCTGGTCCATTATAATTAGACAATGTTCCATATATAAAAAATATGCAAGATAATGTATATGTGTATGTGGCATATGAGTGTATATATGTATGTATGTATGTATGTATGTATGTATGTATGTATGTGTATACACACATATCAGGATGGATACTGTGCAATATTTTACCTAAGTGGGATAAAATATTGTTAAAAGGACTGCATGTATAGGAGCATGGGAGTCACAAAAGTTTTCTCAGTACTGCAATCTGCAGTCTAGTATATTATAGCAATAGCACTTAGATTTATATACCAGTTCATAGTGCTTTACAGCCCTCTCTAAGCAGTTTACAGAGTCAGCATATTGCTCCCCCCCCCAAAAAAAAAAATCTGGGTCCTCTTTTTACCAATCTCGGAAGGATGGAAGGCTAAGTCAACCTTGAGTCTGGTGAGATTCGATCTGCCAAACTGCTGGCAGCCAGTGATCCACAGAAGTAGCCTGCAGTACTGCACTCTAACCATTACACCACCGTGGCTCAGTTATTATGTTACTATATGTGACTGAAGATTGCACAATAGGCAGTGCAGGAGGTACTCCCAATACTGCTTTACCATAGCCCTAGAGAGGGCCCCTAGAACTTTGAAGTGTTTAGATATTTTCTACATATAGTACCTAAGCTCAGATGCTACTTGTTTGGATCATGGCTTTCTATGCTTCGATGAGGCAAGGGTTGGTTGCTTTCCAAGGACTGGACACTCCAGAATGTAACAAATCAATACACAATGATTTATTATAGCATACACCTTCCTCAGCAATAGTCTATTGCTGTCCACCTTTCTAGAACATGCTAGGTGATGTTGCCTTGTAAATATTTTTAATATTTAGTCCTTTAATACTTAGTTAAAGCTAAAGAGTATAAAGTGGCATTTGCCTCCTTCAAAAGGTTCTTAGTTCTAGTTGGGATGTGATGGTGTTTCAGTGTGGTTGTTCCTCTTAGTTCCTTGGCAAAGCTTCAAGCATGACTCCCACTAGTACTGTTTATGCTGCTCACCATAGCTCATGGTCCTGGCAGTTCACTTACCAGCTTGAAGTATCTGCCAATCATAGGAGTGAAATGCTCCTAGTTCAGACTGGATCGCCTGATCTGGTAGCGATGGTGGCGGGTGGTTTGGAGAACCAGTAGCAAAAATTCCTGCCCCCCTCCCCATGTCCAACTGAGCCACATGATCATCAGAGGCTTTTTTTTTTTTTTTTACTTTTAAAAGCATTTTTTCTACAACCTCTTCGGCTGAAAAAAATGCTTTTAAAGGTTTAAAAAAAAAGCCTCTAATGATCACGTGGCTCAGCTGGGATTGTCAGAGGCTTTTAAAAGCATTTTTTCTACAACCTCTTCTGCCGAAGAGGTTTTAGGGAAAAAAAATGCCTTCAAAAGCCTCTGATGATCCCAGCTGAGTTGCCTGATCGTCAGAGGCTTTTAAAAGCATTTTTTTTCTGCAACCTCTTAAGGTTGTAGAAAAAATGCTTTTAAAAGTAAAAAAAAAAAAAAAAGTTTGCCACGCCCACCCGGTCACATTACCCCACCCCATCAAGCCACACCCACAGAACTGGTAGTACAAATTTTACATTTCATCACTGGCCAATCTCCTGACATCATCTTTGCTTCCCCATCTGCATGCCATTGGTATTTCCTTTTCTCCTACACACCTAGCCATACTCTATCTTATCATTTGGTTTTATAAGATAGGGGCCTTGGTAGAATGAGGCTTCCACCAGATGTCTGCATGTCTTTGAAAACACAAAAGTATGGCTCAGTTATTGCAGGCAGCTGGAACATCAGCTTGTGACTACAGATGTGAGTGAATGGTTTTGTGACAAAAAGGGGGAGGGAAGAGTTTCTGGCTAGTTACAACTTTTTCCCCAAGAGCAGAAAGCAACCCTAACTTCACTCTTTTGCAGGTGATACCATGCAATGGATTGTATATGTTTAGGGGAATATTCCATTTTTTCAATGGAATATTTGGACAACCTGCAACATCTGAAGTCCACATCTATGCTTCATTTTGTATGTCCTTTTCATGCTGAGGAATATTGGAAATCTCTTGGTTGAACAGCCCAAAACTCAAATCTATTGTTAAAAAAAAACAAAACAAGCACTAATGAACAGTAGAGATTGTTGCACAGTTTGACAGGTAACTTCCCTCCCACACTGCTAGTAATCTAGCCTTATATCTCTTGTCTATATATTCTTTGAAATTAAAATACAATTTACATTCCTTGTGTCATAGAAGTTGACAGGATACATATATTAGCTGACAAGAGGACAGTCTCTTAGTCTAGAATGAGTAAGGCAAAGAGAATGAAATGCAGAAGACCCAGTAAGAAAGAAAATCCACTTGCAGCAACATAAATTACTCAGCAGATATTTCCCCACTCCCCCAAATATACTTTAACTGACAGCTTATTTAATGCACATTGAATAATATGGGTCATGACATTTGCCAGCCAGCAGAAGGAAACAACAAGAAAACATTTCATTAGGAATATGTCTCTGCTTAACATTCACATGCTGCAACCCTCTTTCTATTGTAGCACACAACCATGGCCGAGATGGCAGTCCTAAAGGCATCTTGTATCACCAGAAAAAGCAAAAAAGACTCTGAGATGCTTCCTGGGCTTTGGATGGAACAAGCACTGATTAATTGAATAGAAGGTTGATTCCCTTCTCATAGGAGAATCTAAGGAATAGGGAACTTATTCTCATGAGTGCTCATTCCTTCAGGAATAATTTGTCTGAGGTTACATGCCTATGATGTAAGAGTCATTGGGTTCTACAGCCAAAGTGGAGGAAGCAATCTGGCTCCTCTTTCTTCCTGCCACCCTTGTTAGTCTCATTCTCTGGAGGGAAGACAAGATCATTCAAATAGAGAAGCATAATAATCTTTGTTGGCAAAGTCTTAAAAGAAAACTAAGGCCTTTGAGCCTATTAAATCACGACTATTGAGGACTGTCAGAAGAATAATTTCAAAACTGAAATATACATAAACTGAAATAATAAACTAAAAAAAAATAGCATTGGTGACTTGATTCTTTTTTCGTATGTGTTTCATTGTTATTTTTGCTGCTCTCTTTTTGGCATTTGCTTAAGGAGCAGCAGTGAAACAGTAACCCTTCAAACAATTGAACGGCAATAAATGTACCTGTAGGGAATATTTTTTTTCTTCCTACAACCTACACATGTTTTAAAAAGCAAGCGAAGAAAAGTTCCATATGTTGAATTGTGCAGAGCTTTGCTCACACAGTGAAGATATCTTCCTATATCATATTTATAGAAGTCATAAAAATTGTACAATGGCCAAATGATGTGCTAGGAATAAGACATTGATTGAGCCATAAGCTCAAAAATATTACATTTCTCCTCTCCTCTCATTTCATTTATTATTTCATTTCCCTATATTGTAAAGTAGGCTTCCTGACTTGATATGCTAAGAATATAATTACCTTGTTGCAGGGATGAAATCCAGCAGGTTTTGACAGGTTCTGGAGAACTGGTAGCAAAAATTTTGAGTAGTTCAGAGAACTGGTAGTGGAAATTTTGAGTAGTTCGGAGAACTGGCAAATGCCACCTCTGGCTGGGCCCAGAGTGGGGAGGGAATGGAGATTTTGCAGTATCCTTCCCCTGCCACACTCACCAAGCCACACTACGCCCACCAAGCCATGCCCACAGAACTGATAGTAAAAAAAAATTGGATTTCACTACTACCCTATTGGCAATTTACTGTAGAATTTGAAACATGATTAATCAAACATAAATTCTTCTAAGTTCAGTGAAAGCTATAGTAAGTCCACTTTAAGGAAGTGTCATATTTTACTCTATGTTTTGTGATAAAGAAAAGAATCCTACTTAGTGCGGTTTCTTGTGTGTAAAGGAAGAACCATCTTAAAATTACTCTGCTATATCATAGAGAAAAACCAGCAGTTGTAAAATAATAAATTCCTCCTGCTAGGAACTAATAAGAAACAGATAAAATTAAATCTGGAATAATCATAAAGACCAAGTGGCAAGAATATGTTTGAAATACTATCTATGTGTTTTCTTTCTCTTTAAATTATAATTTATCATCATTTGATTAGAAAATGATGAAGACCAGTAGCTACATGCCTTTCAGGGGAAAAAGAAACCATTATGGAAGAAAAAAAGCAAATGTGGATGCAACAAGGAAGGTAAGTTTCTTATACCATCTACTTCCATATTGTCTGCCATGATTATGAGGCTATCCGGGGACTGAGCCACAAATAATTTTATTTGGGGATACAGGGACTAAATCATCCATGGACAGTATACATATCTTTTGAGAGCTGTGACTGCTTCCTTACTGATCATGAAGGTTCCTATGAATCTTAAAAGAACTTTGTGCCTCTGTACATCAATAAATAGAATGTAACCACAATTGATGATTATTGCCTTTATGGCTATCTTTTTAGTTTCCATAGGTACCGGAACTGGCTACAGTTTAGACCCGTGATGGCGAACCTATGCCACGTGTGCTGGAAGTGGCATGTGGAGCCATCTCTCCAGCACACAAGCCATCTCCTGTTGCTCTTCCGGGTTCCCGCGTGCCGGCCAGCTGGTCTTCAGTCATGTGGGAGTGCCGGAAACCGGAAGAGCAGCCGCCTGGTGCCCATGTGCATGCCGGGAAGATTATCTTTTGGGCTCCAGAGTGCACATGCGCACAGGCCACCTGGTCTTCTGGTTTCTGGCACGCGAAGACCAGCTGGCCGGTGCACATGTGCACTCTGGAAACCAAAAGATAATCTTCCCTGCGCACACATGCACATCAGGTGGCTGCTCTTCCAGTTTCTGGCACACACGCGTGCATTTGCTCCCATTTCGGTACTCGGTGCCAAAAAGGTTCACCAACACTGATTTAGGCTATTGAGCTAGCTACAAGCTATATTTTGCCCTAGATCAGAAAGACTCTTCTTATATTCTGATAGTGCTGATTTTTTGGGGGTAGTGGTAATGGCAGCATATGATATATCATTTAAAGTGGTACACAACAACATCAATGAAAGCAAAAACATTAACCATTAAAAACATGCTTACATTTAAATGTAGGCCTTTTCTCTGTGTTCAAATCCACTTCTGGCTTTTTGTTTTTCATTGTTGCTTGCTTTTTCCCTCTGGATATTCTTGAAAAAATATACATCTCCTCAAGCATTTTATCAAAAACAAAGTATTAACCACGGACCAATGAGATCACAATGGTAACCACAATGGTGACCACATTGATGATTAATTACCATGGAGATATATATTTGAACATACATTTTAAAGGGGCATTAAATTATTATTTGCGAAGGTGCTTGAAGAATAGTCCCTGATGAACAGGCAGACCTTTATTTTCACCTGCCTGCTTTGCAAAGCTCTCTAATCTCCTAACTTCTGATTCTTCTTCTCCCAAGAAGACGAGCAAAATGTGCTAAATTAAATGCAGGAGCTACTTGAAGAGATTCCTGGATGACTCATGCATTGAATCACACATACCAGATTAGCTGCATGAAACAGAAGGACTGGGGCGAGATGGACAACTTGTCTGCTTGGTGATGATGCTAATAGAAAAATATCATTCTTTACTTTATACACCCCAGAGCAGCGTAGAAAAGGGCATCCAAGCTAGAACAGCTGCCTTCCAGAGCAGGTGAGGGGTGATGATAGAGTTAAATAAGATAATGCACAATGAGGGGAACATGAACAGAAAGGTTTTCCTCACCTCTCTTATAATGTTAGAAGTGGGGACTATTCATTGGAGCTAAACATAGGGAACAAAATTTGATTCTGATGGTATACAGATGTGTACAGATGTCTACCTCTCAGGTGCACATCCTGAGGAATTCATTCCTATCAAAGTGGTGTGATAACTGCCAATTCAGATGGTTCAGAATCAGAATATCAATGGTTACTATTGGATTCTGCTATATCTATTATCTTCTGAATCACAGGGAATGTACCTTAAATGGGACAAGAACAATGAAAGACCTTTTGTTTGTGAGATTCCTCCCTAAATGTGCTTAGTTGACTACTATGGGACATAGTACGCTAGATTAGAAGGTCCATGGGCAATCCAGTAATATGTTCTTAAGACTGGAAGTTCTGCATGTTCAATAAGGAAAATATGGCATTTGTCATCTTCTAAACCAAGCTATGTACAACAGTAGCTGTGTATCTCATCCACATTACTCAGGACAGAGGATGTTACTTTCTTAGTCTGAAACAACCATTAAGAGAAAGAGCCAAATCTTTCTTTGCTGAACTGTGGGACAGGCAGAAATATTTCTGATTTCCTTAATTCTTTTCCAACCATAAATCCCTTCTTCGGCTACATCCAATATTTACACAAATAGTTCCAATTATCAGCCTGATAAAAAAGAACCCTTCACTTGTTTTTGCATATGGTAATGGAACTATAACCTCCTTTCTACACTTCTCTTTACATTTTTTTCCATTAGCATTGACAGATGTAGAAGACTGTAAATGTAAATACATTTCTTGTCATCATGCAGTATATTCAAAAATACTAAAATGAATTATTTTGATCAGGGATGTCAAACTTGATTTTATTGAGGGATGCATCAGGGTTGTAATTGACTTCAAGGAGGGGGTGGACATGGCCAGGATGGGAGCGGCCAGCTCAACATCACTTGTGTCGCAATGGCCTCCTGCAGCCCTCTGCCAGTGAAAATGGAGCTCAGGAAGCCAGAAAGTATGGAGTTTTGACATTAGCATGGTATTGGATTAGAACAATTCCTTTTTCCTTTAATGATATCTTATGCAATAATAACTTGAGACATGCAGTTAGATTTAGCAAGGTGTTAGAAAGATTTAATTTTATTTTATGGTGGAAAATTGAAAAAAGGATTCAACCTACTCTGATTGGATCTATATATTTCATATATCATTTCATATCAGGATCAGAAAATAGCCTGTTGTGGATCAAAATACATCTCTTTCTTTTTGAACTCAAGCCATTTTGACTTGTATTACTAATTGGATCATGTACTTTTTAAAAAATCAGCAATTTAAAAGAGACAAATGTTAATATATCAAGCTGAATTTTCTTTGATTATGTCTAATGTTAGTTTTCCATTTATTAAGCTATGAAAAATAAGCAATCATACAGCATTGTGAGATTCCTATTCTTCTACTCTATAGATTTCATCCAGAATTAGTCACACTTTCAATAGGTTCCTGAAATACATTAGCCTAATGCAAGTATGACTAAATCTTTTCACTTTGTTTCTGGTATAGATACTTTAACCATTTTAATGATATATCAAAACAACCTATAGACTAAGAAACATCATTTATTGATGCCATTGTGTGGACATAATTGCCATCCAAAGTGAGCAGGAATTGTTCCCTCCTGGGATCCACAGTTTTGATGCTGCCTTGGGGCTAAAACAGCCCTGTCCTTTAATTAGAGAGTTTGTTCTATAAAAGGAAACCAAAAACAAATGTGTGTGTGTGTGTGTGTGTGTGTGTGTGTGTGTGTGTGTGTGTGTGTGTGTGTGTGTTAAGAAAGGAGTTGAGCCAGGAAGACAGCAGAGACTTGAGGGGAAAAAAACTAAAGAGAAGCACCTCAGCAGCAGTCTTCAGACAGGGCGATAAAACTGCAATTCTTGGAGTTACAAGCCCTGCTGAGAGATAAAATTGAGAGATGAAGAGGAAGATCCCAACCAGAGTCTGCCAACCAAAACAACTTATTGAATGTAATAGCTCAGGTGCAGAGTCCACAAACCAGCTTCAAAAATAGACTGTGAATGCTGGGTGGGAGAGAGAGAAAAGCCTGTTTGCAGGCCTACAGAGGAGCGAAAAGAGTTTTCACATGCAAAATGGACTGAGATTGGCCACAAAAGCTAAAAAAAAAAAATAAAGGAAAGATTTATAGAGCCAAGAAATAATTAAGAAAGCTACAAATATAGAAGTAGGAACATACAACCAAAATACAGAGATAGAAATATAGATTAAATAAGAATAAAAATAGTTATAGATTTGTAAAGAAGGGAGTAGAATAAGATAGTTGGGAAAATAAAAACAAGCACAGCATTAGCATAAGGTTTACAAGTAAAGAATAGGAGCTTAATTTTGTACAATAAAACAGGTGTTTTGTATGTGTGTGTGTGAGAGGAAAACAAATGCAGTCTTTTGATCTCTATTCTGTAGCATATGAAGAAAAACCCTAAAAATGTTGTCAGCAGTGAAATATGGCACAATATCCAGATATAGCAAATAAAGGCTTGCATGAAAAAAAAATGGTGATCCTGTTCCTGAGGGAAAAGAGACTGGGAGACAAAATTAGAGCTTTGGGGGCAATTAGGAGCATACTGGCATTATCCACATACTAGAATTTACACAAGATGGCTAGAAATGGAGAAAGATGGTGAACCAGAATCCGTGAAGGCAGAGGCCAGCTCTGAAAATAAAGCAGATCTATCTGAAGCCCTGAGGGATATTATGCGGGAGATTCTGAGGCAACAAGAAGAGGAAAGAAATATAATGGCTAAAAAAGAGGATGAGGGAAAGCTATTGGAAAAGAGGAGAAAGATAGTTTAGGGAAGGAAACTGAGTGAAGTGACCACTTAAAGAAAAACTGGAAAGAGAAATCTGAAGAAGGGAGTTCAAGAAGCTTGTAGTACAGAAACTACAAGTCACCTGGTGGAGAAACACCAGTAACTCCAAATGCAATTTCTGGGGTATCAAAGTGTAGGAAGACCCCACTCCCTAGATTAAAATATTTTTTATTCTTAATATTAAAAAGAGGCAGGATAGAATATTTCCCCTAAAGGAGAAATGGAAAAAAATCTTAACAAAGGCAGAAAGCAACCCCAGTCTTCCTGCCATAGGAAAACAGCAGAAGCTTGAAGAGATGGTCATTAGGAATGGAGATTTTCTATCCATTCAGAAAGACTGGGCCAATCTATTTATAAGCAAAGAGCAGCCAGAAACCCTAAATAAGCAACACAATAAGCAAGGAGCCCAAACTGACATTTCTCCTCTTGCCTATAGAGCCAGCCATGACCCCTACATGACCCCATAGGAATCTGGTAATAGCCATTAAAATATTAAAGGACATCTTACACAGGAACAGGCATCTCAATCACGAAACCCCAAATAATGTATAAAAGCCCACCTACTCTCAACCCCATTTTGTCAGCCACCCCAGAAACATGCTATCACTAGTTTCTGGCTACCAAATAAACAGAGACTTTCTTTCCTGGAGCCTGACTCCA
Organism: Pituophis catenifer annectens; assembly: GCF_029215685.1. Classification (NCBI taxonomy): domain Eukaryota; kingdom Metazoa; phylum Chordata; class Lepidosauria; order Squamata; family Colubridae; genus Pituophis; species Pituophis catenifer. The sequence goes on along the minus strand of NW_027256881.1, from coordinate 33,897,441 downwards.
TTTTATTTCCAGCATCTTTCTCCTGGCTTGAAACCAGACCAGATTTTTCTTCCAACAAAAGGAAGGACACAGAGAAGAAAGATACTGAATCATTTTTCACTATGTTTAAGAGAAAGAGAGTTGATGTAGCTTGTAAATGGCCAATAGTGAATAGCTAGGTTAGCATCTTGCCTAATTAGAAAAACAGAGAGCTTATACCAATTTATCAGCACAGGAAGTAACAGACTACAAAAGTGTAAAATAAGTTATTTTGTATCAGTATGAAGTAACACAATATACATTCCAGCAAAGATTTCATGAATAATCCTTACAACTTTCAGGAAGGAATAAAGAAAATGTGGGTTTGCTTTTTGATCTAGGAAGAAATCTAGGAAGAAAGTGGCTTAGACCTGATATATTAAGCAAGGAGAAAATTCTGTAAAAGGTGGTTCTTCAGCAATTCCTCCATGTGTAAATTCATGCGGCATATTTTTGGGTACAAGAACAGTACCCAGAGATGGGCTGATAGAGAGCCAAAAGAGTTACCTTTATAGGGCAGGGGCTATAAAATTATTTGTACACAGGTTCTAGCACAGCTACTTTGCAAAAACCTCTAAGAAAGGAGATGATGGTTATGACAAGAGTAAATAGGAGAAGAGTGATTTCTTATAGATACAGACAGTTGGCAGATCAATGCATCAATTCCTCCAGAAGAACTTTAGTTCATATTTTCATTAATCATTGATCTTTGGATTGAACAATCTTTTGCTTATCAGTCTATGTGTAGTTGTCACAAAGTGAGATATTTCTATCTCCTTTGACTGTGCTTTTCACTCTGCCCTTGCCAATAATATAGTGAACATTCAAAATACCAAAAATAAAATGTCCCCAAACACTAGCCCTGATAACATGCATTTACCAGTGACTGCCTTTTTAACAATGGGCACAGGTATTTATCATTGTCACCAACATTTTTAATGCTGAAAGAAAGAACAATTTCATAAATCTTAAAGAGGAAAAATATTTATCGGTTGAACAGCTGTCATTAACATTTATGTCTTACAGGTATTCTATTCATTTCTCCACATGGATTCTTTGTTAAATCCTTATGATGCATAGTCTATTTACTTTCTGGGTTCTTGAAAACAGATCAAAACAATTATTCAGATATTCATACATATGTCTCTCTGAATTGTAATTCATTCTCATGTGTTCCATGCACAGAGATTGAGTGAGTAGTACTGATGTGTTCCATCTTTCCATCTATCTAGCAAGCATATTATCAGATGCCAAAGCTGAAATATTTGGGAATTCTACATCTAGAAGAATCAAGTACCATTCATCTCACCAGCTGCCCAGTTGCATCTTAATTGATTTTCTATCTAGAGATAGAGATCTAGAAGAATGCTCAGATTAAGAGAATGCAGCATATTTTGAAACTGTAGCCCAGGGGGGAAATGCTGGCATTAAATGATTCTTCAAAATGGACTGAATGATTCTAGGAGTGTTCTGATCTTTGATGTTAGTATCCTAGCTACATTGTCAAGCTTTCAATACTTGTTTATCCTAACAGTTGCTGACCATTATAAGAGAACTACATGTCTCAGTTTAAGGTTATAAAATGTATCCTAAAATTGCCAGTTCCTATTAATTTGTCCAACTATACTATATATTTTCAACCTCACAATAATCCCAAATTTTAAATTAAAATTGTTGAAAAATCTATCTAGGAAGCAGTGCATGTTGAAAGGACTGATAACATCCTTTCTAAATGGGGAAAAAAGTGCTACATCTCATCCCTATTAGTCACATCAGCAGATCCCAAAAGGAACAGAAATTTGCAGATCTAAAGGATGACAGAAGAACAGAGAAAGAGCTTTCCACTTCCCCCACTCCACCCTCTTTGCCACAAAGGGACACAAAAAACTGCATAGCCCAGCTGTTCCTTGCTTTCTAATCAGGTGTTCCAATACAATGAATGTTCATCCAAAGTGACATTTCTTCATTCATGAGATGCTTCTGGCAAGCAGAAGGGGGAGGAGAGGGAAACAAATAATAGAGAAAAGCAGATCAGCCTAATCCATTTCAGCTTAACTGTGCCAGTGCTACTGTGAGCGCTGAAGCAACTGATATTAAATCTGAAATCCATGAAATGTGGGTTTATCACAGGGGAACCTCTTTCAAATTGCCAGTTATTGGTGTAACATGCCCTCATTTATTGAAGCTGGCAATTAGTGAATCAGATATGGCAACAGCTCAGTTTAGCATGATGCCCTCACCAATTTCTCCTTCTTTGCATCAGTAGGAACTGTAGCAGTAGAAAAATTCAGTTCCTGCTGCTCCAAAATCAACCAGTTATACATATCTGCAGTAAATTTACTTTTCCTTTGTTGTTCTTGAGCAGATCCTTTTCCAAGTTTGTTTTCTAGAGTCTTGCTTCATATAGCCTTCTTTCTGTAAAATCCACTGCCTGTTCTGTCCCTGACTAGGATCTGAGCAGCTGACCTAGTCACTATCAGTGGCCTCCTCAACAGGCTCACGGGCAAGCCAGTGGTGGGTTTCAAAAATTTTTACTACTGGTTTTCTGGGCATGGCTTGGTGGGTGTGGCATGGCTTGGTGGGCATGGCTTGGTGGACGTGGCAGGGGAAGGATACTGTAAAATCTCCATTCCCACCCCACTCCAGGGTTAGGTTACTGCAAAATCCCCATTTCCTCCCAATCAGCTGGAACTTGGGAGGCAGAGAATAGATGGGGGTGGGGCCAGTCAGAATTTTTATTACCAGTTCTCCGAACTACTCAAAATTTCTGCTACCAGTTCTCCAGAACTGGTCAGAACCTGCTGCAACCCACCTCTGGGGCAAGCCCACTTTGAGAGGCCCTTCTGACTCACCCTTAACTCTGAGCCAATTACTGCACAAGCCTTCATTAGTGAATGAGAATCCTCAAAGAGAAGCTTAAACCTTGTAACTCAGAGAGGAACCTGTTGCTAAGGAATGTCACAGAAGAGAAATCAGAGTTTGGCTACAGATGAAACCTCTGAATTTGGAAAATAAACACAATTGCTATTTAGTAGGAATATTAGAATCTCATGGGAACTGCGATATATAAAATTCTGAATTGTCATCTTTTCACAAATGAGGTTGGGGGCTGGTATAAATAAAATTATAAGCAATCACGAAATCAATGGCAGCAGCTAGGAAGTTAGAAAGTGTAATGGAAGAAATTCGGTTTGATGACAAAGTTTCAGTCTAGCCCTACTAAATTTTCAATTTTGTTTTCATTTATTGGAGAGATTGTTCAGCTCAGCAGAGTTTGGCATTTCTATGTTTGTGCCAACAAGAGCATTTAACATTTTTAATCAGGATGTGAGGCATGTTACATTGCACGTTACAAATATTATTAATTTTTAACCATGTTCAAAAAGAAGAAACACACGTTCATATGTTCTCTCATTGAACTTTCCGTTAAAAATCACTCATCTCATTTTGTTATTATAGTAGTATGTTTCCCATCAAACAATGGTGATGGGAAATGGGTCATAGCCCATTTTTGCCACTGTACTATTATTTTGGACCAGTTCATCTCTGCTATACTATTTAGAGAAAACCACAATCATATTTTTCATATATTAACTCATTGATCTCTAAGTCACTCCTCCAATAGTCAATTTTTCCAAAAACCCATAAAATTGTGCAACATAATATTCAATTGTTGTTGCTAGCCACCAGATTTACTATAAATTGATCCACAGAAAGATATACTTTAGGGTTTTTTAAGCATTTCCCAGATTTACTATAGGGAAATGCTAAAAAAAAACCTATAAAGTTTATCTTTCTGTGGATCAGTTTAAAAAGTGTGGATAAAGTATTGGCTTAAGAAAACCACTACAGAATTATTTAATTAAAGATAATTAATCATTTTAACTCACTCTATATCTGAGTTCTTCAAATTTGGCAGCTTTAAGTGTTGTGGACTTCAACTCCCAGCATAGCTGGCTGGAGAATTCTGGGAGTTGAACTCCACAAGACTTAAAGCTGCCAAGTTTAAGACCTCTGCTCTATATCAATAAGATTACCTCTATCTACATGTATTGTTTGGGGACGCTAATATTCAGAATAAGACCTATGCTTTGCTTTGACAAATATTTTCTCAGAGCTGCTTTAGGAAGTGGTGTCCTCACTGCTAAAAGCAAAATGACTTTTAGGAAGGAAGGAAGGAAGGAAGGAAGGAAGGAAGGAAGGAAGGAAGGAAGGAAGGAAGGAAGGCAATGTAAGAAGAAAGAAGAAAGTAAAAGAGAGAAAACATAAATTTGTTTTCCCTTCTTGTGCTCTGCTGGGGCAGGTGGCAAGGGGAAGAGGGTCCTCCTTCTGCAACAAGCTGGGAAATTTGGCAAGTCTTGATGGCAACATTTCAGGAAGTGGAAGAGAGAGAATGACTGGCAGGTTCAGCCATGGGGAAAACACCCAGTGGATTGGCTGCAAAAGGTACAGCATTAAGAGCAGTGGTGGGCTGCTGCCAGTTCAGACCAGTTCAGGCGAACCAGTAGTTGCGACCTGCAGGTGAGTCTGGGCGCGATCTCATCCTATATCGCTGTGTGTTTGATGCCACATGCATGTGCAGATGGTGCACGTGAGCAAATTGCCATGTTTTGTGATGCCGCACGCATGTGCACGCTTACATTTCTGGTGCTCGACGAACCGGTTATTACAGTATGTGACGCTCACCTCTGATTAAGAGCCAAGAGGAGAAGCAGACAGGATCAGGTTTACCATGATGGAGGAGATCCAATGTGGAAGGGAAAGTCAAGCAAGGACAGATATGGGAAACAAGAGAAATTGCTGCAAGATACTTTTGCAGTTATAAACAAAACTATTAACTTTGGGTCACTTTGCAAAGAGAAGAGGGAGAGTTTTGTCAGGACTTACTGTGCTTTGAAACTCCTCAATTGGCAGTGTAGGGAAAACATCTAGACCAGTGATGGTGAACCTTTTAGACACCAAGTGCCCAAACTGTGTGCATGCATGCCCAAACTGAAAGGCATGTGTGCACGTTTGTGCGGACATGTGCATGCACAGACATCGGGATGAAATGTTCTCGGTTCGGACTGGATCGCCCGATCTGGTAGCGATGGAGGCAGGTGGTTCGGAGAACCAGTAGCAAAAATCCCTGCCTCCCCACCCCCATACCCAGCTGAGCTACATAATCATCAGAGGTTGTTTTTTTTTTAACTTTTAAAAGCATTTTTTCTACAACCTCTTCAGCCGAAAAAATGCTTTTAAAAGTTAAAAAAAAAAAAGCCTCTGATGATCGCGTGGCTCAGCTGGGATCTTCAAGGGCTTTTAAAAGAAAAAAAACCCTTTTTTTCTTTTAAATGCCTCTGATGATCCAAGCTGAGTTGCCTGATTGTCAGAGCCTTTTGAGAGCATTTTTTTACAACCTCTTCACTGAAGAGGTTGTAGAAAAAATGGTTTTAAAAGTAAAAAAAAAAATATTGGCACATTACTCCCCTTAAGCCACGCCCACAGAACCGGTAGTAACAAATTTTAGATTTCACCATTGGCAGACATGCATTGGATATGCACATGCGTGGGCATAAGCGGACATGCGCAGACATGCCCATGCACAGCAGAGATCCGAAGACTCTCCTACCAGCAGGAGGTGGGGCATCCCAACACCGGCAGTGCGGCAAATGGTAAGATCGTTTTCTTTGATGAGCTTCTGTTTCGTTGTTTGCAGGGAAACAGAAGCTCACGAAAGAAACGCCACAGAGATCTGACCTGTGGCAATGGCACACGTGCCATCAGAGAGGGGTCTGTGTGTCACCTCTGGCACCCATGCCACAGGTTCGCCATCACGGATCTAGACAATTCTGAGAAGAAAGTAGCTCAGACTATGCATATGTGTGACTGAAGGACAAATAAATAAACTGGCTCCCAGCTAATCCCCTCTACATCCATTGACTTCAATAGCACATTGCTGTTTAGAGTTGTTCTTCTACCTGTGTGATTTTTTTTTTTTGTCTATATGTGTGCTGTTTCTTCATAATGATAATAAAGACATTCACAACCAAGAGGTTTATCTCTTATTGGATTTTGAAGAAGACTTCTTAGTGTCCCTTGCTGAGTAAAGGCATAGTGCCAGGCTTTGTTTAACGTAAACTGTGATACATTTGGGGAGAATCTTTCAGAAAGACCAGTTCTCAGACTATGGACAACTTTTGACCCTAATCCTAATGTCACACTCGGCCTCGCTGAATACCCCTGCAAGGTCTTGGTACTCCCTTGGGATCTGGTTTGCGTTACAAGCGGTGGTGGGTGCGGGTGCCAATTGCTTTGCTGCACCTTCTGGGAGGGACCCTTGTGTTGGTGGTGTTTTCTTCTGTAGTGGAGGGCTGCTTTGGGGTTTCAGCATGGGAGGGAATTCTTCTGGTCGGGGCGGCAGGGGTTGGGGCCCCTTTGCTATTCTCAGCCTGCGGGTTCCCTCTTGCCATCAAATGATTGGGCCCCATTTGTCGAGCCATGAGAGTCCCAATATGACTGGTTCTGTCATCTTGGGGGCTATTATGAAGCGGATTGTCTCCCAGTGATCTGCGAGTTCTAGTCTCACGGGTTCAGTCAAGTGTGTGGCGTACGTTCCTCCCACCAACTTGCTCGAAGTGAATTGGTTGTTTGAGCTGTTTAGCTCGGATTCCCAATTTTAGAACTGTGGGTAGGTTGATTAGGCACCGTGTGCTACCCGAGTCTATTAGGGCTTGGAAAGTCTCTTGGGCCCCTGTTTTGGGGGCTGTTAGGCGTATGGTGAAAAGAAAAGGATGGACGGGTCCACTCACCATCGGGTCATCCTCGCCTTCGTCTTCCGTGTCATAGGGTTCAGGGAACTGATCTCCCTCATCTGGGATTCCTCTGGTTTCGGTCAGATGAGCGAAAAACTCAGGGATTTGGGGAGCTTCCTACGGTACGTGGGTGACGCGCTTGGGCCCTCGTTCCGGTCGTGCTTTGGGCGGTGGAGCTGGTCCCGGTCTAGGCGTTCCACATCTTGCTGCTATGTGGCCGCTTCCCCCACATCTGTAGCATTTCAGTGGGCTCCGTGGGGCAGTTGGTCTGTAGGAGGGCTGTGATGTTGGGGTTTCTCGTCTGTTGAGTGGCCCCTGGTCTGGTCGGCCTCTCTCCTTTCCCTCTGGTGGTTTTGACGTGTCACTCGCCCGCAGCCCTCTGTCGACTTTTATCGCTACCCGGAACCATTCAGCGAGTCGGTTTGGGATGTCACGATAGGCAGTCACTTGGGAAATTCTTTTATCTAGGCTTGTTCTAAAAAAATACACCAGCAATCGCTCTGGTAGGGGAGGCAGTGTCCCAATGACTCTCCTGAATTCACGGATATGCTCTCTGATAGGCTTCCCCCTCTGCATTAGGTTTCTGAGCTCGTCTTCCACATAGGGGTCCTCCTCCTCCTCCTCATAATGGGCTCTCAATAGTTGCAAGAACCCATCCGCATTTTGTAGCTGGGGAGCCCTGTATTTGTAGAGTGATGCTGACCACCTCTTTGCTTCTCCCTCCAGCCCTTCTGAGATAGCATTCACTAGGGCTCTGGGGAAAGGGTAGAGGTGTCCGAACCGCTCTATGTATATCTCAGCTGAATCGAGGAATTGGGTGAGGTTGTCTGGGTCACCATTGAACTTCCCTCTGAACTGGGGTGGCTCCTCCCTCTCTGCCCTCTCCTCTCTGTGCTGAGCTCTGGAGGGCCAGCCCTGGTGTTGATAGTCCTCTGCCTCGTCTCTCATCCTGGGGTGGGGAGGTGCTGCCTTGTCTGGGCTTCACTGCCATTCCCATCCCCAGCTCGCCCTTCCCAATTCACTTAGGGGTTTTTCTTTATCTTTTGCCTTTGCAAAAGGGGATTTCGCCTCTAAGGCTTTTGGCACAGTCCCCGGGTACTTATCTGCTTCACGTTTCTTTGCTTGAAGTTCTGCGGGGAGGGAAGGTGAAGAAAGTTGAACCTTTGTATTTTCCAAGTTGGCTGGAATCACGACCGCTTCTGCTCCTCCCGTTCCTTGAAGCAGGCTTTCCTCCGATAGCTTGGCTTCAGCCATAGTCCGTCCGACCAGATGTCTGGGAGGGAACGGGATGATTTAAACTCAGCCAGCCTGGATTTGGAGGAGAGTTTGGCTGTCTGTCAGGTTTCGGTGCTATCTTGAATAAACTTCATTCTCAAGCGCAAGCTGTCTAATGAATCATTTTATTTTTAAGAATAGCAGAATCCGACATTTCTGATTCAAATTGCAGCCAAACTGGCCCCTCCTTCCAACCCCCTCCTCTTCCGCTCTCCAACCCTAATATCCCATTGGCCATCATACAGATCCATCTCTACACCCCGGCACGTTCTTTTCACAGGAATGCAGCCCCCATCCTCGTCTCCCAGGAAACACTATCTGTACATACAAAACTAGGTAAAAGTTCATCTCAGCAATAAATCAAGCTTCCGCTCTTTCTGCTTCAACTTGTTATGTCAACGCTGGAAGAAAGCCTAATTTGGAATGCTGACACCTAACACTTAACCCTAACCCTAATCCTAAAACTTCATGAATTTGCTGAAGCATAAGTGCTACATATTTTTAAGAGAAAATTTCAGACAAAGCATTCTAAGATATAAAAGATTGAACTGAGAAGGTGATCCTTTTTTATTTAGTTAGGAAGAATTATGTCTTTTCCAACTGTCTTCTTCAACATGATAAAATGAACTTCAGATCTTAACCAATTTATCATTTCCTTCTGCTTCAATTGTATCTCCAACTTCAAAGAGACTGAAAGCTTGGATTAGTACAGTATCAAGAATCTTAGTTTTACCCTAAAGAACTGAATTCAATCTACCCAGAAATTGACCTAAATAGTCCATCAAGTTAACTCTCTTCTGTACTTACTTATCAGATTCAGAATAACTGTAAACAGTTTTATTTTTAATTCCAGAGTGCTACAAATTAGGACTTTACATAAAATATTTCATTTAGCCTTTAGTATATTTTCAGAATACAAGCAATTGAAACTTCAATTCTGATTCAGTTAAATCACTGTCATTTAATTATTATCATTTAATAATACATAAAAGATTTGATTGGTTCATACTGCTTTCTATTATATACAATTTAAGCTTTTGCTATACATTTTACATTATACTCTATTATATTACATTTTCATTACATTATGAATCCATAATAAATTTTTCCCTTCAAAAGTAATTATTATGTACCTGAACTGCTGGGAAAATTTATTAAATCACAGTGTTGCCAAAGTGCGAATATATCTTAGAACAGAAAGTGTCAGATCATGATTTGAGCTTAGTTATATATTTGAAATTTTTGATGCAATCAAGCAGAGGGGTCCACAGGGAAGGTCAGAAAAGTCAAGATGGCAGCTGTAACTAAATCACACCCTTTTCATAATGCATCATGTCACATAACTGCAACCACCATCTTGATTATTTTGGTCTCTGGACCCTCCTGCAACAAAATATTCATGTTGAATCTTCTTATATTTTTCTAATTTGTGATGGGTTGCTGGGTTTAGCTAATTTTGTGTTCACCTGCGTCTCCTCTGATATTGATTCTTCAGCCAGTTCCTGTGATGCAAGTTGAGGCTTTCTCTGGTTAAGCTCTTCAAATTCTGAATCTGAAGACTCTATCTAATCTTTAAAAAACATTGAGTTGTATCAGTGTATGCATCAAGACAGAGTACATTGAGTTGTACTCTTCCAAGCTTTGGTAAGAAGAAGAAATAATCTTTTATAAGAGTCTTGAACTATGGAAAGAAAAATTTTAGGAATCTGATTTGCTGTTAGGATTTTATGGTCATAGGAAGGAAATTAGATTATTTTTAGTCTATATAAACAGAGTCATTTTATTGTTAGAGGAAAACCATGCAGCACTGGAAACAGCCATAGGTGGAATATACTATTGATAGGATTAGATACTGTACATGTCTTTAATGGGCTATGGAAAGTCTGCAGTTTTTCCTAGTTCCATTCTTGCTTTCCCCATTAGGGCCACTTTAACCAATTCCATGGGCTGAATCTCTGTCTTTTTTTCAGTTGAGTGAGACTTCAGTGAGATAGACGGTATCTATATTTGATACATAAATATATTTATCCTGATTGTGTTGAGAGGAATAATACTGCTTTCTTCTGGCCTGAAAGGATTCAGATTTCATTTAGATGCGAGAGTAATTTCTTTAGTCCTGAAAAGATTATATAAAGTGTTAACCTGAGCCTGGTCCTTGTGATATTTACAGAGTCCAGAGAAAATGCCTATACCTAAGCACCACAACAACAGTATAGCAATTTTGTTTCAAAATACTAATTTGACAGGTGAGTTGCCAATACTAAGCCAAAAATGGGCAATGGCTAGTTTTATTTCACTTTTTATAGACACAGACTACTGCAAAATGGGAGGTATTGATCAGGGAAGAAGATGAAGTGTGATAGTTTGAGAATTTGTTCAGTATGACAAAAATGCAGAATGTATTTTTTTTGGAAATTGTAGGAAAAAAATGTCAAGCACCGGGGAAATCAGGAGATTCCAGGCAGTTGAAATAAGTATAAAGATTTATTGCAAGCTTAAGATCTCTGCATGAATCTGAGCTACTAGCAGTCAAGGGAAATGAGCGGGAAGTAAGAAGGCATTCAAGATTGGCTGGACTAGATCTCTTGTGGGTGCACAGGGACTCATGACTGATGATGCATTTGATCCCTCCCTCAAGCTCAGCTTGGTCATCTCATACAGAAGATTTTTTACTCATTGCACTATGGTTGATATTAGCTGTTGGAATCAATGCTGAGTAGATAAAAGAAAGTCTAATTATCAGTTGAGAAAAAATAGTAGATCAAGTCACAAAGCCCACTAGTAAACAAAATGGAGTGTGTGTGCATGCATGCATGCCCAAGGAAGGACCCATTGTAAGCAGGTGTGGAAGCAAGCAAAAAAAATTGTAATTCATCCAAATTTGCCATATCTTCAAATTAAAAGCTAGAAGCAAGGCAAAAATTTGACCTTTCTCTCAAGTTAATATGATGCTATACTTATTTAAACACCTACTTTCTTTACTTCCCAGGAGGAAAAGCAAAACAAAATTCATTGGATGATTTCTACATAGAAGCATCTGTTTTACACAATGTAAATTCCATAGCAAAGGATGGTCTGAAAAGTAAGCAGAATGTGTTGATTAGAAATATTGAATAATTCATTCCAATTTGGTGACTTGTGTGTGGATTTCTTTGAGCACTATTGTGGGTTTTCTTTCCTTATTGTGGTTAACAGAATCAAAGTACCATAAAGCTGGAAAGACTTCTAAGTGCAACTCCCTGCTTAGTGTTGGTGTGTGTTTCTATGTGTGTTCTATTGCCAAGCTGTTCTGGTTATGAGTGTGTGTGGTTGGGGTTGGGTGGTTTGACATTCAATTATGTCTTCCTATAACTATAATCCATTGCACCACATTCTACATTCTGAAAAAATATCTTGTCTTGACCTTCTGTGTAATATCTCTTCAGATATTTAAAGATCCTCCTTCAGTCATGCACCCTTCCTAATAGCAAAATAACCCCAATTATTTCAGTATGTGTTCATAAACTTCATTTCTAGTTTTTCTCACTGGCTTTCTTTGAAGTTGTTCTAGTTCTTCTAAATTCCTTTAAGTAACTTGAATAATATTCATTATGGGGTCTGATAAATGGTATTCTTACTTCCATTATATGGAAACTATATATCTGTTGAGGCAGTGCATAATTATATTACTGACTCACATTCAGCTTTGTCATCTATCTAGAGACGCACAATTCTGTTTTCTTGACAATATGGAAGTCATTTTCTATTGCTTTTTCCAGGATGTTTCTTTGACTTTCCATCTAACTTAATCAAGTACTACCCTTATTTTCTTTTGCTAAATATAATTACCAAGCCAGATACATCATGTACTATATCTGTACGTTCTGTTGTTTCCTAAAGGAAAAACTTTTCATTTATTTTTATTAAATTTAATATTGTTATTCTCAACCTATTTTGCTAATGGGTAAGGATTATTTGGAATTTGATTTTTGCCGTCTAGATATTCTGCTCAATTTTGCAGATCTGTTAAACATTCCTCCTTCTCTTCTTCAATGATATTAACAGACATGTTGAATAATACAAACCTATGGGTGATCCTTGTGACACAAAATTCAATATTTCTTTCCAGTCTAATGGGGAACAATTGATAAATAGTCTTTAAGATCAATAGCCAGCAATGAATTCAATTGATTGTTATGCAGTCTAGCCATAATTAACTAATATAACAATCACATGACATGGAATACTTTGTCAAACACTTTGTGTATTTGTGTGAGTACAATTTTACTATTTATTATGGTTGATATCCAATTAGAAACTGAAATTAGTATAGTTAGGCAAGATTTATTTTTGACAAATCCATACTATCTTGTTTTTTCCATAGTGTTTGCAAGGCACTTACCAATCCATTATGGAATCTTCAGAGGTATCAGTGTCAAATAGCAATAGCAATAACACTGAAACTTATATACCATTCCATAGTGCATTACAGCAGTCTTTGAGCGGTTTGCAATACAAATATTGCACCCAAAAATCTGAGTTCCCATCTTACTGACTTCGGAAGGATAGAAGGCTGAGTCAACCCTAAACCAGGATCAAACTTCTGGTTGTGGGCAGAGTCAGCCTGTAATACTGCATTTTAACCATTGTGTCACCATTACTCCTTAGATTGTAATTCCTTTGATATTCTTTTTTCCCACCTTCTTTTGTTATAGGGACTTTGCCTTTTTCCAATATCTGGCACTTCCTCAGTTCTCCAGGATTTCTAAGAGATAATAAATGTTCAGCCAAACTATTAACATGTTATTTCAGTTACTCAGAATGCAATTTATTTGGCCCTGGAAATGTTAAATTCATTCAAATTAAATAGTAGACCTGTGTGAAGCAACTTAGATTCATTTTGCTTATCTCTCTTAAGGTGTTGTAAATCATTTCACTGAAGTGAAAGAGTGCCCCAGTTTCCACCTCTAAAGCAATTTTGTTCATCTTGAATAATTCTTCACAGCCTTGTCTCCTAGCCATGACTGTACAGTAGTGAGTACTAAGTACTGTGAATTAGCAACATGCATTAAAACCACCAAGACTGGAAAAATTTCAGCATGTATGCAGGGGTTCAAAGATAATTGTGATGCATAGAAAGATTGTATTGTATATGCCATATCTTTGCAGCCTGCAAGACTTCTGATGTGAATCTCTCAGTGAGTGATATAGAGGGATATTTATGACAAAATATTCAAGAAATGATTTGTCAAGAGTAAAAGAAAGAATTCTGCTTGCCTCTTCCAGTTGCTCTATTCATCAACAGTGCAAGATGGGCTGCTCATGTGATTCAAACCACTTGCCAAAGCTTTGGCAAGGGATCTACAGAAAGTAAATAATGCATTCCCTACAGAACTTATCAAATAAGAAAGTGAGCAATATGTTCCCATAGCATCTATCTTCTGGTCAGTGATACAAAAAAGAGGTTAGGAAGTTCCAGTTGTGCAGCAAGGCTGTTCATAACATTTAGTGAAGCCAACAACATGAAGATCTTTTTTTACTCACTAGGATATTTACACAGAAGCCAATCCTGCAACATTTCCCAAGTAACACAGCCTGAACGCACTTTAGACAATTTTGCAGGAGAAGGCTTTTCTCATCATTCTCACATAGTACAAATTCTGTGGGAGAAAACTGAGAAAGATTCCAAAGCAGAGTGACATGAAGCAACATGACTCTTTTGCTTTGGTGTTGGAAGCAAGTGGAACAGAGTGATTTGCAAGGAGCTGCTTCAGTTAAAACACCATCAAGGTAAAGTATTCCTTTGAAGAAATGCACAGCCATAGTGAGCTGATTTTTCTGGCCATGTTTTCATTACTTTTAGGCTTCGTTTTACACCGATATTACACCGTTTTATACTGACATCATTTTACACCAATGGATTGCTTGGTGGAACATGTTGGGGAATAAGGAATTGAGTAACTTGTATTTTCTTCAGCATTTTAACTGAGCTCAGTATCTCAGTTAAAATATCTCAATTCTTTTAATTTGAACAAATCTGAAGGAGCCCCTTTGTATTTCTTAGCATCTTTTGTCAGTTCCAGCTGATTCAAGTTTTAGCCTTTCTAAACCACCACTATAGTTCTAGGCTAACAGAATGTTTGGTGATATGTTTCCTCTTTCCACCTCTCTTTGTGTCTTTCCTTTAAGCTTCTCCTTCCTGTAGACTAAAGGGTGGACAATGGGAGAAGTATCTCTTTACATGCTTTCCTACTACTATGAAGGATATTTTCTTAGACCACCCAGTTAAAAGGGCATTGGATGTACAAGTGGTGTGAAGAGAAGAATGAGAGAGACAAAGGAGAACCAGAATGGACAAAACTAAAGAAAGAAAAACACCTGACATTCCAAATATGCTATGGGAGGGAAGGAAAAAGTATGAATGAAAGAGAAGATACACTATGGAATGATGGAGAGTGGCTAGTGACACAGCAGGAAGATTCAGAATACTGGAACATTCATTGGCAATTCACAGCAAGTTTGAACCAAAATGCAGAGCACTGGCCACCACTCAGAATTCAGAGTGTTATCAGAAAAGAAGCACAGTTGCCCAGGGAAAATGCCCAAGGCTGTCAGAAAACCTTGAGCAACTTCAACCTAATTTAATCTTTACCTGGTTAGGCAAGTGATTCTGGGCAGGAATGGACAAGAGATAGTTAGGCACATGCACAAAGAACCAGATGCTAAAATGAGTTGATTCAAGAAGAAAATTGGAAACATCTATTCAGAGTATAAATGACCAAAGAATATAAAATTTCAGACATGGAATCTAGAACTAGAGACATATAGAATTATAGAATTGTATACAATTGTATAAACCACACAATTACAGACTATAAAATATAGGACTATAGATATCAGATCAGTTGCTCTGACATCTGTCAGTTTTGAAAACCTTTAAAAGGTTAGTGCTGGCCCACCTGAAAATCGCAGATCCACTTACAATTTGCCTACCATGCAAATTGAGCAGCAGATGATGCTGTTAATGAGGCACAGCATCCTTGCCCTATGCAAGGACCCTTTTTGTAGACTTCAGCTCAACATTCAATGCCATCATTCCAGAAATTCTTCACTCTAAACAGATAGCTGTGCTTGACCACACTTGTAAGTAGATTATAAGCTTTCTGACAGATAGAAAGCAGCAGGTGAAGTTAGGTAAAATCACACCGAATACCCATTAAATTAGCATAGGTGTCCCCATAGGTGTGTGCACTCTCCATTATTCTTTTCTCTCTATACCAGGGCTGTCAAACTCAATTTCATTGAGGGCTGCATCAGGGTTGTGTTTGATCATGGGGGGGAGGGGGCATGGCCAGGGTGGGTGTGGACCACTTGATATCACTCACTCATGTCAGGAGCGCCTGTGGTGGCTCGAGTGCTCTGCCAGCAAAAACAGGCTCCCAATCTCTGCTTTCAGCTGGGACAGCCTCCTGCAACCCTCTGCCAGCAAAAATGGAGCTTGGGAGGGCTGCGTGCAGGAAGCCGTCCCAGCTGAAAATGGAGATTGGGAACCCATTTTCACTGGCAGAGGCACCATGGGCCGGTCCTTCGCTGTTTCCAGTGCAGCTCCATGGGCCGGATCTAAGCACCCCGCAGGTCAGATCTGGCCCACGGGCCTTGAGTTTGACACCCCTGATCTCTACCAATGACTGCATCTTGAGGAATCCCTCAGTTAAAGTACTGAAGTTTTCAGTTGATACAACAATCATTGATCTCATTTGAGATGGTAATGAGTCTGATACAGACAGGAAGTTGAACAACTGACCCTGTGGTGCAGCTGGAACAATTTGGAGTTGAACACACTTAAACTGCAGAAATGAAAGGGGATTTTAGGAGGATCCCTCCTATTCACCCATCTCTTACAATATTAGACAACATAGTATCAACAGTAGAGACTTTCAAGTTTCTGGGTTCTATAATCTCATTTGGATTTGAAATGAACACCTAACATTAGAATCATCATTAAAAGGTACAACAAAGAATGTTCTACCTGTTTCCTCAGAAGTTCAGACCGTCCCAGGAGCTGTTGATACAGTGCTATAGAGGAATTATTATTAAGTCTGCCATTTGTACTTCTATAACTGTCTGGTTTGGTACAACAATCAAATGCGACAGGAACAGATTTCAACAAACAGGACTACAGAAAAAAACAATTTCAACTAGCTTGTCTTCCACTGAGGGCCTATATACTGCATAGATTAGAAAGAGGGCTAAGAAAATATCTACAGACATGTCACATATCCTGTACATAAACTGTTTCATATCCTCCCTTCAGGATGCCACTGTAGGGCACTGCAGTAAAACTATAAAAGAATTAGACACAGACAGCTTTTTCCCTTGTGCCATCACAATTACCACAATACTCTCTTATGTCTAAGGATATTTACCCATGCAGTGTGGCAGTATTATCATTTATCCTTGTCATCTTTTCTACTACCTTCTTCTATTGGTATCTTATGATTATATTACTTTGTTGTTTGTATGTACACTGAAAGCTTATGCTTCAGAGAAAAATTCCTTGTGTGTCCAATCACACTTGATAATTGATGTTATCTACTACCAGGGGATAGTAGAATAGAAGACAAAAAATTGGAGAATATGACAAAGTATCAAGATCTGAAAACCAAAGTTGAAATAATATGTTATAATTGAATTACAGGAGTCCCAATAGTTATCAGCACACTGGATGCCATACCAAAAAATCTTAGATGCCACTTTAAAAAAATTGACAAAATTTCCATCTTTTAATTACAAAAGGCCACACTGCTTGGATCCACACATATACCATGCCAGTACATCATGATATCCTAATTCCTTGGGAAAAACTCAATACATACAGTCAGGTCCAGAAATATTGGGACATCGACACAATTCTAGCATTTTTGGCTCTATAAACCACCACAATGGAGTTGGAATGAAACAAACACAATGTGTGTTAACTGCAGACTGTAAGCTTTAATTTGAGGGTATGTACATCCAACTCAGGTGAACGGTGTAGGATTTACAGCAGTTTGTATATGTGCCTCCCACTTGTTAAGGGACCAAAAGTAATGGGACAATTGGCTTTTCAGCTGTTCCATGGCCAGGTGTGTGATATTCCCTCATTACCCCAATTACAATGTGCAGATAAAAGGCTCAGAGTTCATTTCAAGTGTGCTATTTGCATTTGGAATCTGTTGCTGTCAACTCTCAAGATGAGATCCAAAGAGCTGTCACTATCAGTGAAGCAAGCCATCATTAGGCTGAAGAAACAAAACAAACCCATCAGAGAGCTAGCAAGAACATTAGGCGTGGCCAAAACAACTGTTTGAAACATTCTCAAAAAGAAGGAATGCACCAGTGAGCTCAGCAACACCAAAAGACCTGGGAGACCACGGAAAACAAGTGTGGTGGATGACCGAAGAATTCTTTCCCTGGTGAAGAAAACACCCTTCACAACAGTTGGCCAGATCAAGAACACTCTCCAGGAGGTAGGTGTATGTGTGTCAAAGTCAACTATCAAGAGAAGACTTCACCAGAGTGAATACAGAAGGTTCACCACAAGATGTAAACCATTGGTGAGCCTCAAAAACAGGAAGGCCAGATTAGAGTTTGCCAAACAACATCTAACAAAGCCTTTACAGTTCTGGAACAAGATCCTATGGACAGATGAGACCAAGATCAACTTGTACCAGAGTGATGGGAAGAGAAGAGTATGGAGAAGGAAAGGAATTGCTCATGATCCTAAGCATACCACCTCATCAATGAAGCATGGTGGTGGCAGTGTCATGGCGTGGGCATGTATGGCTGCCAATGGAACTGGTTCTCTTGTATTTATTGATGATGTGACTGCTGACAAAAGCAGCAGGATGAATTCTGAAGTGTTTCGGGCAATATTATCTGCTCACATTCAGCCAAATGCTGCAGAACTCATTGGATGGCGCTTCACAGTGCAGATGGACAATGACCCAAAGCATACTGCAAAAGCAACCAAAGAGTTTTTGAAGGGACAGAAGTGGAATGTTATGCAATGGCCAAGTCAATCACCTGACCTGAATCCCATTGAGCATGCATTTCACTTGCTGAAGACAAAACTGAAGGGAAAATGCCCCAAGAACAAGCAGGAACTGAAGACAGTTGCAGTAGAGGCCTGGCAGAGCATCACCAGGGATGAAACCCAGTGTCTGGTGATGTCTATGCGTTCCAGACTTCAGGCTGTGATTGACTGCAAAGGATTTGCAACCAAGTATTAAGGGAGAGTTTGATTTATGATTATTATTCTGTCCCATTACTTTTGGTCCCTTAACAAGTGGGAGGCACATATGCAAACTGCTGTAAGTCCTACACGGTTCACCTGAGTTGGATGTACATACCCTCAAATTAAAGCTGACAGTCTGTAGTTAACGCACATTGTGTTTGTTTCATTCCAATTCCATTGTGGTGGTGTATAGAGCCAAAGATGTTAGAATTGTGTCGATGTCCCAATATTTCTGGACCTGACTGTATAAAGGCCAGATAAAGTACTGGCACCTGTGATCTCACATTTTTGTGTATATAATAATAAAACAAAGCTTCCAGGTTTTGCAGAGCATCCAGAATATTTCGTGGTTGCAACAAGGTGCACTAGATTGCTAGCACCTCTATGTGGATAATTGGGTCCATTCAGATGCATATACTCAGTTTTCTGTTGTGATCAGAAAACCAGTGTTTTCCAGCCATAGACCACCATAGAGATGATGGTAAATCCTTGTAATACAAAGTGCTGTCTACTCAAGTGATACTACTACCATTCAGATAAACTCCCAATTTTCTAGTTTTAAGAACCATACAACTCCCCTCTGTGAAAACATTGTGGCCTTTGTTTTTACAAAATTAAGCCCAGTCCCTTGTTTTCATCTGTGGTTTAATCAAAAGCATAGTTAGTAAAAGAAAGTTCAGGCAAATGCAAAGAGGTTTAAAGTATCGCTGGATGCCACAGCAATTTTTAAACATTAAACAGTTGCTGATATTCCAAAAAAAGATTGGATTGCCTCTGAAAAATGTTACTTTTGAAGACAGAAATGCTGACTGGCTGATACTGTGTAGTCATGCCTGGAATTAAGTAGTACCTATGAAAGGCAGCATTTACAAGGAAGTAGTCACAGCCTGGAAGCTTAGCACAGTCAATTCTTGACATTTGGGGGATGGGGGGCATGGAAAGGCAATGAACAAGTAGTCTGATGCTGATCAACTTGATCCAGAGATTCCAATGATTGATACTGAGAGTTCATAAATTGATGAATCTACCTGAACAGAGATATTTAGTGCTGTCTGCCATAACAGCCATAGTTCCCACAACATAACCTCAGAATTTCAAATGTGCCCAGAGGGCCACCCACCCCCCTCAAAAAAAAAAATACAGGTTCTCCTTTACCTAGGGCTCAGAATATGGGGTTTGTTATGGCCAGAGTCTGAAACCTTAATGGTAACATTGGACAGATTCAGAATGGAGCTTCTTGTTTTTGAATTAATATGAACAATCATACAAAAGAGTGATAAATAACACCAAGCTAGTCAGGGAGAAAATAAAGGCAAATGAAGCTCAGGAAGAGAAGACAAATTCTCATTACAGAAAATTATTTTGTTGTTTTTCTTTATTCAGTTTATATCCTACTTCTCCAGCTAAACACTTAAGGCAGATAATAACATTATATTTTAATCAAATTCTGGATTAAACGGTGGTTAAAAAACAAATCATGCAAATAATTTGCATGATCTGTAACTACCTAGATTTCATTTAAATACAATATAATTATTTTTGTTAATAATATCTGTATAATAATGGGATAGTTTAGCTTGGAAATGTGTAGATTCTTGATTTCTGGACAGCCACCTCTTGCAGATTATTTGTTTAGTTTTTCCACACATTGCAGAGAGTTGGACTAATGGTCCTTTCTGACTCTAAAGTTCTATGAGTCTATGTGTTCTATTAGCCCTGGGAATTAGCCCTGCTAATTGACTCTGCTTGCTAGATGACTCTGGCATTTTATCTTAATTTTTTTGCTCCTTTCCATGGAGACCCTGAAAAAGGTGAAAACATTTATACTTATGGTGCAGTTATGAGGCCCCCACAGATTTTGTAATGCATCAGAAGTTTAAGCAAAAGACCATGATGTAGAACAAATGAGAGATCAAATAGAAAATATGTATATATGTTGGAAAGGGGAAACCTGACACATTTAAAGTATGAGCATGATGTAGTGATGGGGTATTTCCTGGATCAAAGACTCCCAGTTTCAAATCTCTACCTCAGAGGTCTTCAAACTTGGCAGCTTTAAGACTTGTGGACTTCAACTCCCAGAATTCTCCAACTATGCCGGCTGGAGAATTCTGGGAGTTGAAGTCCACAAGTCTTAAAGCTGCCAAGTTTGGGAACCCCTGCTCTACTTGGTCAGGTAGCTCACCTCTTGTTCAGGCAGGATGACATGGGAAGCAATCCCTCCCCTCTCTTATTTTTACTTGTATTTAAAAAGATATCATGATCATCTGCAATGTACACAATTTAAACCATTAGCCCAACCTATCTCACTTGGTTGTTATCTTGGCAATAAAATAGGGGAAGCCTTTGCCTGCAAATGTAACCTTGAACTTTCAGATTAAAAATAGGTAATAATTTAATTGGCAAAAAGAATGAAAGCATATTTTGTATTTTGCCTAGAAAGCATATGCACAGCAGTAGCATTGGAAAAACAAAACAAATGAAAGTCCTAGCAAGGGATTAGGAGGCTTAAACTGTTTATACCACCATCTCTCAAGTTAAATGGTGAAATAACTATGATTCAGAGTTAATCATTATTTTGGATATTTTATTTCAACTAAACATGTCCATATTTATCAATCCGATACTATTGACAAGAATATAAACAACACATTATGGCAGTAGCTTTTCTCCACTATTGTTCATCAACTCAAGTATTTCTTACATCTTCCAAAAGGATGTAATCCCACTTTTAAAACTTTTTTCAGACTCTTAAATGCTATGCTGATTTTCAGCAAAGAAATTCAAGTATTACATATAGCACAGCACTCTAATAACAAATCTGCAGACTTCCCCTGACTCTTCATGAAAAGACAAGCAATTAATTTAAATTAGAAGCATGTTACAAAATGCTTGCTCTTTAATTTTGAAGTAGCAAATAAGGAGCCCAGTTAAGTTTTCTTTTCCTATTGGACTGTAACGATCAAGTTTTTCACACTAGCAGCCACAGAGAATTCTTGATGAATTGATGCCATTGAGTGCAACCTCAGTTTGCAGAAATAGCCCAGTAAGCATTCTAGTTGTTCTCCTGAATGTATGCTAAAAGGCAGAAGGGTTATGTACATGTTTAGGAGAAATGGAAAAATAAACAATGTTCCACTGATCTTCCAGGGATCATTATTTACTAACTTAGGAATGAATGAGTTTGAAAGGCACCCCCTAGAAAATTTAGGGAAGAGAGTTTATGTCTCTACACCAATAAATTCTGATGCTCTTTCCAAAGGCTAATCATGGCAGCTTCCATATTGTGGAATTAATTTCTATCCATCCTCTGGTGCAGCAACATTAAAATGTCTACACTTCCTAAATAAAAAAAGAGACAGGGTCTCAGTCATACGGTGATGACATCCATCGTGGCTATTCTTTTTTTTTTTACTCCCTCCTGTCAAATTGGGGTTTAACAGATTGTATCCCTTTGTTAATGCAATTTAGGATTGCATTGGCTTTTTTAGCTGCACACTGCTGGCTCATATTTAGCTGATTGTCCATTAAGACTCCAAGATCCCTCTCACGATCACTGCTATTAAGCCTGGTTTCCCCCAGTTTATATGTGTGCTTTTGGTTTTTCTTACCTAAGTGTAAGACTTTACTTTTCTCTACATTGAATTTCATTTTGTTAGATAGAGTTCTTCACTTTCTCTTTCATACATGGTTTAAAGTACATTCAGTGTTTTGTTTTGTTTTGTTTTTTAAAAAATGGAGCAGAAATGTTAGGGAATGATACTGAATACCTCTTCTTCACTGCTCAACTTCCCTGGCTGTTTCTGCTCATGTAGTAACAAAACTCCTTGGTGGCGCAGCAGACTAAAGCACTGTTAAATAACACCAGCTGCCTGTAATTACTGCAAGTTCAAATCTCACCAGGCTCAAGGTTGACTCAGCCTTCCATCCTTTCGAGATAGGTAAAATGAGGACCTGGTTTGTGGGGGCAATAAGCTGACTTTGTATAAAAAAGAACACCGCTGGGGGGGGGGGCAAAAGTCTTACTAAGCAGGTATATACAAAACTATGAAGGCTATTGCTTAATGCATTGTAAGCTGCCCTGAGTCTCCGGAAAAGGGCAGCATATAAATCGAACCAATAAATAAATAAATAAACAAACTCCAAAGGAATTCTGATGTCCCTTTTCTGTTGGGTTGTCTGGAAATCCTGGCAAACTGCAGATTGCAGATTGCTGAAGTGATTATTGTACAATGAAAATTATTACCTATATTGGCTATATCACACCTAAGGTAAGTATATTGAATCCTGCACCCTGGCTCTTAGAATGTTATGAAAAATAGCTTGTGGGGGGAGACACAAACAAACCTAATTCTGTTTCCACTAAATTGAAGAAGAACGATAAAAACACAGAAGAAATATTCAGCTGAGAACTAATATGAATGAGGTTTTCACAAGCCCGCTGTTCTCCCAGTTGCAGCATTAGGCTGCTACTTTCTATCCCTAATCCAATTCCCACTGTGCTGAAATGTTGAAAGGCATGTGGCTTGGAGAAAGATTCATTCATCATCATTAAATTCCCCCTCTCTGTGCCAGAGGATTTTCTGGAGTGGAAAAATGTGCCAAAAAATGTGCACAAACAAAATGGAAAGGTTTTGCTTTTTTTCTTTTTTTTTAGCTAAGACAGCAAATCAAGCAAAGACCTAAATCAGTTGCATTTTTCAGTACTTTGTGAAAACAGCAAACAGTGGAAAGGGGAAGGATATGAGCAGAGACGCTGAAGCCACAAAAAGAGTAGCCAGAGAAGAACGGTTATTTTTTCCCAGAGAAAAGCCGATTTTAAAAAGCAAGTTTTCTTTAAAGGCATAGAAATGGCAGAAAGCATAACAAAGGAAAGCTGAGGACTCCTCCTTCCTTGTAACTCCCTGAAGGTGTTTATATTTGGCTGACAGATGAGCTTTAGGCAAATCTCATCATTTCTGCAGAGCATCAGAGAATGTTTAAAAGAAGGAGGGATTCCAAGGCAGGTTTTTTTCATAAAAGTATCCCAGGTGATGCACGTGAATAGACTTCTGCTAAAGCTTAGCTCAATAACAGGAGGGGAAAAGAAGATCGATGCATTTTGTTGAGGGGGTGGCACCTTTGATGTCTATTTCACTGGGGAACTTAAGCAACACAGGCTGACTACATAAAAAGAAGAGAAAATAAATGCCTCAAGAAATGAACACTATAATAGTAGGAAGACATCAGTAAATAAAAAGCTACAGAGTTCACACAGATTGCAGCAGAAGCCATGGCCCTGGAAAAGACAGGGGGCAAGTGCTTTCCTCCCAGGGGAAGAAAATTAATTTAAGATGTTAAACAAAACAGAGGAAAACAAAACATGAAAATGAAGAATATGACTCATTTTGACAGAGAATGGAATCCCCCCCAAGAATATTTCATCCATTTGATTAGAACATTTAGGTATGTAGGAAGCAGCAGATAAAAGAGGATAATTACTGTTTCAAGGACTGGTCATTGTGAGATGTATTAACGAGTATTAAAAAATGAATGGGGAGTAATCAAAACTTCTACTAATAGAAGATCAGCACTCCAGACTTTACCAAGTGCATCCTGACTGGGGAATTCTGGGAATTGAAGTCCACATATTCTAAAATTATTAAACTTGGAAAATGGTAATCTAAGATGTCCCCACTGACAGAAATCTATCCACCTGGCCCAAGGATGAAGGCCTTTTGCATAGCTCAAGGTTGTGAAGTGCACTTTTAAGAGATGTATTTAACCACCACCACCCTGCGTTCTTCTAGTATATATGTAAGAAAATGACAAAAGGCTTTCTCTTCCACTAAATGTTTGTTAACTATTCTGATTTTAGTGATACTGAATTTCATTGTTAATCTAGTTTAATTGTATTGCTTTTATGTTTATGCTTCATCCTTTCTATTTTTTGCTTCTATTTGTTGTTATATACTGAATATTGTATGGAAAGAAAAATGGGTTGAAAGTTAATTCTGTAGATTACAAAATGGACCAGGGCTGCATGAAGTTTCTATTCTACAATGTTTTTGAACTCAGGGGGTCTTAATTCCAAACAATATATTGTTTTTCTATCAAAAAACACATATTTATGTATGTCATCCTGGTTAACTTGCTCAAGGTTATTAAATGAACCTTGATATTATACATGGTTTAAAAGCAGATTTCTCCCATCCACGTCTATGTACAATATTGCATTAAATCAAGTATCTACTTTTAGTACTTTATGATTATATTCTAAGGAGAAAATAATATCAGTGTATGCAGTGGTGAAACTCTACAATAACATTGCCATTCCATGTGCTGTGTGTGTGTATGTATGTATATGCATACAGACAGGCCACAAGCATACACACACACACACACACACACACACACACACACATACAGACACATATCAAGATAACCTAAACCTATCCATGTTATTTTTGTCAAAGTAGCAGCCCCATTCTCTACAGTGATAAATTAGTCTGTAGAAACCTTTAAATGAGATTTTGGCAAGACAGTACGGGACAAGTTGCAGACTCATCTATCAAAACTAGTTCTGGCATTTGCCACATCACAGACAGTCCCCATGCTATTCATAAAATTTCTTCAACCATGAAATTGTATGAATTAAGTAAGCGTGCTTCTAATTCATGAAATTGGCATATTCTTTACCTGATTCATGAAACACACCTACAGTACTAGACTAATTACACTTTATGACATGAGCACCATACTCCTTGGTTCAGAAAAAGGTACTATAATGATTTCATTATTTAAATGCAGGATATTTACTTTCATGAGTTAATTTTTTTTTAGTATTTAAATTTATTTGAAACTTAGTTCCTATGACTAGACTATTATATGTACTATGATGGTTTCCATCTTTGTTACTGATTTTAGAAGAAACTTCTTTTCTCTTACCGATACAAAACCTCCTTCAAGAATTGAACAATAATGAAATCTGAAAGACAAAATCATAGCTGGCAGAAAAATCCCCAGGTTTGGAAGTTAAAAAAAAAGTTGGAGCTCTGATCTCACAATCAAAAGCCTGCCCTTTTGTATATGCATCATGTGTGCAGCACACATTTTAAAAAAGGTGGGGACTTTGATCACACAGTCATTGATCTTTCTGTGGATTGGATTTCAATCTGATTTTTACAGAATAAACTTTCTAAAATAAAAAAAGCTATGCTCATTAGCAAAATAAGAAGGTAGTTTGAATACTGCTAAAACATTGGCAGCTGTTTCATAATTATTGTTTGGATCCACCTATTAGCATGGATCCAAACAAATTGGCAATATTCACACAACACACTTAATCTTATTGCCAAGGTCCTATGGTTACATTTGTTCAACATGTTAAACATGGTTAGTATTCATTCTGGTTATTTTTGCTTTTTGTGGCTTAGCATAATGCATGAACAGTCATTGTTTCCCATCTTGATATATTGGAAGCTCTATTCTCAGTTGCTGCTATGCTGGTTCTGTGGCCTGCCTAATTTTATTTTATAACTCATTTTAAAACTGAAATCTATTACATCGCAAAGAAAAATGCCAGTGACCAATACAATCTTTATTTCCAGTAATGTTAATGGATTTCACCTACACCCCAGATCTCCTTTTAGGAAAGAAAAATAATAGGAATTTTTATTCAGGACTTTGTTTGGAAGTCTGCCCACCAGCCCAGGACATCCAATTATTTCTACAGGCAACAACACTGGACTCAAGGCTATTAAAAATATTTAAATGACAAATTGTTTAAACCAATACTTGGTCTGTAAAGAAATTAGTCCTGTTATGAACAGAAGAAAATAGAAAAAGAAAAAGTCTCCCTAATATTAATATAAAAACCCAATGTTCATCACTGAGCTACTTCAAATCAATAACTAAGTAAAAACTATGAATCCTTTCTGTTGGATTGACAACCAATTCTAGTAGAAGAATATCTGATTTAAATGAATAACTTTGATCATTTCCAACACCTCAGCATTATATGAAACATGGAACAATCCGATCAAAATGATGTTAGAAAGAATTGTGTTCATCTAAATATATGGGAACAGCTTTGCACAAAGACAAAGAGAGAGATTTCCTTTACAGAAATAGCCAGCACTTTGCTAACAGACTGATTCACAGAGGATATTAAACATGACAACCTATACAATGCTGACTTTTTTTCTCAGCTCCAAATGGAGCACTTCTATTCATGTTTTCTATCAACCATTCACCATGATATTTTCCAGAATAGGTTTCCCCCCCCCCCCCCCTCAGTTTAGTATATAGCAGATCCCCATCTAATTTGATTATGAAGGCCCTTAATTTGTACTGGATTACATTTCTTCCTTGGTTCTTCCTTTTAAACAAAATTATACTTTTTCAATCATCCATCTTTCCCTAAATACAAAGTTATTTCCCTCTTGTTTCCTTGTAGCCATGCTTTGATTGGTACAAGCTGTCAGTTCACTATTAAACACAGCAGTGGCGGAGTGAAAGACATATGTTTGGGTTAAAGTTCTGGATATTTAGCTGTGTTTTTAACCACATACATTTATTTGGTGTATCATTCTGTGAAATAGAAAAAGGAAACAAGACTAAACTAAAACACACTTTAGAGTAACATTCTGGAGGTGTATGTGTATTTTATGTGTTTTTAATCAACAGCCAAAAGTAATACTTAGTCCAAAAAGTAATGGGCTTTGACAAGGAATAAACTTGCCTGAAATGAATTCTATCAGTGACAGAGAGTGAAGACCATAAATAATAACAAAAGACCCAAGAGAATAAATGCCAATTTATCATTCAAAAGTAGAAAAGAAGCCAACCCAACAGCAGGCACAACATACAATATGCATATTTAATGTGCATTGGAAGATAGGTAAATAGATAGATGATGGAGAGAGAGAAAGAGAAAGAGAAAGAGAAAGAGAGAGGGAGAGGGAGAGGGAGAGGGAGAGGGAGGGAGGGAGGGAGGGAGAGAGAGAGAGAGAGAGAGAGAGAGAGAGAGAGAGAGAGAGAGAGAGAGAGAGAGAGAGAGAGCATATTTTCTAACATGCAGAAAAAAATGGAAATTTTCTTTTCAAACTGACATGACAATGTAGGAGAACAACTGAGCATATGTGCTCCATCTTTTGCTGAAAATGATTTGCAGTCTGAGACAACCAAATGTAAAGTGTGTCTTGTGGGTGAATGTGAAAGAACACAGAAGAAATTACATGTTTTATGGAGCAGTAGTTCTTAAACTGTTTGGTCCAATTACTCCTTTTACCAGTCTTGAATTTTATTAACACCATCCCCACCCAAAAAACCCCCCCTCTATTTTAGCAGTGGCAATCCCACATTCAACTGATTCAATTGACAAACAAGCAATTACAAAATACTCCATTACCCCAAGGATATCTCCAAATGACTCCCTGAGGAATGTAAGAATCTCTGGTCTAAAATATTTTTTCATTGTGTTCTAGCCTTTTCAGAAGTTATTTCTTGGGCATTCTAAGAATATTTAGGAAGTAGTTCACTCTGACAGAAAAATTACATAACTCCCACAAATTTTAGAAGTGCTCTCTGTTCACATACATTTTAATGCTGTATGTATTTACAAATACCTGGAGACAATTTTATTTGTAGTTTGTGCTGAAACAAAATGAGGCAACTGTGGGAAAATGGGGATATTACCAGAGGAAAAGTACTGACTATTTATGTTGCTTGTGTAGTTCCATAGATAACTGAATTAACTGATGGGGACTTTGGTGGGAAAGTTGTAGCAATTTTCATTTAATGCCTAGTAACCCCCACCTTGTTAATGGAGTATCTGATAACCCAGTGATACAGCAAAACTGTATCACTGCCAAATAAAATAATAATAATAATAATGCAATAACAGTAAAGCACTCATGGCAGCTTTTAGTATCTCCATCAGATTTGGGTTTAATTTCTTTTCCATACTTTTCAACAGCAAGCAACCTTCCTTTCATTTGTGTCCAACAAATGGAAGTATGATGACAGTTCTAGCTTTCTATCTGAAAGTTCTGTCATACTTAGGGAGTACATAGGGAGCCGAGGTGGCGCAGTGGTTAGAGTGCAGTACTGCAGCTACTTCAGCTGACTGCTAGTTCAGCAGATCAGCAGATCAAATCTCACCGGCTCAAGGTTGACTTAGCCTTCCCTCCTTCCAAGGTGGGTAAAATGAGGACCCAGATTGTTAGGGGGCAATATGCTATTTAGTATACTGTTTTGGTGTAAGCCACCCAGAATCCTTGGAGAGTGGGCAGCATAGAAATATGAATAATAAAATAAATAAATATGAATAATAAATACTTCCATTTCTTTTTGTCCTATTTTTAAATGAATGAATTAGAGAGAAAAACAGAATTCCTCTGCCCCCCCAAAAAAAAATCACTTGTTACCCTAATATGGATGATGTACTCAACAATCTAGTGGAAAGACATCAAAGAAGATATTATATGGATTATAAACTTAAAGCTATTGATTTTTTCTATATAACGGAATATTTTTTTTTAGTAGGGCGGGCAGTAGATTAAAGATATTAAGAATTGTTGTGTATGGCAATTTTGTAGGAAAGTGGGTGGAGATAAGTTAATTTACTGATTGTTTAGTTTTAAGAAAAGGGATGCTTAAGTGATATATTTATGGAGTGGAGCAAATGGATGGAGCTGAATAAATGCTAAATTAGGATTTATGGGGAAGGCTGCTTTGAAATGTTATATTAATATACACAAAAGATTAAATGTTAAAGCAGGACTTATTATATAGTTTTAAAGTGGAAGGTTGCTATGAAATGTTGTATTAATATACAGATATAAGTATGGGGGAGGAGTAAAAGGGCAGATTACTGTTAAATTGGGAGTTATAATAATATTATTATGTTAAATTAGAAGTTATTATGCAATGTTATAGTAGAATGATATTTTGAAATGTATGGTAAAAGGGGGAAGTAATAATATTAATAATATTATTAGTAACTAAGGGTCAGTATTTAGAGAAGGGAGTAAGGGGATGGTAAAATATTATATAATCTGTTATGAATTAGGTTTTTGTTGTGAAGAAGTCACGGGGGGGATGGGTGGTGAGGGGGGGTTGGGGGAGGGGGGAGAAAAATGTGGGAAAAAATTTGTATTTGAAAACTTTTTCAATAAAAAAAAAATCACTTGTCATCTAAAGTGTACCATGATGATGATAATGTTCATCCATTGTGTTCAAAGAGGACTTTGATATTTAACAGGTTGTGGGCTGTCCATGATGTGTCCACACGTGGCTGGTAAGGCCTATATGGGCACAGAACGTTCTGCCACATGTCAGGAAGACATGTGTGGGCACCGTTGTTGCAGCATTTGCAGCTCTGGCTTTGTGGAGTGCTCGCTCCTCTTGTGCTATGGTTGTGTTTATGTCCTCAGATGTCTGGCAGCCTTGGTGGATCAGTGTGCACTATGTCAATCGATCTTGTGCCAGGGTTTCCCAGGAGGTGGTGTTGATAACCAGGGACTTGAAGGAGGCTTTCAACGTGCCTTTGTATCACTTCCTTTATTCCCCATGTGATCGCTTTCCTTAAGACAGTTCACCATAGAGGAGCTGTTTGGGGAAGTGATGGTCTGGCATCCTTGCAACATGGCCTAGCCCAGCATGTCTGGGCTTTCACACTAAAACTCACACCCAGCCCTGTCCAGTGACATTCACATTACATGGCCCAATAAATCCCTTGTCTCAGCTGCTGCCAAACTTTGTTCACTCCCCTCCAGGTGCCAGCAGCTCGACCTTGATCTCATGTGAAAGAATGTTGTTATGATTTACTCCCTTTACTACTTTCCAGTTCCCACTGTGGCAGCCCTGTAAAGTCTGACCAAAGATGGATCCAGGGCTGACAACAAGGTATATACCATTTGTATTATTGTAATTTTATTTTGTTTATTGGATTTACATTCCACCTTTCATTCAAGAGTTCAGGGCTTTCATGGCAATTCCTGATCCCATCCCACCCTCCAAAAAACCTAAACCTTTGAGCCTATGAGATCCCATTTCTACCCCCCCCCCCGCCCCCCATAACAAGCCTATGTTAGGCTAGAGAGAATAATTGACCCAAAATCACCCAGTGAGCTTCCCTGGCTGAGACTGGGATCTCTCCGATGTCAGTCCCAAATCTTTACCATTGTGCCATATTAGTTCTTTGCTTCCATGGGAAGATTTCTGATCCTGCCTTCAGTAGGATAGATCTTTGCTGAATGGTCTTAGAGACTTAATTTCATACTTTTAGAACCTTGGCTGTGGCAACTCTTGACATCCTCATTTGACCTAGTGTTGCTGTTTCTGGAAGCAATCTTTAAGCTATGTTCTTCAGTAGTGGGACAACTATAGTTGCATTAGCACTTTCCTTATCAAGATATTTTTTCTATGTTTTCTAAGTCTTCCTGGTAACACCTTCTAAAACACAAAAGGCAATAAAAGTTCTAACCCTAAAAACCTCTTTACCAAGAGGGAGAAAACAGAAATCTTGACTAAGATTTCCATAATATATGGTATCCATATGGTAATCCACATTGTTCTTGTTCTAATGCCTGAAATGTTTATTTATTTATTTGATGTACATACAGAAAATCAATTCAGATAGAGCAAAAAAAAATTATTGTATTTTATGATAGTGAACTAGAGACCATTAAAAAGTGAAATCCCTTCTAATTAAAATGAAGATGGAATACAAAATATGTCCCCAGATGACAAAATATAACCTTGCTTCTGTTTCCAGAATTTCAGTAGGTCAAATCACAGACCAGGTTGCAGCAGCTAATATGTAACCAAAGTTTCTGATATGATAATACTCAATTAACAGTCTTTGATATTCTGTTGACCTCTGTCATGAAAGAGAAAAATTAGGGCTACAGTTTTTTACTAACCACTATTGGAGCAGAATATTGGGCTAAACAAGGCTTTCAGAATTGCTATTTTTCCTCCTGTATTCTTATAATCATCAATAGGGAGAACATTTACATTTTATTCCTGAGAATTTTTTTTAAATATCTAGAATGCCTCAATCTTCATGATCTAAACAAAAAAAGTGCAGTTTTAATATAGAATGATAAATTTAAGACGTTTAATTTCTGTTAATATGTTATTCTTTTGAGGCACATAATTATCCCAAATTTTTATTCTATATCTGTCTGATGAATTTTCTGCTATAAGGTAAGGGAAGATAGATGTGTGCCTTTGAAAGAGCAAGTAAGAAAACAGGCTACAATAGTCTTCAAAATGTAGTTGTGATAGGAAGTCTAATTTGATATACCTTCCTACCCAAGTCCATTTAACTGCTCATAAGTTGCCAATGCATGCCTACAGATGCAAATTATGATTGGCACGTATCAATGAAATCTGAAGTGAACAGAGGTTGTAATAACTTCTAAATAGTTATAAAAAGTTATAAATAGCATATTTTTGCAAATTTGAATGTAGGCTTACTATTTAAGTCTGCATTAAATTAAATACAATGATTTACAGATTTAAAATAAAGAAACAGTAAATATGATATATGTAGAAGA
Organism: Pituophis catenifer annectens; assembly: GCF_029215685.1. Lineage (NCBI taxonomy): Eukaryota > Metazoa > Chordata > Lepidosauria > Squamata > Colubridae > Pituophis > Pituophis catenifer. The sequence goes on along the minus strand of NW_027256881.1, from coordinate 33,865,552 downwards.
TTGGGCTTTCTTTTATTCACTATTTTATAATAACTTCTTTATCAAAGATAACAGCTTCTGAAGTTTCTTGCTGCTGCTTAATCTTTTTGGGGATTTTTTTTTGGGGGGGGTGTCCCACTCTTCCTTGCAGAATTTTTTTAAGTCTATTTTTTTATGTTTTCTGATATGCAGTCCATAATTAAGACCAGATGTGCAATAATGATTAGGGACAGTGAAAGGCATTCCAAAACTTTTAGCTTTCTTTTCTATAAGTACTCATACTTGATTTGAAAGTATGTTTTGCATTGTTGTCTTGCTAAACAGATATTTCAGCAAGACAACAATGCAAAACCTCTTTTCAACTTCAGTTTCTGTACTGACTGAGGGACATCAGCATCTTAGATATTTTGGCATTTAGTTTAATTAATTCTTTCTCCTATTTGCATAATATTTCCCATGCCACTGGTTACCACACAATCCCAAAACATAATAGAATCACCTTCATGTTTAATGGTTAACAAAGAACCTTGTGTGGTTCTGGAAGAACACTACAGCATATATTTCATCACTCCAAAACCCTGTGTTTCAAATTTTCCAGGTCTATCAGTTTTGTATACTTTATACAATAATATTTGTGATGAAATTAGACAAAATTCCCCATGATAACTGTCCCATGCATATCTTTGTTGGATACATGTAGAGAGTAAGAAAGATGACTTTGATGGAAATATGCAAAAACTGTTATATAAAGGGGGCTGAAACATTTCTTAAGCTCTAGGAAACAAGGTAATATTTAGAAGCAGCTCAATCAGATGTTTCCCTGATTCACCAGGGTTCAAGAATGGGGGGCGGGGCATGGTATAGCACATACAGACTTGCAAGATTCTGCATTACAGCCAGTTTTAGTAAAAGTAGTTCCCAGTCTTTCTCTGGAATTTATTTCCTGGCCTAATCTACCTAGTGGAACTGGCAATAATCAACAGTGTGGGCAACTACTCCAGTGTCTGCTAAATATTTTTGCAAAGTTTTTGCGAAGTTTTCCAGCAGAGAAATTTTTCTTGGTCTTCCAGATCTGGTCTTGACGTCAACAGCATTGTTGTTGACAACAAACATTGTTGTTGTTTCTCACAATTGGAATTTTAAGCTGGAAGTGTTTAGATTTTTTATATAAAGCTTTCCCTGGTTTCTAAAAAAGTGAAATAGCTTCATTTTCAAATGTTAGCACAGTTTCTTAGAGGAGCCCATATTTATTGAAATCATACAATTATCCAGAGAAATCAGAAGGATCAGAATATTTGTTCACTCCAAGGTTAATTGTAGGTCTAACAAGTCAAAAACCTTTTGGGCCCATGTTATGACTTTACAATTTTTATTTGTTTAAAAACTAGCACTGAATCAACTAGTAGCATGTCAGGAGTTTTCATTTGTCCTAGTCACTATATTCTTTCTCTGAATCTGTAAACAACTGCACATAAATAATAAGCCTGCATTCAAATATGCAGAAAGATGTGAAAGATCTTCATCTTCAAAAGAAGACTTTTGTTTCATACAAAAGTTGTGTCAGCTTCTTTTCACTTACGGATTCATTGAAACATAAAATTTGCTCAGAGAATGTTGCAATATACTAACAATCAAAAATAGGAAGCAGTGGCTAAAATATTAGTAATGTGATATGTCAAGTTTTTTTAAAAAAATAAATTGTTTTCCTCATGCCCTACGTAGCATTGACAAAAATTCTAGAGACAGTATAGCCTAACAGAGGAAATGACTAGAAAAGTAAAATACTATGATTTTGTTTTTTTAAAAAAAATAGGAATGATTCAAACAAATAGAATCTATATGATGAATACTTTCCAGTATGGTGGACTATGTGAATGTATGTGTGCACATTCATCCGGTTTTCTGTTAGGTCACTGATTTCATTCCTGCTGGCATTTTGGCAGTGGGAAGAATGACAGATTCATTTAGATGTAATTCATCTTTTTAGACTTGAAACTTGTCAAGTAGCTCACGTTGTTAAACACAAGGATTTAACTAGGCAGAGAATTGTTTAAACTAGCTTTCCAAGAAAGAAAGGAACAATAATGTAATACAGGGTTTTTCAGGGAGAAAGTGATATGATATGATATGACAGTTTAGAAATAAAAGCCACCGATGGAGTTATCGAGGGGGTAAGGGAGAAGGAAAGAATTGCTACTCTAAAGTAAAAGTCAGAATTAATTTTCAAATGAAATGAGGAATCTTATAAGTCAACCAACAATTTTCAGGCATTTTGAACATCAAGATCGTGAGGTCTAATTCTGGCAAGGTCAGAAGCACACCGATTGAGACCAGACTCTTTTGTTATGATAACAATGCACAGATGTCATCAGCTCCTCCAACTAAAGTGTGATGTTCTCAGCCCATTATACCACAAGGGCAGAAGCAGTATAACCCTGTCTTTACTATAAATAGGGCTTGTATCTGACAGTTGGCAGTTGTCACATTTCATTGCTTGCAATTTTTTAGTTGTGTTGGCCAAGAGAAGCCTGACACAGCTATAGTAATGAAGGGCTCCAACTGCAATCCTCTCATCTCAGAAATATTGAATTGTACTCTTGTCAGCTAGGAGCCTCTAGAACCATCAACTCCTTGACTTGAGCAATAGCACCTTCACAGCCAAATATTTCAGAGAAACAACTCTTGGAGAAAATTAATTTCTTTGAGATTTCTATGGCTGAACTGCCTTCGAATATCTCCTATGTGTCTCATGAGCTCTACTGTCAACGCAAGCAAATGGAAGACAGCTTCCATTTGGTGGCAGTTATGAAACATCGTTGTGCATAAATGCAGGGAACCATTAATATAAAACTGTATATAGGTATATTGGAAAATTAGCATGGCAGATACAATCCTATCTAGGATTTCAAATTCTGTTTGATTCCATATAATAGGAGTAGCATTTTAGTCTTATATACCTCCCCATAGCATTTTCTAGCAGTCTCTGGGCAGTTTAGGATGTAGAAACATCATTTGCATACAGATAGTCCTCGACTTACGACCACAATTGAGCCCAAAATTTCTGCTGTTGAGACATTTGTGAAGTGAATTTTGCTCCATTTTACAATCTTTCTTGCCACAGTTGTTAAATGAATCACCACAATTGTTCAGTTAGTCACGTGGTTGTTAAGTAAATCTGGCTTCCCCATTCACTTTGCTTGTCAGAAGGTCATAAAAGGGGACCACATAGCCTCAGGATACTGCATCTGTGATAAATATGAGTCTGTTGCTAAGCCTCTGAATTTTGGTCACATGACTGTGGGAATGCTGCAACGGTCTTAAATGTCATAAGTCACTTTTTTCAGTACTGTTGTAACTTTGAACTGTCACTAAGTGAACTGTTGTAAATCGAGGATTACCTGTATTGCCCCCAAAAATCTGGTTCCTCATTTTACTGACCTTGGAAGGATTGAAAGCTGAGTCAACCTTGAGCCCCATCAGGATCGAATTCCAGGCTGTGGGCAGAGTTTGCCTGCAATATTGCATGTTAACCATTGTACCACCAGGGCTCCTATCTTTATATAATATGATACAAGGAATTTTCAATAGTAAACTTAGAATTCATTAAATACATATTGGGCTGTGTATACATGAATCAAATTTGAAAATTTAAATTTTTAGATAGGTGACTGAGGAAGATTAATTTAAAATTCCTTGCTCAACCAAAATTCTCTGGTTGTCTTGGGCTCCTCCACTAGTTTATGCTGAATAAAATAATCCCCACATATTCCTCTTTTCCCTTAATAATTTGGAACAATAACATGGTTTAAGAAAATATGTGTACCTTTTTGGTGATAGTTACCAGCTACATGTACTTTATTTATTTCACTTCAACTGCAAAGATTTTTTTGCTTTATGATATATCTATTCATGAAAGGAAAGGAGCATATAATGCATGACTTGACTAAATAATTCCAGCAAAATGTACAACTATATTTAAATTTGTATATGAGTACAAGATTGTGAGACTCAAAAGTTATTTAACATCTTAACTGAAACTGGAAAATGTTAATGAGGCAGTTTAAATACTTGCAGCTTCTTGCTCATGTCCCTCTGGGACTATTTATCTGTTGATAACCATGTTTACAGCAATAAAATAGTGATTAAACATACAGATTACCAAGAGTTAGACTCTTATATTGACCATTACTTTAACAATGTTCAGAGAGAGATGGAAGATACAAGAAGAGAAACAAGACAAGATAATGGGACATGATAAATGAAAAATAAAGGGACTCCCTCAAATCACCAGGGTGAAATTTGGTGGGGGTAAGATGTGACAAGGATGAGTAATTAGGTAGTAAAGAAATCTAGGCAGCAATTTAAAAAAGCAGTTTGGTAGAAAATGCATCCAGAAGATGGCAGCTTTTGTAGGTGATGATACCAACAACCAACCTATATATCTATTCACTACATTTTTTGTTCTTACCCTCTGGGATCTGGAATGAGGATGATTTGGCAAATTATTAAGAATGAAAAGATGGTGGCATAAGCTTTGTTCCTGAGATTGGCTTTATTGATTCCATCTGAAATAGTAATGAATGAAAACCCAAGTAAATGTTGTACAAGAAGGTGAGTGAATGGGGTTTGTGTTTTTTTTTTTTTTTTCAGGGAAGGGTTGGTTCTTTCCATTCAGTGTTGACTCTTGGCAACTGCCAGGGGAGATCCATGCATTTTTCTTAACAGGATTTCAGTCGTTGTTTGCTCTTCCTTCTCAGAACTGAGAGAACATGACTGATCCAGGGTTACCCATTTGGCCTTTTAGAATTCCCAATCTCCCCATTTCTAATTTGATGCCTGAACCCCTACACAAAACTGGTCCTCACACTTAACTCTTATAGCAAAACTAAAATATCCCTTTATCCATTAAAGCCTGAAAAGTTTTTAAAATATTTCACATGACATTAAAATGATAACATTCTTAAAAAGAAAATTCCACAGCTGGGATATCACTAAAAAGGCCCTGTACATTAGCTTGGCCCTGGACCAAGCTAATGTCATATTTAACCACTAGGTTTTTAGCATAAAAAATAGTAGATGCACACTATGGCCTGGGAATGTAGGTGGGGGTAATTCCAGGTGCAGAGAAACTGAACAGGGAAGGAATTGATAAGTTAGTTTAATTGACAGTTTCTTTGCATCCATGAATGCACAGTATGTTGGGTATAAAAGCTTTACAAACTATACAAACCTGATACCTGGCACTGACTGTTCTCACCAAGCCTTCGCAGAAGCAAGAAACAGACTCTCCTCAAAGAAAAAAACCCTCTTTAATTACACATTGGGAATTAACTGCATTCACCAACAAAAAGTCCAGGCAAGAGTCCAACAAAGAGTTCAATGAAGCAGTAGTCCTTATCATAGTGATGGTGAACCTTTTTGGCACCAAGTGTCCAAACTGGAACGTGCTCGTGCATATGCATGCACACCAGAGTGCCAAAAACCTGAAGACCACCTGATGTTCGGGTTTCCAGAACGCACATGTTTGCTGGCCAGATGGTCTTCACACATGCCGGAGTATCAGAAACCCAAAGACCAGCTGGCTGGCATGCATATGTGTGCCGTGCACTGGAAACCCAAAGACCATGTGCACCGGAAACCAGAAGACCAGGTAGCCAGCACACGCATGCACATTGGCCAGCTGGTCTTCGGATTTCAGCTGGTCTTCAGTGCACGCAAAGAGCAACTGGCCGGCATGCATGTGTACACGGTAAACCAGAAAAGCAGCTGGTGACGGCGTGCATGCCCACAGAGAGGGCTCTGTGTGCCACCTCTAGCAAGCATGCCATAGGTTCGTCATCACGGTCTTATCAGCTCATTAAGATAAATGTAAGGCTGTGACCTCCCAGCCAGAAGGCTTAAAATTAAGTCAGAGAAATAGACAAACCTCAGTTCTGGCAAGGCAGTCTTAGTTGCACAAAACACACATGGCGCAATCTTCTAGAAATGTGAATTGTTGTCTGCTTCACCCCCCCCCCCCTTTTCCTCCTATTTATTCCCCAGCCAGGGAGGGGCCATTCAGCACCCATGTTTGTTTTGCTTCCCGAGCCAACTCATTGTCCTCCTTTGTTCATCTCTCCTATCTGCTCTGAGGATACAGGCCCCAGCAGTTCCTCCTCCTCACTCATCTCTGACTCCAAAGGCAGCTGCCTCTCCGGTGGCTGGGAAATGCTGGATGGCCCTGGCTTTATCTCTGTGTCCGATGCTAAGCATCCATCAGAGCTTCCTCCAGCTCCAGAAGTGGCCCAAGTTCTTCCCCAACCACCTCATCATCCAAGTCTGCCACCAGTTTCGCTGGCAGCTGACGGGCCACAACACCGACATACCATGGCAGAATATTGCATACATGCCTAGTGTCTGTCCCAGGGAGCATTGTATGTCTACTCCTTTATGTATTTACCTTTAATAAAGCTTGTGATGATCACACTAGCTGTCAGCTCCTCTTTCTTGAAAATCTCTCATGAATATTGGCTCCTGGAGGGCATTGATATTGCATTTACATTACAGGAAACAGCATGATCTCCACCACTGTCTCTTCTGTAGTGGCAAGTTCTAGCAGCAGTAAAAATACCTTCATTCAAAACATGCAGACTTACCAGTGAGAGGAGATCATTCATTTCTGGACAATATATATAGCTGACTTTAAAAAAACACAAAAAAAAAACACCATATGATTTGATTTTCTTTTAACATTTTAAATATAACATTGAACTCTTAGGGCATATTCTTGCACATTATTTAATAAGAGAATGTCAATATAGCTTCAAATTAAATAATTAGATAAGGATGAGGACTTGGCCATTAAAAAAAACAAGAGATTGTTTTATTATTTATTGTGTCTATTACATTAGAGCAGGGGTGTCATTGAGGGGTGCATCAGGGTTGTGTTTCACCTTGAGGGGCTGGAGTGGGCATGGCCAGTTTGACTTCACTTGTGTCGGGGGCGCATGTGGTGGCCTGAGTGTTCTGCCAGAGAAAACAGGCTCCTGAGCTCCATTTTCAGCTGCTACAGCCTCCTCCAACCCTCTGCCAACATGCAGCCCTCCTGAGCTCCATTTTCACTGGCAGAAGCACTGCAGGTCAGTCCTTTGCTATTTCCAGGGTGGCCCCATGGGCCAGATCCAGCCCCCAGGCCTTAAGTTTGACACCCCTGCATTAGAGTTACCATAGCTGGTACATCTAGATACCAATCCAGATACCTGCTAGATGGCAACAAAGAAATACAGAAAATACCTGGAACAAAATAGTGTAAATTAGATGTTCTGAATCCAGGTTGCCATCACTAAGGGATTTTTTCCTTTGTAGTGTACTTGTAATAAGGAAATGCATTTCAAAGGAAGGTATTGGGATTGCAAAATTGTTCTCCTTACAGCTAACTATTTATGTGAAGTTGTTTAAATTAGTATTTATTCACAAGCACAAACCTCCTTGGTCATTTAATGATTTACCTCAACTTGAAGCCAATATTATATTCTCCATTTTAGAAGGAATCAGCCTTCATTCTCCACTCTGATGCCCTGGATATAAAAATAATTCCTCCTGCCTCCCACCTTCTCTTCATAACAAGACAGAGGAAGAGACGGAAAGAAAGAAAGGAAGGGGTGTGCATAAGAGCACCAGCGTGCCTACCGTCCCTGTCCTATTGTTCCCTTTAATTATACTCATTTTATGTATTCAATTCATGCTTATACTTATATATATTATCTAATATGTACTCAACAAAATAATAAATAAATAAATAAATAAATAAATAAATAAATAAATAAATAAAGTTCTTTCTTCCCTCCCCTCTGTCGGATTTTATTCTGACTCTATACTGGAATAAGAAATGCTGAGAAACTTATTTTTTTCAGCTAGCCGGTCTGTCCTGATTTTAGGGTTAGTTTTAAAAATTTTAATATTTATTTTAATTGACAAGTTTTAAATTATGGGCCAAATTTATAAATTATTTTAACTTTATTTTTTAACTGTGATGTTTGTATAGATGTTTTTTATCTGGCTGTTCACCACCCTGAGTCCGAAAGGAGTAGGGCGGTATAGAAATTCGAATAAATAAATAAATAAATAAATAAATAAATAAATAAATAAATAAATAAATAAATAAATAAATTTTATAACTGACTAATGCCAGGGAATGAATAGTGCTCTCATCAGCAGTTTTTTTTGTGGTCATTTTGAGAAAGGAAACAAAACTGTAATCTAGGGATGCATAAAGTAATCTGCCATGGATTTCAAGGGAAAGAAATGTGCAATCTGCCAAAATGGAATATCATAGTCATACTAGAAGCCCTCTAGTGTCTAGCATTCTTCCTTTAAAATATGTAGAATGATGGGGAAAGGAACATGGAAAACATATCAAACATCAAATTGAAGTCTAGATATGGAAAGGAAAATAGTTTACAAAAGGTATACATCAGTATATGACAGGGATAGTTATTTGGTGAATATAATTATGTTTTCAAAAAAATCATACTAACAGAAATGGTGAATGACATGTTTTGATAACAAATATAATGATGACAAGAAATAGGACATAAAACCACACCAGTTTTAGACTGAATCACACATTTCTATGCCAAATCTCAGCCTTGGAAAACATATTGCTTGCAAGTCCGACTCCTAAATTCAATGGAGAAAGCTGCTCCCATCGACTGAGGAGACCAAGGAGACTCTCATCTAGAATCATATACAGTTGGAAGGAATCTTACAGGTAAAATCATCATCATCATCATCATCATCAGTTGAAGAAAAAGAACTGGAAAAAATCACAAAATATCGCGACCTGGCCATCGGAACTACAAGGCTATGGAAGAAACATGTAACCATGATACCCATTGTCATCAGGGCACTTGGTACCATGTCCAAGAATTTTACAAAACACATCAAGAAATTGCAGCTTCCTGCAATGACACCAGTGGAACTGCAAAAACTGTGCTACTTGTAACATCATATATTTTAAGAAGATACTTGGTTGATACCTAGGACGCTGGCAGCAGCCCGTATCAACCATTAACACCAGTCAATGGTATTTATGATATTTTTATATTTATTATTTTTAAATGTTCAATTGACTGAATTTTATGTTTAATGAATAAAAGAAATAATAGTAATAGTAATAGTAATAATAATACAAAAGATAATAATAGCCTTTATTGTCATTGTACATCATGTATACAACAAAATTGGTTTAGCCTCTACTGGTGGAATCCATAACAGAAAATAAAAGACAACATGAATAGTATAGAGAATAACCCTTATACAAGTAATGGGGAGGGGGGAACTAGTCATATGTTCCCATATGTACGTGGAGTGATTGTGATTGTGTTTAGGAGTCTGACAGCCCATGGGTAGAAGCTGTTTTTAAACTTGTTTGTCTGGCTGGCTATACTTTGATGTCTTCTGCCCGATGGTAAGAGTGGAAAGAGACACTTGCCAAGGTGTGAATCATCCCTAAGTATCTTCCTTACGCTGCTGAAACAGCGAGACCTGGCGATGTCATCCAGTGGTGTTAGAGGGCAATCAGTGGTTTCTTGTGCTGAATTAATCACTCTCTGTAGTGCCTTCCTGTCCGCAGCTGTTAAACCACTATACCATACTGTTATACAGTATGTGAGGACACTTTCTATCGTGGACCAATAGAAAGAAGTCATCAGCCATTGTTCCACCTGATTTTTTCGCAGGACTCTTAAGGACATGAAGTCTCTGTTGAACCTTACTAACCACCAGGGACATGTTGTTTTAATCTAGTCCAATCCCCTACTCAGTGTAGGATCCTTCACAGAGGATTTGTTTTTTAAAGATATAGAAGGTGTAAGGCTGATGCAAAGCTTAAAGCTTGGAAAAAATCAGGCCTTAGGATAAATTCCTTAGGTTATTTTTTCCCATCCAGCTTCCAAGTGCAGCTTGTGTCTGCAGAAGCAATGTTTTAGGACAAAGCCAGCCTCAGTGTATAACCGTGATGGAGAACTTATGGCATGTTTGCCACAGGTGGCATGCAGAGCCCTCTCTGCGGGCACGCCAGCTGTCACCCCAGCCCAGTTCCACCGCCTTCTGCTGGCCAGCTGGTCTTTGGGTCTCTGCCACGCATGCATGTGGGGGACACATGCGGGGAGGCGCAGGTTGGTGCAGGAGGCTTTCCAGGCCCAAAAAAGGGAGGGGGCATGCCTTGTTTTGGGCCTGGAAAGCCTTTTGCACCAGCCCGGAATCTTGCACGTCCTCCCATGCCCCATTTTAGGTCTGGAAAGCCTCCTGCACCAACCTGGAAGCCAAAAGGGGGTGGGGTGCATGTGCAGGGGGCACATGCATGAGGGCCCCCACATGTGCAGGGGACATACGCATGCAGGGGTGGGGCACATGCATGGGGCGCTCACATTGCATTTTGGGGGTTCTGGCACACACGAATGCATTCGCGTGCGCACATGTGTGCTTTGGGCATTTGGCACCAAAAAGGTTAACCATCACTGGTGTATAATAAGGCACAACAAATCCCCTGCCTCTTGTAATGAAGCCTTCAGATAGACTTAGACTATAGAAACTATATATTGTAGCATTGCTGCCCCTTCTATAAGTTTGTGTGAGATTTTTTTGCCAATAGGTTGGCAAAAAAATCTTACTTGGTCATAATAATGAGGTGGTAGTGAAAACATTACATTGGCATATTTTACTATTTTATAACTTTGTCATCTCTATGTAAACTGCAATCATACGTTTCTCTAAACAGTACAAAGATGGCCATCCATTATCTTTCCTTTTCTTATCCATATTACTTTTCTACTATTTCTAAAAAATATATTTCTTGTTATTTTACCAATGACCCTTTAGAACTTTTAGAGACTGAGTGATATTATTGTATTTTCTTTATAATAACTTGGCATTTCACTGAACACTTCCTGCATGCACAAAATTATAGAAATTTCTCACTGTAAATGCTTCTCCCCCAAATGTTTGTGTTTCTCTTTGTAAGTTTCTTTGTAAAAGAAAACATCCCCAAAAAACTGAAACCTCTGGGTCTGTAAACATGATTGGGAAAACATGATTGGGAGACCTAAAAAAGACAAAGATAAAAAAAGAAGATAGCAAGATTATCTGGAATAACTTTAAAAAAAAATCATGACAGTGTTTGTATGCAAGAATGTAGAAGACAGAAAGTGAATATAAAATTAAATGAACATTTTAAAAAATAGATAAAGCTACTAGATTGGATCCAAACAGTTTAGGCATTCTTTCTTTTCTTTCCCCAATTATATTTTTATTAATTAGATATAAATCAAAAAAAGAAAAAGAAACAAAAAGAAGTATATACATAAAGTTTAAAGTGAGAGTTGAAATGCAAATATAGCTATAAAAAGATTTTCTTTATTTTGTTTGCTTAAACTCAAGTATCTCTGAAGTCCTTTGGCTAAGGCTGTCCCTTCTATAGTTGATTGTTATGGGAAAGTTTATCCATTCTGTTATCCGTGATAAACTGCTTGCTCTGTAATATAATCTGAGTTTAGGAAAAATTTGCCAACTCTCTTTTTAAGTCTTTCAATTTTTTTAATCTGAGCCTTCTTTTTTTTCTCAATTTATGTAAATTTATTATTTATTCTTTGTTAATCCTGTTTTTTTTTAATCTGGTATTTGAATTAGACCAACATTTATTTTGGATTATTTTTATTGTCATCCCAAATTCTAGCCAGGAAAGTTTTAACTTTCTCTGCCTTTCAAGAACTTGTGTTCTTTCTTTCCCTATTTTGTTGCAATTGTTTTGAAATGTGTCTTTATTGCGTTCTGTCATGTAACAACCTAAATACATTTCATTGGATGTCTTGCTATTTCACAAGCAGTCTTTTTTTGACATAAGTTTCTTCCTCAGAAGTTAAGTTCCTCATTATTATCTTTGTTTTGTATCTAGAAAAGCAACCACAATCTCTGATTACTTTTATCACCTGTTGTATAGAGCTTTGTGGTTTCTGTGTAACATTTCATCTTGTGTTCCTCACCTTGAATTTTGATTCCAGTTATCTGGTTAACTTTTCAGATCTTGTTGGCCAAGAGCAGAGCAATTACAAATCGTAAAGGATACAGTGGATACCCTTGCCTGACCTTTTGCTAACTGAAAAGCTTGTAGCAAGTGCTCCATTCACTGTAACCTTTGCTGTTTGCAATAGCAATAGCACTTAGACTTACAGTATATACTGCTTCTAAGTGGTTTACAGAGTCAGCATATTGCCCCAACAATCTGGGTCCTCATTTTATTGATCTCAGAAGGATGGAAGGCTGAGACCGGCTCAACCTTGAGCCGGTCAGAATCAAACCATTGGCAGTGAGCAGAATTAGTCTGCAATCCACTGCGCCACCACAGCTCATGATATAGGCTTTCCACCAGATTTTGAATTCTTGTCTGGGATTCCCTTTATTTCAGAACTCTTGTAAAAAAAAGAGTCCATTCCAAATTGTCAAAGGCTTTTTCATGTCTAGAAATATTACCGATATTTATTTTTCTTAATATTGATTAATTGTACTGCATGATAAATCTATTGTACCCTGTTTATTCCTGTGAGTGTAATTTTGAGAATGGACTTCCTCATATGCTCAGCTTATTTCATTTCATTTTCATTTCATTTTATTAAATTTGTATACCGCCCTACTCCCGAAGGACTCAGGGCACTGAACAGGCACAAAATAAAACACATAAATACAAAAGTTAAAAAACATAATTAAAACCAAATTAAATAATTTTGCCTGAGACAATTAAAATTCCCAATAATTTAAAACAAATTAAAATTTCAATTTTAAAAATTTAAAAGAAGGGGAGAAAATTAGGCCAGGCCAGCCTGCTGGAATAGGAGTGTCTTCAAGTATCTCTGGGGGGAGCTCGTTCCAGATAGTAGGTGCCCCCACAGAGAAGGCCCTCCCCCTAGGGGCCGCCAGTCGACATTGTTTGGCTGACGGCACCTGGAGCAGCCCCTCTCTATGAGAGCGTACCGGCCGGTGGGAGGCTGTTTGTGCTGGTAGGCGGTCCCGTAAGTAGCCAGGTCCTAAGCCATGGAGCGCTCTAAAGGTGGTAACCAAAACCTTGAAGCGCTCCCGGAAGACCACCGGGAGCCAGTGCAGCTCGCGCAGGAGAGGTGTCACACGGGAGCGCCATGTTGCTCCCATAACCACCCGCACGGCCGCACTCTGCGCCAGTTGGAGCCTCTGGGTGCTCCTCAAGGGGAGCCCCATGTAGAGAGCGTTACAATAGTCCAGGCGGGAGGTGACGAGGGCATGAGTGACTGTGTGTAGGGAATCCCAATCCAGAAAGGGACGCAACTGGTGAATCAGGCGAACCTGATGAAAAATCCTCCCGGTCACGGCCGTCAAGTGCTCTTCTAAAGACAGCCGTGAATCCAGGAGGATGCCCAAGTTGTGAACCCTCTCCGTGGGGGCCAGCGATTCGCCCCCAATAGTCAGCGATGGCATCAACTGACTATATCGGGAAGTCGGAAACCACAGCCACTCGGTCTTGGATGGGTTGAGCCTGAGCCTGTTCCTCCCCATCCAGATCTGCATGGCCTCCAGACACCGAGACATCACTTCAAGGGCATCATTGGGGTGGTCCGGGGTGGAGAGGTACAGCTGGGTGTCATCAGCGTACTGGTGGTACTTCACCCCAAAACCACGGATGATCTCACCCAGGGGCTTTACATAAATGTTGAACAAAAGGGGCGAGAGGACTGACCCTTGTGGCACCTCACATATGAGGGGCCTCGGGGTCGACCTCTGCCCCCCTGCCAACACAGACTGTAACCCGCCGGAGAGAAAGGAGGAGAACCACCGTAGTACAGTGCCTCCCAAACCTAACTCTTCCAACCGGTGCAGCATGATACCATGATCGATGGTATCAAAGCCGCTGAGAGGTCTAACAGGACCAGGACAGAGGAACACCCCCTGTCCCGAGCCCTCCAGAGATCATCAACCAACGCAACCAATGCCGTTTCCGTGCTGTACCCGGGCCTGAAACCCGACTGGAACGGATCCAGATACGTCGTCTCATCCAGGTGCTGGGGAAGCTGTTGTGCAACCACACTCTCGACAACCTTCACCACAAAACAAAGGTTGGAGACCAGACGATAATTATTGCCGGGTCCAGGGAAGGCTTCTTGAGGAGAGGCCTCATCACCGCCTCTTTCAAGGCAGCGGGGAAGTCACCTTCACCCAACGAAGCATTTATAATCCCCTGGAGCCAGCCTCGCGTCACCTCCCGGGAAGCCAGCACTAACCAGGAGGGACATGGGTCCATTAAACAGTCTGCCCAGAATCCTGTCCACGTCCTCAGGGGTCACAGGATCAAACTCATCCCAGATAACATTCTCAAGACCTGCCCCAGTCCCTCCCCCTGAGACTACCCAGTCGGAGTCCAGATCTTCCCAGATCTGAGTGATTTTGTCATACAGATACTGAACAAAATCCTCGGCTCTACCCTCCAAGGGGTCCTCCCGCGCTTCCTGGAGCAGGGAGCGGGTCACCCTAAACAGGGTGGCTGGGCGGTTATCTGATGACGCAATAAGAGCAGCAAAATAACTACATTTTGCTGCTTTTATCGCCACTAGGTAATTCCTAATATGGGATCTTACCAGTGTCCAGTCCGATTCAGAAAGACTGGCCCTCCAACTACTCTCTAGACGTCTTTTCCGGCGCTTCAACTCCCTCAGCTCCTCAGTGAACCAAGGAGCCAAATGAGATCGGTGCTGGGTCAGAGGCCGCAAAGGCACGACCCGATCCAGAGCTCCAGCGGCCGCCCTATCCCAGGTAGCCACTAGGTCTCCAGTCGAGGCATATGCCAGGCCTCGGGAAATGGCCCAAGATCCATCTGGAACCTATCAGGTTCCATCAGGCGCCTGGGGCGGAACCATCTTACCAGCTCCACCTCCCTGCAGTGGGGTGCAGTGGTTTGAAGGTCAAGACAAAGGAGAGAGTCATCTGACCATGACAAGGGCTCGGTAACTATACCCCTATCTCAAGATCACTCCGCCACTGTCCAAAGACAAAAACCAGATCCAGCATGTTTCCCCCCGTGTGGGTAGGGCCATGAATTAACTGGGTCAGGTCCATGGCTGTCATGGAAGCCACGAACTCCTGAGCCACCTCAGACGCCTCACCCACGGACGGCAGGTTGAAATCCCCCATGACCAAAAGCCTGGGGATATCAACCGCCACCGCGGCGATGACGTTGAGTAGCTCGGGCTGGGCTGTTGCCACGTGGCAGGGAGCCAGGTACGTGATCAGCAAACCCATCTGAACCCCATGACCCCACTTCACGAGGAGGGACTCACAGCCGGCTGACTGAGGAACAGTGGCCTCCCTCGGTCTCAGACCTTCTTTAATAATAACCGCTACTCCCCCGCCCCTGCCCTGTAACCTCGGCCAATGGAATGTGAGGAAACCTGGTGGGCACATTTCAACAAGGGGGACCCCCCCCTCCTGGCCCAACCAGGTCTCCATAATACCCGCCAGGTCTGCTCCCCCCTCACAAATAAGATCACAAATGAGGGGGGCTTTATTTACTACGGACCTGGCATTGCACAGCATCAGCCGAAGGGTCAGGTCCTGAGGGTTTGTGCAACCTGGGGAACGGGTGGAGCCTTGGGGGCCGGAGCATGTCACCGCTTGTAAACAGCGGGTATGTGCTCCCTTGACTTGATATGGCCCCCTGCTCCCGCCATACCTACCCCTCCCAACCACGGTAATGATATTCAGAGCCCTATCTGGACAAACTATGACTCCCCCCTCGACCCCGAGATCCCCACCTCCCACGCCGTGCTTCCTTGCCAGGCCCGCCCCTCCCCTTTGTGGGCTATCCCCCATACCCACAACCCGCATTCCAATCAAACCCTCCCCCTCCCTAGAACCCCTTAAAAATTTACAAAAATTTTTGATATAAAACCCCTCAACCCTCTAGTTTTTGCATGCCACTACTCGGGGTAATAAAATAGTGAATATCTATAATCAATACACAGTAGACAAGTTGATCTATATAACTGGGGATTCTTCAATTCACTCCCTTCTTTGTTTATGAATATTATATATGCCTCTTCCTATGCATTTGATAGTTTTTGTTATTTGAATTTCATTCATCATCTTCAGAAGTGGTTCCATTAGATCCTCTGCTAGCTTTTTGTAATATTGATGCATCAGCTTGCTGGGCCTGGCACTTTACCAATTTTAATTTTTGAATTATTATAAATTCCTTTAATACTTTTTTTTTTTTAATTTGATTTATATGCCGCCCTTCTCCGAAGACTCAGGGCGGCTTACAATGTGCTCAGCAATAATACTTGTCAATGTTCAATAAATTCTTTAGGCTCTTACATTTTTATTTATGTTTTGAAAATGTCCTTGCCCATTTTATGTCTTAAATATAATTCCTTTACAAATTTTGCAAGTTCTTCCATTATTTCTGTTTTTGTATATGTTTCTTCTCTTTCTCTATTGCTTTCTCTATTGCTGTAATCATCCTTCTTTATTTCTCTTTTCTAATTTGATATGCCATAAGCTTCTCTACTTTGTGTACATTTTCAAAAGATTTTACATATTTTATCTTCTTTTGAAGTTCTGCAATTTTCTAATAAGTTTAATTGTTATTTAACTCTTTCAAATCTTATTGACCTGGATTAGGTTTATGAATCTCTTCTAAGTACTTTATTTTTTTTTCTTCTAATTGTGATTTTTGCCCCTTATGTTCTGTTTTGATTCACCACATGCCTCATTAAGATTTCTTTTATGTAAGTTTATTTGTCTTCCATATAGTCATCTCTGACCTACCTGGAGTCTTATTAATTCTTTTTATTCCTGTCTTCTTTGCGCTTCTGCAATATGCTTCCTCGAAAGTTTGGGCTTTCTGTATGAGATGTGAGAGTTCCATTAAATGATGATCTCTGCAATTATTTCAAGAATGGTCCTCAGTTTCAATATCTATTTATTATATGTCATGTAAGGGTGGAAGAGCTACTTAGGTAGCAGCATTCCAATTCCACATGCTCCTTCGCACCATTGGAATAAAGTTACATCTTTCTTTGGATAGTTAAAGAAACTAAAAGAAAGAATCCATTCCATAAATGCATACAAAAAATCTTCATGGTGAATTTGCTCCAATCCCCCAGTCCTTCGGCTTAGTTTATTTCTGTATAAAGAAAAATTAGATTTCCTTTTTACAGAGCAAAGATCCCAGGAAAAATAAATTTATGTCTATTGGGGGAGGGGGACCAGGAATGACTGAATAATTTAGCATGAAAATGAAATGAGTACTTAGAATTTGATCTATAAGAAAGCCACAATGAACATCAGCCATAGTTTGAGTACATGGTATAAATGCCTAACAAGCACTCTTTTTATTGCAACAATGATCATTTACATTAGAGAGCTTTGCTTTATGGTCTTGCCCTTGACAAACATATTTATCATGTATAGGTTTGTTTTAAGAAAAAGTCTGGTTATGCACTTTGAATCAATAGCCTCATTACTTTTAATTAAAAAGGAATGAAGACACATGAGAGCTAATTTGAACTACAGCTCCATCCTGCATTAAATATTTCTAAATAATTCAAATGTATGCTATAATAGAAAAAAGCAGGTATTATTTTCAATTAAAACTAAAAATTGGTACATATGTGGATATGCAAAAAGTAAAAAATAATGCACAATAGAGTGTTTAAGACAGATAATTACAAGATATTCATTGTGCCACATTTGAACACATTGGTTTTTTGGTTAAATTTGTCTGTATATGGAATGCAGTAAAACTATTTATCTTCTTAATTTAGGAAAAGTTGGAAATGCCCCTGTTGAAGACTGTTTCATATCTTTGGCTTGGATCTAAGCTTCATTTTCTCTTAAGGACACCCTGATACTACCATTTCTCTCCCCCCCCTTTTAAAAAAAAAAAACACTTTCAAAGCAGAATATGAATTTTAGTGCCTTATTCCATTCAGTATAAACAACAGAGGTGGGTTTCAGCAGGTTTTGACCAGTTCTGGAGAACCGGTAGTGGAAATTTTGAGTAGTTCAGAGAACCAGTAGTAAAAATTCTGATTGGCCCCACCCCCATCTATTCTCTGCCTCCCAAGTCCCAGCTGATTGGGAGGAAATAGGGATTTTACAGTATCCTTCCCCTGGAGTGGGGTGGGAATGGAGATTGTACAGTATCCTTCCCTTGCCATGCCCAGCAAGCCATGCCACACCCACTAAGCCATACCCACAGAACTGGTAGTAAAAAAATTTAAAACCCACCACTGATAAGCAAATATAAACTGATGCACCTATACACTGAAGGGATATGAAGTGGCCATCACTGATGAGGAAAAGGGTTTTGAGAATACAGTTGGATAGTTCAGTGAAAACTATGTGGCCTCTTTGGGAAAGCTCTTTAAAAGCATAATACTGGATTTTTCATATAAAGCTGCAATTTTCTGATCACAAAATTTGAAAGTTGGTGAACTACAAAATTCCTACAAAACTGTATTAGCTACTGCTTGAAATTTTAACTTGTAGATTCAGTGAACAGATAAAGAATAACTGCAAGAAATTACACAAAAAGGGTGAAATTGGGATCACCTGATCATATCTGCTATTTTGAAACCAGGAATTATTGATGTAAATGCTCCTGTAATTCATTCATATTTTTCCTCTGGTGCCATCTACCCTTTAAAAATTGAATTAGATTTTAGATTCTAGATCATGTTGTGCCAGTTTAGTATTTAAGTTAAGCCTGTTGACTTACTCTAATGGTTTAATACATTCAAACACTGCTTTTTGACACTAGCTTCCAAAATATTTTCCAGCCAGGATCGTATCACACTTATAGTCACCTCATTGATTAATGCCAGCCAAGTCTGATTAAAAATGCATGTTCCCCACTCTTTGGCATAACAAAAAAATGGATGTCTTCCATCCAGCTGTGAAACCTCTATGCATGGTTAAAATCTTAGCTTCACTGTAAGCACAGAAAACACAGGAATTGCCATATCATATCAGTTCAGTGATCCATCTCAGCCAGGATTTTGCCTATAGCCATGGCTCTGTCTGAACAGAGCATAATGAAGCTATTTTTAAAAGCCATCTTGCTGGAATGCAGTACAATATGTCCAATGTGCCATTCGGAAAGGAGTATGCACACTTAGCATTCTCTTAATCTTATTCAAAGGAGATTTGTGCTGTTCATCCAATGCTGGTCAAGGCTGTCAGGACTGAAGGCACAAACGTAGATGGACATTTCATTTCCATCTCATGTTTTGATCATTTTTTTCATTCTTTGTTCTTCTCTTGTTTTAGAATTTAATTTAATTACTAGATTACAGTTTCAGTAATCAAACCCCGAAGTCAGAATATCATTTCATTTCTTTATTTTTTCAAACAAGAAGTTCAATACTG
The DNA here is from genome assembly GCF_029215685.1 of Pituophis catenifer annectens. Taxonomy (NCBI): domain Eukaryota; kingdom Metazoa; phylum Chordata; class Lepidosauria; order Squamata; family Colubridae; genus Pituophis; species Pituophis catenifer. Next base: position 33,846,145 of record NW_027256881.1, on the reverse strand, counting down.
GTTTCCAAATACACTTGAAACAAACACTTGTTTTTTTCAAAGATGATATTTGATGCCACCCTCTTTCCTTCAGAAAGAGAGATCTATTGATAATATGCTAGGGTATACAGGAGTAAAGATGGCGTCCTCAGGAAATGAATTTAAAGGATTGAAATGAATACCTGTACACAGATATAAATTAATTCTGATGATCTTTTTTTTTTATTGGAAAAGTTTTAAAACAAACACAATTTCCCCACAACCCTCCCCCAACCCCCCCTCCCCCTCCCCGACTTCCCAGAGCAGAACACAAGGTATTTCTATTAACTTTTAACAGTAAACTAAATTGCTTAACCAATCATTAAACTAACACCCCCTAAAAAAAAAATTCTTAGCCCCCCCATAGATAAAATCCTACTTCTTAGACATAAAACTTCTAATATCACTTATATAACGCTTATACAGTTAAAAGAAATCATTCATAAGCTATTTGATATTTTTTGGTCTGATACTTATTTTGAATATAATCAATCCATCTTCTCCAGTCCTGTATATACCTTTCTTGTGTATGATCCTTCAAATATGCTGAAATTTTAGCCATTTCAGCTAAATTAGTTACTTTCAATATCCAGTCATCAATAGTAGGCAAAAAATCCTTCTTCCAATGTTGTGCTATCAGCAATCTTGCTGCTGTTATCAAGTTCAAGATCAGTTTAGTCTATGCAACTGTACAGTCCGTAGTTATACCCAGTAAAAACAACTGTGGAGTAAATTTCAGTCTTTTTTAAAAAATATTCTGCATCACCCACCAAATCTTTATCCAAAATGCTTTGATTTTTCTACAAGTCCACCATATATGATAATAAGTTGCATCATCACAGTCACATCTCCAACATTTAGCTTGCACATTAGGATACATACATGATAATTTTTTGGGATCTAAGTGCCATCTGTAAAACATTTTATAAAAGTTTTCTCTTAAATTTTGTGCTTGTGTAAATTTCACATTTCTAATCCAAATCTTTTCCCAAGTCTCCATCATTACTGGCTCTTGAAAATTTTGTGCCAATTCTGATGATCTTTGTGTATGTTGCTAAATAACCACAAAAAGCTAGCCACTTGGGTGGAACTTTTTGAGAGAGTCATCCAGTTTGTAAGAAATGATCAAAGATTCACTAAATAGTAGACTTTGAAAAGTTCCCTCACAACTTTTCTTTCAGCCCCTGATCTCAGTTGATTTGGCGCAATTCAGAGATTCAGCAGTTTAACTATCACACCCACCTTCCATGTATCCTGAAAATACAAGATCACATAATGTTATTTTTTTCAGGAAATCTTTCTGGTGATTAAATATTTACTATGTTTACCACAATATAAAACATTCTCTCTCACTCACTCACCTATTCTAAGAAGATAGATGATAAGTGATAGAGAGATGAGAAAGAGACAAATAGACAGACAGACATATATTACCAAGAAATTTTATATATAATTCCATATATATAATTCCATGCACACACACATACAGAGTGAAAACAAGAGAATGGGAGATATGCTTATTTAACACAAAGATTGACCTTATAGATAGTATACTTTTTGAGATTTATCCACCCCATATTTTTTAAAAAAATAATTTTATCAAAGATTATAATTAGAAAAAATAAAAACTAATATAAAGTACAAAAAATATAAAAAAGAAAAAGAAAGAAAAAGAGTAGAAAAATAAGAAGTAAGAAAAATATAACGAAGTAACTTCAAAACAATAGAAAGAATTTGGTAATATATCACCATCTCTTAAAATACAATAAATGCTCTGTATTTCCCATCTCTTACTACCATATAAACAATTATTTTTGAATTTATTTGGAAAACATCAAAAGTATTACTTATATAAGAAGTTTATCCTCATGCTAGGTTTATTAGATTTGCTACATGTAATAGTTTAATTAGAACCTTTATTGATTCTTGTTCTGTTGCTTGCCTTATTTTTGTGGCAATGCCATGATTTGGATAGCTTTCCAAACAGAAAATGGTTGCAATAATGATAGACCAGGATGATGATCTATCTTCTATACTAGAAGTTCTTGTACCTGTAAATAGAAACAGCTTCTAAGGTATCTTGTGTGTTGATTTCTCAATAGTTCAGTGTAATACTTACATCTTTGTTGGATTTTCTTTAAATCAGTTACTATCTGTGCATTGCCGCCCTTTAGCATTTTGCAGTATTTATTTATTTATAAAATTTATTGGCTGCTCATCTAACCATAGGGTAACTCTGGGAGACTTACAGTTACATATACAGTTAAAATATAAAAAGTTAAAATCAAGTGGTTGGAAGTTCTTTCTGAGTTTCAAGATCCTTTAGAAGACTTTCTTTATTTTCTGTCCATTTCTATCTTCAATGTCTTTATAGATGCCATAATACTACTTCTTAACTTTTCTAAAAGCTACTGGAAATTCTTGATGAAGATCCTTTCTGAGTTTTTGTCCTTCTTGGCTTTAGCTATTCTTCTCTTCTTGGCAATTTGTCCCATTTATTTTATTATTCAGTTGGCTTTCTTCTGCTTCTTAACCTCTGACAGTTACTTTTCACATTCATCATTAAGAATTTGTTTGATTTCATCCCACAGTTGCTCTGGTTCTCTATCAGTGAGCTTCAGGATTTAGTAAGTCCTCTAGTCTCCAGTTCTCAGAGACTTCCTGGACAAGTCCCTTCATTTTTACTGGCAAAGTTTTTCGGAAGTGGTTTTTCAGAAGTGGTTTGCCATTGTCTTCTTCTGGCTTAGAGAAGGTGATTAGCTCAAAGTCTTTATTTTATTGTGGCTTTATTTGATTGATTGATTGATTGATTGATTGATTGATTGATTTCTATAGCCACCCATCTCAGCAAGTGACTGTGTTAGACTTCGTGCCTCAGGTGGGACTAGAACTCACAATCTCCAAGTTTCTACCCATATATCTTGACTACTATATCAAACTGGCACCAGATAATATTTTATTATAAATACTATTTGGCTTCGTTCTTCCAACTCAGTTTGACCAACTTGCAAATGAGAAATTCATGATCTTTTCTACATGTTTTCTGTGTAATAGACTCTTCTACCTCATTGTACCAATATTATAGTCAGTTTGATTTCTGTATGCTCCATCTGACAATGTCCATATATATAGGCATCATTTTATTTGCTAGATGACTGTGTTAACAATGAAAAAATTGGCACCAGTAGAAACTGATAAGTTGTTCTCATGCTATATTTTTGTTTCCTACATCATACATTTTCTTCCTTAATATTTCAAACATTGTCATTTTAGTCTCCAACAAGCAGTACATTTTGCTTGTATGCATTGTCAATTTCAGATTGAACTTGGCCATGAAACTTGTCAGTTTTCTTTCTTTCTGCATCAATGGTTGGAGTATAAACTTGGGTAATCATTATATGAAAGAGTTGTCTGCAAAGTCTATTTGATATTACCGTATTTGGTTATCAATTGCATTTTATCCAAATATTATCCTTGCTATTTCTTTCCTGACTATAAAAGCAATGCAGTTCTGTTTTGTTTTTCATCTTCAAACTAGTAAACAGTATGATCTAATGGCTGAAAGAAGATTCCTTTGATATTTTTTTTTAACTTATTCATTTATTTGTACTCCAGGACAAAGTCACCAAATTTAACTGTAATCCTTACAAAAATTGGCTTAAGGTATCAATGTGTAGTTAATTCATCTTTGATTGTGTTGATCTTTCTCCTATTCATGGTTTTTATGATTCATACTCCCACTCTGATTCTGTTCTTGCATCTTTGGGTTTCCTTTTTCTATATGGCAACAGAACAACTAAACATTTCAAGAGCTTTAATCTAACTGTATCAAAAACACTATTAGTATGCCAAAATGTCCTCAGCTCTTTCTCAGTAGCACGTTGAGTGCATTTGACTTGCGGATCCATCATCTAGCACTACATCATCAGTCACTTTATCTTGTCTGTCCACGTGATTTCCTTGGTAAAATGCAGGAATGATTTACAACTGCCTTTTCTCATGCAGTACGGAATAATGTCTTTGCCATTTCACTAAAGTTATCATCCACATTCAGCATTTTTCTGTATTGCTGCTGTCCAATATAATGTCATCTTACTTTAGCTGGGCAACTGGGAGGGCCCTGCTTGGATTTTATACTCCTGGCACACTTTGCTCATTCTTCTAAGGAATATCTCACCACTATGATAAAGCAGAATAGCAGCTGAGGTGATGGGTGGGTAGGGGGTGTTATAAGAAAGGATACCATACATTTAATTAGGCTCAAGGGTCACAAAATGGAAAATTTCCAGCTTCCCTCTTGATTGAACATTCTTTCTGAAAAGTGAAATGAAGCAAATACCGAGGTTTCTTTCTTTGTAGGAATTAGGAAATGAAATAGACAAAGGATTAACAAGTATAATCAAAAGGTTACAGGGTGCAGAGAGAAAAATACAGACTGAAAGAAGAGGAGAAACAATATATTATGGCAGTTTCACTGAACTTAATGATTTAGCAAGTACTGGGATCAGAGCAGACAGCGATATAGCATTGCTCAGAAAAGTGTTGTAGGGTTCATGAAAATATTTTATCCCACTTCCAAGCAGCTTTTCTTGGAAATAAATTATTTTAAAATTGAAGCTTAAGATTGATGTACATAAAGGTCAGAGAATCCTATTTACTTTGGTGATTTAAGTATCCAGAACCAGTTTAACTGAATTCTGGGATACTGAAAGAATTTGCAAGTGGCTTGGCCACATTTTTTATATAACTTTAGAAAATCCTGGAGAACTGGCATATTACCAGATGACGGGAGAAGGCAAATGGTTGCATGTTTGATCTGTAATCAAATTGTCTATGAAAAAAAAGTGCAGTGAATAACAAAAGTGAACATGGATAAGTTAAGAGCAACTCTTGTTTATTTATTTATAAAAGTGAACATGGATAAGTTAAGAGCAACTCTTGTTTATTTATTTATAAATGTATAAATTTATAAAATTTATAAATTCTGGGCAGCTCACAAATAAAATCATTTAAAAAAAACAAAACAAAAAATAACGAATAAAAACAACAAGGTTGCTGAAACTGGAACTGGAGTAATTAAAAAAGTACACCCGGACAATCCAAGGAGGCTTCATTCTCACACACACTCACTAAAGTTCTGGGAAAAGAGCAGGCCTTCAAGCCCATTTGAAATACCAGCAGAAAGGGAGTCATCCAGATGGTCCTGGAGAGGAATCTTGTTCCAGGAGGCAATTCAAATTTTCATCATACAACTGTAACTTTAGGCACAGGTCATAAGCTTCTTTGTTCAGCATCCCTGTAATTATTGAATGAATGGTTGAAAGTCAAGGATTACCAGTATAAAAGATAGGTAGCCTCTAAAGCAGGGGTATCAAACTCACACCATCACAGCAGCATCATGTGACACATCAGGAGTTTTTCCCCCTTCGCTAAAATGGGTGTGGGCATGGTCAGCACATAATGCATCCAGCCCACAGTCCAGGAGTTTGACAGTCCCACTCTAAAGTAAGCAGCCTTTTAGTCACAGCAGTTTTCCCTAACGTTTGATCCTTCCAAAACTTTTGACTTTTATTAGTCCCTGTTCAAAAAGGATTGTTATCATTCAGAATATATGGAGTGTACGAATTGGGGAAAGTTAATGGGCTATATTGAGCTGCTGTTACTAATGGAAATTGCAATCGAAGCTTGGGTCTTTTCAGATTGGAAAAGACTTATCTACCCTATTGTACATATACAAATCTTCCAAATTATTCAGTCAAAGTTTAATAAAATAGAATCACCTTTTAAAATCCAAAATATTTCCAATATCCTTTTCCTATCATTTGGCACAAATTGTATGCAGTTATGAAAGAACACTTATGTACAGTAATGACTTGACATGAATTTAGCTGAATGCAAAAAGATTATTCTGTCTATAAAAATGGTTGGTTTTAAGATCTTAAAAGGCAACATTTTAGATGACAAAACATGCATACGCAGGTAGAGAAATCAGAATCCACATATACATATTTGTGTAATTATTTTATGTGCAAGTTAAAACTTTAACTGGAACTTTCTGACCATTTTATTTGTTCCCTGTTGTGAGAAAACCATTTTGCAGTGTTAATGAAGCCAATTAAATTCAGCAGAGACCAATAAGGAAGAAAAGAATGACCTAGCAAGAGCTACTGCCTGGGTTTTTTTTTTCTTTTCTTCTTTTTTGTTATCCCTGAATTGAGAACCTATTTAATTTCTTATATGATTGCTGAATACAAGTACTCTAAAGAGCAGCTCCTAGTAGGGAAAGATGGTTGAATTGGTTCTGGAGAGATTTTCTTTAGTTCTGAGGAAGATGGAGGGGGCAAGATGTACATTTCCCAGAGTGTGCTCCCCTCCCCACAGCATATTCTCTATAGAGCAGTTCATTAACCACAAATTCTAAATCTGAATTTTAAAATGACAACAGACATTGCTAGCAGACTATTTGTTTATCTTTTGGATGAATAATGGCTGTGAGAAACATGAGAGACATGAGAAACAGTCACAGCCTGGACAATGATCTGATAAGAGAAACCCGAGTGCAAAGGAGGGATGGGGTAGAGAAAGCTTCTCAAATGGGATCTTACATACTTCTCTGGAAAATAAAGCAGGTGGGGGGGAAAGTACTTTCTGACATGCAAAATTCTATTGCTGTATCCTCACAATAAAAATAGCATTAATACCCAAAATGGTTTTGGTTTCCAGTCTGGAAAGAAAATCATTTTTACCCACCCCGTCCATTTTCTGTTTAACTTTTGGCCTCAAAGTCTTAATGTCCTTTAGAAATTAATGCTAACCACGGGAAACCGAAGTAAATACACTGCTGTGTTCGTTTGTTGCCTGTCTGCCTTCCTTCCTTTCTCTCTTTTTTATTTGGAATTTCTTGAATTCTGTATTGTAAATATTTGAAGAAATTTGCATATTTTAACTGAAGAGACCAACATATAATAATTGAACCCTGTTCAAGGTTTTGGTTATGACCATTAAACATTCTTAATAAGGGACATGCGGCCAGACTGGTTACATTCCATTTTTGCTCTCTTGTTTTTATGATCCCATATTTCCTAAGCCCCACCTTTGAAATGAAGCATGTACTCAGGGACACGTGCAGTGGAGAATCAAAAAAAAAAAAATTCAAAATGAGAGCCATGGCTGCTTCATTTCAACTTGATTTTTATATTCAAGTAAAAGTTGGTGGGCTTCAATTACACAATCGCATGTACTACGTTAACATTTTTGATTCCTCCCCTCAGATAGCTCTCATGTTTGTTTGTTTTTCTTCTCTTTTTGTCATTTAACTTTTCAAAAGCTATGATTCTGGTTGTTGTTGTTGCTTTTCAAAATAGATTTTAGTGTCCCTTATCTTGCTATTCTTATTGTGCTTTCAAAGTAGCTTTCTATGAGTGTTTTATGTAGCTTTGCAGTGCTGTAATACAGGGCACTGGCTGTGGTTTCCTGTTTAGGAATGAGGGTTGCAAATGCTCACATAAATAAATAAATAAATAAATAAATAAATAAATAAATAAATAAATAAATAAATAAATAAATAAATGATGAATTTGCAGAGCACATTTTCACATTTTACAGCCTTTCAGTCTTTCACCCTTTTTATTTCATCAGTGTGCATATATGTGGGTGTATGGCAGCAGTCAATAGTCAGAATTAGGTCCAAGCAAGCTGCTGGTACTGATTGAAAAACTATCCTATGCAGGGGTGAAATCCAGCAGGTTCTGATAGGTTCTGGAGAACTGGTAGTAGAAATTTTGAGCAGTTCGGAGAACCAGCAAATACCACCTATGGCTGGCCCCAGAGTGGGAATGGGGATTTTGCAGTATCCTTCCTCTGGAGTGGAGTGGGAATGGAGATTTTGCAGTATCCTTCCCCTGAAGTGGGGTGGGAATTGAGATTTTGCAATATCCTTCTCCTGCCACTCCCACAAAGCCACTCCCACAAAGCCCCACCATGCCCACCAAGCCACGCGCACAAAACCAATAATAAAAAAATTGGATTTCACCACTGATCCTATGACTGAAGAAAAAGAGAGACATTTCCTAAACCCCATCTTTGAAATGTAGCATGTACCAACAAACTTTTGATATGCAACTTGATTTTCATGAGCTGAAACTAACCCATTTGTTTTTTTTATCTCATTGACAGTTCTAATGTAAAATGAATTGCTCACTTTCCCCAATCAATAGTAAAATCAAAATTTGATGCAATGAACTTTCAGTATTTTTTTTAAAGGGAAAGTTTCATTTTGCTGGGAAGGGATTTCATTACAGCTCTATCAAGAGTACCACGCAGCTTCTGCTGAATAAATGAATTTAATCCAAATGATGCACTTCCATTCACATAAAAACTTTTGAATTAGTAGATTCTTCTGCTAATGAAAGACCTGGACAGGCAGTTTTCATTAATTTGTCTTTCTAGGCAGACTCGGCAAACCTCTAGCAATTCCAGCAAGTTGCAAACGGGGGAAATAGATGTAAAATATTGTGCAAAATGGAAGAGAGAATAGAAATGGAAAAGAGAATTGGCCCAAATTGTCAACAGAAGTGTCCACTAGATCAAAGGCTCTTCCACAAATGGAAATGCATCTGTGAAATAACAACCCAGTATTACTTAAAGGCATTATTGCTATTAGTAGTAATTATAGAATTGAATAGGCCCTCATTATCACTATTTTTCTGAGGAATTAACTTCTGCTTTTAGAAGAGCTACAAAAACGGATATTTTTGCTTATTTTCTAAAATATAAATCCCCATATCTCTTACTTTTAAAACTTTAAGTGTTCACAATCTACATTTGCTTGTTTTCCCTATTGGGTTTAAGTATATGAAGGAATAAAACGTCCTACAACATAGATATTTTTCAAAAATATAACTTGGGCTTTTCTTCTAGGTCTTACCTATAACTTCACATTTGTGAAGTGTGACCATTCCTGCAAAAAGTTCTCCAAAATTACTTTCACAATGAGTAGAGTATATTATCAAAAAGTCCTAGCAACTGGTACTTACAACTAAGGGTTTATGGAATCTAATGCTGTACACAAGCTTTGTTGCACTTCAGATTTGTCCCATTTAGAGGAAAAAGGAGGATGACCTAAGACTCTGCTGACTTAAAAATTAAATTAAAAGAAAATAATCATATTATGTAAAGACAAGCATCTACCCAATCAATATCTTCTCATATCTATTCTTTTATAGTGTTGTAAGATCAGGGGATCACTACAAAGGAATAAATATTTGTGACGGGATATGGTAATGTGACACATACCCCAACCACCCAATTTACTTTCTTCAAAAGAGATTAGTATGAATGAAAAAGTGAATGAAAAATATTACAAATGTTGCTTCTCGGTATGGCTCAGCTTTATTGGAAACACCTTATAAAGAGCTATGAAACAGTTCAGTCTGTCCAAAGGAAAATTCATAACTACCAACTACTAATCCCCATTGACTAGAACATGAAAAACATGAACTTATTTATCTTTTTGTCTGTTTTTCATCAAAATGGAATACCATTTGCAAGAAGGCAAAGAGAAGCAGGATGAAGCCTGCTAAATTCCACAGAAGTTGCTAGAGAGGTTTTTGAATGATGTCCCTTAAACTTAAATTCTGAATTTTTAAAAATAATTTTACAGTTCTTATAATCTTTGTAATTGTTTTAGAACCAAATACTGTGAAATATACAGTTATTACTACCACTTTTCTAAGCAACCTATGTATCACATTTTAGGAAGATAGCAATAGGTAAATGTTAAGGTAGACAGTACAAAGGGGACATTCACAAGGAATAATAATGTCCCTTCCTGAATGATGCAGTTATGATCATCAGCAATTGTAGCAGAAGTAAATGTTGTTCTTTTCAATTAAACTAAATCAATTGTTAGGTCAGATTAGCTAATTTAATGATAATCAGGAAAATAGCAGGGTGAGGAGGAGCTGCAAATCAGTTTTGACTTCTGATGAGAGCCTAGACAAGTTTCTGCATTTTTCTTGGCATGATTTTAGAAGTGGCCTACCATTACCTCCTTCCTAGGCTAAGAGAGAATGACTGGGTCAAGGCCATTGAGTTGGGTTATATCTGAGGTGAGACTAGTACTCACAATATCCTGATTTCTCTTGCCTTAATCATTACACTAAGTTGTCTCTCTTCAGAAAACAAGCATGCAATGATTCAAGATAAGCAACTTGATGATGATGAATGCCATCATGAAGAACCCAAATGTTGTGCTTCCTAATTTTGTTTGGTATTGTTGATTTTTTATCAAAACTTTCAAAGATTTATGCCCTTAAGATTTATTTTAATAATAACTGCTTTTTATTGTATGACACTCTTCTTTGAGGTTTATTTAATGATTTACATTTACATTTTGGTGTTCTTTGTAACAATAGAAATATATGCTCATGGTCCCATGCCTGGAAGGTGTGAAGATCTGGATGTCAGCTTTGGAAGCCATATTAGGCCGGAAGCTTCCATGCTGCCACCTTCTCATATGTGGGAAAGTAGGAGGGGGGATTTAGTAGAGGGGTTGTCTGTAGACATAATAGCATTCTTCCTGTCAGTCAAGGTCAGGACAATCCTGCATCTGGAGAAGGAGTGGTCGGAGTGATGTCTCAAGATGGGATGGTGGTTAATTAGAGCATGTGATCGACTGAGGAGTGAGCGGGTGGTTTTGGGGGTTTTGATTTACTAAGGGAAAATCCAGAGCTCTCAGATTCAGGTTTTCCCAGATGTGCCAGTTTACCTACTCTAGTAAATAGAACTTTGATAAATGCTTGCTTCAGAGTCTTTACTTGGAGTTGGTTTTTTTTCTGGAATGCTGACATTGGATGTAGAAGAATAGATTCAGTCTCAATCCTGACAAAACCAAATAGTGATTTCTATTTGGGTCCCTGGTTCTGAAGATATTTCAATATTAACTCTTAATGGGTTGGCATTTCCCATTCTAAATAAGTGGTATGCAATTGGGAAGTCATCTTGGACTTACAGCATCTACTCAAAGAGAAGGTGGCAGCTATGGTCTTCCCATATGTTTTTCACTAGACAGAAGTTGTATCATGTTTGTATCAGGAGGTTCTTTAAGAAGACACTCACTCACACTCTGGTTATTCACAATTTGATTGCATGCTGTTAGCCTTAAAGACTAACTGAAAGCAACAGTTGGTCCTAGATACAATTGTGTGGGAACTGGTAGGCATGTCAAGATATGTTATTTTGTCCCTATGTTTCATGAGTAGCAGTGGCTTCTGGGTGCAATTCAAGGCTATGACTATTACCTATAATACCCTTTGAATATGAGTGTGGTTTTGGAAGCAAACAATTATTGGCTGAGAACCCAAATAATTTATAATGAATACATTATATTTTATAGGTCGCCCCAATCTGTTACAACACCAATACTTTAAGGAGTGTGATTCTGTAAATTAATGTATCAAGACCCATAATTGTATTTGACAGAGAAAATGATATGCAAGACTATAAATTATACCTAAGCGCCAAAAAATAAAACAAAATAAAAACTAGAGGAATGTATGAAGAAAGAAAAATGGAAGAACTTTTAAGATAGAAAAGTAGAAGGTAGTGCAATATGATGACTGTTATGAGGAATAAGTGTTTGTTGAAAGAGGTAAAATGGCTTCTGCCAACTTTTTAAAGAAAATGAGTTGGGCAGAAATATAAATGTAATTTAAATGAGGTAGGAAGTGGTAACCTAAGGTGTGGTAAAACAAGAGAACAAAAAAGATAAATGAGTGGTAAATAACTTAGCACTGATGGCAAAAGTGAAAAACTTATATAAAACAACTAGACTGACATGGGTTGGTCATATAGGAAGATTTAATTACAAAATAAATATATGAAGGAAGAATGCATAGATTAACAGGAAGAAAAAAAATCTGAGACAACCCTTTAAAGAACAAAAAGCAATATAAGAAGCTGCTGAATTCAAAAATAATATGGAGTGGTATAGTGAATGTTTTTGGTGCAAACTAGCTTTAACAATAGAGAGCTACTTTAGTGTAGTGATTAAAGCACCAGACTAAAAACTAGAAAACTATAAGTTCCACTTTAGGCATGAAACATGAAGCCAATTGGGGAACTAGCCATCAGACTAGTCATTCTTTCTTCTAACCCACAGGATGAAGGCAAGAAGGCAAACCAATATCTCAAATATTTTGCCCCAAAAATTGTAGGGACCAACCCTGGCAGTTGCTAGGAGTCCAACATAAAAAGTTAAACTACACTTCTCTTTCTTATTTCATGGCTTTAATTTATTACCTATTTTTACTGCACATCACTTTGAATGTTCTTAACCAAAAATGGAACATCATAATGAATATGCATGTGTATCTGGGCACATAGATTCATTGTGATGTGGAGATAAACATGAATGAACTAAAAGAAGTAAGCCCTGCTTCAATCTGTTCTTTAGAAGTCAGCAAAAAGGTAACATTTCATATTTTCTTCTGTATCAGTTTCATTTCAGAAACAGTCCAGACTTATGACCATAATTGAACCCAAAATTTCTGTTGTTAAGTGATTTGTTATGTGAATTTTTCCACATTTTATGACCTTTCTTGCCACAATTATTAAGTGAATTAATGCAAATGATAAGTTACTAACCCAGTTGTTAAGTGAATCTGGCTACCCCATTGACTTTGCTTGTCAGAATGTCACAAAAAGTGGGACACTGTTTGCAGTGGGACACTGCAACAGTCATAAATATGAACCAGTTGCCAAGCATCTCAATTTTGATCACAGGATCACAGGGGATGCTGCAAAGGTCAAAACTCTGAAAAACGGTCATACATCACTTTTTTCAGCCCCATTGTAACTTTGAACGGACACTAAATGAACAACAGTTCAATAAGTCGAGGACTACTTGTACTAAGTACATAGGAATTATAAAATTAGTGAATATTTTGGAAGAGGAAAAATATCCTATAAGGTTGTTTCCAAACACTCCTCATTTTTAAAGGAGGTATATCTTTGAGTCCTCCAGATTCTAGAATAAACTTCTTTTTAAACAAATTTTATCTTCAAGTAAAATAGCTTACCCTATAGTACCTATGTTCTCAGAGCATTGATCATTTTTCATACTGTTTGTTGACATTTCATATATTCCAGGGAGAAATGCCAAGTCTTAGTCTGTGTTGCACCAGCACAAATCTGATGTAATTCAACTTGACCTTTCAGGAGATACACAATATTTAACATTAGCTAAGGCACACCTAGGATTTTTAATTAATTTGGAGCTTTCCTCCCTCAAACATCTGTGTCTCCTCCAAGTCTCTTATCAAAGACAGTCTATCAAATGGAGGGGGGAGTAGATGAATGAATTAATTTGAGAAAAGCAAAGCAACTTGGGAAATAACCTAATATTCAGTGCATCATTCATTTTGTAATAAATGGGGGGGGGGGCTTTTCATATCTGAGTTATGTTTCCTAAAATGCAGGGTACTACACAAGCTCACTTTCTCATTTACCAAACTAGATCTGCACAATCTGCACATCATCATGCCCATTTATTGAGGGATATAAAGTGTGTTATTTTGCCTTCATCATGGGACCAAAAAAACACAGATTGTAATTGGGTACTCTGATGAACTATCATATTATGAGATACAGGCATCAGAACAGTATCATTCACCTTACTAATGATTGCTAAAAGTATTATAGGTAGTCCTCATCTTGTAAGATTTCATTTAGTGATGATTCAGAGCTAAAATGGTACTGAAAAAGTGTGTTATGATCATTTTTCACACTTACGACTGTTGCAGCATTCCCATGGTCAAGTGATCAAAATTCAGACGCTTGGCAACTGATTCATATTTATGATAGTTGCAGCGTCCCTGGGTCATGTGATCACCTTTTTCAACCTTCTGATCATCAAATTCAATGAGAAAGCCAGATTCATTCAAACTTAACTAACTTTTGAAAAGTATATAATACAGAAGAGACAAAAAGAGCCACTTCAAAATCTCACCAGCCCCCCAAGACCCTCAGGACTGATGACAAAGCCAGACAAAGCTTGAAGGGCTTCTGGAAAGTTAGGGATTGGGTTGACCTTACTTTGGGAGAAAGAATATTTCATAAGGCAGGTGCTATGGCAACGAAGGCAGACATGCTTGGGCTTGTCAAGTGTAGTTCCTGAGATATGGGACGCATGGCATGCCTCTTCTGATAGAGCTGATAAGCAGCTAGTTCTGATCAGGGAGAGGCGATCTCTCAGATGACCTGAGCCCAAGCCATGAAGGGCTTTAAACATCCCAGCATCTTGAATTGGACCCAGAAACAAATTGGGTCTTGGTTACACCACAGCAGAAATGTAACATGTGCTGTTCTAGAAGCATCATTCCATCCCACAGCAACAATCCCAATTGATCCCCAAAGCCTCTTAACAAACAGGGTCTCACACCAATGACCTGTGGGGTACCACTCCTGAAAGCCATAAACATCAGCCCTAGTTCATCTAGTCATGCTTCCTGGATTACCTGGATTCCAAGTAATCCAGGAAGTATGACTAGATGAATTAAATTTATTTTATCAACAGAATCTTGCAAGTCTGAAATTACAAATTTCTTGTCACCACTTTTATCTACTTGATCAATTAGGACAGGTCCTTTCTTACTTTCACTCTTTGACCATTAAACCCCTGGGGGCTCCTGCCTTTTTTTATCAGATTATTTTCTAAGCAGCTTCTCTCATTCCCCAAGATATTCACACTTCCATTACAATAAGGTATTCCTGGGGGACAATCACTACACCACCATCCCTACCTCGTGTCCAATTCTGATGCCAATGCCATACCTGAAGCTCAGCTGGGCATATCTCTGAAAGGTTCACATTCAGTCCTAGCCAGGTTTCTGTGAAAAATGTACCAGGTTGGCCCTCTTATTGATGATTAGATCACAGATGAGGAAGGCCTTACTGCAGACCAACTGGGCATTTAAAATCTGCAGCTGGAAAGTGGGTCGCTGCTGACTGGATAGGGACTGAGACCAGGCAGCTAGAATGTGAAACCAATATAACATTCCTGCACTCTCTAAGAATAGCCCATTCCCTGTCTCCTATCATATCTCCCAATGCTCATTACCCCCATATTTTATCTTCTATATTGTAATCTTTTTTTTGCAATTGGGGACTTGAAATTATTTGAGTATAACTTCCTATTGTTCTTTCAAATCTTGTTTATCCCTTTCTGAATTCTTTTTGAGGCAAAAAGTAGTCTAATAAATTTTAATAAAAAAGTAGGTTCCACATCACTTTCTGGCTTACATGTTGTAGAGCCTTGCTGCAAAGTTAAGAATAATTGATGATGTGACAAGATCTATAAAGCTGCTGGTAAAGGCTAAAAAGTACAATGAAATTTATGGGCTGACTTTTCTTCTTAAAAGGGCTTTGCATTGTCTCCGTCCTAAATTTGGCACTATGAATGAGTAAAAAAAAGTCAGGGTAGGTTATAAATAAAAAACTAGTATGGGGACAGCTGATAAAATATGAATACTATTCCAAAGAGCTTAATGTGTCAGCTCCTTGTAATAGAAAAGGCGATGAAGTGCATATGTGTTCCTGCTGCTTAATAGTTAGTTTGAAAGAGGCTGCCATGCTATTGCAAGTGGAAAATTCCCCAGTCTTTTGGCAGTTTTCCCAAACATCAGTTCAGCTTATGTATAATGTGATGTTTTATTTGATACAGAGTGTGTGAGCTTTGTTCTGCATGAGATATCTATTGGACTGAAATACTAGTTAAATTGATGAATTTACCACCCCTACTATATTTTCCTTTCTGTTAGCCAGATTTTTATCATCCAAACAAGAAAATTAATTCAACAGTAGTTACTCATTACGATTTATCTAACAGTGAACCACAATGATACATGAGAAATACTTCAGAAATCTAATTTACACCAATCTATAAGTGAAACCATTTGGGCAGTTCAGTGGCCTGAGAAGGTGCACCATTACAGTATCCAAAACAAGTGGGCATATGAGCCTTGCAATCTGGACTGCTATTCATGAGATAAGGTACTGAATCTTACAATTTTGATAGGCAAAGTGCCAAGCATATTCCTTTCCTTGATTTTTGTCTCATATGTACATCGGAGGGAGGGGGGACTTCGTAGGCAAAAACAGAACAAAGTGATGCCTTTGTCAGCTGGTAATTTAGCTAAAGGACTGACATCAGGGTCATATCATCAAATTCGCTCTGGTCATCAGAACATTTCTAGACCATTAATATTATCACAAAGCTGCATTGTTGGGAATTAAAAATTAATGAGGTATTTAGCAGGAGCCTATTTGAAAGGAAAGGATGCATCATAAAAGGGACTACACTTAGGACTGGAGAAGAGATTGTCACTGAAACATTCTCTTTGACCATTAGAATCAGAGATTCTAACATCAGAACTTATCAGCAATTAAGCTGCACTTTCCTCTATATATTCAGAAGAGGGAAGCAATATACATACATCTCAATGGGCCATGGTGATGGCTGTGGCAGGAGTCATGGAAGGTGAAGCGGCCAAATGGGTGGCTAGACTATACCGTGATCATGCTGGGGAGCTCGGAGATATTGGTCTATTCCTCTCTTCATTGCAAGAGCGCTTCAGGGATAATATCAGCATACAGCAAACGGAAGGGGATCTGTTAGTGGTCAGGCAGCGTGGCTGGCCAGTGGTTGAATATGTACAGGAATTCCGGCAGTTGGCAGGGAATGTGAGAGGATGGCCGGAGAGATTACTGGTACACCAGTTTAAGGCTGGATTAGATCGACTTTTGAGGCAGGCCTGTGTGACTTGTGGCCTGCCACCTCGTTTGGGGGTGTGGATTCAGGCAACCACAGAACTCAACATTGAATTCCGGAGGGATTTCGGAGGGAGGACCGGCCGCCGGTAGAGTGGCCAAAGGCAGTAAATGGCTAGGACATCTGGCTTTTTGTTGTGTCTTTCTCTTTCAGGTGGAAAAAAAGCATAGAATTTATTTTGAGATGTGAGAATATATACAGTATTTCCTTTACTGAAGATATGTCATAGAATTAGGCTGAAGAGTTAGGAAGGCCCCTGCAAAAATTTGTGAAAAGTAGAATGAAAAGTCAGGGATAATGAGCTGTGGTGGCATGGTGGTTAGAATGCTGTATTGAAGACTAACTGACTGCTCACTCCAGGCGTTCAATTCTGACCAGCTTAAGGTTGACTCAGCCTTCCATTCTTCAGAGGTTGATAAAATGAAAAGCCAGATTGTTGGGCGCAATATGCCGACTCTTTAAACTGCTTAAAAAGGGCTGTAAAGCACTATGAAGTGGTATATAAATCTTATTGCTATTACTATAAAGCTTGAGATTGGTAGAAACATAGTCCATCATCCATTAATAATTAGAAGACAGAAGTCAACATATTACAGGTGCATATTACATGCACACACACACATGCTTGTTTGTTTTTATGAATAAAAGAAATATAATATAAAACAAAATTAAGAAGTTGAAAGAAAAAGTGCAGAAAGGACAAAAAGAAGGTATTATGAAAAAAAAGAAGCAGCCTCTGATCTCCTTTGCAGAAGTTACAAACCAATTTATATTCTCTCATCCCCTCCTAAAAATTTGTACATATTTCCCCTCTCCCCACATTCAACCATTTAACAAAATCAAAAATCACCCAGGTCATTTTTTAACCATTTTCAGCAAAAATCCCATAAAGGGTTTCAATAAAAGTACTTGTTGTTTTACCCCTGATCAAAGATGTCTATTTTGTATTCTTTACTCGTGCGCAATCTTCTACTAGATGTTTCTGGTGGACTGAGTTATTTTATTTATTTGTTAAATTTATATACCACCGATTTCATTGACTCTGGGGCAGTTTAAGTCGCTTTTTTTTTTAGTATCATTGTAACTTCAAACAATAATTAAACAAAAAATTGCAAATTGAGAACTACCTGTATAAGGTCACACAAGATCACATGAATTGATTACAAATAACAATGTAATACAGGCGCCAAAATGTTTCACTGGAACATCTGTAAAAATGATTAGGTTGCAATAATGAAAAATTGGAGGAACATAGAGCTGAAAAAATAGTTGAAAATGAGCAAGTTAAAATACTGTAAAATTTTTACATACAAATGGATAAAGTATTACACACTAGATATAACTGTAGTTCAAAAAAATGTGCATAACTAATGTGGCCATAATAGGAAATATAGACCAGAAGACAAAGAATTGGAAAGAAAATTACAAGGTATCAAGGTCTGAAAATCAAAATTAAAAAAATTATGGTATACATCAGCTGTGGTGGTCCCAGTGGCTATTGGCACACTGGGTTGCATACCAAAAAATCTTGGATGGCACTTAGAAAACCTGTATATAGGGGTGTCAAACTGGTGGCCCATGGGCTGGATGCATCATGCGCAGGCCATGCCCACCCCAGCTCAGTGAATGGGAAAAAGTCATAAAACATCATGTGATGGCAACATGACACAGCGAGTTTGATACCCATGATGTAGATTGACATAATTCCTACCTTTACAGAAGGCCACACTGCTTAGATCCCACATATCACATCAGTACATTATGACACCCTAGGTTCTTAGAAAAAAATTGATCCATATGAAGACCATATGAAGACCAATGCTAGTTAAAGAAGTGGCAGATGTGATTTCACATTTTGTATATTTATTTCTAGGCTGTTCTAGGTTCTAGGCTGCATAAACAAAGGGATAGAATCAAGATCACGTGAAGTGTTAATACCACTTTATAATGCCTTGGTAAGGCCACACTTGGAATACTGCATTCAATTTTGCTTGCCACGATGTAAAAAAGATGTGGAGACTCTAAAAGTGTGCAGAGAAGAGCAACAAAGATTATTAGGGAACTGGGTATGTCTAGTTTAATGAAAAGAAGGACTAGGGATGACATGATAGCAGTGTTTCAATATCTCAGGGGCTGCCACAAAGAAGAGGGAGTCAAGCTATTCTCCAAAGCACCTGAGGGCAGGACAAGAAGCAATAGGTGGAAACTAATCAAGGAGAGAAGCAACCTAGAACTAAGGAGAAATTTCCTGACAGTTAGGACAATTCATCAGTGGAACAACTTGCCTCCAGAAGTTGTGAATGCCCCAACACTGGAAGTTTTTAAGAAGATGTTGGATAACCATTTGTCTGAAGTGGTGTAGGGTTTCCTGCCTAAGCAGGGGGTTGGATTAGAAGACCTCCAAGGTCCCTTCCATCTCTGTTATTCTATTCTATTTTTTTCTCTTTTTTTTCTGCCTTTATTATTTTTATAAACAATACAAGGTGGTGGACATATCTAATACTCCTTTCTCTTTCCTCATAACAACAACCTTGTGAGGTAAGTTGGGCTGAGTCACTCAAAGTCACCCAAAGTTCAATATATTGAACTTTGAATTTTAAAAAAATACAATAAAACCAATACAAGATGAAAGGTGACAATGACAAAGCTGATGGAATGAAACAAAGGATCTCTCTATTCTTCCCTGAATGCCTTGATAAAAAAAAACAAAAAACCCAGGTCTTCATGACTTTTCTCAACCACAGAATAGTGGGATTCATACAGATCTTGGGGAACCTCAATCCAGAGATGAGGCACTGCTACAGAAGGTGCACTTCTGAGGTCCTGGTAGATTATATGTTTGATTGAAACCCAGAGTGCATCAACCCTGAATCAAGTTTGAATTAACTGGGAAGATACTATGGAAGACAGAATTCAGAGAATTTTTTTTAAAGGTAGAATTGGAAGGAAATAAAAATAAGAATAACAATATTAATAAATGTATCATAAAGTGCTTTATAATACTTACAAGAACATAATGCATAATGTAAAACAGGATAAAATTAAGATAAACTAACAAAGAAAAAAACTAATATGAAATGCAGAAACTACACACCTCCCTACAAAGATGGAGAGAAACATATTGGGGGGGGGGGTAGTGTAATATTTAAAGCAATCAGCTATATTAATTGATTAAGTAACTAAGGAGAGTTTGTGCTACAATCCAGGTTTAATGTTAGGTTCTTCTTCTGAAAAAGACAAAATAAACGAAGGTGTCAAAAGCTACCAGATCATCAGTTTGCAGAGCTTCAGTTGATTCACCCTATGAAAGCAGGTTCATGAATCAAAGTGGAGACCTGCTTTCATGCTGTGAATCAAATCGGGTGAGTACAATGTGCTTTGCAGGTTGAGATCCCGCCCCCTCCTTCTGCTTCTGGAATTGTTACAGGCAGTATACAATCTTGGAACTTGATTTTCATATATGAATGAGACAGAGGTATTGAATGGTGAGATCTCAGATTCTTACATGAGGAAAGGCAAATGAATTACATTATTAAGTCCACTGCCCATGAGAATATCGGGCTGTCTGTGGCATGGCTGTTATTTTAGGTTTCATGTATATCTTTTTAATATGGCCAACCATAAGCCTTAGCTCGGCTTTCTCAAATACTAAAGAACAGTTATACTTTCATTCATTGTCAATATGAGGTGATTGCTGATGAGTTCTTTATACATTCTTGGTTTAAACCTTACTTTTAATTTCTGCATGAATGCAATGAATGGCTGCTAGGCTAACACAGATAAAGGTACCGTGTTTTCCCCAAAGTAAGACCCTGTCTTATATTTTTTTGAACCCTGAAATAAGCATTTGGTCTTATTGCCATGCGCTCAAAAGCCCAATTGGGCTTATTATCAGGGGATGTCTTATTTTGGGGAAAACAGGGTAGGCAATTTTAAAAATACAGGGGGAGGATTTACAAACACCTGTTCTACTGTATTTTGTGGCTTTATAAACTATGCACCTTTCAGTTAACCAGTAAACAGTATTGCCAGCAACCACAGCTTTGATACAGGCTAGACCTAATGTGAAGCCAAGGTGCCTAATTTATTTCTTTGATACCTGTTAAAAGGGAATCTTTTTAAAGAAGAGGCAAGTAGCCAGCCATCTAAACCAAACCTCCCAGCACCTCCCAAACCCATAACTAAGGTACCAAGCTATACCATCCTGCAAGTATAACACAGTACCTCCTGTTGTGGCCCCGCCCTCTGAGCCTGTCCCATCGGAGGAAGAAAGCTCCGAGCATGAGGAAGAGGAGTCAGCCAGGCCTCCCTCTCCAGGCCCCTCCCCTCTGGCATTGTTTCAAGTGCCGGCTGAGGGAGAGGAAACAGCTGATTCGAGTCAAAGTGATAATGAAACATCATTCCTGGACGCACGCCTCCGAAGGCGTGATAAACGTTTGCAGCAGCTTGGGAGGCGTGCTAGGGATTAGAACTGAGTCACTGGACCACACCCCAGAGACTATATAATAGAGGGTAGTGGTCAAAGGATCCTTGTGACGAACAAAGCAAAACCTTGGAGTCACTAAAGCCTCGTCCGGAACTGCTGGGAGGAATATTATTTCTGTTTGGACTTTCTTGAACGTTCGTATCTTATCTGTCTGTTTGTGAAAATAAAGACCCTTGGCAGACGGTGTGTCTATCGCTGCCAAGTCGGAGATAAGACCTGGGTGCGTTCCAAAGTGTTTCCTTAACCCTCGACTGGCTGTGTGGGTGTGTGTGTGGGTACGGGGACAGATCATCTTGTTCGTCACCCCATACTCCATCGTTAACCCACGATGGACCAACAGCTGCAGCAGCAGATACAGCAGATGCTGGAGGCCAATCAGCTTCTGCAACAGCAAGTAGCACAGCTAACTGCCCAACTTGCTTTGGGAAATGCTCCTGCAGCTCCACCTCCTCCCCCTCCCCGTCCGAGATGCCCAGTGAATGTGCCAGATAGGTTTTCTGGGCAGCAGGAGATGTTTCCGGCCTTCTTGGGACAATGCCAACTGTTTATGGCAATGAGGCCGGAGGATTTTCCGGATGACCGGGCTCGGGTGGCATTTGTTATCAGCTCCCTCTCGGGCACTGCCGCCCGATGGGCCACGCCCCTGTTGTTGCAAGATAGCCCCTTGCTCCTGGACTTTCAGGGCTTTTTACAACACCTGCGCACCATGTTTGAGGACCCCCTCCGGGTGCAGACGGCAGCGAGGCGCATCAAGGACCTCCGCCAAGGCAAGCGCCCCCTGCAGGACTATATTGCAGAGTTCCGACTGCTAGGCCAGGATTCGGCTTGGAATGAGGTGGCGCTGATGGACGCTTTCCAGGACGGCCTTTCTGACGAGATGCAGGACGAGCTGGTTCGTGTGGAGGCGCCACCGACCCTCGACGCGCTGGTGACCCAATGCCTGCGCATCGACGCCCGCTTGCAACGGCGACGGCCCCGTCGGGCTCTTCCGGAACCATCGACAGCGTCGGCACCCCCGCGTTTCGCACCGACAGCGCTCCGGACTGCACAGCGTTTTGTGGCGACGGCTGAGGAGCCTATGGAGCTCGGAGCAGCCAGACCTCAACTGACGGCCCAGGAGCGGATGCGGAGACGTCAAGGGGGGTTGTGCCTCTATCCCGCCTCGTGTCCCCGGAAGCGGAGTGGACCGCTCAAGCCTGTTCCGGAGTCTCGGCGTGACCTGCCGGGAAACGGGCCAGGCCTGGCCTAGGGGAAACTCTGGGTCAGGCACGTGACCATGCCCCGCCGGAGTCGGCGGCTGTGGACTGTGAGCCCCCTCGGCACCTGATTTTGAACACCCGGGTGTTGTTGGCTAACCGGTCGGAGGGGCTCCTGGCGCACGCGCTGGTGGACTCGGGGGCCACCACGAACTTTATGGACCAGGCCTTTGTGGCCCATTACAAAGTCCCCTTGGTTCCAGTGGACCCTCCGTTGAGGGTTGAAACTATAGATGGGCGGGAACTCGTGGCGGGACCCATCAAAACCGCTACCCAGCCCTTGCGCCTCGCCATTGGAAACCACGAGGAGGCGATCCAGTTTTACGTAACGGCGGATCTGCACTTTCCCTTGGTCCTGGGGATGGCCTGGCTTCGGGCGCACGACCCTCAGGTGGCGTGGTCGAGAAACGTTCCCGAGCCTGCAGTGTGTCGACCACCTTCGCCACACCTGCGCCGGCCAGGACGTCTCTGCCCCAAACGTCTCCTTGCCTCCGGAGCTGACGCCCTTCGCCGACGTGTTCAGCGAGAAGGAGGCGGACCGCTTGCCCCCGCACCGACCCTACGACTGTGCGGTGGACCTAATGCCCAATGCGCCCCTGCCCTCGGGACGCCTGTACTCCATGTCGGAGCCCGAGCTGGCCGCCTTACGGGACTTTCTGGAAAAGAACCTGGCCCGTGGGTTCATCCGGCCTTCGACCTCCCCGCTCTCGGCCCCGGTCCTCTTCGTTAAAAAGAAGACGGGGGACTTGCGCCTGTGTTGCGACTACCGGCGCTTGAACGCCATCACAGTGCGAAATCGCTACCCCCTGCCGCTGATCCCGGAGCTGATGGAGAGGTTGCGGGAGGCCTCGATCTTCACTAAGCTCGATCTCCGAGGGGCTTACAACCTGGTGCGCGTGAGAGAGGGGGACGAGTGGAAGACGGCGTTCGGCACGCGGTACCTACACTTCGAGTATACCGTCATGCCGTTCGGGTTGACCAACGCCCCCGCGGTCTTCCAGCTGTTTGTGAAAATAAAGACCCTTGGCAGACGGTGTGTCTATCGCTGCCAAGTCGGAGATAAGACCTGGGTGCGTTCCAAAGTGTTTCCTTAACCCTCGACTGGCTGTGTGTGTGTGTGTGTGGGTACGGGGACAGATCACCTCCTAACATCTGGGATATATAAGAAATTCATTAGTTCAATCGGGAACTCAGCTTGTACTTGCCACGCTTAAAAGTTTTCACGTCTAAGGTACATATTCAGTTCCTGTCTGGAAGAAGGCCATTATAACTCATTCTTTTTCCTTGTAAAGATATAATCCCAGTTTTTAAGGCCGATCTGCATTATAAGATCCCTTCTATATTCCTAATATAGTGTTGTACCAAGAACTTGCTTTGCCTGAAAGTGAATCAACTGCCTGGATTTTTCTTTTTGGCATAAATTATTCTTCTGGTTGATCTGCCTCTTCTACTTTTGGTTGACATTTTTAATTCTTCCTGAAGGCAAGCACTTCATGATTTCTTTTTAATGATTCTTCACAGGCTACACTCTCCCAAAAAAACTATGAATGTGCATTAATCACTCTTAAAGCAGTGGGCTATGGACTTGTAATTACAAACAGACCTGTTAGTTTTGCTTGGACATTTATTTGGGGGTTCATTTATTTATGTATTTATTTATTTATTAGTTTGATTTATATGCCGCCCTTCTCCGGAGTCTCAGGGCGGTTTACAATGCTTTTAAGCAATAGCCTTCATACTTTTGTATATACCTGCTTAGTAGGTCTTTTGGCCCCCCCTAAGCGGTGTTCTATTTTATACAAAGTCAGCTTATTGCCACCACAAACCGGGTCCTCATTTTACCTACCTCGGAAGGATGGAAGGCTGAGTCAACCTTGTATGGATGATGATGATGATGATGATGATGATGATGATGATGATGGTGATGATGATGGTGATGATGATATATTTTAGTCATTAAACATGAAACTCAGTCAACTGAACATTCAAAAATGCATCACAAATACCATTGACTGGTGCTATTGGCTGATGCAGGTTGCTGCCAGCGTCCTAGGTATCAACCAAGTACCTTCGTAAGATGTACGGTGTTCCAAGTAGCGCAGTTTTTTGCAGTTCTGCTGGTGTTATTGCAAGAAGCTGCAATTTGTTGATGTATCTTATAAAATTCTTGGACATGGTACCAAGTGTTCTGATGACAATGGGTATCACTGTTACATGTTTCATCCATAGTCGTGTAGTTTCGATGGCCAGGTCATGATATTTCATGATTTTTTCCAGTCCTTTTTCCAGTCCTTTTTCAGTTTTTGACAGCTGTGATATCTGGTGTGCTGTGTTCCAAATGACGATCTGTCTGTATTCAAAAGTCCCACAAGATCTTCACCTTCTCATTTTCTATAATTTTTTCCACTTTATGTTCCCATGACTTTTTGGATACAGGAAAATCGTATTTTTTACATAATGACCAGTGGACTAATTTAGCAACTCGGTCATGTCTAGCTTTGTAATCAGTTTGTGCAATTTTGCTGCATTCACATATTAAATGTAAAACAGTTTCAACTTTGTTGTTGCAAAGTTTGGATTGTCGGTGGATTTTTGTATCTTTGCTTTCATGGCATTAGTTTGTAGTGCTTGTTCTTGAGCAGCCAGTATTAAACCTTCCGTTTCTTTCTTGATAGTTCCCATCTTTCCCCATGGAAAGTTGTCATCACATTTTCAGCACATGTTTTTCAAGTGCTGTCCATGCAAAGCTTTGGTTTTCCATCTATTTAATCTGTCATCCAGCTGTTTTTCCTTATATTCTGCCTTTGTTTCTGTTGTTTTTATAATGTTCTCCATTTTCATAGCCTGCAGCAATTTTTCTGTACTTTGGTTCGCATAATCATTCAAACTTCATTTTTCTTGTTCTACAGTTTGATGGATTTGCAATAGTCCTCTGCCCCTTATTTTTCTTGTCAGGTACAACCTGTGGATGTCACTTTGTGGATGTAAAGTGTGGTAATAATAATAATAATAATAATAATAATAATAATAATAATAATAATTATTATTATTATTATTATTATTATTATTATTATTATTATTATTATTATTATTATTATTTAATCTTTAGTGAGATTCACAGCCTTTGAGGCTGGTTAATAGCTCAGCAGCTCGAGTCCTAACCAAGGACCTAGGAACTGTTAAGGTATCATCGGAGGATGTAAGCTGTTCCAAGTAGGGTGGTTTTTTGTAGAGTCAAAATGTTCAAGTCCGGCAAATTTAGAATTTCTAAATAGTGGGGTAGCCCTTTGGGTATTGCTCCAAGGGCTCCAATTACAATCGGGACAAAACACAATTTCTTTTTCCACAGTCGCTCAACTTCAATTTGCAAGTCCCGGTACTTTGTGATTTTGTCTTGCTGCTTATCTTCAATCCGTGCATCACCAGGTATTGCAATGTCAATGAACCATACTTTTTTTCTTTTCAACTATTGTTATGTCAAGTGTGTTGTAGACCAAGTGCTGTCAGTCTGAATCCTAAAGTCCCACAAGATCTTGAGTTTTTCATTCTCTAAAACTTTCTCAACCTGATGTTCCCAGTGGTTTTTGTTGTACTCAAATCCAAACTTCTGGCACAATTTCCAGTGAATGATCTTAGCAATACTGTCATGGCGTTGTAGGTAGTCAGTTTGTGAAATTTTGCTTCACCCACTAATCAGGTGGTCGACTGTCTCATCTTTCTCATTGCAGAGGCGGCATTTGCTGTTGGTGGTAACATGTTGAATTTTTGCCTTCATGCAGTTTGGCTAGGGCTTGTTCTTGAGCTGCCAAAATAAAGCTTTCTGTTTCTTTTTCCAGTACTCCTGATCTTAACCAGTTCCAAGTTAGTTTCTGGTCGGCTTTGCCTTCAATATTTTTCAAGTATTGGCCATGCAGAGCTTTGCTTTTCCAATTTTCAACTCGCTGCTCAATTACTTCTTTCTTATATTCTGCTTTTGTTTTAGTTGTCTTTAAAAGGCCTCCTTTATTTACTTACTTAATCATTCTTCACTTTTCTGGATGTAATCATTCAAGCTGCATTTTTCTTCTTCCACAGTCTGCTTTACTTGTAGGAGTCCTCGACCACCCTCTGCTCTTGGTAAATATAATTGGTCAACATCACTTTTAGGGTGCAAGGCATGATTCATTGTCATAAGCTTCCTTGTTTTTCTGTCCAAATTGTCTAACTCCATCTGGGTCCAGTCAATTATTCCTGCAGAGTATCTAATCACAGGTATAGCCCAGGTATTTATGGCTTTTATGATGTTTCCTCCACTCAATTTGGACATTAATATCTTACGAATTTGCCGAATGTACTTGGCTGAAGTTAATTCCTTGACTTTATTATGCATTAAGTCAGAGGCTTCTAAAATCCCCAAGTACTTGTAGCCTTGACCAAATTCAATTTCTTCCCAACAAGTTTGTGTCCCTTGATTGGAGCAGCAATATTTATTGATTCATTTATTTATTAAATTTATATGCTGCCCAACTCACTTTCCAAAGCAACTTTGTTATATTATATGGCTTGTTTTTTGTTGGTTCTCAGCAGCAGTCATTATCTCCCTTTTTAATTAAGCACCCTAGTCACTCTGATGCTTTTACTTCCAACAGTTACTATCAGATGAATCTGATTCTGTCCATTACAGCAGTGCTAACTTTAAGTAGCTCTTGAATCACGGGTGTCAAACTCTTGGCGTCACGTTGCCATCATGTGACGTTTCATGATATTTTCCCCATTTGTGGAGCTGGGGTGGATGTGGCATGCACGTGATGCATTTGGCCTGCAGGCTGCCAGTTTGACACCCCTGTCTTAGATAGTTCTCAGCTGATTTTCTTGATCACCCATTTTAGCTGTAGTTGTTTATTCAGGTGACTTTCTGTATTTGTTCACTATGTTTATATGCATTTTACTGATTTTTATTAATTTGTTTATATTTAGGAATTGTATTTCTATTTGGAATTTGCTTATGCTGGTCTATGATCATAATAAACCATTTTTTCATTCATTTATCCATTCAGTTTGAAAGATTTAATGTTCTCTAAAGACTGTTATCCCTGCTATTTTTATTCTGTTTTGCAAAAACATTAAGCAGCTGCAGATAGCTTAATTCTTCCACATTATAGTTTATAGGCTTATTTCTTTTTTAATCTCAGACGAAATCACTTTGCCCTTGGAGCTTCAAGTGCTGGTTTGGATTGCATTATGCCCTCTTCAAATCTCACATTTACAATTTTAGTTAAACACAGGCCTAATTCCTAGTAGTTCTGAGCAAAGTGGTGCCATGTGGTAAGCTATTGAACTATAGCACAAAATAATGAAATATTAAAAGGAGGACTAACTAAGAGGATCCTTAATTTTGGATGGCCAGCTGGTTACCTAAGATCTCTTTAGGACTCTCTATAGAAAGCAATGGAGTTCAGAAAAAAGAATGTTAAGAAGTTCTTTCTTTTCAGAGTTAGCTGTGGGACATATACATTTCATGCAACTGTTCTGAAGAATTCAGAACCAAAGTTTAAAAATCTCTGGGAGAACAGCAAGATAAATAGCAAGATAAAGTGAGTGGGGAATCACATTTTTTTAAATGTTATTGTATAATTCAGATAATTCTAAATCTACTCCAATTCTCTGCCTATGTATTTGACCATTTGCTTTGATTGTTTGCAAATTACTGAGTGGCAGCTTTAGACTACAACTTTCAGCTTTATGTAACCTATGGCAGTTAATTTATTCTTTCATATATTTACTTTGCTGATATTGCTGAAGTACAAACCCAAGTTGCTTTGACCTAATTAAAATGCTTTTTTAACGTGACATATTATACTGGTAATGGCACAAACCAGTCAGTCCAGGACTTGTTGCATATATCCACATGGAAATATGCATTGAACAAATGTGATATTATAGTTTCTTCCTTGAATTGTATCTGTAAATGTTGAATCAATGTAAAAGCTTTCTGATGTTTCAGAACTAGATTAAAAATAGACTTCAAGCACATATTTTTGCTAATGCCTCCAAAACTAAGGTAACTAGGAACAACACTGATAGTAATTTTAACTCCATGAGTACTAAAAAGATTGAAGTCTTTCTTTTAAAAACCACCTTCAAATTGCTTGAAAGCCATCTAATCAGATTAGGAGAAGATGACCGGGTGGGACAAAAATTAATTCAAGCTAGATATAAAACTATTAAATCTAATAACCAACTACAACTGAAAAAATGGCATTTTGAGATAAAGTATTTTGTTGCACACTGAATCCCCAAACTATATCTAGACCATACAATTTTAGTGACAACAATCCTTTGTTTATGTATCACTAAATGCAGAGATTTGCTTTCTCCATTTAATTAGACAATTAAGCCAAAATGAGATGACATAAAACTTCTGTTTTCTGGAACAATCTCCAGAAACAATGACAATGAAAAGGATGTACCATGTGGTCATTTTAATTTAGCTTTCTCTAAACTGGATTCATGCAGCTAAAACACTAGCTAGAGCAAAGCATTTGTCAGGGTTCCAGTAACACCCACAACGAAAGAAGACTCTGAGGCTATAAATTCCTCAAAGTTCCATTTTATTAGAGATGTCATATTGGCACATCTGGGAAAACCTGAATCTGAAAGCTTCCAGGTTTCCCCACCCAAAAGAAAGTCCAAGTCCCTTCGCCCTGCACCCACATGTCCATCACATGGTCCAATCAATGCAGTGTCCCAACTGGAGATGCCTCCCAGTCATGCCACTGCAGGTACAGGCTGAACGTCCTTGACTCACAGATAAAAGAATGTTATTATGGCTAGATATCTCTGCAATTCCATGCAATCCCCCCTCCCAATTTCCCACAGCACTAAGTGTGGCAGCCCTGAAGATCCAAAGAAAAAGATGACCTCCAGGGCTGACAGCATGACAGATGCATCAATTTGATTCAAAATCTGACATCTTACAGTATCTAAGATTTTTTGTGGACACTGCCTTTAAATTGCAGCAAAAGTATTAAAAATAATAAATGCATAGACCATATTTAGCTAGCCCTAAGAAATTATTGTCTCTTAGGTCAATAATTCTTATATAGTGGCATATATATGTAAATGGAATAAGGACATAAACCATCTTAAGGCTTGTTGACTTTGTTATTTAATTTATGTAGCCTTTATATGGTTATGAATAAAGGCCTTTCAGATTACCATTTAGAACAGCTTCTTTAGTATGTTCTCTCAACAAGATGACCTTTAGACTGCTACTGTTTGCCTTTCCAGGCAATAACTAACTATTCCTGTCCTACTGATTCTCAATATTGGAGAATATTCTTAGGCTAGGTTCCTAAACTTCTTAAAACCATTATTTTAATTAACATATTTATCTCCAATGTCTATCGGCTTGGAATTTAAATTCAGAGGAGGTACCTAATCCTAGCAGTTATGAGTGATAGCTATGGTATTGTTAGTTGCAAAGTCATGTCTGACCCATCGCAACCCCATGGACGTTCCTCCAGGCCTTCCTGTCCTCTATCATCCTCTGGAGTCCATTTAAGCTCATGCCTACTGCTTCAGTGACTCCATCCAGCCACCTCATTCTCTGTCATCCCCTTTTTCTTTTGCCCTCAATCTTTCCCAGCATTAGGCTTTTCTCCAGTGAGTCCTTCCTTCTCATTAGGTGGCCAAAGTATTTGAGTTTCATCTTCAAGACCTGGTCTTCTAAACAGCAGTCAGGGTTGATCTCCTCTAGGACTGACCGGTTTGATCGCCTTGCAGTCCAAGGGACTTGCAGATTCTTCTCCAGCACCATAGTTCAAAGGCCTCAATTCTTTGGCACATAGCTATAATACAGGATTCAAACATACAAACGTGCTTTGTTTGTATTCCCATATGCTGTGAAGGCCTCCTATTATATGATTTGCACTGCTGTATTGGATATTGCAATATAATAAGTTGTTATCGACAATAACTCCTTTTGGGCCTTTCACAATTAATATCTAGTGATACAGCTGCAAGCTGCAATTTAGCTCTTTTATGCTATAAAGCAAGAATGGGCCACTTCTGAATGTAGGACTGCATGCAGCTCCTCTGAGCTATTTCTGGATCCTTAGATCAAAATTGCCCAAATGTTATGGTATGATTTTCCCATTTTACAGTGAGTAATAATGTGAAAACTGTAGTATAAATTGTAAAATAGGCTTCAATAGAAAAATAAAAAAGGAAAATGCTACTCATCACTCCCCCCCCCCAAATAGGGATGTATTATATCATCCATTGCATCCTTTCTTTCTACAAAATATGAGTTTCAATGTCTTATCCCACCTCTATATGTTTTCTTTCTGTGCTTTAAAACAACAGAATGGTGCTTAACTTCTCAGAAACATATTTAGAAACATGGACAATTACAAGTGAGCCACCAGACTTGAGATTTTGGGCTTAGACAACTTAGAACTTCACCATCTTGGGTCTGACCTAAGCTTAGTACATAAAATCATCTGTTACAATGTCCTACCTGTCAATGAATACTTCAACTTCAACCAAAACAATACAAGAGCACACAATAGATAAAAACTCATGGTAAATCACTCCAAACTCGATTGCAGAAAATACGACTTCAGTAACAGAGTGGCCAATAATAATAGTAATAATAATAATAATAATAATAATAATAATAATAATAATAATAATAATAATAATAATAATAATAATAATAATAATAATAATTTTATTTCTATACCGCCCTTCTCCCGAAGGACTCAGGGCGGTGTACAGCCAATTTAAAAACACAAGACACAACAATAATTAAAAATTAAAATAATTAAATAGATTTGGCCGATTTAAAACCCCAAAAATTTAAAATACCCCAATTTAAAATTATTAAGTTGATAGCCCGGCCTGGCGGAACAACAGGGTCTTCAATGCGCAATGAAACACCCGGAGGTTGGAGATCTTGTGTATTTCCGGGGGCAGTTCATTCCACAGGGCTGGGGCTCCCACAGAGAAGGCCCTCCCCCTGGGTGTCGCCAGCCGACATAACTTGGCTGATGGCACCCTAAGGAGACCCTCTCTGTGGGAGCGGACTGGTCGGTGGGAGGCTATTGGTGGCAGAAGACGGTCTCAAAGGTACCCGGGTCCTATGCCATGGAGCGTTTTAAAGGTGGTAACCAACACCTTGAATCGCACCCGGAAGACCACTGGGAGCCAGTGCAGCTCGCGTAGGAGGGGTGTCACGCGGGCACAACGAGTTGCGCCCATAACCACCCGCGCGGCCGCATTCTGGACCAGTTGGAGCCTCCGAGTGCTCTTCAAGGGGAGCCCCATGTAGAGAGCATTACAATAGTCCAGCCGGGAGGTGACAAGGGCATGAGTGACCGTGCGCAAGGCGTCCCGGTCCAGAAAGGGCTGCAACTGGCGGATCAGGCGAACCTGATAAAAGGCCCCCCTGGCCACGGCCGTCATATGCTCTTCTAAAGACAGCCGTGCATCCAGGAGGACACCCAGATTGCGAGCCCTCTCTGTGGGGGGCAAAGATTCACCCCCAATAGTCAGCGATGGCACCTGCTGACTATATCGGGACGCCGGCAGCCACAGCCACTCGGTCTTGGATGGGTTAATGCCTGGAATGCACTACCTGACTCTGTGGTTTCTTCCCCAAACCCCCAAAACTTTTTTTTTTAATTTGATTTATATGCCGCCCTTCTCCGAAGACTCAGGGCGGCTTACAATGTACTCAGCAATAGCCTTCATCCTTTTGTATATTTATACAAAGTCAGCTTATTGCCCCCACAACTGGGTCCTCATTTCACCTACCTTAGAAAGGATGGAAGGCTGAGTCAACCTTGAGCCTTGGTGAGATTCGAACCCTGCAGTAATTGCAGGCAGCTGGTTTTAATAACCAGCTTAATAACAGGGTGCCTTAAACCCCTGTACTACCAAGGCTCATTTTCGCCCTTTAACCTTAGACTGTCTACTGTTGACTTCACCCCATTCCTAAGAGGTCTTTAAGGGGCATGCATAAGCACACCAGCATGCCTACCCTCCCTGTCCTAATGTTCCCTTTTATTCGTATCCATTTCATGTATTCATAATCATGTTTATACTCATTTCTGTTATTTAATACATGCTTGATGAAATAAATAAATAAATAAAAATAAAACATATTCAGAATATCAATATGATTTTCTTCAATGTTTTTCAAGTGGACTTGCCATCTTTCACTGCTGATTGGTCTAAGAGGTTTACAGTATGTAGCAGTCTGACCTGCTGATTCTAAATTTCAGAGCTGTCTTTGCTTTCTTCCAGTGATATCAACCTTTTGGTCAAAGACCTGGATATGTGTTGACCTGGGTTATAACAATAGCCTTCTTCTTCAACTACATGTACTACATTTTCCTAGCCCCGAGTTCTGCTTCCCAAAAGTCAGAATTAAAAGTTTTTATCTGAATGATCCTGGAAGAAGCTTCCCAAGACAAGCAGAAAGAACAAGCACACTTGTTTAACAGATGGTTGTTGGCAACTTTGAAGAGTGGGAAGGGGAAATATGACACTGGTTGAGATCACTTGAA
Source organism: Pituophis catenifer annectens (assembly GCF_029215685.1). Classification (NCBI taxonomy): domain Eukaryota; kingdom Metazoa; phylum Chordata; class Lepidosauria; order Squamata; family Colubridae; genus Pituophis; species Pituophis catenifer. Next base: position 33,813,004 of record NW_027256881.1, on the reverse strand, counting down.
TGTACAATGATTGTGTTTTTATGCATTTCTTGACATTACAATATTGGCAGTTGCTGTGTGTTGAGAAAAACTTCACTGATTACTCAAATTGATGGTTGTCCATGAGATTCAGTGAGAATCTTTGGTACCATGGAAACTTCCTAAAGCAGGAATCATTTCACCAGGATTTTTTCCTTCTTTCTTGTTACAATTGTGAAGTTGCAACTGATATTCAGAGCATCCAATATCTATTTTACAAATGTTTTTGCATTGCATGCTATTTTGGCTATATTCCGAAGTTTCTTTTAAAAATTATTTAGTTATTAAATATATATTTTAAGAATAATTGGAGGAGATGAGAAGACTATTTTTGATCCAAGATGAAACACTTGTTTTCTTCAGCTCTTTCCCATAAAACATTTTATCTAATGGCTAGACCAGAGGCGGGGAGGAACATTTGAAACGTCTAATACCCTATATTAGTGTTTCTCATTCTGGGAGACATAGATGAAGAGGGACAGATTTATGAAGATGTATGAACCTCAGCTCCCAGAATTCTCCAGTAAGCATGATGGCTGGCTACGGAATTCTATGAGTTGTAACCTACACATTTCAGTTGCTAATGTTGAAAAACATTTTACTATAGGCTGATGCTAACAAAGTTGTTTTGCTCCAGGTACACAGTCTTCTTTTATAATCTGCAACAGGTTTGGAAGTAGCAAAGAAAATGACTGAATGAGCCTATAATTTCTTTCTCTTATCCTTAGAGGCATTGATCTCTGCTGAATAGTGGTCCAAAGAATGGCTCTATTTTATGCATCAGATACCTCAATTAGAACACCATCATGCTTGCAGAGAAACTGCATTTCATTTGGTCAGAACCTTTGACAATGTTCATTTCTTTTTAAATCTGCTTCTACCACTACCACCATCACCCCCACAAAAAAAATAATCTGCTTTTAAGAGAGGCAGTGGAAAGAGAAGCATCAGAAACAGAATGGATGCTTTGCAAGGGTGGAGTTTTCATGCCATTGTTATTCTTCCTACCACAACAATCCAATCTAATACTTAGTAGTGTATTGGATGATGGCACAATGTTAATTACGCATAACAAGTAAAGTCTGTCTAATAAAGGAGGTGGTGATATTCCCTGTGTCAATCACAGAGATAGTGATTGATTGATGCAATCAAAATTACATCATAAATGGCACAGCAACATAGAACCACTACGATTAGTGAGTTCTTGCTATCTGTTAAAGCAAGCACTATTATGTAAAAGCCAGCCTTAATGGTCATTTTGACTCTTTCATTGCAATCTCTCAAAAAAAAATCACCAAAAAGAGTAAGGGGTTTTTGTATTGCTACACTTTACATTTTGCAGGGGAAAACAATCTTTCAGTTCAATTTTATGTCTGTGTGAAAAAATGTGATTTATTAGATTTCTCTTCAAGGTTAACTTAGCTAGCTAACAGACCTTTTTCTCCCAATACAATAACCATATCATCTATAAATAACATTTATGTTTGTTTTAAGCAGAAATGAGTTCACAGTTGAAATATTACTGGACAACTAATACCTTTATATAAATCAATTATTGAAATGAAAATACATATGTTTTCCTAAGCAGGTTGACTGGAACCCTCCCAGACTGACTGTTCTATAAATGTAAAGTACCGGTATGTTAATTTTATCCAGATTTAACCCTGTTGAAAGTTGTGGATATACAGCCCTTGACTTACAGCAGTTCATTTAGTGAATATTTGAAGTTACAAGGGCACTGAAAAAAGTGACTTATGATCATTTTTCACACTTACGACCATTGCCATCCCCATAGTCATGTGATCAAAATTCAGATACCTGGCAACTGACTTATATTTATGATGGTGTTGTGGCCCATACTTGGCCTGTGTGGCTGGTGGCTGATTCGGACAGCGAGGAGGCTGGTGTGGTGCTGCGCCAACAGCCTGTGCAGCTGGCACTCGAGTCGGACAATGAAGCTGGAGAAGATGTGGTGCCAGAGGCGGGGATTCAGCCAGGGCCTTCAGAACCTCCAGAAGCTCCCTTAAGTGAAGAGGACGAAGAGGAGGAGCCTCTTCTCGATGCACGGGCGCGCAGAGCTGCCAAAAGGCAGGAGTGGCTCCTCAGAGGAGGTCTCCTCAAGAGTAAGGCTTGGGGCTAATTGGCCACTCCCTTAGCCTATTTAAGGAGGAACGCCGACTGAAGCAATTTGCAGGGAACAACCATTCACTCTCCTTCATGCCTTGATCTTAGTTCTCTGCAAATTGCTTCTGGGCTTTCTGCCAACCATAGTAAGATTAAGATTATTTATTCTTTGGATTCTTGCAGGCTGTTAAGAAAATAATTAACAGCCTTTGTTTGGAAAAAAAACTGATTTTATTTTAGTAAACTAAGGTTTGTACAGACTTTATGTGTGCTGCGTTCTTTGGGGTCCGTAGCTGGGGCAGAACAGATGGTTGCAGGGTCCTGGGATCATGTAATCACCTTCTCACAAGCAAAATCAATTGGGAAGCCATAAACCATTTAACAGCTGTTACTAACTTAGCAACTGCTGTGATTCACTTAAGAATTGTGGCAAGAAAAGTCATAAAATGTGGCAAAACTCACTTAACAAATGTCTTGCTTAGCAACAGAAATTTTGGGCTCAATTGTGGTTGTAAGTTGAGAATTACCTGTATATTTATCTCACTATTGGCATCTATAGTAGCCACCCATCAGGGAGCTGGACAGCATATAAATTTAATAAACAAATAAAATTAAACATAAGTAGTCTCTCTATGAAATGGCAATGAAACATCTTCCAGTCAAATTAATTTTATTTTGAATTTCAGTATCATTCAAACTGATTTTTATGTGGATTGTAGAACTTTCCCCATATGCAAGTATTTATGTCCACCAACATCTTTTTTCAGCCTTCCTATTGCCTTATTTTATTCTAAAAGTGAGTCATACTGAAGCCATCTTTAGCTGTAACAGTGTTAAAATTGTGTCCCTCTCTCCCCATGACAGTCTTAAGGTATATAATATTTCTTATGCTTCAGATGATTAATAATAGATGAGATTTGAGCAGCTCTTGCTGTGTCAAGTTGATTGACATACCTTCTTCCTTTTCTGTCTCTGTTTAAGTTCAAATGTTGATGTCTCCTTGGAACAGAACAAAAGAGCACTCTGCCAGTATGATGGAAGGTAGTGAGCAGGTAGATATCCCGAAGGGAAGAGGTGCATTCCAGAGGACTAAGAGGCAAGTCAGCCCAGATATCATGTAGTTAGGTACAGATACCGATTAACAGAGTTGGAAGGGACCTTGAGAGTCATATAGAACAGAACAGAACAGAACAGAACAGAACAGAACAGAACAGAACAGAACAGAACAGAACAGAACAGAACAGAACAACAGTGTTGGAAGGGACCTTGGAAGTCTTCTAGTCCAACACCTCGCCCAAGTATACACCATTTCTGACAAATTGCAGTCCAGTCTGTGTATGAAAGAAAGAGGTGAAGATAGCCTCCCCCCACCAATAGTCCATAGAATATATTGATATAGAGTCCTCAGTCTGGCAAGTGTGAAACAATAACTCAGCCTGGAAGATTTGCCACATGTTATTCTTGGTTTTGGACATGACAGTCAGTGCTCCTTCAGAATTATGCAATTACACCAGACTGTTAGCTAGGAGTACTGCATGTACACTAACTTTATCACCCTCACCTGTTTAGACTGAAATAACAAAATAGTGATATTATATTAGAATGGAATAAAGTGCACTACTGAAATGAAATAAGAGGGTGGCTTTTGCAATGTTAAAAGTTATGGGCTCACCATTCCACCACCACACACATATTGTCTTCAAACAAAACATAGTGAAATTTAGCCTTTATTAAAAAGGAAAAGAAGGAATTGTGGGAGAAAGATGGAGAAATCTTAAATAAAAGTTTGTTTATAACACATGATTCCATTTGTTTAAAAACTATTCACCTGTGAATACAGTGTAAGAAAAAAGGCACAGGAAGGAGCCAAGAGATGCTAGGCAGATGACTTGCCCAATTTCTTTTACAATACTTCCATTCTTAGTGTGGGGGAGGCTGTCTCATATGAAATACTGCAGAGACAGGGCAGAAAAGTGAAAGGACGAAGCAGATGCTTTGGTTATTCTGTGCTGCACACACAATACTGGGACAGTACTACCCAGTAGTGAATCAGAAGAGATACATTAGAAGAAAGATCTACCATAGATTGGCACTAAAGATAAAGGTTTCTGCTGTCCAGTTGTGTCCAACTCTAGGGGGCAGTTTCTTAACCAAGGGAGCCAGAGTTGTCCAAAGAGCCTCAGTAGTGCAGCGGACTAAGTGCTGTTAAGTGCTAGCACTTAGCTGCCAGCTGCCTGAAATTAGTGCGAGTTCAAATCTCACCAGGCTCAAGGTTGACTAAGCCTTCCATCCTTTCGAGGTAGGTAAATTGAGGACCCAGGTTGTGGGGGCAATAAGCCAGCTTTGTATAGAACAACATCGCTTTGGGGGGGGAAGCCCTAATAAGCAGGTATATACATAAAAGTATGCAGGCTATTGCTATAATGCATTGTAAGCCACCCTGAGTCTACGGAAAAGGGCAGCATATAAATAAATAAATAAGATATTTCCATGGTCATGTGGCCAGTATGACCGTATATGCTGAGGCACGTTGAATGCTGTTCTCTTTCCACTGAAGTGATACCTATTTATCTACTCACATTTGCATGCTTTTAAATTGCTAAATTGGCAGGTCCTGGAGCAAGTAATGAGAGCTCATCCCATCACGCAGCGCTCAGGTGCTTGAACCAGGGCTGACGGCTTTCCAGCTGACAAACTCATCGTCTTTTACTGCTGAGCCATCACACACCCCTTTAGATAGGCAATAGGAATAGCAAATGTTATGCTGCTCTAGTTTTCAACCAATTTGAAAATAAAATAAACCTTTTATTCCACAGTGGGGAAAGGCTAATTCTGGAAACTGAACACAAGAGAATAGATTCCTTATTTGAGTCAAAGCCCTAACATTGCCTGAGAAGTAGAATGATAAAGTTATCACTATTTTTATTATTCATATTTATAATAAAAATTGCACTTAATGTTTACCTGCTTTCATTCTTCTGGGTTAAAAAAATAATTATGTCAGGCAAGGGTTTTGTCATGCTCTAGAGAGGCAAGTAAATTCCTTTCCAAAAGACTGCACAACTCTTTAAACTGATGAAAGTCACAGGACTTTCAGAGATCAATCTGTTGCAATATTTTCAGGATCAGACTCAATAATGATAATAAGAGTTAGAGGTTTAAATATATTTCTCTTTAATTATAACAGGCATTCTATATTCACTGAATATTCACAGATAGAAGCAAGGAAAATGGTGAAGGTGGCTCCTTATATATACAAGGGGTGGAGCCAAGAATGGGAGTGGTGAATTATGAATGCATTAGGAACCAAAGAATAAGTTAACCCCCGATGTCCCATATATACATTATTTACACATTAGGGAATAAGGCATTTACATCTCACAAATCCCCCTCTAAATGCCGGTTCGCTATACAACACCAATTACATTCAGATTCAGGACAATATAAGACATATAATTTTGATGTTAAATATTTGTGCTGTTTAGAAGGTAAAGGCTTCGTCAATATGTCAGCTAATTGTTCAGAGGTATCACAATGCACTGCTTTGATAAATCCATCTTGAGACAATTGTCTCACATGCTTAAATTTTATATCTATATGCCTGGACCTTTGTCCAATGGCATCGGATCTGGATATTTCAATGGCTGCTTTATTATCTTCATGCATAACAAAAGGCAAAGCAGGTTTTTTCCAAACATCTGAAATCAAATCATTAAACCATACAAGGTTATTTGCAGCTTTGGACAAACAAACATATTCCGCTTCTGTGGTCGAAGTGGCTACCAGTTCTTGTTTACCAGTGTACCAGTAAACTGGACAGTCATTTAATAGAAAAATATAACCAGAAGTGCTCTTTCTGCATGATATATCTCCAGCCCAATCCGCATCTGCGTAACATGTAAGTTTTGGTTCTTTATCATTACTAGGTTCTAATACTAAGCAAAAGTCTAATGTACTTTTCAGATATCTTAGAATTCTTTTGACTGCTTCCCAATGATACATTGTTGGTTTGCTAACATATCTTGACAATAAGTTGAGTGGTAATGCAATATCTGGCCTGGTCCAATTAGATATATAAAGAAGTGAACCTATGACTGATCTATAAAATGTATTATCCTTGAATTCAGGGGAAGATTCATCAGTGTTTCTAAGGAAATCAGTTTGCATAGGAGTGTCACAGGGTTTGGCATTGTTTAAATTGCATTTGTTCAGAAGTTCAATGATTTTATCTTTCTGAGTAAGTTTGAATCCCCTTCTAGTTTTGTTAATTTGTACACCAAGGTATTTGTTTACTTTACCTAGAGATTTCAACGAGAAATGTTCGTTTAGCTTATTTACAAAGGTTTCTCTTCTCTCCTTGTGTTTTCCTATATATAAAATATCATCTACATAAATTAATACAAATTCAATATGATCATCACTCTTTTTTACAAAGAAACAGTTATCAGCAGTGGTAGCGTTGAAATCCATGGTCTTAAGTACTTTTACCAAGCAATCGTACCATCTTTTGCCAGATTGCTTTAATCCGTATAGACTCTTGTTCAATAGCCAAATTTCATTCTTATTAGTGTATTGACTGTGTGGTGCTCTTACATATATTTCCTTATCTAGTTTTGCGTGTAAATACGCAGTCTGTATGTCATATTGAAATACATCAAGATTGAGTGCAGATGCCACTACTAGAGCTGTTTTAACACTCTCTGTTCTCACTGTGGGGGAGTATGTGTCAGTGTAGTCCTCCGGATATTTTTGTGCATAACCTTGTGCAACCAATCTAGCTTTGTATAGAGTATTGCCTCCTTCTAGATTCTTAATTTTATAAATCCACCTGGTACCTATAATCGTTTTATCTTTAGGTGCAATCGCAGGTGTAAACACATTTAATCCTTGCAAACTTTCCATCTCTTTTTTCATAGCTAGTTCCCATTTTTCTTTTTCTTCACGAGGGAGTTTTAATACTTCCTCATATGTATTAGGTGTCATTTGTTCACCATCCATATGCATTATGTAATCTCTGTATTTATTTGGTACTTGATTTCTATTGTTTCTAATAGCTCTTTCGGGTTTGCTATGGTTATCATGCAAATATCTTGCTTCCTTTTTTGTTAATGTGTCTGTCTTTATTTTGTGCTGACTATTTGTCCAAGTTTTGGTTTTGTTTTTATTTTTGTTGATATTTTGATTTTCTATTGTCCCTTTCTCACAAGATTTTGTATCTTTGCATTTATTTGGAAATATTTCATTAAGATGTAATTTAGACCAATTGGCCTGTTCATGGAACACAGCTGTTCTGGAGACTATAAATTTGTTATTATTATCAATGAATCTGTACCCTTTGGTGCCAGTTTCATATCCCATAAATCTTAATCTTCTGGATACGTTTTCTCCCTTTCTTCTCAACTGCTTAGGTATGTGTACGTCTGCAGTGACTCCAAATATGTGCATGTGTGCTAATTTGGGTTTCCTATTATACATCACCTCATATGGTGTTTTATTCACAATACTGGACCAGGTTCTATTTTGAGTGTAATTTGAATAATGTAAGGCCTCTGACCAAAATTGTTTGCCTAAACCAGCATCCTCTAATGTGCACCTAATCATGGTTTGTAGTGTGGAATTCTTTCTCTCTGCAATCCCGTTTTGGAATGCAGAAAATGGACTAGACGTGAAATGTAGCATTCCTCTATCCTTTAACCATTGGGAGAATTCTTTAGACATGAATTCACATCCCCTATCTGTCATAATTTGTTTTATTCTGATATTATGTTGTGTTTCTATGCGTTTGTAGAATTCCTTAAATTTCTGAAAGGTTTCATCCTTGTGCTTTAATGTGTAAACAAAACCATAGCGACTGTAATCGTCTACTATTGTTAGGAAGTAACGTTTTCTATAAGTGATTGATGGAGTTAATGGACCAACTAGGTCCATATGTACTAAGTCAAAAATTTTGTTAGTTGATCTGTTGGATTTTTTTGGTCTGGGACTAGTTTTTAGTTTAGTGGATTTACATACTGAGCATTCCAAATAATTTTCACAATTTTTTATTTTGACACCTTCTGCGTGTTCAGTCATTTTTTGTACTACAGGAAAACTTGCATGTCCTAACTTCCTATGCAAGATGTGAGCACACTCATCATGAATTGGTTTACCTATTCTTGGTTTCTTCTCATTGTGTGTATTTGCGTGATTATGAGATATTTTACATTCATCATTGTCACTGTTACTAACATTTTCATCATCTGCCTCAATACAATCTTCCATATTTGAATCAATGTTATGTAACCATCTTTCTTTTGTTATTAGATAGGGTAGGCCTCCTTTAATCATCACAGTGCCTACATTTGTTTTGTCCTTCTCTAAAGTTGCTTTCCCCTTTGAGAAAACTATATTGATGTCAGAATCTCTGCTTAGTTTTATGGCACTTAGTATGTTATGAGGTATTTCTGGAATTAACAATACCCCCTCTATTTTTCCTAGGCCAGGCAAGGTCACATTTCCTCTGCCTAATACTTGAACCTTTTCTTGATTAGCTACCTTTATTACAAATTTATCTTCTGTAAATGAAGACAATATATTTTTGTTATTAGTGGTGTGGTTGGTTGCCCCAGAATCAATAAGCCAATTATTGTTTTCATTTTGTTGTGTTTTAGTGCTGTCTTGTTTATTTAATCCATTCAGTGAACCAGATTTTCTCTCTTTTGAATTTTCTCTACCCCCTCTACTATCTCTGTAATTTGGTGGGCTTCTATATTTATGTCTATCTGTGGAAGACTGTCTATAATTGTATTTGCTCATATACTCTGACCTATGTCTCTCCTTTGAGATTTTGGGACAGTCTCTTCTATTGTGTTCCCTGGACCCACAATTATGGCATTTAAAAGCTTCATTGTATTTTTCCTGGAAAGCTACCTTCCTAAAAAATTTGTGTTCTGTGTGATTGCTGGAACGATTTTTTCTTGAATTGTCTTCTGCTATCAATTTGTTAGATAGACTTTCTATGGATAAATATCCTAGATTGATGGTGTCTAAGTGTGACATAAAACTATCCCATGATGAATCAAGTGAATTGATAATAACACTTTTCATTGTTTGATCTGAAATCACTTCCCCCCTCAAATGCAGCTCATCTCTTATTTTGTTTAGAGATATCAAATGCTCACTTATGGAAACCCCTGGTTTTACTCTGGAAGAAAAGAAATCCTTAGACATTCTTGTAGTGGTAGCTACACTATCGCTGTGAAACAGATTAAACATGCATTGAATTATTTCTGAAACAGTTAGGTTTGGTTTGATGCTATGATACATTGTAGGAGACACGCTAGATATTATTAAGAAAAATGCTCTATGATGTAAACAATCTATTTTTAAAGTCCAAGGTCTTCTTGGAGGACTAGTGATAAAGAATAGCAAATTTTCTTTCATAAAGACAACCTGGAGCTGTTGATACCATTCTTGCAAATTAATGCCATCAACTCTAAGTTTTGGGAAGTCACTGGGTAAGTTTCCCACATTATTTTGTTCATTACTTACAACCTGAGGTAGTCCGTGGTCTCGCAAGTGCAGGAAATTGCAAAACGGCATGGGGATGCTCGCAACGAGTCTGTGCGGTTCTCTGGCCAGTTCAAGTCTTTCCGGACCGTCTACGTAGTTTCGCACATGCGCGTTGCTCATTTCTTCTTTGGCGTCGTCGTGGAAGGTTCTCTCCATTGCAGCTCGCTCGCTCCGCTCCTCTTCAGACGAGTCGTTTTCTGGCTCGGTTTTAGGAGTTTTGATGGCGGCGACTGCTCTTTTCTTTCTTTTGTGTGCGTTGGTACTTGATCCGGTCTGCGGTGTAGGGCGGAATCGACATGGCTCTCTGGGCTCGGGCGTCGTCGCTCTCGAAGTCAGGATGGGAGCGTGCAGGTCTTGAGGTATCGGCTTGTTCTCTAGCTTCTTCATTGTCGCTTTGGAAATTTTTAATTTTGGCCCAAATGCAGCAAAAAGCGTCTTCATTGCTGACTTTACTTGGGATTTCGTTAAGTCGTCTTCGCTTTCTGATTCTGGTTCTTCTGAAGAGTTTGAATCTTCCTTTTCGCTTTCGTTGTCTGATAACGTTTTTCGCGCCAGAAATTTTGAACTGAGCATTTTGATTGGCTCTGCTTCGCTCACTTTGGAGGCTTGTTGGAACCAAGATGGCTGCCATTCAAAATTTCGCGCGGGATCACATCTTTTCTTTTTCATAACGACTTTCTCTGTAGTCATATCACTCACAGTTTTTTGGTCTTTGGGTTTCTCTTTAGCAATGTTTTTCTCTCTCGCTGCTCCGCTGTTTTTCAGCATTTCTTGGAGGTTCGCGATGAGGCTTTCATCATTCTTCTGGCTTTTTAATAGTTTTAATATCTCTGACCTGAGTTCGTTATTTTCTATTTCGATTTCCTCCTGGTCATTATTTTCATTTATTAGTTCTTCTTCTTCAGTGGTGTATTCTTCGGATTCTCTCGAAATCGCGTTTGTGGATTCGTTGATTATTTCTTGTTCAGTTTCTATTTCTTTGCTGTAGGCCCTGGTGTTGGGCCTATCTTTCTTAGACATCTTTAAGTATTTATTGAGTCAATTAACCATCCTCTGCTACCAGCTTGTTGCAATATTTTCAGGATCAGACTCAATAATGATAATAAGAGTTAGAGGTTTAAATATATTTCTCTTTAATTATAACAGGCATTCTATATTCACTGAATATTCACAGATAGAAGCAAGGAAAATGGTGAAGGTGGCTCCTTATATATACAAGGGGTGGAGCCAAGAATGGGAGTGGTGAATTATGAATGCATTAGGAACCAAAGAATAAGTTAACCCCCGATGTCCCATATATACATTATTTACACATTAGGGAATAAGGCATTTACATCTCACACAATCACAACTATATTTACATTATGGACAACTTGTCCATGAATCTTATTTATCCCAAACAACCTCTTGGGTATTCAGAATGCTGTTTCATTTTAAAACGTGGCCAAAATGCCTTAGGAAATAATGATACTACATCTTATATTTAAATAAGGGATCACTCTAGTCTCAAATCACATCCTCCTTCCTGGATGCAATTTATTCACTTGCTTTTCCTAAATCATAAATATTCTTCCCATCCCATTATAATATAAGGGCTTCCAAAACTCATATTAAGCTTCTTTTTATATGGAAATTAAAGAATAACAATAATAATACCACCAAGATAGTCAGGAAACACACTAGATCAGATGACTTAACAATGCTATAACCACTAAATTCTGATTATATTCTAAGGTCATCAAGGCAAATTGTGCCATGTTAAAATGAGAACTATGTTTCTTTCTTTAGCCAACCATGGAGTACATAATGAATTTGAAAATCTCTTGCACATATTCAGTCTAAAAGAGGATTTATGCTCAATGGGAAAAAAAAGGTAACCAGAAATGGCTTATCAGTACTGTTGCAGAGAAATGATGCACCATCTAGAATAGAAAAGATATGCTAACCATGAGAATTGTAGTTTGCAGCTAAGGCTGAGGAAATCAGAACAATGAAACAATCACTGTGAAATAAATGTATTTATCATTGGCACCAGCACAGTGAAGTGACACACCTGTTTTCTAAGATCTAAAGTGACAGAAAAACAGACAAACTCAGAAAAAACGCCTGATAGGTCACCATGCCAAAATGCAAATGTACCTCAAGGCCAAGGTAATTCTTATCCTGCAACTTCAGATCAAGAATAGAGAACCCAAAATCCTTGCAAATGATTAGTTATGAGTGATGGACCAATTAAGACATCAGCCATCCCCAGGAACAATTATCTTCTAACTTTCATTAATAGCTACTCTAAAAACACAAGCAGATGGTTCAGAAAGTATAACAGTGATACACTAGATTAATTTAAGGAATTCACAGCAGAAGTTGGAAATGAGTTGTAGTAAATACCAATACAGTTCAAAGTGACAAGGGAAGGGTGAGAGTATATGGGCAATGAAATAAACATTGTGCACTGGTTACACTGGCTGAGAATTCAGAAAGTGGAATTCACAACTCACCAAGAAAGTGCCAGGCTGGAGAAAACTGTTTTACAGTATAGTATTGATGCCATAATTTCTATTGACAAAGTTGTTAAATGTCTAAAGGTCACTAGTTTGGGGTTAATTGGGTTGAATCAAATCTGTGTAGCAATTAGAGTGATATTGACTTTTGTTTCTTGGTAAAAATGTCTTATTTGATTAGAATAATATGAAAAGACAGGCAAAATGTAATAATGGCGCTTAAAAATACAAACTTGTGAAGCTACTGATTTAAATCATATTGAAATAATGTGAGCTTTAGTCTATACTGATAGTTGATAGAATCAAAGGCTATTATGCACTATATTTTATTTATTTTTTTTTAATTTGATTTATATGCCGCCCTTCTCTGGAGACTCAGGGCGGCTTACAATGTGCTCAGCAATAGCCTTCATACTTTTGTATATTTTATACAAAGTCAGCTTATTGCCCCCACAAACTGGGTCCTCATTTAACCTACCTTAGAAAGGATGGAAGGCTGAGTCAACCTTGAGCCTTGGAGAGATTCGAACCAGCAGTAAATTGCAGGCAGCTGTGTTAATAACAGGGTGCTTTAAACCACTGTAGTACCAAGGCTCTTTTGTCTAACTACCCTATTCATAAGCCATTCTTTGAGCACTAGGATAATTGTAATTTTATTGCATAATTAACAGAAATAGGCCTTATAAAACTACATTCATAAATAAAAAGTGTTGATAATAGGAATCTGTATAACTAGTCTTTTGCCTGCCTTTTCTTTTTCTTTTAAATGAACAATTGGCATGTTGGTGTACATATAGACATCATTATTCTATTATTTATATTCTTTTTATAAATATTGCTTCAAAATCATTTAAAATGTTTTAAAAAGAAATTAATTGTGTTAATAAACTATTATTATCTGTCTTCATATAATGATGATATTTTACATGGTTCATAAATTAGAGTTATAACCTGATTAGGGAAAACTTAGTTAATCATGTGAACAATTAATTTCCCAATATATTTCCCAATAGCTAGGAAATTGCTAGATCAATTTTATCCAAGGAATTGGAGAATCCCATCAAAGTTTAAGGCAGGGGAAACAAAGCTATTTTAAATTACTTCCACAATGCAGAACAAGCATATACCATATAATGGCAATATTAACTAAGTATTTCCGAGATAGACTAATAAAAGCATATTTAATGTTTAAAAAAATGATAAAAGTGTCACATGTGACAAGGGACATGTGATGAACTTTTCAACTGAGCTTTTTTCCATTAACTGAAAATGCACGTTTTGCTGGTCTGTAGTGCCTGAGGGCTTTTTTTCCTGTTTAAATTTTAATGGTATTTTAATGCAAGAATTAAGTACCCACCCTTATTTTGCATCCAGAAAATAAACAAAGCCAACAAATAGCAATGCACCAATTGTTCTGTAATCAGTTGTATCATTGAAACAATGGTAAAGGAGGAAAAAATCAATTTCTAGTTGCATCATGCTGCATCAATATTTGGGCCAATTTTCTGTAGCTTAGGCAGCAGTGAGCATATCATACCATTCAATCTACTTATATAGCTCTGGAATGAAAAACAAAAAAGTAAGAATTTTTTATCAATATTTCATTATTTTTACCAGGGCATAAGAATATGTACCAACTATGTACATCTCACAGGCCAATAAACCAATACAAACCAAATAATTAATTTTGCAATTCTATTGATGCCAAGATGATACAAGAACAAGCACACCAAAGCCCAAGAAACAAATCCAAACTAATATAGAAGTCTTCATAATTTAAAATGCACAATGAATCCCAACATCAGTGGATAATGAAAGTATGCAGAGAGCACACCCAAGTAAAAAGGAGAGAGAGAGACACACACACACGGAGACAGAGACATACAGAGACAGAAACAGAGACAGAGAGACAGAGAGAGAGAGAGAGAGAGAGAGAGAGACAGACAGAGAGAGAGACAGAGAGACAGACAGAGAGACAGAGAGACAGAGACAGAGAGAGAGACAGAGACAGAATCAAGCCAACATAATACTAGTGAGAATTTTTCAGTGTAAATGGTTTTGATATCAGTTGCAGTTTTGTCTGCCCTGTTAAACAGAAGATTACAATGGCTTTTCAACTCTGGACCATGTTCTTAAGTAACTCCTATTTTGCTCCAGTGCTCTATTTCTAGACCATACAATGGAAGCCATACACAACAGACCAGCACACTCACAGTAAAACTGTTCAAAATGGCAAGTTTTGTTCCAACTATGGACTGTGCGTGTTTGCTTTGAGCTTAGCATACTAAAAATAGCAGTTTCAAGTTTAAAAATGCTTCAGCTCAGAACATTTAGCTCAGAACATTCCTCAAATAGATGATATTGTGAAAACAATCTTGCAAAGACACAATTCTTGCATGGTATAAAACATTGTCTCAAAGTGCCCTTATTTCCAAGTAAATATACATAGCAACAAATCTTATTTAAAACCTTATTGTGTTTATTCTCTCCTTTGCCCTTTAATACAAGAATGATTTGTATTAGTCTAATTCAATTTTGTCTAATTCAATCATACAAACGCAATATTTATGATAATACAAAGTCCTAAATTCAATGTAAGCCTTGATATTGTTTTTTGGTCAGTGGAAAAACATTAGGAACTTATTGAGAGGGACAACCCAACCTTTAAACCTTTTGCAGAAATAGATACAACTAGTTAATGCACTCTAAGTAACAACAGTGATGTTTTTAAAATAACTTCTCTCAAGTGAACGGATAGAATTTGCAATTTCAGAGAATTTTCTTACCACCATCCAGGCAAGATTTACATAGTACCTCTAGTATTGTGTATCTTATTCCTTAGAAATAGTTTGCAAATGTTACATTGCTGGAAGGCAATTAAGCAGGCAAAAAGTTTATATATATATGAATATTTAGATGGATTCATTTTTAGATATAGATATTCTCTATATTTAATTCTTGGTAAAGATGTAAGAGCCTTGGTGGCGCAGCGGACTAAAGTGCTGTTAAGTAGCACTTAGCTGCCATCTGCCTGCAATTACTGCAAGTTCAAATCTCACCAGGCTCAAGGTTGACTCAGCCTTCCATCCTTCAAAGGTAGGTAAAATGAGGACCCGGATTGTGGGGGCAATAAGCTGACTTTGTATAAAAAAGAACACTGCTTAGGGGACACCGAAAGCCCTACTAAGCAGGTATATACAAAAGTATGAAGGCTATTGCTTAACGCATTGTAAGCCTCCCTGAGTCTCCGGAGAAGGGCGGCATATAAATCGAACCAATAAATAAATAAATAAATAAATAAATAAATAAATAAATAAATAAATAAATAAATAAATAAATAAATAAATAAATCTGTACTTACATCTCCATCTATTTATATCATTGTCAATAATTTTTCATGGCGTCCATGATGAGCAGTATGATTAATGGGTGTGGGAAAACAAAATTACCTTCAACTGTCAGCCATCAATAGTGTTTCTGATATGCTCCTGTTCCATCCCAAGGTTAAGTTATACTTTCCAAGGGGTATCACCAGCCCCATCTATTAGACAGAGTGGAGAAGCAGCCTCAAGAAACTAATTATGGGAGGCAGGAATGAAATATTGGAAGAAAGATGTTATGCCATGCACTCTTTCCTCAATTCCTTAAGGCAGACTACTCTCTTTCAGTGTCCTACTCTAATGTTTAAAAAAAGATTGAAATGCCAGACCAGTCAAATAGGAAGGAATATATATTTCCTACCAATGAAGCCTGAATCTAGAGCCAAAGGAGGGTTCTAGAGATTCAAACTTATTTTGATGAGAGCTTCATCAAAACAATCTACTTCAACTCACCTCTGGGATTTGTACAATGTAGGATTAGTGGCACTGCCTTTTAAGAATTACTGCATTTCACCCTGCAAGATCTCCACAGAACACGTTGTTGACAGGAGAAAGAGCAATATGATTTTGTGAATGATAGTTTTAGATTTCCTGGAATACTTCCATTGGACATCTCCCGTTTCTTTCTCAACAAGCCCTTTGTAGGAGGATCATATCAGCTATCAGATAATCAGAGAGAAAATATAAGCTTAAGTTGCTTTACATTTGTTGAAGAATTATAAAAGCATTGATTTATATATTTATACATCTTCATTGTATTTTATTTAGTAGATTATGATGAATCCTAACCAGAAGACACCAGAAAGTGGTAACTGAAACGTCTGGAATAGATAATGATCTTGCTGGCCTGAATGAAATGGCACTATCTGCAAATCAATCAGATCAACAGAAGAGAATATCTGTAGCTCCAGGTCAACTGGTTAGATAGTGTCATTGATACAGTGAGCATGAGTTTAGGCAGATTCAGGGGGATAGTGGAGGACAAAGAGACCTAGCATGCTATGGTCCATGGGTTGCAAAGAGTCAGGCATGTCTTAGCAACTGAACAACAGCAGCAAACCAGATTGAACTGTTGAGTTCTTGTGCTCTCTCAGCTTCTTTGTTTGCAGACATTTCATTATCCAACTAGGTAATATCATGCAAGTGAGTGTGGTATTTGCCTCTTGTTTACAGTATATGTAGTACCTTGCCCTGTTAGTGTTCTGATCTTTTTGTTTCCTGCTTAGCTTTTTAATAGTGTTTAAATGTGGTTTATGGTGGGGATATGGTTGGCTCCTTGATAGTTCATTGATTAGAACATTGTTTTTTGCTTCCTTGTTTGACTAGTGTTGGTTTATCTGGGTGTGGATTGCTGGCAAGAAGGTGTTCTAATCTTTTTGTTTCCTGCTTAGCTTTTTAATGTCTCTTTTGAATAATGTGTAAATGTGGTTTATCTCTGTGGGTCTATTGACAGATGATCTATCTGAATGCCAAGTTACAGGAATTCAGGGAATTCATTTTTTTCCAAGATATTCTAAGGTTAGCTGTGCTTCTGCCTGCTATAACACTTGAGAACTCAGCATTTCAGAATTATAAAGGTATGGCGGAATAAGATTCTAAGCTGTTCACAGAGACTTCAGGTGTATTGGCTCATGCCCATTCTGAAAACTGAGTGACTGCTATGTAGCAATCAAAAGATGATTAATAGATAGATGATAGATAGATAGATAAACAGACAGACAGACAAACAGACAGATAGATAGATGAGAGAGAGAGGGGAGGGAGAAGGTTGTAACCCTATCCATGTAAGAGCCTTTCATGTGTACTAGATAATTGTTTATCTTTCAGTTTATCTCTCTGTCCTTCTTTCTGTCTCTTTATCTATCTATCTACCTATCTACCTATCTATCTATTTATCTTTGTATATATTAATCATACTTTAGTAAAATGATTTTAATATTTTAATTCATGTTAACAGTATTAATTTTATGGTTGTAGTTTATTGTTTGCATGTTTTTAATTATTGTTACTTACCTTGAGGTTTCTACAAACAGAAAAATGTGTTGTATGTTCAATAACAATACAAATTAAATTAATTTTTAAAAAAACATGAAATGCTTTTGGGGGAGAACTAATTTTGTCCTGACTAAGATTAAGTCATTGTGTGCTGATCTGTTAGAGAAAATCTTTCATCAGTAATTTCCTGAAACATTTTACATGGATTTCCTGGGCTTTCAGTGCACACATATTTCATTACCTCTGATTATTATTCTTTGGATAATAGGAGAGTATAATTTTTTGTCTTATGGCTTCACAAAAGTCCAGCTAGAGGATTTTTTTTCCTTCGTTGGCAGAGACATTAGTAAAGTTCATTTTCTTTAAAAAAAAAAACCTTTCCATTTTGGAAACATGCCATCATTTCAATAATTGCAGATATCTAATGAAAAGGGAAGATCATTTTATGATGAAAGGAGTTGTAATTTACAACGCCAGAGAATGGTAACAGCAAGAATACAGAAGTCCTATTCATATTTTAGGATGCAAAAACAAAGCAATAAACAAGCACATTAATAAATAGTAGACTATAAAGTATTTGTGGATTTAAAAAAAAAATTAAACAGCCTTGTTTGGATTACAGGAAAACTTCCCAAAGTGTAGAAAAATATTTGTAATTTGTAATCTTGATTCTAATGGGAAGTAGTTCTTACACCAAGGCATCAAAAACAATTTCCTGGCTATATATATATATATATTAATTTTATTTCTATACTGCCCTTCTCCCGAAGGACTCAGGGCGGTGTACAGCCAATTTAAAAACACAAGACACAATAATAATTAAAAATTAAAATAATTAAATAGATTTGGCCGATTTAAAACCCCAAAAATTAAAATACCCCAATTTAAAATTATTATATTGACAGCCCTGCCTGGCGGAACAACAGGGTCTTCAGTGCGCAGCGGAACACCCGGAGGTCGGAGATTTTACGTATTTCCGGGGGCAGTTCATTCCACAGGGTTGGGGCTCCCACAGAGAAGGCCCTCCCCCTGGGTGTCGCCAGCCAACATAATTTGGCTGATGGCACCCTGAGGAGACCCTCTCTGTGGGAACGGACTGGTCGGTGGGAGGCTATTGGTGGCAGAAGACGGTCTCGAAGGCACCCGGGTCCTGTGCCATGGAGCGCTTTAAAGGTGGTAACCAATACCTTGAATTGCACCCGGAAGACCACTGGGAGCCAGTGCAGCTCGTGCAGGAGGGGTGTCACGCGGGCACAACGAGGTGCGCCCATAACCACCCGCGCGGCCGCATTCTGGACCAGCTGGAGCCTCCGAGTGCTCTTCAAGGGGAGCCCCATGTAGAGAGCATTACAATAGTCCAGCCGGGAGGTGACAAGGGCATGAGTGACCGTGCGCAAGGCGTCCCGGTCCAGAAAGGGCTGCAACTGGCGGATCAGGCGAACCTGATAAAAGGCCCCCCTGGCCACGGCCGTCATATGCTCTTCTAAAGACAGCTGTGCATCCAGGAGGACACCCAGATTGTGCACCCTCTCTGTGGGGGGCAAAGGTTCACCCCCAATAGTCAGCGATGGCACCTGCTGACTATATCGGGACGCCGGTAGCCACAGCCACTCGGTCTTGGAAGGGTTGAGTCTGAGCCTGTTCCTCCCTATCCAGACCCGCACGGCCTCCAGGCAGTGAGACATCACATCAAGGGCATCGTTGGGGTGGTCTGGGGTGGAGATGTACAGCTGAGTATCATCAGCGTACAGGTGACACTTCACCCCAAAACCATGGATGATCTCACCCAGCGGCTTCACATAAATGTTGAACAGAAGAGGCGAGAGGGCTGACCCTTGTGGCACTCCCCATGTGAGATGCCTCGAGGTCGACCTCTGCCCCCCTGCCAACACGAACTGCGAGCGGCCGGAGAGGAAGGAAGAGAACCACCGCAAAATGGTGCCCCCTACTCCTAACCCCTTCAACCGCTGCAGCATGATACCATGGTCAATGTTATCAAAAGCCGCTGAGAGATCTAATAGGACTAGGACAGAGGAGCAACCCCTGTCCCGAGCCCTCCAGAGATCATCCACCAATGCGACCAATGCCATTTCTGTGCTGTGCCCCTGCCTGAAGCCCGACTGGTACAGGTCTAGATAGATAGCTTCATCCAGGTGCCTGGGCAGTTGTCGTGCCACCACACTCTCAACAACCTTCACCACAAAACGAAGGTTGGAGACCGGACGATAGTTAACTAATTCAGCCGGGTCCAGGGAAGGCTTCTTGAGGAGGGGCCTCACCACCGCCTCTTTCAAGGCGGCGGGAAAGGCACCCTCACTCAGAGAAGCAGTTATAATCCCCTGGAGCCAGCCTCGTGTAACTTCCCGGGAGGCCAGTACCAACCAGGAGGGACACGGGTCCAATAAACATGTGGCGTCACTAATCCTACCCAGAACCCTGTCCACATCCTCGGGAGCCACAGGATCAAACTCCTCCCAGATAATATTCTCAAGACCTACCCTCGTCTCCTCTCCCGGACTCACCCAGTCAGAGTCCAAGCCTTCCCGAATCTGAGCGACTTTATCGTGCAGGAATTGCACAAAATCCTCAGCTCAACCCTGCAAGGGATCCTCCTGCACTCCCCCCCGAAGAAGGGAGTGGGTCACCCTAAACAGGGCGGCTGGGCGGTTCTCTGCAGATGCGATAAGAGCGGAAAAATGGTTAGATTTTGCCGCTTTTATCGCCACTAGGTAGGTCTTGATATAAGACCTCACCTGTGTCCGGTCGGAATCAGAATGACTAGTCCTCCAAATGCTCTCTAGGCGTCTTTTCCGACGCTTCATCTCTCTCAGCTCCTCAGAGAACCGAGGAGCCAATTGAGATCGGCATCGGGTCAGAGGCCGCAAAGGCACAACACGATCCAAAGCTCCGGCGGCCGCACTCTCCCAGGCGGCCACCAGCTCTTCAGTCAAGTCGTGTGTCAGAGTCTCAGGAAATGGCCCAAACTCTGTCAGGAACCTTTCTGGATCCATCAGGCGCCTGGGACGGAACCATTTAGTCGGTTCCGTCTCCCTGTGGCAGGGGGAAGCGGTGGGAAAGTCCAAGTGAAGGAGCGAATGATCTGTCCATGACAAGGGTTTAATGTCTAAGTCCCCTCTACCAAGATCATTCAACCACTGACCAGAGATGAAAATCAAGTCCAGAGTGTGTCCTCCTATGTGAGTGGGGCCTTGAACTAACTGGGTCAGGTCCATGGCCGTCATGGAAGCCATGAACTCCCGAGCCACCTCTGACGTCTCACCCGCGGATGGAAGGTTGAAATCCCCCATGACAACAAGTCTGGGGGTATCCACCGCCACCCCGGCGATGATGTCGAGTAGCTCGGGTAGGGTCGCTGCCACGTGGCAGAGAGCCAGGTACGCAGTCAGCAAACCCATCTGCACCCCACGGCCCCACTTCACAAAGAGGGACTCACATCCGGCTATCTGAGGAACAGTGGTCTCCCTCGGACAAAGACTCTCCCTAATAATCACCGCCACTCCCCCACCCCTCCCCTGGGCCCTTGGCTGATGAAATGCACGAAAACCTGGTGGGCACATTTCAACGAGGGGGACCCCCCCCCCTCTTGGCCCAACCAAGCCTTCTTCTCTATTTGGGTGTATAGATCAGTTACAGATATAATTTAGTGGATAAATTATACTGGCAGTGTATTTCTTATCTGGTCCATATGTTTTATTAAACAGCAATGTGTCATGGATGTATTTGGGTATAGTTTATAAAGAATATATGTTTGGCTGTCAAATGTCACCTACTGATTGGTGATGTGTAATATATTTTAATAAATATTAATACTGTTGCTATTTCTTTTGTAGCTTGTGATTTCTTTGCACAATAAACCCGGAGCATACTTATAATACTTTAGGTCTTGATATCAAGACACAACCTTACCATTGTCTCAGGATTTCAGCAAAGAATTTGATATAATGATTAGCAAGATAGTTTATTATGGACTAGATGGACAACAATTAAGTGTATATGTAGCAGGCTGAAATGAGACTCAAAAATAACATATTAATGGTTGCTTATTGAATGATTGCTTATTGAGAGGCATCAATGAGGCTGCCACAAGTATTAATCTGGATTTTGTACTATTAATATTTTTGTAAATGATTTGGAAAGTGAGGAAATACTTATCAGATTTCTTGATGATACAAAATTAGATGAAAAAGCTAATATAGTAAAAGAGAGAAATGGGAAGTTTATTTTTATATATGATTTATTGCTGCAAGCCTTTTTTTTCTTCTGTTCAACCATTTGTTTCTTTGATTGTTGTTTGTTTGTTGATTAAATTTCTATGCCACTCATTTCACTGATACAATAATTCTAGGTGGCTTACAATATAATAAAAAGTAAAGTTAAAAACAATCATGTCCAATTCTTGGAGCCTGGACAAGTCCCTGTAATTTTCTTGGCAAAGTTTTCAGAAGTGGTTTGCCATTGCCTCCTTCTTAGAGTTTAAAGACAGCCACTGTCCCAAGGTCACCAGTTGGCTTTGTGCCTAAGGCAGGACTAGACCTTATGGTCTCCTGAGTTCTAGCCTAGCCATTACACCAAGCTGGCTTTTGTGAGATTATTATATGCACAAAAATGGAAAGGTTAGCGAAGATGATAGAGCTGCTGGCAGAGATAGCAAAATTAACTTGTTTCATTAGAGAAAAATCAGCAGCTATATTTATCAGTGACTGGAAATCCCTTTTTTTGCTGGACATGAACTGGTGATGTATAGGTTCAAAATTAGAAATGGTTGCTTATGAAAGGAACTTGTGATATGTCTTTATAGAGAAAGGATAAAATATAAAGGTATTTATAACAGCTATGATGAAGATTGGAAGTCCTGTTTGCCAAAGAATCTTTAAACACTAAAAGTGACTCTGGCTATGGTTTCCATAACACTAATGTTCATTTCAGACTTAAAAAGTTACATCAATGGAATTAATTCTTCCATTTGAACAGTATGTTTTTTCACTGAATTCTGGCTAGTATAATTAGCCAATTATTGTAGTTTCGACATTCCCTTAGAACTCAGAAAGCTTTCAACATAATAATATTTATATTTGTCTAATTATCTCCTTTAATTTGGAAAGTCATTATCATACGACTCCTGTATTATAATTTAGAACTTTTGCCTCAAGTAGCATGGTTTCACATCAAGTATCCTGGCACAAGTCTTCTTAATGAAGCAATTAAATTAATTAACACAATGAATGCAGTGGGCCTATATTGCCTTTTATCAGTAATCACCAGGTCAGTTTGCTTGTAAGAAGAAGTCATGGCAATTTTTTGCATTCTGAAAACCTGAAATTAGCATTGGATCTCTAAGGGCAAACTAACAGGAAATTATTAATGGAAGGTGTCAAGAAACTCATTAACCAGGAGTGAAAATACTAACAAAGAGAATAAAGTGAGAAACCTAAGATTGCCAGCTCCAAATACATGCACTTTTGTGTTAATAATTAAAGCACTACATATTGCCAATTTGGTTCACTTGAAACTGAAGAACTTTTAGCAAGCGTAAATTTGTGCATTGTATCTTTTGGTTTGGTTGACTAGTTCTAGTAATGAATGACAAGGAGCACAATGAAAAAATGGGGTGACAACTAAATATAGAAGAAACCAAATTAATGACAATGAGTAAAATAACCAGCCTTAAAACTGAGAAAGAAGACATGGAAGTGGTGAATAACATCTGCCTTTTGGGTCAGCTGTCAGCAATAAAGGAACCAGTTGCCAAGAGATATATCACAAACTAACACTTGTTAGGTAACAATGAAGGCCTTGAAAGAGCTTTAGGTTCTATAATGAGTAGATAAAGATAAAAAATATTCATAGAATGGGTTTCCCTGCAATATTCTATGGAAGAGAAAATTAAACCTAGAAAGAGTATTGACACTTATGAATGTTGGTGTGAAAATACATATTATGGGAAGACCATTTCTCTTGAGAAGTCCAGACTGTGGGGGGAAGGGGGGAATGTGAAAGACAGATAATTGGAGAAGTGCTGTCTGTGTCATTTAAAGTAAGCACTGCCTTGAAAGGACATAATAACAAAGTCAGTCAGGTCTAGTTTTGCTGCCTTTTTCCAGTGAATATAAGGGTGGTCTTTTCAGTAAAAGTCTTGCAACAGTTTTCCTTGGAATAAGCTCAGTTTAGCTCAGTTTTACTTCTGAGAAGTCATGTATCAGATTGTGTTGGAATCCTTAAAGTCAAATAGATAGGCCATTGGGACACCAGAAGGGCTAAATTGGGGACAGATCATCCTGGATAAGTTATTTCTTTGTTATTGTTAAGATACCAACTTGATTGTAACAATCAATTATTCTTGTACCAAAGCAATTTGATAGCTTGCAACATGAGTTATGTTGAATATGTAGAGCATGAAGAAATTGAGATGGCATAGGCTGCTTATTCTAACTCTACTGAAAAAAATATTCCCTGCCTTCCCCCCCCCTTTTTTTTTTAGAAAATCTGTACACCAGCTTTCCTTTTATTGGACTATAACTCCCATACTTCCTTACTAGCATGTCCATTGAGAATTTTAGAAACCATTGTCCAGCATAACTAAAAAAACTAAGGAAAGTCTGTCCTGTGCTCATAGGTCAAGAGCTGACTCTATAAGTGGAGGAAAAATCATTGTTGCAGCTTTTAAAGATTGATAAAACAATCCATGCCTTCAGATTTAGAAAGACACAACACAACAGGATAAAAGACACAAATAAGGAAGAAATAAAGGAATCTTAGACTAATTCATAAAGATACAAAATGGAAACTCACCCAATTCTTAGGCCATAATCTGGTCATTTTTCAGTGATTTAAGAGTTAGGTGACCCCAGTAAAGCAAGCAATTTGAATTAAATATCTACAATTATGCATGTGACACTTGCTGTTATTGATGGTTCTGATATTTTCTTCTCTTGTGGATGCTTTTGCTCATACTAATTATACTAATGATGGAATCAGAAACATTTGGAATATAGCAGCCTTTACTTTTGTTTCATCATACATTAAGAAACCCAGTTATGTGTGCACAGTGGAGTCATTGAGATTTCTTTTATAATTAAACCTTACAAGCTATGGTGACAGCTACATGCAGTTGTAAATGGGCTTTATAACCAAATCAAGGTTAGTTATCAAACTGAAAAATTGTTCTGTACAGAAAGTCTTCTATTCCAGAGTCACTCATTTACCTGGTTTTAACTCTTGCTTGGAATTTTCTATGCCTCTCTGAGATACTAATCCTTCACAGGCAGTAGTGGGTTGCCCCAGGTTCGCACTGGTTCTATAGAACTGGTAGTAAAACCAGCGGGAGGCTCCGCCCACTGATCTTGACGTTACTAAAACGCTTCTGCGCATGTGCAGAAGAGCGTGTGAGCGAGCAAGCGAAGCAAGCGCGCACGCGTGGCCCCACTGCAAACTGGTAGTAAAGTTAAGTAGAACCCACCACTGTTCATAGGACTGGAAGAGAATTAATCATCTCTATTCAATGAATGTTGGATGCATACAGTTGTCTAGTAATTTTCAACTGTCTTGCGACAGTTGCCACCATAAAAGGAAATAAGTGTGGCATTAAAGCTCATCCTTACTTCTCTACAACCACAGCATGAACATACCACCACCACCACCACCCGAAATCAATTTTTATGCCATGTCCTCAAGAAGTTGCCTTCATCTCATTCCCACAGCTCAGGCAGCTCCACATTATCTTTAGCTGTTCCAGTCTGAAAGTGTCCTTTTTGCTTAACTTGGGTTTTACCATGGACATGAACTAGCTTCAAGAAGAGGATTGATTATGCAGTCAGGTATTAGGATCTGCCCAGTTTCTACTAGACAGGTCAGGCTACTAATGGATATGTTCCCTTCTTTCTGGTCACTGGACATTGCCCTTCATGGCATTGTGGCTGGAGCTGCAGGAGAGGCTATATACCTGGTTTCTGGTATAAAAGGCATTAAGCAACCTAAAACCATCTCTATCTATTGGCCCTGATGGATTATGTGCCTACTTCTTAAAAAAGCTCTCAACCACCATAGCAGAACCTCTTAGCATAATCTATGAAATATTTCCTTGCCTAGCTTATGGTCACTAGGCACAGTCATCCCTACTTTCAAAAGGGTGACCCCAGCCTAGTTGAAAATTACAGACCAATCTCATTATGTTGTGTCACATGCAAAGTCATGGAAAAAACCAATCCATTACCCTCTTCTTAGAGACAAACAACCTACTCTTTAACAAGCAGTTTGGCTTCAGAAAAAAACTGTCCTGCAATCTGCAACTCCTACATTGCTAAAACATATGGACTTCACAATTTGACCAGGGTAAAGCAATAGACACAATTTATATAGACTTCTGTAAAGCCTTTGATTCAGTAATAAACAACAAGCTACTTCTAAAACTATAATCTTATGGCATTTTCAGATCCCTGCATAAATGGATAGCTGTGTTCCTATCAAACAGGCAACAAGTAGTCAAAACAGGGAACACTCTATCAAACCCTTCACCAGTTAACAGCGGTGCCCCCCAAGGAAGTATTTTAGTACCCACACTCTTTATACTTTACATAAACGACCTTTGCAATCATATTATAAGCAACTGCATTCTCTTCACTGATGATGTAAAACTATTCAACACCACCCACTTTGCTACCCTACAAAAAGACCTTGACTATCTATCAGAATGGTCAAACAATTGGCAACTCCAAATCTCAACCAACAAATGTTCTGTTTTACATATTGGCAAAAAAAATCAAAACACTAAATACAAGCTGGGCAGATACGACCTTGTAGATAACCCTCACTCTGTTAAGCACCTTGGAGTACTCATATCAAATGATCTAAGTGCCAGAGCTCACTGTAACAACATTGCCAAAAAAGCATTAAAAGTTGTTAACCTAACCTTTGTAGCTTCTTCTTCGGTAATATTGAACTGCAAACCAGGGCATACAAAACTTTTGCTAGACCAATTCTTGAATACAGCTCATCTGTCTGGAACCACACTGCATATCGGACATTAATACAATTGAACGAGTCCAGAGATATTTCATGAGAAGGGGCGTTGGTCCTACCTGAGATGCACCTTCTCATTGGGTGGAGACAGCAGCCAGGCAGGGGGTGTATTCGTCTATTCAGATTGATGGACTGAGTCTGTCATAATTGTTAAGTCCCGCCCCTGTTGCTAGGGGCTCCAGCTTTTGGTGAAGACAGAAAACAGACTCAACATGTGGGAGAAAAACAAGAGTTAGTACAAAAAAGTGTAGACTGAGAAAGGCTGTCTCCACCCAACGAGAAGGTGCGTCTCAGGTAGGACCAATGCCCCTTCACCATTGTGGATGGAGCCAGCAGCCAGGCATGGGACATACCAAAGTTCACTGTCCCTAGGTATGGGTGGGCTCAGTCTGGTGTGAAGACCAAAGAGGCAAAGAGCAATGGCTGCTGGCCTTATCACAAAGCTTCTGCAAAACCTTATTCTGGCATTTTTCAACCCGCGAGGAGATGTTTGTTGACTTTTCGGTGAGAATGGGAGTCCTTGCTGCTGGAGGCCCTCTCGAAGTGTCACCACCCTGAGCAGGTTTGGATGAAGAATCCCCAGGAACGAGGTATAACTGCTCCTGGCCAGTGGCCTTCCGGCCATGCTTGGTATTGGCCAAGGCTTTAGGCATGACAGGCCATGGGATAGTCACTGTTGCCAACTTACTGTACTGACATGTGGACGATAAGCAGCTAGTCCAGAACAAAATGGCTGCCAAGAAGGACAGCACTATAAACCAGCAAACAAAATGGCTGCCGTATCCAGAATGTGTCAGAAGCAACACAATTGCCAATGGCTCAATATGGGAGCTCAGGATGTAAAAGGCAATATATCTGCCAAATTCCTGGGCTGTCAAAGACAAGACTCCAATCCACCTAAGCAGCCGGCCAGAAGTCTAATTTCCAATGGCTATTTTTGACAAGCCACCAAAGGACAGCAACAGTGCTGCAATCACCAGTGCCCCAGTCCTCCGTAACAAGTGAGATCCTCAAGTGAGGCAATGGCTGAACTGGCACAGGTTAATGCCTGGAGGCCTGGACAAAACGCAATCACGCTGCGGCTGATCGGGAGGCAATCCAAAATGGTGGGCGCTAAATCGTGCTATGACAGGGAGGGCAAAGCTCCTCCAACCTCCTCTAGCCACTAGAAGCTGAGGGCTGGAGCGCGAAGCTTCCAAGCCTAAAATCCAACATCGGGAGAGAGGGTGGACAATCCGACTATCAGCAGAAGGCAAGTGGCATAATACTTGGGAGCGCGAGGACTCCACTTAAAAGCAAGTCGGGCTGTCAGTTGATGTAAAATGGCCACCCGACATTTTCCCCGGGAGTATGAAGCTCCACACGAAATCAAGTGGACATTGGGAGTGCGAAGCTCCACCGATGAAATAGACAGCTCCTGCCCCCACCGGGAGCATGAAGCTCCACAAGACCCCGGACTGCTGTATGGTCAACAGGGCTAATCAGTCCAAGGGGCAACAAGGAGCCGAACCCCCCCCAGCGAACCAGCAAATGCTAGTCGCTGTGATAAATGCAGATATTATAGAAATGTCCAAACTCACAAGCAGAAGAATCAATAACAGTCCAAGAGTCAAATCCAATTAGTAAGAACAGAAAACACAGTTTTGAAGAGTCAAATTAGCCAGAGAGACAGTCCCACACGTCTGTCCAGACTGACAGACTGAGTCAAAAGCTGGAGCCCCTAGCAACAGGGGCAGGACGTAACAATTATGACAGACTCAGTCCATCAATCTGAACAGATGAATACAACCCATGCCTGGCTGCTGGCTCCACCCACTCCTCTACTCGCAACAATACCTTATTATTTATTTATTTATTTGTTTGTTTCAAGTTCTATACCGCCCTTCTCCAAATAGGACTCAGGGCGGTGAACAGCCAAAGTAAAAAACAGGACATACAAAATTTAAAACAGTTTAAAATAATTAAATATTTTGGCCGTAAATTAAAACAACCCAATTTAAAATCAATTTAAAATTTAACTCAAGCCAGCCCAGCTAGTTGAAATAAATAGGTTTTCAGGGCCTGACGAAAAATCCGGAGGTCTGTTATTGTACGTATCTCTGGGGGGAGGTTGTTCCAGAGAGTGGGCGCCGCCACACAGAAGGCTCTCCCCCTGGGGGTTGCCAGCCGACATTGTCTGGCGAACGGCACCCTGAGGAGGCCCACTCTGTGCGAGCGTACTGACCGGTGGGAGGCTATTGGTGGCAGAAGGCGGTCTCGTAGGTACCCCGGCCCTAAGCCATGGAGCGCTTTAAAGGTGGTCACCAACACCTTGAAGCGCACCCGGAAGACCACCGGGAGCCAGTGCAGCTCGCGCAGGAGAGGTGTCACATGGGAGCGTCTCGTCGCCCCCATAATCCCCTGTGCGGCCGCGTTCTGGACCAGCTGGAGCCTCCGGGTGCACCCCAGGGGGAGCCCCATGTAGAGAGCATTGCAGTAGTCCAGGCGGGAAGTGACGAGTGCCTGAGTGACTGTGCGTAGGGAGTCCCGATCTAGAAAGGGGCGCAATTGGCATATCAGGCGAACCTGATAAAAAGCCCCCCTGGCCACGGCCGTCAAATGATCTTCTAAAGACAGCCGTGCGTCCAGGAGGACACCCAAGTTATGAGCCCTCTCCGTGGGGGCGACCAGACTTCAAATTTTGGGATTAAACAAATTAAAACTTCGCCGTCTTCGGTCAGACCTAAGCGTAGCACATAAAATTATCTGCTACAATGTCCTACCTGTCAATGACTACTTCAGCTTCAACCACAACAATACAAGAGTACACAATAGATATAAACTTGTGGTAAACCGCGCTAAACTTGATTGCAGAAAATACGACTTCAGTAACAGGGTCATTAATGCCTGGAATGCACTACCTGACTCTGTGGTTTCTTCCCCTAACCCCAAAAACTTTACCCTTAGACTGTCTACTTTGACCTCACCCCATTCCTAAGAGGTTTTTAAGGGGAGTTCAATAAGCGCACCAGTGTGCCTACCATCCCTGTCCTAATGTTCCCTTTTATTCGTATCCATTTTATGTATTCATAATTATGTTTATACTTATATCTGTTACCTATTACATGCTTGATGAAATAAATAAATAAATAAAAATCAAATATATTATAATAATTATGTTTTGCTTTTTATGGTTTTCCTTAGTGCTGTCTGAGCTTGGTTATTTTGTTGCAGATGTTTTGTTGCACTGAAGATGCTATCTGGTCAGGTAGCAAAATATCTGTAATGAAACAACCAAGCTCAGAGAGTACAAAAGTCCTTACAGTTCAATTCTGAATTACATATATTATCTTCAATTGTTTTACTTTTGTTGAAAAGCTTTTTTCACCCCATAACATTTTGGGGTGAGGAAATGGAATCCCTTTCTCTAAAAAGCAATAGTGAAGAGTTAAGAATTTGAAGTATTTTGTGCAAGCAAATTTCTTCAATTCATTAAAGTCACTGATTGGTCCTCTGGGGTAGGTTTGTGGAGTACAAGAAATTTGGCAGAATGCTAAATCTAAAAGAAAAGATGTAATGCAGAAATTGGGCACTTTTGTAGCCATCTGGTAATGAGACTGTAGATGACAAACTAAATATGAGTCATTGCAGCTGAAGCCAAGAACATGCTGACTGCCATTAATGTGATGTTATTATGAGTAAGCCACAGGAGACTGTTTCACCTTCACTCAGATATTAATGAAACTTCTGATAAAGAGTAATGGTCAATTTTGGTCAAGAGAAGCAGAAAAAGAACATGATATTAGAAATGTATGATTGTGATGATTGTGATTAGAAATCTACAAATTTCTTTGGGAGATTTCAGAAGTCTCCAAAATGCCACATTAAGTGGAACCCTCTAGCACTCTTTTTTCTACAATCAAAAATCTGCAAAAACAGATATTTATAAAGAATATGCTTCAAAAAAAGCATGTATTCTGAAACTTTTAAATAAAAAAGTAGGTACTACTTTTTTAAAAAGAGCTAATATTAAAAAATACTTTCAAAAAGCCAACACCTGAATGGCAAAAATCAACAAAAAAAAAATGGGTGGAGGAGGGGGTTGAATTAGAGTACTGGTTATATAGCCTAGTAAAAGTTGCAGAGGTAAACATTCAGATCTGAGAGTTTGGGGATCTGAATTTTAACTATTTTAGAAAGGAAGATTTTAAAGAATGCATTATTTTTAAATGCATAAAAATACTGCAGAAACAGAATAAAGTTATAATTATCCAATATAATTATAAAGCTAAAACTAAAGGCTAAAGCTTTAATCCAACAATGGGCAGACATACCAACACATGGCCTCTGAATGAATGAATGAATGAATGAATGAATGAATGAATGAATGAATTTGCTTATGTGTGTATTCTCTATATTGATTGATTATCTATTTTCAAATCAGTGTAAACTCTTAGCATGTGTCCATTTAATCCATGAGGCATTGCTAGGAAAGATAGCATTCTATCTATCTATCTATCTATCTATCTATCTATCTATCTATCTATCTATCTATGTACGTATCTATCTATCATCATCTATCCATCCATCCATCCATCCATCCATCCATTTATCTATCACCACCCACCTCAGGAAATGGTTTTGGGTTATGGAGTAACATTGGCAGGTTATTAAATTACACAATGCAAATTGAAAGGCAGTATATATTGGGATCTTAAAGCTAAAACCTTAGCGTTTATCCAAGTGAAAGGAAACTTGATGAGTAATTGTAAGCCACCCAGAGTTACCCTAGGCAAGATGGGCAGTCAATAAATTTTATAAATCATTTAATGAGTGGGAATCACATAATGGGTGGGACGTCAAGATCTTAAAAACTAAACAGAAATTGAAACGCACACACCACCGTAGGTGATACATGGTGAAAAAGAGATGCAACAGGGGACTCTCCTCCCCACTCCCCCCCCTAAAAAAATCTGGAAAATTGTGTTCAGTTTTAGGGGTTGCTTTGGCTCTAGGTTGAGTACACCATTTTCAACAATAGCATGAGGAGCACCTGTAAGCATCATCTATGAGTTTGGGGTTGTTTTTTTTAATGGGAGTATTGTAAGTAATAGGTAAGTTTTTCTATACTCTTGCCAGGTTTTATTCACTGCAGTATTTGTGCAAGTTTGCCATGAACTATATCCCTAACTTTTTCTCTTATAACACAAATCACTGGATTAAAAGTTGATTATGCAATTATTCATGAAAGCTGAGATGGGGGGTTGATTAGCCAGCAGCACTGGAAAGTGGCACGATATTCTACTGACTGTATCTCCCTGAAAGGAAGATGACCTTCAATTGAAGACACCTCTATCAAGTTTAATTACATAAGGGGAAAAAATCCTCTTCCTCTTTTACTTTATTCTCAGCTTATCTAAAGTGAACCTCTTGTTTTAATGATAATTTATTTGGATTGGTGAAAATGTAGAATTCCTTAAAGATAAATCCAGATTCAACCTCTCATATATAATTACTCTTTATAAAATAGAACATAAATTTCACTCTGATACTGCACAGATATGTTGGGTTATAGTTCTTACAGTTCTTAGCTATTGATATAGTAGTTTCATTGGCTGATTTAATCTAAAGTTAATGCTTCCTGCTTTGCTTTACACTGTTTGCTGTGAAAAGTGATCAGCTGATCTGTTTTGAGAAGACAAGTATACAAATGCAGCAACCAGAAAGCTTAGGGTTAATCAGTTGGTATGTGGAAGAACATTTGAATCACTTGAGAACTTAATATCAATATGTTCAATTTTATAGAGGTCACAAAAGAGGCAGTCATTTCAACATGCCACATTCTAAGAGCTGCTGAAATTGATTTATAGTTTAAGTCAGCCTTTTAATCAGTTCAGTATTCTTTTGTGCAGCTACACTCCAAAGCCTGAATATTCAACAAGGCAGTCACTTGGTTGACTTGGGTGATTATAATAAATAAATAAGTAATAGCAGGGTAGACTAACAATGTTAAGGTGCAGTAAGCATGATCAATCTGTACCACAGCAAATGCCTGGCATCAATTGAACTGCAGGTTCCCTATTGCTAGGTGATATTTTTATGCTTAGCATTCAACTTCTGACAGGTCATAATGGATGGATGTCTTTGAAAATGCAAACTGCCCTGTCTCTGTTGATTATATAAAACAGGATGGAGTGATCATCCATGGCATCAATGTCTTTCTTAGCCCTCTACTGGTACCCACTGAGCATCATACCTTCTTATCATGTTTTCAATGTAGCACTCAATGTAGTGCTCATCACAGCATTGGCCAGGCTCTCAAATTGTACATTTAAACTCCTCCAAATATTTTTTTAACCTACAAATTTCACAACATTTGAAAATCTCACTATAAGTCAATATTTTTGCATTTCTCACATGTGAATGCCAAGATTTGTACAATCTATTAAAATTCTGCTAAATGTGATTAGTCCTGCAAGATTTCAACCATTTCATGACATGGATGGGTCAGCCTCTAGGCCACTGTGTGAAGTTGCATAATCATATTGCTGACCTGCCTTTGCATTGCTTCCATGAAAAACCACAATGTGCAATACTTCTATTGGGTTTGTATCAGGGGTGAAATCCAGCAGATTCTGACAGGTTCTGGAGAATCAGTAGCAGAAATTTGAGTAGTTCGGAGAACCAGTAATGGAAATTTTGAGTAGTTCGGAGAACCGGCAAATACCACCTCTGGCTGGTCCCACAGTGGTGTGTGAATGGAGATTTTGCAATATCCTTCTTCCAGCCGTGGGGAGGGAATGAGGATTTTGCAGTATCCTTCCCCTGGAGACGGGTGGGAATGGAGATTTTGCAGTATCCCTCTCCTGCCACATCCACCAAGTCATGCCCACTAAGCCACACCACACCCACAGAACCTGTAGTAAAAATATTTCACCACTGATTTGTATCTGTCTATCAACCAACCTGATTGTGTAAAATTATATATTTTATTCAGTTTTTATAATCTACATACTACATTTCGTATAAATGCTTTACAATGCTTTTTTTATTTGATTTTCACCTGATTAATAAAATATAGTTTATTATCTACTCAGTATATGCTGTATAAGCTTATGTTTAAATCCCATCACTATTTGCCTGCCAGTTATTCTGCAGTTATTACCCAAAAGGTTTTGTGAGTTCATGTGACCTGATCCAAATTACAGCACTGAAAAGAGTTCCTCTCTTTTTATAAAATAAAGCAAAGACATAAATAATTTTTAGATACTATTTTATTATATCTTAGTCAAACTCCTTTCTCTTCACTCTCCCATCTTTTTTAATACTAACTAGCTCAAAAGCAGCAACAAAATCACAAACAACTGTAACATCAAGATAGACTTGACTGATAGTTATGATTCTAATCTAATTAAATTCCGATCTAATTACTTCTCTATTAGCAAAGTAAAGCTTTGTGCTTCCCAAGGTAAAGTCTACTTGATGTGTTTTCAATGTAGCACTCCTAAGTCATCACAGGGTTGTACAAACTCTCAAATTGTACATTTGAACTCCTCCAAATATTAGTAGTCTAGATTGATGACTAAATATGAGTATAGCTACTACTATCTCCTATCCTACTTAGACATAAGTAAGGGACTTAATTGTACTAGCTCTTTTCTCTTGGACTGTTACTCTCTTTCTCTAGCTGGCAGGATGCAATTTATCTTTGTCTCAGGAGTCTCCAACCTTGACGACTTTAAGACTTGTGGACTTCAACTCCCAGAGTTCCTCAGCCAGCTTTGAAGTCCACAAGTCTTAAAGTGGCCAAGGTTGGAGACTACTGCTCTGTCTCATACTAACTCTTTATGTTAGTATGAAGTAGTAAATTAGTAAAGCCAGCAATGAGACTATGAAAAAAGATATCTGTGTGACTGGATGTCTGTGGCTAATACTGTTTCACCTCTCTTTCTGAAATTCTATGCACTACTTTTATTATTGATTTTTCACTCGTTACCTAGATGACCTGTGAGGTAGACACTGAGTACTCTTGGATCCTCCCTAAACCTGTGATCTCTATTTTCTTGGAAAAGTAAGCTCTTGTGCCTACTGTATGTTTTTTACTATATGCTTTGAGCAGAGTTTATAGTCTGCAACGGACTTTTGCTTTACTTCAAGTTGAAAATTGATGACTACAGTAAATTCCTGAGTCTATATCTGAAGTTTTCTCTGGGCTTCATAGAGCAGCACCACTGTTTGGCAGTCCTCTGTATAATACTTCCAGCTCCACTTCAGGAGACATCCAGTTTACCTCAAACAGACAAATTTTCAGATGTTAAAAACCACCCAGCATGCCAGCCATTACACATCAATTTTCCTTTATCATTCTCTTTCCCAGAAGTCATATTCTTAGTCTCTATATTTTACCTCATCATTTTTTTCCCCACCAGTGCAGCAACCCTCCTCTCTCATTGGAAATTTATAAAAAACTATGCTACCTCTCCTACTAACATAATTGCTAGCAACAACACAAGCTGAAGAAGAAAAGGAACCCAGATATCTGGCTGAAGTATATTCTTCTAAAGAGCTATAAGTCATTAGGGGTGTTACACCATCATATGACATAACTTTTCACCATTGAATTTAATGCACAAATTTTCTTCCAAAATTAAATGATAGCAACCAACTGGAAGTAGGATAAAGCTTCAAATTGTGAGTACTATAATAGGCTCCAAAGAATCCAGGAATAAGCAATAGAGTCACGTGCTTACAGCAATATCCTAGGTCCATGATGGCGAACCTATGGCACGCGTGCCACAGGTGCCACACGTAGCCATATCAGTGGGCATGCCAGCTCAGCTCTGGCGTGCATATGCTTACCAGCCAGCTGATTTTCGGGCCTTCTGGGCCCACCAGAAGTAGGGAAACGGGCTGTTTCCTGCCTCCGGGGGGGGGGGGAAGGCCCGTTTTTCTTTCTCACCTGGCTCCAGATCCTATCTGTGCATCTGGGGAGGGCGAAAACAGCCTTTCCCACTCCCTCGGAGGCCCTCCGAAGACCTGAAATGGCCCATTTCCCAACTCCCGGTGGGACAGGAAGTGACATTATTTGCTGTCCCCAGCCTCCAGAGACTCCAGGAGATTGGAAATTTGCCTTATCACTGTATCTCTATATAATTGACTTCAAGAAAAGAGATTGGTTTCACATCATATCTGAGATAAACCTCTTAGTGTTTGTAGGTTTACAACAACATACTCTATTTAATGCTCAGTCAACTATGAAATTTTAGATGCTGAAGTTAATAGGCTTATGGAAGCTCCCTTGAGAGGGCATTGTATATTGCTTGGGAATAATTATCTCTGTGTTGCAGAAAATTATGCCTTAAATCAAAATAAGAATATTATTGGTGGTAACTATGAATTACCTACTGACTACAAAAAGAAGAAAAGATGCTGCAATGATCAATGTCAAGGCTGTTGGCCCAGATTGTCTGTCAGTCCAGGAGATGATCTTAGGCCACTTTGCTACTGATGGCATCCACTATTCTGGATGGGGCAGCAAGCCAAGTTTAACATTTAACTGCATTTCTGAAAAAGCATAATGACCCTTTATGACTATGATTGTCAACATTTTGTCATGAAGAACATAAGATATTCTTTGAAAAGTATGGGGATATTGAATTTTGTCACATAGGTCCTCACAGCTAATCCCACACCCAATGATCCCTCTTCACTCAGCAAAAGACTTCCCACTTCTCAATTGCTTATCCCATGATGCCAATCACAATACCTTTTCAGCTGGTGGTGACACAGGAGGAAAAAAGACACATGATGAATTATTTGACTTATTTGACTTTTCACATTGAATCAACTTGATTATTTAAGTTGAATGAACATTTCAAATCAAATAGGAACATGTAAAATAGACTCACTCCTTTTTCCTGAAACAAAGAAAAAGTAGTGACTATTAGCTAACATTCACATTCTAACAGTTCCTTTGCTTCTATACTATAAATACATAATTAGTTTTTTCCCTTCTATCATGGTGAGAGATTCCAAAGAATCTGTCTATAGAATGAGCATTGGGCAAAATGAAAGAACTACAAATAAAGATTGAACTCAGGCCGGGCATGACTCTTTAAGAACCTTGTAGAGCTCAGAGCAAGTAGAGGTGAAAGTGTTCCCTACTAGTGACTTAGACAATATTCATTGTATCACCTAGTTGTCACTAAAGTGAATAAACCATGTCCTCATTAGTGTTACATTGGTACAGTAAAGATTTGATGAACCTGTGAGATGGTATAAATCACTAGTGTGAAAATGTGCACAACCAGAGAGGTCATTCTATTCTCTGCTTTCCTAACAGAAGATTTAAGAAGCTGGCAAGGTCAGGTGAATCCTTAGGTCTCTTTCTGCTTGCTGCTGGCACTAGAATTATGGAACCCATTGTCCTTTCTATAGAAAATATGGAGGGAGGGTCAGTGTCTAACTATGAGCTATCAGATAATTGCAGTTCTATTTTCCCATGATAGAATGGCAAGAAAATAAGTGCTAATAGATTCCCTGAAATGGTTTGACCTGACTTTGTCATATCAGGAGCTGTCTTCACTGCTCGCTGATCTCTGCATGCTGAACAGGGTAGCAACATCATAACTGCCATTTTTGGCAAAGGAAACTGTAGATAGGAAATTCTTATATTTCACAAACAGCATGAGGCAAGGAGAAATAAACTGACAACTTTTCTTGTCAATAATGTGGGATTATTTCTACAGCCATTTATACTTCCTAATATTTTCCAAAGTATTTCCACCAATAATCTTCATGAAATGGAAGGAATGAGGAAAAGATTTGCCATGGAGAAGAAAATAATATATGGAGTTTGGAGACACTATTCTGATGAGAGTATCCACTGACCCCAGCTCATGACAGAGAATGACTTTGCCCTTAATGGAGACACTCTCCTGGGTTCTTCTACGTCCCCACTCATGACAACAGAGAACATTATACTAATCTAATGAATGAGAAAGGATACAATACTATTCAACATCTTTATTGCCTTCCCTAAAGAGAGTAAAATAAAAATTAGAGGGAAGCAATATGAATGTTCCTCCTTCATACTACTTTGAAGAATCCAACTAATTGCTTCACAGTATATCTTACAAAATGACACTCAAAGCTGAACTTTGTAATCTGGGAGTCTTCTATGAACTCTGTTCACTACAGCAGGAATTCAGCTTTAATTTCAATTACTGTGCACTTACTCAATAGGTGCTTTTGCCTGAAGAAAGTTTTGGACATGGATTTGTACATTATCATCTTCAAGGTGCAGCTTGCTAAAAGCTTTTCTTTAGCCTCCCATCTGAGCTGTGTCTGAATGCTTTCCATATAACAAGAAAACTGTGCCAATAGCAATATAGCTATATAGCTATATAACTATATAGCTATTAATAGATCTATGCTCTTCTTTTTGCAGAGTCTCTGTGCTTTACTGGGGGGTTTTAAATTGTAAATTGAGATCCTTGTACAATGGAACCTACAGACCAATTCTATGATTCACTATACAAGCAAATTAGGGATCTGTGCAAAGGCCTTTGTCTCAATTCATGCCATATTGTTCTACTGGAACATAAATATGACATGTGCTGCCATACTTAACAGTGATTTTGCCAGGGCTTGAAGAAGCCTTGCTTCATAAATGATTATGAAGAGATTAGAATATACAACAATATAGAGATAGTGAAAAACTTTAACTGAAGAAAGCATAATGGTCAATTAGTCACACTAAAAATATTAACACAGTGCCCCCAACTTCCAACCCTTCATTGCTTTGTCTATTATATAAAATGTCAATGAGAAATTTAATAGAAGATGGGCAGCTGCTCTTCCTTTATCCTGACCCTCACAGAAGTAATCCACTAAAAGATGCAATGCAATTTCCATCGCACACAAGGAGAGATAGAAAGGATCAAGATAATCTGCTTCCTCCAAGGTTTTCTAAAATTACAGGCAACCACTTCTTCACATCCTACCCAAAAGGGAAGATTGGGCTGCACAGAGTCAGGATGAGAGATGTCTCTTAAGGTAGGAATGTCTTTGGGCAGAAAGTCCCTCCCTCAAAGAAGCATTAATCACTTTTCAAACCCAGCCACTCATCTCAATTGTCATGGTCAGTGGAGCCAGTGGAGAAAGAATCAACTCACAGGTTACACAAAATATGTTTCTCAGAATCCTATCTAAGTTCCTCGCAGTCCATGTTATATGAAGAAAATCCCTGGTGAACTTGCATACCATTGTACCAATTAACTCATTTAGTCCTTCTAATATGGAATCTAGACTGGATGTTGGTTTCTTAAACAGTGTTGCCAGATGACATGCTATTGAAGCAATAAGGTAGTCTTGCTGCCTTTACTGACACAGTGCATGCCCAGAATATACACTCATACTTGCATTTGGTTATATGTGTTCTTCCTTTTCTACCCCCTCTATTTCAGCCATCACTTGTGATCATTTGTTTTCCAAAGCTTCTTGGATTGTTACACAAACTCATGGGAACATCAATCAGAGGCCATTTGGGAGGAAGTATATTCAATGCTCTCATTGCCTCCTCATTCCAGAGGTTGATGAGGCTCAAGGTGGAACTATCTGTCATAACTCTGGGAAAATCTTCGAGCACCTGCTAAAAAATAACTATATGATAAGATTCCTTGGGTAGGCTGCTTTAATTAGTCCCTCATCTTCACATAAGTCAATAGTGGTATCTAACTGCACAAGCTGGCCAAAAAGTGATCTGATAGTGACAAAGGACCAACTGCAAAGGCATTCAAACCACTAGTTTCAAGGTAAAAACTAGATGATGGGTATCCCTCCTTTTGGCAAGATGGGCTGCCATGACTGTGATGCAGTTGTAGTTTGCCTCAAGGTTATAGTTTATCTGTTTACAAACTGCACAAAAAGTGGCATATAGACAGCTCGAAGGTTCTTGCTGTAATTAAGAAATATCTGAGCTGGCATGTATCTGCCTTCTAGTGCAAAAGTTGTAAGAGGCAACTTTGTCAGCCAAAGACTTGTGCTGTGTGTTTCTATATTTATTAGAAAGGGTGTTGGTCCTACCTGACACGCACCTTCTCATTGGGTGGAGACAGCAACCAGAAGTGGGTTCAGCTCATGCAATCAGATGAAGGACTGAGCCTGTCAAAGCTAAATCCCGCCCCTGTTGCTAGGGGCTCCCAGCTCCCAGGATGAAGACAGGCTAGACGTGTGGAATGAAAAAACAAGAGAATAAACACATTAATGTCCAGACTGACAAGGTGGGACTGGCTGCTGTCTCCACCCAACGAAAAGATGTGTGTCAGGTAGGACCAACACCCCTTCTCCATTGTGGGGTGGAAACAGCAGCCAGAAGTGGGACATACCCAAGATCAGCGTCCCAGGTCTCGGGAGGGTACAGTCTGGGCAAGCAACTCCCCGTCCCCTCGAACTCCTAGGAGAACTCTCCGCCCGAAGGCAGCCTCTGCAGAAGCAAATTTGTCTATCTTATAATGATGAATAAAGGGGGAAGGAGAGGTCCAGGTAGTCGCTCTGCAGATTTCGAGTAGCGAAGCCTGCGTGGACCAGGCCGCTGAGGTTGAAGCACTTCTCGTCGAGTGTGCCGTTACCATGGCAGGAGGCGGTAAGGAACGAAGTTCGTACACTGTAGCAATCGTGCACCGGATCCAATGGCCAATCATCGACAACGACACCTTGGCACCTGGCGAAGCAGGGAGAAAGGACACAAATAATGACTCAGACCGACGAATGTCTGCAGTCCTTGTCAAGTAGATCTGAAGAGCCCTCCAGACATCCAGCATGTGCCATCGAAGTTCTAACGGATGAGACGGATGAGAGCAGAAGTCTGGGAGAACCAGTTCCTGTAAACGGTGAAAAGGAGAGTTAATCTTAGGCACAAATGTGGGGTCGAATCGAAGGACAACCCGGTCCACATGAAAAACACACAAATCGTCCCTCATAGAAAGTGCAGCGATCTCCGAAATACGCTGAGCAGACGTTATAGCCACCAGGAAAGCTACTTTGTATGACAAAAGACGTAGACTGACCATCCACAAAGGTTCATATGGTGGCTCAATAAGAGAGTTCAACACAAGGGAAAGGTCCCAAGTGGGATATCTATGAAGAACAGGGGGAGACAAGTTGGTGGCCCCCTGTAGGAAATGTTGTATAAGCGGTTGGTGAGACAAAGGCTGGAGAGAGTTGGAAATCAAAACAGACGAAATCGCTGCCACCTGCCTCCGTAAGGTGTTGGGGGAGAGCCCCTTGTCCAAGCCCACCTGAAGAAATCTCAGGACTTGTATCACTGAAGCCTCCAGCAGCAAGATGTCCTGGGAGGAGCACCAAGTACAAAATGCCTGCCACATTGATGAATAGATTCGATTCGTGGAGGGAAGGCGAGAAGCCTGGATAGTTTGGATTATTGAAGGAGGGATGTTGTCTCGTTGAAGATCGCACCGCTCAACCTCCAAGCAGTCAGTCTCAGCCACAGTGGGTCCGGATGCAGAGAGAGGAATAAGGTGAGTATCTGGACTCCCCCCTATGGTAGGCCGTGGGTAATACTTTTCTCTTGTCCTTGGTTTCTATTAGGAAGGCCTCCAATGGATCCCCAAACAACTTCTCCCCAGAAAAGGAACGGAGGCCAGCCACCATTTATGCTGGCCGTCAGCTGGCCAATGATGCAGCCAAACCAGGCGGCGGGTTGCCACTATAGAAGCTAACGATTTGGATGCGAAGCAAGCTGCATTCAATGTCGCATCAGCCGAGAACTGTACTGCCACCACAATTTTGTTGATGTCTTTGTTGAATTTGTTGTCCTCGGCGGATAGCTTGTCTTGGATCTGACGAAGCCAGAGAAGGGTCGATCGGTTAAAAAAGGAGGCCATCATAGCTGATTGAATGGCCCAGGCGGCTGCAAGATGAGCCCGTTGGAGAACTTGGTCAGAGTGATGTTCTTCGAGGCGAAGGTTTTCTTCAGGATCCCCTGGAACCATAGAATGAGAAAGCAATGCCGCGACAGGGGCATCCACAGTTGGAACCTGAAGCAGGGAGGCCAATTCGGATGAAACGGAGAAGTTCTTCCTATCTGTAGTGGACGGTACGGGAGCAGTAGCAGGAGAGGACCATTGCCTCCGTATAACGTCCAGAAAGGGAGGGGGAGTAGGCACAGCTGTTACAGGTTTAGGTGGTTCTGTAAATAAGGGATTTAGTGTGCCCTCAGACGTAGGCGGAATTGGTTGAGTGGAAGTCCCAAGTTGAGCCGTATTCATGGCTTTAAACAGGAGAGACTTATACAGAGCCTGTGGAAAAAGGCCCGTAAAAGGAGGTTGATCCGGAGGGAGACCCTCGTCTTCGGACAACTCTGGTTCTTGGAGATCAGCATCACCAAAGGCTGAAGGTCGGCTCACACAGGATGGAGCAAGAGAGTGAGATTCCGCTATAGACAACAGCTCGTCCTCCTCTTCCTCGGCCGAGGAGACGGAGGAGTATGATGCTACCGACAAAGAAGCAGAATGTTTGGATCTGGAAGATCTATGCGCAGCCAAAGACTGTTGCACAGCTGCTGCAATCATCTTTTGAATGTCCTCAGCACGAAGAACAGTCTGTATATGGTCAGTAGCCGGTTCGACTTCCATAGAAGTACGAACCGGAGCAGAAATTGAGACAGGAGGAGACTGAGCAGGTAGAGCCTGGGATGAAGGAGCAAGTGCCAGAGAGGAAGCCACTGGGCCTGAGCCCCACAAGTCCAAAGGGCAATCTTGAAATGAGACCTGATCCAATGTAGGAGGAGACTGATGAGGCCTTGCTTCAGGGAGTAGAGAGTGATGCACTGGTGCTGGTGAATGAAGGCTGCTGGTGTTATTACCCGACTGCTTCAGAACTTTATCCCTGCATTGTTCAGTACGCGATGGGATGGAAGAAGAGCCCTTTTCATGTGAACAGGCCTTTTTGGACTTGGAAACAGTCAGGTTGTCAGCCTCAGAAAGGGATTTGGTCCCCAAATCTCTATGGATGTCTAGGGACTGTTGTTGTACCGCGGCCTTGCGCCCATGCTTGCTCTTAGCCATTGCCTTAGGCATGTTGGGCAGAAAGAAGGGAGGGCCTCGATTAAAGAGAGCCTTGGGGAGTACAAAATGGCCACTCCTGAACTGCCCTCAGCTATGCCTCAATAAAATGGCCACCAGCCACAGAAATACAAATGGTCTCTAAGCAGGACACCTCAGTGTCGCAGCGTTAAGGATATAGAGGGCGCAGTAGTGATATAAAAGCCCTGGAGGCAATAAACTTGGCCAAGCCTCTACAGGGAGCAGTGGCACATTCAGAGACCGGGGACCACAGCAGAAAAATGCCTCACCAGAAACCACGATTTGCATGGTGAATTAAAATGGCGGATGCACCCCAGCAGCAACGGGAGCGCGAAGCTCCACAGGAGAGCCCAAAAGCTGACCAAGTGACAGGGGAGTGAAAATGCTGCTCTAGCCGGTAAGGGCGAGCGAAATAGGCCAGGGATCTGCTAATTAAAGCCAGTCCGACAATCAGCTGAGGCTGCGAAAGCTGACAAGCGGCAATTCAAACTGCAAGAAATTTTCCCTCAGCAAGGATGGCTCTCAAAATGGTGGTCCGACCAGCGTTAGGGAGTGTGGCAACTCCACAGCGGTAATGAGGCTAGCTCAGTAGAATAAGGGCCTTTGCAGACGACGTGGTGCTAATATTAGAGGATCCATTAATATCTGGACAAAAAATATTAGAGGAATTGAGTAAATATGGAGAGGTGGCAGGCTTTAAATTGAACAAATCTAAAACTAAAATACTTACCAAGAATGTAACTGACACAAAAGAAAGAGATAGAAGAAACTTTGGGCCTACAAGTTGTCCCAAAAATAAAATATTTAGGAATTTGGCTAACCAAAAGGTGTTCATCCCTAAAAGAAGACAATTATACACCATTAATTAATAAATTAAAACAAGATCTGGATAGATGGAAAAAGATTAAATTATCACTTATAGGCAAAATTGCGGCAATTAAGATG
The DNA here is from genome assembly GCF_029215685.1 of Pituophis catenifer annectens. Classification (NCBI taxonomy): domain Eukaryota; kingdom Metazoa; phylum Chordata; class Lepidosauria; order Squamata; family Colubridae; genus Pituophis; species Pituophis catenifer. The sequence continues at coordinate 33,769,369 of NW_027256881.1, read as the reverse complement.
AACATCCTCCCCAAGATCTTATTTTTATATCAAAATTTACCAGTAATTCTAGAGAAAAAATTCTTTGCAGATTTAAATAAGACCGTTAGGGAATTTGTTTGGGAGGGAAAAAAATCAAGGATCTCACTTAAAATTCTACAGGAAAAAAGGAATGTGGGAGGACTTGGACTCCCAAATTGGGAAATGTATTACAGAGTAGCAAAGTTGATATGGATAAAGGATTGGATCACCTTGGAGAATAAGAGAATCTTAGTGCTAGAAGGACACGACCTACAGAAAGGGTGGCATGCATATCTATGGGACAAAGACAATAAAAAGAAAACCTATTTCCACAGGCATAAAATTAGGGACTCCCTAATACAAACGTGGGTGGGGATTAGGCAGAGATATTATTCAAAAGTCCCAAACTGGCTTTCCACGGTAGAGGCAATGATTTACCCCAATAGGTGGGGAATGGAGAGATTGTGCAGATATAAAGACATCATCGATGGAGGGGGAAATATTAAATCAAATGAAGCTCTGAGAGACCAAGGTATAATTTTAGATTGGTGGACTTACCTGCAAATAAAATCAAGATACCAGAAAGACAAAGATGAATATGGCTTAGAATTAGGATATAATGGATTAGACAAAATTTTGATGGGACCAGGGAAAAAAGCGTTGGCCAAGCTGTATAATTATTTATTAGATGAAGACAGAGATGAGGATATAATTAGAAACCAATTGAGAGCATGGGAGAGAAATATTGGACACAGTTTGAACTTTAATAATGGGAAGAAGCCTGGAATAAAAATTATAAATTAACTAGAGCAGCCACGTATAAGGAAAATCATTACAAAATGCTTCATAGGTGGCATTTAGCACCTGCAAGACTCGCAAAGATGTTCCCCAATGCGCAGCCAAATTGTTGGAAATGTGGCCATGGTCATGGCACCTTCTTTCATATGTGGTGGACATGCCCCGAAGCAAAAAGGTACTGGAGCAAAATTCGGAGATGGTTGAAAGATATACTTAAAGAAGAAATCGATTTGAATCCAGAAATATTTCTCCTGGGAATGGTAAAGAAAGGGTATGGAAAGGAAAAAGTCCACCTCCTAATACACATAACTACAGCTGCCAGACTAGCATACGCTCAATACTGGAAAAAGAAAGACCTACCACCAGATGACCTTATAATTAATAAAATATTAGAGTGTGCAGAGATAAGTAAATTAACACACGAGATAAATGACGATGAAAATTCCGATTATGATACTGTGTGGGGAAGATGGTACGAATGGATAAATGATAGAATTAAGGAAGGAATAAAAGGTGCAGAAATTAATTAGAAATGTATAGTATAAATGACACCAGACATTTACTCATGTATATATGTATAAACACTGCGAATCCGATGTCAAACAGAATTGTTACTATATTTTACTTGTGTAAAAAAATCAATAAAATTGTATTAAAAAAATAAATAAAAAAAAATAAAATGGCGGATGCACCCCAGCAGCAACGGGAGCGCAAAGCTCCACAGGAGAGCCCAAAAGCTGACCAAGTGACAGGGGGGTGAAAATGCTGCTCTAGCCGGTAAGGGCGAGCGAAATAGGCCAGGGATCTGCTAATTAAAGCCGGTCCGACAATCAGCTGAGGCTGCGAAAGCTGACAAGCGGCAATTCAAACTGCAAGAAATTTTCCCTCAGCAAGGATGGCTCTCAAAATGGTGGTCCGACCAGCGTTAGGGAGCGTGGCAACTCCACAGCGGTAATGAGGCTAGCTCAGTAGAATAAGGGCAGAAAGATGACAAAGCAAGTGGCGAAATCACCACCTCCCCCACAGGAGCGCGAGGCTCCACAATCCCCACTTACTGACCAGTGGAAGGATGATCATCAACAGTCCAGGGGGGAGGAAACAGGCAAGGAGGCAAATTTACCTCACTGTTCAAATAAGCAGGAGTCCAGCAAGCAGAAGAATAGTCAGTATCACAGTCCAATTTTTAAAGCCAAAGGAATCCGAATGAATTAAGAAAGGGTAAAAAAAACTACGGAGAGAAATTCCACACTGCAGTCCAGTCTGAAGGACTGAGCAAAGCTGGGAGCCCCTAGCACGGGGGCGGGATTTAGCTTTGACAGGCTCAGTCCTTCATCTGATTGCACGAGCTGAACCCACTTCTGGCTGCTGTCTCCACCCCACAATGGAGAAATACTATATTGTGTGTCTATCAAGGATGCTGAAATCCCTGAAGGAAGTAAAAGTAGGCAAGAAAGTTGAAGAGAAAGGAGGAATGGACAACGAAGGATCCTAAAGATAGAACAGAATTGAGAAGAAAGATTTGGCTGTGTAGACTGGTTGGTAAAATAACTGGAGCTACATTGGAAAAGACAGATGAAAAATAACAGAGTGAAGAAGTATAAACAGAGTGCTAACGTTCTAAGAATCTTCAGGAAAAATAGTTTTATTTCTTTCTTTCTAACCTCCTCCCTAATTTAGCAGGCTAATAGTATGAAGTTGAAATAAATTAAAGCTACCTAAAAGAGGAGTTAACAAAACAATGATTAAGTTTAGCAATTGTTTAAGGAAATAGAGGGAGGATTGAAACAGGGAACTATAAAATATAAGTGTAAATATCAGTGTGTAGAGGTTTGTTAAGCTAAAGTCACTGTACAGCATATTAAAAATCTGAGTACACATTATTTTGTTTGCACTGTAACAATAACAAACTAGTTTTTAGAAGAACGCTTTGTTAGTATCTGGTAAACTTTTATCCTGTTTTCATCTGTCAACACACCTATGTGAGTTGAGCCAAATATCAAGTCAGACAAGACTATGAATATTATGGCCATGAATTCCTGAGCTATTCCAGATATCATTTAAGTCCTCCATAGTAATAATCTGGGGGAATCAAAGTCCTGCAATGAGATCCACAAACTCAGGTCCTACCAGCAAAATCTCCATCTTTCTCTTTATTTCTGATTATAGTCAAAATCTCCACAGGATCATCTAGGTTTGACTATGTCCATATTCAGTATCCATTAGATATCACAGCCTGAAGAGTCAGCTATATTTGGAAAGCAAGTTCACACTGGTAGAGGTTGGTTCTTCAGATACTCTGGTCTTAAACCAGTGAGGTGTCTTTTGGTAATAATAGTTATAATTAACTGACTGTTCATTTTTTTTTCCTGAAGATTAAAGCTAACACATTTAATCAGCATCAAAAGAAGATTACAGGAAAAGTGCTCCAAAAGGACTCATTGCCATTGTTCAAGTTCTTACTCCTAAAATGTAACATTGTGTGGCACCCAGATCAGCTGGAGCAATTGAATCTTTTTAAAAATGTGTATTTATAAAAACTTATAAATCTATAAGAATTATTCTAGTCACTCAATTTTAACTTTTCAAGAAATCCCTTATAAAGCAGATTACAATAATGCAAGAGAGATAAGATTAAGGCTTAGTAATTGTTCATAACTGCCTTCTTCTGGAAGGAATATAGCTGTTGCAAAAATCCATATAGTAGATAATAGCAACTATCCATCCATCAATGGGAACTGCAAAACAGCAATAATTTCAGACCTTTCTCATTCATATGATTCATATGAATCTAATTTTTTGTTATTGAGGAAAAATATTACAAACTGGTTTCCAGAATGTATGGAAACAAATATGTTTGGTTTGCCTTTGTTGGATGTTTATCCTACGGTTGGGTAGGTAATATATAGAAAACTATGTCCTGTAACTTTAACTGCTACAAGATGACTAATTGGCTGTGCTAAGCAGACATAAAAGAAGGTAGGGAGTTCATTCACTTCTGCTCCTGCTATTAGAAGGTTGAACTGCTGAAAGAAACTGTTTCTGTGTTACTGAAGAGAACTGGAATTGTAAGCAAACTATGTTTGTGTTGAACCGTGATTATTTGAAGAAGTGTTATCTTTGTTTTGAGAAGCCAAGTTTGTTTTACTACAAGTAAAAACTGTTTATTTTTCTATCAATGTTCAGAGTCTGTGAGTATCAGTGTGTTTTTGCTAAGCAACGTATCTATTCGCTGTCTGGTCCTTTGCACGACTTTGCAGAGGGCAGTTTTACCCTCAACACTGGTTATGGGCCCAGTACCAGAGTGTGTGGACCAGTTACAGCAATAAGAGAGTTGCGACACACATTATTGCTCCAGACATTATGATACTTATTTAATATCCTGGTGAGGATGGCACAAGGTCAAGCTCCCAACTTATCTCTGGTTATCCGGCTGGATGGCACCAACTACAAATCCTGTTCGACCAAGTGCAGTCTCCTGTTGCGCAAAGAAGGGCTATGGGAAGTAGTGCAGAATCCACCAGATGTGACCTCCTGGAATGCTGACGATGCTGAGGATGCCAGGAAGATAGCTGAGTTCCAGAGGAAGAATGAGAGTGCATTGTGTATTATTGGTTTGTCTCTAGACGATACCCAGCTTGTTCACATCGAGGGTGAACAGTCTGCTGCAAGATGCTGGGGCAATTTGAAATGTCTTTATGTTCGTGACACTGTGGGGGCACAAATTAACATTACACGAAGGTTGTTTCGCACATGACTCCTTAAGGGTGGTGACATGTTAACACACCTGAATTGCATAAAAAGCATTTTTCTACATCTACATAAAAAGGAGGTGTTTTTTTCCGAGCAGCAACAGGTTTATATACTGTTATCATCGCTAGATGAGAGCTACGACAACATAGTAACATCATTTGAAGTTCTCACACAGCAGGAACTAACTTTGGCCAATGTAACCTCGCGACTACTAGAAGAGGCCAGAAGGAGAGAAGACAGAAAACAACTAAGGGAAGAACCTGAGTTGATTAATGTAAATGTAAAGGCAAATAACCATGTATATGCTGTAAAACATTGTTTTAATTGTGACAAGAAGGGTCATATAACCAGGTTTTGGAGAAGGCTGAAACAAAAAACCATGGTTAAAGATAAAAAACAATGTAATGTAGCTATGTCTGATAAGAAACTGGTTAACCACGATTCGTGAGTTATTGATAGTGGGGCGTCACTATGCATTGTCAGAACACAAAACTATTTTGTGAAAATGTTGCCTAGTAATAATAAGGTTTCTTTAGCAAATGGGTGGAAACTAAAGGCATGTGGTGAGGGAACGGCAATATGTCCATATGTAAAAGAAAAAATGCATATGTTATATGTTCCAAACCTAAACTTTAATTTGATGTCAGTTAGAGTATTGGTTAAGCTAGGATATACAGTAACGTTTAGAACAAATGATTGTTTAATTGAAAAAGGTGAAACCAAGATTATTGGAAAACTGAAAGATGGTTTATATGTATTATCTAGTAATCATGTTACAAATGTTGTATACTCAAATGTCAAACCACATGATGAATGTGTTCACTTGCTTCAAAGACGTATGGGGCATATTAGTTTTAAGATGTTACAGAAAACTGTAAAATTAGTTGATGGGTTGAAGCTGAAACCATGTAACCAGAATTTAAATTGCAATATTTGTAATCAGCAGAAAAGTAGAACAATCCCTGCTAATAGGTTTGATGGGTTTAAAATGAAGAGACCACTGGAAGTGATATTTGCTGATTTAATAGGGCCAATGAAGGCTAGTTTAGGGGGTGCTTGCTATGTTCTCAGTATAGTTTACCATTATTCCAGGTATGGTTTTTGCTACCTATTGAAGACTAAGGTAGATACTTTTTGGTATTTTGTTCAATGGATTAAGTTTGTGAAGAGAAAAACAAATAAAAAAATAGTTACCATTGTAACTGACAATGGTACTGAGTTTGTAAACACAAGGTTGAAATCAATGCTAGATAATGCTGGTATAAAGCACAAATGTTCAGCTCCATATAGACCACAACTTAACTTATATGTTGAAAGGAGAGGACAAACCCTACAAGCAATGATGAGATCAATGTTAGCTGATGCAGGTTTACCGGCTAATTTATGGGGAGAAGCAATTATGTGTGCAAATACACTCTTAAACAACACCATAAATACAACCACTAATAAAATTCCATATACCGTATGGCATGGAAGGAAGCCGGATTTGAGCTACATACACACATTTGGATCACCTGCATGGGTACATATTCCAGCGCAGTTAAGGCGTAAGGGCCAGAGTAGGGCACAGCAATTAATATTTATTGGTTATAATTCAAACCACAGGTCCTACAGATTTGGGGTAAAAGGAACAGCAACGGTAGTTAACAGTGCAAATGCCAGGTTTATGGAACATGTAGGATGGAATAAATTAGGTACTGAAAATGAGGTTATCATTGAAACTCAGACTGAAGCTACTAATGAAATGCCAGAGATCCAGAGCAAAGAGGTAGAGAAAGACATAGTACAGGAAGAGGTAAAGGTGGAGAGGCAATCTGTAAGTCCTGAACTCCCAAGAAGGTCGAGTAGAGTAACAAGACCACCTGATAGTTATCAGGCAACTACAGCTATCAAGTAAATAAAGTCCCTACTACATTTAATGAGTTGACCATGTTTCCACCTGAAGACCAGAAAGTGTGGAGAGGTGCAATGACTAAAGAACTACAATCTTTGCAGAATTTGAAAGTGTATGAGTCTGTAACACTTCCAAAAGGGAAAACTATACTCAGTAGTAAATGGATATATAAATTAAAGACTGGGATAGATGGGATACCAATATATAAAGCTAGGCTGGTAGCTCAATGATTTAATCAGTCTCCTAATGATTACGATGAAGTATTCGCTCCAAGCTTAAAAGCCATTACATTAAGAGCAGTGTTGGTATGGGCAGCTAGAAATAAATATATAGTTAACTATTTAGATGTAGAGACCGCGTATCTGCATGCACCATTACAGCATGAAATTTATTTAAAGAAACCCTCAGGATTTGAGGAAAATGGGATGTCTGACTGTTGGTTATTAAAGAAAAGTCTGTATGGGTTAAAACAGTCAGTTATGAATGGAACCAGTGCATTGTAAAAACATTGAAGAATATCGGATTTAAAGCAGGATTAGCACATCCATGTTTATTTAAAATGGAAAGGGATGGTATAGTATCATTATTACTTCTTTTTACGGATGATATAGCTCTGATTACAAAGAATGAGCAAGAGGCCAACAGGATTGTTGATGAATTAAAAGCTCATGTCAGGATTAAAAATCTAGGGGAGATACAACAATACCTAGGTGTAAGGATCGAAAAAACTAGGGGAGGATTTAAATTATCCCAAACTGATAAAATTAATAATCTCTTAAAACAGTTCAGAATGGAATTGTGTAAACCATGAAAGACACCTAAGGTTCAAGATTATTGCAACACTGATGTGAAAAGTCTGTTGTTTGATAAAGGGATATACCAATCATTGATTGGCAGTTTATCATACATTAGCAATTGGTCTAGACCCGATATTTCTTATAGCGTGAACCAATTAGCGAGATTCAACATGGAACCTACAGAAAGACACTGGCAAGGAGCAAAACGTTTTCTTAGATATCTGAAATATATCATGCATCATACATTATATCTACAACCATCAGATGAATTGCATGAAACCGCTTATGCAGATGCTAGTTTTGCAACAGATGTGAATACAAGAAAATCAACCTCAGAAATCACTGTATTTCTGGGAAAATCTTTGATATGGTGGTGTTCAATAAGACAGAAGCATTTAAGTATGTCTACAATGGAAGCAGAGTTTTCTTGTTTATCTTTGTTATGTACGGATTTGATCAATATTAAGCAGCTGATGCTAGATTTAGGAATAGATATACAAGATCCTATAGTAGTATACGAAGATAATCAGGCAGTGATAAAAATGGCGACAAATATAGCTGTAAAGACTAGAACAAAACATACAGATCTTCGGTATCTCAATGTAAGAGAATGTATAATGAACAAGACGATAGAACTTGTATATTGTGCATCAGAAGACAATGTGGCTGATCATTTCACAAAAGCACAGGGAAGTAGGAAACATATAGATACATGTGAACAGTATGGTTTAAGATTGTAAATATATTAGTCTACCCAAAGGGGAGAATGTTGGATGCTTATCCTATGGTTGGGTAGGTAATATATAGAAAACTATGTTCTGCAACTTTAACTGCTACAAGATGACTAATTGGCTGTGCTAAGCAGACATAAAAGAAGGCAGGAAGTTCATTCACTTCTGCTCCTGCTATTAGAAGGTTGAACTGCTGAAAGGAACTGTGTCTGTGTTACTGAAGAGAACTGGAATTGTAAGCAAACTATGTTTTTGTGTTGAACCGTGATTATTTGAAGAAGTGTTATTTTTGTTTTGAGAAGCCAAGTTTGTTTTACTACAAGTAAAGACTGTTTATTTTTCTATCAATGTTCAGAGTCTGTGAGTATCAGTGTGTTTTTGCTAAGCAATGTATCTATTCACTGTCTGGTTCGTTGCACCACATTGCAGAGGGCAGTTTTACCGTCAACAGCCTTCTAACGCAAACTTATCATATGACACATCTGAAACCAATATTCTAAGGAAAAATGTATACATTCTTGAGAAAATTTACAAGAATGTATGAAAGCAGCAGAAATCACTTATTAAATGAGCACCTTATGGAAATATTTATACAGAAATGGTTATACTAAGACAATGCCTAAATATGCATATCATAATAAAAAGGTGTGTAAAAATTATTGAATTGAAATTAAATTTTGCAAAAAATCGACAAACAAACAAACAAACTAAATATGATAAATTATGTCTATATCTGATTAGATTTTAGGGCCATGAAAATCAGTCAATGAAGTACTATTTTCATTCTCTCCATCTATTTCTTGAATACACAAAACAACCAAGTTGCTGAAGATGAGGCATAGCTGTTTTGGAGACTTCTTGAAGTTTTCTTGGCCTGTTTGACTCAAAATTTTCCAGGCATGTCTAGAAGATCTTGAAATGGTTTCAAAGCCACTATGCTGAGCCTTTGAGAAGTTGCAGCAATGTTACACTTTCAAGGAGCAGATATAGAATATGCCATATAATATATGTGGGTATATGCATAATTTTGTATTCATCCATCCATCCATTCATTTTGCCATGTTTATACAGTATATATTGGAGATGGTGACCCTTTGAGAGATGTATGCAATGAAATTTCATTTTAATGTATGCCAATTAGTGCACATTTAAGGTGACAATAAAGTTATTCTAAATCTAGTCTAAGAACAGCATCTTGTTCACAAGAAAAATTCTTTGTCAAGTGATCTGCACTTGATATTACTGTACTAGTAATATGCCAAACAATATCACTATCATATTATTTTTTATTTTCAATATTTGCACAAATATACATGTTTATAATAGAGTCTTTGAGTTAGGAAGTATTTTGAGATTAATACTACTGGATTCCATAAATTATACACTCATTTGTACCATGAAAGTTTCTACTTTAATAATTCACAACCATTTCACCTGGCAAAAATTCACAGATTCCTCTAAGCTTCTTGTTCCCTCAGCAAATGCTAGGAACAGAATTCCTCAACCATTGTTTTCAGTTTCAGTCAAGCTGGAGCACAAAATAGGCATTCTACTAAGTATTACCTTTGAGGATAATAACTGTTCCATTACAATCTTGGATGCATCTCCCATAGTTCTTATGCAATTTTAGCTGTGTTTCCAAAATAGTGTTGCTAAAACGTTACCAAGCTACTTTTCTAAATCATCCCTGATTTGTTCTGACTGAACTGTAAAGAGTTGTTGAAGAAAGAAAGGTATCTTCTAGTGAGTTAATTCTTTAATACGTAATTGATGTTGATACAGTAGATGAAAGCTCCAGAAACACACATTTGCCTTATTTATTCCATTCTATTTAGCTTCACTTTGGAACCTATGAGGGTTTTTGGTTTCACTTAAGAGGCAATTAAAATGGGGGGATTTAAATGGGGGGGATCTAAAACATAGGAAATGTGTTTCCAGAGTTTGTGTAAGTTTCTGTTGCTAGGGAAACAAGTCTCTGACTAGGCTGGGATGTCTACAACATCTGTTTCATCTGAAGGCTGGTTTCTTCACTTACGAGCTGCATCCAGACAATCAGATACACAAATCAACCAAGGTTTTATTTTTACAATATTTTTCTTTTTCTAAAAAAAAAAATCTGATATACAGAATATATGTAAATTCTTCCTTCCTGTAAAGTATATATATTCTTACAAAAAGCAGGATTCCACAACTTGGATAAAAAAAAAATCCTCATTAGACTTCCCATGTGCCTTTTCTGAAGATTGGAAATATTATCTCCTGTGCTCTGGCCTTTGTCCAAGTTGAATAATTGCATTCTGCCTAATGTACCTAGAATCCCCTACTGCTTTGAAGGGATAAGGAAGCCAGCTTTCCTCCCTCTATAGAACTGTCAAGTGGGTTAGTTCATACAGTAATAATGGCTGTTGTGTTACATCCAAACCCCCAAACAAATGGCATCGTCTCACCCTTGAGCCAAGAGTACAAATTAATGTGCTGTTTGATTGCTGTCAGTTGTCTCCATTGGCAAAGTGCTGTTTATTTAAATGTTTACATGAGCATTGTAAGATGTATCACTTCTCAATTGTCTTCAAATATTAGCATTTGACCTTTAAAATCCAAACAAATAAAAACAGGTTTTTTTTCTGCAGCTGATCTTTAAGTCTCCTGTTTTTAATTCATATAGGCCAATACATATTATGTTGATTATTTTGTTATTATATTTTTATCCAACCTTTCCCTAAGCAGGTGCACATAGAGGACCCCTTCATGTTATTTTCACAACAATAATCTTATTGCATCAGCAGAAGAAGGTTAACTCAAATCACCCAAAGGATTCAAAAATCAAATGTGGAATTGAAGGTGAATCTCCCCAATTCTGGGCCATTACCTCAAATATTACAGTGCAGTGACATGCAGTAAAATTAATGTATTAATTTTTTTAATTAATTAATATATTCACTCACTGAATATATATCCTATCACCAAATCAACGCTTTGTAAGTTCATCATAGAAGAGTCTTAATAAAAGACTGTTTCATTAAGTCTTTAATGAAAGATACAGATCTCAGAACTGCCAAAATCACAGTAATAAATACATCAGTATGTAAGCCCACATATTGCCACCTATATCAAAAGTGTTTTATTGCTCTAAAAAGCACATTTTCATTTATCTCACTTTCAGTTTCTGATAATAGTGAGAGGTCATAGATGAGGTCTCACAGATACTGAGAAGAATCCTGTTTCTGATCATAAGAATAATGAACAAATATATCTAGGCTTCTACTAGACATGAAATAACCCTATAATATAAAATTATGTAATTGCGTCTACCAGTTAGCAAATGGCATTTATTATTTGTTTGTTTATTATCCTTCTCCAGCACTTTACTTCAAGGTGCATCTTGGGTTGGTTTATAATAAAATAATTTATACAAAAATAAAATACAAAACAGAATTAAAGAGTATTCATTAAAAATGGGTGAAGAGGAAGGACACAAGCAAACACATTAATCTCACTCAGAGAAAGCATGGGTGAAATTATAGACCTTCACTAGGTATTTAAAAGATATAATAATAGATACAGTACCTCATAGATTTTAAGATGGGGGAGATTGTTTTGGAGAACCGAAACCACTACAAAGAAAGCCCATTTGTGAGGGATTTCAAAATTTTATTTTATGTATCATATTTATTTATTTATTAAATTATTAAATTATCTCACTATACAAGTGATTCTAGGTGGCTTATAATACAGTAAGACCAAGAATATCGTTGACACTAAGCAAGTTATGACATATGGGCTTCTAATGGACAAATTGAGTTGAATTAGCTGAGTTTTTATCATTTACATTCATAATGAATGTAATAAGATAAAGAAAGATTCGCTAAACATAATTGGACTGTATTGTATATCAAAATAAAGATTATAGTGATTGCATAAAAGATACCCACATTATATATATATATATATATATATATATATATATATATATATATATATATATATATGCAAAAAATTAAAATCTCGGGTATATATATCAATTACTTCTGAAATATATGACCATACAAAATGCAGCTGACTGGAGAGAATATTATTTATAAACACATGAGCAGAGCTCGACAAATGAGGGAGATTGTGATGGCAGTAGTACTGATGTTGGTCATGATGATAACGATGCAAGCCAACATTAACAATTTACATACAAAAACTGGAAAAGCTAAAGAATTAGTCTTGCTTCCTTTTTCAAAATTTAAAGAAATCTCAAGAAAATAAAAAGAGTTGGTGCACAAGGAGGAGCTATCAATTCATAATTTAAGTTTAAAAAAAAACACTTAATGCAATAAACCCAAACCATTTATGGTCAGGCTCAGATAAATGGCAAGGCTTCCTTTGCAAATATGCTGACTGAGCATCAGCAAAGCCACATGGACTAAACAATATTTTTTAAAAAACAACCCATTCCTGTAATTCTGGGATTGGGTTGATCCCCTATATCGGTGGTCACCAACTGGTGGTCCATGGACCACTGGTGGTCCGTGAGAAAATTTTGGTGGTCCGCAGAAAAATTATTTGCATTTTTTATATTGCACTAAATCAGGAGTTCCTCAAACTACAGCCCCTGGGCCGGATACATGCAATGAATGCTTGTGTTGCTGCAGAAAGTCTCCCCCTTTGAGATCTTTTTGTGTGGGTCGGAGCAGGGCAGAAATTCTGACTTGGGGTCTGCTTCAGCTTCCTGGTGCAGGGCTTTGGGGGAAGGCTGGAGAGAAGCACTGCTGGTGGCGAAGAGCCGGAGGGCCTTGTTCCAGTGGGACTGCATCATGGTCTGGAACTGGCTGAGTCTCCAGGCGCCAGTACCTGGCCTTGCACTCCCACAGGTCTTCCCTCTGCTTGCAAAGCCTATGCTCATAATCTTCAGTGTGGTGCTTCTACTGAGCCTCCTTCTTGGTCTGATCCAATTTGAGCTGAGCTGTTTTGCTAACTCTTTCTTGTGGTGGCTGCTTAGCTCCAACAACTGCTTCCTGTTGGGGCCCTAAGGAGCCCAGGCAGGCAGGCGAGGAGTGGTTGGGAAGGGAGGGGTGAGTAGAAGTCAATGAGGTGCCCCTCAACATGAGTGATTTTGAGTTGGCCATGGCCACTCAGTCACATGACCACCTAGCCATGCCCACCCAAGTGGTCATTAGGCAAATCATATTAGTGGTCCGCGGGATTTAAAATTATGAATTTAGTGGTCCCTGAGGTCCAAAAGATTGATGACCCCTGCCCTATATGACTAGGCATACTCTGCATTGGAAAAGCATGTTTTACTGCTCATTGTTATTCTCACCCTCATTAATTTTCTGAGAGCATTTTTAAGATGCCTTCTGTGATACTCAAGAGATTTGGAGAAACAGGTCAGGACCAGAATACCAAGAAGGTCCAGGGATAAACTGACCCAAGGCTTTGAATGGCTGGCAAAGTTAAAATGTGTGCATAATATAAAATTACATATTATTTTATGTATTATTTTATTATATTTATTTATTAAGTGATTTACATAATCTTCAGAGCATCACCCAATCATCACTGAGGTGATATAGAGCCTGTCCTCATTATTGTTATTTTTACACAGTGATGATTAGATTGCTTTAGAAGACGCTTTAAATTGCTATTGGAAAAAATGACCATGATATGGTTTGCCTGCTTTGGGATTTATTGCAAACTATGAATGTGTCACAGTGGCTCAAGTCAACAAACCATGTTCAGCATTATATGTCAAGTATATATTTGATTCTGCCTAAAATATGTCCTCAGGATCCTCTACAGTTTCCTGCTACCTTTAACCACACCCTGATCTTTGCTTTGCAATTAGCAAGCTTAAACCAATGTGAAAATGCCCATTAGCTTGTATGTTTTTCTCCTGAGGAGTTTCCAACTATAACTCTCACTTTATTATTCTTTAGTTTTTCTTTCTCATTTCTCTTGGATTGTTGGCAGGAAGGGTCAGTTTATGTGATAGGTTTATGAGGTACCTATTTCACTATAAAAGTTATTCCCCTGTGACTGATATCCACTATCAATCACATTCCTGTCTATTACGCTGTAACTGTTGCCAATTCCATACTTAAAAATGGGGTGGGGTTCTTCATGCAGGAAAAACTGAGTTCAACTATTTTAGTTTGGTTCTCTCCCCCCCCCTCCTCTTTGGGAAAGTGATTGAAAACAATTTCCCCACATTTAAATGAGACATGCTCAATGTTAAGATGAATAGACTAACAGAAAGAATGGGAGTTTAAAAACCATGTATTCCGATCCTTGATAAGGTATGTTATGAGCGCATTGTGTTTTGTAAATTTCAGGTTTAGTGTGTTGTTTGAAATAGCCTTTACAAGCTATTTGAACTCTTCTCAACATGGTCATGGCTGGGGTTTATGGGAGATAGAATTCAACACTTCTGGAAGCCATAGACTGGGAAATACTGTGCTGCTTGAACAAATTATTCCACTTGTGGAATAGAAGATGAAAAGAAGAGATTCATCATAATGGTGTGGGTAGCCCGTTAGAGCTTTGGAGTACCCACCAAAACCCAAATTTTTTTGTAACACATTTTCTGAACCTTCTCATAAAGTTCAGGTTTCAACCATAATAGGAGTCAAAAGAATTTTATACTTACCATATAAAAAGCCACTGACAGATCCAAGAGAATTGTAATCACATTGCCTCTCTTCACTGTGAACAAGAGAAAGAGAATTGATGCAGTTCTGTTTAGAAAGAACTGAACTAATTAATCAGATGGATTAGGATGTCCATGTCAGGGCATTTATTAATCCCATGTTTGGCTCTGGGACTAATTACCCTGGTTTAATTAGAGGAGATGAATCGAGGCTCCTCCTTGTTTGCAATATTCTGAAAAAGAAACGCAAAGAAAGGTTTCTTTTCTTTCTTTTTTTTTTTTATTGCAAAAGTTTTACAATTACATTTTCACCCCTTTTTTCACCCCCCCACCTCCCTCCCCAAACTTCCCATCCTCCCTAACCCTCCCTGACCCGCCCCCCCCCCCGGACTTCCCTATTACATACTCATAACTAATAACACTAATATATAAGCCTGAACTCATCCCTCCCCCTATATAATTTTTCCTCTTTAATATTTCTAATACATTATTTTCAAATAAAAGCTATTTGATACTTTCTAGTTTGGTATTTGTTCTGAACATATTCTATCCACCTTTTCCATTCCCATTCATAAGTCTCTTGTGAACAATCCTTTAAATACGCTGAAATCTTCGCCATCTCTGCAAAACTAGCCATCTTCAAAGTCCATTCCTCGATAGTAGGCAAAGCTTCATTCTTCCAATATTTACCTATCAACAATCTTGCTGCAGTTATCATATACAATATTAATTTTATTTCACCCCGTGTAAAACCCTTAACTATACCCAATAAAAACAATTGTGGAGAAAATTGAATTTTTTTCTTCAAAACATTCTGCATGACCCACCAAATTTTTATCCAAAAAGCCTTAACTTTCCTACAGGTCCACCAAACATGATAATACGTAGCATCCAAACATTCGCATCTCCAACATTTTGGCTGAACATTAGGGTACATACATGACAATTTTTTGGGATCTAAATGCCATCTATAAAACATTTTGTAGAAATTTTCCCTCAGGTTCTGGGACTGTGTAAATTTAACATTCTGAACCCAAATATTTTCCCATGTTTCCAACATCACTGGTTCTTCAAAATTTTGTGCCCACTTAATCATACAATCTTTAACTAATTCAGTTTCTGAATCCCTTTCTAGCAAAACATTATAAAGCCTTTTAATATGCATTGGACCTTTCTCTCTTATATGTCTAACCAATTCTTCCTCATGCAACATAATACCAGTTTTTTGGTCCTCTTTCCATCTCAATTGTAATTGATTATATTGTAACCAATTTAAATTAATTCCTTCGTCCAACAGTGTCTGTAATGTCTTCAGCTGCCATCTGCCCGCATCTGTAAAAAGAACCTCTTTGTATAAAACCCCCCCGAGTGACATTATATTTGTATTCCACAAAGTATGACCAAGATCCAGCCATAACGGTATTTTATAATCCCATTTGAGTCGGTGCTTCTTCCAAACTCTCATCAAAGATTCTCTAAGTATATAACTTTTAAATACTTTATCTATTTTGTCGTCGTAAAATAAATAAGCATGCCATCCAAATTCAAGATCAAAACTTTCTGCATTCAATATTCCAGCCTTCTTATTTCCAAACCAATCGCTTGTTAAAGTTAAAGCTGCTGCATCATAATATAACTGTAGATTTGGGAGTTTAAGACCTCCTCTTTCTGGAACATCTTGCATAATTTTCAATTTCACTCTCGGCTTTTTCTCGTTCCAGACAAACTTATTCACGCCAGACTGCCAGACTTTCAGTTGTTTATCACTTTTAAGCACCGGAATCATTTGAAACAAAAACAGAAATCTTGGCAAAATATTCATCTTAACTGCTGCTATTCTTCCAAGTAAAGACAGTTGCAGCTTTTTCCAAGTCTCCATGTCTTTCTGAACCTCTCGCCACAACACCTCGTAATTATTTTGAAACAATTTCATATTTGATTCTGCAACCTGAACTCCAAGATATTTTACCTTAGGTACAATTTCAAAACCTGCCCTCCTTTCAAGCTCATGTTTACGATCTTGTGTCATATTCTTAACTATCATTTTAGTCTTTTTTGAATTCAGTCTAAAACCTGAAACTCTACCATAGTCTTGTATAATGTCGTTCATCAGGATTGTTGATTCCATTGGTTGTGATAGGGTAACAACCAGATCATCTGCAAATGCCTTTATTCTATAATCCTCTTGCCTTATCACTATGCCTTTCAGAATTTTTGAGTCCCGTATTGTATTTAGCAAGACTTCCAATGTTAAAATAAATAAAAGTGGGGACAACGGACATCCCTGTCTTGTTCCTTTTTCAATTTTAAACTCTGTCGTCAAACTTCCATTAATAATAATCTGTGCTTTTTGCTCTTGATAAATTGCTGAAATCGCCTGTATAAATTGGTCCCCAAAGCCCATCTTTTTTAAAGTCTTTAGTAAAAAATTCCAATCCACTCTATCAAAGGCCTTCTCCGCATCCAAAAAAACCAGCACTGCAGAAATCTGTTTATTCTTATCAAGATATTCCAATAAGTCTATTACTTGCCTTACATTGTCCTTCATGTATCTGCCCTCAATAAATCCCGCTTGGTCCTCATGAATCACTTTTTGGATTACTGGCATCAACCTGTTGGCTAATACCTTCGCATAAATTTTATAGTCTGTGTTCAAAAGAGATATTGGTCTGTAGTTCTCTGGTTTTTTAGGACCAACTTGTTCCTTTGGTATCAAAGATATATAAGCAGTTGTCCAAGATGGGGGTATTCTACCCCCTTGTTGAATATTGCAAAATAAATCTCTAAGTTGTCCCACCATTTCAGCTTGTAAAGTTTTATAATACACTGCAGTCAAACCATCCGTGCCAGGAGCTTTGGCTGTTTTTAGCTGCTTAATTGCCGCTATTATCTCCTCCTCTGTTATAGGATAATTCATTCTTTCCTTTTGTTGATCAGTAATTTTTGTAACTCTCTTATCCTTTAAATATTTTTCTATAAGTCCATTCTGCACCTCTTCTTTGGCATATAATTTAGTATAATAATCCACAAAAGCTTCTTTAATTAATTTTTGTTGAAAAATTTCTTTCCCTCCAATGTCAATACTATCAATAGTCCGTATACTTTGTTTTTTCCTCAGTGTGTAAGCCAACCATCTGCCCGGTTTGTTAGCGTTGCAAAATGTATTATGCTTCGCGTATTGTAAACTTGTTGCAACTTGTTCCGCCATAAGCATTTGAAATTGGTCTTTCAAAAGTTTTATAGCGCTTCGTATTCTTTCATCTGTTGGGTTTTTAATAAGTAACTGTTCTTTATTCTTTATTTCCATTTCCAACTCAGATCTTTTCTTTTGTCGGAACAGTCTATGTTTAGAATTCATGTAGATAAGTACCCCTCTCATATAAGCTTTACTTGCATCCCAAACAATTTCAATTGGAGTACCTTTATTCAAATTTATTTCAAAAAATTCTTTCAAATGCTTTTTAAGTTCTATTATATTTTTTTCATATCTAAACAAGTTCTCATTTAATCTCCAAGAACGTCTCTCAACCTTATCCATCTCGATTTCTATCCATACAGGGCTATGGTCAGTCAAAGTTCTTGGAAAAATCTTTGTTCTTTTTGTCTTAACAAATAGATCATTTGACAACAAAATAAAATCAATCCTAGAAAAGGATCTATGTCTATCGGAAAAGAAAGTGTAATCCAATTCATTTGGATTATGTATTCTCCAAACATCTTTTAGTTCCATATCTTCTTTCATATCAAAAAAGGTCTGCGGTAGTCTAATTCTAGACTTTGCCAAGCTCTTTTTGTCTAATTTAGAATCAATTACTCCATTCCAATCTCCCATAAGTACAATAGATCTATAGTCCCATTGCAATATTTTAGTATGTAACATCTTGTAAAAATAATCCTGTTGTTGGTTTCTAATAAAACTCATTTATTTGTTATAAAGAAAATAAAACACCTCACTAACTAAGAAAAATAAATTGTTACATTTTGGCAAGCGAGATCTCCTGCCGGTCCAGCCGGACCTCTGGCAAGAGAACAAAGGAAAAAAAAATGTGTGAAGCAAGTGAAAGGAATGTGGGTGGATGGACATGCGTAGTAGCTTTTGATAACAATTCTTGGCAAGGTACGGAAAGTCAGATAGTCCAGAAATAATGAGCTCAGCTGGCAAATAAAATAATGCAGTGACATTCCTCTTCTTTGCCAGTTGAGCGGATATCAGTACATCATCAAATAAGGCACATCTTCTCACGCAGATACTCGTGTTGAGCTGCTGAAAGTGGTTTGTTGAGCATATCAGCAATTTGATCATGTGTAGATACATATTGCATTTTGACAAAACCTTTTTTCACTAAATGTTTTATGTTTTGATAACGGATGTCAATGTGTCTGGACCTAGAACCTGTAAAATGTGATTCAGAAATATAAACCACCGATTCATTGTCTTCCATCACGGTGATCGGTCGGATCGGGTGTGTCCAGATATCTGTGACTAAAGCATCAAACCAAGTTAGAGAATTACATGCATCTGAAACACAAGCATATTCAGCTTCAGTAGATGAACAAGAAACAAAATTCTGTTTACGTGCTTGCCAATAAACAGGACATCCATTTAAGAACATCATATAACCTGAAGTACTTTTGTGTGATTTCTTATCACTTGCCCAATCAGAATCTGCATAACAACATAATTCTGCATAATCAGTATATGTTGGTTCTAACAATAACTTCATATGTTTAGTGTATTTTAGGTATCTCAATAATTTCTTAATACATGTCCAATGAAACTGTTTTGCCTTACCTACGTGTCGAGATAAGAGATTAACACTAAGTGCAATGTCGGGTCTGGTCCAACTACTAATGTATAACAGTGACCCAATGACTGAACGATAAAGTGTTTGATCCTCGAACTCAGGACTTGCTTCTTGTGTCAAGTTATGAAAATCTGTTTGCATGGGTGTCTTCGTTGTGTTAGCATCTTTCATGTTGCAATGATGCAAAACTTGTTCAATTTTATCTTCTTGTGAAAGACTAAACCCCTTCTGTGTTTTTTCAATCTGAACACCTAAATAAGTGCTAATATGACCTAATGATTTCAATGTGAAGTATCTCTGCAAAGCTTTGGCAAAAATTTCACTCATTTGCTTATTTGGACCAATATAAACAATATCATCAACATAAACAAGAACTATCTCATATGCATCGTTAGATCTTTTTGTGAACACGCACTCATCAGTTTCGGACTTAATAAAGCCCATTGAATTTAGTTTGTCAGTAAGACATAAATACCACATTAAACCAGATTGTTTCAGACCATAAAGACTTTTGTTTAGGAACCAGGTATCCCCTTCTTGCTGTCAGAATCCTGGAGGACTTCTCACGTAGATCTCTTCATCTAGGTCTGCATGTAGATAAGCCGTGTCAACATCAAACTGGAAAACTTCTAAACAAAGGATAGTTGCAGTTGCTAAAGCAATTTTTACACTCTCAGTTCTAACTGTCGGTGAGTAAGTATTTGTGTAGTCCTCAGGATAACGTTGAGCGAAACCCTGAGCTACAAGTCTGGCCTTGTACAGTGACTCACCATTTGGTTTCTTTTTGATTCTGGAGACCCATCGAGTGCCAATGACCTTTTTGTTTGCTGGAGGTTTCGCAGGTGTAAATACTTTAAGTTTCTTTAGACTGTCCATTTCAACTTGCATTGCTTCATACCATTTGTCTTGCTCTGAATCAGGGAGCTGCTTGATTTGTGTGAAATTATCAGGTGGAAGTATAACATTGCAAATCAAAGGCAAGGGTGCTTTTGTCAGTTGCCAAGAATATCGTTGTGGAGGGATTCCTTTTGTGGCCCTCTTGGAACGTCTCGGAACAACTGTCCAGTCTTCTTCTGGTTCGTCCTCGTCCTCACTTTCGTCCCTAGCGTGAGCATCCACGGCTTGCGAAGACGGAACATCAAGTTGAGAAGAACTGGTGGAATCTTGATCATCAATCTGCGTGGCATCAGCAGTATCATCTCTGGGAAAATAAACTCCAGGATCATTGGAATGAATCCTGGACCAGTCAATGTCTTCCTCAAAATTAGCAGATTGGGAAATCACAATTGCATGTTTAGAGTCAATAAATCTGCTCCATTTTGAGTTATCATCAATACCCATAAATCTCAGTCTCTTTGCTGCTGGACTTCCTTTTCTTCTTTGAGCTAAGGGATGTTCACCATAGCATATGAACCAAAAATATGAATGTTTTTAAGATCGGGCTTGTAGCCATACAACATGAAGAAAGGAGTCTGATTTGTTACACTGCTCCAAGTACAGTTGACAATGTAATTTGCATATTTTATAGCTTCACCCCAGTATATCTTACCAAGGTTGGCGTCTTCTAGGAGACAACGCATCATGGTTTGCAGTACCCCTTGTCTTCGTTCTACGACTCCATTATGAGCTGGTGTGTAAGGGGCCGAAGTCTGATGAATAATTCCATTCTTACGCATCCAGTCCTGGAAACGCTGAGACATGAACTCGGCACCACGATCACTCTTGATTCTGGCGATGCGAACTTGGTGTTGGGTAGAAACAAGGGTTGCAAAGTCTTTAAAGATCTGAAAGGTCTCTGATTTTCTTTCATAGGATATACATATCCATATCTAGAGTAATTATCAACAATTGTTAGAAAATATTTTCTACCACCAAATGATGGCGGGAAAGGACCAACTATGTCAATGTGAACCAAATCAAAAATGCATGTTGACAGGCGTGTAGCATGTTTGGGAATGGCTGCTGCTTTGGATTTGGCCTTCTTGCATACAGCACAATCCAAAAACACCTTACACCCCTTTAGATCCAAACCTTTTGCGAACTCCGGCATCTTCCTAAGAACACGGAAACTGGCATGCCCCAATCTTCTATGCCATTTATGGATACACCTGGAATGCAAAGGTTTACCAGTTAGTGAATTCTCAACATTGACATTTTTATGCGGAACCTCAGGCTTGCTCTGAGCAACCTGTTTACCAATTCTATTTTTGTTGGCTTTAGGAGCCTTAGGAATAGCAACAGGATCTCTCTCTGGAGCATCTCTCTCTGGGCCTGTGCGTTCCCTTTTTGGAGTTTGCATACTTGCCTGTGTTTGTTTTTTAGGCTTTGGCTTTAAGTAATAAACACCACCAATTAATATGGTTTCAGCAACAATATCTCCATCTTTAACTATGTAACTTGCTTTTTCAAGGTGGTGAACTTGGAACTTTAACATTCTAGACAAGTGACACTGACTAAGCAAATTACAGGTTGCTGTTGGTATGTAATAAACATCAAGAATGAATGCATCGAGCTCTTCAACATAAACAGTTCCTTTTCCTTTGACCTGACAAGGATGATTGGAGAAAGAATAAAGTTCACGTAGTTCTGGTTCTGGCTCGTGCATTTCTGTGAAAAGTTCCTTTCTGTAGGTAACATGCAATGCTGCACCACTGTCCAAAGTCCATAGGAGTTGTCTGTCGTACTCTGGTTGAGGTTGTGGATCATTGGTTAAAGCCAATGTGGCGAGTGGAGTTTGTGGATTACGCCAGGGACCACGACGACCTTGTCTCCCGCCTCTGCCTCTGCCTCTGGAGTCTGTTCCTCTGGGCTGGTACGTGACGGGAGCTGGAACTCGTTGGGAACAATCCCAGGTGGCATGTCCCACACGATTGCAGGTGTTGCACCTTGGCATCCTTGGAGCGTAGGTTCTTCCTCGGAAGAGGCGCCTAGCTGGAGCTCTTGATGCGAGTGGTCCTCTCAAATGTGGCGTGGCCAACATGAATGCCTCTTCTTCAATTAAAAGTCTACAGACATTGTCCACTGTGCGTTGAGCAATCGGGACTTGGTTAATTTTTGTAACAGCATCTTTCCATTCATAATTCAAAGAGTTAATAATGATGCTGATCATTTGAATATCTTCAATGTTATGGCCTCTTTCTCTCAATTCTGTTCTCAGTCCTTTCAGTTTGGTCAAATGCCCTCCAATTTGTTCACCAGGTTTCAATCTCGAACCGTGGAGTTCAGACATGAGTAAACATGAAGATTCAATTGAGATAGGCCTGTAGCAATTTTCCAATTCAGCCCAAATTTGTCGGGCTGTTGTATTTGGTGGAAAAGTGACCTGCAGTTCAGTATCCATGGACATCAATAATGTTGTACAAGCTCTTATCTCTAAATCTCGTATTGCAAAATCCCATGGTTGTGCAGGAGGGTTAAGTACCATACAGTGAGTACCTTCTCTAAGAAGCAATAGTGTAATCTCACTGACCCAGGCTTTGTAATTGTGTCCTGACATTTTTAGTTTTGACTCATCAGTTAGTGGAGAGACAGAAAATGCCTGGTAAGGAGCCTGCATTTGGTACGCTGGCTGTGCTGGCAGAAATGCCTGTGGTATTTGCTGTGCCTATTGTGGACCTAAAAATGGTCTTGGTTGTGCCATTGGAAGTGGGCCAGGAGGTGGCCCTATTTGCACTTGTGGCTGTGGCACATATGCAGGCATTTGTAGCTGCTGTGGCTGATGCATTGGAATCTGCTGTATTCCAGTTGCCATTTGTGCTTGATCTGCAATATTGGCATGACCTGCTGGAGATGCAGTCATTTGCCTTTGCTTCATAAAGCGTGCCTGTGTTCCATCTAAAAAGACACCATCACCACCAGGGGGTGTTGGAGTTTGAGCCCGTGGAGACACTTGTGGCATTTCAGCTTGAATCTCTGAGTGAGTTAGAAACAGGTTTGCCAGGGTCTGCTGTAGTAATTTAAAATGTTCATCTAAGCTCCTTTCTCTTTCAGCTTCCTGTAGTAAATTACTTTCGCCAGCAGATGGTTCTGCACCTTTAGCTTCAGGCAGCCCAGTTACAAGAAATGATTGCGTGGCAGGTTTATACGTAACTTGATCAGGGAGACTTTCATGTGACGTATGCAGTGCCGTCTGTCTTAATTGGCCTGACACAGAATCCACCAGGGGGAGTGTCTTTGGCTCCGAGGAAGAAGACAAGATGGCGCTTTTTTGAAAAATTTAAGTCACGGGATTCTTCCTAATCTTGCTCAAGCATAAACAAATCTCTCTTAAATCAAAAAAGTTCATTTTCATAATATTTTACATGTTCATGGTAGGATTTAATGACCATCTCACGCTGGGTGAGCTCAGGGCTTTGAGAAGAATAATGAATTACTTCTCTCTCTGCGTGGGGGTGAAAAAGCTTTGCCGTTTGTGGAAACTTTCTTGGCCTGGCACCAAGCACATCGTAATCTGTGGGCTCTGGTAGAATAGATTCATAGCATGCAAATTGAGAAGAAAAAGCTACCAACCTCAGTCGCAGTTCATTATCTTCAAAAGCAGCTGTTCTGATATCTGTCCTTTGATGTGTTTCCGAAAGCATTTTCAGATCTTCTTCACCCATGGCACCTTCTTGTTCCAATTGCGTAGCCGTAGCAAGAGGCTGGAATCTTGAGGGCGTTACTATCTCCTGTTCTTCTTCCAAAGAGGATAAAGCTCTGTGCTTCATTTTTCCTTTTTTCTTCTGTTTCGGCATCTCAGCAATATAATTAGCGTACCTCAGTAGCTAAAAACTAATTGCCTATGCGCTCTTATCAGAAATAACAAAACAAGGAAAAAGCCATAAATCAACCATCCTCTGCTACCAGATGTCAGGGCATTTATTAATCCCATGTTTGGCTCTGGGACTAATTACCCTGGTTTAATTAGAGGAGATGAATCGAGGCTCCTCCTTGTTTGCAATATTCTGAAAAAGAAACGCGAAGAAAGGTTTCTAATAAAACTCATTTATTTGTTATAAAGAAAATAAAACACCTCACTAACTAAGAAAAATAAATTGTTACATTTTGGCAAGCGAGATCTCCTGCCGGTCCAGCCGGACCTCTGGCAAGAGAACAAAGGAAAAAAAATGTGTGAAGCAAGTGAAAGGAATGTGGGTGGATGGACATGCGTAGTAGCTTTTGATAACAATTCTTGGCAAGGTATGGAAAGTCAGATAGTCCAGAAATAATGAGCTCAGCTGGCAAATAAAATAACGCAGTGACAGTCCAATTGATTAAAAGAAATCACTCCCCTCCCAATTAATTTGGTAGATTTTAAATAATCATTTTTAAATAAAAATGTTCAAAATTGCCTTGAACTCTGAGATGGGCAAAATTAATTAACTGATTGATTGATTGATTGATGTTTGTCCCCTCTTCTTAACTCATACTCCATAGGAAGTAGGAAGAAGAAAAGCCTTTCAATTTAATAATATTGTTAATTCAGAGGCAATTTTGGCAGGATTTAACCAATTCGTTGATTTTATATTGAACTCCGTCATCCAAATACAAATTAGGTCCTACTGTGGACCTTAGCTTCTAAATCTGGAGAACATCAGTCATGTTCCCACCTACTCAAAGTAAATAAAATCTTACACATTTGCAGTGCAATCTATCATGATCCTATATTTTTAGAATATCAAGTTCCATTTAACCAGTCAGATATGTACAATAGCAATGAAAAAGGAATGTAGGCTTTCAAAGGAAGCTAAAAATCAATGAAAAGGACTTATTTGGCTATGTCAATATTATGAAGGAGAAAAAGGAAAGGATAAGCCCATTTGAAGAAGATGTCAGGATGGTAGGAAGAGATAAGAAGTCCTCAATTCCTAGCTTGCTTCAGTCTTTCCTTTAGAGGGGAGCTATGTTCCAATGGATCAAAGCAGAATCACTAAGAAAAACAGGGAGTGGAACTATCAAGTTAATATAGAGTAAAACTGAATGTAGGTCCCCAAGATTAGATTAGTTACATCTAAGAGTTTTGAAGAAGCTTGAGAATGTCATCTTTCTGTGATCTTTCAAAAAACATGAAAGACATCTGTAGTCTTA
Source organism: Pituophis catenifer annectens (assembly GCF_029215685.1). Taxonomy (NCBI): domain Eukaryota; kingdom Metazoa; phylum Chordata; class Lepidosauria; order Squamata; family Colubridae; genus Pituophis; species Pituophis catenifer. The sequence continues at coordinate 33,743,894 of NW_027256881.1, read as the reverse complement.
GAAGAATGAAGACCAGAGTTGTACCTATCTTCATCAAAATGGTGAAAGATAATCTAAATAATCACAGTTTAGTCAGCTTGGTGTTGATACAGGGCAAAGTCCTGGAATGAATTATTAAGCATTTAGTTTATGAGCATTTAGAAAACAATGCAGCATTTGGCAGGAACCAGTATAATTTTTTTAAGAACAAGCCTTCCAAATGACAGATAAGCCTCAGGATCTGATTGTGATTACTAAGCAATGCAGTTGTAAAATGTAATGTCAAGTGACCATATTGCTAAAGGATGACAATTCTGGCAGTTCCACTTGCCGTCATAACCCCAAGATGTGGAGGTCATTAAGTGGAAAGCAACAGGAGACCTTGATAAAGAAAATGGAGTGCCTCAGGGAGGTGGGAATGCTGCTGGGAGTAGCCAGGGGAGGCTGGAGAAGCCCTAAGAGGACTGGCACATGCCACACATGAATGCAGAAAGGCCTGGGGATGGGTAGTGCAATGGGATGCAACTCAGGAAGGCTGGAGAATGGATGGCACTATGGGGCATGAGTGAAGAAAGGATGTGGGATGGATACCACATCAAGACATGGGTGCAAAAGGCTGAGAGATGGATGGGGTGGTAGAGAGTGAACTCAAAGATCGGACTTAGATGGTATAGCATAAGTGTAGGAATTACCAAAGTGATTTGCTACCTTCCCCATTAACTTGGTTTATGGGAAACTATCAGGAAAGGTCACAAATGGCAGTCACATGACCACAGGATACTGCAACCATTGTAAGTGTGAACCAGTTGCCTAGTACCTGGCTTGCAATTTTGTTAGAGCAGGTATACTGCAATGCTGGAGGTTTGAAACAGTTCATAAGCACCATTTGTTTAAAGTTGAAATTTGAATGATTGTTGAGTGAGCGGTCAGTAAACAAGAATTACCTGTAAATGTTTGGAAAGAATTTAGGAATTTAATTGAACAGGGGAATGTGAACAAAATGTGAACAAAAATAATGTACATGGACTTCAGCAAAGCAATTGACTGGTCAAATGATACAGAGGTGGTTGGAAAAATCATATCAAGCTCGTGGCTTCACATCAAGCTGAAAGGCAGTGGCAAATAGTGTACAATTGTACTTATGGCCACACATTTTTTCCCCTTGAATTGCAGATTTAGTATAGTTATGGGACTAAATGGACTTCATTGTGGGCATGGCACATAAGAATACTAGTTCAAAAATGGGAAAAAACTGTAAAATGTTTGTCTACTGTGAATGAAGATAATGCTCATGCCCCATAGTGTTTGTCTATTGATTTCTTTTTTGATACCAGCTTGGAAAAATGAAATGAAAAATACTTCAGCCCTACTTCTTAAGATGTAACAATACACTGGTTCTCACTGAATTATTTCAAAGAATTATATTGATGCTAAAGGAAAGAGAAATTAAGTGCAATTTAAGTGTGAACTGAGCAATTTGGAAAATTGAGGTATGGATTGCTGGAGTTAAGTTAATAGTTAACTTAAACTGTCATTAAGTGTAGCCACTGTAAGATGAGTTCAGGGACTCAATAGTCTAATTGACTTTCTACTGGCATGTGCCAATCTTTTATAATAAGCATAGCAATGATTCATAATACTTCCCTCAGCATTCAGTAGTTTATTGTATAGATCCCAGACATGTTGGCTGGAGCAATCATCTACTATACTACTGGCTCAATTGATTGCTGTGCTACAGAGGATTATGCGTTCATATATCATGCACAATAGAGCCAGTAAACTACTCCAATTACTTTTATTTCTTATAGGACCAAAGTTGTATTTGACCTTACTCAATGATTTCTTAGATTTTCAAGTAAGGCAGATTACTCTCTCATTGCCTCTGTTATAACTAACAAAAAAGAGAGAGATTTTTTTAAAAATAGATTCTAGATAATAGCCTTTTGTGGAAGGAGAATGGTGAAAATGTTCTATCTGAATTGAGAACCATTTATTTGGAAGTGGGAAAACCTAATTTCATTCAGGCAATCCATATAATAACCACCAAATGTTCAGGCACATTTAAAAAAAAAAAAAACAGCATTCAGGGGTTTACAATGCATTGTGTAATTCAGGCCTACTTGAGCTTTATTTTCAGCTCACCGTTAATATTCATCTCATCAAAATAGTTAGAATGTTTTTCTCAGCAGGTCTTTTTCCTCCTTTCTTGTTTCTTTGTTTTGTTTCAAGGATAGGACCTCATTTTAACAAAGTTAACGTAGTCATAACTGCCCAATCTTATCCATGTTACCAAAATTAACCTCAGTTGGTATAATCAAAAGATACTCTATACAGGGTAGAATGAAGTGGTAGAATGCGGAATAGTAAGAAAATAACTGCTTGGGGAATACAAGAACCAATTTTTATTCATGCTGATGGTCCTAGGGATAATCCCTGGCAACTCCAGTTAAAAAGGACATGTGACACAGTGAAATTCTGAAACCTTTAAGCAGAATAGTCAAATAAGATTTGTTACTGTCAACTGATGTCTTCCTTCGATTTCTCCTTCTTCCACAGCCACTCATGCCCATCTTCATTGTTCATCAATATGACCATTTTCAGGTTTTCCAGGTAAATCATAGTACAGTGGTAGCCATAGCATCTCATCTTCAAAGAAACCACTTGGTTTGGGCATATAATAAAAACAGCACATTGACTTAGTCCCAGTTCTCTCTTTGAACAGGATTTTATGACACTTATTTGTTTATTTGTTTGTTTGTTTATTTATTTATTTATTGTTTGTTTGTTTGTTTGTTTGTTTGTTTGTTTGTTTATCCAACCATATCATTTCAAAACAACTGGTTCACAGTACTGGTTGAGTAAGGGCAACATTTCCAGAAGGTCATTGTTACTATTCTTTACTGGAGCAGATTTGGGAGCCAAAATCAATACTTTGGGTATTAATTGTGATGCCTAAAAACCCAAAGGTTTTAATATTTTGGCTTCCACCTACTTTACAGTAGGCCACAAGTAGCCTAACTCCACTTTAGAGCAAAGCCCTGAAATAGATAAGGGTTTAGAAACCTGGTTATGATTTTTCATGTTTCTTTCATTGTGTTAACAGTAGGACCAGCTTTGGTTTTAGGCCAGTCAATCTGAATAAGTTCTACATATGAAGCCACATTGCTTTATGTTGTATTCATTTAATCTGTCATCTGAGTATGATAAGTCCAGATGAGAATCCCATCTATATTTGATTTTATAGGAATACTGGATTGGAAAAAATTGGCCAGATAGCTGCCAAATTTGGCCAGATAACTGCAGATCACCAGAGGACATTACATAGGTAGGTACAAAATGCTTAAAGGGGGACAAAGATTAAAGCTAACACAGGTAATCAGAATCAAAAGAAGATTACAGGAAAAGGGCTTAAAAAGGACTCATTGCCATTGTTCAGTTTCTTACTCCTAAAATGTAACATTGTGTGGCACCCAGATCAGCTGGAGCAATTGAATCTTTTTAAAAATGTGTAGCTGAGGGCTAAATTTGTTGCTGTACTCCAGGAACATCTGAGAAGAGTCATTCACCAAGAAATCTACACACCTGTGAAAAATGATTCAAAACATAATTACACATTTACTAGCACCAAAAGTCAAATATAAGATTGTGGCAGATCTGAAGTCAGCAAGAAATTACACTGTTATTCTGAACTACACATCTGACACCAGCCATAAAGAACAAATTGCTTTAATGGTACATTTTGTAACAATAACGGAAAAAAGTGAAAATGTCCATGCAACAGTGACTGTTAGAGAGCATTTGCTACACTACATCAATTGACATTGATAACACTTATAGGAGCCAATATGAAAAAGAGCGTTTTTAGAAACCTGGAAAATATGGGAATTGTGTTACCAGACATTTGAGTTCAAGGTTATGATAAAGGTATCAACCTGAAAGGAAATAACAGAGGAATGCAGATACAGGTATATGACTTCAATCCTCAAACATTTTTTTGCCACATACATTCACTAAACTTTGTGGTCAGTAATGCTCCACTATCTTCTAGTGAGCTGCTGAATTATTTCAAATCTAATTCAAGCATCTATGTTTTTTCCCCTCTACATTAATTCATTGATGGTAAATTTTGAAGCATCATCCAAGGACACCCTCTCTGAAATCACTGAGCGTGACATGATGGGAAAGTAGGGCAGAAGTGATGAAGCCCATCAAACCCAAAACTGGGAAATATTTAATACACTAGTTATCATTGTAGAGGATAATGCTTTGAGAAGGAAATTAAATCCCCAGAAATATACACAACTTCACATTTTTGGTGACCTACTGTTGTTGTATGACATAATATTTGGATTAAAAAATGTAAGCAAGATATTGATCTTGATATCTGAAATATTGGAACAACGGGTCCAAACAAAGAAATGCCTACAATCTACAGTCAGACGAGAGATTTAAAAATGCTATGAAGTATGTATAGAACCTGACAGAAGAATTTCACCCTGAGGCTATTTTTCCACCCACTCAAGAATATAAGTGTTTCTGAAGCACAGGATAGTCCCATGAGAGACAGCAAGCAACAATACAAAGTTGAATTCTTTAACCAGGTGCTGGAATGTGCAATACAGTCAGCTGAAGAATGTTTTCTACAGCTTAAAGAACACTATAGTTTATATGGGATGACATGCGATATTCCCAAATTCTCTGATGTATCTGAAGAAGACCTACAGCAACAGCACAGGGCATGGGAGGCAGTGTTGACAAAAGATGACATGTGCTGCAATGTTGTGAGAGATCTGGGTGAAGAACTGAAAGCTCTTTCAGGATCTTCTTCAGCAAAGTTCATTGCCAAAGCTGTTCTGGAATATATGTGCGAAAATAAGAACTGATCCGCTCAAATGTTTGTGTTTCTCTGGAATACTCTTACACTTCCTATAATGGCTGATAATAGACAACACAACTTTTCCAAGCAGAAGGCAATAAAATTGTACTTGAGTACAAGCAAAATGGCAAGGAGATATCATTTGAGCTTCCTGACTCAAATTGTTATGGTGGGGCTCTGAGCATAAGCTGTATGTGACATACAATATGCAACTTTTTTTGAGTGACTGCTTATAATTATATTTGATATCATTTTTTGCTTCCCTGTGATATTCAACAAAGGCTACCCATTATTGAGAAATATAGAGGAAACAGGCCAGTGGTGGGTTGCTCCCAGTTCAGTCCGGTTCAATAGAACTGGTAGTAAAACCGGTGGAAGGCTCCGCCCATCCGCCACAATACCATCATGGATGATCTGCACATGTGCAGAAGCGTGCACACTCCCGCTGCAAACCAGTAGTAAAGGCAAGTGGAACCCACCCCGGAACAGGCATATATGAATCGTACTGGCATTTGTGATCCAGCAAAGGAAAGATATTTCTTACATCACATGTAGCTTAAATGGCAGTTATCATGAATAACTACCAGCATATTTTAACAATTATTTTCTTCACAGTGCATTGTCTTCTAGAAGTTTTAAACCCAGTCTTTCAAATACCAGATTAAATTCTACATAATTGAAAATTATAATGCAGTTTACTGAATTCTTGCTTAATATATTATGAGAACATAGCCAGTAGTAGTTTATTCATGAAACCATGCTTAAATAAGTCATAGTTTAGAATGGTATAGGAAGCAAGTTCTCCTTCTTCTAGTCTAACTAGATGTTTTAAGACTGGAACTTAATATTGGTCACATATTGCATAGATTTTATACACTGATCCATGAAAAAAGCCATATACATATAAAATTGTATATTTAACACATAGAGATATAATCTGCAGAAGAAAAGCAGATTATTGTCAGAAAACTAGCTCCATTTGTCTTTTTACGCCTCTCTGGATGATTCTTTTCCAGTAGTCATTGTAAGAACCACAATCGTTATTACAAGAACTGCAATCCTTTCCCTTTTTTTACTCTATATATTTTAATGGACTTTGTGCTACTAGCAGTATATAACCAGTTCACATAGTTTTTAACATTTTCTTCCTAACCCATTATTCAATCTTTCTGGTTAACGCTTTTCCTTTTGTCCACCTCAAATTGCAAAACCAGCTTGGTCTATGCTTTTTCTGAAAGATTATTAAACAATTATGAAAATATGATTATATAACACCTGGCTAGGGTATCATAGAAAGTCAACTTGTGTTTCAATACCTTTATGCTTAACAGAGTTGAACAAAATAGGCAATGGATACATATTGCATCTTCTAAATCGAATAATATTTATGGTTTCGCTACTTCTTCTAGATGCCAGATCTAATCTTCATCAGGAAAATAGAATCACCTCTGGCAGCAAGAAATGCTCTCCTCTCCTTTGAACATCACTCGCTGCAAGTCAGATCTGGATTATGTTTCCCATAAAAAAGGATTCTATACTTGTAGTCCCATCATGTTATGAAAAAATAACGTACATTATAGGAAATAATTGAGAATTATCTAATTTATCCTCCAATACCTTGAATTAGTGTGTGTGTGTGTGTGTGTGTGTGTGTGTGTGTGTGTGTGTGTGTGTAGGTATGTATAAATGTATGTGACAAGATAAGAATCATTCCTTATTTAGTGGAGCACATGGATTTCTTTTCAAGTTAATAAGGTATTTGGTTTGTATTTGAAATTGGTTGAATTTGTACTTAGTTGAATTTGTATTCATATTTTGTTGGTATTTGAAAACAAAAATCCCCTTCTGATTGAGGATCACCATGGCATCCCCAGGGGCATCCACAAGAAGGGTCAAAAAAGTCAAAATGGTGGCCATACCAGTGTGATCAAAGCTGCTATTGTGAGCCCCCCATCTTTGGACAACCATGATAGTGTCAAGTATTATGGAATATTTCCAAGGAAAGTCTGCTTCATAACTGAAGTAATATTTTATGGGAATTATATGAAAATTAATATGGTTGCTAAATAATAATAATGAACTGGAAGAATACAAAATTATAGTTGAAGAATGTTGGAAGAATGATGTTTCTAATTATGGATAAGTACCTTATCTTAATGAAAACATAACCTGCCAGATTTAATACTATAATTGTTATTTTAATTTTTAAAAACTGGGAAAGTTTAGGGCATTATACCAATTCTTAATAATATTATTAACTGACTATATAACAGGTGTGTGTCTATATAAAGCCTTATTCAAAATTTATGCTACATATAATTATGATATATGGTTATTTGGTATATTATTATGCATTGCAATTTCATTTCAGATTTGTTTCTTTGCTCTTCTAGCATTAAACATGATCTAACAATTTCATCTAAGGCTTCAGTAAGGCGGTCTAAACCTCTGTCTCAAAACCCTTTTTTTAAAAAAAAAAATGATAATACTCAGAATCTTCTGGCTGGGACAACGAGAACTTAGTATCACAGTTATGCCTTGATGGGTTTTTTTTAATAAAAAATAAAGTTGGACTGCCTAAAACAACATGTTGAATATAGTAATATGTTCAATAATATAAAATAAAAATCATGCAGTATACAAAATCCCAATAATTAATAGCAAATGAAACAAATAAATTCTAATAAAAATAACCAATCACTTCCAGATGACCCTCTAGAAAAGGCTGCCTTCAAAGATAGTCTATTCTTGATTCTAAAATCTACACCTCACATTGAACCTCAAAATAAGGGATAGCCCACTCTTATCCTAAACTTGGTCAGATGTTAAATAGCAAGTCTATGGCCAAAAGTCTCTGCCAACTTGGCAGCCTAGGTTCAACAGGAAGACTCCTAGCCAGTAGGCTGGCTTGCTGGTACCAAGGTACTACATCATTTAAGGCTTTATAATGCAAAATTAGTAGTTGGAACCACACTAATGATACTTATTGGCCAATTAAGTGAACCACTGTGTGATAAGTGTGATAAGAGATAATTTCTAGTACCAGTCAATAAGCAACTGTAGCATTTTGGCCATATTACTGAGGATAGTATTTAATTTCTTGTCAGCACTAAATATTGTACTATCTCTTCCCTTTTTCAAAAATATCATGCATTCAGTTTCCCAAGGGAAATGAGTGGGAAGAGACAGTAATAATTTCCTAATCAGGTTATAACAATATCAATACATGCACATGTGCACAAACCTAGACATATACACACACACTCACACAGAGAATTGTTTAGATAAATATTCTTAAATTAATCAAAAATTCTCTGATTCTATGGAACCCAAAATATCCTGTCCTTTATCACAGCAGAATTTATAGTCTGAAAACAAAGTGCTGAAAATAGAATTGGGCAAGGACCACATGACTTGTTTCACAACCAAATTTTTGAATTGGAAAACAGCCAAACTTTCCTTCCCCAGAAAACATTTACTCATCTCAACAGAACAGGATGAATTTTTCAGGCTTGCTAGACCATTACAAAGGGATTAAGTGTGCCAAGTTTCATAGAAATCAGTACCTGGGTTTTTAGCTCATCATTTGTTCAGTGTGTTTTCACAGTGGAATTTCTAATTCCTCAGTGCAGCTGAATTGAGCCACAGAACAGGCTAACAGAGTAACACACTCACACATACACATAAGTCAATAGAGCCAAAATGGAAAGATCCTTGGGGACAATAAAATGAAGCCTGCAGATGAAAACTGTGAATATACTATATAAGTATAAATCTGTCTCTCCACCTCCTTCATTTGCCCTCTGCCCACAGTGTCATCATTCATCCAAATGGCTGTTAATGAAGTAAAAGAATCCATAGGCTTCATTAATGATATCAAAATGACAGCCTAAACCAGGCAACTGAAGCTTTTTATATGTGTCTAAGGTATGTGATGCACATTAGAAAGAGTATGTCTTTGATGGTTACACCCAGTATTTTGGTGGTGCGACCATCATTTAATTGGATGGGTCTGAGGCAGTGGTGAGCTGACTCTGGTTCAGACCGGTTCACAAGAACCGGTAGTAAAACTGGCAGGAGGCCCCACCCACCGCCCCGGATGTCATCATCAGCGATCTTCCTATGCGCAGAAGCAAGGTGCGTGTGCGAGCGAAGCAAGCACATGTGTGTGATCCCGTTGCGAACCGGTAGTAAAGGTAAGTAGAACCCACCCCGGTCTGAGGTAATTGATCACACAAAGTTCACCTGTTGTTTCTTGAATTCAATACTCAATCTCTATGTCAAATTACAGGCAGTCCTTGACTTATGACCACAACTGAGCCCAGAATGTCTGTTGTTATGTGGGATATTTGTTAAGTGACTTTTGCCCCATTTTACAATCTCCCTTGCCACAGTTGTTAAGTGAATCATTCCAGTTGATAAATTAGTAATCTGGTTGTTAAGTGAACCTGACATTCCCATTGATATTATTAGTCAGAAGTGATGATCACATGACTATGGGACACAGCAACAGTCATAAGTATCCCAATCATCTGAATTTTGATCACATGATCATGGGGATGCTGCAAAGGTCGTAAGTGTGAAAAATGGTCATAAGTCAGGCTATGAAATGAACTGAAATGAACTAAATGAACTGTTACAAGTCAAGGACTACCTGAATTACATGAACACACATCTATAAATTCAAATTAATAAGCACTTTTTGTCACTCAGTACAATACCATTCAGCCTGCTTAGCTAGAAGTGGGTAGAGTGGGCTTCACCAGAGATGCAGTCAGTTGGACAATATTGTCTTGTTCTTACTGAATTAAAACCATCCCAAATCACCCCATTCCAGTGGTGGGTTGCTACCAGTTTGCCCCGGATCGGGCAAACCGGTAGCGGAGGTGGCGGGAGGCTTTGCCCATCGCCCGGACACTTCTATGCATGCACGGAAGCAGTGCACACACACGCACACTTGCGCACACGCACTCACAAGCAAACTGGTAGTGGCAAATTTTGAAACACGCCCCTGCCCCATTCCACATAGTATTTACATAAAATCAGAGTACAGTTCTGCTGGAAATAACAATAAACAATAACAACAATTTCTTAAACTGAAAATCTTGTCTGGATTTATTATTTTGGTTTCAAAAAAGATCTATTGTATAATTAACTGTTTGATTCCTTGAAAAAGGAGAAGCGCTGTAAATTTTTTTGTGTCAATAGAGGTGAAGTGCACAGTTAATTTACAAGTCATGTTTCAGTCTCTATTGATTGGATTTAGAAAGTCAATTTAATTCAGAGATTTGATTGAATAGGCTTTGAAATGAATTTCCAAATCAAACCTTTGCACAGCACTAATTCCAGTTTAAAGAAGTCAGAGAGGAAAGCCATGGTTTACTATAGATTTGTGTCTCTCTGGCTTCTTGATTGATTTGATTTTTAGTCTATCCATCACCAAAATCCCTGGTTGGTATACAAAATGAGTAGATGTGCACAACACAACCCATGGAAACTGAATATTTTGTAGCAGCTGCACCACAATGAGAGAGAGGCATAGTGACCATGGCATCTTATAACTGATCAAGTTCTAAAACTTTGGATTCAGCACTAGGCTAATTTATAAATATAATATAGGCTCACAGTTATAGCAGGCAAAACAGGCAAGAAAGAAAAAATGAGGAAGCAGAAAAATTAAAAATCCAGGAAGCAATTACAGTACAGAACAAAAACAAAAAAGGACAAATCAGAGATTAAGCTGTGGAATTCAAGTCTGCCTGATGGAAGATTCATGAGCACAGCCTGATATATCCTAAATTAAGACAGCCAGCAAGGGCAAGAATATAATAGGTAGGTCAGTTTGTTTTAATTGGGGAAGCATGGCTGGAGAGGGAATTATACACAAATATTTATACAAAATGCAAGAGTTTAATCAGCTAAATCAGTCAAATACAGTAGCAAGCTAAGCGGGATTTGCAAATATGTATTTGAATGCAGAAATACAACTGAAGTATTTTAAAAAAAAATTATATTGGGTTAACATTTTGCATACCGCACAAGTTCATTGGCGTTCGATCCAATAAGGTAAATATTACAATCATGTCCCAACCATAACTCTACAAATTGCACTGATTTCAACAGGATTCAGGATAAGGATAAAAAGAATTTTACAAAGAAAAGGGAATAATATGACAGGCCATTAGCAATAGGAATATTTTCTGAGGAAAATGCAACAACGTTTCTCCAATTGTTGTTTCAATTTCCATTTTCCCTGAATTTATAATTTAATCACGAGGATTTCTAACAAATTCAGAGAAGAGTCATACACAGTTTAATAGAGCTTTGCATATTTGAATACTTGTCTCTTTATTCTAAAACCATGCACTCTTTTCTTTCATAAATTAACAATTAAAGCATAAAACATTTTATTCAATAGAATCTCACCTTCCATAGTAATAAAAATCTGAACCTTTTTGCCACATTCAAGTTACATCTGTGTGTTAAGAAGAAGTAGAGTAATAATTATTTTATGTACATCTTGTTGATGTCTGGTTGAAAATAATGTTCAATTTGATAGGTTCTTTGAGAAATGCAGAATTTTCATTATCAGATACCTGCTAAATATTATATTATGTGGCCCAATCAAAATGAGAACAAAATTATTTTAAAACTTCAAACAGAAAACTGAACATGATCTACACATTCATTGTACTGGAAACACTTTATTTTTTGTGGCAGCAACTATGCAATGCACTCAATATTTATTTATAGCTCTTTATCTTTCTGGAAAATATTTTTCAAAAGTCATGAAATGTGATAATCCATTTGTAAAATTCTGAACAAAATCTGTCAGCTACAACCTCCAAATAACTAATAACAAATAATTAGTTTTTGACTGAAAAGGAGAAATGGGATGCATATGACTGAATTAAAATGCAGCTTTTGAGATTAAATTTCAAGTTCAATCAAATTTACATATATTTAAATACAATCCAATTTAGGTTTTATATATTCGCAATTATTTTTGTTCTCTTAAGATATAATCACTGTGTGATAACCCCTTTTAATTTCCTTTTAAATACAGCTGCAATGTGAAGCATTTAACATCATCCTGTTTGTCATTGGAACTCTGTTATGTTGCATTTACCCCTCTTTGACCCCTCAGCAAGAGGTTGATGATCAGTACAGTGAAGTGTAGGGAAAGAAAATGCTTCCTTTAAACAGAGTTAAGTAGCTCCTGTTGTACAATAGCTTCCTGAAAAACAAGAAGAGCTTGAAAAGAAATGAAACTAGTGGCTGTTTTCTCCCGGATCAGATCCTCCCAACCTAACTTCTTCCTTTTAGTCATCTGGCAGTCCCAGGACCTTTTTAAAAACTAAGCCAAGGGATATGCACTTGAGGCAACAGTACAGCTTTTATTTGGTAGGTTGCCACCATTTATGTTAACTGGCAAGCAGGGCTGCCGAGAGGATTATTAAGTGCTGGAATAAGACTAATATTTATTTATTTATTTTATTTATTTTATTATATTTCTATATCGCCCTTCTCCTGCGGGACTCAGGGCAGTGTACAGCCAGGATAAAACATAGCATATAAAATTTAAAAACATTTTAAAAAACAATTAAATAATATTGGCCCGAATTTAAAACAACCCAATTAAAACCGAAATATGGGCCCCCTGCCCCACCCATGCATGTGCATGCCCCCGGCACACCCTTGCACATGTGCACGTGACCTCCCCCCCGCACGCATCCTGCCCCCGTGCATTAGTGGCAGAGACCTGAAGACCATTTCCACACAAATTAAGTGTGTGACATCCACATGGACATCCAAATTCAATAAATTACATAAATAACTGTTCACTGAGTTTCAGATTAATAAAGGTTATGGCAAACAAGGCTGCAAGGCGATTTTGCTATACACACAAAGTATAGAGTATGAAGTATATATCTAATATTGTTTTTCTTTTTAAAATTTGGTTTTGTAAACATTTTTTTTAAAATTCCCCTTCATGGGCTCCCCTTTGAGCTCCATGGGCCCTGGAACAATGTACCGGCTGAACCCCCCCCCCTCCTCAGGCCTGCTGGCAAGGAGGTTCTCCACACATGATAACACAGGAAATCACCTCATCCTTTGACTACTGACAGTTAAGGAGAAATAACTTCAATCTTTTTTGTAGTAGACTCTACTCTACTCTGTTTTGTCCAGAGGTGAAATTTTATATTTGCCATAGTGTAGAGTGCCTGCTTGCATGTGTATATGAAGACAATTTAGGAAAACTCCTGAAGCAATCACACAAAGCTTCTAGAAGCTGTAGCTACTTCTGTGCTACAAGAAGAGGTGTTTTGCTTATTCCAAGAGCCTTTTCAAAGTAATCCTTCAAATATTTAGGGTAATATTCACCAATAATGCATCTTTTACTTTATTAAACTATCTGCAGTCAAATGGCTGGTCAATTGACTTGTTCATTTCAATATTGATTTCAATACTAATTCTTAAATCAGATTTATTTATTATAATTTGTGTACTTTATTGTGTTTTATATGGGGATATTTGGGGATGATTAACGGATACCTTTCAAAGGTCACAAAATTGCTTAAAAATTATTGAACACTTGCCTTTTTGAGTCAATGGGCCCAATAATGGTGAATTTAATCCATTTTACTTTGGATCTCATAATATAAACCAGTCTCCCTTCTTTTTATAAGAACAATCCTTGCAACCCCTAGTTTCTCTAATTCCAGGTTTTGATGGGTAACAAAATTATTGTGAGCAAGGACAGAAATAGATTGAGATTAGATCAATTTTCTTTTGTTTATTGTCATGTCTTATCGGCATCCTGACCTTTGAACTCTTTCATGAGATTGCAAATGCAATTTTGATTGCCCCCTCCCCCCATCCTGATTCCCACTTTCATATGGCCTTCATTCAGTTAGCTTTCTCCCATCTGTCAATTGTTATTCTACATCATTTCCCTGCCAAGTGCTGGATGGAGGTGACTAAGTGAAGTTCGCATCTGTCAGAATTATTCATATAGTTGGTTCAAAACATAGGAGAGGGTGGGAGGGAGGGAAGAGGGGAGGAAGGGAGGGAGGGAGGGAGGGAGGAAGGAAGGAAGGAAGGAAGGAAGGAAGGAAGGAAGGAAGGAAAGAAGGAAGGAAGGAAGGAAGGAAGGAAGGAAGGAAGGAAGGAAGGAAGGAAGGAAGGAAGGAAGGAAACCCATTAGGAGAAGATAATTTTTTGGCTCACACAAACTGAATTAGGCTATTTGCAGATCATAGAAACTGGCTGTGAAGTGGGATTCAAATCGTTGAACGATCCTAGTACTTACTACAAGTGCTCCTCATTTAGTAACTGCATCTTTAAGCAACCATTCACAGTTACAACAGTGATGAAAAAATAACTTTATAATCAGTCCTTGCATTTACAACTGTCGCATGTCTTTAAAGCAAAGAAAAGCTGTATTGTCATAAACCTGCATTCAAGACAACATTCAAGACAACAATTAAACATTTGTTTCCCTATTGGAAAATGCCAAACAATTAAGCAAGGGATATTGCCCATTTCCTGATAATGTAGTGAATTTTTCATGAGCATTGCTTCCCTATAAAAGCCTCACATGAGATAATGAATGTGACTAAGTGTGTCATTTTCTTAATACTGATATTCTCATTAATATTTCCAACTTCAAAGGGATGAAGTGGTTCATATGGAGTTCAAATGAATGTGGTTTGATTTTACAGGGGGAAAAAAGCTCTGTCTTTGAGTATTGCCATTTAGCATATCAGTTCAACATGAATTAAACATTAACTCATGATAAAATCATCAACATGTAAAAACAAAGACAAGGGTCTGGGATCAAAGGAACCTTTCAGTTCATAAGAAACCAAAGATGAAGTAGGTATAGTCCCTATTCAAGTCCTACTCTGGTATTATAAAAATTAAGGTATAGAGAAATGACCCATTTTTTTCCTACCCCCAATCTCCTCTTTTTGAGTTAAAAGATCTGATGATAAATTGTAATGCTGCACACTTGTGCATTTTTTTCAAATGTTCCCATTCACTTTATCACATAAGGAAAGTAATGGTTTTTTTCCTTTTCTTTTTTTAAAGAAAATTTCAGAAGTATTTTCACGTCTTCAGCATTGAGCTTTTTCAGGCTATATTTATATAATATTTATATATATTTATATTTATAAGTACTGCAGCTACTTCAGCTGACTGCTAGTTCAGCAGATCAGTGGATCAAATCTCACCGGCTCAAGGTTGACTCAGCCTTCCATCCTTCCGAGGTGGGTAAAATGAGGACCCAGAATGTTGGGGGCAATATGCTATTTAGTATACTGTCTTGGTGTAAGCCGCCCAGAGTCCTCAGAGAGTGGGCGGCATAGAAATATGACTAATAAAGGAGCTGGTCCTGGGACTGTTGGGTGAATCTCATTTCTCCAGTGATCTGCTGCCTTCTTGACTTCCTAGGCTTCCAGAGTTTTTCTTTGTTTCCATTAGAGAAATCTTCCCTTGGAGCTTTTACTTTTTATAAAACATTTTTGGCAGCCAAAAAGGTTTCATAATGATGAAGAAGCATATAATAGGAGAGAGAAAAAAAATTGGATAACTTCTGCCACATTGTGACAATAAGGTACAGTCACAATATTAATAAATTTTGAAGGATTTCTAAAATAACCTGAGTTTGTATGAGTTTCTTCATACACATACCGGTATATATGCAGGCAGACATAAGTAGATGTACTGTATATGCATACACCTATATATGTATCTAGGGGAAGAAAACTTTAATTTGTATGGTTAGAGTTTCTTATTACATCTTGCCCATCAACATAGATCTGAGCATTTGTCCCTCTGTCTCCTCCATACTTAATATTTTACAATGTCTACATAGAAATAAATGCTCTTAAGCTGACTGTCTTGGATGTGGACATGTGAATAATATTCAGTGGTGGGATTCAAGTAATTTAACAACTGGTTCTCTGCCCTAATGATTTCTTCCAACATCCAGTTTGCCAAACTGCTCAGAAAGTTAACAACCAGTTCTACCAAAGTGGTGCGAACTGGCTGAATCCCACCACTGATAATATTTTATTTTTTCCAAACTGAATGCTGAGATAGAGAGAGAGAGAGGGAGGGAGGGAGGGAGGGAGGGAGGGAGGGAGGGAGGGAGAGAGAGAGAGAGAGAGAGAGAGAGAGAGAGAGAGAGAGAGAGAGACATTCAAGAGTCTTGTAGGACCTTTTCCAACTACTGAATGTTATTCAAGGACATCAGCTTTTGTGAGCTGTAGCTCACTTCATCAGATGCCTGATTTATTTATTTATTTATCTGTCACTAACAGACTTTCTTCCTACAAAGTCTAGAGGGGAGCATTTCACCACTCAGATCCAAATCATGTTTTCATTACTTATACTATAAATGCCTCCCTGTCTTGAAGCCCAGGACTCACAGTGAGAGCCAGTCAGCTATGCCATCTGGGTGACTGATCCTGGCCAGAGTTTCAGCCCTTCTATCATCAATTGCATCACCCAACTACAGGTAGTTCTCAACATATGACCACAATTGAGCCAAAATTTCTGTTGTTAAGTAGGACAGTTTTTAAGTGAATTTTGCTCCCATTTTACCACCTTTCTTGCCACAGTTGTTAAGTGAATCACTGCAATTGTTAAGTTAGGAACAAGGTTAAGTGAATCAGGCTGCCCCATTTTGCTTGCCAGAAGATCGCAAAAGGTGATCTCGTGATCCCAGGACACTGCATAAATATGAGTCCGTTGCCAAGCATCCAAAATTTGATTATGTAACCATGGGAATGCTGCAGCAGTCATAACTGTGAAAAATGGTCATAAGTCACTTTTTTCAGTGCTGGTGTGACTTTCAATGGTCACTAAATGAGCTGTTGTAAGTGGAGAACTACCTGTATTCCACTTTAAGTCCCTCTTTGACTTACAGCATTTAATGATTAGCTTCAAGCTTACAGGGCTAGGAAAGCATTTTGCCTTCTTTCATAATGAAGCAGTTTCCTTCCCTTCCAGTTTGAGATTTGCCACTTACTGTATTTTTCGGAGTATAAGACGCACCTACCTTTTTTGGTGAGGAAAAGAAGAAAAAGAAATCTCCCTCTGCTTTCAAGCAATTTTGCCTTGTTGCAGCAAACAGCAAACAGCCTGCTTTACTTTCATTTTCGTTTTCAGCATAGCTTGATTAGCACAAGGGGGAAAAACAATCTGCTCCGGCAATTTACCTCTTTGCAGCAAGCAGCAGAGCCCTGTGCAAAACAGCTGAGAGCAAATCAGCTGAGAGTCAGGAGGCCTATCCAATCAACTTGTGCTAATTAGGTTGTGCTGAAGCTGAAAGGAGCTGTTTTTTCTTGCTGTTTGCTTGCATAGCTTGCGAGGCAGAGGCCAAAGGGTGGGGGCCAGTGGATGGGCGGGGCTACATTCGGTGTATAAGACACACCTAAATTTTCACCCCTTTTAGGGGGGGAAAGGTACGTCTTATACTCCAAAAAATATGGTAATTGCATATGTATATAATGTATGTACGTATTATGCATGTGTACACACACAAATACATATAAGTACATATGCATACAGATCTTCTCCTTTGCCACTTCTCATTGCAAGTTTTGAAAGCAGCAAGTAGAAATCAAACCAGAAGAATTGGGATCACATCACCAAAGGTACTATAGTTTGGCCTGCCTTTTTCAATCCCCCTATTTTCTGCTCTTCCAGTCCCATGCCCTAAATCTATTCTTCTGTAGGTAGCTCTGTACTTCTATTCATTTTTTTAAAGTTATGATTGTCATAAATCATATATAGAGGAGCTGCTAACAGGTGGCAAAGGGATTGAAAGGGTGAGATAACTACAGAGATGTGAAACTGTTTATGACCAATAGCTGTTAAAATGGCAAAGGAAGTGAAAATGGAAATATTGCATTGTAGCCTAATCTGTGAAGTGTATAGGACTCCAGAGTTATAGCAGCTTTGGCCTGATTCAGATTTTTAGTTTTTGAAATAATTTATCTGTGCAAGTGGGTCTACTAAAGTGAAATGAAGGTGTGGCCAAGTGCTCACGTTTTTAAGTAGGAAATTTAAAAAAAAAATGTTTCTTAAAATTATGACAGAAACAGTAAGTTCAGTACTATATCTCTCTTTGCTCTCTCTGTATAAATCCCTCACCGCCCACAAAATTGAATAGTATGATAATATATACAGCCGGCCTTTGAGCCAATGGAAAATTAAACTGACCCATGAGATTTCTAAAAATTGTTACTGTAACTGTTCGTGTTCACACCCAATGTGAAAAGTAATACTAACTTAACCATATGGATTACAACACATTGTTTCTAACTTCACCTGTTATTTTATTTGGCAGGGTACACATGAATAGATGCATGTGCATTATTTATTTATTTTCTATTCCAAAACAAGTCACAGAGTTTGACATTACAGCATGCCGTTAATAAATGGATAAGTGTCAGTATATACATATATTAAAAGAACTCCTATAATGTTAACATTTCATTGAACAGACCAAATGATATAAGCTATCAATAATTTACTACTGCTTTCAAAACACCTGAGTATCGGTCATTTAATAAGAATACCTCAACCTTCTCACTATAACTAGAGTTTAGTACACTAAAGAGCAGATATATTATCTATGATTGTCAATGAAAGTATAGTGGGTATTTTAAAAGGATGTGTGAAACAGACTCAACCTCTATGTTCAAGCAAGTACTTACTTGATCTTCATATGGAAGGTTAGCATATCAACCAACCATCACCCTAATAGGAAGAGTATCTATATAGGCCACGGAGAAGACCATCCAGTGGCAAAATCCAATTTTTTTTACTACTGGTTCCATGGGCGTAGCTTGGTGGGCGTGGCAGGGGAAGGATACAGCAAAATCTCCATTCCCACCCCACTCCAGGGGAAGGATATTGCAAAATCTCCATTCACCTCACTCTGGGGCCAGCCAGAGGTGGCATTTGCCGGTTCTTCAAACTACTCAAAATTTCTGCTACCGGTTCTCCAAACTACTCAAAATTTCCGCTATCGGTTCTCCAGAACCTGTCAGAACCTGCTGGATTTCACCCATGAGACCATCCCTACATGGGTCATATCTAAACTTGTGGAAATAATTGGGGGGTGTCCAAGGACAGTATGTGGACAAAGGTTGCATCTCTAGAGGTCAAAATGGGGAAGAATAATGCTACTTCCCTCCATCCACTCTCATTATTTGTTTTAGGGTTCACCTCTTTGTATGTAACTCAGCAGATGGCAGGAATCAAGGTTCAGCTAAATGGACATTTTATTTTTATCTTTGCTGTTACAAATATAGATGCAACTCCTCAAAGTCAAACAATGATACCAAATAAATTGAATTTGACACAATTAAAAATAAATTGTGTAACCTAACAAAATGGAATTATTTATTGTCCAAATGGGAATATACTTCAAGAAATCTGTAAGTTTTTGTCTTGAAATATTTCTCAACTGATAAATTGGATATATAAAATGTATGTATTTCAAAAATGTGCATACCAAATTATGTATTTGGAAAACTCCTATATTCAATGGATGCACTAGGAAAAAAATTGCAAAACATATATACAAAGAATGTACATGTAAATGATGCTCACAAAATATCTCTTGAGGAAAATTGCCTATGAAACCAAACATAGGTTTTTTTTTAAAAAAATGTTTATAAGCTTCAGTTTAGGTTTGTTATCTTATGAAATTTAGTTGGCATGAATTAATGATTTCATACTGACAAAGACCAGATAAAGGCTTAGGACAGAATAAGATGCTAAAAATAATTGGCTGATCATTTAGATTTTTTTTGATCAGGTACAGCAAAGTGCTCATCAAGCACATATTTTTCACTCCATATGTCATTTGAATTTTTACTCTGTTCTATTTTATTGTGACAGCTTTATGGCAAGAATAAATTCTAGGTGATTTGCAGTAGTTTGGCAAGGATGTCTGACCCTTCCCCAATTATTAACAAACTGATTCCCCAGACAATCCTACACTATCCTACTGAGATGAATATCCAGGATAAGAGTGCAGTTTCGGGTGAAAACACTGCAAGCAATTTTGATATTCAGAAACTAATCCATGAACTCAGAGAGACATAATGGCAAGTTTATATCTTTTACACCAAACTTTTGGCATCAGTCAACTTCAGCAACTGTCATACCAATGAAAATAAATCTTGCAAGCCTTCCCTTCCCACTTTATTAGCACAAGCAGTAGATCCCACTAGCTTGTAATCTATTGTTCCCTTATTTATAGTTAGTAGAGCCTGAAGGGGACATCAACTAAATATAAAATTCTGCTGGTCCTAATATAAGGGCTATATGGGAACATAACTATTACAAGTATCTACAATGAGCATTTAGAGACACAAACATGAGGAGGGGGAATTCTCTAGACCACCCTTTCCTAATGTCTAAATGGGATAGTTTACAATGCTGCATTCAGTGAGTCCCAGGTTTGGTATGTTTCTGAATCTGAGAACAAAGAAAAGAACTTCTGGGAGGGGACTCACATATAGGAGGCAGTAGTCTGAAAAGTCTTCTATAAATACTAAAAAAAGAGTAACTCAGGTGAAGGAGATCAACCATAAGCTACTAGTGGCCTTATCTAACCAGTGTTAAGTGTGTACATAAAAGAATTTCAAAGACAGCTACTTCTTTTTCATTTTTTGTAGTCCAAGGGCTCTGACATCCACAGTATAGAAGCTTAAGGAATTTTGCAAATTCCAGTACAAACTTAGTCATGCTACCCAAATATTCCAGATTCAGTACAATGGTTGTAAGCACCGTTACATTTAGAAAATAATTTATTTCTGACTATGCGTTTACTCATAAATTCATTCCATCATGATTCTGTACAAGCCTGTCATAGTTAAAAAGAAAAAAAAATATGTATGAAAATTTATATTTAAATGCAAGTTTATTCTTAAATCAGGAACATATGTATTCTGTGAATATGATGAACACATACGGTATATAAATATGATCAATCAATGCATAAAATAAATAAATAAATCTTTATTTATTTGATAAACTCTATTTGATTAGCAGCTTGACCTGGATTGAGATTCTGAAAAGACCACAAAAGTTTTTCATAGCTGGCTGAGCAAGTCTGGACTAACAACACATGGTACCAAGCTACCTTGCTGTTACAGCCTTTTTGCACAACTCCAATTCATTCATGCCTGACTCTGGGCCTCGGAGCTTGTCAATCAGAAAGGTCGCCAGTTCAGCGGTTTGAATCCCTAGTACAGGTCTCCAGCGTGAGCAGGGGGTTGGACTAGATGACCTCCAAGGTCTCTTCAAACTCTGTTACTGTTAAAAAGAAGATGCCACACTGCTTACAATAAAAGCAGGACTGTTTTCTTTGGTTTTCTGGAACCAACCTCTATACTTGAAGAATAGTGGGAGAGAAGTCAAGAAAACGGATTAAAAGAAACATCTTCATCAGAAATGCAATGTAGTCTATTAAAATCCTAATGTATTCTGCCTTAATTCATTGTTACACATACAGTATCTTGCTTTTCTTCATCAAACTTTTTATCATTACTAAACCCTGGTGGCACAGTGGTTAGAATGCAGTGTTGCAGGCAAACTCTGCTCACAGCCAGGAGTTCAATCCTGAATAGCTCAAAGTTGACTCAGCCTTCCAGCCTTTTGAAGTCAGTAAAATAAGGACCCAGATTGTTGGGAGCAATATGCTGACTCTGTAAACCGCTTAGAGAGGGCTATTCTTCCAAGTTTAGGAATTACAGCCCTGAGTGCTCCTTTCATTATTGAGCATGTTGGCTTTTAATTTGTTTATTCTTTCTTGTTCACCTTTCAAGCTAGAACTTGAGTGCTTGCTCGCTGCCTGAAAAAAAGCCTAGAAACTAGTGGGTTGTGATTTCACTGAACTAGGGCTGCATAAAAATCTTGGTTTACATAGGAAGAACCTGGCTAAAGAGAAATACACATAAAGCCTACGAAAAGGAAAAAAAACATATACCCATATACTGTATAAACATATACATACACATACATATATACACATACATAATATACACAGACACATAGGAAGGAATCAACAGGTATAGCAAATTAACCTCTCAAACATATTTATTTATTTGTTTAAAAAGGTTCCGAGAGGAGAGGAGGGGTACCTTCTCTGTTAGTGTATGAACCACCTCCAGTCAGCAGTTTCTCCTTCAGGATCCCATGCCAGCCAGCATAGCCAGATTTTAAGGGCTTTCCTGCAGGTTAAAAAAGAAGGGGCAAATCTCACCTCCTGTGGCAAAATGTTCTAAATCAGAGGTCTCCAACCTTGGCAACTTTAAGCCTGGTGGCCTTCAACTCCCAGAATTCCCCAGCCAGCTGGGAGTTGAAGTCCGCCAGACTTAAAGTTGCCAAGGTTGGAGACCCCTGTTCTAAATGGCAGGAGTGATGGCACAGAAAGCTCTTCTCCTGGATTCCACCAGCCAAAATTCCTTGATTGATGGGATCCCCAGTAAGTTCCTTCTAGCAGACTAACCCCACTGGGGAAAGACAGTTCCGCTGATATCCTGTAAACATACATACATACATACATACATACATACATACATACATACATACATACATATCTAAAAGTTATATAGCCACCCATTTCACAAAAAGTGACTCTGGACAGCATACAAGGATATAAAACCATTTTACTGAGAAGAAAGGTATATTCTCTTCCTCAGTATGAGATCATTGAACAAATCAGAGAAATAAATACCTCATCACGGAATTATCTTTGCAAAATTCTGAACTTTTTTTTTTAAAAAAAGAAGCTTATAAATGAATAAAATCCCTCCAAGCAATCAAGGCAGCCACAGTCCAAAACTTAATATAAGCATGCTACCTGACTAATTCTTTGGGGAAAAGAAAAAAGAAATAGGTGATTCTAACTCATTACTGTTCTTCACTCTTTCATTTTAACAGGGCAGTGTTTGCATTGGATGCAGATGCTTTACAGTTCAAAAAAAGCGGAGATTGTGAGACCCTGTTTTTTCAACCAAGGGAATGAAAGACTAAATGGGGGGACACTGTTGCTTTGTTTTGTTTTTTGTTGCCTGACATGAAACAATAAATGGCATTTTCTACTCACTCAAGACAAATTCTATAGTACCCAAGGCCACTCAGATTATTTTAGCACCTCAGGCAGAAAATCGTACAAAGACTCTCCCTGGTGTAAAACATTACAATAATAATCAATCAGTAAATAACAATTTGTTCTCCTTTCATATCTAAACTCCGCTGTCTGAGACAGCTGCTGCCCTCTCATTCACAGCCAGGGCTGGAAGGGGAATATGAGCATCTAAAGCAGGGACCAGAACCCCTAACCCCACCCTACTCTATATGTCAATCACACACCTCCTTATTTCCAAAGAGGATACAATTTACTTCAGGCTGGCTTTTAAAAAGAACTTACAAAATGGTAGAAGATTAACTTGAGATTTAAAAAAATGGGAATGGCACATCTACTTTCTCCGTTTCTTTCTTTAGATTTAAGAGGGGGGGGGAAATCTGTTTTGACCCGCTCTGTGTTCTACTATATGGCAGTGCTGAAATAGAATTTAAATTATTTTTCTTGCAGAGTTTTCTTCTTTAATAGCTACATAGCAGGCAGGTTCTCTCCATGTTGGCAGTGCATAAGTACTATTATTTTAGAGAAGAATTGGCCAACATTTGTAAAGTTCTCCATCCATGGTATACAACCTAAGATTTTTAAGGTTTGAAAATGGAAAAGTTCAAAGTAGAGTCATTCATCAATCCATACTGAACAAACTACTCAAAACTCTACTCATGATGCAGTAGAATTACACTGACCTTTAAAAATTTTTTTGTCCTGATTCATTATCTGACATAGTTTTTACAAAGCCATAACAAATGTAATTTTGACCTGTTTCCCTGTGGGAAGATGGCATCTATGAAAATATATAATCTTTATGAACTATCCCTGGTTTCCCTTTTATAAATGAATTTAATAAGGGTCCCAGCAAGACTCTGAAAATAAGGTTGATTTGTCACATCACCATCACCCTAAGACATCCATTTTCTTATTGATCTGTTTGTAACTTCCACTGAGAGAATAGCATCAGTCCACCACAGTCAAAGCCCAGACCTTTCAGTAGGAAATGGGGCCAGATAAAGTAACAAATGAGATTTACATTTTATTACAAACTCTAGGAAAAATAATGTAGTATTTTGAAAAGCACAGATTCTTAAAAACAAAGAAACATAGGGTTCCCATTGTAAAATAAAATCAACTGTATTTGATGGAATTTTATTTAGAAATTTCCAGCACTTCAAGTTAATGGAAATAAAACTAATCCGTTATGAGTCCCAAGCAGTCTGTATTAAAATAACAATGAGGTTCTCTCAACAGTTTTATTCATGACTGAAGTTTAGATCTTTGCTCCAGGAAGAAATGGGCCTCCTAAATACAGTTTCAAAAAACAATTGTTCTAAATAGGGACCCCTGTTCTTACCTGCTGTGCCCTGTAAAATAAAATGGAATTCACCAGCTTCTAGTGTGGTTATCTACTATTGCCGTATAGGTTTTTTTTTAATGGTAAACAAAATATTCTGGATTGAATTCAGAAGTGGCTTTTATGAAGTTATCACATGAGGGAAAATGGATATCCAGGTTCTGCCAAGGAAAAGATTACTACCTCTGTTCTGAAGAGGAAGAGCAATGGGTTATAATGATCAGAGATTCATTACTGAGAAGAAATCAACCAGCAATATGATGGCCTAATAGCTTGTCAAGAGCAGGGTTTTCCCTTCCTGGGGTTAACATTCAGAATGTGACAAAAAGCCTTCCTAGTCTCTTTAAGAGTACTGAAAACTATCCTTTCCTACTGATCAACCTGGGAACAAATGACACAAACAGTTTCTGAAGAAACTGAAAAAGACTTTGGCAAACAGGACAGAAAGGCAAGGAGCTGGGGCACAGAGTTTTCTATCAATAGATGTGGCCCAAAGAGAGAAAAATCCTGAAAACA
This sequence comes from Pituophis catenifer annectens, assembly GCF_029215685.1. Classification (NCBI taxonomy): domain Eukaryota; kingdom Metazoa; phylum Chordata; class Lepidosauria; order Squamata; family Colubridae; genus Pituophis; species Pituophis catenifer. The sequence continues at coordinate 33,718,997 of NW_027256881.1, read as the reverse complement.
AACAGCCTATATAGATAGAGTCAATAGAAATGAACATTTTGGATTTTCTGAGGATAAGCCCTGTTTCCATCATAAAGAACTCTTAACAAGAGATGGGCTATACCTTATCGCAACTGGGAAAATGTTTCTGGTAAGTGGCTTGCAAATCTGATTCGAAGGACTTTAACCAAAACCATGTAGGGAAGAGATAGAAAATAATGGAACCCCAGGTGTAGGTATAGGATTGTCTAATTCTGGTGAGATATAAGCTATACAAATGTATAGGCTATATAAATATGATAAACAAACAAACAAATAATAGCCCAATTGTTTCTATTTTTTCTCTCCTTAGGCCATATCTTTTAACAGAATGGAGTGAAGAAAACATTTCCTATTAGGTCCAGAGCCTTGGAATTCCCTGGTAGCCTCCCTTCCAAGTATTAAAAAGGTCCAAATGTGCTTGACTTTTACAAAATCAACAAGGTGAGATAGGTTATCATAGAAGAGTTCTTCTGTGACAGAGATGGGTAATTAATAAGTCTGATATATAAATAAAACAGTGATGGATTAGTGAGATTCAGGCATTGGGCAAAACAGTCCGCAAAAGGGGAAGAATCTAATAGAGGAAGAGAGAGAGAAGCTATGACCTGGCACTTCAGGGAATTTGGAGATCTGTATCTAATGAAGGTTAAGGTAAAGAATTATGCTCTGGTTTCAAAAAAGTAAAAACTGGAATGGAGGAAAGGAGTCCCAAAAACAAGCAGTCATTTTTTCCTCCTTTGTGGAAACCCAGTAGGAGATTTTAGTAAGTTACTGTGATTGACAAAAAGCACAAAGGTTTGTGCAGGCAGTAATAAGGATGATTGAACCAGCATAATATCTACATAAAAGGTCATTTGATATTGAACTCTTTAATACCATCACTTGATTCCAATAACACTTAAGAAGAAATGAACTATGCTGTCAGAAGGATTCCTAATTATCACGGGGATCACAATGGAATAGAAAGAAGACAGAATATGAATGAGATTAAAACTATTTAACTAATCCCAGCCTTAGTTCTGTCATCAGCCTTAAAAGTTAAAATGGTACTTACTATATGTAGGTAATGATTTGGAAACTGTAGACGAGATAGCTGTGGCTGAGATGTCTTATTTATTTTGTGCTACCATCTTTATTTCTAATCATTACAAAATAGAGTTCCCTTCTATTTTTATGCAGGAATTGTATAACACACTCACTCACTCAGTCTCATGGGTGCTCTTTTCTATTTGTGATAAAACATGATGAATAGTTTCTCTCTAGCTAACCTTGAATCCCAGAGTCCTTTAAAACTTAAAAGTAACAGTTATGCTGGTGTTGAAATAAGTAAAAACTAAAAATCACATATAGTTGCTAGGACTAAACTATTTTCACTTCCACGTAGCCATTACCACCCCTCCCATGAAGAATGTTGATTTAATGAAATTCATTCCTTACTTTCATACTGGGATAGAAATCTTTAAATCTGCATTTTGGCTTTTCAGGACAAGCCTATTTGAAAAATTCAAGGAGAATTCAGGAATTATGATAGATCATTTTGACTGTAAGATTGTCCTTGGTGAACAAAATAATGCATGTTCCAATGAAGATACTGAGGACTTTTGCTGGGAAAAATAATGAAAGCAATTGTAGCTGGCTCCACACATGATAGAGTTCCTTCTCCAATATAATATGATATTTGAAATGATCATGTGGATTAATGTGTTCCACGCGAGGTTGTAAAGTTAGATAAATAGTTATTTCAGTACTTTGGAATTATTAGATTGATGGTTTGGTCAAAAAACACTGGAGAAAAAAAATGACACTGGTAAACAATATTTTGGAAGACATATAGAAGTGAGGTACCCCATTCTCTTATAATTTTACGGATACTTTAGTAAATCTTTTCTGACAAGGAGGCAACCAACTGTTCCCTTGAGGCCATTCAGCAACCAATTTCCAGCTATACCTCCCTTTGAAATGTTGTTAAATTTTATTACTCCATGAAAAGTAGATAAAATACTCAGCCTCCTGATTTTAAACAATAGTAAGACATCATCATCATTGCAGTTTAATCAATATCCCACAAAAACAAAGATTATCACTACTGCATGCTTCTGTCTTCCCAACTTCCAAAGCCAGCACCAAGTTGAAGAAACAAAGCAAAACCTAAAATCATTTATATCATTTATTTTCTTTCAGGCTGATCACTACCATACAATGTGTACATTCAATCCCTTCCTCGCCCTGCCAGGATAGAGTAGTTTTTGTCTAGGGAAATAAAGAATTAAATTCTCCATTAATTTCATTGGAAGCAAACTAACTCCATCTGCAAAAATGAATGATAAACTGATTCCTTAAAATGTGGGGAGGAGCTGTTGGTACATTTAGATGATTAAATGATTCATGTGGATGCATGGATCATTGTCTGATCGTGAATAATGAGAAACAGATTATTCCCTCATGTCACTTGGTGGCAATCTGTTTGATATTCCTGCCCATAAAAAAGTAGCTTGCAGGCGATCAGATTCATTACAGTGTTTTAAATCAGGAGAAGTTAAACTTCAAGGATATTCAAACTGCTTGTCTAACCTTTGAAAACAACTAAGATATTTATACTCCTCAGCAAAGTCTGCACAAAGGTTGCCATAGATTATCAACTAAATAAGGACTTAATTGCACGATCATGTTTACTCATCAGTACAGGCCAACAATCACAGGCATGGAGGCAGTGGTGGGATTCAATTTTTTTTACTACCAGTTCTGTGGCGTGGCTTGATGGGCATGGCTTGGTGGTCATGTGACTGGATGGGTGTGGCCAACTCAATGTCACTCATGTCGAGGGGTGTTTCGCCTCACCTGGCCTCTCATGACCATGGGGATGCTGCAATGGTCGTAAGTGTGAAAAACAGTCATAAATCACTTTTTTCAGTGCCATTGTAACTTTGAATGGTCACTAAATGAACTGTTGTAAGTCAAGGATTACCTGTACAAAAATACAAAAAGCTTCTTTTCTTGCAAAAAGCTGTCCTAAATACCAATCATTAGATTAGAAATACCTGAGTTATAAATCAGGCAGGGTGCCAGAGCACTTTGAGGAATTAAAATAGTTAAAATGCAATGATAACTAACAACAGCCAACTCTTGCTCATAAAGTGAAACCCTTTAGCAGAGAGGTCATTTAAGCTCTCCAGAAAGAGCACACCCAGGAGAAACAATCCTTAGATCCATTTGCACCACTTAAAGATACCAGCTGATCTCACTCACCTCATAAGATATCCTAAAGAAATCATCCAGATTTAAGGAAAGATCACATGCCCCCCAGAAAGGCAGTAAAAAAATCAGTGCCAAGCTTGCATCCTGCCTCTTGGAAGTACACTCTAAAGGGACAGTGCCAAGAACCACTAAAGCAATGAAGGAAGACTCCCTCTCCAGATAGAAAAAGCACCTGAGATAAGCCTAATTACAAAGAAAGCAATCAGTAAGGAAAGCAGGGGAAATACAAGAAGAAATGAAATGTTATTGTGAAGCTGCTTTTCTTTATTGACATTGTGATCCTTATATATATAATCACTGCCTAGTCAGATGCTTATAGCCATATTTAGGCTTTAGGAGAAAGTCTGGCAGTTGCTTGAAATATATCTGCCCATTTGCTGCCCATCTGCTGAACTTTGGAGAGGGTACTCAATCATATAAATTCCCTTTTTCTTTTTTATCCTTAGGTAGCACGCTACATCCAGATTCCTAACTGAGAATTATGCAAAGAAGGTAAAACATGTGTTTCACTCCCCACCCCCCTTGTATTCCAGTTCCAAGGAATGACCTAATTGTTTACAAATGATTTTATACTCCTTTGTCCAGATATCACTCAATTCTATGAAATGAAGAGATGGGTTCAGTCCATTTTACAGAGATGCCCAGGAGACTTGTAAGGCAAAGTGAATGGAGGAACAGTTGTTACATTTGGCAGGGGAACATTGAATGTTCTATGTCTGAACTGGGGGCTTTGGGGACAAAACACAAAAGTTATCTCAAAAAGTGCATTCAGGCAAAACTTTACCAAGGAAATCCCTTTTCCAGAGAAATGAGATTCAGGTTTGGTGGCTCTTGATCTGGATGCTTTCAAAATGTGCATCTCACAAACCAGCCTATCTTCTTTAAATTCTTTGCTACAACTACAACCAAGCTGCACAAGGACATCTCCCTGTGCCTTCTCAGGAACACACACACACACACACACACATACCCTACATCTCAGTGGTGGGATTCAAAAATGTTTACTACCAGTCCTGTGGGCGTGGCTTGGTGGGCATGGCTTGGTCAGCGTATCAGGGGAAAAATCTGTAAAATCTCCATTCCCTCCCCACTCCAGAGGAAGGTTACGGCAAAATTCCCACTTCCTCCCAATCAGATGGGACTCAGGAGGCAGAGAATAGATGGGGGCAGGGCAGGGGTGGGTTCAACTTACCTCCGCTACCAGTTCACAATGGGAGCGCATGCGCATGGTTCTGCGCATGCACAGATCGTTCATGATGACATCCAGGTGGGTGGGTGGAGCTTCCTGCCACCATTACTACCAGTTCGCAAGAACCGGTCCGAACCAGGAGCAACCCACCACTGGGGCAGGGCCAGTCAGGGTGGTATTTACTGGTTCTCTGAACTACTCAAAATTTCCGCTACCGGTTCTCCAGAACTGGTCATAACCTGCTGAATACCACCTCTCCTACATCTCATTTTGCCTTCTCAAGAACAAAAATGACATTAAAATGTATCATTCATCTTTTTTACTATCTTTTTTTTCTCTAAAGAAAATGTGGTGGCTCAGTTGAGACTGAAATTAATATTTGTGGAGAGACGTTAACCGTCTTCTTCAACTAGTTGCTTAAATAAATTCATCCAAATGTAGACATGCCATCAGCACTTAAAAGCTTCTGATTGCTTTACATTTAAAAAAAAACATATATTGGGAGAAGGATACAGAAACAGTAAAATTTTCCACTGTTCATGTAATCCTGCAGCACAGGAGATATATATGTGATGCTCAAGTATATTAATTTTGTGGAAAATAACACTGTACACTGACAGGTTATGTGTGATACATTTACAGTAAGCAGAAGTTTTATATATTCTTCAACAAAATTCAGAGACTATGAATATTAATCAGGCACTATGCAAAATCCTCTGTTGATGCTGCTCATTTGTGCAGATTTTCCGTGACATCTGGTGAAAGTATATAATATTTAGGCTTTATGCACATCCTTCACTCTATTCGCACTAAGAACAATGCATGAAGCATGCTATTTCCTGCCAGTGGTATATATTAATTTTCATTCATGCTATCAACCATTTTTATAGTTATGCCATTTAAATCCCAATACAGACTGTTACTGAAAACTGGAGAGATGGGGAGGGCAGGGGAAGTTGAATTCAATCATTTTAGCTGATCAGAAAGGAATAAATGTTTTATTATTTATTTGTTTATTTTTTTGAATTTTTTGTACTGACTGAGGATAAGTCAACAGTTCATGGAAGGAACATATTTATTCTGTTTAGCATTATTTAATTTATAAACATAAAGAGAGAGAACTAGTTATACAGCTATTTTAACTAGAAGCAGATAACATTAACAATGTTTAATAAGATTTTTTTTCAGTAAAAGCATACTTTTTGGCTTATACTTTCAAAAGGAAACTCAAACCTTTGATAATTGCAACTATGTAGCAAATTCTATATGCAAACCTTTCCATAATTTTAAAAAATACTTTTTATAATCTTTGGGGTGGGGGCCCGTACTGGTGATGTTCTGAAAAGATTCATGATCTTGACAGGCATTGGTTTTTGTTGACTTTTGATATATAGCTCAACCAAAAACTCTTCAAAAATACTTTGGCATGTTATTTATACTGTCATTCTTAAATAATTAGAAGGAATTTTACCTTTTATTTTGTTGCAATGTACGGAAACTAAGACTTGGTAAAAAGTTTGGTTAAGGTCAAATATAATGGCTTATTGTCTTGAACATTGTGTTATCATCATTAGTTAACCAAGTTTATATTATTTTGATTTTATAAAGATCCATTTATGGATTCATAATGCTATCAATGAACTTGAGCTCAATATATCTAAAGTATTCCTCCTCCCCTCTATTCCTCTTGCAAATATCCAGAGATGGAGGAATAGCAAATGAGTCAACAACAAAAAAAAAAAAGTCTGTTTCATTTTTATTATTTTATTATGATTTTCCCCCCTCACTCCCTCACTCCCTCTCCTCCATCATTCCTTCCCTCCCGGATGATTTATCCTTTCATATCTGTTTTGTGTATTTACTGTTCAATAATGCAAGAGATGCTGAAACCTCATTCATTTTGTAAGAAAATGTTACACTTTTTGTCTTCCTTCCCCCTCACAGCCCATGCCATAGATAACTAATAACCTTTGTGTCCAAATAAATATTGAAAGAAATGTTCCTTCGGTATCATGTCCTTCCCCCAGGACAACAACAACAACAGCAACAAAACCCCAGCTTTTTAAGGGTTTAAAGATTTATGTGGCATATATTTTGGTCATAACTTGTGTATTTATAGGCAAAACAGTAGCCAAAGTGTTCAGATTCCTACCCAATAGGAATCTTATGAGAAAAAAAGTTGTACCCCTTCTGTATCATGTCTTTATAACTGCCCCCCACTATCATCCTCCATGAGAACTGTGGTCTTTATGTAGATTCTTTACACAATTGATGACCCTGTACAATTCAATTTCACACACAGGGAAATTTCATGTATATAACAGATTCTGTAGAATAAGCCTTCAGATTCAATGCATGCTAAACGGTGAAGCTGGATTTGGAAGCATGAATGAGGGGCAGAACTAGTATATAATAAGAATGTAAAAATTCTGTATCATGCTATTTCAACTTAGCACCTTCAGATAATCATCCTCTTTTAATGACCCCATAATCCCTTGCGGGGTGGAGTCCGGGCAACTGAGTGGAGCTGAGTGTTTACTGGCTGGATGCCCTTCCTGTCACCAATGTGAAGTTTCTTTCATCAGATATATTTCCAGTGTGTCCAGAGAGAGGAAGATCTGCCTCTACCTAGGATCGAACTCACAGCCTCCTGACTGTGAGACGAGAGCTCCACCTCTAGACCACTGCACCACTCTTAGCACCTTCAGATAATACAGGGCTGTTATTCCCAGAATTCCTAGGCAGCGGGATTCTGTTGCAAGTGTAAAACCTCTATAAGATGCCATATTAGTACAATAATGGCTGTACTACACTGTCTTCAATAAAGCTATGGCTGCTTTCCCTCAAGAAATGTCAGTAATCAAAATATTTCTTTTTGTCTCCCATATGGTGCAATTTCAAATGTTCCCAAGTCTACTTCATGAAATGTAATTCATAATTCATAATCATATTATGAATAATGAAAGTTTCAGCTTGATGGTTTGTCATGTCAGCCTGCCTGGACCACTTCCGTTAGACAGTCTGGCTCTTTGTACACAAATGCTAGTGGCACTACTCCATAGGAAAACATGTTTCTGTCAATCAAATCTTGCTTAATGCAGATTAACATTGGCAAAGCATAAGCTTCCATTCAGGCTTATTCCCTTAAAACATATTCTGTAAGTTTTATATTTGACAGAGTTCAAATATACAGTTGAATCTCACATGCACTGTGTAAATGCTAAATGCAACAATAAATTGATGGGGAGAAAAGACACAGAAAGCATTAAGTGATTGCCTGCTGAGGTCACAAACCATAATGTTTCCTATTTTCTCTATAATGTTGCATTTTGGCACAATTTTAAAATGCTTCTGGCTTCAATTTAACAATCTACGTATCTATTTATTAAGCTCAGCTTGGAGCATTTGAGCTACTGGTTATGGTTGCAGGCAGAGATTTCAAATATAACTATAGCACTATAGCACATGTTACTTGCAAAAATAGCTTTGGCTATGCCAAATTATTCTTATTTTGGACAAAATAAAAAAGCAAAAATGCAGGATCCAACATTTGATTTTTTTTCATTACAGTGTATGTTCTGGCTTCAGCAACTTGAAAACAGCTTTTTTTAAAGTATTGGTTTAATTACTGGGTTGTGAGAAAATGTATATATATATATATATTTTCAGCTTCCCAACTTTTAACAAAAAGGGAGGAATATGCAAAACCAAAAGACTGATGGGATCATAAATTATTTGCAGTGAGGGGAATAGACATAATAAGGGACATAATGCAACATGAATAATAAGGTGGCATAATACTGAATTACCTCTTGAGGAGGCTAGTGAAAAGTTTCTATTAGGGAATGCTATCTCTTAAAAAAAAAGAAACCCTAAATGGAGTAAACGAAGATTTAGGGTTCACATTTTTTCTGACAAGATGGGTTTTTGCTTCTAATTTGGAGGTTTGATGAATAAGGTTGAAATAGGGACTATTTCCAGGAAACAAATATGTAGGGATTTGGTGGGAAGTAACAATAAAAAGTTAAAAGAGAAGGTTTAAGAAAAAGGTCCTCTGCCGAACCTTTTTTTTGGGGGGGGGAGAGAAGAGGACCCTTCTTCTGCAGAGAAAAAAAAGTTAGTTAAAAATTAAATTTAAAAAATGTTGCTACTAATGGTGGAAACAGAATAATATTTAAACGCAATCTCACCTCAAATTAAATCTGAATCCAAATGCAACTAATAAACCTTTACCCTAAACTGGAAGGGGTATCTCAGGAGTGACAATCAGCATGCAAGTCTCCCATTGGCAAGTAACCATGGAGTATGTGCAATTAAACCTAATAATGGAGCACTATTGTTGAATGTACAAAGACCAGAAAATAGCATGTGCACAAGGATCAGGACTTAAGAGCTCACTACAATAATGTGCTCGGACTCATTTCATTTATAACAGTGTATCATCATTATCATCATCATCATCCCAATATTTGAGGGGCTGCCACAGAGAGGAGGGGATCAAGCTATTTTCCAAAGCACCTGAAGACCAGACAAGGAATAATGGATGGAAACTGAACAATGAGAGATTCAACCTGGAAATAAGGAGAAATTTTATGACAGTGAGAGCAATCAACCAATGGAACAGTTTGCCTTCGGAAGTTGACAGGAGCTTCATCACTGGAAGTTTTCAAGAAGAGACTGGGCTGTCATCTGTCAGAAATGGTGTAGGGTCCCCTGCTTGGGCAGGGGGTTGGACTAGATAACCTAAAAGGTCCCTTACAACTCTATTAATCTTTTAATCATCATCATTTTAGCCTTGTCTATGTACTGCAGAATGAAAACCTCTTCCGCATGTTTCCAGCCAATATGGTCCTGAGTTTTCTTTTGCCGATTATGCCCACAATACTTGCTGATGTCATCACTCCATCTTGTTTTAGTTCTCTTTCATGGACACTGTTTATCAAGTAGGATCCATCATATGACTGCCTCGGTCCATCAGTTCTTCTGAAGCAACAAAATTGATTCAAATTGTTTAAATCCTCCAGGACTAAGTTTTAAAAAATCATTTAAAAGTAGATCTGTGTATAAATCTAACTTGAACGCATTTCAAACAATTTCTTTCTCCTTAAAAAAGTGTTTTTCCTACCTTATTCCCAGGATTCTATATGAATTTCTGTTTTCTGATAATACATTATTATTAGGAGGGACAGCAGTTGCTATGGTTGTTGCACATTTTAGTATCATTCATTTCTTCCTTGCTGCCTATGTGTGGGCATGGCTGAGAACCTCCAGGAAGTTAACCTATAACAGAGCAGGTCAGCACCTCTGGCAGAAGAGAACACTTTCAGTACCTTGGAGAGCACAATGATACAGATTACTCAGTAGCATATCAATGCTTCAATGCAAATATTTTCAGCAAACACTGAATGGAGTGTGAAACTTTGTCTGTTGTGTGGATGTTTGAGTGGTTTAGGGGAGGGAAATTGTGGTGGGTGGAAGTGTGTTTGGGTATTATGTGTGTGGGACCTGGTCTTTGGGTGTCAAGTAAATTTTGTTGTATGTGTATACTGTGTATACACATACAATGACAATAAAGTTTAAAAAAAATGTCAACTTCTATCATTTGGGGAGGATAGAATCAGATACTGAACTCTTTCTTATACAACCTTGCATCTTCATAATATGGCTTTTCATTTATTGTTTCTTCATTTGTTTCTTCATTTTTATTGTTTCAATTTTATAGCAGAGTATTTTTCACTACTTTCTTTCAATACTAATTTCTGCCTGCGTCTTTGGGGTTTGGGGATCTCTCTCAGCCCTTAAGCATTTGTTGAAGAAGGGCTTCCACAGGAGGAATGGTGGACTGACGATGTCTCCATGAAAGTGGGAGAAATGAGCTAACAACTGCACAGAGAACAAAGATGTGGCAAGTAGGCCAGCTTTTTGCCACTTCTCCAGTCATGGAAAAGATGTGAAATGCTCCAGGTGGTTGCTCCTCATGAGGAAGCTGCAAGACAAGTGTCTCCCATGGATTTGAGCACTGGGAAATGATGGGAATAACCAATTTACTTGCAACCATGATCAGTGCCTTTTAAAAGATACTAGGTTTGCTAAACTCACTTGCTAATCACTTTTGGAAATTTCTTATTAACAACATCTAAGCTATTAGAGACCAACTATTCATGATAAGTTTGAAAACACTAGGTGAATTTGCCTTCCATCCTGAATGAAGGGGGAGGAAATAATATGCTTACTTAAATAGCAAAAACTAGAAAAGATTTTCATCTTAGAAAATAAATGGATTAAAGAGACAGATAAATTTGGAATATTGAAAATTTTACAATAAAAATTTGAAATTAATTATAAAGAACCAAACAGCTCCTCATGGTAAATAAATTATTTAAATAAATTAAATAAAAAATAAAGTTTGGAAGATATAAGAAAGATAAATTAATTTAATGATTTTAAAAACTGGACACTAGAGGGGACTAAAGTGTTTAGGTATAGGAAAAACTACAAGCTTATAGAAAGATACAGCAATGAAAATATTGAAGGAGACTTTTGAAGAATGGCGTCAGAAAATGGTAGCCAAGTATGAACAGTGTCAGTAATGATATCTGCTTCTATTTTTGAGTCAGCTGTTTAAACCACATATCTACAAAAGATTCATTTGGAAGTTCCTGGAACATGTATATCTATTTATGTATGCATGTATAAGTATATTTTTAATCAAAACTAAATAGTGTTTAACCTTGAGCTGGACTTTATTATGTTTGTAACTTGCTTTTAGACTTTTTGACCATAAATACAATTGACTGATTGATATCTGTACCTATGAATAGACTATGTTCAAAAGATGTTATTGAATACAGATGTATAACAAATTATTTCTGACAAGATAGAAATGGTGAAGAAAATGGATTTACAATTGACAAACCAAGAGAATGGTTTAAAAAAGAATATTTCACTGGATCTACTAAGGAAACTGGGTGATACTTTAAAATGGAAAAGAAAATACAAATGATGAACAAAGAGAACTCAAGAGTATATCAAGAATATTGATAATTCACGCTCCAGGTCTCTATATTTAAACTGATAACTGTTTTGAATTTCTGTGTTTGTCTGAAAACTATTAATTGTAAGGTACTGAATACCAAGAGATAATTTGATTGTATGCCACTCACCTCAAATATCAAAAGATTATTTAAATATGTTAGATTTGTCTCCTCCTCCTTATCTCATTTAATAACTTAAAAATTTCAGTCCCAAAAAGTGAGACTTCTTACATTGTGCAATTGATTATGATATGGACAATGGCATTTACCATTCCCTGCCATGTAATGCAAATGTTTAATTACATTTGAGTCACTGATTTTGGGGTGGGGGAGGATGATTGCCAAGCCCCTAAAATAAACTTCAATGAGATTGAATAGATATCATTAAAGTCAATCAAAATGCAGAATTCTGGGCAGGTTGTTGCCTGCCCCAGTTTGTGTTCTTCCTGTCCATTTCCAAATTATTTATCATGGCAAACAGCTTTTACCTATTAAAAACTCTGTAATAGCTTTTAACCAGGGGTGAAATGCTCCTGGTTTGGACCAGATCACCCAATCTGGTAGCGATGGCAGTGGGTGGTTTGGAGAACCAGTAGCAAAAATCCCTGCCCCCCCATGCCCACCTTTTAAATGTTTTTAAAAGAAAAAAAAAGCCTCTGATGATCAGGCAACTCAACTGGGATCATCAGAGGCTTTTAAAAGAAAAAAAAGGCTCTGACGATCCCAGCTGAGTTGCCTGATGGTCGGAGGCTTTTAAAAGCATTTTTAAAAGTAAAAAAAAATTTGCCACGCCCACCCAGTCACATTACCCCCCACCAAGCCATGCCCACAGAACCGGTTTCACCACTGCTTTTAACTGTTTCACAAATATCAGGTCCCTTTCATGAATCAAATGGAAAGGAAGGGGAAGGAGGAGCTATCCATAGCTTGTCAGACGTTTTCTGAGACGTAATCTCTTATTCTTTTCAATTGTATTTCAACCAGGCAAGAAACAAAAGGCATTTGTCTCAAGGTAGCTTTTGGGATTTTTTTGTAATAATAATTGAAAAATAAAATTAATCCTTAATGATAATACTGATTTATGGTATATGCTTTTTGGTTCAATGCATTTCCTCTATCGATTTTGGAGTTTGAGCATTAATGAAATATTTTTGTTGAAACAATATTCTATCGTTACCCTTTGAGAATTTCAAGCTTCAGAATATTATTGAACTGAAGCTTCAGGCTGCAAACACATCTTTCCCCTTAGCTGCCAATAGGAATTCCAACTGAGTTTTAGTTCTGCTATAGTATTCCCACTTGGTGCATGGTATCTACTTTGTCTTCTTTTATTATAAAGTTTGGAACATAATTATGCAGCTTGATAATTTTAATTAAAAATTTTAATAAATGTTCCTCCTATATAAATTATTTCAAATATTTTCATTGGAGAACAATCTTGGCTGTTTGCTTGAAGCAAATTTACATTTGGAAAACCATTCCAAGGATACATTTGGGGGGAGTTTTTTGTTTGCTTGCTTGTTTTTCTCCCCCCCCACACACCCTTTTTTTCTTTTTCTTTTTGCACTGTAAATATTTATTTCCTTGAAAACATCATGCATAAAGTATTTCTAATGATTTTAAGTTCCCTTGAATAATTCACAGCCAGCTTTCCATTTTATTTAACAGCTCATCCCGTATTATATTTTCATATTCTATTACATCATTCATAGGGACTTTCAGGGTGAAACTAGATATGAGATGAATAAAATTATTTCCTCTTCTTTCCTTGCATTAACATGAAGAAGTATCAAATTGATCCAGATCTGGGTATGTTAAAAGAGAGTCCCTCTTTGCTCTATGATACTAATCTGGGTTAGGAAATTGATATTTGCTCCACAGTAGAAGAACACTTGCCATTGGACATAACAGGTTCACAAGAGCCTATTTGCACTTGTATCACCACACCTACTTTCTCTAATGAATTACTTATACATGCTGAACTGATTAAAAGCAAAAAAATTATTTTACTTTACTCAATAGTCAATCAGAAGGTTGACTACCAAACTGAATATGAAGTTCTGTTAAAGAAGATTCTGCTAGGTGAGGATGGACAAAATACAATGTAGTCTAATTAGGATGAAAATGGAAACCACTTAGATGATCTTTGCTGATAATAGAATATATGAACTGGAGCTTTTAAGGAGCTATTTGGGAAGGACAGTAGATGGGTGGACTCAGAGCATAATAGTCACAGAAAGAAGTTAGAATAAATCAGGGGGTACATTTATCTGATGAAGAAGTATTAAATTGATCCAGATCTGGGTATGTTAAAAGAGAGTCCCTCTTTCCTCTATGATACTAATCTGGATTAGGAAATTGATATTTGGAGCAAATAGTACAGTAGAAGAAATCTTGCCATTGGACATAACAGGTTCATAAGAGCCTATTTGCACTTGTACCACCACACCTACTTTCTCTAATGAATTACTTATACATGCTGAACTGATTAAAAACAAAAAAAATTATATTCTACAAAATCTGATATTACATGAAGACATATCTGTGTATAAGTCAGAATTTCTCTTCTTCCTGCTTCTGCAGGTTCTGCTTTTTGAGTTGCTAGAAATCTACACATTCTGTGTTTGGGTCCACAGAGGAATGGGGAAAAAAATTCTACTGCCTCAGATAAGGCTGAAGCCATGGATCTGAAGCAAGTATAAATGCTGATGGGGTTTACTAAGAATTTGGTGCTATCTGAGGTGCCAGCATTGGGACTGGAAAAGCCTAACAACTCTTCTCTTGGTCTCTCTTCCATGTGAATTATTTCTCAATCCTTTCCTGCAAGATTTGGAAATGATTCACATAGAGGCGAAATCAAGAGAGACAGAAAGACATAGATACATAAATCAGGCAGACAGAATATGAAAGTATTGTTCTGATATTGGAGAACCCATAGATTACTGATTAAATCCATGCTCAATAAGCCCCAAAGGTATTAAATGATGATGCACTGTTGTTGCTAAATCATTTAATCACTTCTGCCTCTTTATGACCCAATGAACATCATTTTGCAAATAACTGCTTCTTTGAGTTTTTATAAGCTCCTGCTTGCATTGGCAGTGATAGTATTTAGCTGTCTTCTCTCCTGTTGATGTCTTTTTCAATTGCCTTCATGCTATGCATCTAAAATATATAGAATAGAATAGAATAGAATAGAATAGAATAGAATAGAATAGAATAGAATAGAATAGAATAGAATAGAATAGAATAGAATAGAATAGAATAGAATAGAATAGAATTTTTTATTGGCCAAGTATGATTGGACACACAAGGAATTTGTCTTGGTGTATATGCTCTCAGTGTACATAAAAGAAATATAAATTTTAGCTTCATGATTACTGTTTCCATTAATTCATCTAAAATTGAATCATTTGTTCTTTGTTGAGCTAATGTATGTACAACAATTTGTTCCACCATGATTCAAAGGCATTTTTTCTATATTCATCCTTTCTGATGATTCAGCATCACACCTATATGATACAACTGGGAAAACACTTCCCTTTCAAATACATTAAACTGTCTTAGTTTGAAATAGCTAGTATGATGGAAACATGGTAATATAATTTTAAGTTATATATCTAGAAATACTACTTTTTTATTCTTGTGAGTAATTAAAAATATGATGGAAATCCGTGTGGAGCAGGAAAGAAACCATTGATTAATATATAACCTTGCATTTAGTTTGAAAACATTTTTATGCTTAAGTACTTCAATTTTAGAACATGTACTATAAGCCATTCACCTGTACAATAACCACATGGATCTATAGACTATTTCTGAGGCCATTTTGAGGTGATAGGCCCATGATCAAAATAGAGGAGCACAGCCAATTGTCTATTATTAAGTTTAGGAGATGGAATTATGTCTTGGTAAACACTCAAGTCCAGAATGGAACTCTGTCAGCAGAGAGGTAGCCATTACTATCACATACAGAAGTCTAAATAAAATTTTACCTCTGATCTATTTTTTTTTTTTAAAAAAAGGAAACAGCTCCCAACAAAGACTCTTAGAAATGAAGTCAAAGGATGATTTTAAATCAATGAAGGCCACGTATAGAGAGCAGGAGTAAGTGTGTGTGTGTGTGTGTGTGTGTGTGTGTGTGTGTGTGTTGTTAGAAATTGTAAAGTAGCACACTTGTATATCATTGGCCAGCCCTCCCTAAAGTCTGTTCATCAACTAGACATTTCTCCTGTTGTAGTCAATCCAGAACTTTATAAAACAGGATTCCTACAAATATTTATTTGTCATATTTAAGAACTGCCTATCTCCTTCATAGATATGATGTACTAGGAATGTACATAGGAATGTACATAGGAATGTCCCTTTCTGGGGCATTGGTGACAGCATTAAGGTAGTATATAGTATTGGGGGCCATAGGGACCAGATCTCTTATAGTGAGGTAAAATCCTCTTTATGAATTAAATTCAGGAATTAGAGATCATTTCCTTTGGGGCCAACACATTTTCAGAAAATTAGGAAGGTGATTTTCTTTACTCAATAGTCAATCAGAAGGTTGACTACCAAACTGAATATGAAGTTCTGTTAAAGAAGATTCTGCTAGGTGAGGATGGACAAAATGCAGTGTAGTCTAATTAGGATGAAAATGGAAACCACTTAGATGATCTTTACTGATAATAGAACATATGAACTGGAGCTTTTTAGGAACTATTTGGGGAGGATAGTAGATGGGTGGACTCAGAACATAATATAAAAATCCAAGTCACAGAAAAAAGTTAGAATAATTTAGGGGGTACATTTATTTGATGGGATCCTCAATAATGTCATCTTGAAACCAATATGTATTTGTCCAAATTAAGGCATGTGGGAAGGTAAAAAAAAAGATTAACATGCAAGAGCATGGTGCCTGTGTAATGATAACCTACATCCTAGTGCTGGCTTTAGCAAGGCTCCAGTGATGTTAGCATGCTTGTGGGGGTGGGGGTGGGGGTATTTATGCCATTAGTTTGATTCCATAAGTAAATCACTTTGTCTTTCAAAGGCATCAGCTTGAGAAATTTATACAAGATGACAATTTGAGCTACTTTCCAGTGTTCAACAAAAGGTCAAAATTATTTTTGATTGATGAAATGACAATGCTTTGACCGTTTCCCTATTATCCTTGATTGCCATTCGGTATTATGAGCAAAACTAGAGTCTTCATGTATGTGTTCTACTGTAGCAAGTTTCTTTACAGTCTCTTAGACCAATTTCATTACTTAAGAAAAACCTTCAAATGTCAATAATATAACTGACTATTTACCTTTAATGATTATTAAAGTTAATTGGTTCAAAGGACCAAGTGGTATTTTCCTTGAGTTGATTTAACTATACTTCCTGCTGTCAAAGTCAGAAATAGAAGAAAATTAGTAGCTGTCCACAATAGAAGCAGCATTTTGAAATTTGTAAGCTGATGAAATATTATTTAAGAAAGATATTATATTTTGATCAATTATCCCTCAAATGAGGATAATTCTATATGTTTTTAAGACAGCTCATTTTTAAAAGCATGAATGATATTATTGAGTTACTAAAAATCAGCCAAATCCTTTTTCCTGTCATTTGTAGCGAAAAGCCAGTTAAAATGAACAAGAACAATTTACGGTTGTACAATAAAATCCAATTTGTCCATAGCAAAACACACACACACAACATACACACACACACATCCCATGAGAAATGTATGGGGTCCATGATATTATTTCAGGGCAAGTGTGAGTGAGAAAAATTGAAAGCCATGAAAAGGGAGAACAAAATAAATGAAGCAAAAGTCATTTTCACAAGGACTTCCAAAAAGAAAATATACTGACGAAAGCTATTATGGAAAACTTTAATATTGGCTTACACACATAAGAAGCCATATGAATGGAAAAGATGAAGAGAGCAAGGACAGAAATTATATGGTGATATAGAGGACTAACTGGAATAATAACATTTTCAAAGCCATGAAAAACTTATTATTGAAAATCCCATATTTTAAATTGCCATAATATTTTCTCCTCTTTAACTGCAGTTTCAAATCAATCTTTTAGAAAATGCACCATATGAAATGCTTTGTACTGTAATCATAACAATATATATTATGTGTCAAGAGGTTGCCACAATTTTTAAGCAAGTGGAATTAAATGTTAGAATATATTCAGTTTAATTATTGACCTTGCTGAACATGCAAATTAAAAACAGTGATCCCATTAAAGAAGCCAGTAAATTCCAAATTTACTGCATTCCTCCTTGAAGATTTAGGCAAAGACTTTGGGTGGTTTATATATTCTTAACTCAGGAAATTTTCAAGACCATTCCCTTTCTCCAGCCAAAGGACTGCTAAATGGTTCTAGACATTACCTGCTACTGTTAAACATTACCTGCTACTCCGGTGTTTCTCAACCTTGATGGCTTTAAAATGTATGAACTTCAACTCCCAGAATTGCCCAGCCAACTTTGCTTAACGCCATCAAGGTAGAGAAACACTGTGCTACTCTATCAGATAAACACTCTGGCATATAAATTGTCTTTATAGCTGATAAATCTAGTCTGGGAATACTGGGGAGTGAAACAAATAAGGTTTCCACATCCAATAATTGTTGATGAAAGGGTGGGGAGGAAATTGAAATAGTTGAAGTTGGGGAGAAGGGAAAGACTAAGATGACTGATGAACAAAGAAGAATTAAAATAGCTTTAGCTGCTGAGAACATTATTTTCAGGATAGACCAATTCCTGGTCTCCCTCAGCAGTAGGTTCCTAGGTAAGGGAATGTCAGTGAAAGGATGGCGGTACTGAAGGATCAGTCATGCTTGAAGTGAATTCTCAAGGGGGAAGAATATCTGAAGATTAAGTCTGCTACCAATGAAAGGCTGCCAGCTAAACCTAACTGAAGCCCTTGATTAACTCTAAGGGGAATTTAGTATCACTACATATCTAATAGTAATTTATACAGTGACTTCAGATGAAGCATTATTTGCAGTCATGAAAAAAATAGGAGGAAAGTTGGGGGCTGCAATCCAACCTGCAAATTATATCAATATAGCCAATCTAAATAAAAGTAGACTTTAATGTTCTGTGGAGGTTTTTTTTTCTTGGTCTGGTCTTTCTTGGTTTAGGGCTGACAAATAGAAACATAAATTGATTCATTATTTTTACTGCATTTTAATATTTTTTGTTTCAGTTAAACCAGGAAAGAAGGTGGAGGATCATTTCCCATAGTTGCATGATGCTTACAGAACTATTTAGCTTTAAAAACGCAAACTCTCAAAGAAACTAATTTTTTAATATGTTGCATTATTACAAACAAAAGAAAAATTGAAACTGGTTCATAAAATGGTCTTTGTGCACTCTTTATTTTTGATCCTAAAAATCCTCACTCCTCCCTTGAACCCCATGAAAGCCTCTTTGGGCCAGATTAATGCTTACTACCCAAAATAACTAAATACCCATCTTCAGGAGCTCCATAGATATCAACTCAGATTATTTGAAAAAAAAATCTAAAAATAATTTATATTTTAAATATAAATTTAAATAATTTAAATAATAACCAAAACAAACAAACAAATCCATTTTTAAGCATAGGATGAAGGGATGCCAAACTTGATTTGGAGAGTGGATGTTTAAGGGTCTCTGAGGGTGTCATTTTAAGAACTCCAGCAGTTTATTATCAATTCACGTTGAAAAATACCATGGCTGCTTATACTTATTCCTCCCATTACACTGAATTTTTAGTGTTCTCTTTGGTATCATTATAAAAACTGTAATATCAGATGACACACTGTCTGAACTAACATAGTGCATAATGCATTAAACCTTAAAATATGTTTTGTTGACAACAATAGCTGGGTTCATGCATCATGCTAACTAAAACCAACAGATAAAACATTTATTGTGGTTTCCAAGAAAAAAAAAACCAGCTGGCACATATATATAATGGAACAAACAGAGAATATTTTTGATATGGTGGTTAGGTGCTGGTGTAGAAACCAGAAGATTGTGAGTTCTAATGTTGCCTTAGACATGAAAGCCAGTTGGGTAACTTTCTTTCAGCCCAACCCACCTTACAGAGTTTCTGTTATGGGGAAAATAAGAGGAAGAAGGAATATTATGCATGTTCACTTCCTTGAGTTGCTTGTAATGTATCTGAGTCAACATGACTGCATTGGAAAGAATATTAAGATTATTAGTATAAATCCCATTAATCTTATTTTCTATGCCTAAAATTTATCATTTGTATAGTCCTGCTCTAAATATTTTCCAAATTGTCACTGGCCCATCTCTTACAAATAAGATAAATCAGTGTTTTTCTTTTAAATATTTTCAAAGTGATGGAACTTAAAAGATAAATCCAATAAATAATTTAAAAAAATACTTCTGGGTTATAATTTTCCATTTGCTGATAAAGGACTGCACTATCTGTACGAATTATACAATGAGGTACTAATTCAGCAGATGGGTTTTTTTTTTTTTTTTGGCAGCTTCTTCAGCATATATTAAATATGAGGGCCAGTGAGAAATACAATGACTTTCAAATTTACTCAGACTTTTGAATAAATTTTCTGGGTTGGCAGCAAAGCCAGCAAGCAAGTGGGTAAATTATGGTTTGATTTTACTAAAGTTTGGTAGGTTGGAGATAGAATGCAAGTAATCTCAGTGAACTAAAGACAGAATGAGACAAAATGTATGAATTATTTTAAAAAGAACTTCAATATTAGCTGTTTACAAATACTGACTGGTAGGAGTCTAACATTAACATTTTGGGTGGCTAGCAAGGCTACTCTATTAATCTCAGACAGTCTTTTTAAAGATTTAATACAAACTTTTCCCAATTATCAGCCTGTAACCTCTATTCCAAAATTCTCACTTTCTCTAGCTTGAGGTCAAAATAAGACATTAAACACTATTTGCCTGGACCCAAAAAGTTTAACATTCTTCCCAATGCATTGTCCCTCCAGCTATTAATTTCTTGTCTGAAAGGTTTTTGTTGGGATTGAAAGCTTCTGTCATTAACTGTGAGGCCATTGCTTTGACCTCTATTTTGTCTTGGTTAACCTTATATTCTGCTCAAGGCAACCTCTTATTTTCCAAGCTTCTGAAAGATCAGAATTTTAGAAAGGCTTGGGAAGTGTCAAGACTATTTTTCAGCACTTAAAGACTCTGTTCCATAAAACGTCATCTCTAAGATTTTATTCAGAGTTTAGTTCTCCTTTATTTCTGCATTCAGATGTTTATTTATACCTGGTCAGGTATTCCCTTTGCATGTACAATTTGTGATACAGGAGGAATACTAAGCAATCCCACATGAGCTGGAATTTACCATATCAAAGCTCCATTTCTTGTAGAATTATCTATACTGGTAGAATTATCTATGCCAATGGATCATAGCTTTCTGGAGCTTCCTTTTAAGCCTACTTGAACCTGAAATATTTCAGATGCAGCTATATGTTTTCCCACTAAACTTATGTTATCAATCTACTGAGAAATGTCCCTCAAATACATCTGTTTTCTTTGGGAATGAATTTCATGGAAAATAGATGGGGTTTTTTTAAGGCTGTTCCACTTTTTCTACATTTTTCATAGTTGAAATTATTGTACTGGTGAAGCTTATCCAAACTGTTTGCACTTAACATATTTACCTACAGGTCCATCTCATGAAGGGACGCAGTGGCTCAGTGGCTAAGATGCTGAGCTTGTCGACTGAAAGGTTGGCAGTTCAGCAGTTCAAATCCCTAGCGCTGCATAATGGAATGAGCTCCCGTTACTTGTCCCAGCTTCTGCCAACCTAGCAGTTTGAAAGCATATACAAAATGCAAATAGAAAAATAGGGACTACCTTTGGTGGGAAGGTAACAACGTTCCGTGTGCCTTTGCTGTTTAGTCATGCCGGCCACATGACCACAGATACATCTTCAAATAGTGCTGGCTCTTCGGCTTTGAAATGGAGATGAGCACTGCCCACTAGAGTTGGGAATGACTAGCACATATGTGCGAGGGGAACCTTTACCTTTACCATCTCATTAAGTTCAAAGAGGCTTGCTGCTTAGTAACTGTGACTTGGACTTAAGTATTATTTGATCCTTCACATTCCCCTTGATAGCAATAGCACTTAGACTTATATACCATCTTACAGTGTTTTACAGCCCTCATTAGTGGTTTACAGAGTCAGCATATTGCCCTCAACAATCTGGGCCCTCATTTTACCCACCTCGGAAGGATGGAATCGTATCTGCAATGAAATGAAAATTAACCAGAAAGTGCTAGGAAAATATAGAAAATAAACAAGAACTATGTTAGTCCAACATCATCTGAAAATATGTCTTTAACACTAGATATATTTTATTTATTATTTATTTTATTAAATTTGTATACCGCCCTTCTCCTACTGGACTCAGGGCAGTGCACAGCCAAAATAAAAACATCCCAATACAAAATTTAAAATTTGTTAAAAGAATTACACAACTTTGGCCTAAATTTAAAATCCCAACTAAAACCCATAGACAATTAAAAATCTAACATCTCAAAAGGGGGGGGGGGGGTATGCCAGCCCTGCTTGGTGAAAAAGAAAGGTTTTTAGGGCACAGCGAAAAGCCCGGAGATCTGGTATCATACATATCTCCGGGGGCAGGTCGTTCCAGAGGGCAGGTGCTGCCACAGAGAAGGCCCTCCCCCTGGGGGTCGCCAGCCGACACTGCCTGGCTGACAGCACCCTGGGGAGTCCCTCTCTGTGGGAGTGTCCTGGCTGGTGGGAGGTTATCAGTGGCAGAAGGCCCAATGCCATGGAGCGCTTTAAAGGTGGTAACCAATACCTTGAAGCGCACCCGGAAGACCACCAGAAGCCAATGCAGCTCACGCAGGAGAGGCGTCACATGGGAGCGCCCCCTCGCTCCCATAATCCCCTGCGCGGCTGCATTCTGCACCAGTTGAAGCCTCCAGGTGCTCCTCAAGGGGAGCCCCATGTATATTTCCTTTAAAATATAGCATATTTTACCAATTTTTCATCAGCCTTTGCTGGTTTCTTGCATTGTGATCCCTTGGCTATAAAAAGATGGAAAAATAGGATTTTCAGGAGAAAAAAAAAATCTTCCTGCTGATCCTAGATCTATTCAGTTAGGCTCTCATTTTAAGATTTAATATCTGATTGTTAACAGCTCAGCTGCTGAAGACACCCTGCCACAATAATAACAGTCCAAGGGTGAGAGTTTCATGAGCAGATTCCAAATGAACATCATACAACAGCCATGGATTAGATGGTTGATTCTAATGAGGGATCATAGATCATGGCTTTTTCTTAAATCAGGCTGAAGCTAGCTGTATTTACTCCCTTGCTTGTCAAGAAGCCTCATAGCATATCTTTTCTCTGGTCTTCGCTCTACTCACTGGGTGTGGCATCATGGAAGAAAGCCACCATCATCATTTGACTGTATCAGCTGTTCAAGTTGTGTCTTAGCTTGATCAGCCTCAGGTGATTCTTCGCTTTGTGTATCCTGAGGCTGACATTCCATAGGTTCAGCTGGAGCCTCTTCCTCAACATCTGAGAGATTTGAGTCCTGACCCATGACTAGTTCCTCACTTTCTACTCTGATAAGGAAGAAGCTTATCAGGATCCTCTCCAAGCAAGAAGGTATGGATTGTACACACCTTTCAGATCATGTGATGATTCCCAGGTCTTCCTATCTACTGTTTATGGAATAGTTTATGACTGGAAATTTGAAAGAGTGAGCATTTCATAGATGCTATCCTAAAAAAAGGCAATTGTGAAATGGCTCCACCATTATCCAGCTGCTGTGGCAGGTATGACCTGTCAGAAACACTCATTTACAAGAAGAGAGATCTGTGAAGTTGCTCAAAGTCTGTCTGTCCAGCTCTTGAGGATGCTCCTTATTACTCCTATTTGCCTTTGCCTTTCCTTCAAGTAGGCAAAGACATTCCCTAATAAAGGCCTAGACTGTAGTCACTCACATTTTTATCTTCTAAGAAAGGATTCATTGTAAATTTTTAAAAAATGACTTTACTGTAGAGCATGTTAGTTTCAGGGAGGTAGGAAAGCATCTTTTTAAAAATTCATTAAAACTTGGAGAAGAGAAGGATCTTGGGAATGCAAAAGAGAAGGCACATTAAATGATCAAGTTGCATGCCTTTCTCATGGATGTCACCACTACCAAATTTGATTCAACTGACATTTCCATAATGTTCCCATTTCCTCCTACATTCCAACATATCAGTAAGTCCGTGCAATACACATCAGATTCAAGTTTGGATTATTGCAAAGTACTTTTTCCTGTCACTGCCTTTGAAAACAGTCCAGAAATTTCAATTTAATTCAAATGAGAGAGATTAAATGGAATTTGCTGATACAATCATACTATGCCAGTATTTAGCCATCTGCACAAGGTGCCAGTCTGTTTCTGGGCTCAGTTCAAAGTTTGTTTTAATTTTTAAAGCCTTAAAC
This sequence comes from Pituophis catenifer annectens, assembly GCF_029215685.1. NCBI lineage: Eukaryota > Metazoa > Chordata > Lepidosauria > Squamata > Colubridae > Pituophis > Pituophis catenifer. The sequence continues at coordinate 33,695,030 of NW_027256881.1, read as the reverse complement.
AGCTTGAATCTACGGATGGGCGACTCTGTTTCACTTTTTAATAACATTAACATTTTTTTCTCAAGCTGAATTTCATTTCAAACAATTTTTTTGATTAGTTTATTAAGACTGAAAGTTTGCATGCATTTTAATGGCAATATAGGGGTCTTAAAATCTGTGCAGATGTATGCATGAAGTGTTCCCCAATATACTCTACATATAATTTTCAAACATATTGTTGAAAGTTTTTTTTCTTTTTATATGTCTTTATATTAAAGTCTTTCTTTAATCTATGCAGTTTCAAATATGAACAAAAAAATTGTTCATTTACTCATTTATTCATTCATTGGAAAACTGCATTAGAAAGGTGCCTGAGCTGCAAAAGTCTCATTTTAGTTCAGAAAGTGTGAATCAGAATGGTCAACAATACAATCCATATCAAATTTATTTCACTAGCTTCCTCTACTTAGGTTCAACATGTCTGAAAGAGCATCTCCTGGATATGGAATGGGACAACTTGCCCAGTTGACTTAGCCCAACTAACTCATCATGAGACAACTCACTGTGGGACAATTCAATGCAGGATAACTCAAGGGAGAGACAAGTAGAATTGTGGCTTGTCCCAGCCTTGAGGACTTCTAATTTGAGAAGGTTCAAACCAGGGGTAGGTTCTAAATTTTTTTACTACCGGTTCTGTGGGTGTGGCTTATTTTGTGGGTGTGGCTTGATGGTCATGTGACAATTATTGAGGATTTAGCAGAGGTACTGGTCTACCAGGCTTTTAACTGCTTGCAGAGTTGTACCGGTCTACCCATTTATTTTTTGCAGGTACTGGTTTACCCATTTATTTTTGCAGGCACTGATCTACTCATGTATTTTTGCAGGCACTGATCTACTCATATATTTTTGCAGGCACTCGTCTACCCATTTATTTTTGCAGGCACAAATTTAATTTAATTTAATTTAATTTAATTTAATTTAATTTAATTTCCAATTTATATACTGCCTTTCTCCCTGAGGACTCAGGGCAGTGTACAGCCAAGATAAAAAACATAGAATACAAATATTAAAACATTTAAAATATATATAAATTTTGGCCCGAAGTTAAGAATCACAAACTAATTAAAAGAATTTAAAAATTTGTTCTAAGCCAACCCGGCTTGCTGAAAAAGATAGGTTTTCAGGGAACGACGGAAGGCATTGAGGTCATGGATTCTTCTTATCTCCGGGGGCAACTGATTCCAGAGGGTGGGAGCCCCCACAGAGAAGGCCCTCCCCCTGGGGGCCACCAGCCTACATTGTTTGGCTGATGGCACCCTGAGGAGGCCCTCTCTATGGGAGCGCACGGGTCGATGGGAGGTCGTCGGTAGCAGCAGGCGGTCTCGGAGATAGCTAGGCCCTATGCCATGGAGCGCTTTAAAGGTGATAACCAACACCTTGAAGCGCACCCGGAAGACCACCGGGAGCCAGTGCAGCTCGCGCAGGAGCGGTGTTACATGGGAGCGCCATGTTGCTCCCATCACTACCCGCGCTGCTGCATTCTGGACCAGCTGGAGCCTCCGGGTGCTCTTCAAGGGGAGCCCCATGTAGAGAGCGTTTCAGTAGTCAAGGCGAGAGGTGACGAGGGCATGAGTGACTGTGCACAAGGAATCCCGATCAAGAAAGGGCCGCAACTGGCGAATCAGGCGAACCTGATAAAAGGTCCCCCTGGTAACAGCCGTTAGATGTTCCTCCAAAGACAGCTGCCTATCCAGGAGGACTCCCAGATTGCGAGCCCTTTCAGTGGGGGCCAAAGACTCGCCCCCAATAGTCAGCGATGGAGTCAACTGACTATATCGGGATGCCGGGAGCCACAGCCACTCAGTCTTGGAAGGGTTGAGCCTGAGCCTGTTCCTCCCTCATTTGTTTTCTTTTAACACTGATCAGCTGTAGGGCGGCCCTTTGAAGCCCCGCAGCAAGAGTTTAAACAGTTTTTTTCCCCTCTAGCCATCAGCTGGGACTCAGGAGGCAGCAATAGATTGGGGGCGGGGCCAAATAAAAGGTAAGAATAACACGGGGGGTGGGGGTGGGGCACGGGGGTGGGGTGCCAGGGGGCAGAACCGGTTTGGTGACATCATATCATAACCGCTACCAGCTCGGGAGAACCAGGCCGAACTGGGAGGAACCCACCACTGGTTCAAACCTAAAGCAAGACAAGGCCTGCTGCAATTCACCTGTTCCTCTCTTGTGTTGTCCTGTAGTGAATTGGCCACAGAAAGTCAGCCAGGGAGAGTCAGCTGGGATAAGATGGCTGTGGCGAGTCGGCCATAGCGAGTTGTCCTAGACACCCTGGACACCACTGGAGGCCTCCTCCAGATGCACATATCAATGAAGAAGGATCACAGCTATCGGAGAGAAAAAATTTTCAGTCATAGGATGCCATCTAAGAAATTTCTTCTAGAAAAGACTTTCCTAACACTTATAAAGTTTTTTTTCAACCTCAGAAGAAAGTCACCTTGTTTTCTCTGGCATTTTAGGTACATTTTTTGTACTTGCTGAGCTTTGCTTTATTATACTACTTGTTGGTATAATGTCATTCCTTTTATCTTGCTCTATTTTTTACTTTTATTCCTTTAATTATAGTTTTTTAAAAAATATTTTGGAGCTATAGACAAATTCATTAGTCAGGAAAAGTTGCTCTAGATCCAATGTTTCTTTTTTCCGGTGACTTAATAATGGAGAAAATACTATTGGGTTATTCTTTGCTCCCTGGTATCTTCTGAAATTCTGCTTCAGATGACTGGAGAACATTCTGGTACAATAGAGTGCTAGCACTGGTGGTTGTGAAGAAAGAGGGAAATCATTAAGGAATGCCTTCTCCTTTCTGCTAATGTCCAGAAATAAATTAAAAATCTCCCTGTTGTTTACAGTAGCTTCTCTTAATGCCTAATAGAAGGAACAGTAAAAGAAACAAAATGCAAATAAACACATCCACAACAATAAATCAGCAGCTACCTAATAGAAAAACAATCTAAACAAATCCAGAGTATCATGCTGTAATATAATCAGTATCAATAGCAAACCACTGGAAATAAATTTACTGTACTACCTTTCATCAGACTTCAGCTAACATAAGTATTAATCTATCAAACACAATATTCCCATAAACAAAACTGTGCTGTGATAGAAAAAAAATGCAACCAGAAGACATAAATATCGAATATCGAATGATAACAATTCATTAGAATCATTTCATTAACATACATCCAAAAGAATCAGCCACGATGCAACAGTGCTTATACTCTGAGTACCTCTGAGTACATTGGAAAATACATAGTAGCTGTAGGCTGAAGTGAGTGGGCTTTCAGCAGATGCAGCAAACACTAGATAACCAGTCCCTTCTACTGCCAAACCAAACAGCCTCCCAGGACTGCTTAATCATCCATATTAAACTTCTTCTAACAGTGGACAATTCTTTTGTGTATGGCAGTACACATTAAGAAACCATTAATATTCTTTAAAACCTGCAATAGACCAACATTTAAATTGTGCCAAAGTCCTTAGAATCATTGGCGGGTTTAAGGCTTCTTTTTTCATATTTTAATAGAGTTGGAGATTTTGTAGAGCAGCTTTCTCCAACCCTGGGCTTCCTCTGTATTTTAGAATTGCATGGCTTATATTTTCAACCAGGTTGATTATAAAACATTGTGTTTAGGGGTTCTGGGAACTGAAGTTCCAATACATCTGGAAGTTGTTAGGTCCTCCCACCTCACATAGGCAGACACACGAGCAAAAGACGTCTACCAGTAATTTATTTTTACAAGCCGACCTGAATCCCTTTGGCAGATACAAGTTCTAGCAGCTACTTTCTGAATGCCTGTCAAGTTTCTTATCACCTCTAGAAACAGGAGTCAGCGTATCTGTAGTCCATTGCTGGGGCAACCAAGAGTTCAAAGAGTAGTCAGAAGTCATTCACAAAGTCCAAGCCTTAATTCTGAAAAATATCCCATCCGAAGCTCATGATATGCAGTTTTTGTCCATCACAGAGCCTGCAAAACAACCCCACCCACTTTTATCCCCTGTGGGGCATGGCTCAGTGACTCAGCAATCTCTGGCCCTTCCACACCTCTTCCTTTGCTGCGCACACCTCTTCCTCCGATGCTGCCTGGGATCAATCCAAGATTGATCTTCATCACTCCCTATTAGTGGGTGCTCCGACATGCCTTCTTCCTGGCCTTCAGCTGGAACCTGAGGCGTTGCCAGAAAGGAGGGTCCTGGAGAGGGAGGCCTTGTCAGTTCCTCCCCATCACTTTCAGAATCATCTTCCTCCATGAGGCCAGGCTCGGGAGCCGGAGTCACAACAGAAGTCAAAAAAGTTGGGGAAACTGCTGGAGACATCTAAGCTAACCTGATATAGGAAATCCATATCTAGCGTATCTTCAGCCCATTTCTCTAAATTATCAAAGTACTTTTGAATTTTATTTCTATTTTGGGGAATCGTACTATTGTGAAGTTTCAAAAGATGACCTAATTAATTATGGCAACCAGAAAGCAGACCTGGAATGCTTTATGATTTGACATCTATCATATTCAACTTTGTGTAATCTGCAGAATTGATGAACACTTCTACTGTTTCATTTAAAATGTTAATAGAAATTTTAAAGTGTATGGGTTGCAGGACTTAATTTTTTGGCATCCAATCCTCCTTTCAGTTGGTGAAGAATACTAATACTCTGAGTATGGTTTTTGAACCAGTTTTATATCTTCTTAATAACCAAGCAAACCAGCCCACATTTGCTAATCAAATGTCAAATGCTTTGTTGAAACCATAATATATTGCATCTATCAATTTTGGTAAATATTTTCAAAATGCTTACAGTTTGACATCTTTGTGCCTGCCTATTCCAAAGCAACTATTTGTATTTTTGTGGATTCTCCTTTCTGAATATAGCTCTCCTCCAGTCATCTGGTTCTTCCACATTCTTCAGGATTTCTCAGAGTTAATACATATATTATCAACAATTTTGATTGGAATATCTAAATGACCTCTTTCATCTTCAATTCCAGGTTAGGAAAAAGGGATAGGAGAGATGATTGAGATAATACAGAGTGCCAATAGAAGAGAATATATGTAGCATGCAATACAGTAGTGGCCAAAATTGTGGAAACCTTTTGGGAAAAGTGTATTTTTGACGTTTGATGGCTAATAACACCACTTTTTTGGGGGGGCGGGAGTTCAAAATAATCATATTCCACTGCTGGAATGACCTGGGAATAGGCCAGACCTTAACCCAGTTGAAAATCTATGGACCCCACTAAAAAAACTTGTTAGTCAGAAGCGACCCACCAATAAAACCCAATTAATAGAAGCAATCATTCAATTTTGGTTTCACATTATAACAACTGCAGAACTAAAAGACTTGGTTCACTCCATGGGAAGACATTGTAAGGCCATAATTCATGCTAAAGGTTACCCAACTAAGTATTAACTGATGTGATAATTTTTGTATATCTCGTTTTTTTCTATGTATTTCACTTTTCTTCTTTATACTGTAACTGCTATTCTAATAGCAAATCCTTCATAAAAGTTATTGCATTACATTCTTAATGAAATTATCTTTCCATTGATATATAATTTTATGGTACTACTCCAAAAAAAGTGGTGTTATTTGCTAGTTTTAGAAAATACACTTTTCCCAAAAAGTTTCCACAATTTTGGCCACTACTGATGAGAGAGAGAGAGAGAGAGAGAGAGATGGATAGATGATAGATAGATAGATAGATAGATAGATAGATAGATAGATAGATAGATAGATAGATAGATAGAAAGAAAGAAATCCTTGGTGCTTTCTGAGCTTGTTTGTTTACTTTCAGATGTTTCATTATCTGACTAGGTAACATCTTCAGTGCTGGAAGGAAGTGGGGTTTGTGTTGGTAATTTGCCCTGTCAATGATTGTGGAGGTGTTGTTTGCTCCCTAGTAGTTCCTTAATTAGTTTGTTTTTTACTACCTGATTGTTTGTTTGACTTAGTAGTTCCTACTAAACCTGACTGCTAAGAAAGTCAGAATAGGTACAATTAAGTATTTCACAAATATATAAGAAGTTATGTATAGATCTCATCGTAATTCTGTGACTGTGTATTACCTCTCATATCTGAGATCAGATGTAGCTAAATTATATTTGCTGAGTTATATGACTGAAAAGACCAATTGCTCTAATATTCTACTTTTGGGGCTTGGGGGCATATCCAAGTAGAAATAGTGTTAGGCTAACATGTATTTGCATATTGATCCAACTTTGCAGTTCTTATGTTTTTATTCAGCGTTCATTTCATTCTTTTTCCTTTTGTCAGTGATATTTGAAATTCCATTGTTTTCCCTTGGGTTTCCAAGCTAAATCAGTATTTATCTAGTACCATCCTTAGTCCTTAGTTGATCAATCAGAACTCTTCAGATATTTTCTTTCCTTCTCTATATTCTTCATCATCATCAGGATGAATTTTCAGGTCAAGAGTTAGGGGACTGATTAATATACAAACTCTACAGCCTAGTTTAAATATGATAAGACCCATGTATTTACTTTATTTCTATATAACTATTATTGTATAAAATTGTTTATCATGAATTAGCATTATAGGAACTGAACTAACAGTGGTTAATGATTCCGTCAGAATTATAATGTGAGGATGCATCAGCCTGTTAAATGCAGAAAAATTGCAGAGATGACTGGATAAGTGGTGGCAGCTCTGGATGGTGTGTTGCCTCTGTAGATTAGCAAAAGCAGCAGAAGTTGTATCAAGCAGATTTGACAGTATGTTGTCTTGAGCCCAGCAGAAACTGAGGTGGGACATATTAGCTGTTTTATGGCTGCCACATTCCAGATGAAGATACATTTGGAAGACTGCTGTACTGTGCCTGTGAGTGACTCTGCAAAAGGTCAACTAGCAATCAGTTCTGGCCCTAGATAGACTCTGAGGACTGTGACTTTACCTGCTAGCTGTGATTTATGGGGCAGAAGAGATTGGAAAGAGGGAGAAGGAAGGTAGATAAAATGTGGAACTGTATGAGTTTAGAAGTGGTAAGTTGTTGGACTGTGATATAGAAAGAAGAATGGCACTTTTGTTTGAGTGGAAGCAGAAAGGATTGCAATAAAAGCCCAGGAGCATGTTCCCATTAGATTTTGATGAAAGCAGAGGAGGAGTTTGGGGAGTTTGGGGATCAAGTAGTTATGAGGATATCTCGAATCACCCATCTAACAACTTTATTCTGATAGCTACACTGATTACCTGTTGAATTCTGTATGCCATTCAAAGTACTGGTTGTCCCATGTAAAGACCTTCATGGCACAGGATCTAGATATCCATATGTCAATCTTTTCCCAATAGTTTCTTCCCACCCAAAAAATTCAAGAAGAACAGATTTCCTCTAGATCACTTTCTCTAAGTATTGTTATCAAAAGGTAACATGGAGTAAACCTTCTTAATTGCTTTATTCCTTCTTAAAATAGCATTTTCCCAAAATTTCATGTCCCAATATTGATAGCACTTAGATAAGCAATTAATTCCTGGTTATTTTATCAGGACTTTGGGTGGATATAAATGCAGATTGATTCCTGTGGTTTGCGTGAGTGTTTGATGATCTCTTGTTGCTATTGATCTTCAGTGTAGGAACGAGTTATTTTTTGTTAATATTGATGCTTTGTTTTATTTCCTTGCTATTTAAATAATATTTACATCTAACAAGATTGTATTCGGGGTCAGTAACAATTGGGATGGCATAGAAGTCTAGCAAAATAAGCAAATAAATCATCCAAACTCTCATACATTCTTACTCCAGGAGAAGCAATGCATTATTTTTCTTAACATATCTTGGTCAATCATAAACAAGTTTAGGAATTTTATACATTAAAATGAACATTTGGGAATACCACCTCTTTCCCTAACCCCAAATTCTATGAAGGAAATTCTTAAATGAGATTCTAGAGAGTGGCATCTATTTCTACTATATTAGCCAAGGCTGTATTTACATCAGTAAAGTGATAAAATCTTAAGCAAAAAATATGATAGGAAAGGCAACTGGTGCCCGTTCTCATGTGCTTTGATCTTCAGACCTTTTACTTTTGACAGAAATATGACTGTTGAGAATGATGCATGTGCAAGCCACTTATAAGAAACAGCTACCTTTTAGTGCTCATGTCAGCACAGTAATTGATAAATCATGGCAAGAAGAGATAATGTTGGGTGTGTCATAAATCCATCCATAATACACAAATGAAATGCTTGGAAATACCTTTGCTTTTCCTTCTAATTTTCAATATATATATATATATGGAAACTACCTTAGTCTCATATATATAAGAGACTACCTTAGTTTCTTTCCTTCTTTCATGGTAGTTGAACCTACTGAGATGCTTTGTAATGATATAAAAAGCATGTTTTACTTATAGATGATCACAAGTCCAATCCCTCACCTCTCCAGATAAAAATAATTGCCTACAGAAAATAGTGGGAATCCCTATCCTTGAAAAGAATTATTGCCACTCCAGTCAGAAAATGCAAACTTAAATAGTCTAAAGTATTTGGTAGATTATTATTTCCTAAAAATTAGACTGTTGGATTTCCAATAAGAGAAGCTTGCCTGTAGGGAATCCTTGTCAAGAGGTCATTTCAAAACCAAGATGTGTATCATAGTCAACAGTCATCTTTGATACCGTCATTCCAGGTCTCAGCAATGACATAATCATCTTATTGGGTGGGGTAAATGATGTAGCTGTAGAAACATAAATAAGCTACCCAGATGGACATAATGCCCTAGTGGCACAATGGTTAAAGTGCAATATTGCAGGCAAAATCTGCCCACAGCCTGGGGTTTGGTCCTGACTAGGCTCAAGGTTTGACTTTTATCATTTCATTATTCCACCAAGCCCTATTTTTCATGTCTCATATTAGCATAACTCTACTCTACACTTTTTTGAGACCATCTGTAATATTTTCCAATCTGTCCCAGCTTCCATATCTTTGTTTCTTATATCCATATTTCATTCATTCTGTTGGAAAATTAATAGAATTAAATCTTCTAATACTTTTTCTGTACTTTTTTTCCTTTAGTCATTCTATTTCCCTCTAGATTTTTCATTTCTTTTCTTTCACACAAATTTTCTCCAGGATCTACTTCTAACTCTACCAAATAGTAGTCTGTCACTCATTCAGAATCTCTCAACGTTACTGTATTCTTTATTATTTTTAAATCACACATTAAAAAATTTGTAACCTTTTATTTGAATGCTCATAAAACAATAAATATTCCCATATTTTTCTTGGGTCTCTAAAATACTCAATCACTTTTTTTGTACTTTCTCATCTCCTCCCATCCATCTATTCTGCCACTAATTGAATAATCTTCATTCATGAATCATATCTTTTCTGGATCTAGAAAACATCCTTGCTTCTTTCATTAGCATCATTCACTGAAGTATAATATGTAGCTATCACTAACCTATGGAGTGCTATTTTACATGCATCAAAACAACTTGGATGTTGCCAAGTTATCCAAGTTGTTTTGATGCATGTAAAATAGCACTCCATTTCATACTTTCTGAGACATATTTTAGTTTTTTTCATTCATAATTAAATCTAATTTTTCATTTCTCTGCATATATTCAACTCAACTCCAAAAGATTATTCAGATCTATTAAATCCTTCTGTCTCACATTTTCATGCCCATTTATTAATTTATTAATTCTTGCTATATACCATTTTCTCTATTTAGATTCCAAATAGCAACATTCTATATGCCTTGGACATCATCAGATGGACTTACAGATATTCTATCCATCACAACTATTGTCAATTGAGGCTTTCATATAACATTTCTAATAAGAGAGAGAAAGTGCAATTTAGGTTACCACTCTAACTTTTGCTGCATTTAGCATTTTGTGATAATAGTAAAAACGGTATTAGTTGGTTTGGGTGTATTTGGGACAATATGCTCCAAAATTGTCCAAATGCACCCAGATTCTGAGTTTGTGTCATACATGGTCACATCTTTGCAGACTAGTTTCTTTAGAGATATCCTAGCAAGGTCACATATGGTTGCTCATATCCCAACTAGGAAATACGTGAAGTGTACCAAACACTCAGAATATAAGCATGATATCAATCTTCTGTAGTTTGAAATCAATAATCAATGTATAAAGCTTAAAGTATATTATAATCAAGGGCAACCGTGATCACATTTGGCTTTTCTCTAAGTTGAAAATGCTTATTAGGTAGCAGATCAACTAAATTCAATGGAATAATTCAACTGAACTCAGCTGAGTTGACATACAAGGTATTTCAATGTAAATCAACATCTGTCCATTGTGTCCTTCCTAGGTTTCTGTATCAGTTCATCTAGAGAAATATCTATGTAGACCAAATGTTTAATATTTACCTGAAACCATGGATGAGGTCGTCCATCATTTCAGTGCTGACAATACTCAACTTTCTCAATACCAAGCTGTATAAATGAAAAAAATTATGTACTCAGTGTCTGGAAGCCATTCAAGTCTGGTCAGGAAGGAACAGACCTTAGTTCAATTCTCACAAGCCTGTAGTTATTTAGCCCTCTAAGTCAGAAACATCTTTTGTTCATCTTGATTGGGATACCAGTTCCCCATTGCTTTGCAACTTCTGGGTCCTTCTAGACTCACATCTACTATACTACTCAAAAAGCAAATGGCAGCTGCACCAGGAAAGATTTTGCACAGGTTCAACTTGGATACCACTTGCACCCTTTCTTCGACTGGGAAGTCTTTCAGAGAGTTACTTCATGACTAGTAATTGCAATGTGATCTACATAGGGCTGCCATGAAAAATCATTCAGCACCTATAGCTGGTGCAAAATGTATAGAATTGAGCAGTAACAGGTACTTTATATTATGCCAGTATGTCACCAATACTACTTGAGCTGTGTTAGTTACAAGACAGCTTTTTGGTGCAATTCAGGGTGCTGGTCATCACATTTAAAGCTGTTCACTGTATAGACCCTGGTTATATCAGGGACTGCCTAGTTCTTATTGCTTCTACCCACCTGGTACCTTCTACTGTCCATGTCTCTTCTGATATATTCTGAGATGTGCCTTTTATGTCATGCCCTCTCCTCTAGAATAGCTTTCCCCCAGAGATACAAGTGGCATCTTTTGTCCTGGGGTTCTGGAAAGCCACTGTAACCTAGGATTTATGTTTTATTGGGTCCCTGTTGCAGTTTCTATTGCTATAATTGTTTTAGTCCAGGCTATCCTTGTTGTTTTGTTTTGAACTGTTTTTACAGTTTTGGGAATTTTGTAAATAGCTCAGAGTCTGCTTGAATGGCCATAACAAATTTAAATAAATAGCAATCATTAATAGTAATAATACATGAACAGGCTTATATTGAATGGAAGACTGGTTAGGTGACCACTGGATCTTTTAAATGTATTCTTTCCTTGTTGTTCCCTCAAACGAACAGGATGTTTCTCCTACTGACATTTTCTTGTTTCTAGAATGTTTATTCTTCTCCTTTCTCCCTCATTTATTCAACATGCATTTCCATTGACAGCTGTTATATTGTTACCAACACACGAGTAACTCCAAGTGCCAAAGTTGCTATCAGACCAGTATTCTTATTAAAAGGTAAACACAGAGATTCTTCATCCAGAAAACACTGCAGCTGCTCTCAGTGCTGATATATGATATTGAACTGCCAACCATGAGAATTGTGTATAATGTCTGTTCAAGATGAGAAGCTGCAATATCAGAATAAAATTTATCTACTCATGTACCCCTATTGAAATCTAGGTGTTGCTGTAGCTTTGCTGAAAATATTGTCTTTAAAAGAACAAGACACCATACAATCAAGTTGAAGAGATTATTGTACATTAAAAAAGCTGTAATTATTGGGTAATTTAGAAGCATACTGTAATTAATTAATGTTGAGATAAAATAGATAGTGTAGAAAAGTTCCAAGACAAACATAAATCATTTTGATTCATTTTTCAAAATTATTTTTGATGTCTCCCCTACTCACTATAATAGGAAACCAGCAAATGGCAGAATTGGGTGGGGTTTTTTTTAGAAGTTTCTAATGGGTTTCTTGAGGTTTTAAAAGAAGACTTCTCTTCTTTTCTGTAATTTTGTGAATGAAGGATAATCATTAAATAAGTATCCTTAAGTATTGCGAGTATTGGTGGATGCAATTAAAACACAGCGCATTGCTTTGTTATATTTTATTTCCTGCTCAAAGCAAATAATATCCATCAGTTTCATCTGAACTCCACATCACAACATGGAGTGCAGTACTCTGGAGTATATTTTTATTTATCTTGGATAAAATGGATAGGTTCAAACCCATACTGAGCCACGATGGTGCAGTAGTTAGAGTACAGTACTGCCGGCTATTTCTACTGACTGCCAGCTGCCTGCAATTTGACAGTTCAAATCTCACTAAGCTCAAGGTTGACTCAGCCTTCCATCCTTCTGAGTAAAATGAGTACCCAGATTGTTGGGGGCAATATGCTGACTCTGTAAAGGATCAATGTATAGGATTGGAGTACAGTAAAGAAACATTGGTAGTATGAGCAAAAGAAGCTCTTTTTCCAGAACTCTATTTCTGAAACTGTACCACAGAACCTATTTTCTGTATCACAGAACCTATTTTCTACAAAAACCGGAATTGTTTTTCTACTTTTCCAATATTTAGTATCATGAAAAGATGAGGCAGTATATCTATTTAAAATGCCAAGAAGCAAAACAAACATTAAAAAAAAAAACCTCTGAAACATATGAGACTGATTTGAACGTCACAGAATCACTTTTCATGTTTTTGTGAAGGGATATATATTTTTCATTGGTCATTGGTTCCAAACGTGTAGTTTAATTTTCTTGGCTTATCTCATCAGAACATAACTATGCTTAGTCACCTACCTTCATGAACCTCATGCTTGACATTTCATTCATACAGGAAGTCAATAGCATTGTAAGTCAAGTAGCTAAAGGGCAGAGAAATGTTATGTCTCCATAAGAACTGTCATGAACCTGGGTAAGTATTTGCATGCCAAAATGGCTGAATCCAGCAACCCAGTACTTTTTTCCCCCAGAGACAAATTTTATTTATTTTTTATTTATTAAGAAAATTTATAGGGCCATCCAACTCACTCACACTGACTCCAGAAGGCTTTGTTACAGAAGAAATAATGTTTTGAATTACATTTTCAGTTAGAATTACAATGAGAGAAAAAGTTGCAGCTGTGGTTTAATCACCATTTTTAGTCAATCTATTGCATTGCAACAACTGTCATGTACCAACAAAATCAATGCATGCTTCTGATTTTAGGGAGAAACTTTATATGGGACAAATTTAACATTACTATACCAAAATCTGTCCTTTGCTTTCCTTAAGAGTCTCTCCCTCTCCCTCTCCCTCTCTCTCTCTCTCTCTCTCTCTCTCTCTCTCTCTCTCTCTCTCTCTCTCTCTCTCTCTCTTTCACACACACACACACACACACACACACACACACACACACACAAGTGCCTTTCATTCAACATGTTTACGAGGTTCTTTAGAAGGGGTTTTGTTGGCACAAACAACTTCTAATTGTTGAGTTAAGTTTCCCCCTCACTCTGTCAGGTCTCTAATTGCTAGAAAAAAATTATATTGTTTACTTTAAGCCTCCCTGGCTGCCCCTCCTTCCTGTTCCAAAATTCTGTGACAGAATTTCACTCATGATACCTTTGCTATGGATGTGAACTGTAGAAACCCTGGAAAGATGCAAATTCAATTATGCCATGAAAAACATGACCTTCATACAAATCTTCTAGTCATTTCATAATTAAGGAAAGTGAAAGAGCAACATGATGCAAATATGAATCTTTAGCTGTATTTTTCTTCCTGAAATATTTTACTGAAAGTAATTCATTTGGTATTTGGTATTAAATTGAAGGAGAATACTCAATGTTTTTTTTGCACAACAACATTCTGCAGGTCTTTGGACCAGCCTGCGCCCCATTGTTAGCAAGATGAATGAATTTATGGTCTAAACCAGCACAAGAAAAATCTTAAATTTAGCACATTTGTCATGTCTACTGTACTATAATGAAAGGTTGAACAGAGCAACAGGTTCTGTGAAAATGCTGCCCCTCTAACTCTTGGAATGAATAGATACAAGTCTATTTCACATTATTTGATTTATGTATTCTTTCCATCTCACTTCTCTATTTATTTAGAATTACAAAAAAATCTAAACAATTTTTTTCCTCATAGCAGACACATTACCTTAAACTCAGCAATTCTAATTTAGCTTTCTTTCACAATACACACTTTAAAAGAATTTATAGTCCAAATTGCAAATAATTACGTGATGCAGCTTTAACTAATATTGTAAATGCTTGTAAATCATTTTTGAATATAATGTTGGAAAACGCATGCAATTAGGCTGTCAATCTGAATTAAATAAGGAATACTAGATTACCAAAGCTATTTCTGAAATAAAAAAACATAGAACACCGAATCTCATACAGGATACTTTATACCATACTGGTCAAATGGTTGTCCAGTCTATTCTTGAAATCCTCCAGTGATGGAGCACCCACAACTTAGGAGGCAAGCTATTCCACTGATTAATTATTATTATTATTCATTATTTATTTATTTGTCAACAACTACAAGGAAACAAGTAACAATATAGACATAGACATGGACACATGAAAAAAATTGGCACAAATAAAAGGATATAAATAGACAAAACATAGCCATAAACACATAGAATGATTACCTATAAATGGGGACAGTAGGACAGGGATGGTAGGCATGCTGGTGCGCTTATGCACGCCCCCTTAGGGACCTCTTAAGAAACATGAAAGGTCCACGGAAGACTGTTTAAGGTAAAAGGTATGGGGATTAGCGAGACTAACAACTGGATCAGGTAGAGTGTTCCAGACATTTAGTACTCTATTGCAGAAGTCATATTTCCTACATCAAGATTAGAGCGAATTACGTTGAGTTTTAATCTATTATCCTTACTTTCAGAAATTTTCTCATTACTTCTAGGTTGGATCTCTCTTTAACAAGCTCATTACTTCTGTAGATTGAGACATCCTCTCTTCCCGGTGACAGCCCCTCAACTAGTGGAAAACAATGGTCATGTCTCCCATAATCTTTCTCTTTGATGGGCTATACTTAGCTATCTCCCTCAACTGTTTATCATATAATTTAACCTCCAGAACCCTTTTCATCTTTGTTGCTCTTCTCTGCACACATTCTAAGGTCTTTTTTGTTTTGTTTTGTTTTTTTGTACTTTTTTGTACAGTGACCAGAACTGTACACAGACTTCCAAGTACAGTATAAGGCAACATTTTAACTTCTCATTGATGTCATCCCTCTGTTGATGCAGCACAGGAATGCATGGGCTTTTCTGGCAGCTGCAGCAGATTGCTGGCTCATACTTAAATGGTGATCCAGTGGGACATCTAGAGCTTTCACAAAGACTATTACTGAGCCAGGTACCATCTATTAATTTCTTAATTGAAACTGTGTATGAATGAGAAACAGAGACTGAAGTAAACCTATGTAAAGATTATGAGTTTGTTCTAATTTGGTCCAGATACTAAGAAAACACAGAAAATGAAGAACTACTTAAATGTGGTATATGTTTCTATGTTTTTCTAATATATTCCCAGTTGTAAGCCATAGTTTCTGATTCTGTAACAATCTTCTTTTATGAAGTGGTTTACCAATTTAGTTTTGTGGTAACTCTAGAAGGGAAAACAGATCCAAGAAAATAGCCATTCATGGACTATTTATCAGGCTATCAAACTTTCTTTGATCAGCTTTCCAAGTAGTCTAGAAATTGACAATCTGGTAATCTTAAATAGCTATTGAGAATGAACTATAACTGAATTGAGGTGTTTAAAGGAAAAAATAGCTGTGGACATGTTTTTAATAATATATTACTCCTGAATTATCTCCCAAATATTATAAAAATTGGATTCGGCTATTTTCAAAAGCTGCTAGATTATTTCATCCTTTGTAGAGGATTTCTCCTCTCTGTATATCACTCTGTTCCCATTCCAAGTATACAAAATAGCATAACTGGTTTTATTAGTCATTGACTTTACAGTTTGGCAGTATTCTATAGTAGTTATGGAAGAATGACCTTTTCAATTAAAGTTCAATTAAGCAGATTTGCTATTTATAGTTATTGCCTAAGCTTCCCTCTCTTGTTCAGTTATAATTATCTTATAATAGATAATTTGTAGTTCTGAATTTCAACTTGGGAGATATTTTTGCACATTAGAGCCATAGCAAATTATGGCTTATCATTCTGGATAACAGTTTGCCAAATGCAAGACCTGCAAAGGACTGAGGTTCCTCCATTATTAAAATCCTTTTGGCTTCAGTTCGCAAATAATAATAAGAGGCTTGTTCTCCTCCTTCTTGGATCTGCAACAAGCTAATATATCATTTCTTCCCTCTTCACAACTACCGCTGCATAATTTTATTGTTTTGAAATGTGTGCTTATTTAATGTGATTTACAGTATAACATCTGCTACCTATTGAATGATCATTAAAATGTTTCCAAATTACAAATAACAACAAGGCTATATAATGTTCAAAAATAATAATAATCATGATCATAAGAGAAAAAAAAACCTCAGAAGGCATATCATAGATTAAATCAATTGCCAAGGTTAAAAAAATGAGTTGGCACTTGATTTAGTTGCGCAGGAGCACTGTGAATAGTGTGCCACTACCAGTAGATTTTGCCTCTCATCATTGCATTACAAGCCATCCACAAGCTAGACAATGAACAGAACCTCTTCCTAAAAATGAACCAATTAGATAAGTTCTCTTGGCTTGGAGCTTATTTTAATTGGTCAAAATATTTCCATCCATCTCATGACATGAATGTGGTGCAGAGGTGGGTTTCAGTAGGTTCTGACCAGTTCTGGAGAACCGGTAGCGGAAATTTTGAGTAGTTCAGAGAAGTAGTAGTAGTAAAAATTCTGACTGGCCCCGCCCCCATCTGTTCTCTGCCTCTCAAGTCCCAGCTGATTGGGAGGAAATGGGGATTTTACAGTATCCTTCCCCTGCCACACTCACCAAGCCACATCCACTAAGCATGCCACACCCACCAAGTCACACCCACAGAACTGGTAGTAAAAAAATTTGAAACCCACCAGTGGTGTGGTGGAATGTAGTCTGAATTCTCAGGAGGGAGAGACTGCACTCCAGAAGGCAAAAAGCTTACATAGTTTGGCCAGGAGAAAGAGAAGTAAGGAGACTCCTCCCTATCAATTCTCAGAATATGTCTATTGTAGTGCAATTAGTTACTTTAGGTTTGCAAAATTTCTATCTCTAGGTAAGGAATAAAGGAATACAATAAAGGAAACTGCTCAGAAGTAATTCTATATGTCTTTCTTGTTTCTTGCGGCTGGACAGTGAGCTTGACAAGGGAAGTTGCTTTGCTGAGTCACATAACTGAACTAAGCACTAGATTTTAATGATCTTGGACAGATAGACTGTTTGTGGTGGCTAAGGTGTTTGACTAGGAGTGGGAAGACCAGGTTCTTCAACAGTCCACTCTCAAGCACAGAAGCTTCCTGGGTGACTTTGAGCAAATCACTCTTTTTTTCTCAGCTTAACCTGCCTGACAGAGTTGTTGTAAGGAAAATTAGGAAGACAGATCACTATGTACACCATCTTAAACTCCTTTACCAAAAATGAAGGCTATAAGTGAATAAATCTTTCTAATTCTTATACTTGAGGACCTGTTAAGGTGAAAAAGTTAAATTTAATGCATTTGCCATTTATTCTGGGAGTCAACCATTGACCCTCATTAAATTTATTAGATTTAGGTCCCTTTCCTCTAGGGAGTCAAAGAGATTCATGCAAGGATCCCCACCCCCAATATATTTTCAGAAGTGCAACAGAGATGGCAGCTAGTCCAAAATTATCCAGTGAGCCTCTGTGGTGCAGCGGACTAAAGCACTGTTAAGTGCTAGCATTTAGCTGCCAGGTGCCTGCAATTAGTTGAAGTTCGAATCTCACTGTCAGATGTAAATGCCTTATTCTCTAATGTGTAAATAGTATATGAACGGGGTATCAGGGGTTAACTTATTCTTCACTTCTTAATGTATTCATAATTCACCACTCCCATATCTAGCTCCACCCATTGTATATATAAGGAGCTGTATGCACCCATTTCCTTGCTTCTATCTGTGAATATTCAGTGAATATAGAATGCCTAATGTAAATAAAAGAAGATATATTTAAACCTTTAACTCTTGCTAAATTTATTGAGTCTGATCCTGAAAATATTGCAACAAGCTGGTAGCAGAGGATGGTTAATTGACTCAATAAATACTTAAAAATGTCTAAGAAAGATAGGCCCAACACCAGGGCATACAGCAAAGAAATGGAAACAGAACAAGAAATAATCAACGAATCCACAAACGCGATTTCGAGAGAATCCGAAGAATACACCACTGAAGACGAAGAAATAATAGATGAAAATGATGATCAGGAGGAAATCGAAATAGAGAATAACGAACTCAGGTCAGAGATATTAAAACTATTGAAGAGCCAGAAGAATGATGAAAGCCTCATCGCGAACCTCCAAGATATGCTGAAGAACAGCGGAGCAGCGAGAGAGAAGTACATCACTAATGAAAAATCAAAAGACCCAAAAATAGTGAGTGATATGACTGCAGAAAAAATTGTTGTGAAGAAGAAAATCGGTGATCCCGTGCGAAATTTTGAATGGCAGCCATCTTGGTTTCAACAGACCTCCAGGGTGAGCGAAGCAGAGCCAATCAGAAAACTCAATTCAAAATTTCTGGCGCGAAAAACATTATCAGACAACGAAAACGAAAAAGAAGATTCAAACACCTCAGAAGAATCAGAATCAGAAAGTGAAGGTGATTCAACAAACAATCAAATAAAATCAGCAATGAAAACGCTTTTTGCTGCATTTGGGCCAAAACTAAGAATTACTAAAAAGCTAACGAAGAAGCGAACGAGCAAGCCAATGCCTCAAGACCTGCCCGCTCCCATCCTGACTACGAGAGCGCCGACGCCCGAACCCAGAGAGCCCTGCCGATACCGCCCCACGCCACAGACCGAAGCAAACACCAACGCACTCAAAAGAAGAGGAAGAGCAGCCGCCATCGTCAGGACTCCCAAGATCGAGCCAGAGACCGATTCGCCTGAGGAGGAGCAGAACGAGCGAGCCGCAATGAGGAGAACCTCTCACGACGACTCCAGGGAAGAAATGAACAACGCGCATGCGCAAGACTACGCAGACGGTCCGGGAAGACATGAATTGACGAGAAGACCATGCAGGCTCGTTGCGAGCATCCCCACGCCGTTTTGTGACTTTCTGCATTTACGAGACCACGGACTACCTCAGGTTGTAAGTAATGGACCTAATAATGTCGGAAATTTACCCAGTGACTTCCCAAAGCTAAGGATAGATGGCATTAATTTACAAGAATGGTATCAGCAGCTCCAGGTTGTCTTTATGAAGGAAAACTTACTGTTTTTTATCACTAGTCCCCCAAAAAGACCTTGGACTCTAAAAATAGACTGTTTACACCATAGAGCATTTTTCTTATTAATATCTAGTGTATCTCCTGCAATGTATCACAGCATTAAGCAAAATCTGACTGTTTCAGAAATTATTCAATGCATGTTCAATTTGTTTCACAGTGACAGTGTAGCTACCACCACAAGGATGTCTAAAGATTTCTTTTCATCTAGGATAAAACCAGGGGTTTCCATAAGTGAGCACTTAATATCTTTAAACAAAATAAGAGCTGAACTGCATTTAAGGGGGGAGGTGATCTCAGACCAAACAATGAAAAGTGTTATTATCAACTCACTTGATCCATCATGGGACAATTATATGTCACATTTAGACACAATCAATCTAGGATACTTATCCATAGAAAGTCTATCCAATAAATTAATAGCAGAAGACAATTCAAGAAGGGATCGTTCTAACAAACACATAGAACACAAACCATATAGGAAAGTAGCTTTCCAAGAAAAATATAATGAAACATTTAAATGTCATAACTGTGGATCCAGGGAACACAATAGAAGAGATTGCCCCAAAACTTCAAAAGAAAGACATAGGTCTGAATATAGAAACAAATACAATTATAGACAGTCTTCCATGGATAGACATAGATATAGAAGCCCACCAAATTACAAAGAGAATAGAGGGGGCAGAGATAATTCAAAGGATAGAAAATCTGGTTCACTGAATGGATTAAATAAACAAGACAACACTAACATACAGCAGAATGAGAACAATAATTGGCTTATTGATTCTGGAGCAACTAATCACACCACTAATAACAAAAATATATTGTCTTCATTTGTAGAAGATAAATTTGTAATAAAGGTAGCTAACCAAGAAAAGGTTCAAGTATTAGGTAGAGGGAATGTAACCTTGCCTGGTCTAGGAAAAATAGAGGGGGTATTGCTAATACCTGAAATACCTCATAACATACTAAGTGCCATAAAACTAAGTAGAGATTCTGATATTAACATTGTTTTTTCTAAAGGAAAGGCGACTTTGGAGAAAAATAAAATAGATATAGGCACTGTGATGATTAAAGGAGGCCTACCTTATCTGATAACAAAGGAAAAATGGTTGCATAACATTGATTCAAATATGGAAGATTGTATTGAAGTAGATGATGGAAACATTAGCAACAGTGACAATGATGAATGTAAAATATCTCATGATCACAAAGATGCACACAATGAAAAAAAACCAAAAATAGGTAAGCCAATTCATGATGAGTGTGCTCACATCTTACATAGGAAGTTAGGACATGCCAGTTTTCCTGTAGTACAAAAAATGACTGAACACGCAGAAGGTGTTAAAATAAAAAATTGTGAAAACTATTTGGAATGCTCAGTATGTAAATCCACAAAACTAAAAACTAGCCCCAGGCCAAGAAAATCTACTAGATCAACCAACAAAATTTTTGATTTAGTACACATGGACTTAGTTGGTCCACTAACTCCATCAATCACTTATAGAAAACGTTACTTCTTGACCATAGTAGACGATTATAGCCGCTATGGATTTGTTTATACATTAAAACACAAAGATGAAACCTTTCAAAAATTTAAAGAATTTTATAAACGCATAGAAACACAACACAATATCAAAATAAAGCAAATCATGACAGATAGGGGATGTGAATTCATGTCTAAAGAATTCTCCCAATGGTTAAAGGACAGAGGAATGTTACATTACACATCTAGTCCATTTTCTGCGTTCCAGAACGGGATTGCAGAGAGAAAGAACTCAACATTACAAACCATGATTAGATGCACATTGGAAGATGCTGGCTTAAGCAAACAATTCTGGTCAGAAGCCCTACATTATTCCAATTACACACAGAATAGAACCTAGTCCAGCATTGTAAATAAGACACCATATGAAGTGATGTATAATAGGAAACCAAAATTGGCACACATGCACATATTCGGAGTCACTGCAGACGTACACATACCTAAGCAATTAAGAAGAAAGGGAGAGAACGTGTCCAGAAGACTCAGATTTATGGGATATGAGACAGGCACTAAAGGGTACAGATTCATTGATAATAATAACAAATTTATAGTCTCCAGAACAGCTGTGTTCCATGAACAGGCCAACTGGTCTAAAATACATCTTAATGAAATATTTCCAAGTAACAACAAAGATACAAAATCTCAAGAGAAAGGGACTATAGAAAAGCAAAATATCAACAAATATAAAAACAAAAACAAAACATGGATAAATAGCCAACACAAAATAAAGACAGACACACTAACAAAAAAGGAAGCAAGATATTTGCATGATAACAATAGTAAACCTGAAAAAACAATTAGAAACACCAGAAATCAGATGCCTAATAAATACAAGGATTATATAATGCATATGGATGGTGAGTCAACGACACCTAATACATATGAGGAAGTGTTAAAGCTCCCTCGTAAGGAAAAGGAAAAATGGGAATTAGCAATGAAAAAAGAGATGGAAAGCTTACAAGGATTAAATGTATTTACACCTGCAGTTGCACCAAAAGATAAAACAATTATTGGTACCAGGTGGATATATAAAATTAAGAACTTAGAGGGAGGCAATACCCTATACAAAGCTAGACTAGTTGCACAAGGTTATGCACAGAAATATCCGGAGGACTATACTGACACGTATTCCCCCACAGTAAGAACTGAGAGTGTCAAAACAGCTCTAGTGGTAGCATCAGCACTCAATCTCGATGTATTCCAATATGACATACAGACTGCGTATCTACACGCAAAACTAGATAAGGAAATATATGTAAGAGCACCTCACAGTCAATACACAAACAAGAATGAGACTTGGTTGTTAAACAAGAGTTTATACGGGTTAAAACAATCTGGTAAACAATGGTATGATTGTTTAGTAAAAGTACTTAAAACCATGGACTTTAATGCCACCACTGCTGATAACTGTTTCTTTGTCAAAAAGGGTGATGATTACATAGAATTTGTATTGATCTATGTGGATGACATTTTATACATAGGAAAACATAAAGAGAGAAGAGAAACTTTTGTGACTAAGCTAAGTGAACATTTCTCATTGAAATCTTTAGGCAAAGTAAACAAATATCTTGGTGTTCAAATTAATAAGACTAAAAGAGGATTCAAACTTACTCAGAGAGATAAGATCATAGAGCTCTTAAACAAATGCAATCTAAGTGATGCCAAACCTTGTGATACTCCTATGCAGACTGATTTTCTAAGAAATGCTGATGAATCATCCCCTGAATTTAAAGATAACACATTTTATAGATCAGTCATAGGTTCACTTCTTTATATATCTAATTGGACAAGACCAGATATCGCTTTACCCCTCAATTTATTATCCAGACATGTCAGCAAGCCAACAATGTACCACTGGGAAGCTGTTAAAAGAATATTAAGATATCTGAAAAATACACTAGACTTTTGTTTAATGTTGGAACCTAACGATAATAAAGAACCAAAGCTTACATGTTACGCAGATGCGGACTGGGCTGGAGACACCTCATGTAGAAAAAGCACATCTGGTTATATATTCCTCTTAAATGACTGTCCAGTTTACTGGTACACTGGTAAACAAGAATTAGTGGCCACTTCAACGACAGAAGCAGAATATGTTTGTTTATCTAAAGCTGCAAATAACCTTGTATGGTTTAATGATTTGATTTCAGATGTTTGGAAAAAACCTGCTTTGCCTTTTGTTATGCATGAAGACAATAAGGCAGCTATTGAAATATCTAGATCTGACGCCATTGGACAAAGGTCCAGACACATAGATATAAAATTTAAACATGTGAGACAATTATCTCAGGATGGATTTATTAAAGCAGTGCATTGTGAAACTTCAGAACAATTAGCTGACATATTGACAAAACCTTTACCTTCTAAGCAGCATAAATACTTAACTTCTAAGTTGTATGTTTTGTACTGTCCTGAATCTGAATGTAATTGGTGTTGCATAACGAATCGGCATTTAGAGGGGGATTTGTCAGATGTAAATGCCTTATTCTCTAATGTGTAAATAGTATATGAACGGGGTATCAGGGGTTAACTTATTCTTCACTTCTTAATGTATTCATAATTCACCACTCCCATATCTAGCTCCACCCATTGTATATATAAGGAGCTGTATGCACCCATTTCCTTGCTTCTATCTGTGAATATTCAGTGAATATAGAATGCCTAATGTAAATAAAAGAAGATATATTTAAACCTTTAACTCTTGCTAAATTTATTGAGTCTGATCCTGAAAATATTGCAACACTCACCAGGCTCAAGGTTGACTCAGCCTTCCATCCTTTCGAGGTAGGTAAATTGAGGACCCGGATTGTGGGGCAATAAGCCAACTTTGTATAGAACAACACCTCTTGGGGGAGCCGAAAGCCCTAGTAAGCAGATATATACAAAAAAGTATGCAGGCTATTGCTATAATGCATTGTAAGCCACCCTGAGTCTATGGAGAAGGGTGGCATATAAATTGGACTAATAAATAAATAAATAAACCCCACAGTGATAAATAAATAAATAAACCCTCACAGTGATGTGAGCATTTGAATGTCCTTGTCAATTGAAACTGGATGCTTGGTTGGATAAAAGGGTATAGTTATAGAGCCCTTACAAAGGGAAATATGCCTGGTGCTATCTTACAATCTTTCCAGACTAAAATATTTGCTATTTTTTTAGGAATTTAAAACAAAAAAAAACCCTTTTATAATTTAATATTTGGAATTTTAAGTACCTTCATTTAGGAGAGAAAGCATATCTATTTAATGTGCTCATCTTTACATTCTTGTGCTGTTTTTTTCTATAAATGGTCCACCCAGAGATCTTGTATTATAGAATCAGTTAAAATATAATAAACTATTCAAACTCTTATACCAATATTCATATAATGAATCCATGCTCATATAAAATTAATTTTATAAAGAATTGCCTGCATTCTTTAAAAGCTAATAACACAATAACTGACAAAGAAGTATGTTTTTTTTTCAAACAATGGAAACAATTACATGCAAAATTCCAGTGTCAAGGAATACCAAAATTGTAGAGCAGTCACAAAACTATTTCTGAAACTTCATTTCTGTTTTATTCTGGACATGGTGATAAGACTCTGTAGGCTGAAGTTTAGGAAAATATGGAACATACCCTGTTTCCCCCAAAATAAGACATCCCCTGATAATCAGCCCAATCGGGCTTTTGAGTGCATGGCAATAAGGCCCAGTGCTTATTTCAAGGTTCAAAAAAATATAAGACAGGGTCTTATTTTCGGGAAAACACAGTAGAAAAAAATGGGACATGAATACATTCAATATGTTGAGTTCCTTTAATTACCTAGTGTTTTCAAGTACAATTTTAGGCATGTGTACTTGGCAATAAATCCTACTGAAATAAAAGTCATTAAATTAGCCTTAAATTAGAACATTGCATTTAAGATGGAAGAACTTTTATTCTTCTTTAAAGCAAATCCTTTTTTTATTTCCAGCCAAGCTGAAGATAAACATCAGCAGTACAGAACATTAAATTAAAACAAGAATTCCTGCTAGCTTGATCAGAAGCAGTCGCCCACTAATACAGCTGGATTGGCCATTGATATGCAGGTGAGGTAAAATATCTGAAGGCAAAGATAAAGCTAATCTCTACAGCCTTTTAGAAAACCAAGAATGACTCAAAGACATCAGCATTCTACCTAGTGCTCTTCCTTAAGAATCGTTTGCATTTATTCTTCCCAAAATAAAAAGGAAGCCTGGAGAGAGAAAAATCCTTTAAAAAAGACACCACCCCAAAATATATTAAAAGCCACAGCAATATCCAAGAAGTATTTTATTGAACATGGTATTAATTCCATGAAATCACACAGAATAAATATTATGTGCTGGATTTACTTTTGTGACTTCTTTCTTTCTTACTTTTTTCTGTTTTAAATTGCATTCTATCACTTCAGAGAATTTCTTCCCCTGGAAAATAACTGGAACTTGACAACAAGCTAGAGTTAGCATCAAATTCTTATGCAAATGTCTCCTAAGGATGAGAAAGGGAGGGGAATTAAACAGAAGTGAGTGGCTTCATCCAGCACTAAACTACACTTAATGGCCCTCAGTCACATTTCTTGCAAGATTTCTTGCGTTGCTTATCTGATAGCATATCTGGCTTCCATTAAAAATAGATGCCTTATTTTTGGACTGCATCATTTGAGTAGTATATGACTCTCATTGATCCAAATTCCTAGGTACTGAAAATGAGACATGTTTTAATTAATGTACTAGTATAACTAGTGGGTCTTGTCACTGACTGGTGTCTGAAGATCCATATGAATAATGTCAGTGAGTGATGAGGCAATAGCACTGGATTTCTAATCCCTATTGTTCTCCATCTCTCTGTTGTTTCGTCCACATTTCTTCTTCCATATCTTCCACATCTCTTACCTACTAGAGCAAGGGCTCCAATCCATCTAAAAATATCTTATTCCCTGGAATAAAATTCTAATGCCAAATTTATAACATAAAGTGAGTCAATGATAGAAATTGCTAACCTTGGTTTCTTCAGAATAATCCAAAAGCAGAACTTGATTTCTAGTTACATGTTATCCTAGATATGCAATCTTCACATCACATTAGTAAGTCTATCTCTAAAATTCTGGGGAAATGTTTATCATTGGTCTTATTTTTATTACAATATTAATTCTAATAAGGATTCTTTTGGAATCGTATTGTTATTGTTGTTGCTTCCACCCACAGGTGAATGATTCTCATACCCTGACTTTTTTATCATTTTGTCATGGACATCCAGCTCTCACTTAGCAGCAATTCTATCCTATAGGAGTGTCAAACTGGTGGTCCACGGGCAGGATGCGTCACGCACAGGACATGTCCACCCAGCTCTGCAAAGGGAAAAAATGTCATGATACATCACAATACATCACGTGACATGATCGAGTTTGATGCCCGTGTCCTAGCACAATGCAAATAATTCATTCTTTGTTGGTTGCAAACCATCCACCTGTTTTCATTTGGGCTACTTGGAAAGCATAAGCAGTTCCTTGCATTGCCATTATTCAACCAAATGTCTCTCCTGGCTGAAAACAAAATATCTTATTATCTGCTTAATAAAGAATGCTGATGCTAATTTGCCATCTTCCAAACAATGACTGTTCTACAAAACAACTTTGTCTATTTGGCATCAGTAATACCTGGCAGAAGTATTGTGGAGCTGTGCAAATTGTGTTACCTGTAATAATCAGATTCAGGTTTGTCTGTTAATCTTCCCTAATGAAGGAGTGGACAACGAATTGTCTTTTTCTTCGAACATTACATTAAAACTATTTTAAGAATTACAAACACCAGTTTGTAATGGAATGTGTGGATGACCTTGCAGAATTAGAGGAAAAGATGCTGCCTAGGAAACAATCAGGGAAGAGTGGCAGGAGGGGGAAGGGGGCTTAAAAATCAGAGAAAGAAACTTTAGGAAGGACCTGACCTAATTAAGCAGGTGGTTAAGAGTAGCCATGCGATGCTTGTATTTTTAGACTTGCAAGATTGATGCTAGTCATCCCCAGCAAGCCAAGCAGGATACGTGTTTAAATAAGCTAATTACTTCATTGTAAGGTTACAAACAGAATCTTGCAGGTCAGAAGGTACAGATTTCCCATGCGAATTGAAGCCTTTTCCTCATAATGCCACTCTCCCACTCATTTGGGATTCACGTGATCTAGGTATTGGGAATACCTAGAACATGGATGACAAACTCGATTATGTCACATGACGTATGGGGACATATCACAACATTTTTTTGCCTTTGCGGAGCTGGGTTGGGGTGTGGCCTGCGCATGATGCATCCAGCCCACAGGTCGCCAGTTTGACAGTCCTGGCCTAGATCCACATCTGAGCTTCTTAAAGGGGCTCACACATTTTTTTTTTAATATTGACACCAACTTCTATGACAAAGATGTGAAAGTTGTGGGGGGGGGCATAACTGATTAGTATGATGAAATATTCTTGTAGCTCATCCCAAGCTCAGGGAAACAGGCCTGCCAATAAAAGATGTAAAGCATACACTAGTGTTTTAATCATAGCTTTGAATGCTTAATGTTAACTGCTGCAAGAAACAAAGATCTTGTTCTCATGCACACAGTTGTCTCTAAGTTGAAATTAATAAAAGTGAATATTTTACATTATTGTTCCTTAGTTATGTCATAATGCACAACTGAAGATAAAAACATCTTAATTGATTCTTTACTCAATTCCAACATTCCCTCTATGAATTCTCTGATCATTCTTTTGAGAGTGATTACAAAATGTGCTTCAAGGTTTATGGATTGTTCAGTGTGCTCTGGAGAAGTGAATGATGTCTAGCATATCTTATTTCAGACAGCAAATTGCATTTATAATGTTTACTAAAGCACAGAGATTAAGCGTATGTTGACACTCCAGTGCTTTCATTGGGAATCCATTTTATGGGAGTCACTTAGGGCACATTTTGCCATAATACAATGCATTAAGAAGATTGTGTCATAATATCATCTGTGGCCAGACCGCCAGAAGGCAAAGCTACCTGAATGAAAGCTACATCAGATTATATTAGGGATTTGCCTCTCTCTTTCCAAGCATGAGAAAACCCAATTCTTAGTGTTGTTTAAAAGAAATTGGTGGTGGTATAAATAGATTAATCCAGTGTTTTTCAAATTTGGTAACTTTAAGGTGCGTGGACTTCACCTTAAATAAGTTTACATTCCTTAAAGTTACCAAGTTTGAAAATCACTGGATTAATCTCTGCTTTCCTAAAGGAAATCAACCCTGACTGTTCTTTGAAAGGAAGATACTGAAGCCGAAGCTCAAATACTTTGGCTACCAAATGAGAAGTGAAAACTCATTGGAAAAGACTCTGACGTTAGGAAAGATTGAACACATTAAAAAAAGAAAAAAAGAAGCAGATGGCAGAGGAAGAGATGGTTAGAAAGTGTCATCAGTGCAATGAACGTGGATATGGGCAAACTCTGGGAGACAGTAGAGGACCAGGGGCCTGGCATGCTTTAGTCCATGGAGTCATGAAGTGTCTGACACGATTTAGCGACTGAACAAAAATCTCTGTTCTGGTTTCTTCTACAGTTTTTTTTAATCTCAATTTCCAAATTATGAAGAAATTGGAACTGCTGATGAGTTTTCAAACACAGAGAGAGAGGGAGGGTGGGGGAGAGAGGGAGAGAGGGAGAGAGAGGAGTACAGTAATGAAATGGTCAGCTTTCTGTGTAAAGTTCAGCAGGTAAACAGGACCATCTTAACAACATTATGGGCCCCAGGCAAAGCAGTGTACTGGGGCCCCTATGATAACTACTCATAGGAATAAAAATATAAATGGTCGATAAAATTAAACATATATTTGCATGTTAGTATTAATTAATAAATGCAATAAATGTAATAAATATGTTGCTGTATTTATATGATACAATTGCATTGAAGGGTTAACATAAACAGATTAGTATGGGGCCCCTATGCGTGCCCATCAGGCCCATCCATTAAAACATCCCTGCAGGTAAAGCCAGGCCAAAGATAGGCATTGCAATGATAATCATGTTTCAATATTGTTGAACATTACAGGATAGACAAAATATTGCAAGCCTGCGTGTTAACTTCATTTAATCTTAGATCTGAAATGAGAGTTTCCAAAGTTGAAGCAAAGAATTTCTACTCTGGAAATTTGTTATGCACACAGGACAATCTGAATTCCACATAGTGATTTATAGATACATTTAAAATGCCAGTTTCCTATGAGTCAGATTTGATATTTAGTTACTACATGGCAAATCCATTCAGGTTTTTCTGGCAATAAAATATGTTTCTAGATTCTAAGAGCTTGGAATTTTCTGGTGAACTCCCATTGGCTACTAAGTCCCACCCATATGTGGGAGATCAGCCGATTGTAGTTTTCTTATGTTTCTTATATGGAAGATAGTATAGGAGTAGGTAATGTAATACTGTTTTAATATTGTATTTGAAATATGTTATTTTGTTATTCAGGTAGGTAATCAAATGAAAAAAAGTACATTGTATGCATTCATTATAAAGATTGTCATTATGCTAGGTTTCAAGTTGTCAGTTGCAAAAACCATATTATTCTTTCCTACATTGTTTTTTATAGACATGGACAAGGAAAAGAAACTTCAAGTCAATAGTCAAATAATGACATTTGTTGTCAATACAACTTTTGTAAACCATATTATTAGTGAAACTGTTGCTGTTGTACTGAGCGATTCACCAAAAGTATTTGTTGCAAAAATGTGTTGTTTCCATTGTTCGCTAAGGAAATCATTCTGTAAAAAAAAAAATCATTTGTAAAAAAACTATATAGATAAGAATCAAGGGCACATTCAGCAGAGCACCCCTGTGCTGAATTTGAGGTCAGTGGTAGAACCAAGCTCAGAAGTTCTAACAGTAATAAACATTCAATATTTTTTCTGGTCTACATTTTAAGGGAACTGAAATAATTCATACATCCTAAACTAATAGGCACGTAGATCAGAAGGCAATTATCCATCCATCTTTATACCTTTCCAGATTATTAATACAGAAATGGGATGATGTTGTACAGAATCAAAGTACATATTGTTGTACCAAGAATAAATTTAAACCATAAGCATCTATTATAAAGTCCTTTTTCATAAAAAATTCAGGCCAGCTTTTCTCCTAAACCTTTTTACCAGCAATTTAGATTAGAGAAAAGAATTGTTGGCTGCTCTTTTTGTAAGATAATAGAGAAGCAAAAATCCTCATAAAGTTAATGCAAATCTATTAATCAATCCAAACCTTCCTACAGTGTATCATTTCAAAAGATGGATCCATATGGATTAGCAATTTGCTAGTGGGGATCTACAAAGCCATGTATTGATTTTTCAGTGTCAAAGAAGCGAGTAATTCATGATAAATAATTCCTTGTTAATTAGAAAAATGTATTGCCTGAAGTCTACTTGTGTCTTATGATTATTTATTCAAACCTTCAGTTCTGTCCTGGTGGTCCTGCCCCAATTTTGTTTTGTCTCTCTTTTTTTCCTTAATAACAATAATCAAACCCTCCCTAAATATCCATGGCAACTTCAATCAAAATGTCAATACTTTGCAGCCATTGCCCATTCTAAGAAAAGAAAAGTTATGGAAATCAGATTTCACCTGAACTTAGACAAATAAATATATAGCAGAGAACTGGATCTGGAAAATGCAGGACCATCCTAATGGGAATCTCAGAGCCTGAAGAAGCATGAAATTAATGCAAGAGGATGCCTTGCTAACATTCTTCATATTTTCACAGTCAGTTGTCCTGCTTGGTTCAACATCTTGTCAATATGTTATTCATTTAATCGTTTATTAGGCTGCTTCTAAAGCCTGCAATACATTTCCATATGAGCCACAGTGGTGCAGTGGTTAGAGTGCAGTACTGTAGGCTACTTCTGCTGACTGCAATTTGGCAGTTCAAATCTCACCAGGCTCAAGGTTGACTCAGCCTTCCACCCTTCCAAGGTGGATAAAATGAGGATCCAAATTGTTGGGGGCAATAGGCTGACTCTGTAAACTGCTTAAAGAGGGCTGTAAAACACTGTAAAATGATATATAAGTCTAAGTGCTATTGCTATTCCTCGGAGATGGGCAATTATAGGCCATTCTAATCTATCATGGTCATGTAAAATATTTGAAAGACTGGCTGTTTCTCAATTTCAGGCAATTTTGGATTATCGTGGCCCATTTCAAACTGACGTCAAGATAGATATGGGACTGACATTAGCTTGGTTGATTTTTTGAATAAAGTTTATCTGGGGAGCAATGGATGGAGAATGTCTTTCTTGATTCTTTTTGCTCTCTTAATCAACCAAATCTTTTTGGTTATCTGAAACACTGGAAATAGGTTATTTCCAGTGTTTTGTTTCTATTTCTCAGGTTTGCTTTACTATTGATGGTTGACATCTTCATAGTCAATTCTAATGCTAGCTCTTTTACCTGTTGTCATTAGTTTGGCTTTCTTTATATTTATTTTTAGTTGATTTTTTTTTCACTAGAATCCTTGACTTTTATTACTAGAGCTTTGCATTTTGGGCTATCAGACAAGTATCAACCTACTGCAGCTTACTAATGTTTCTGCTTCCAGTTTTAAAACCAGATTTATTTTCTTCTAAGCTTTCCTTAATATATTTTCAGTATATACAGTAAGTTGACTAAATCAGGGGAGAGTATACAGCCTTCTTGCATTGCTTTGCCAACCTGTCTATTTCATCATATTATGCCCATATTGTGGTTTCCTGCTTCTGTACATAAGTTTCTCATGAGAATGATTGATTGATTGAATGAGAGAATGTAATTTTTATTATGACCACTGACCAGAATTGCAAATAAAACACATTAAAAATCTTTATTTTAAAAACAAAATAACATCAGTGGTGGGATTGTCAGTGGATAATCAAAGTTTCCCTAAATTTATAGGGAGTGTAACAAAAATTAGCAACATTTAAGAACTCTGAGTTGTACTGATTTGATTACAATGGTGTATTTAAAAGATCAAGGTTTTCAGAGTATTATACCAGGTAAGGAATGATAAGGCAAATCCTTGAGCCCTCATAGAGGGTACATTGTGACAGGACATGAGCTGGACTTTTAACAGCTCCTTTTCCACAGAGACACAGTCTCCGTTGATAGGGGACTTTTGTGTATTGACTTTCCAAAACTGCTGTCGGGAATGCATTGAAGCATGCTAAAGTTAGTGCTGTTCAGAATCTGGAAACAGTTATGGCCCTGATGGTTTGTAAAAAGAGACTTAACTGCTCAGAAAAACATTCTTAGGATCCAACTGGTCCTGTTGGATTTTCAAGTCTTTGGTATTGTTTAAATGTGCTGAGTGCACATTCATAACCCATCATTAGGATGCCTCCCTGGAAAAGCCAAGATGCTAAAATGTTTATGAAGTTTGTCCTGAAACATACAGTATTCATTTGTAACTGCCCTCAATAAGGAAAGAACTCTAACTTGACAATGTATGTGTCAGATGTAAATGCCTTATTCTCCAATGTGTAAATAGTATATGAACGGGGTATCAAGGGTTAATTTATTCTTCACTCCTTAATGTATTCATAATTCACCACTCCCACATCTAGCTCCTCCCATTGTATATATAAGGAGCTGTCTGCATCTTTTTCCTTGCTTCTATCTGTGAATATTCAGTGAATATAGAATGCCTGCTGTAAATAAAAGAAAATATATTCAAACCTCTAACTCTCACTAATCTTATTGAGTCTGATCCTGAAAATATTGCAACAAGCTGGTAGCAGAGGATGGTTAATTGACTCAATAAAAACTTAAAAATGTCTAAGAAAGATAGGCCCAACACCAGGGCATACAGCAAAGAAATGGAAACAGAACAAGAAATAATCAACGAATCCACAAACGCAATTTCGAGAGAATCCGAAGAATACACCACTGAAGACGAAAAAATGATAGATGAAAATGATGACCAGGAGGAAATCGAAATAGAGAATAACGAACTCAGGTCAGAAATATTAAAACTATTAAAGAGCCAGAAGAACGATGAAAGCCTCATCGCGAACCTCCAAGATATGCTGAAGAACAGCGGAGCAGCGAGAGAGAAAAACATCACTAATGAAAAGTCTAAAGACCCAAAAACAGTGAGTGATATGACTGCAGAAAAAAATATTGTGAAGAAGAAAAACGGTGATCCAGCGTGAAATTTTGAATGGCAGCCATCTTGGTTTCAACAGGCCTCCAAGGTGAGCGAAGCAGAGCCAATCAAAAAGCTCAATTCAAAATTTCTGGCGCGAAAAACGTTATCAGACAACGAAAATGAAAAAGAAGATTCAAACTCCTCAGAAGAATCAGAATCAGAAAGTGAAGGTGATTCAACAAACTACCAAATAAAATCAGCAATGAAAACGCTTTTTGCTGCATTTGGGCCAAAACTAAAAATTACTAAAAAGCTAACGAAGAAGCGAGCGAGCAAACCAATGCCTCAAGACCTGCCCGCTCCCATCCTGACTATGAGAGCGCCGACGCCCGAACCCAGAGAGCCCTGCCGATACCGCCCCACGCCACAGACCGAAGCAAGCACCAACGCCCTCAGAAGAAAAGGAAGAACAGCCGCCGTCGTCAGGACTCCCAAAATCGAACCAGAGACCGATTCATCTGAGGAGGAGCGGAACGAGCGAGCCGCGGTGAGGAGAACCTTTCACGACGACTCCAAGGAAGAAATGGACAACGCGCATGCGCAAGACTACGCAGACGGCCCGGGAAGACATGAACTGGCGAGGAGACCGTGCAGGCTCGTTGCGAGCATCCCCATGCCGTTTTGTAACTTTCTGCATTTACGAGACCACGGACTACCTCAGGTTGTAAGTAATGGACCTAATAATGTCGGAAATTTACCCAGTGACTTCCCAAAGCTAAGGGTAGATGGCATTAATTTGCAAGAATGGTATCAACAGCTCCAGGTTGTCTTTATGAAGGAAAACTTACTGTTTTTTATCACTAGTCCCCCAAAAAGACCTTGGACTCTAAAAATAGATTGTTTACACCATAGAGCATTTTTCTTATTAATATCTAGTGTGTCTCCTGCAATGTATCACAGCATTAAGCCAAATCTGACTGTTTCAGAAATTATTCAATGCATGTTTAATTTGTTTCACAGTGACAGTGTAGCTACCACCACAAGGATGTCTAAAGATTTCTTTTCATCTAGGATAAAACCAGGGGTTTCATTAAGTGAGCACTTAATATCTTTAAACAAAATAAGAGCTGAGCTGCATTTGAGGGGGGAGGTGATTTCAAACCAAACAATGAAAAGTGTTATTATCAACTCACTTGATCCATCATGGGACAATTATATAACACATTTAGACACAATCAATCTAGGATACTTATCCATAGAAAGTCTATCCAATAAATTAATAGCAGAAGACAATTCAAGAAGGAATCGTTCTAACAATCACATAGAACACAAACCATATAGGAAAGTAGCTTTCCAAGAAAAATATAATGAAACATTTAAATGTCATAACTGTGGATCCAGGGAACACAATAGGAGAGATTGCCCCAAGATTTCAAAAGAAAGACATAGGTCAGAATATAGAAACAAATACTATTATAGACAGTCTTCCATAGATAGACATAGATATAGAAGCCCACCAAATTACAAAGAGAATAGAGGGGGCAGAGATAATTCAAAGGATAGAAAATCTGGTTCACTAAATGGATTAAATAAACAAGACAACACTAACATACAGCAAAATGAGAACAATAATTGGCTTATTGATTCTGGAGCAACTAATCACACCACTAATAACAAAAATATATTGTCTTCATTTATAGAAGATAAATTTGTAATAAAGGTAGCTAACCAAGAAAAGGTTCAAGTATTAGGTAGAGGGAATGTAACCCTGCCTGGTCTAGGAAAAATAGAGGGGGTATTGTTAATACCTGAAATACCTCATAACATACTAAGTGCCATAAAACTAAGTAGAGATTCTGACATTAACATTGTTTTTTCTAAAGGAAAAGCGACTTTGGAGAAGAATAAAATAAATATAGGCACTGTGATGATTAAAGGAGGCCTACCTTATCTGATAACAAAGGAAAAATGGTTGCATAACATTGATTCAAATATAGAAGATTGTATTGAAGTAGATAATGAAAATATTAGCAACAGTGACAATGATGAATGTAAAATATCTCATGATCACATAGATACACACAATGAAAAAAAAACCAAAAATAGGTAAGCCAATTCATGATGAGTGTGCTCACATCTTACATAGGAAGTTAGGACATGCCAGTTTTCCTGTAGTACAAAAAAATGACTGAACACGCAGAAGGTGTTAAAATAAAAAATTGTGAAAACTATTTGGAATGCTCAGTATGTAAATCTACAAAACTAAAAACTAGTCCCAGACCAAGAAAATCTACTAGATCAACCAACAAAATTTTTGATTTAGTACACATGGACTTAGTTGGTCCATTAACTCCATCAATCACTTATAGAAAACGTTACTTCTTGACAATAGTAGACGATTATAGCCGCTATGGATTTGTTTATACATTAAAACACAAAGATGAAACCTTTCAAAAATTTAAAGAATTTTACAAACGCATAGAAACACAACACAATATCAAAATAAAACAAATTATGACAGATAGGGGATGTGAATTCATGTCTAAAGAATTCTCCCAATGGTTAAAAGACAAAGGAATGTTACATTACACATCTAGCCCATTTTCTGCGTTCCAGAACGGGATTGCGGAGAGGAAGAACTCAACATTACAAACCATGATTAGATGCACATTGGAAGATGCTGGCTTAAGCAAACAGTTCTGGTCAGAAGCCTTACATTATTCAAATTACACACAGAATAGAACCTGGTCCAGCATTGTAAATAAGACACCATATGAAGTGATGTATAATAGGAAACCAAAATTAGCACACATGCACATATTTGGAGTCACTGCAGACGTACACATACCTAAGCAATTAAGAAGAAAGGGAGAAAACGTATCCAGAAGACTCAGATTTATGGGTTACGAGACAGGCACTAAAGGATACAGATTCATTGATAATAATAACAAATTTATAGTCTCCAGAACAGCTGTGTTCCATGAACAGGCCAACTGGTCTAAAATACATCTTAATGAAATATTTCCAAATAACAACAAAGATACAAAATCTCATGAGGAAGAGACTATAGAAAAGCAAGATATCAACAAATATAAAAACAAAACCAAAACATGGACAAATAGCCAACACAAAATAAAGACAGACACACTAACAAAAAAGGAAGCAAGATATTTGCATGATAACGATAGTAAACCTGAAAAAACAATTAGAAACACCAGAAATCAGATGCCTAATAAATACAAGGATTATATAATGCATATGGATGGTGAGTCAACGACACCTAATACATATGAGGAAGTGTTAAAGCTCCCTCGTAAGGAAAAGGAAAAATGGGAATTAGCGATGAAAAAAGAGATGGAAAGCTTACAAGGATTAAATGTATTTACACCTGCAGTTGCACCTAAAGATAAAACAATTATTGGTACCAGGTGGATATATAAAATTAAGAACTTAGAGGGAGGCAATACCCTATACAAAGCTAGACTAGTTGCACAAGGTTATGCACAGAAATATCCGGAGGACTATACTGACACGTATTCCCCCACAGTAAGAACAGAGAGTGTCAAGACAGCTCTAGTGGTAGCATCAGCACTCAATCTTGATGTATTCCAATATGACATACAGACTGCGTATCTACACGCAAAACTAGATAAGGAAATATATGTAAGAGCACCTCACAGTCAATACACAAACAAAAATGAGATTTGGTTGTTAAACAAGAGTTTATACGGGTTAAAACAATCTGGTAAACAATGGTATGATTGTTTAGTAAAAGTACTTAAAACCATGGACTTCAATGCTACCACTGCTGATAACTGTTTCTTTGTCAAAAAGGGTGATGATTACATAGAATTTGTATTGATTTATGTGGATGACATTTTATACATAGGAAAACATAAAGAGAGAAGAGAAACTTTTGTAACTAAGCTAAATGAACATTTCTCGTTAAAATCTCTAGGCAAAGTAAACAAATATCTTGGTGTTCAAATTAATAAGACTAAAAGAGGATTCAAACTTACTCAGAGAGATAAGATCATAGAACTTTTAAATAAATGCAATCTAAATAATGCCAAACCTTGTGATACTCCTATGCAAACTGACTTTCTAAGAAATACTGATGAATCTTCTCCCGAATTCAAAGATAACACATTTTATAGATCAATCATAGGTTCACTTCTTTATATATCTAATTGGACAAGACCAGATATCGCTTTACCACTCAATTTATTATCCAGACATGTCAGCAAGCCAACAATGTATCACTGGGAAGCTGTTAAAAGAATTTTAAGATATCTGAAAAGTACACTAGACTTTTGTTTAATGTTAGAACCTAACGATAATAAAGAACCAAAGCTTACATGTTACGCAGATGCGGACTGGGCTGGAGACACCTCATGTAGAAAAAGCACATCTGGCTATATATTCCTCTTAAATGACTGTCCAGTTTACTGGTACACTGGTAAACAAGAACTAGTGGCCACTTCAACGACAGAAGCAGAATATGTTTGTTTATCCAAAGCTGCAAATAACCTTGTATGGTTTAATGATTTAATTTCAGATGTTTGGAAAAAACCTGCTTTGCCTTTTGTTATGCATGAAGACAACAAAGCAGCCATTGAAATATCTAGATCTGACACCATTGGACAAAGGTCCAGACACATAGATATAAAATTTAAACATGTGAGACAATTATCTCAGGATGGATTTATTAAAGCAGTGCATTGTGATACTTCAGAACAATTAGCTGACATATTGACAAAGCCTTTACCTTCTAAGCAGCACAAATATTTAACTTCTAAATTGTATGTTTTGTATTGTCCTGAATCTGAATGTAATTGGTGTTGCATAACGAATCGGCATTTAGAGGGGGATTTGTCAGATGTAAATGCCTTATTCTCCAATGTGTAAATAGTATATGAACGGGGTATCAAGGGTTAATTTATTCTTCACTCCTTAATGTATTCATAATTCACCACTCCCACATCTAGCTCCTCCCATTGTATATATAAGGAGCTGTCTGCATCTTTTTCCTTGCTTCTATCTGTGAATATTCAGTGAATATAGAATGCCTGCTGTAAATAAAAGAAAATATATTCAAACCTCTAACTCTCACTAATCTTATTGAGTCTGATCCTGAAAATATTGCAACAGTATGAATGTCCACCTAGAGAAGGGGGGAGGAATCTTGGAAGGAGCTTTGCAGTTTCCCATGCAGTTTCCCAGGAAGGACAGAGTACATTCTAGGGAAAAAAAGAAAGGGATTTGTGCAGTTCTGAATTGGATGGGGGAGGAAGGAAAAGATTCAAAGTGTATCTATTAGGTTAGAAGGTTATAGCTTTAGTCTAGCAAGATTCTGTCTATTAGAAGTTAAACAAACAATTGGACTTGATAAGAATTCACTGTGTCAACTTTGGGCTTGGGCTTACACAATGTTCTGGGGTTTCCATACTTCTGAGTACATTCTGTAATTTGACATGATGCACACAATCAATGAATTACATAGTGACTTCTGTTGGGTGTTCTTTGGCTTTCTCGATTATCCAGTATGTATCAGCAATATATTATCTCATGTTCCTCAGCCTTTTCTAAAGCCAGCTTGAACATCTGTCATCTCTTTTTCCATATAAGTCTATCAAGTCTATGAAATCAAGGATATTATGCAATAGTTTGCTCATTCTGTTGAGTTTCCTTTTTTATTACTAGAATCTAGATTGACATAATCTCATCTGTTGACCGCTAAATCATTCTCCAGATTTGCTAGTCTGGCTTAGTTAGAATTTTTACTGATACTTCTGCTGTTGCTTGCCATATTTCCATAGCCTTCTGACTAGTAATGACTGGAGTGTCTTTGTCTTCTAGTACTAGAGATTCTCATAAGAAATATCTTCTGAGGTATATTGAACATTGACATTTCTACTGTATTTTGTATTATCCTTCCATTTTCATTTGATCTCCTTTGAATCAGTAACTATCTGTCCATCCTTTAGCATACCAATTAGAAGTTGGAACTTCCTTTTGAAAGATTTTTCTTGTTTTTCAATATCTGTTTCCATGTTCAAAGTCTTTATGTATGTTGTTGTAATGCTGGTTCTTGAAATAGGAGCTGTTACATAGTTACTTTTTTTATTTATTTAAAAAGTTTTAACAATCATTACAACAATTTTTCCCCCTCCCACCCTCCATCCCCCCTCTCCCTCCAACCCCCCTCCCCCCGAGACCCACCCCCCAGAGCAAAAACAGGGTATAGCATAACAAACATAAACTAAAATAAGCTAACTTTCTGTGGTCTCCAAACTCCCCCTTGCTCTTTAACTCCCCTTTCAACTAACTAAACATATTCAAAAAGGAAAGATTTCATTCATAAGCTATTTGAAACTTTTTAGTCTGATATTTGTTTTGAATATAGTCAATCCATCTTCTCCATTCCAATATATATCTTTCATTTGAATGGTCCTTCAAATACGCTGAAATTTTAGCCATCTCTGCTAAATTCACTACTTTTAGTATCCATTCTTCAATAGTAGGCAAGTCTTCCTTCTTCCAGTAGTGTGCCACCAAGAGTCTGGCTGCTGTTATTAAATTTAAAATCAACTTAGTCTCTATAACAGTACAATCTGTAATTATGCCTGACAAAAAGAACTGTGGAGTAAATTTTATCTTCTTTTTGAGAATATTTTGAATAATATTTTGATAATACGTGGCATCATCACATTCACATCTCCAACACTTAGGTTGCACACTTGGATACATACAGGCTAGCTTTTTAGGATCTAGATGCCATCTATAAAACATTTTATAAAAATTCTCTCTTAAGTTTTGGGTTTGCGTGAACTTCACATTTCTAACCCATATTTTTTCCCATGTTTCCATCATTATTGGTTCTTCAATATTTTGTGCCCAGTTTATCATACAGTCCTTAACTAACTCCGTTTCTGAATCTATTTCTAGCAGGGCATTATACAACCTTTTTATATGCATTTGACTTTGATCTCTAATCTGTTTTACCAAGTTCTCCTCATTTTGCAGAAAACCAATTTTCTGATCTTCTCTCCATCTAGTTTGCAACTGTACATATTGGAACCATGTTCGAATTGTCCTTTCTTCTCTTAGTTGATTCAAAGATTTTAATTGTAGTATACCTCTTTCTTTGTTAAGAAGCTCTTTATATGTAATCACATCCTGCCTTTGCTCTACACTTATATTCTCTATTGCGTGTCTGGGTATTGCCCACAATGGTAACTTCTCATTTAGTTTATACTTGTACTTTTTCCAGACATGCAATAGAGCATTCCTTAATATATGACTTTTAAAAGTCTTGTCCACTTTCTTATCATATAATAAATAAGCATGCCACCCATAAACCAAATCATATCCCTCAATATTCAATATTCTTTCTTCTGTTAAATTCATCCAATCACTCATTGCTGATAGAACAGCTGCCTCATAATAAAGTCTTAAGTTAGGCATTTTGAGACCTCATGTGTATCCTGCATTATTTTTTATTCAAGCATTGTTTGCAGGGGTGGTCGCGGCATCTTCTT
Organism: Pituophis catenifer annectens; assembly: GCF_029215685.1. Classification (NCBI taxonomy): domain Eukaryota; kingdom Metazoa; phylum Chordata; class Lepidosauria; order Squamata; family Colubridae; genus Pituophis; species Pituophis catenifer. The sequence goes on along the minus strand of NW_027256881.1, from coordinate 33,654,293 downwards.
CTGCTTAGAGCAGAAATGTCCTGGATCCGGAGCTCTATTGGGCTTCCAGGGAGCTCTTACCCTTCGAGCCCCAGAATTGTTCCTGGGGCTCCTTGGGGAGCTCTACCTATGCCCGTCTGCTCTCTTCCTCCCCTTTTCCCGGGGAGAAATTTTTCAAACCGCTAGGCAGCTGATTTGCGCTGTTCTAGTGGCTTTACGAGATCGCGAGGCTGGCGCTCAAGAAAAGAGCGTCCTCAGCGCCTGCGGTGCCACCGGAAGTCTGAGCTGTTACATAGTTACTATCAGGACGTCATATGATCTCTAATATAACCATAGTTTTCAATATTTATATGATACTTTGCTTGCTGTTCATCAGGCTATTTTCTATTAATATGTTGATAATACCCAGATTTATTACTCTAACTTTTTTAGGAAATGATGGAGCTCCCCTGAATATAAGCGTACATTCAATAAAAGACTGAATGAGGAGCAATAATCTGAACCTCATCCCAGATAAAATAAAGGTATTCACTATTAGGAAACCAATTCCAGAGAGGTGGCAAGTTGCCTTTCCTCAACAGAATTCCACTCTCCCAGAAGAATTGAGTATGTAGTCTGAGGACCCTTTTTTTTTTTTTTCTGATCTGCCAAATAAAGGAAATGGTGAAGAGTGCCTTTTATCAGTTTTAGTTGATATACCAATGTATTCCTTTTTCGAAAGAGCCTTGAAATTGTGGTGCACAGGGTGGAAACATGTCAGAATGCTTTTGTATCCAGTAAAAATATTTCAATCATAAAATTTGGCAACAAGGCTATTTCCACAAGGACACAAAGAATTCGTATTACACCTGTGCCAAAAGCATTGCACTGGCTGCCAATTCATTTCTGGTCAAAATACAAAAGGCTAGTCATTACTTTTAAATTTCTACATGGCTTGGGTCCAGACTATTTGAGACAACATCTCCTTTATATAAACTTCCACGCTGATATTACCTATGGAGGTTCATTTACCCTTGTTCTAAACTCATCTGGGAGTGACTTATGATCAAACCTTTCTCTGTTGCCAACCCAGGTTCACTGAGTGTGTGTGTATGTGGGGGGGGGTTTGTGTGTTAACATCTTTATTACCTTTTTAAAGTACCTGTATAAACTTATAACTGCTAGCTTTAGCTGTTAATTTTAACTATCATATTTATTTTACTTATTTAACTGTCATCTTAACTGTGTGTTTTTAATGTACATCCCTGATACAAAATTAAAATATCCATTTCCAGTCTGCAGAGAACAGGTTACCAATCAATCTATTGTAGTCAAATTTATTGTAGTCAAAGACCAGTACAGATAATAAGCATACAAAATTTGAGACAGAATTAAAATACATTTGTAAAATAACAAAATAACTACAAACTTGCTACCCTGTGTGAATAATTTTGACGTATTTCTCCATTTAGATAGTGATCATTTTCCACTTTGCCTGTATTTGAAGCCTCCTATTTGGCAGATATTTCTGGAGGCTCATTTCATTCCTTCAATTTCTCTGATAGGTCAAGCAAGATGTCATGCCAAATGGACTCTCAACTTGGCCAAAAAAAGGAAAAGGGCATTGGCAGAGGACAATCTACAAATTGCCAATCAGCCTCATGTTGTTCAATCTCACTCAAGATCCCTTAGACTTTTACAAACCTCTAGTGCAAAAACTATGACCCTTATTGTCTTGTGACACAAATTTCTCAGTTAAGTGGGGCCCAATTTCATCACAGCCATGATTTGATAAGGAGTGTGGTGAAGCTAAGAAAGTCCTTATCTCACTTTATAATCTGAGATAGGTGACAATAACACATCTCCTCTTAAAAAACAATATAAACAACTAGGAGCCTTTTAAAGAAGAAAGATAAAGACTAGTGTTGAACTTTAGAATTCTTGATGAACATATCTTTTCTTTTATGTACACTGAGAGCATATGCACCAAGACAAATTCCTTGTGTGTCCAATCACACTTGGCCAATAAAATTCTATGATCTATGAAATTCTATGAAGCAACAAAAAAAAAAAGAACTCCACTCTTTTCTGGCACCTAATATCATACCAAGTTTCCAGAACTTCTACCCCATTAAATTCACATGAAACTTTGGAATTACAGTTCCAGAGGATGTACAAATAGGGAGTGCTACAACTCACTGCAATCAACTCACCATGGCCAACTCACCACAGCCAATCACCATGGCCAATTCACCATGGCCAATTCACTGCAAGACAACTCAACATGGCCAACTTGCCACAGGACAACTTGTTGTGGGACAAGTCAACAATTCAATTTAATTATTTAAAATAAAATTTTAAAATTTATTTTAATTTTTTATTTTTTATTTAAATTTTTGTCATCCACATTTCATTTTGTTCTTCCTTTGGCCTCCTTTCCTTAATCATTTTATTCCACTATTTCTTTGATATTAGTTTAACTCTTGTCCTGCAGTGAATTGTCCCGCAGTGAGTTGTCCCGTTGCAAGTTGGCCATGGTGAGTTGTCCCACGGTGAGTTGGCCTTGGCAAGTTGTTGTAGACCTGTAAACAGATTCTCCCAGTGAGACCTCAATGCAAAAGGTCCACCAATGGTGGACTTACCTGCGTGGCTCCCAGCATCTGTTTCTGAAATTAAGTCCCTTATCAGCCAACTCAATAGAGGGAAGGCACCTGGAGCTAACTTTATTCCCCCAGAACTATTGAAGAATAACATAGAAATTGTTTGTGTGTGTGTGTGTGTGTGTGTGTGTGTGTGTGTGTGAGAGAGAGAGAGAGAGAGAGAGAGGGAGAGAGAAAGAAAAAGAAAGAAAGAGAGAAAGAAAGAAAGAAAGAAAGAAAGAAAGAAAGAAAGAAAGAAAGAAAGAAAGAAAGAAAGAAAGAAAGAAAGAAAACAGGTGCATGATTTCTGAAGGACTGGGATTGACTTGGTCAGCCTTAGTTACTACAAAATAGGTAGACTTCTAATGCGTACATAAAACCAGACAAAATGTCACCATGGTAATGATAAGGAGATTATTTTTTCTTCAAGAACACATGAATTGACAAATGTAATGCTTGCCAAGTAGTAGCTTCCACATCAACAATTTAGTGAGCCTCTTACTTGTTGCCTCTGAAAGCGTGGTGAATTTTTATTTCTATTTAATATTCATTAAAATCTTCTGAGTAATGTCTCAATAAATAGCCAATTTGACCCTAAATTTAAGCGAGTCTGTCTGCCTGCCTATTTCTCAATCATCATTCTGCAGCTCTTCCTTTTTCTCCTAATCCCAGTTTTAAAGACCTAATTCAACTAAAGAATGCTTAAATAAATGCTTGTGTGGCTTTTGCCTTGATTACCATTATCTCATAATTCCAATCATTTCCAATATTAGTTCTGAATATGACTCTGAAATAAAGTTTCCCTAAACCTTATAATGTAAAACTTCTATAGGCAATAAAATGTAGCCGCTGACTAGCATCCTATGAAGAGAAGTACTGTATGGAAAGCAATTTTTGCATTGAAATATAATGCACACACCAAGAATTACATTTTCTTAAACCCATGCTGATCAGTTTAAGATAGTACCTATTTTATTGTTTTCAAGATGATCGTAAAGCTAGTCTAACCATTCAAATGGCATTTGAAGCACCATGAAGGATTTATTGCGATGCTATCCAGAGAAAAACAAAGAAAGTAATTTACTTTAGCTATTTCATGTGCTCTTGGACAAAGATGATATAAGCTTTTGTATGTGTTGAATATTATAAGATACTTCATTATCTCTCTAATGCTTATCATTCAGATGTTTTATACCACCGTTGCCATTATTCCAAATTTGTCCACTACTCACATCTTGCCAACTAAATTACTTAAGAAATCCAGAGCTTATTTGCACTACCAAAAACTAAAACAAAGCATGATAGGAGATTTTAGCAATTTTGTTCCACCTAATCTATTGACAAAAGATCACAGACATCTTAATATTGTTCATGCTGCTGCTGCTGCTAATGAAAAATATATATAAACATAATAGGCTGGAAGGGAAGGGAAGCTTTATTTATATTAGCAGATAAAGACTCCATCAAATCAAGCTTGCTTCCTCATATGTTGACTACATAGTGACATTTTTGTACTTTAGTTTTCTGGGCATCAGGGTGAAAATGGTTTTGCATTAATTTCTCTTGTGTTTTTCTCAATTTTCCAAACTAGTCTAAGGCTCTGGGTTTCTTGATGATTACTTGCCCAAGTACCAAATGGTCTGAGCTTACTTTGCTTTTCTAAAATTAGTTAAAGTTAGACAGGTGCTGCTAGCTATTGACATTTTTATATAGCAAAAAATCTTACATCGATTCTGTTTTACATTTCTCTTCTCTGTTGCATCTCCTAAGAAAAGAAAGAAAGAAAGAAAGAAAGAAAGAAAGAAAGAAAGAAAGAAAGAAAGAAAGAAAGAAAGAAAGAAAGAAAGAAAGAAAGAAAGAAAGAAAAAAAACCCTGGGCATTTGCCAGAAACCCAAAAGTGCCATGTCATCCAGCTATTTTCCCTTCTCACCATAAATATTGCTATTGTAACTTTCAAATTTACAGTAGAGCTGGGGAAAAAAGACCTGTTTGAGCCAATTGGCAGGAGGTTTGCTGTGTAGAGAGTAAATATGCAAAAACTGTTATCAAGGAAAAGGAGTTAAAGCAGTTTTTAAGCCCTGGGAAAAAATATATCATATTCAGAAGAGGCTCTGGCAGATGCCTCTCTGATTCATTAGAATATAAGAAACAAGGAGGAAAATATAGCATAATCAGATTTGCAAGATTCTGTTATTATAGCCAATCTCAATAAAGGTAATTGTAGTCTTCCTATGGCTTTGATTTCCTGATTTGGTCTACTTAATGGAGCTTCAACTCTGAGAATTATATGAATTTTTGCAGAGTGTGAGTATTTTAATGGGGGGGAGAATTTATTTGGATAAATATATATAGTGCTTTCCATAAATTTGGGGACCTCCAATGACATCCCTTAGATGGCGTCCAACAGTTTAGGCAGGGAAGTTGCTATGCAGCAGGAAGGCCAGTAGATTAGCAACAATCTCAGATGATCCTGTGAGCCCATTTTCAAAAACAGAGTCTCTCTCCTACAGTGACTCTCTTATAATGACAATAGTACCACTATTATGAAAGACATGGAGGTAATTCCTTCTTGATGTCACCTCTTGGAATTTATTGAGATATAGAAAGTAAGAGAGGCTGCAGAGCAGAGAAGCAGTTACCTGGAGCATCTAGTGAGTCAGTAATTGACATAACTTTCCTCGTGATAATGTCTCCAAATTGTCTTCCTCTTGGAAAATCTCTAAAATGAATTGCCTTGCATCAAGCTGAATGCAACTGCTTTTTAAAATGCTGTAGAATTTTTCTCCCCGGCACTAGAAAACAATTCCCAAACTGGTATCCCCCAGTAATTTGGAACTAAAATTCCATTACTCTCAGGAAGAACATCTCTAATAGTAAGAGATTATAAGACATGAAGGTCATCACTGCTGGAGGGCACCAGTTTGAGAAAATAAGCTTGTGATATCTTTAGAGGAGGAAATCAAGTTGTTCAATTCAGTCCCAAACTGATTGTCTTTGGATCCTAATAGCGAATTTCATTACTGTTATGGCTGTGTTCTGTGGACTATGTTTTAAAACATATTTCTTTCCATTCACATTAGATACTCCTTCCTAGAAGAATAATGTTTCTTGAAAGGGGTATACCTGTCTATGTGTCCCAGTTTTTGGATGCGGATGCCTCTGATTAATTAAAGCTTTTTTTAATGTTCACTCTAATGCAGCTAAGGACACTCAAAAAAATAGTATTTATACATTTGATGCATGATTTGGAACTTAAATTATCTGCCATTTGCTGCACTTCCAATTTGCCCAACCCATTCTTTGCCTCAGAACCATCAAAGAATCAGAAAAGCAGATTTGGGGAAAAGAATATACTGTAAAATATTAATATAGTATTCATTTTAAATGTATTTCCATAATTGCAGATTATTATAGAAACAGGATCAAATTAATGTGGGGAGAAAATAATACCAAAAATGGCACAGATGGAAAGTAAGGATGATTTCCCATCTACACTGTAGAGACACAAGACTAAAAAATTTCACCTCAGAGGAGAAAAAAAACCCCAAGCTCTTCAGATGACTTCCTATAGCTGCCAATTTTACTGAATCATTCAACCCCAGAGTGTTTTCTATTATGATATCCTTGTATTTAATTAATATAGCAAAACAGTTATTAATTCAGATCCTTATACCAAATGGGCCACCTGTTTTTTTGGTACAGCACCAGCTCAGTATTCAGCTTCCTCTCACCTTTCCTGGAAAAGTCATTTGGAAGAGATTTGGCTTCAGCATAATTTCTCAACACATATATTTCATTTATTACTTTACACTAAAAAGTGCACCTGTGCTTATCTTCATGATGAGTAATCTAAATACTCCCTAGATGCTGCTTTTTCAAATCAATCATGTCCTATTGATCTCTGCACATTAACATCCCTTAGACTCTCCATCTGCAGTCACTAAATGTGGTCACCAGCTTCTTGTACATTCATCTACACTTGCAAGGGATAACAAGTAAAATGTCACATTGGTTGCCATAGATGAAAATTGGTTGCTCTTGGTTGGGTCAGATCCTCACAGATGGAGAGAAGGCCCTGGAGAAAGAACTGGATTTTTTCCAGGCAAGTAGGTCAACTGACAGATTTGCTAAAATATAAGGATGAGTTTACTACCCAAAGAGGCAGGTGGAGGTTATTTCGAAAAAGGGCAGTCCAGACAGAGACAGGTGTAGGAAGAAAAGCTTGTAGCAGGATCAGTGGGGAAAAGATCAAGCGGCAGTTTTAAGGTCAAGCAACAAACCTGCTGCGCACCGCAGTAAAGCAAGGAATGGAGTTTCTGAGCTCGATACCTGCAGCATTCATCTATGAATATCATAAGTGACATTTGGACCTGATTCAACAAAACTTGTGCAGGATGTGTGTGTGTATGCTGTCTTGTTATGAATCCAATGTTTTATACTTTGACCTTTCAGCTATTTTCTATTATGCTTCTTGTAGTTTTCACTATGAAAAAAAAGAGTCAGGGGAGAGAATGAATATGTGGCTTCCTAGTTATGGAGCTGTGTGCTCAGAGAGCCTTGGTTAAAAAAAAAGTGTGAGCTGCATAACCAAAATCCAGAGGTGTAATATAAGCTTTGCAAAGAGGCAACCTTAACACTAGGTTCCTGTTGTGATTTCCCCAAAATGTTTCATAGAACTATCAAGCAAAATATGTTGTGATGAGCTCAGAGATGAATGAAGAAACCAATCAGAAGCAATAGGGCCTGCATGAATAAAGTGTGAACATTATATGCATGAAGAGAGTTGTTCTTTCAGTTAGATTCCAATAGAAAACAAACTGGACCTATGAAATCTCTAGACGTATAAAGGAATGAGCAGAAATGGCTTCATCTATAATATCCATCTGAGTAAACTGCCAACCTTCATTTTTCTAGTTCAGATACCAATCTATTCTGTATGTTTAACTCAGCTCTAAAATATAGGTTTGTTTCCTATCCACTGAGTGGTAGGTATGTGATATAGGCAATTTCCAGTATGATGCATTAATTTATTTTTTTTCTTTTTTGTTATTAAATGCAATAGTAACATTACACAAATAGTGATAGAATTCAAGTTTCCTTTCCAAATATATCACTCAGCACGGAACCCACAAGTTTAAGGAAATGTATTTTTAATAAACTCTAGAAAGCACATTATACAAAAAGCATTAGGTTAGGGCAGTGAAAGGTCATACCAAGAAACAAGAAAAGCAAGGGAAAGAGCTAAGTGAAAAACTTCTTGCATCTCAGAAAGTTTATTCTTTCATTTAAATAGCTCCAGCCTAACTTTCAAAGTCAAGATCACTTATAGTTGATGAGACTGACACCATTACCACTAACACTTCTATGAGGTTAAAGAAAAAACGAGGAGGGGGGAATAAAGGGAAAATAGATAAATTTAGATCTAGCTATGCCATTTTCACTTACTTTCCAAGATTACGTGTCAGAAATGGATGAGGCTGTGCCATCATAAACATTTTCTAATTTGAATTTTGAACATCTGCCAAATTGAGCAATATATTATTTGTGTTCCAGTGACACAAATTTTCTGATCATGGTCTGAAATTGATATGCTACAAATGATTTAGCTGTTACTGCACAATTGTGAAAACTGCTTCTCTCTGAGTTACAGATAATACCAAAGAATATGCAGGTTATAATACAGGTAGTCCTCAATTTATGACCACAACTAAGCCCAAAATTTATGTTGCTATGTGAGAAATTTGTTAAGTGAGTTTTGCCCCATTTTACACCTTTTCTTGCCACATTTGTTAAGAGAATCACTGTCATTGTTAAATTAATAACATGGTTGTTAAGTGAATCTGGTTTCCCCATTGACTTTATTTGTCAGGAGGTTGCAAAAGGTGATCACATGACTACGAGACACTGCAATCATCATAAATGTGAGTCAGTTGTCAAGCATCCTAATTTAAATCACGTGACCATGGGGATTCTACAACAGTCATTACTGTGAAAATATGTTCATAAGTCACTTTTTTCAGTGCCATTGTAATTTGGAAGAGTCACTAAATGAACTGTCGTAAGTCGAGGACTACTTGTACTATGGCCCTTAATTTCCCACTTGTTGTCACAGTCTTTTCCTTTATCAGGTTGGGATTCTCACGACATTACCCCTCTCATCTTTTCAGATCTGCTCTTGAAAAATCAAGAACATAGAAAACTGAACAATTTTATGAACAAGACTTGCACAATGTCATAGTAACACTTATGTAGCTCTTCTGATAGATTTCTCTCTGAAGAGAGTGGGTTGCCTGATGGCTGACACCATAAGGGCAGAGAAGTGTGCTGACTGCATTACTACATTGTGGGTTATAATGTGAGCACTTATCAATGACCAATCCGGTTCACTTCTGGATTTTTTCTCCGCATATGCTCCAAGTGTCTCTTGTGTTGCTTCATCTGTCAACACTCCTTAATAAATCAAAGATGCCTCGAGATGAATGGATGAGAGTAAACTTAGATTTAAAATACTCTAGTCATTTCCACATTTGAGTTTGATGGAACTACTGGCTAGATTGCTGGAAAATTCCTATCAGGATTCATAAGATGGTCTGAGGGGGATCATTCTGAAAGAATTCCCAAGCCTGCAGATAGAGATGATAGCAGTCAATCTCATTCAGTTCATAGAACGTCTACCCATGGCAGCAGATAAATTATAATGTCTTCCAGTTTTAGTTCAGATACCAATTGCTTTAATGTGAAAAGATCAGATCAAGCCAATGGTCACCATGGTAGATGTGAATTTCTGAGCTTTCCTAAAGACTTCCAGAGTATGGAATAACTCAAGCAGGCCTGGTTGTTCCAAAATTAGCCCTGTAATCAGATCCAATATCTCAGGAAAAGATCCTGGTATGCATCAGCAAAAGAGTAGTATATGGGCAACCTGTCCCTGTAGCCCAACCTCAGATAGAGACATTCACTGCCTAGCAGTGGATGCCTGGGAAAAGGTGACTGCCGGGGCTCTCGACCGGGTCTTGCCTTTGCGGCCTCTGACCCGACACAGATCCCAGTTGGCCCCTTGGTTTACTGAGGGGCTCCAGGGGATGAAGCATAGAGGAGAGGCCTGGAGAGCTGTTGGAGATCCAGCTATTCCGAGTCTGACCGAGCACAGTTGAGATCTTTCACTCGATCTTATCTAGTGGCGATGGAGGCGGCGAAGCGTGTTTACTTCTGTGCCCTCATTGTATCTGCAGATAATCTCCCGTCCACCCTATTTAGGGTGTCCCGCTCCCTTTAGAATCAGGGAGCGGGAGATGACCCTATGTGGGAGCAGGCCGAGGAGTATAGTCATCATCTGCGTGACAAGATTGCTCAAATTTGGGATGGGTTGGACACCAGCTGGGCAGGGTCGGTCGGGGAGGTGACGGTGGGACTGGTGATTTGGGACGAGTTTGATCCTGTTACTCCCGAGGAAGTGGACAAGATCATGGGGAAGCTGAGTACCTCCATGTGTTTGTTGGACCCGTGTCCCTCCTGGCTCGTTTGTTCGGCCCGGGAGGTTACACATGGCTGGATCCAGGCAGTTATTATGGCTTCCTTGGGTGAGGGAAGTTTCCCGGCCACCTTGAAGGAGGCGGTGGTGAGACCCCTCCTCAAGAAACCTGCCTTGGATCCAGCTATTTTGAATAACTTTTGTCCTGTCTCCAACCTTCGCTTGGCACATCAGCTCCCATTGGCCCTGGATGAAACATTATATCTGGACCCGTACCAGTCGGGTTTCAGGCCCGGGTACAGCACGGAGATGGCATTGGTCGCACTGGTGGATGATCTCTGGAGGGCTCGGGACAAGGGACATTCCTCTGTCCTAGTCCTATTAGATCTCTCAGTGGCTTTTGATACCGTCAACCATGGTATCCTGCTGTGGCGCCTTGAGGGGTTCGGAGTGGGAGGCACTGTTTTATGGTGGTTCTCCTCCTACCTCTCCAGGCACTTACAAGCAGTGTTGGCGGGGGGACAGAGATCTGCCCCGAGGCTCCTTATGTGTAGAGTCCCTCAGGGGTTGGTCCTCTCTCCCCTTCTGTTCAACATTTATATGAAGCTGCTAGGGGAGATCATCCGTGGTTTTGGGGTGGGGTATCATCAGTATGCTGATGATACCCAACTTTTTATATCCACCCCAAATCAGCCCAGTGATGCTCTCGACATGATGTCCCAGTGCCTGGAAGCGGTGCGGCTCTGGATGGGGAGGAACAGGCTTCAGCTCAACCCCGCCAAGACAGAGTGGCTGTGGATACCGGCATCCTGGTTCCAAGGGAATATTCCATTGTTGGCTATAGGAGGTGAGGTGTTGCCCCCTGTTGATAGGGCATGCAACTTAGGCGTCCTCCTGGATTCACGGTTGACTTTTGAAGATCATGTTATGATCGTGACCAGGTGGGCATTTGCCCAGGTTCATCTGGTGCACCAGTTGCGCCCCTACCTGGACTGTGATACCCTACGCATAGTCACCCATGCGCTCGTCACCTCCTGGATTGACTACTGCAATGCTCTCTACATGGGACTGCCCCAAAGACCACTCAGAGGCTTCAGCTGGTGCAGAATGTGGCCACATGGGTAGTAATGGGAGTGTCCCGACACTCTCATGTTACACCTTTCCTGCGGGACCTGCATCGGTTGCCCTCCGGGTGAGATTCAAGGTGCTGGTAATTACCTATAAAGCCCTACATGGCTTAGGCCCGGGGTATTTGGTGAACCATCTGTGGCCAGCAACAGCTCCCCATCGCCTGGTGCGTTCTCACAGGGAGGGCCTCCTTGGGGTGCTGTCGGCCAGACAATGTCGGCTGGCGACCCCTAGGGAGCGGGCCTTCTCTGTGGGCGCACCTACCCTGTGGAATCAGCTCCCCCTGGAGCTCCGGGTGGCCTCTAACCTTCGCTCTTTCCGCCATGACCTTAAAACATGGTTATTTCATCTGGCTGGCTTGGACTGAAGGGGTTTTAAAGGGGATTTTAATGGTCTTTTTATAATCTTATTGGGTATTTTTAACATTGATTTTGCTTGTTTTTATTGTTGTGAGCCGCCCTGAGTCCTTTCGGAGATAGGGCAGCATACAAGTTTAAATAATAAATAAATAAATAAATAATTATGCTTGCATATACCAACAGTAGTCCAATCCCAAGTTCTTTAGTAACAGAGCCATCTGGCCCAAAAAATGAGATAGTTTGTTGGAATTGGAGACTGGCACAGAATTATCCAACTCATTTTTCTTGGAAAGGCTTGGTGAACATCTCTCCATCTCTAAAATATGTTCTCCTTTTTCTCTTATCAACCAAGTTTTCTTATATTTCTTTCCATAGTCTTTCAGACATCTGACAATGCTCCAGAGACAGTCGACCTAGGACCATAACTGCATATCCCTTACACCGATCCAGCTTAAAGACTACTGGCTCTCAATTCCCCTCTCTCCTTTCTGTCTTCTTCCTTTCAACACCTTTCTTCTTCAATCTTTCTTCTTACGGGGCCTATAAAAAATTCCTTCCAGGTCTACTCAGAAATAAATTCAAAGAAGTTCAATAGGATTTTTTTTCCAAAAAGGTATGCATCAGATTACAATCATAAAGTCCTAAATATATTTTGCAATATTAGCTTTCTCATGTATTCATATTTCTATGATAGGTTTTGTCCATGATTTACCAACATCTGAGCAAAAGAAAAGCCCCTTGCAAATTCTTCCTAGGAGCTCCATTAAATTGTTGGCTTTCAACTGATCCTCAAAAATCTTCTGATTTCTAGAGGACAATGGTATAAGATATTTGGCTGTCTGAACTTGATCAGAAAATGATGCTTTGTCCTGCTTGAACTGAGCAACTAACATCCAATTATTTTAATATCTGAAACCTTCAAAGGCAGTAAATATAGAATACATTCACATTTTAATCAACTGACTGTCTGCTGGGAGTCAGCCCCAAGTTATTTCAGCAGATAAATTCCATGTGTTAAGGACAGAATCTTCTACATGTTCTAATCTTCTCCTGCAGAAACCAGGTAAAGGTAAAGGTTCTCCTCGCACATATGTACTAGTCGTTCCAGACTCTAGGGGGCAGTGCTCATCTCCGTTTCTAAGCTGAAGAGCCAGCACTGTCACCCCGTTACGCAGCACTAGGGATTCAAACTGCTGAACTGCAGACTTTTGATCAACAAGCTCAATGTCTTAGCCACTGAGCCACCACGTCCCTGAAACCAGAAACCAGAGACTTCCTTAAATAGCAAAGTCCCCAAAAGCTGAACTTCTTCTTTGCCTAAGTTTCAAGAATAAAAGTTATCAAACTTTTAAATCTTCCCTAGCAGCAATTGTTTTTAACTTGAACTACCCAGTCCTTAATACTTTTTCTCAATATACCATCTGATTCTGATTTTGTCACCCCCTTTGCATAGATTGAATACTTTGTGATCTTGGATTACCTAGCTCTTCTTTGCTTGAGCTCATCAGAGGATTTCTGATTATTTGACCTTGGATCTCCCGCCTTGTTCCCCATTCGATCAGGCTTGTGAATGCTAAAATCTGAACAGAATACTAAACTGGCTTCATATGTCCATGGTTTGTTTTTCTCACTGCATATTTTCCTTATGTCTATCTTCACACAACACATTAACTCACTATTAATTTAGCCATAATTTATAACCCTCTAAATTATGATTGATAAACCATAAAACCTCTGTACACATAATGTTATTGCTGTTGATCTCTTTTTTCAATTGCTTTTAACTCTGTAGCCCAATGGAAATAATTTTGCCAGGACTATCTGTCAGAAACTGCTTCTTTAAACTGAATTTCAGTAAGAAGTTCCTTGTTCCTTTTAATAGCCTTTGATATTTCAAGGTATTTTCCACTACTTCTTGCTGATTTTTCTCTCCTAGGGTACAAAGAAAAAATATCTGCTGTGAACTCCCCATGGCATCAGGAAGGGCATCTGGCTAGTAAATGCTCAGTAAATGTCCATCTAGTCACCCTGATTCTACCCTGAATTAAGGGATTACAGGGTCGTAAAAAGGGAGTTTCCTGATTAGTACTGTTAGTAAGTAGTCTTGTTTTATTTTTAATATTTAATATTTTGTTCTTCTTTCAGGTATTATCAGCAATCTTCTCTAGCACTGCAATCCAAAGGAATCGATATTCATAGCCATATGTTATAACTGGGAAAACAATAGTCTGACAATGTGTACCTTTGTTGTCAATGTGATGTCTGCACATCCACATCATGTCAAAATGTGTGTTTTCCCCAATTAGCAGATACCTCTTTATTTCACTGCTGCAGTTACCATTCCTAGAAAATGGGCCCAGAGCCTAGAAAAATAATGTCTCTTCAACCTTACTTCAGTTTCATCTCTGGTTATTTTCTTTGGGTTTGCATTGCATTTTCACATTATTTAATGTATTTTTTTTTCACATTAAACAATAGAACAACTTTCACCTTCTGCAAGAGTTTCCTTAAGATTTTCAACAGTTCGTGACTTCCGGTTGGCACCGCAGGTGTCATGGACGGTCTCTTCGGACTGCCAGCCCTGCGATTTCGTAAAAGCTGCTTTGACAGCGCTAATCAGCTGTCTGGCAGCTGAAAAACCTCTCCATTGGGAGAAGAAGGAGAGGAGAGCCGGTGGGTGCGAGTAGAGCTCCCCGGAAGCCCTCTGGAATAACTCCAGAGGCTTGGAGGGTGAGAGCTCCTCGGTCAGCCCACTAAGAAGCTCCGGATCCGGGACAACTCTGTTTTAAACAGAGCCAGATGCCGCAACCAATCCTGCAGGCAAAAGTGAGTTTGATTGAATACAAGCGCAGGCAGAGCGGAAACAGGAGAATGAGCTTTAAAAGTAACAGTGCTTAACTCTGGATTTACATTGTTTCTAATTGAATCTTTTTGAGCTGGAGGCTGAAGATGGCACCTTTGTTATGGGTGTGAAAGTGAAAGTTAGAAGCAAAAGTGTTTATTGAGAACTTTGCACTTTGAGACTGGATTAAAGCTGCTGGGAATTGAGAGCTTGTGGAGAAAAGACTATTTTGCTTGATAAAATATAGACTATAAATTACAAGCTTTTGAAAACTGTCCAAGGGACTTTGTGGCTGTGAAAGGAAAAAAGATTTTTTTAAAAAAGATGGCTTCTAAACAATTTAAGACAGGAGCTTCTAGAGGCAGAGGAGGTTCTCCAGTAGTGTCAGTAGTGACACAGAAAGCACAACTTCCGGCTGATTCACAGAGTCAGGAGGCTTCTTTTAATGAACTCAAAGAATTTATAAAAGAAGCCATGAATAATCAAGCTGCAGCTATGAATAACCTAACAGTAATTGTGGAAGGGAAATTAAAGAAATTTGAGGAGGATATAAAGTCAATTAAAGAAATTGCTGAAGTTAAGCATGATGAAATAAGAGATGATATTGTTTTTGCAGTCTCAGGATTGTCAAAACTTATTATTCAAGTGGATGAGAGAGTGGAAGAAATCAATGAAGCCAATCTGAACTTGGAAAACAAAGTAGGAGACATTATGACTAAAACAGAGAAGGTGGATGATGAACTGGTAATGTTACAATACAGATCTATGGAATTTGCCCTGAGACTGAGAGGGCTAAAAGAAAATAACCAGGAAAACTTAAAGGATATTTGTGCAGAAGCAATTTCAGGGCTAATCAAAGAAAGTCCAGATGATGTGGCAAGTCGAATTGATAAAATCTACAGGGTTAACTCTTGGGTTGCAAGACAAAGGCAGTTACCAAGAGATGTGGTGATTTGTTTTACAACCAGGAGGATCAGAAATGACATTTTACAAGCTTCCTACAAGAATAAGATTCAAGTGGCTGGACAAGAAGTGGTGGTTCTGAAAGAGATCCCTCCAAAAATGTTAAGAAGCAGAAAGGACTTTGGCTTTTTGGTAAATGAACTGAGAAACCAACAAGTGGAGTACAGATGGGATGTTCCAACTGGTCTAATAGTGAATTATAGTGAAGAAAGATACCGGTTAAACATAGTTTGGAAGGCAAAAGATTTTTATGTTAATGTTCTAAAGGCTGAACATCCACCCTCACCAGGTAGAAAGAAAATGGAGATGTTACAACAAGAAAAAGATGGAAAGCAGATGCAAACTTATGCTGAAGTTGCAGCTGGAGGAACCACCATGGAAGAGGATTTGGATCTTGGGGGCCCATCCCCAACTCTGGAACTATTTAAGAAGGAAGAGCCAAGAGAACAACGACTGACCTGAGCAACTTATAAACGTCAAGAACAACAATTAAAAGTGCAACAACTTCAAGATTTACCACAAGAAATTCAAAAAACAGAAGTAGTGGGGGGGGGGGCTAGGCCGAGAGTAAGGTGGAGGAGGATATTCAGCTGATGCTCTTAAAGCTTCAAAAGGCCAAAGATGGCAACTAAGTTCCTATTCTGGAATGTTAATGGTTTAAATTCACCACAAAAAAGAAAGAAAGTATTTCATTATTTGAAACAATTTAAGAACAATGTTATTTGTCTGCAAGAATATCAGACCAAAAATATTTGATAAATTCAAGATTAGGTACACACTTTGTGGCATCAGCGCCAGAGAAGAAAAATGGGCTAGTTATATATGTAAAGAAAGGATTATCAGCTAATTTAATTGAGGCAGATATTCAAGGAAGATATATTGCAATTGAATTATTAACTCAGACTGGAAAAATGCTTTTAATTGGAATATACGCCCCTAATCAACAACAAGATAAGTTTTATAAATTTTTACACACTAAAATAATACAATGGGACTATAAATCTTTTATATTAATGGGTGATTGGAATGGAGTAATAGATACAAAGAAAGATAAAAAAAGTTTATCAAAGATTTCAACACGTGCGAAATTACCTAAATCCTTTTTTTATATGATGGAAGATATGGAATTGAGAGATATTTGGAGAGAACGTAATGTTGAGGAGAGAGACTTTACATTTTTTTCTGATAGACATCAATCTTTTTCTAGGATTGATTTCATACTAATCACAAATGATTTTATTTCTAGGGTGAAGAAGACGAAGATATGTCCAAGAACTCTAACTGATCACAGTCCGGTTTGGGTGGAACTGGAACAGGAGAGGGAGAAAGGAGGTCTTGGAGGTTAAATGAAAATCTATTTAGATATGAAGAAAACGTGAATGAGTTTAAAAAACAAATGAAAGAATGTTTTGCTATTAACATGCATAAGGGTACTTCTATGGAAATGGTTTGGGATGCAAGTAAGGCTTATATGAGGGGAACTTTAATACATATGAATAATAAACATAGATCAAAGCAACAAAAGAAGCGGAAAGAGATAGAGGAGGAAATAAAAAAGAAAAAACATTTACTCATATTTAATCCAGGAGATAGAAAGTAAAAGAAACAATAAATATACTACGAGAGCAATTTAATATGTTAATAGCTGATCAAGTGCAACTAGTTTACAATATGCAAAACACAATACATTTAGTAATGCTAATAAACCAGGCAGGTGGTTGGCCTATGTGTTAAGGAAAAAACAGAAATCACGAGTTATTGGTAAGATAGAATTTAGAGGTAAGGAAGTTTATCAACAGAATATGATTAAAAAGGCTTTCTTAGAATTTTATACAAAGTTATATGCTAGTGATTCAATACAAGGTATAGATATAGATAGATAGCTAAAGGAAGAGAATATTCCTGAATTAACTTTAGAACAGAGGGAAGGACTGAATCAGCCAATAACTTCTGAGGAGATTATTGCAGCAATTAAGCAGTTAAAAACAGGTAAAGCTCTGGGAACAGATGGATTAACAGCTGTTTACTACAAGAATTTACAGTCTGAAATGGTAGAACTGCTTAGAGCTTTATTTTGTAAAATTCAATTAGGAGGAGGAGTTCCACCCTCTTGGAGAACAGCTTTTGTGTCACTGATCCCGAAGGAAGATCAAAATTGTACCAAACCTGAAAATTTTAGGCCAATATCACTTTTGAACACTGACTACAAAGTTTTTGCCAAGATATTAGCAAATAGACTAATGCCAGTTATGCAACAAACAATTCATAATGACCAATCAGGTTTTATAAAAGGGAGGCAAATGAAATATAATGTTAGACAAACTGTAAACTTATTGGAATATCTGGAAAAAAACAACCAGGTCCCTGCAGCATTCATATTTTTGGATGCAGAGAAGGCATTTGATCGATTGAATTGGCAATTTTTGTTTAAGATAATAGAAAAAATGCATTTTGGAGAGTATTTTATACAATCAATTAGAGCAATATATCAGGAACAAACAGCACAAATAATAGTTAATGGAGGCTTAACAGATGCTTTTTAAACCGAAAAAGGTACAAGGCAGGGTTGTCCTTTGTCTCCATTGTTGTTTATTTTAACTTTAGAAGTCTTGTTGAATAAAATATGTGACTCTGATAAAATAAAAGGAATTGTAATTAGACAGCAAGATTATAGATTAAGAGCGTTTGCAGATGACTTGGTTGTTACTTTATCTCAGCCTATAGAATCGACTCCACATACATTGGACATAATAGGTCAATATGGTAAGGTGTCTGGATTTAAAGTAAATCAACATAAGACAAAGATGATAACTAAAAATATGTCCATATCTCAAAGAGAAGATATAGGGAGAATAATGGGGTTTGAAATAGTTAAAAAGATTAAATATTTAGGAGTATATATTGCAGCTTCAAATACGAAATTATTTAAAAACAATTATGAAGTTCTTTGGCAAAAAGTGCAGAAAGAAATGGAAAATTGGAAAAAGCTACAACTATCTTTACTGGGAAGAATAGCAGTAATAAAAATGAATGTATTACCTAGATTCTTATTTTTGTTTCAAATGATATCAGTGCTTAAGAAAGACGGAAACTTGAGGGAGGGAAGGGGTTAATACTTTTATTTGGGGCGGGAAGAAACCAAGAGTGAAACTGAAAATTATACAGGATGTACATGAGAGAGGAGATCTTAAAATGCCTAATTTAAGATTGTACTATGAAGCAGCTGTTTCATCACAAATTAGCGATTGGTTTAATTTAACTGAAGAGAGAATGTTAAATATAGAAGATTATGATCTGTTATATGGATGGCATGCTTATTTGTTATATGAAAAAAAAGTGGATAAAGTGTTTAATGGTCATATACTTAGAAATGCATTGCTGAGGGTTTGGAAAAAGTATCAATATAAGCTAAACTACAAGATACCTATATGGGCAAATCCCAGACATGCAATAGAAAATATAAGTATAGAACAAAAAACAGAGGTGATTACTTATAAAGAGCTTCTTTTTATGGAAAGGGGTAAACTGCAACTGAAATCTTTAAATGTATTGAAAGAAGAAGGAATAATTTATACTTGGTTTCAGTATGGTCAGCTTCAAGCTAGATGGAGGGAAGATCAAAAAATTGGTGTCATGCAAAATGAGGAAAACCTGGTAAAACAGATTAGCGATCAAAGTCAGATGCATATTAAAAGGTTGTATAACGCTTTATTGGAAATAGATTCAGAAACGGAATTGGTTAAGGATTGTATGATAAAATGGGTACAAAACTTTCAGGAACCAGTGATGATGGAAACATGGGAAAAGATTTGGGTTAGAAATGTTAAGTTTACACAAGCACAAAATTTGAGAGAAAATTTTTATAAAATGTTTTATAGATGGCACTTAGATCCTAAAAAATTGTCATGTATGTAAGCTAAATGTTGGAGATGTGAATGTGATGATGCAATTTATTATCATATATTTTATTTTTTTTATTTTTTATTTTATTTTGAATTTGTATACCGCCCTTCTCCCTGAGGACTCAGGGCGGTGAACAGCCAAGTAAAAACATCAAGTACAAATATTAAAATACAGTTAAAATATACATATATAAATTTGGCCCCATTAATTAAAAACAATAAACAGAACACTTAAAAACACTTAAAAAATTAGGCCAGCCCGGCTTGCTGGAAAAGGAAGGTTTTAAGGGCACGGCGGAAGGCACCGAGGTCTTGGATTCTCCTTATCTCTGGAGGCAATTGATTCCAGAGGGTAGGTGCCCCCACAGAGAAGGCCCTCCCCCTGGGGGTCACCAGCCTGCACTGTTTGGCTGATGGCACCCCGAGGAGGCCCTCTCTGTGGGAGCGCACGGGTCGATGGGAGATTGTCGGTGGCAGCAGGCGGTCTCGAAGATAGCTAGGCCCTATGCCATGGAGTGCTTTAAAGGTGATAACCAACACCTTGAAGCGCACCCGGAAGACCACTGGGAGCCAGTGCAGCTCGCGCAGGAGCGGTGTTACATGGGAGCGCCAGGCTGCTCCCGTCACTACCCGCGCTGCTGCATTCTGGACCAGTTGGAGCCTCCGGGTGCTCCTCAAGGGGAGCCCCATGTAGAGAGCGTTGCAGTAGTCAAGGCGAGAGGTGACGAGGGCATGAGTGACTGTGCACAGGGAATCCCGATCAAGAAAGGGCCGCAACTGGTGGATCAGGCGAACCTGACAAAAGGTCCCCCTGGTTACAGCCGTCAGATGTTCCTCCAAGGACAGCTGCCTATTCAGGAGGACTCCCAGATTGCGAGCCCTCTCTGTGGGGGCCAACGACTCGCCCCCAATAGTCAGTGATGGAGTCAACTGACTATATCGGGATGCCGGGAGCCACAGCCACTCAGTCTTGGAAGGGTTGAGCCTGAGCCTGTTCCTCCCCATCCAGATCCGCACAGCCTCCAGGCACTGGGACATCACTTCAAGGGCATCGTTGGGGTGGCCTGGGGTGGAGATGTACAGCTGGGTGTCATCAGCGTACTGGTGGTATCTCACCCCAAAGCCACGGATGATCTCGCCCAGCGGCTTCACATAAATGTTGAACAGGAGGGGCGAGAGGACCGACCCCTGAGGCACTCCACATATAAGAGGCCTTGAGGTCGACCTCTGCCCACCTGCCAACACGAACTGCGACCGGTTGGAGAGAAAGGAGGAGAACCACCGTAATACGGTGCCCCCCATCCCCAACTCTTCCAGCCGGTGCAGCATGATACCATGGTCGATGGTATCAAAAGCCGCTGAGAGGTCTAACAGGACCAGAACAGAGGAACAACCCCTGTCCCGAACCCTCCAGAGATCATCAACCAACGCGACCAATGCCGTTTCTGTGCTGTGTCCAGGCCTGAAACCCGACTGGAATGGATCTAGATAGGATGTTTCCTCCAAGAATTGTGGAAACTGTCGCGCGACCACACTCTCAACAACCTTCGCCAGGAAGCGAAGGTTGGAGACAGGACGATAGTTGGCCAATATTGCCGGATCCAGGGACGGCTTCTTGAGGAGAGGCCTCACCACCGCTTCTTTCAAGGCGGCGGGGAAGTGACCCTCACTCAACGAAGCGTTGATAACACCCTGGAGCCAGCCTCGTGTAACCTCCCGGGAGGCCAGTACCAACCAGGAGGGACACGGGTCCAGTAAACATGTGGCCGCACTAAGTCTCCCCAAAATCCTGTCCACATCATCTGGAGTCACAGCATCAAACTCCTCCCAGGTAACATTCTCAAGACTATTCCTCGTCACCCTGCCCTGATCTACCCAGTCAGAGTCCAAATCCCCCCGGATCTGAGCGATTTTGTCATACAGGTATTGTCCGAAATCCTCCGCCCTGCCTTCCAAGGGATCCTCCCGCGCTCCCGGATGGAGCAGGGAGCGGGTTACCCTGAACAGGGCGGCCGGACGATTCCCTGATGACGCAATAGAGGCGGAAAAGTAGTTAAACTTTGCCGTCTTTATCGCCACTAGGTAGGTCTTAATATGCGACCTTACCAGTGTTCGGTCAGATTCAGCGAGACTGGCCCTCCAACCGCTCTCTAGGCGTCTTTTCCGGCGTTTCATCTCCCTCAGCTCCTCGGTGAACCAAGGAGCCGCGAGGGATCGACACCGGGTCAGAGGCCGCAAAGGCACGACTCGATCCAAGGCCCCACCAGCCGCCCGATCCCAGGCAGCTACCAGGTCCTCGGCCGAGTCGTGTGCCAGATCTTCAGGAATTGGCCCAAGCTCCGTCTGGAACCTATCAGGATCCATCAGGCGCCTGGGGCGGATCCATCTAATTGGGTCCGCCTCCCTGCGGCGGGGTGTAGCGGTTCGAAGGTCCAGACGAAGGAGTGAGTGATCTGACCATGACAAGGGTTTCATGTCTATATCCCCTATAATAAGACCACTCAACCACTGGCCAGAGACAAAAATCAGGTCCAGCATGTGTCCCCCCCTGTGAGTGGGGCCATGAACTACCTGGGTCAGGTCCATGGCCGTCATGGAAGCCATGAACTCCCGAGCCATCTCTGACGTTTCACCAACGGACGGCAGATTGAAATCACCCATGACCATAAGCCTGGGTGTATCAACTGCCACCGTGGCTATCACGTCGAGTAGCTCGGGCAGGGCCGTTGCCACGCGGCAGGGAGCCAGGTACGTAAGCAGCAAGCCCATCTGAACCCCATGACCCCATCTCACAAAGAGGGACTCACACCCGGCAATCTGTGGCACAGTGGTCTCCCTCGGACCCAGACCTTCGTTAATAATAACCGCCACCCCCCCCGCCCCTCCCCTGGGCCCTCGGCTGATGGAATGCTCTGAAGCCTGGTGGACACATCTCAACCAGAGGGACCCCTCCCTCCGGGCCCAACCAGGTCTCCGTAATACCCGCCAGGTCCGCTCCCCCCTCTTGAATAAGATCGTAAATGAGGGGGCCCTTATTTACCACGGACCTGGCGTTGCACAGCATCAGCCGGAGGCCCAGGTCCTGAGTATCTGAGCCACCTAGTATCCGAGGGGAGCCTTGAGGACCGGGGTGTGCAATCGCTCTCAAGTAGTGAGTGCGCACCCCCGGCACAAGATAAGGTCCTCTGCTCCCGCCATATCTGCCCCTCCCATCCACCGTGCTGATGACATCCCCAATCCCTTGTCCTGCGCCCTCCAGACCGTTACCCTGTGCCAGGCTGGGCCCTGACCTAGGTGGATTACCCCCCCCATCCCCTTTGGTCGCCCTCCCAGTTCCCCTTAAAAGATTATTAAAAACCCTAATTAAAAAAACCCTCAATCCCCGCTTTAAAACATGCCACCTCTCGGGGCTCCAAAGCCCGTCCTTAAGGTAGGCCTTCGATAGAGTGGAAGGCCATCGCCGCGAGAGGGGGGCATCTCGCAGCGCAAGCAAATCTGCCGAGGTATAAGCCATACAAGTATGATGAGATGGAAAAGGGGAACCTTGGATGTCAGCGAAATTTAAAGATAGTCATTGAGGTGAGAGATGGCAAAAGAGGCTGGCCAGGATGAAGCTGGGGCCCCTTCACTCTCTCACAGTGATGGGGCGACCAGATCAGATGGTTGCAGTGCAGGCGGATGGCCACAGCCGTTCTCTCACCGCGGCTGGATGTAAAAGGCCAACAATAGTCACTTTCTCCCTGCAGATGGAGCAGCAGTCCTTGACCTGGACTCTCAGCTTCTCCCTCCAGCCTGCAATCTCTCCTCCCCCGAGCCAAGGCCTAAAGGTGGAAATCGGGCGGCAGGAATAAACTAGCCAGCAGCAGAAGGAGATAGAGAACAAACATAAAAATCCAGGAGGGTGATAATAAAGTCCCAGAGTCAGTAGTGATGGAAAAATGGGCCGACCTAATAGAGAGTCCAGGTAGCAACGGGGGGGAGGCCATTTTCATAGGGGGGGGGGGGCGAATCCAAGGGGGAAACCAGATGGTAATTGGAATCCCCCTCTATCACTCCCCAACTCCCTTCGATG
Organism: Pituophis catenifer annectens; assembly: GCF_029215685.1. Classification (NCBI taxonomy): domain Eukaryota; kingdom Metazoa; phylum Chordata; class Lepidosauria; order Squamata; family Colubridae; genus Pituophis; species Pituophis catenifer. Next base: position 33,630,958 of record NW_027256881.1, on the reverse strand, counting down.
TTCCGGGCCAAATCCCCCCAATAGTCCTGCCAGTTTTCTCCGAGCAAATTCTGCCACGATCTTCCCAGGTCTCGGTCCATGTAGGGGGTTTTCAGGCGCAGCTGACCGCTGGGCCATACACCCCGGGCCTCAAATCTGGGCTAAATAACTGTTTGAAGCGGCCAACAGGCCTCCGAGCCTCCGGGTGCCGGGTCCATCGCCTTCCCGCACCTCCCCTCCCCCGGCAGCCCAGCTTTTTTTCGGCCACCGTCAAATCGAAGGGAGGCTTGGGTCGCTATATGGTGGACTTGTAAGAAAATCAAGGCATTTTGGATAAAAATTTGGTGGGTGATGCAGAACATTCTGAAAAAAAGGTTGAAATTTACTCCTCAATTGTTCTTATTGGGTATAACGACGGATTGTACATCATTAGAGACTAAACTGATTTTGAACTTAATATCAGCAGCCAGGCTGTTGGTAGCGCAATACTGGAAGAAGGACTCTTTGCCTACTATTGAAGAATGGACATTGAAAGTAGCGAATTTAGCTGAAATGGCGAAAATTTCAGCTTATTTGAAGGATATACACAAGAAAGATACATACCGGAATGGAGAAGATGGATTGATTATATTCAAAATAAGTATCAGACAAGAAAATATCAAATAGCTTATGAATGAATGTTAAATTCTAGCTATAGTGGAGTTAAGATTTCAAGGGGGATTTTGTAGTTTAAGAATAGTTAGATTAATTTAGTTTATGACTGTTAAATGAAATACCCTGTATTTTGCTCTGAGAAGTCTGGGGGGGAGGGGGGGGAGGGGAAGGGGGGGAGTGGTGGGGAGGAAAAAGGGGTGGGGGAATGGGGGGGATTTTCTTTGTAAAACTTTTCAATAAAAAAAATATTTTCAACAGTTCGTCTAGTATTTTATGAATTTCTGTAGTGTAGTTTTTAGCCATGATTTTCTATGCCACATTTAATTTCACTTTCTGGAATATCTAGTTCTATTTCAATAATCAATCTTCATATGTACATAAAGTTCTACAAGCTTATTTGAGCTTAATTAGTTACATGTATCCAGACAATATGTAAATGTTTATAAGCAACAGCAAAGGTTTCTATTTAAATTTGGTTTGGCCAGTTCTGCATCAATCTGGTTTCTGAAAAATTGTCTGCATTATATTATTGCTATATGTCACCAGAGAAATTGTCTACCATGTATAATGGCACTTCAAATTTATGTTGGAAATGTGAACAACAAGGAGGGATGTTTTATCATATTTGGTGGATGTGTAAAAAAAAATGTTGTATTCAGATGCAGAACATCCTCAACTTATGACCAGTTGCTTAGTGATTGTTCAAAATTCCAACAAACCCTATCCCCAAAGATAATTATGGTCCTGTTCCAAGGTCCCCATGGCAATATGTCCACATTTTGGGCACTCAGCAATTGGCTCACATTTACAACTGTTTGCAATATCCTGTAGTCATATGGCCATGATTTATGATGTTTTTGCCAAAAACCAGCATTTATTTCAAGTTTTCAGCAAAAACACTCCATAGTACGCTGATAGTATGCTGATGACACCCAGCTGTACATTTCCACCCCAAACCACCCCAACGATGGCATTGATATGATGTCCCGCTGCCTGGAGGCCGTGCAGGTCTGGATGGGGAGAAATAGGCTCAAGCTCAACCCTTCCAAGACTGAGTGGCTGTGGCTTCCGGCGTCCTGGTATAGTCAGCTGGTGCCATCGCTGACTATTGGGAGTGAATCTCTGCCCCCCACAGAGGGCTCGCAATCTGGGCGTCCTCCTGGACTCATGACTGTCTTTAGAAGAGCACATGACAGCTATAGCCAGGGGGGCTTTTTATCAGGTTCGCCTGATCCGCCAGTTGCGTCCCTTTCTGAACCGGGATGCCTTGCACACAGTCACTCCCACCCTCGTCACCTCCCGTCTGGACTACTGTAATGGGGCTCCCCTTGAAGAGCACTCAGAGGCTCCAAATGGTCGAGCGGATGGTTATGGGCGCACCTCGTTACGCCCATGTAACACCTCTCCTGCGCGAGTTGCACTGGCTCCCAGTGGTCTTCTGAGTGCAATTCAAGGTGTTGGTTACCACCTTTAAAGCGCTCCATGGCATAGGACCAGGATATCTACGGGACCGCCTTCTGCCACCAACAGCCTCCCACCGACCAGTTCGCTCTCACAGAGAGGGACTCCTCAGGGTGCCGTCGGCCAGGTTATGCCGGCTGGTGACACCCAGGAGCAGAGCCTTCTCTGTCAGAGCCCCTGCCGTTTGGAATGAATTGCCCCTGGATATTCGTAACATCTCTGATCTCCGGGTCTTTCGCTGTGCCCTCAAGACCCTACTGTTCTGACAGGTGGGGCTGTCTAATTCAATGATTTTAAATTGGGTTTTAACTTTGGGTTTTAAAATTCGGCCAAAACTATTTAATGATTTTAATTAATTTTAACTATGATATTGTATATTTATGTTTTAATTTTGGCTATACACTACCCCAAGTCCTTCGGGAGGAGGGCGGTATATAAATAAAATTATTATTATTATTATTATTATTATTATTATTATTATTATTATTATTATTATTATTATTATTATTATTATAGAAACAATGGGTTCACTTAGCAATCATGGCATTCACTTAACCAACATGGTGGCTGCTTAGTGACCATCAAAAAGGGTACATAAAAACAGGTCTGGTCACATGGTGAGCTTCTTTACAATAATCATGACTTACAAACATAATGGGTCAGAGAAAAATAATTATTCTTGTAAAGAATATAGCCTAAGTGACTCCATATTTACCTTTTACATAACCTGAGCTAACCCTCAGCTATTAAACTGAGTAAGATATGTAGAAAAGGGAAGTGTGTATGATGCCTGTTTTGAGGAAACAGATGTTTTGGTACATTCTAAGTTGGGTCAGACTGACCCAAGCTCCATTGAAAAAGGAGGAAAAGACTAAGTGTCCAATTAATAAGAACAATAACAAACAATTATGAATACATTTTCAGAGGGTATTTTTAGAGGGTACTTTTGGAGGGGAACTCCAGGGTGGAACATGTGAGAAAGCCAAAATGTTATGTAACAACCGAAAACAATATCTGGTGGGGGCGTTCTAATTGTTTTGCTGATCGTCTGAAACTATTTAAACGATGTAACTGGAGTGATAAGACGTTCTCTCTCTTTCATGGGAGAACCCTTTTGCAAAAGCTTATGATATTTAGGTTTTACCTAAAAAGACACATTGTACCTTTACAGGGGGAATATCTGAGAAGTGGGTGTGGCTCACCGACGAAGCCTTATAAGGCAGAAATAGCTATCTGAGTCTCCCAGAGAGCAACACAGAGTTGCAGTTTGTCAACAGAAAAAAAGCCCTGAAGCTTGTGAATGAGATTTCACACAACCAGAGCTGCAAAATAACTTAGTTTACGTAGGTAAAACCTGGCTAGAAAGAATATGCACATAAAAGCCTACGAAAAAGAAAAAGACACATTGTACCTTTACAGGGGAAAATCTGAGAAGTGGGTGTGGCTCACCGACGAAGCCTTATAAGGCAGAAATAGCTATCTGAGTCTCCCAGAGAGCAACACAGAGTTGCAGTTTGTCAACAGAAAAAAAGCCCTGAAGCTTGTGAATGAGATTTCACACAACCAGAGCTGCAAAATAACTTAGTTTACGTAGGTAAAACCTGGCTAGAAAGAATATGCATATATATATATATATATATATATATATATATATATATATATATATATATATATATATATATGCATATTCTTTCTAGCCAGGTTTTACCTACATAAACTTAGTTGTTCTACAGACCTAGGTTCTGTGAAATCTCATTCACAAGTTTCTGGGCCTTTTTTCTGCTGACAAACTGCAACTCTGTGTTGCTCTCTGGGAGAGTTGCAGTTTGTCAGCAGAAAAAAGGCCCAGAAACTTGTGAATGAGATTTCACAGAACCTAGGTCTGTAGAACAACTAAGTTTACGTAGGTAAAACCTGGCTAGAAAGAATATGCACATAAAAGCCTACGAAAAAGAAAAAAGATATATATATATATGCAAGTTTTGGTGTATTCGGGTCTTTTCCCGTGTAAGATTGAGAGTATCTTGGTGACGTTTCGACGAGGTCCCACTCGTCATCTTCAGGCTGGTGTCCTCGGCTTCGTGCTTGTGCAAGGAAAGCATATAGATAGATAGATATAGATGATATAGATATAGATATAGATATAGATATAGATATAGATATAGATATAGATATAGATATAGATATATAGATATATATCTATAATAAATCTGCTTTTTACTTGTTCATGGTCTCTGTTTCACTTTTTATGAGGTTTGCTGTTTTTTTAAATCTCACAATGAGCATTTCCCATTATAAACATTAGTCAAGGACTACCATACACACACACACACATTTCAGAGGATTTTAAAGATTAATGTACAATTGACACCTGTATTTTTCCTTTTAGGATTGATGGACAAACAGCTGGAAAGAAGTCATGAAACCTTGTTTTTACATATCATACTTGCAGTGGGATTGTTGTTTGCACGAAGATGGAAAGATACAGCACTACCCACAATGGAGAAGTGGTTTGATGAAGATGATGAAGCTTACTGAGGTGACTAATTAGAGAAAAGACCTTGCCTAAATTTAATGCAGACTGGAAACCCCTTATGAATTTTTGTATAATAGAAAAAATGAACTTATAATTTATGATTTTGATCATTAGACAGGATACATCATAGAAGCAAGGAAATTATACTGTAACCATAGAATAAGAAGTAAATTTATAATTGCTGTAAAGAAGATGGGAAGTTCCTTCTTTATATCTTTTTTCTTTTTCTCTATTATTCTTTCATTTTGTACCTTTCTTACACTTTTAGCTTTCTCTTTGATTTCTTTCTCTTTTCTTTTCTTATTTATATTATTTGTTAGTTTTTATTTTCCTTTTAAAAAATCTTTAATAAAATTATATATAAAAATTATCATCATTATGTGTAGTACGTAATTTTGATTAATACATGAGCTGGAACCGAAAGGATGTTCTGATCCAGCTCTGCTTTGCTCTTCTTCTTCTTTTTTATTTTATGGTTCTTTATATTTAAAATAAAGGATGCCTTAAAATAGAAGACTGACATATCTGTCCTCTATAAAATAGGACACATAAGAAGTAGCTCTAATGAAGAAGTAAGCACTGCTTATTTTAATTGAGATTAATGAGTGTCGGACTAAGGCATAATAATCATACTTGACCATTGTTCATTAAGAAATGTTCATTTTTAAAAGACTTGCATACCGGATTGCCACCTAACTATATAGCCCATTTCACTAATAATATCTAAACAGCACAGCTGTTTTTTTTAAAAAAAAAATACATATTTTTTTTAATATTTTGGAGATCTCTTGTAAGTATATAAAATGATTAGAAAAAGACACAGCTATTATTAAAGGTAGCTTGAGTGCTAAAGTATAGCACTCAAACACAAATGCTTCTTCTATACCCAAGCTCTTAAAACCTGGATACAAAAGGTTTTATAACTTGCATCAAAAAGTATTTTTTAAAAAGAAAATAATTATTCCTGTGGTATAAATCAGTGGTCCCCAACCTTTCCGGCTCCGTGGATCAGTAATGGTAGTGGCGATAGCGGGGAGCTTCGCAGGGAGTTTTGCATGTTAACCTACTGCTTGCATGGCCCAGTTCCCAACAGGCTGTGGACCAGTACAGGTCTATGAACTGGGGGTTGGGCACCGCTGGTATAAATGTCATGAGATGGGAATTTGAGTTTTCTAACTTTAAAAAAAGGAGCAGCAAATAATGAGAGTTGTTGTTGTTGTTTTCCTTTTTCTCAGGATGCAGGTTACAGAATAATAGATTTAATTTACAAGAAAATAAATCACAACTGGATATTTTTTTGAGGGGGGGGGGAAATTCCCAATAATAAGAGCACTGTTATTCAGACAGGTGATAAGCTATCTTTCAGTGCATATGTACAAGAAGGCATGTTTTAAATTGGATTCTTGTACTGAGGAGGAAGTTAAAATTGGTGACTTTAGTGGCTCCTTCTAATTCTATCACTGCATGATTCAATAATGAAAATGGTGGGGGGAATCTGATGAGAGATAAAATGGTGACGTACAGAAATTCTGGGAAAGAGACAACTAGGATAACAAGTGGGCTTATCATCCAGAAAAAGGGCCATGAGTGGTCCTGGCCTGTTCTTTGTAGCTCCTGATCCACAAATCAAGCACTCAGGACCTCTGAAAAAATCCTATTTAGAATTTTAGCCAGGCTAAAAAGTTTCCAGAAGGGAAGAGGAAAAGTAAAATCTTTTGTCTTCTTTACCATCACCCATCCTGAAACCTTTTAGAAATGTGCTGTGAAGTCTGAAAGTGATCAGCTAAACCTACATGACATTTTGCAATATGTAAGGTATGTATCTGTTATTATTGAAGAAAACCTGCCCCAATCTCACGCACTTCCTGAAATGTCCTTTTCTTAAGGCATGGAGAATTTGTTTTTTATAAAAAATATAGGATATGAATTTGTCCAACCTTTCATAACAAATTAATTTTCCCTTCTTCATTTTCCCTAATTTAAAAAGACAATACAGTAGATGTTGGTATTTTTCAAGTTCTGAAAATATTTGAGTCCAGAGTACCATCTAACTATTGGAGGATGAAACAACAATTTTCTGCATCCTTTTATGATGCTTCCATGTGCTTCTTTTTTTAACATTTCTATTTCACTTGAAATTTATTGGAACCAAGATAATTACAGACTTCTGTTGTTAAAATAAGTTTGTTTAAATCATCATTGACTACAGCTGGATAATAACAGCACAGTTACAGGTTGTTCCTGCCTAAGTACAGAATACAGAACTAAACCTCTTTTACTCTTTAGCAACTGTTAGTGGGATGATACAATACACCAATAGCAGGGGTTGAGTTACCTGCAGTTTTTACACCAGTGAAATGTTCATATTGTTACAGTTTTATAAAACCAGCATTAAACTGCCTGCATTAAGAACTTCTGTCTTTTAAAAAAAAGACAGTGCTTGTCAGTGTTGGGTACTGTCCAGGTCCATTGAGATGTATGGGAACTGTATAATTAGTATCAGTGGGATGTGAATTGCACCCTATTGTCTAGCATAATCACTGCCTGCTATTAGCAGATGCAGGGCAAATGGGGCACATGTGGTGATTTTTGTAAAGATAATAATATCATTGTTGCAAAGCTAATTAAACTGGGTAATGAATAATTTATACCATTGCAAAGATAATGAATCTTATAGTTTTTAATCATTTTCAATGCACAGTATAATTCAACTAAATAGCAAAATTGCTTTTCTTTTCTCATACCCCACCATTGCACTGCTAGTACAATGGAGCAATTGCGTTGTCTTCCATTCTTCTGTGGGACACAGCTGTGTACATGGTCCAATGGCGGAGAGATTCTTGAATGTGTTGCTTCCTCCTTGGATGGAAAAGTAAAAAAATATAGATGCTATCCACATGTAATAGAGTGCCAATCATTGGGAGGTGAATAGGAAAGCTTACCGAGTCTCCATTCAAAAGCAGGTTCTTCTTGCAGGCATGAGATAAGGTAAGGCTGAAGGCCAATAGTTGTTTTTCTCTGCACAGATGTCTGTTGGTCTAAGGCACCTGGAATTGTTCTTTTCTTCAAATATTGATTTTTATTGGGATCTTTTTTTCTGTTGCTATGATAACTCTGCTGTTACCTAGAGTTATGGCTCATAAGATGGGTAGCCATGTAAGTCTCTTAAATAAATAAGCAAACCACTGTACTGTAGCAACTGCATCTGCTACTTATTATAGTGACGTGGAACTTTGTAGAAGAACTGAATAGGGGAGATAATGGGAAAACAGCTACCAGGAAGTGACTCAGCACAACAGGACAAAGGCAGAACTTTGGAAACAGATAGGCTGCATTCACACATTTCACCTTTGCTGAATTACCACCTTTCATGGGTTTGCACAATACGCTGAACCAAAAAGCCTCAATCCGCACAACATTTTAAGTACAAATGGTCTAAGCAAGTTTTAGTTTGCAGTGCAAATACATCTGCCATGTTGAACTATCAGAGGCAAGTTAGTTTAAATAAAACAATTGTGTTCCATAGAAGTGTTGCTTAATTGGTAAACAGATGCAAATCCTTGACATATACATTTATGCACTTAAATGGAGTGACTGTATGCCTACAAAAATTCCAGTAGCTGACTGGGGTTCCCCCCACCCCAAGATGGCAGCGTGCATAGGTGCTGTGGTCTTGAGCTCCTGGTGTTACAGTGGAGAGTGTGGGCAAAAACTAGTCTATACTCGTAGGGAATTACTAAAGATTGGATCTTCTAGTGGACTGAATATTACCAGCGACTTCCAGCGGTCTCATAATATACCGAGTGACATAGTAAGACTTTCAGACTCTCCATGGATTGTTGTTGGGAGGTGGCGTCAATGGCAAAGAGAGACGGAGCAGAAGCGGGGATGCAGAGCTGGTTTGCTACCTCGGTTACAGAAGCAGCCTCACAGATCAGCATTATCAAGCATTTTTCTAACCAATGCTAGATCCTTTGTCCACAAAGCTGATGAACTAGAGCTATGGATGGTGGCGAATAAGTTCATTCATGACTCCTGTGTGATGATCATTACGGAGACCTGACTTCATCCACTTATACTGGATGCATCAGCGGAGCTAACTAATCACATCACATACCACTTCAACAGAAATGGCAACTACAGTAAAAGCAGAGGTGGAGGATTTTGTATTTACAAACATAATGATTGATGTACTAACAGTAGAGTTACTTATACACACTGTTCACCAGATATGGAATTTTTAACTGTCATTTGTCAGCCATTTTATTTACCTAGAGAGATTTCTGTTATAGTTATCACCACTGTCTATATTCCATCTGATGCAAATATTAGCACAGCGCTCTCTAAGTTACATGACACCATAACCAGGGCGCTTTTGTTGTGGCTGGGGATTTTAACCAAGCCTGTCTAAAGTCTGTTCTCCCTAAGTTTGTGCAGAGGTAAGAACTCTTTAGACCATATGTATTCAAATTTAAGACAGGCATATAGAGTAATCCCACTCCCTGATCTGGGTATGTCTGACCACCTCTCTCTGCTATTATGCCCAAAGTATATCCCCTTTAGTAAAAAAAATACAGCCAGTCAGAACAACTGTCAAAATCTGGCTTCAGGGAACACTCTGCCAGTTGCAGGACTGCTTTGAGGCTACTGAGTGGAGTATATTTGAACATTTGGAGCTGCAAGAATTCACTGACACTGTACTCTCATACATTAAAACATGCACAGACAATGTAACAGTGAATAAGCACATCAGAGTTTACAGTAATCATAAACCCTGGATGTCAGCAGATGTATAATCACTTCTGAGAGCCCGAAACTCCACCTTTAAGGCAGGAAATAAAGATGAATACAACAAGGCCAGGGCAAACTTGAGGCGAGGCATTAAGGCGGCTAAACAGAAATACAAACAAAAGGTAGAGAAGCATCTGGAAGACAGGTGGAAGATTCAAGACAGGTGTGGCAGGGGTTAAAACATCTAACCAACTATAATGGCAATACGATGAAAATAGCCATTGCTGATGCCTGGCTGGTGGAGGAGCTGAATAGCTTCTTCGCCCCCTTTGAGGTTAAAAGACCTGTCTCTGTGGCTCTAATCCATGGGCCTCTAACCTCCACTCACTCACCCTGGATGAAGATCAAGTGAGAGCTGTGCTAAAGGCCCTAAATCCAACAAAGCTGCAGGTCCAAACCGGATGCTGGGGAAAGTGGTAAAAACCTATGCTGACCAATTAACAGGGGTCCTGACAAGGATTTTTAACATCTCCCTGCAACTGGCTAGAGTCCCGTCATGCTTGAAAGCAGCCACAATCATCCCAGTTTCAAAGAAAGCAGCCATAAACAGCCTGAATAGACCCATTGCACTGATGTCTATAGTGATGACGTGTTTTGAGAGACTGGTCTTACAACATCTCAGGTCCTGTCTTCCACCAAATTTCGATCAACACCAGTTTGCTTATAGAAGCAACAGGTCAACAGGGGACACCATTGCCACTACTCTACATATTGCACTGAGACACCTTGAGAAATCTGGGAATTCTGTCAGAATGCTTTTTATAGACTTTAGCTTGGCCTTTAATACCATCTTACCAGGCATTCTCATTGAAAAGCTGACCGACCTGAATTTCCCTCCCCTCACTTGTGACTGGATCAAAGACTTGCTGATGGATCATCCACAAACAGTAAGGGCTGGATTCTTTACATCTTCCACCCTGAAGCTCAGCTTCAGGAGGGTTTCCTTTTTAAATTTTTTGGGAGTGCCCATTAGTCAAGACCTCACCTGGAAAAACAACATGTCCCTGGTGGTTACTAAGTCTCAACAGAGACTTCATTTTCTTAGAGTCCTGAAGAAAAATCAATGGTTGATGATTTCCTCTATCAGTCCATGATAGAAAGTGTCCTCACATACTGTGTAACAGTATGGTGTGCTGGTTTAACAGCTGTGAACAGGAAGGCACTACAGAGAGTGATTAATTCGGCACAAGAAACCATTGGTTGCCCCCTAACACCACTGGATGACATTGCCAGGTCTCATTGTTTCAGCAGAGTAAGGAAGATACTTAGGGATGATTCACACCCTGGCCCATGTCTCTTTTCACTTTTACCATCGGATAGAAGACACAGAAGTATAGCCAGCTGGACAAACAGGTTTAAAAACAGCTTCTACCCTTGGGCTGTCAGACTCCTAAACACAATATAGCACCACAAATTTCACTGGTGCCAGTGTAGTGTGTAATATGTATATACCATAATATAAGATCATACACCTGAGTAATGTACAGGTTGCACAGAATATGTTGTACGTATGGAAACGTATGACTAGTTATTTCCCTAACTACTTATATAAGGATTATCCCTTATATTATTCACGTTGTCTTGTATGAATTGCATCAGTAGAGGCTAAACCAATTTTGTTGTATACATGATGTACAATGACAATAAAGGCTTTGACTTTGACTTTGATTCTGTATGCATACATAAATCCACCCCTGAATGTGAAGGTCAATAAATACCACACCTATCCCAATTTAATTGCCTATATTTGAATTAAAGTATTTAATTTCTTTGAACCATGACGTATAAAACGATTTATGTATTGATTTATAATCCAGTCTATTCCAAAAGTTCTAACTGTGCTAAACTGACCAGCTATTAAGAGAACTGGTTTAGGATGAGGCTGAACCAGTTTCATAATGGACAAAAAAAAAAGAGTCACATAACTGTGCAAGAAAACAGTAAGGAAACTTATTCGCTGGTGTGGTATAAAGTCATTTAAGTCATTCTTTTGCATGCTTATGTAAATCAGTGTGTTAAGTATCACAATCTCATTACATTTGCTGGGTCTTACTCTCAGGTATAGTAACTGATATAGGATGTAATTTAGGATCTAAATTAAACTGATAATGGAATTAATTTAAAGACTTGTTTTCACAAGCACTGTAGCTTTTTAAAAAATCATATAAACATTGAATTTTTAATTAATTCCAATAAAGGAATTATATACATTAATTTTTACAATATTATCAGCAATTTGAACAGTGGGCAAGTCATCTTCTGTCTGCAATTCTTCTATAAAAACATAGTTTTTGTCATAATTACTCTCTTCACATATCATACTCTTGATCATACATATCATACTCTTGATCATTATTATACTAATAATGATCATGTATGAAATCAGTTGATTCTAATTTTTTTTATACAAAAAAAAAATACAGACTTATTTTTGGAAAGAGTATGAAAGGGAAACTAATTCATCTCCCCAACCTTATTCCAAGATTTTAATTTTTAGATGCAATACTTCAACCAAAAAAAGTGAAAACAGTTCTAAGCAGCAGTATTTCTTCACCACTACATTGCCATCAAAATATTTTGCAAGCTACCATATAAGCAATTCATATTAAATATTTTCTACATTGCCTAAGGCAAACAAGAGTCAAACTAATAAATCAAGGGATGGTAAAAATGCAACTATTTGTAATAATTCATTATATTCTCTCATAAATATAGTTCTCTTATCATGGCATCTTAGCATGATAGATAGCCCTTTAAAATCTGATTTTGTGTGTGTGTGTCACTGAAGTGCAGAGAGTCATTAAAGGACAGCGCATTTAATATGAAAGTTAATTCCAAGCAAATGTTTTGGATTCCTGCAATTTAATGGTCCAAAACTGGGAAAGAAGGCAAAAAAAGAAATGGAAAGCAGTGTCTACCACATCATTTTATTAGAAAGGATCAGATGTACATCTTTAATAATTACTATGATTATGATTTTGCAATGCAACCTGAAATAAAGTATTGAATGTTTCTAATCAAAATCTAGCCAATTAATCTTGCCTTCTCCTTGGATATTCCACTCTTTTCATAGACATATACAGGGGGGCAGGGGGCATCACATAACAACATTTCTTTTGTGATATCACATCCCAAGCCAAGTAATTTTATATATTCAAGATACAAATACAAAAGGCCATAGTTATATCATGACACCCAAATCTGTGTTTCATTATCTTGTTCATCACTGTAATTTTACCAGATATTTATGACTCCATTTCACTTCCTCTTGGAAGATTTACTGATATATGTGTAAATTGATGATGATGATTCTTCCAAAGCATTCTTATTTGAAAATTATTTTTTCATGTCAGTTGAATGAGTTAGAGATGATAGATATAGAAAGATAGATGATAAATGGATGGATGGATGGATAGATGATAGATAGATAGATAGATAGATAGATAGATAGATAGATAGATAGATAAATGCTACTTCCAAGGGATGAATGACTAATCCTTGCAATCCATTCCATCAGCAAGCAACTCCCTGCCTGCAATCAAGCAGGCAGGGAGTTGTGGACTTCAACTCCCAGAATTCCTCAGCCAGCAAAGCAAAACTGGCTGAGGAATTCTGGAAGTTGAAGTCTACAAGTCTTAAAGTTGCCAAGGTTGGAGACCCCTGTTCTATTGGGTAAGTTTTTTTCCCCTTTGGGAGCTTTAAAAAAATAGTTAATTGGGGTTTTTTTTAGTTGTTCTTTTTTTAGACCTAGCCATTTAAAGTTTAGGAAGTTTTAAATTTAGCTGCTTTTATATAAAAATAAAAATAAATAAAAATAAAATAATATTTGTGCAGCTTTCTGAGATTTAGTGTGTTTCTGTAGTGTTTCACTCTAACTACACAAACACACAAAATCTCACAAAGCTGTATGTGGAATTTTGTGTGTGTAAAGTGTAAAAGTTGGTTTTTTGGGCTTTTTGTGGCTGTGTGAGGTTCCTGCTTTTTTGCCTTCTTTAAAATGCCAGGAGAAAAAGGATTGTTGTTGTCATATTTGTATGTATTCGCATCTGATACTTTCCAGCCCTGTAAAAACTGCATCTCAGAATAAAAGTGGTTGGAAGCATCTTTGGGAAGATCGAAGTTCAAAGATCTAGTAAACTGAGAGTCCGTGTAATCAAGGATCTTGGCTTTTGAAGTAACTCCTTTCTAAAGAAATGTAAAACTATTTATGCTGTTCATTGGCCAACCACTGAAACATTGCAGAAACAGTAATGGGCTATTGAAGGTTGAACATGTGTGACCTCTTCTGCTCAGCTAAGTTGTGCTGGCAACATAAATATAAGTCTTAACCTTTCTCTGCAAAAGAAGTCAATAATTCTGTGCTCTAGTGAGTACTCTCCCCTCTAAGTGAGAGTAATATGGATTTTGCCTCCCCGTCTCTCTAGCTATGTATTTTATAACTATAGATATGGGTGCTATGGAAACATACAGCACTGCTGACATTTTACATTCCATTTTATTTTCCTTCAAAGCCCTAGGCAAAGCCATTGAATTTTTCTTCCTGTGTACTTTCAGAATGAATTTGCAACTTTTAGCACATAATGATTAGAGACCCATGAAAATAATTGAGTATGTTTAAGTATTTTTAAGTATGTTTAAGCATTGAGTATGCACTGCAATGTTTAATAATATTATTGTGTTAATTTTCTAGGACCTTTTCTCAGTCACACATGTACTGTTTCATTGCTGTTCATCCATGTCTCGATTCATCTACAACCATACATACACACACTTCAGAAAGAAAGTGGAAAGTTTTTTGTTTTTTAAAAAAATCTTGCTGCTTTTGGCTTAGAAAGAGATGTGGCTTCTGTTTGAGAAAAGTAACAATGTGCAAAAGTAGACAACTGAGGCAATAGAAACAAAAATAACTATTCCTTTATTAGAAATTGTGGTTAGAACTTATTGCCCTAATTGGCTATTTTTGCTCATCTCTTTTAACATGTTTATCTTAAAAGAAAAAAGTCACAAAATAGAATGCCAACTATTTTCTCAAACCCAATTTTCATAACATTTTCATTGGATAAGATATTAAACAAAGCAAGATAAAGGACAAAAAATGAAATGAAAAATCATTTCAGAGATATTTTTTCTAAAATCTTCACAGAATGTATCTCATTATTCTCAAATCATATCGACAAACACACAATCTTTCTTTCTTTCTCTCTCTCTCTCTCTCTCTCTCTCACACACACACACACACACACACACACACACACACAACACACACACACACACACACACACACACACACACTGCAAAATATTAGTTACTGGCACCTATCCCGCTTCTTGGAGGGATAAACAGTGTCCAACTATGAGAAATAGAGGATGCAAAATAAATAGCAGTGTTCCTTGGTAACATAATTGCTTGCAACAACAAAAAACGTATGCAAAATAGATATTGAATATAGGAGGAGAACTAAAGACCCCGTGCTATGACCATAGCTAATGATAAATTTCATCCATGGAAACTTAGAAAAATTCACCTTCTACAATTGAAGAAACATGGTGAAATGCCCCTCCCCTTCTCAGTTTTCTTCAGACTCCATAGACCCAGCAGACTCAGAAGAAAAACAGAAACCCTCTAGGAAATACAGTGTAAAGGTCTGCAAAACACTATGAAGTGATATATATGTCTAAGTGCTATTGCTATCAGCCAGTACATAGAACAAATAGGGAGAAGATTAGCAGGACACATGCATTAACACTGACTAGCAGTCAGAAGAACATGATGAAAACTCTTTAATTTCACAACACATAGATAGACTTAAGTATAGTTTCACCTGGGAAACGGTGATCATCATAGACCAAGCCAAGTCCAAAAACACTAGAGAATTCCTGGAAACCTGGCAATTGGTCATCAATAGGCACATAGACATAAACAACATCTACCTACCATACAAAAGAAACAATCAATAAGCCAAAAAGGAAACGAAAGGCTCAAAACCCCTCTCCACCAGCAATCTACTCCCATATGAGCAAAGATTTACTCCAAGGTTAACATCAGACCAACAATCAGAAGTAAATAATACCCCAATCAAAGAACTGCCAAAAAAACTAATAGTAAACAGTCCAACCAAAGAACGACCAAGACAACTCTCACCAACAGGTAAGCCACCAGAATATAAATTGAGAACAAACCCCACTCACTACTACCATTGATGATGTTACCTAGTTTGATGTTACCCAGGTTGGGTAATGAAACTTCTGCAAGAAAACAAGCTGAGAGAGCACCAAGGACCTCTCATTTCAACCCTGAGCTACAAATATTCTCCTCCATTGAAATCAATGTATAATATTTTCTCTTAATGAGACGCTGGCAAAACTGCACCTGTTGACTTCTATACTTTTGACCTGCTGCAGTAGAAATTTATTTTCATGCAAATCAGTCAAACTTCCTTGGCCTGTTCCATATAAAATGTATCAGTACATTTCTGCATGGTTTGTTTTGTTTCTTTCTGCTTCTTTTTGAAAATGCATATTCTATGGGGCATTTGTGTGCTCCTTTACTGTATGTCACTGGCTTTAGTAATATTTAAAAAAAGAAATGAATTTCTTTCTTTTTTTTTATTTGATTTTTATTATAACATATAGTGATACATTCGGTACATTTTCGGTTCATTGGTGCAATTATATACATATATACATCTACATGCATTATTACTTGTCTTTTATTTGATATTGTTTCTTAAAGATAGATTTAATTTCAAAACACTTAAAGATAATAGTGCTCAAATCTCTAAGACTAAATATAATACTATTCATATGGATTTTGTTAATTAATTAATATTTAATCTCTATTTCCTTCTTTATTTCTTTTCCCCATCCATTCGTACCACATGTCCCACACGCTATAAAATTCCGAATCTTCTCTGTCATTAATTTCTGAAGTCAATTTGTTCATTTCAGCGCACTTTTTCCAATAACATGTTCTTGAGGTGGTATTTGTTTTTCTTTCCAATACTGGGCAAAGGAAATTCTAGCGGCTGTCAGAATATGTATAATTAAATACTTTTTCTTTTTTGCATATTCAGTTTTCAAAATTCCCAGGAGAAAGGCTTTTGGTTCGAAATCAAAATTTTCTTTTATTATTTCTCTAATCCACATCCATATCATCCTCCAGAATTTTTGACTGCAGAAATGAATTTCTTTCATTGACACTGCAATATAGAATATAGAAAGGACACTGCAATATAGTCAAGGAAGGTCAGATTAAGTAAAATAGGTGTTATGATATTGTGATCCAAGCCCCATATTTTTTGTACATATATTGACAATGCATGCATGTGCAAAAGGGAAGGGGTGCAATCACTATGCCAGATCATTCTCTTGCCTGTTTTTACCATCACTGCAGATGCTAATGACAACATTAATGTGCTTTTGGTTCTGTGGTTATTATTATTATCATCATTCCAATCTTTATTTCTGAGAATTTAATTTTTAAAAGAAGAGATTACAGTACTCATTTTATTATTGTACACAAAAATTATTATTTAGCTCCATTCCAAAGTTTTGCCCTATTATGTGAAGATCAATATTTCTCATTCCCTGTATCTGCTAAGAAATCATTTTTTCATTTCAAAATATCCTCTTCTGTATGCATTTTATTTACCCTGAAGTTTTCCCATGGATTTGAGTAAGATGTTGCTGAACTGAAGCCAGTTGGTTCTGCTCTGGATTATGGCCCCTTTTTAGTGGGGGAGAGATCTGGATTAGCCTTTCAGAAGAGCAACAAGGCTTAACTGAAACTCCTGAAGTGCTTGAGAAAATCTGTCATAAAAATTAATAAGGTACCAAGCACAGAGTAAGTCGTGATAGGCCACAGCCATGAATACTTTTGCTGTGGAGTTTTAAAGAATTTGGAAGTTTTTAATTAGCAAATCTGCCTTGATAACACAGTAATTATCTGGTGTCAATTTATCACCATCAAGGGCCTAATCCTATACTACATCTTGCAGGAGCAATAAGTATTCAGCTGCCAAAGCTCAATTGCCTTTTTCCCTTCTCATTTTAGATCACCTCAGAATACAGAGAATTGTTGGCTCATCCCTTGAGCCTTCAGAGAGCAATACAGATGCTGGAGATTATGGAATGGCAGGAGATGGCTTTATATGCCTTTTAAACTTCTGTTTATGAAATGGGAAGGTGATCTTTGATTCTTCAGTTCAAGCAAACAAGTGTCTGGGGCTGGTTGAGGTGCCCATATTTACAGCTTTGCAACTGTGCAGTCTGATAAATTGCAAATTGTTAAGAAAATATCCAGATTTTGCACAATGCTGTATATGAGTGTGTCATAGGTGCATTGCCACTTTTATCCCTCTTAGCACTTTTTGTTGCCAGGACTATTATCTAATTTCCCCAGCAGTAAGTGCTATTTGCATTGTTGTATTAATTACACAATTAGAAAACCAGTAAGTGTCTAACAATTATGGCAGATGAAAGTTTTTATTATGTCTGTCACAGTGTGGTGTTGTTGATGTCTTTAACTGGAGGCATACGCTTTTTGCACAGGAAACAAGATAGTTGAAAGTTTTGTGCTGTTTACTATTTGCAATGATGTCGTTTATAGCAGGTATGTGCAACAGGTATGTGCAACATGATAATGGTGTTTTCCCAGTATCAAATTTCCTTCCAAGTCCCCCTTCCAAAGACTATCCTCCTTTAGCTCTCCTGCTTCCTCCCCTTTTTCTCCATCCCCTCCAGCATTTCTGGGCTTGACAAGAGAGAGTGTGAAAAGAAAAGAGTGGACTAGAATTTACTATAGTGTGTTTATTGTGGCTTGATCTGATCCTGAAACCATTCAGCCAAATACCGACTGCTTCTTCATTGGAGGAAGAACCTCTGTTCAGGTCTTCCTCAGAGATCTGGGCTTCTCTCAAATGTGCATGATACACACATATGTCCATACACACACACAAATACACATATCCAGTGGTGGGATTCTGGGGGTTCTAGGGGGTTCGGCTGAACCCTTTGTTAAATTGCTGGCTCGCCCCACCCCTTGCCCCACCCCTCCGCTCTATTATTTATTTCCAATAAATGGGGTGGGCAAGCCAGCAATTTAACAAACGGTTCGGTGTTTTTTTGTAATTTATTGGCCCCCAAACCGTTTATTAAATTGCTGGCTCGCCCGCCCCTCACCTCCCACCCACGCGGCGCCAGCCTACCGTAGCCAGGGGTAGGCAATTGTGGCTCTTTTACAACCTGTGGACTTCAACTTCCAGAATTCCTGAGACAGCTTGGCTGTTTCAGGAATTCTGGGAGTTGAAGGCCACAGGTTGTAAAAGAGCCACAATTGCCCACCCCTTCCCTAGCCTGAGTTCCGCTGCCTGGGATCCACGTGGGCTGCCACGTGGTTCCCCACCGGCTCCGGATGCAAGAGAGCAGGATGGAGAAAGCAGCTTCCACGCCTTCACTCACCCTCACTCTCTGCTCTGTTGGATCGCCGGCTGTTCGCTTACCCCGCCCACTCCCAATCTATTGCTGCCTCCGATGGCTAGAGGAAAAAAAAACTTCAAATTCTTGCCGCGGGGCTTCAAAGGGCCGCCCTAGAGCCAGTGGTGCAGCCGAACCCTTTGTTAAATTGCTGGCTTGCCCCGCCCCTCCGCACCACTATTTATTGCCAATAAATAGTGGTGGGTGAGGGGTGGGGGAGCCAGCAATTTAACAAAGGGTTCGGTGGTTTTTTTGTAATTTTATTGGCCCACAGAGCTTCAGCATAGGCTAATTGGCCTCCCGGCTCTCAGCTGATTTGTCTCAGCTGTTTTGCTCAGGGCTCTTCTGCTTCCTTGCAAAGAGTGCTGATTTTTTTTTCCCCTAGCTATGCTGAGAAACGAAATTGAAACTGCTTTGCTGTTGCTGCAAGGTTGGAAAATTAGGCAGGCAGAATTTTTTTCTTTTTCCTCACCCAAAAAGGTAGGTGCAAACAATGGGAAATTTAGGGAAAAAGAGGAGAGTTCAGGATTTTAAAACACAAAAGAAAAAAAGCTCTATTTAACTAGGGAATTGTAATAATTGAGATACTATTAATTGTATAATTCTGAAAGCAGAAATGGTTAAGTTGTGGTTTGGAGGAATATATGGGGGAAATTATTTGGTTTATTATTATTGGTAAATATAATTAATTGATTTGTAAGAAATTGGATTGCATGGAAATAATTGGAATATTCATGTTCATATTGATTAATATACAAAAAAGGTAGTTATATAACTAATTGATTTATATTAAAATGTTGAATTTATATTAAACAACTAATATTACATAATTAACCAATGTGAGGATGAATATAAAAATAGATGACAATGGGAAGGGGTATAATATAGAATAGAAGGGAAAAATTGAATTTGATTAAGATTAGAGATGAGGATGAAGGGTAATATTGGTTTTTTACAAAAATAGATGAGGAATAAATATGGCAAAAAGGAAATATAGAAATTGTAAATTTAATTGAAATGACTAAACACTGTTTAAATTTGTGAACCGGCCAAATACTCTGTTCAAAGAAAATACATTGTATGTTTGTATGTGTGTTTCTAATTATTGTTATTCATTCATATTTGTTCTCTTTTATTCTTTAAAGTTTAACAATTCATTCTTTATCTTAATATCTTTATATTTGTTTGGGGTTGGCTTTCTTCCCTTTCATCTTTTTTATTGTACAGCAATCTTTCTCCTCAAACCTACCACCTCTCTCTTTTCTTTCCTTCTTACTTTCTCTTCCTCCCCCTCTTCTTCTCCTCCCTACTTCCTCTTCCTTTCTCCTTCTCCTCCTCTCTTCCTCCCTCTCTTACCCTCCCTCCTACTCTAATTTCCCTTCCCTTCCTTCATCCCTCTCTATTGCTGTATCCTTTTATGCATATGGACTACTCAGAGGGCTGAAAAAGTTATTTTTGACTGGTCCTCGCACTTTTGACCAGTCCTCGAACTTACGACTGTCCTCACATTTTACGTTTTTGCCCTATCTTGTCACCATGGTGAAGAGAAGCAGTTGTGAAATGAGTGACATGGTTGTTAAGAAAACTGCCCGGGCATAAATGTGAGGATGGTCATAAGTGTGAGGACCGGTCAAAAGTGCGAGGCCCAGTCAGAAATGACTTTTTTCAGCCCTCTGAGTAGTCCCTATGCACATAGCCACGCCCACCCGATCACATGACGAGCTACCCACACCTACACAGTCACGTGACCAGCTAGCCACACACACCCAGTCACATGATTGCCAAGCCACACCCCCAACTAAGCCACGCCCACAGAACCTGTTGTTAAAAAAATTGAATCCCACCACTGCACATATCAAGTAGTAGGTTATGGTCTACTTTATCAATTATACTTTACTTATACTACTTTATACCCAATTCCTCTTTTCTTATTGTCATAACGCGTATCTGATTCTTGACAACTTTTCCTATTCCCATTCATGCAGTGGCAACTTAATCAGGTGATCTATCTTGGTGCGCAACAAAAATAGGTTCTGGAGCCAAATGTCCAAGCAAGTGTCAAGCCCACAGTTGCCCCTAAATTACATCAGTCCTACCCATTTCTGCTGCCATCAGTACACTGGGAAATGTAGTTTACGAAAGAATCAGGATTAGAAAGAATACTTTTTTCCTTGAGATGCAATGTATTCCTTCTTCCTTTAAGCTTTCCATCAGTGCTATCCCAAAAGAACTAATTATTTTAGGAAGAACAAGTAAAAATACTTCCACGGATGTCATTGTATGCAGAAGGTCCCATATGGGAATGGGGTTTATTTTTCCCCAGGCCAAAAAAAAAAAAAAGGAAGTTCCTTAAAAATAAGAGGGTAGCACTGCTTACCCTTAACATTGATGCTGGAAAAGGGTGATAAAAATAAATGTAGAAGTACAGAGAGGTATTAACAAAATTTATTCATCTTTAGAATAAAGTGTCCACTCCACACTACTTTTAGAACAAGGCTCTCAAGATGCTGTGCAAAGCCAACTGTGGCCATCAAGTCAACGGGATTTGTACCCTTCTGTTTTAAACTAAGAACATGTTAAGTCTATCCTTACACCACAACAAAACACATTATAGTGATCCCCTGTATAAGATTATCAATGCATGAGTTATAGTGATCAGAACATCTTCCAAAAAAAAAGGCATAATTGTTACAACTAAAGTAGCTAGTTGGTGCTTCTTGCTAGAATGGTTTTCCCAAAATACATAGCTATACTTTTTAAGGGAGTGTTCCACATTCCAAAAAAGCAAACTCCCCAGTTCTTATATGCAGGGTAAGAATTTAAGAAGAGCCCAGAAGAATATGTTTAACTAGACCTGTGGCCAATAGTACCTTTGGAAATTTCATTTGCATGGTTTAGAGACTGATTGTCCCCTTCTGAAAGCCTTTCAATATTCAGCTTTTTAAATTGTTCTCTCAGTGACCTGTCAGGGTTGTTCACCAAACTGTAAAGATGTAGATGGGATCAGGAGAAGAATTAAAATGAAAGTAATTTCATTTTCATTTTAATTAATTTAATGCAGCTGAAATAGTGGCACTGGAAATCCCTCCCAAGGAAATTTCTGCATCCTCTGGTTACACAACCTTGTTCTGTGACAGTGTTATTCAACTTTGGCAACTTTAAGATATGTAGACAAACTCCCAGAATTATCCACACAGCCATACTGACTAGGTATTCTGGGAGTTGAAATCCACACATCTTAAATTTGCCATAGTTAAGGAGCAGTGGTGGGTTTCTACCAGTTCGCCCTGATTTGGGAGAACCAGTAGCAGCGGCAGTGGAAGGGTCCACCCACCCACCCAGACATTATCAAAAACACTCTGTGCATGCGCAGAAGTGCCACACACTCCCAAAGTGAGCATGTGAGCCCACGTGCTACCGATAGCGAACTGGTAGGGCCAGGATTTGAATCCCACTCCTGTTAGAGCATTGCTCTAAATGTGTGGGTTCTGATGATGCAAATTTCTACTTCTATTATATAATCTTTCTATGTACAGCTGTAAGTGTACACAATTCCATTCATGTTGTCTCTTGACTATGTGACAGTGTCAAATGGGATAGCTGTGTATATTCCCATCTTTTTCTACTTGTTCAGTCAAGAGTAATTCTCATGAATGAAGGTAAATATATGTGTCCTAGGATAATGCTGCAGGATCCAATTTTGGTTGGTCACTGGCACCAGAGGTTTAGTCTTCTGAGCTTTCGGACTTGTGACACACATTCTTGTGAGAGAGAAGTTCCCTGAGGATGGGTTCCAGCACAAGTCCAAAAGCTCAGAAGACTAAACATCTGGTCCTGATGACCACCCCAGATTGATACTGTAATTGAGTAATTCTGCAGACAAGTAGAGTACTCAAGGAAGAACAATGCAAAATAACTATTACTCTTTTATCCATGTTTATGATATTCCTAAATGTATGACACAGAAGACTGGGCTGTATAGACCCTTTTGTCCTGATTCAGCAAGTTGTAAGTATTTAATAGAGCAGAGCTCAAATCAAGATATAAAAGTGTCCTTTAAAAGTTGAAGTTCATTGAAGAGTGAAAATCACTGAGCTAGAGAGCAATTCCACAGCTTACTTAGCACATTAGTTAATCCAAGGACTGGAGATGTGAGTCATTAACCAAATTCATTAAACGGTGTGAAGAATCAAGTACATTTTAAACCAGAGATTAAGATTTGCCTCTTCTGCTGGAACAGACAATAAGGTAAACAAATATTTACTTCCATGTGTGTGTATAAGTAAATGCCGCTTCCAGGTTTCACATTCACTCTAGATGGCTGGATATCTTATGTTCACATCAAATGTAGGTAAAAAAACAAATAATGTATACAAATGGCTTTTGGATCTCATTCTGTGTTTAAAATTCCCAGGAAACTTGATTTAAATACACATGTGTTTTCCTTGTACAGATAACAACTTCAGGCAACTGAAGCTGACAGTAGTCCATTAAAATGCATGTCAATATGTTCTTTAGCCTTAGGGCTAAGTTCTCACTAACTAGTAAAAATGTCTCTGAGTTTTACTACTTCAGAGGAAGCTTATGTGAATGAACAGTTTCCACATACACTTTCTCTATGTTTCACTCACATATTTTCTTTAAATTGAAAAATTAATATGCAAGAAAAGGATAGAACAGAATCTCAGGACACTGTTTTTCTGCCATGATGAAAAGGTTCAATATATTTCCTATATTCAGCTTATTTCTAACAATGTTCTCATCTTTTATCATCAAAGGAAAAATTCTATGTCCCCAGATTTTTTATTTATTAAATTTATATGCCACCCTTTTTCACTCATATTTATACTGCCTGTTTTCAGTAGCCAGTCTGACAGCATCAACTACGTCAGTTAAAAATATTTTGCTATTACCTTTCCTTCCACCAAATTTGCATTACCAATCTATCTCAAGTGCCATGCTTTCACCGATCAGAATTTTTAAATCAAATGTTGGGAAACCATATCTCAAGAATGCTAGGTCATTTCATTAATTAGAAATAATATCAGATATATTTTGTTGCTCTTTCATTCCTTTTATTTGCCCGTAGTCTTTCAGAACTTTGTCAACTTGTTTAAAGCAGCCTGCCCAATTATGCAATGGTCAACTCAGGTAATGAGACCAGTGATGAACAATCTAAAAGGCACTATTCTGCTTGTGAGTCCCAGGGAGATTTCAAACACCTACTATGGCACTGCTATCGCTAATGCTAACCTTAAATATTTCTTCCCTATACAGGCCCTGTAGACATTCTTAGAAAAATAAAAGGTCAGTAGTTATAAGTCAGAGTACATTTGGAGGCTTAGGGCAAGGACTGGGAGCCCTTTTGTCTTGTGACACATGAATATTTAGTGACAGCTGATAAATAAAGTATAAGTAAATTGGAGAAATTATCCTGATAGAGCATCTGTACCAGTTTACCTCCAGGTCGATGAATATATTATATTTGCCTAGGTTGAGAATTACCAGATTTTGCACATGAAATCCTAATAATTTGTTGTGGCCCGTCAGTGGCCTGTACAGCTAGTAGCTGATTCCAACAGCGAGAAGGCTGGTGTGGTGCTGCGCCAGCAGCCTGTGCAGCTGGCACTCGAGTCAGACAATGAGGAGGCTGGAGAAGATGTGGTGCCAGAGGCAGGGATTCAGTCAGGGCCTTCAGAACCTCCAGAAGCTCCCATAACTGAAGAGGAAGAAGAGGAGGAGCCTCTTCTCGATGCACAGGTGCGCAGAGCTGCCAAAAGGCAGGAGTGGCTCCTTAGGAGGAGGTCTCCTCGAGAGTAAGGCTTGGGGCTAATTGGCCACTCCCTTAGCCTATTTAAGGAAGGACAACGACTGAGGCAATTTGCAGGGAACAACTTTGTTCACTCTCCTTCGCATCTTGATCTTAGTTCTCTGCAAATTGCTTCTGGACTTTCTGCCAACCATAGTAAGATTACAATTATTTATTCTTTGGATTCTTGTAGGCTGTTAAGAAAGTTAATTAACAGCCTTTGTTTGAAAAAGACTGATTTAATTTAATAAACTAAGGTTTGTACAGACTTTGTGTGTGCTGCGTTCTTTGGGGTCCATAGCTGGGGCAGAACATATTTGCAAAAATCTACAAAATTATTAATGTTACAATATACAAAATACAATATATAAAACTTTTCCAAAATTGTGTGTAGGCTGCATTGATGTTTGATGGTTGGAAGAATACCATTATAATTCAATGTACAAAGGGAAAGATAGCAAAAATGAATGCCAAAGGTACAGAAGAATTGTTTCTTTAATGTGACCATGAGGTTCTTTGGCAGAATTCTGATAGAAAGGATATGAGAAGTAACTCTGCGAAAAAATTGAGAAGGCCAGTGCATAATTATGTCAGATAAGATGTACTCAGACCAGGTTTTTCCCATTCAGAAAAGTCATGAATAAATATATGAATGAAAGTGTGTTGTATGTTTGTTGGTTTAGTGAAAATGAATGATAAATTGAATAGGCTTGAATGTGGAAAATCTTGGGTGAATATGGATTTAAAGTTTGATTGTTGAATATGATCGATGTGATATCCAAGTTATGTTTAATGTGTATGTATTTATTTATTTGGTTTCTTTTTAATGAAATTTTTATACCACTTTAATCTTGACCAACCTAATCAATTAATAATCCTGGACTGTAAATTGCTGGAAGCAAAGCATAAATGAAAATGAATAGAATGTTGCTAAGTGGTTTAAGACTGAGCAGCAAGTAAGACAAGAATGTGTAATACACTCTCAGCTTTTTATTGTTTTTGGATCAATGTAAATAAATTGCTTATGAAGAAAAGTGAATGTATACATATTTTTATAGGTAGTTGATATAGTGTTGCTTGATTAGATCTCCACCTTTTGATAAGACTTGCCTCTTCTGCCAGCCTTATTTTTGCTTCTGTATTTTCTTGTCTGGCATAGGAAGTCAACGGTGGTTTACCTTTTCTTTCTTTCTGTGCTCTGATTCACACTAACATCTCTATTACTATTGTGATGCTGGTGGAAATAAAATGAGAATATTCTTGCTTCAGTTTGTCATAAATATACATTATCTGCTTTAAAATTCATAAATACACTTGAGCAGCAAAAACCTATCTGATAAATATTTCTAAATTGCTTTGTTATCAGTAAAAACTAGGTGTTATGTTATCTGTCACTTCCACACTCGGGAGCTGACTGTTAGCTGTAAGGGTGCAAGACTGATCATTGTCTTAACTGTTACAGGAAAAGAGCACAATCAAAGCTCGGCCTTTGCTGCCATGGCAACTGTCTAATAATTTTCTGGTTACCATTTATGTGATAAACAAGCTCAGAAATCACTGTTGACTCACATCACACAGAGGTGGGGGAGAAGAAAATAAACCCCCATATGCTTTCTGCTGAACTTTTCTAAACTAAACTCCCTTTGCACAGCTTATAAATTTCTGGTTTCCCATTAAGAAAAGTTAAATCTTCTTCCAGAAGTAATACAATTAAATTATTCTTTCCCTCTTCCAGTTTCTACAACAATGATAATTCATTTTACTATGCATAAACTGGAGGGGGAAGTATCATCTCTAAGGTCTGTTGCCATGCACGATTAATTAAGAATGCATTTATAACATTTACAGATTCCAAACTTTCCAATATGATCAACCTGAAAAATGCTGTAACTCTTTCCACACGATACTGGTGGATAACATGCACAACAACATGATCTCCTGAAGAGCAACATTTCTTATACCTGCCATAGTTTTATGCATCATAAAAATGTCTTATTTTTAGAAATACACAACACACACTGTTCATGTTTTACATCTTTTTGTCACATGTGACTGATGATGGATAGTTAACTGAGGTGACGGGAAGCCCCATATAATAAACTGGCATAGCTATCCAATTTATTGATTCCAGTCATTGTTTCATTTGGGAGTTCTCCAAATCTTTATAAACAGATAATTAAAATGGTAAAATTGCTCAGCAGAGCTAAGTATGAAGTAATATACATTAGCAGGGAGGGGGGAGGATTATTAAATTAACAAGTAAGTCAAATTGTTATGAGCAAGGGCCTCTGGTGAGTACCCATTCATGCAGGTAAATCCCCTCATTTGTTATTAGTTGTGAAGTCATGTCTGACCCATCGTGACCCCATGGACAACATTCCTCCAGGCCTTTCTGTCCTCTGCCATCCCCCAGAGTACATTTAAGCTCACACCGACTGCTTCAATGACTCCATTCAGCCACCTCATTCTCTGTCGTCCCCTTCTTTTTTTGCCATCAATCGTTCCCAGCATTAGGCTCTTCTCCAGTGAGTCCTTCCTTCTCATTAGGTGGCCAAAGTATTTGAAAATCCCCTCATTACTGTAAACCAAGTACATTAGGTGTGTTTCCTAGAGGTACATTTTGTTTGTTTGATCAAACCAAGTTTAGTTGGTCAAAAATCTGGAAGGGGCTTGACCTTGATGCAGTTCAAAGGCTGAGTTTGACTGAGAGTGATTAATGATCCTAAGAGTAATTAATGTTCTCATAGGTTGAGAACTCTGCTCAAAGAAAAGCTATGACAGTTTTGGAACTGTCTAGATAGATTTTAAAAATTTGTTTTGAAATAATTCAGGATGAAATGCTGAAGAAATATCCTATAATTCCACCCTTAAATAAAAAAGGGACAACTTCATTTTAAGAAGATGATGTGCTTATGGAATTAAACCACCAGAAGCAGAGTATCACCATTTCAATAGTACATTTAATTGCACAGATATCAGGGGGTCAGCCTCATGATGTAAATACTGTAAGAAACTGAGTTATCAGGAGACAGTTATTTGTTCAACAGAGTGTCCACTCTCCACTTACGTCTTGGAAGATTCTGGTAAAAAAAACCCATAACTTTTGCTTTTTTTAAAAAAAAATTAATTATCAGGGAAGTTTTTGAGCAGTATTGATCTAAACAAGACAGCAATCTATGCAGGCCAATGAACATAATAGAAAGTAAGATTTGATTATCACTGTAGAGGTGAACAGACAATTATCTATCTGCAATTTTGGCTGGGAAGAACTTGGTGTCCTTGAAGACAGAGATAATATCATTGATACAGAGATTGAATAAGACTAGAAGTAGAAGTCAATCCTATTTAACATCCTTAGTGAAATAATGGAGTCATTTAAAAGGCCTGTTAAAAATAACTTGAATGAAGGAATTTGAGTGAAGTCTCATTACAAATTCGAACAGCCAGGTATCAAATCCTCGTGTTTTGAGTTTGTTTCAGTGAAAGAATCAAAGACTGAACAGAAATCCAGAAATACAATCTAAAGTTTTCTCTTGATGATATTAGTATACTTGTTAATCACACAAAACAGTGGAAACAAGAATCAATAGTGGAATAACCTAGGCAGAATCCAGCCTATTTCTCAGCATGGAGGCTGTTGTCAATAACTCAAGTGTGTAAGCTTATCCACAGAAAAAATGTTTGGTTTTCTTAGCTGTGATACGATTGGGGCTAATTGGCCTTAATTTGCTGGAGAATGCTGCTTGCCTCCCTTGAAAATTGGTATTATACTGTGTAGGTTCCAGCTTTCTGAAAAATGGCCAGTGAGACTTATATGATTAAAATAGGATTTCACCAGTCTAGAATGTCTTTAAATAGATCACCAGGAAGAAAATCTTCAGCAGAGCTTTTCCTGAGGGAGGGCCATTACCAGTCAATGAAGCTTTGTCCTTGTGATTGGGGCTAGGGTTCAGCAACATCACACTCAAAGGTAATATTAAAGTTCATATGTGGTTGAAAAGAATGGAAATGTTGCTCCCAGGCAGAATTAGATACTCCATTATTCAAGATAAATTTATCTTCAGACAGAATTTAGGACAAGTTAAACATTTCCTCACAGAATGCCTAGTTAAACTGTAGAATTCACTGCTACAAGATGAAATTATGGTCACCAATTCTGAAGACTTTAAAGGGGGATCAGATAAATGGACTAATTGTCAACTCTTGAAACAACTCTAGCTAAAGCAAAAGTTTTCTTGCTTTGTTTCTTAGTTGCCATACTTATGGTGGAGAGGGGGACTTATGGAATGTAGAATGTTTTCCTCCAGTGTGCCAGACATAACAACAATAAGGCTCCTGAGAATCAAGGCCAAATCAGCGTGCCCTAGCAATGGTAGGAGGGAGTGCTGAGACGTTCATCACCTGCTTGGTTGGCTAATGTGACCTTTTGCCACAAGGAGGAGTGGACAGGATCTATTCTTTAATTATACCAAAAATACAGGAATTATTCAGTGCTGGTTTCACCACTTACTGTGCCGATATGATGTACCCAATAAACAGGATTTTTGAGGAAGCCAAGGCCTCAGAGTTTTGAATTGGTTGGGAGAATTACTCGGAACCATGACAACAATACAGTGACCAGCAGCTACTGTACATCATATCTTTAATTCATTCCAGGGTCAGGGAAAATTGAAGACCCAAGACTCTTTGAACAGCTTCATGTGGTAAATTGAGGAAAAATCAAAACAAAGCAAGCAATTTTTTTTTTTATCTTTGGAGTTGTTTCGTGGTGCTTTCCTTTCATTTTCCCCTATGGGAAGGAAGCTATGCTGATGTTACAGGCCCATAGAAAAGGCATGCTTTTTTAAAAAAATCAATGCTAGATCCTTCTGGATGTGTAGGCTTAGTCAGTGAGTAGCTAAGTATTTTTCTCCTATCTCTATCTTCATCTTTTATTTGAATAGCTGGCATAAAAACCTTTACAACTGTAAAATTAATGAGGATTTTGCTGTTAACTTCTGAAAAAGCTAGTATTTATAACCTGTGAGCTGTTAGAACACTGCCAAAATTCATGATGAAATGCTACTATTGTTAGACACCATATTTACTACATGATTGCCAGGTTTCAATATTTGTTAAGCATTGGATCATTGAACAAATGTTCCTTCTACATTTACAAGTGCAAAGGCATTAAAATTATATCATCTCTGAAAAAATAAGTTTGGCACTCTTATTATTCAGTACCTGTTGTAAAACAGTAGGAATTGCCATATTTGGTTGACTTCTGTTGGAAGAAATTAAGACCAAAAGACTGTACTGGGAAGGATATAGTAAGGTAATACAGTTTTTCTGGGTGGCTGTTCTGATTCTTTCCAGAAATATTTGAACCCCAATTTAAAGCAAATATGAAAGTATGGAGTCTTTTTCTGACCCTTGATTTTCTAAAGAGAGGAGGAGGAAGAGGGGGGAGGAAGAGGAGGAAGAGGAGGAGGAGGAGGAGGAGGATACATTTAAAGAATAATAGAATGAATGGTATAGAGAATGCATATATTTGTTTCTCTTTATTGATTGAATTATACACTTAGTGGCTCTCATCTGTTATATGTAGAGAAAATATATCCTTGTGGTCAATATATAGATGCATATGGCATTATATTTGGCTATAATAAAATGTTTTAATGTACCGGGTACACAGTAATATCAAGTGTGATGTGATAATTTCTCCAATACTGACAGTAATCAAACTTGTTGTCTGTTATTGCTTGATTGTGATTCATACCAGAATTAATTAATGGGGGAATTTTGAGCAGTGTGTATCCCTTAAAGAGATACATGGTATTCTTACTATTACCTATTTGGTTATTCTGTCTCTATAAGACCATCCACAGTGCTGGCCAAAATAAGCAAATGATAATCGTCCAGCCATAATTTATTCTTTCTGATAATTGTTTACTGAAACTCAAATGAACAAATCAGAGGTGGTATTCAGCAGGTTCTGACCAGTTCTGGAGAACCAGTAGCGGAAATTTTGAGTAGTTTGGAGAACCGATAAATACCACCTCTGACTGCCCCTGCAGATCTATTGTCTGCCTCCCAGGTCCCAGCTGATCAGGAGGAAATGGGGATTTTGCAGTAACCTTCCCCTGGAGTGGGGAGGGAATGGAGATTTTACAGTTTCCTTCCCCTGCCATGCCCACC
The DNA here is from genome assembly GCF_029215685.1 of Pituophis catenifer annectens. NCBI lineage: Eukaryota > Metazoa > Chordata > Lepidosauria > Squamata > Colubridae > Pituophis > Pituophis catenifer. The sequence goes on along the minus strand of NW_027256881.1, from coordinate 33,600,078 downwards.
AAGCCATGCCCACAGAATTGGTAGTAAAAAAATTTGAATCCCACCACTGGAACAAATAGAATCAGGAAAGAGATAATTGCAGAATCAGAATATTTAAGTAGTGGCACTAGTCTTTTTCAAGAATGTGATCCTTGATAAGGGCCCCGAAAAGATGATCAGAAAATAACATCTGATGCCAAACCTACATGTATCTAAAATCCAAGGCAAAACTTATAGAACAGAAATGAACAGAAATGTGTAAAAAAAAAAGTCCTCTTTCTTATTACCTATTGCATTCCAGCATCACGTATTTGTTGTACTTACTTAGCCCATTATCTTACTTAGCCCATTATAGTCTAGAAATAAAATACTTGTAAGCATAAGCAGCAGATAAAAATCTTGGGGTTTGTTTTTGCTTGAAATGCTGTATAATTTTATTTCAAGAGAGACAAACACTTTAAAAAATGTTTCTTGCTTCTTTGTTTTATTTCTGCCTTTATGTATTGTATTCTAGTCCAAGCACTCCAGGTGGTTCACATTTTGAAATAATGACATGTGATTTAATGCTACAAGAAGAAAAGAGAAAGGTAGGGAAAAGAGGAAATCAACACATTCAGCTTTTATGACAACTGGTAGAAAGAAAGCTGAGAGTTCTTACTGGAACTGCTACTATATAAATCTGATCACACTTGCATGTGTGTACAGTTATACAGATATAAAGTCACCAAGAGTCGGACATAACTGAACAATTAAACCTACTACTACTACAGATCAGGGGTGAAATTTAAAAATTTTCCCCACCAGTTCTGTGGGTGTGGCTTAATTGGTGGGCATGGCTTGGTGGTCAGGTGACCCGGTGGGCATGGCTTGGTGGTCAGGTGACCCGATGGGTGTGGCCAATAAAAATAAATAATAAAAATAATAAACAAAGTACACAAAAAAATAAGAGGTACCAAAAACCAACTTTTACACTTTACACACACACAACACAACACAACAAAATGGCCCCTGCAACAAGCAGGAATCTCACACAGCCACAAAAAGCTCAAAAACCAACTTTCACATTTTTTCCACACAAAATGCCACATACAGCTTTGTGAGATTTTGTGTGTTTGTGTACTTAGAGTGAAACACTACAGAAACACACCAAATCTCAGAAAGCTGCACAAATATTTTATTTTATTATTTTATTTTATTTTATTTTATTTACATGTTTAGATGAAAGCAGCTAAATTTAAAACTTCTTTAACTTTAAATTGCTATGTCTAAAAAAAAAATAAAACTCCTAAAAAAAACCCCAAATAACTATTTTTTAAAGCTCTCCCTCCCCCCCCAAAAAAAAGCCCATTTACTTACCAAAGTGAAGGCACAAGGCAGGCAGTCAGGCAGATTGAGTTGCTCACTGATTGGATTGATTGCAGGCAGGCACATTGAGTTGCTAGCTGATGTAATGGATTGCAGCAGCTGAAGCAAGGCAGGAAAAGCGAGTGAGCCGAAAGAAGCAGCAAGCTGCCAAGTGGGCAAGTGGGGACCGGGCGATTGGGTGGGCATGGGCGGGGGGGCAGGGATTTTTGCTACCGGTTCTCTGAACTACCCGCCACCATCGATCCGAACTGCTACAGATATACCAACTCTCAGAGAAATTTTAGTGTCCATGTAGACAGGATTTTGCTCTAGAAAACATAGTGATATAATTAGTTCAAAACTACAACGAAGCTTCATAAGAACTTGATATTTCATCCTATCAAAATAATGCACAATTATAAGGACTTAACAGAATGCTGCCATTATGTAGCTTAAGCCAAGAGCAATAGCATTTAGACTTATATACCACTTCCTAGTGCTTTACAGTACTATCTAAGCCATGGGTGTCAACTCACGGTGTCACATTGCTGTCATATGATGTTTTGTGATGTTTTTCCCCTTTTGGAGCTGGGGTGGGCATGATCTATGTGTGACGCATCCAGCCCATGGGCCGCCAGTGTGACACCCCTGCTCTAAGCAGTTTACAGAGTCAGCATACTGCCCTCAACAATCTGGGTCCTCATTTTACCGACCTTGGAAGGATGGAAGACTGAGTCAACCTTGAGCCAATCAGGATCAAACTCCTGGGAGTCAGCAGAATTAGCCTGCAATACTCCATTCTAACTACTGTGCCACCACAGCTCTATGGTGCATAATGATACATAACCTGCTATGAGATCAAGTTCCCCTACACTTCCATGCATACTAATTCACAAGGATGAGCAGCTCCATTGTGGTCAGTGTACAGATAAAATGCAAATGTCTTCCCAACAGCCCAGATGCCAAACTGGTATTTCTTCCAAGTCATTAATTAAAATGCTGAAGTACTTATTTCCAGTTTCCAGAGGTTTAGAATGGGCAATTTAAGTTTAAATAATACTTTCAATAGTATCAACTATAGTGTAAACTTTTCTGTTACTTGATAGATGGGCAATTTATGTATTCAGATATCCCATTTTTGCATCTCCATGCAAGACTCCTTAAATTTCAGTACAAGCCATACATTTTAAGTACCTTAAGTTACTGTAAATGCTTACTTACTGCTATCAACAATTTTTGGTCCCTGGTTCCTCCAGGTAGCTTCCTTAATCAGTCCCCAGAGAAATATTTTGTCAGCTTTTCGAGGTAATCCAGACAAAAGAAACAAACCATGACTATTAATATACTTTTATTGTAATACTGCAGTAGCAGAATCTAGCAAATCTGAAAGCATTTCTCTTCTTCTTTACCTTTACTTTCCCCAAAACTAGGGAAGGTCCCTTTTTAAGATACTTCTAACATCCCTTTTACTTTTGTGGGCTGAGATACCTTTTGCATGATGATTGTCTAATTGATGGCTCTTTTTCCTGCTCCTGTCTGCCAAGGTCATTCCCACACATCATTTATACCTAGACATACATATGTCTAAGTATAGATAAGTAGACTAGCACCTTCTTTGCACTGTACAATTGTACTGATATGAGAGGAGGCCAGCAACCATTTTTAGAAAACAGGAACAGATGACATTGCTCTGTACTTACCTCCATTCTCACCACAAATGCAAATTCACATTTTCAAGTCACCTTGCAGCAAGATGGGGCAGTAAACAAATAAATTCCTACTGAGATTTTAAAATAACCTTCCCATTCCAACTTCCCATGTCATCTCAGGAACTCTTCTTTATTTGGGCTGCTACATCTTATTGCATTACAGCCAAATGACAGCAGAAAATATGCTATTTTGTAAAGGCAGAAAAACCCTCTCAGATGAATCAATGGGATACATCTATCAGAAATTCTACAACTGTACAATGGTTATAATACCATAAATAATGGAAGCTGGAGATGGAAAACCTCCTTCCCAGAGTAACTACAGAAACAATGAAATGGTGCATCCCTGAACTTACCTGGAGAAAAGACCAGCTAAAAATTGGTAACTCAGGTAAGACAAATAATAATAAAAATATTTCTGCTGCATTTTGGAAGTTTTGCTATTATAGCATTCAGAAAGGCAAAAGTACCCCTAGCAAAAATTAGAGACCAACAGGACAGTAAAAAAGGAATTTTTATTTTAAAGTTGCTTATTGTATTTGTATTTAGGTGTCTTCTGATGCAAGAGTCACTTGTTGATATTGGCAGCTATGAAAAGCAAATAAATAAAAATTACCTTTATATCAGGGGAGAAATTCAGCAGGTTCTGACAAGTTCTGGAGAACCTGTAGCAGAAATTTTGAGTAGTTTGGAGAACTGGCCAATACCACCTCTGGCTGGCCCCAGAGTGGGGTGGTAATGGAGATTTTGCAGCATCCTTCCCCTGGAGTGGGAATGGAGATTTTGCAGTATCCTTCCCCTGCCATGCCCACCAAGCCACACCACACCCACAGAACCGGTAGTAAAAAAAAAATGAATTTCACCACTGCTTTGTATGTCTAATTTAACATTTAATAATATATGTAAGACACACAGAGACACACAGGTACATATATCCAATGAGATCCATTCAAAAAAAGTAAAGAGTTTGACAATTGCTTTCTTGAAACAAAAAGGTGGAAGGGTGCAACAGCATGGAACACCATGACAGCCTGCTATCTTGACTGGATACCCTTGAAAAGTATTGCCAAAATGTCTCAGTCCACACAAAATTCTTTCAACTGGCTTAAAAGCCATACTGACATGAATATAGGACAAGATCAATATAAAGATGCAGTATGGATATGTCTTAAAGGATGCCCAATAATAGTATGTAGGTGTCAGCATGGCCTGATTTTACTGTAGTAGAAGGAGGGAGAGAATTGTGTTGCACCAAAAGTTATATTTTGTTCAACAGTGGTAATTCAAGGTGCAGAAATTCTATGCATTTTTATGAGAAGGCTTCAGTGAAACTCTTTCCCAGGGAAATAAGCACAGATTGCAGTTAGGAAAAAAATATCCTATATGGTTGTCAAGAATCTTGTAATAAACATATGTATTATCAAAGAATCTGATTAGTGCACTTAGCCGTTTTTACTTTCTTGTTCTTACTATGGCAGGAGCTGTCAGCCAACGATCAAGTATAAAGGGGATAGATATCAAAGACTGTGAGAAGGTCAAGAATGATGAAAGCTATGCTAACACTCCCACATACTTCTCTTGTACAAGTATTATGTTGTTGCAGAATTTGTGGTGCTGTATTGTGGTTCAGTACTGATTTTCATCATTGTGACAAAAAGCAGGATGCTTCAGAAGATGTCCATTAGGACAGACAAATGCTTTCTCCTTCCTTTGTGGGTGGATGGCATGTGTTTTACTCAGAATCTCAAAAATTCTTCCAATTTCCATTCTAGCTGAACTGTTCAATCATGAGTGAAAGTGAAAATTCAACTGTAACAGTTGATATTTTACTTGCAGGAAGTGATATTACGTGATAAAAAGGCAGAGTAGAACTTTCTGGGTTTCTCCAATGCAAAATCATACAGAGTCCATATGGAGTTTTTCAAGTGTTTCTCATAAAATAGACTTATACTTTAAACTTTAAATTTTAAACTTTATACTTTAAAATACTTTGTGCTATTCCTGCAAGTATGTATGTATGTATGTGCTTCAACCATTAGTTGCAAGAATGGATGTAATCCACTCAGGAGTGTTGTAGTTGCTTGTGACTATTCATACATCAATTTCCCATGACAATGCATTATGTAGTCCTTATTCAGTATAGGATTCACATACACATACACAATATGTGCCATCAGAGTGGGATTTTAGGACATGATTCAATGTCCCCACTCAGCATCATGAGAATATTTGTGGTACATGAAATCATACAAATGAACATCAGGAAAGTCTCCTTCTTATGAGACCAGACTTATGAGACTTCTTATGAGGAGAGAGAGATAATTTGGTCTCACTCTTAAAAGCTAGGTAGCATTTCATTCAAGGAAAAATTAATTTGTAAAATTCATGGCTACACAAGGTTTTCCCCTAAAAGTTCTATGACCCTCATATATATCATAGTATGAGTTATTAAGGTCTTGTAAAAACTTCATATTGAGAGGCAGTATGTCTAATAGTAACCCTTTCTGAGGAAAACAATTGTTTTCATGATCTGTTGGTTGGTTTTCCAGAGGCATCTACCTGGCTTCTGTGAGCAGGAACTTCAGAGATCTTCCCTATTTATGTCCTGTCTTACATTACATTAAAGTGTTTAGAATTAGTGATGTATCTGTTAAGATAGGATCTTCTGAAATAAGCTATTTCCTTGTAGTATACATATTTCCTCCATTGACATCTTATTATTTGCTTGTACATGTAAAATTACCTAAATAAATTCTTCCTAGTTGCTTGGGAATGCAATAATGAAGAATTGTTCATTGACTGTGAGTTTTGAATGTGAGTGTGAGCTACTTTTTCTGAAATTAGTGAGTACAAAATAGACCTTCTCTACATGACAAAGCAAAAAATGCATAATGGAGTCATACACATTTTGGAAATGTTATTATAGAACATGCATATGGGAACATGAGTAGATTCTCCAGTCAGAAACACATTTTAAAATATCTGAGTGTACATTTGCAAAAAAAATTGCATACTAATAATTATACAAGTAATTGCATTTCTTTAACTTTATATAGAGGGAGTTAAAGCTATCTTAGAGACAATATATTGCAGTAAACAATGGCATTTGAAAAAACTGCATTTGATTACAGAAATTATATGTACACAAGGTCTCCATTTTAAAGAAAATCATTAATATTAAAAGTTATGATTTTAATACTTTTTCATTTTAAAAAAATCACAATTCCCCCTCTACAGAAGGACCAGAATTCTACAATCATATAGATAGATAGATAGATAGATAGATAGATAGATAGATAGATAGATAGACAGATAGATATAAAGATAGAGAATATGTGTGTGTGTGTGTGTGTGTGTGTGTGTGTATACACATACACAGTAGGAATTAAGCCTCCATCATCCAGCATGACGACAGCAAAAACAACAAAGCTGATTACAAGTGGGAGACAGCTGGAAGGAGCTATTACACACGCAAGGGCCAAATTGATTAATGGCATATAAAGGCAGAGATCTCTGTAATGATAGTTTAATACTCTGACGATGTCAGCAGATGGCTGACAAAAGCTTAGTTAAATAAAATTTTAATTATTTTAAAATTTTAAGTTCCGGAGCTCGCAGGATGTCTGCTTCTTTCTTTACTAATTATACCTGGAACTCGTATTTTTAGAATAGTTTGTAATATATATATATTACAATATATTTGTTTTTCTTTACAATATATATATATATATATATATATATATATATATATATATATATATATATATATATATATATATATATATATATATATATATATTTTCCAACTGACGTTTCTACTTAGAGGGAAAATAAAATAGACCACAGTTACAGTGAGCTTCCCTAAGACTTCTCATAATTGTATAAAGTAAGTTAGGGAAATTCTAAATTCTTGCAAAACTGAAAACTGGAGATGAGTGCGTGAGTTAACCAATCCACTGAGAAATTTCAGAGCAAATCATATTTTCCTGCAACTATTAAAAGTGAAGGGAGAATAAAGGGCAAGTGATTACTTATATCCTTCCTCACAAACTCTGCCTTTCCAGTAAGAAGTCTTCAGAAATATATTCTGTTTGTGTATATGTTTTGGGGGGACAAGATAAGTGTACTTTTCTATAATGAAATTACTTTACATAGATTGTTTAGTTCTAAATAAATAAGATTAATGTGGCCTTATTTAGAGGCTGGGGGTATATGTTCTGTAGGAGACAATAATGATAAAAGAACCTGTTCATTTTTATGTTGTTCTCTCTGTGTGATATTAATAGAAAATACATTCATAACCATGGGCAACAAATCATCTATCACTGTATATATGGAGATAAATATTTTCTCATGTTTATTCCAGAATACATTCAAATTTGTAATCCTTTCAATAGATCTTAAGAGTCTGCCCTGTGTCTTCTTTCAAATAATGAATATCTAAACAATGCTATAATGCTACCCACTGAACAAGAGTGAAAAAAAAATCCATTATTAAGAGGGGCTTGTGATGGTTCTCCACACAGCAGGTCCAGTAATAAAGATCAGAAATTTTCAAAGTGGTATTTTATTTTCTTGCAACTGAAATTCAAAAAAGTAGATTCAGTTCTGCATTGGCCTTTAAATGAATAATGAATTGAAAGAGGATGAGCAACTTGAAGTTTAAGTCAGAGCTGTTTTTAGTGAGTCAAAAGAACAATCAAGAACAGAGACTGGACTTGCCTTAGTGTCATGGCCCATTGGAGCCTGGGTCCGAGGAAGAGGACAAGACGGAGCCAGGGCCAACAGAGGAATACCTGGAGGAGCTGGATGAAGTAGTCTCAGGTCCCTCAGGCCTGGGAAGGGTCACCAGTGAAGGAGAGTGGGTGCAGGATGACCAAGCAAGGGGGGAGGAGAGGGCAGGCAGCGGAGCAGAGGAGTGAAGAGCTCCAGCAATGAGCAATTACCTCCCCTCTGATCCCCAAACAGGAGAATGGGGAGGAAGAGGAATCAGCTCAGGTTGACCTGATGACTCGGGAGGAGGGCATCCTATCTTTCTTCATAATGCTCACCTAGGGAATGAGATTTAAAAAGACGCCATTGGGAGGGGCAATTGTTGGGAACAAGTGTTGCCTTTTTCCAGTGTCATGTGTTGTTACCGACATCTGGATACTTTGCTTGCCTTGCCCTATTTGCCTTGATTGTCTTGCTTGCTTTGCTTACCTGGCCTGGCTATGTGAAAGTTTGCACCGACACAGTTCTGCTCCGGATTGTGCTGCAGTCCCAGTGAACTCTTCCTGTGATAAGGACTCCTTGGAACCAAATTCCCTGGACTGTGGTTGTTCTCAGAACTGTGCTGCTCCTCTGGACTAATAGCAGCCAGGAACTATTGGAGGTGCATGTTTAGAGCTTGGCTCCTGGACTTGCAGTGAATGGTGGGACTTTTGTGGGAAAGTTGGAGCAATAAAGGGGAGTTAAGCCTTCATTCTGGCTGTGTTGTTTCCATGTCCAGCCCTGGGTCATTACACTTGGATGGATCATATCTTTGTAAATGCAGGTATGCAAAATAACTTTATTCCTGTTTTCAGTCCTGAACCTTGAAAAAACATAATTTTCTTGCATACCTTTGGGGGGGTGGGGAGGAACCTAGTTTTCCAAATATGCAGTACTTCGGACATACCATAAGATGGCAGCAAAGAGACACAAAATATAACTAGTGGCTGCCCTTCAGTGGTTATCTACAGTGTGGTAGCCCAGATCTGGTAATCTTGCACTAAACCATGAAGTATCTATAGGCTGAATTAACCCAACATGCTAGATTAGAATGAGTAGTTCAATATGTTACCCAAAATCGGTCAGCAAAATTTTTGCCATTTTTTTTTACAGACCTTTCATATATGCAGGAAATACAAAGTAAGGAGCACATTTCTTGAGGTCTACTAGTTGCTAGGCAACACATATTCGGAAAAATTAATTAGCTCAGCACTTTTCATGACCCCTGCTACTATCTTTTGAAAAGTCTAAGAATAACTTTAGCTGCTCTTTTGAGTACGACTACCTGCTATTGCTATTCCAACATTTTCCAAGTTGGTCTGCAATTAAGGTACAATCTTAGGCATATAAGATAAAAGAAATTATTCTATTGCCTGTCTAGTATCTCTATCCTGTCTAGATTATTACTGCTCTGTGGTAGCTGTCTATTTGGATTTGCCATTACTCTCCCAGTTCATCTCCTAGGATACGAAGATGTCAGGAATTGAACCTTCTGTGCGTAAAAGATATTCTCCAATATTAACTTTGGGCCCTCTTCTACAACGTAAGTTCCCATATGGCAATTGTCCTAATTTCTCTTTTGAGAGTTCTAATGGTAAATGAAACTACAGTTTGTCACAAACTAAGCCATAGCTTCTTCTACGTGACCTACAACTGCTGAAGTCCAATGCACACACACACACACCAAAAAAAAAAACCCTTGCAAAAGAACAGAGTGTATGTAAAACATACACAATGTAAAACATTGAAAAAGTAGGTTCTTGGATAAACTTGGAAGCAGAAATCAGGAACTAGGGATAAATCAAGAATCAAAGCCAAATAACTTTTCTATCTAGTATATGTCAGAGTTGACAATAAGACCTTGTTGCCTGAAGATGCAAGAGCATTGTATCTGTCAGTGCCTAGATTGGAAGGGTGAGATTAGCATCTAGGATTTAGACATGGAGAGGCAATTTCTTTGCCCTTCAAAGAAATTGAAATTAGTTGTATTTTAAGTCTACTCAGCTCCAGCTAACATTGCAAATGGAAAGAGAATATATAAACTTTAATAAAAAAAATATATAGGTTGCACCAAATTGGCTTATACATGATCTAAGGACAACAAATCATCTTGATATAAATGGAGGTCAGCAGATCACAGTAGAAACCCAAAGTTGTTCAATTTGAGTCCTAGCAGCAAAATCAAATAACTTAGTTTAAAGCTAAACCTCAGATACAAAATTTTGTCAGGGCTTCATTTCACAAATGCACCTCTCTGCTTTGATTCCTGTTTTATACTAGTAGTATTCATTAACTACTTCTTCAATGTATAGTTTTTATTATTGCAATCATTATTTCCCTCATACTGTCAACCCAATGGTAACAAGAATCAAAACAAATTAAGTATTGTTGTCTGGGTTACCCTTTTGCCCTTACATTTCTGCTTTGTGAATGCAGAACAGACTTTAAGAGTCTTGGGAATCCACCAACTGCATTATGCTTCAAAAATAAATCTTCATTTTCCATTATAATTTGTAAACCATTGGCTGCTGTTCTGACAGGACTTAAAAAAAACAACAACCAAGCTTTTATACTGAGAAAAAGAATAGATCTTACTGTATGTTTTGTAGGCTTAAAAAAATAGAGGGCATTTAATCATATAGAAACCATCAAGATAAAACATTGACATGCTAATCATTTACAGTGCCCTGGGAATGGTTAGAATAAAGCTCCCTTCATTGAGGAATACATGCTAAATTTGTAAATTAGCTAAATAGGGAGTCTTAAAATTTCAAACAGGCTCCTGACATTAATTTATGTTTATGATAGTGCTCTGTTATCCATCTTATTATATCATAACTGCTACTGTTTCTAAAGCATGTCAACCTGAAACTTCTGAGTATGTGCATCCCATACAGACCATTTTGGCCTGCATGAATACAATCTGAAACCACGGGAAGTTTTAAAGTCATGACTTCCCAGCAAATCAGGTTATGCCTCTCATAATTCCAGTACCCAGGTCAGTCAGTTAATATCTTTACAGATTAAGGTTTTACAGATTAACAGAGTTGGAAGGGACTTTGGAAGTCATCTAGTCCAACCCCCCGCCCAAGCAGACCCTACACCATTTTTCAAAGATGACCATCTGGTCTCTTCTTGAAAGCTTCCAGTGATGAAGCTCCCACAACTTCTGAAGGCAAGCTGTTCCATTGATTGATTGCTCCCACTGTCAGAAAATTTCTCCTTATTTCCAGGTTGAATCTCTCCTTGTTCAGTTTCCATCCATTATTCCATGTCTGGCCTTCAGGTGCTTTGGAAAATACCTTGACCCCCTCTTCTCTGTGGCAGCCCCTCAAATATTGGAACACTGCTATCATGTCTCCCCTGGTCCTTCTCTTCACTAGACTAGCCATGCCCAGTTCCTGCAAGCATTCATCATATGTTATAGCCTCCAGTCCTCTAATCATCTTAATTGCTCTTCTCTGCACTCTTTCTAGAGTCTCAACATCTTTTTTATAGTGTGGTGACCAAAACTGGATGCAGTACTCTAGGTGGGATCTTACTATTCAATATCACCTTCTAAAAGTATTTATTATGAACACAAGTTGTGGTTCCTAAAACTTGTTGGAAAGGTTGGCCATTTCTTTTGAAAAGTGACTATCTAAGTATACTCCTTTGCATACAAACATCTTGGCATCTTTGAGTATGACTCAGAAACCCTCTAAAATCTCTTCAGAATGTTCAAGCAATAGGGAACAAGATAGACCAAAGAGCTGCCCGAGGATAAGAAGACTTCCTGAGTTCAGACCAAGTTGATCGACTCCTTTGTGTCAGCAGGCCACTGCCTCTGACTAGCTATATTAGTGATGTCTAGGTCCAGGAATAAATTGTGATGGTATGTGGGAAAGTCTTTGGGAGATAGGAAGAAGCAATGCTGCCTAGGAAATGGTGAGAGAAAAGAAGTCTGCAGCAGGATAGTGGGATAGCGGGAGAACAAGATGCTTAGAAGGGGATCTCCTTCTCAGGCTATAAATGAGATGGTAGGAGAATTATACTTTCATACTTGCAAGTTTTTATTAAATAAATTTATAATAAAATAGAATTGGCTTATTTGGTCATCTTTCCTGTCTAGTCTACTTGGTAAGGTTGATATACACTAAGGCTGTTAACAATTTCCTTTGCTTGAATCAGGAGTGAAAAAGTGGACTTCTTCCACAGCCTACACCTCAGTCAAGTTTTATGGCAGCCAAATAAATGATAAAGTTTTTTGTCTTCTAAAGCAGAAGAAAAAAATCACAAGTCTCCTTGAGAAAAAAAAATATGAACCCCAAATCAGCTGCCTAAGGTGACTTCCTCACTCTATTTAAAGGTAGAGTTGGCTCCCAGACAAGTGAACCAGCAATTTCTTCTAGAAAATAATGCTTAAAGGATTCAAACTTTGTAAATTCCACTGCTACCTAATCTGAACTTTCCAAACAAATGTGCAAATTGGTACTACATTATTCATCAATAGTTTGTGAATGGTCCTACAATTCTCTGCTCAGAGAACATTTTAAAAATATGTATTTAGGCAAGAATACATTTTAATATATTTAAATTGGAATATACTTTGGAATTACATTTCATACATAACATTGATTAGCTCTTATCAATACATTGATAGGTCTTCTCCAGATGATCTGCCCTCAATCTGGTGCCCAACCAAAACAAACATAACCATAGAGCAATGTTGAAATGAAATAAGTTGAAAGTAGATTCAGTTAACTATCACTCCTTGTAGCTGTATTGCAAAAGAATTGAATTTTCATGCAAGTATCCTTGGTTGCAGATGCTCCTAGTTCTGTCCCTTCAATTCTCTTGCTTGCTCTCAGCCAATGAAGCCATCACAGTCCCACAGTCCTCAGCATTCCTGACTTTCCTGAGAACCTTTCATCACTGAAGATCTTTATGTTATTGGGTCATAACTCTCTGATGTTCTCTGACATATGATTTTAAAGGAAAGGGGGTCAACTTATTTTCCAAAGCACCAGAAGGCAAGACAAGAAACAATGGATGGAAACTAATCACAGAGATAATTAATAGTAAACTTCCTAACAATGAGAACAATTAACTATTGGAACAGCTTGCCTTCAGAAGTTGTGGGTGCTTCACCACTGGAGGTTCTTAAGAAAAGACTGAACAGCCATCTGTCTGAAATGGTATAAGGTCTCCTGCTTGAGCAGGGGGCTGGACTAAAAGACCTCCAAGGTCCTTTCCAGCTCTATTCTGATTGATTGTGAGAAATGAAGGGTAAAATGAAGGGATTGATTGTGAGAAATTAGGTAACATCTCAAAGGTTATTAGTGACCTGCCTCTGCTTTCTATTTCATATTTTTTAAACAACGGTGAATTTCTTGGCACTCTCTGAGCTTAGCTAGTGCTTCAGATGTTTTATTAACTAGGTAATAAAATTAGATGTTATCAACTAAGTAAAATCATCTGTACATGTTGGGTAGTTAGGTAATGAAACATCTGCAAGCAAGCAACCAATCTCAGTACCAAAGAATTTCACAATTGAATTCTAAACTACATTTATTCTGTTTTAAACAACTTCACTGAATATTCTCCACCAGATTTTAAAGCAGCATTTGATTTATGGCATGGTGAAAAATCCAACTTAGCCACCACAAGGCAATCACAGTTGTACATTTTTGCCACTTGAAGTACTGTAGAAGGAAGGAAAAAAAGGAGGGAGGGAGGAAGGAAAAAATGATAGAAAGTCTTGCTTCTAAGAAGTTATTGAATAATTCTTTCAGAATTACAGAAGACCATTTTTATTCAACTATACACAGAGGCAGCTCCAAGTTGAAGCATTATAGTAGTGGAAGAGAGAGATGTCAAAGTAGAGAAAAATTCACTCTCAGGATTATTTGCAGCATTCATTGGCATCCTTCAATCTCAAGAGACTATGATATCATGCTCTGGAAAGAGGTCCTAAAACAGCATCTAGCGTGACTAAAAAGGCCAAATTGAGAGTCGCAATCCCTTCTACACTGAGGGCAGATACCAGATTTCGCTGGTTCCAGGACTGCCTCTTTGCCTCAGCCTGCCGAACAAATGTCTCTTCGAATTGGAGAAGCCCATGCTGCATCTTTAGCCTCCAAGCTGAACGATCGGAGGTCAAGGTTTCCCAGTTGTTAATGTCCATTCCCAGGGCCTTTAGGTCCTTCTTGCAGATATTCTTATATCGCAGCTGTGGTCTCCCTCTGAAGCACTTTCTCTGCACTAATTCTCCATACAGGAGATCTTTTGGAATCCGACCATCAGCCATTCTCATGACATGCTCCAGCCAGCGTAGACGTCACTGTTTCAATAGTGTATACATGCTAGAAATTCCAGCACGTTCCAAAACTGCGCTATTTGGAACTTTGTCCTGCCAGGTAATTGGAGAACTTTGTCCTCCAATTCGTTGGAGACAGCGCATATGAAAGGTGTTCAATTTTCTCTCCTGCCATGCATAAAGGGTCCAAGACTCACTGTAGTACAAGAGTGTGCTCAGGACACATGCTCTATAGACCTGGATCTTTGTATGTTCCATCAGCTTCTTATTAAGCCATACTCTCTTTGTAAGTCTGGAAAATGTGGTGGCCGCTTTACCAATACATTTATTCAGCTCAGTATCTAAAGAGAGAGTATTAGAGATAGTTGAGCTGAGGTACACAAAGTCATGGACGACCTCCAGTTCTTGTGCAGAGATTGTAATACAGGGAGGTGAATCCACATCCTGACCCATGACTTGTGTTTTTTTCAGGCTGATTGTTAGTCCAAAGTCTTGGCAGGCCTTGCTAAAACTGTCCATAAGTTGTTGAAGGTCTTCAGCAGAGTGAGCAGTGACGACATTTGCAGAGAATGGTGGAATTCAAGGGATGACAGGAGGAACTGGCACAATGTCTCTGTGTGCAGTTAAGAACAGTTTGCTCAGAACAGCTTGATTTCCGTAGTACATATAAAAATGCTAAGTTACAAATGAATATATGCGAAACTTCACATCATGCAAATATATTCGTTATGATTCATCATGTCAGAATGGAGAGTAAACAAAATTGATTATTAAACACTTAAAAATAAATGAGAGTATAATCATGTACTTCTTAAGATGAAGGATATGACAATATATACACTGTTTCTTTCAGGAAATGATTAAACCATGGAAGGGATGAGAATGTGTACAGACAATAAATCAAAGACTTCTCTAGAAGTTATATTCTCATCTTTTGTTCTCAAATATATAGGACTGTGTGATTTCATTCATCATTTCATCATCATTTTAGCCACTGTCTATCCACTGCAGGATGAAGGCCTCTTCCACATGTGTCCAACCAATACAGTCCTGAGCTTTCTTTTGCCAATTGGGCCCTCAAGACTTGCTGATATCGTCGGTCCATCTTATTTTCAGTCTGTTTCATGGATGCTTTTTATCACGTGATTTACATAAAGTGATATATTGAAGAAAACAATCTTTTGAAGGTTTCCTGATATATTTAGAATTTCATGAGATTTAAAACTGATGGAGTATCTCATGTCATACCCAGGCGTGGATTTACCTAGATTTTGCTCATATATTATGAAAAAAGTTTCTGATAGTAAGATCTATATAACAGTGCAACAGTCTAGCTATGGAATTTGTGATTATTCCATCTCTGGAAGTTCTTAAGAAGATAGGTCCTTTTATGACCAATTTAATTGGTTTTCCTGCACATTGCAGAGAGTTGAACTAGATGAATCTTGCAGCTTCTCCCAATTCTACAAATCTATGATTCTACAATAAGAAATAGAGTAACATAAGACTCTTGGGCTCCATTCAAAGACACCAGAAGACTGATTTCAGTTAACTTGAATTAATATCTATAAATTCATCCATGTCCATCAGAGGCCTCCATAAAGATATTACTTGCTTTGTCTTCTGATATGGAAAATATAAGCTTCAGTATTATCTTGAGACACGTCTCACAGTCATTCTGAACATTTATTTATTTATTTATTTAATTATTTAATTTGTATACCGCCCTTCTCCCAGAAGGGACTCAGGGCGGTGAACAGCCAAAATTAAAAAACATACAAATGCAAAAGTTAAGATAATTAAAAGAATTAAATCATTGGCTACCCAAATTTAAAACCCCAAATCCATAAAATTTAAAATCCCAATTAAAAAACCATTTAGGCTAGGCCGGCTTGATGAAATAAAAACGTCTTCAGGGCTTTACGGAAGGTCTGGAGGTCCGGGATCAATCGTATTCCATTTGAAATTCTTTTCTTGCACATTGAAGCTTTTGATTGCATATTGGTTGTAAAGCATTTGTAAATCTCAGAGTTATACAAAAGCAAACAAAAATAAAAAAGGCTTTTAAAACATTAAAAAGCAACCCACAACTAGAGATGTGACTAACCAAAGTCCAACTACATTAGTTTCAGTTATATCCTGGCTTTCCTCCTAGAACTCTAGGCAGCATACAATATACTATCTTCTACAGTATTTCCAACAACAAACTGGTGGGATAATTGGACAGAGAGAAAGAAAGCTCTTCTATTCTACTGTCTCCAGATACTGCTATGTTCACTATCCAGACTTTTTTGTCTTTCTAAGAAAGTCAAAACAACTGCTGTGTTAACTATTGTTCAGTCTGTGTTGTTATTATATTATTATTATTAAATATTAATAGCAGTAATATAAATAATATAATAAGTAATATTATATACCACAACAATACATGAGCAAATAATAGATACAAACTCAAGGTAAACTGCTCCAAACTCGATTGCAGAAAATATGACTTCGGTAACAGAGTGGTCAATGCCTGAAATGCATTACCTGACTCTGTGGTTTCTTCCCCAAACCTCCAAAACTTTAACCTTAAACTGTCTACTGTTGACCTCACCCGATTCTTAAGAGGTCTGTAAGGGGCGTGCATAAGTGCACCAGCGTGCCTACCGTCCCTGTCCTAATATTCCTTTTTACTTACTCTTTTTATGTATTCAAATTATGTTTATACTTTTACCTGTTATCTTATATGTGCTTGACAAATAAATAAATAAAATAAATAAATAAAATAAATAATAAACTTAATGTAATATAATATATTGCATATATTATAAATGAATAATATTATAAATAAATAGAAATAAATATAAATAACATAATACATAATAACATAAATAAAAACTAATTAAGGAGAGAAGTAACCTAGAACTAAGGAGAAATTTCATAATAGTGAAAACATTCAACCAGTGGGATGGCTTGCCTTCAGAAGTTGTGGATGCCCCAAGACTGGAGGCTTTCAAGAAGAGACTGGAGAGCCATTTGTCTGAAATGGTATAGGGTCTTCTACTTGAGTAGGGAGTGGATTTGATGATTTCCAAGGTCCCTTCCAACTCTGTTACTCTGTTAACAATAATAATAATTCTGAACCTCCTTGAGATTTATCTCTAGACACAAAGCCAGTCCTTCTAATACAGAGCTGAGCAACCTGTTCTTAACAGTTGGGTGGGGAGACAGGGAGACTGCAAAATGGATGAGGCCATTTGGAGGCAAACATCTCAGTGGCCACATATTCTTCATCTCTGTGTTAGTACATAGAAACTAACCTTTATTTTTGGGCTTCTCCATTTCATCTCCAAAATGATAAGACACTCAACCATTCAACTGTGCTATTAGAAGGAATGTTAATTTAGCTGAGACTAGAAACTTTTTGTCCAAGCATAAAATACTTGCCTAGTATCTATTCACTCACTGGGAAGATTGCCTGTGCTGATTATCTTTGCAGTTTCCAAGTTTCCAGTGATCAATGTATTTTGGCAAAGTTCTACATTTGCTAATTGGGTTCCTTATGAAAAGAAAGAGAGAAAAATAGAAATGCTGAGGTGTACATTCATGTACAGTACTTACCTTCTGCTATTTTTATGAAACTTCTTGCAGATTTCCCAAATGACCATTCTAAATGACTGAAGAAGGGCAACTGAACTGGCAATCAGAAGACAATCAAGAGAGATTAGCAGAACATCTGCCTTCTAGTCTTTTGCTCACAGAATGAGCTCCTGCATCAAACAACTTGTCGGATACAATTTGTGCAGTTGAGTTGCAAGAATAATCACTCAGGTCAGAGTTATACACAATGACATTTTTGGCTTGTTGATTCACATTGAATAAAATCTTGCCTCAAAGTTTTTCATGAATGATCCTACTACTTGCCTGTCAACATTTTATTGAAGATGTTTTTCCCCAAACAATAGCAATATTTCTTATTGTTATTTTTGGCATCCAAGATGTGTGATGGGAAGAGATTAGGAATTAATAAAGGAAATATTTAGGATTTTTTTTTTACCTATTTCCACTTTGGTCCAAAAGTTTATTATTACAACTGTTAAAACCAAGACTACCAACTAAGCCATTGCCCCCAAAAGAGCTGATAACTTGGACTCTGTTTTAGTATTCCACTGTGAGTGGTGATGGAACCATCTAACAAAAAGATAATCAGCATCAGTCCTGGTTCAGTCTTGGCTATGAGAGTATAGACAGTGGTCTATTTACAAACAGATTATGTTCCAAGAGGCCATTCATTATTCTGTTTTGTCTGAAAGCCCAACAGGCATAAAAAGCATATGTAGTGCAATTCTTACCTATCTCAGAAAAACTGCAATTAGTATGCAAATGGAAGATGGGAGAAGGCAGGAAAGGGTTTGTTTCCAAGTATATAAATGGCACACTGGAAATGAACCCATTCCCACCTTCTCCCAACTTTCAGGATCTTCCAGGTTGGACTTGCAGACAGGTGTGTTTGTATTGGCAGAAGTTTGCAACTTAAAAAATTCATAGGCAGAGCAATATCAGGGAAACCAGTCATAGGAAGGCTGGGAAATTAGACATAGAGAAAGAGGAACTAAAGTAAGTGTCAAATCATTTTCATATTGTTACCAAGAACAATTCACAGATATGTCCATCTAGTCACTAGGAATTGAGATCAACTTGAAAGCGTCTTTACATGGATGTCTAAAAGGTGCTATTTCAAATGCTAATTCAGTGGGGAGCAGAGAGTGATGAAACTGTCAGTTTTACTTTCTCCAATAATCACATTTGCTTTTTATTCTTAAACTCTTTCTATCCCTTTTATGAAGACTGTTGTGAATTTTGATAAGTTCTTATTAAAAATCTATTGTCAGCATGGAAAAGACTATGTTAAGCTGCAGTGGCTAATAATGAGATATCTGACAGAAAATATAAAAGATGGCCCCAATTCAGCAGCAGAAGCATTGTTGAATACCCAGAGATTAAAAACCTCACTTCTTAGACTTAAGCACTCAAACCCGCTGAATGAATTTATCAGCTTTCTTCTTTTCTTATTCTTAGGTATCCACATAGGAGGGTAAACAGAAACAAGTGACAAAATATATGTAGGGACATTGTGACACAAGCGCCATCCCATATGAATTTGGATGAGATCATATAGATCAGGGGTGTCAACCTCAAGGCCTGTGGGCCAGATCCGGCCTGCAGGGTACTTAGATCTGGGCCACAGGGCCACCCCGGAAACAGCAAAGAACTGGCCTCTGCCAGTGAAAATGGAGCTTGGGAGGGCTCTGTTTTTGCTGGCTGAGGGTTGCAGGAGGCCAGCACAGCTGACAATTGAGCTTTGGAGCCCATTTTCGCTGGCAGAGCACTCAGACCACCACAGGCACTCCCGACACGAGTGACGTCAAGCTAGCCACACCCACCCTGGACCCCTGAGGTCAAACACAACCCTGATGCAGCCCTCAATGAAATCGAGCTTGATACCCCTGATATAGATGCAAATGCAAAAGGCAGAGCTTACATCATGGCATCATAATGCACATTTCCTCTTTTTGGTATTATCAATATTAGAGTGCTCATATTCTCAATTTTATTTCTTCCCATTCAGTTTGCAAAGCAATGACATTGTTTGGATAATTTCTTACTTAAAAAGGAAATTATTATTGTTTGCAAAATTATTGTTTATTGGCATCCATTCTATCCAATTGGATATTACTATTATTGCTCCAGAAGAGGGCATTGGCACACTGATGCCACACTGATTCCCAGTGATGGGAACAGTACAGTTATTGGGATTGCAGTTTCATGCACACAATTAAATAGTTTAGTAAGTGCCCTAAAACTTTACTTCAATTATTTCAGCTAAAGCTTCACTGCTGTTAGCTTCACTCTGGAAACCTGTCCAAAATTTCTATGGCTATAGTGAACAGAAGAAGGGGTTCAGTGGTTAGGCACAAAGATAAACTCTCACACATACAGGTATCAGCATCTTTTTGAAACTCCCTCATTACTGGTATTAATTATGTAAGCAGTTGTGATAAGGAACTGTTTTCTCTCCTCTACAAGACCTAAGATGTAGTGTATAGAGAAATCTGAGCACAGTTGACCTCATGCAACAGTTCTACCTTTGTGGCTTTTAGCATAAATCCAACCCTACAAATATAAATTTTGATATGCATATGAGAAACCTTTGGGGGTTGGAAATAATGTTATTGATCAAATAAGTTTCCTGGAAGAAGAGCAACAGTATTCTATCTTCCATTTCTTTTGAATAGTCTTCCTTTTCCAATTTGACTGTGTGTGTGTGTGTGTGTGTGTGTGTGTGTGTGTGTGTGTGTGTGTGTTTCTTTTAGCCAGGTTTTTCCTATGTAACCAAGGTTTTTCTGCAGCCCTAGCTCAGTGGAGTCATATCCACTCGATTCTGGGCTCTTTTCCTTCTGGCAGCCAGCAGGCCCTATGCTGCCTGGTGAGAGACTTATATAGATCTATTTCTGGCTCGTTAGCCATCATCAGTAAGCCACACCCACATCTCATGTATTAGTAAGAAATATATGTATGTATGTATGTATGTATGTATGTATGTATGTATGTATGTCTTCTTAAGTTTTCGCGGGTGTGCATATGCAAAAAATTAAAATCTCGGGTGTTATATATATATATATAAAGCAATGTGTCCCCAACCTGAGCACCTTCCAGGTGTGTAGACATTAACTTCCAGAAATTCTACTACTGATAATAGTGGCAATTGGATGAAACATCTGGAAGACATTTAGGTTGGGAGGGCTTCATTAGATAGTACTAGAAAGAATGGCTCAAATCACTAAAATGTGTAAAAGTTTTCAACTGGCCATATGCAAAACAGGTGTATTCAGCAGTCCATACATCCCAAATCCATTTGGACTACAGTTGCTACAGTATAATCCTGTTACTTGGGTTTATGGAAATGATAGTTAAAAACTTAAAGCTTTTTGTTCACTGATATAACATCTTATCATAACAAATTGGGAGCCAAGTCGGTTTACAGCTGCAAAATAATCACTAACAGGGTTGGGAAGTAAATTAAAAGTCATTGAAGATGAACTAAAATTGTTATGTTTCTGTTATTAGCGCATCTTTTGTTCTTTTTTTCCCCTTAAATCTTTGGCTATTTGTAAGCTGAAAATATAATGAGATGTACTGATTTCATGCTTACAATTCTGAAATCATATTGCATACCGTTGTTTGCCATATTCTGCATTCTATCCTAACATGAAAATAGAAGAAATGAAACACGTAAGGAAAATATATTCATCTTTTATTGACAGTAGCAGGCAATTAGACACTCCCCCAAAATAACAGGTAGAGGGATTTGTGTAGATATCAAGTAAGAAAATGCCATCCTCCAGACAATTAGCTACAACCATAAACTGAAAGCTCAAAAAGAGTATGGGAACAAAACATGAAAGAGAAAATGCATAGCATTTGTTTTGAAGCTATTAATTTCTGTTGTTATTTTCTCAGGTTTTCCAAAAACCACTACAGAATTGTGTTCTACAGAATGGGCCTTATTTTTCAGTTGCCCATTTAATATAATTCCTCTTTATAGATATCCATACTGATACTAGCTCTGTGGAGGGACTTCTGGATAAAATGTTAGAGGGAGCAAGAGCCATGCATTTCTTCATTTCAGACATTGATCTGATTGCATTGAACGTATTATGTGTTTATACTTAATATATTTATGCATGCGTGTTTGGGTTGTCACTTGCTGGGCTCACCGCTGGGAGAAGAAAGCTGGGAGATGGGATGTGCTTATTGCTCTGGCTGCATTTGGAGAATTGCCTCTGTTGCCTTTTGCCATTTACCAGCTGTTTGCTGCCTGCCATTTGCTTCTGGTCATTTGCTTATCTGCTGTTTGCTGTAGGTCACTGGCTGCCTGCCTCTTGCTGCTTACTTGCTTTTGGAGGCAAGCATTTGGGGACAGGCTTGCGAATATCTGCCTGCAATTGACCTGCCACTTGCTGTCTGCCACTTTCCTGTATTTGGAGGAGAGTGTTGGAAGCAGGCAGGCTGCCTGGGGAATTTGGGAGGTAAAGTGCAGACATCCTAAGGTTAGTGTTTCTAGACTAGTGTTGTTTGCACATTGTCATGAACCTTTTATTTTAAGTATTTAAAAAGGTGAAAACTCTCAGCAATATTTCTACAAAATGTTCACTGAAGTTTTTTGCAACATTTTCGTTTTTCAATGACTCGTTCCTTCAAATCTTTTAAAGTCAAGGTTGGAATAGCTAATTTATTTATTTATTTATTTATTTATTTATTTATTTATTTATTTATTTATTTATTTATTGTCATATTTATATGCCGCCCTTCTCCCAAAGGACTCGGGGCAGCTCACAAAATAAGCAATCCAACAATAAATAGAATTAAAATGATACAATCCAATTTAAAACCCCAAATCCCCAGATTAAAATACACAGCAGATCAGAGAATTTGCTGAAAAAGCCATGTCTTTAGGTCAGTGCGGAAGGTGCGGAGGTCGGGGGCCATCTGGAGCCCAGTGGGTAAACCATTCCAGAGGGTCGGTGTGGCCATAGAGAACATCCTCATCCTGGGGGTCACCAGCC
Organism: Pituophis catenifer annectens; assembly: GCF_029215685.1. Taxonomy (NCBI): domain Eukaryota; kingdom Metazoa; phylum Chordata; class Lepidosauria; order Squamata; family Colubridae; genus Pituophis; species Pituophis catenifer. The sequence continues at coordinate 33,577,387 of NW_027256881.1, read as the reverse complement.
GACACTGTCTGGCCGAAGGGACCAGGAGGAGGGCAGTCCTATGTGAGTGCACTGGGTGGTGGGAGGGCGGTAGGAGGTGGTCCTGCCATGAAGGGCTTTATAGGTGAGCACCGGCACCTTGAAGCGGATCCAGAGGACCACCGGCAACCAGTGCAGCTCATGCAACAATGGTGTTATATGGGAGTAACGGGAAGCACCCATAACTACCCACACGGCCACATTCTGGACCAGTTGGAGCCTCCGGGTGCACTCCAAGGGCAGCCCCATGTAGAGGGCATTGCAATAATCCAGCCAAGAAATAATGAGAGCATGAGTGACCGTACAAAGGGCATCCCTGTCTAGGAAAGGGCACAACTGGCGCACCAGGCGAACCTGTGCAAAAGCCCCCCTTGTCACGGCCGTCAGATGGTCCACCAAGGACAGCCGTGAATCAAGGAGGACGCCAAGGTTACGAACCCTTTCTGAGGGAGCCAGGAACTCCCCTCCCATCAGAAGCGATGGGGAAGCTAGATCATGGGATGCCGGCATCCACAGCCATTCTGTCTTGGAGGGGTTGAGTCTGAGCCTGTTCCTACCCATCCAGACCTGTACCACCTCTAGGCACTTAGACATCACGGAAAGGGCATCCCTGGGTTGATCCGGGGTGGAGATGTAAAGATGCAGACTTTATTTGGCAACAAGGTCTGCATCAAATATTAAGGATCAAGTCCTTAGACAGCTGATACATAAACCATAAACACTCATAAAAAGATCTAATTCGTAGCCGAGGTTAACAATTTAGCAATGAGTTTGAAGTATGGAGTTAAAGAGTGGTGGGATTCAAATAATCTAACAACCGGTTCTCTGCCCTAATGACCAGCTGGGTGGGCATGGCCAGGTGGGGTGACAGGCAGCACTCGGCCTCCTGCACACCCCTGGGAACAAAAAAAGACTGGGGGGGACAGGCCGCCTCCCCAACGCCCCATTTTGGGCATAGTGGGACTCCCTGAAGCCTCGTGGGAGTGAAAAAGGGCCACAGCGGGTCACGCCGCACTTCCCCCATACCCCGTTTTGGGCCTAGAAGGCCTTCCTAAAGCCTTCTGGGAGCCAAAATGGGGCATGTGGGGACTCCTGGAAAGGGCGGGAAGGGACAGAGCCAGCCAGCAATTTAATTACCAGTTCACCCGAACCGGCCTGAACTGGCTGAATCCCACCACTGGAGTTGAAGCAACTCTATACTTTCAAGTCCTATACGAGAGTTTTGAAAAGAATTAGAAGTGCCCTTGCTGAACATTTGGCATGACCTTCTAAGTCACTGGAAAAATCAAAATCCAGTGGTAGTGAATTTGGGCAGCATCACATGATCCTTCCTTGTTATCTTCAAAGTTGACTTGACTTAGATGAGTTAGATGAGGGAATAGAAGGTGAACTGATCAAATTTGCAGATGCAAACTGGCAGGAACACCCAACACCTCAGAAGACAAGCTTATGATCCAAAAAGATCTTGACAGACTTGAATAATGGGCCCTATCCAACAAAATGAAATTTAATGTGGAGTAAAGCAAAGTTCTACACCTGGGCAGAATAAACCAAAGGTGCAAGTACAGATTATGCAAAACCTGGTTCCAAAACAGTAACTGTGAGAGGGACCTTGGAGTCTTAGTGGACGATCGCTTAAACATGAGTCAACAATGTGCAGCAGCAGCCAAAAAAGCTAATACAATCATTGGTTGTATAAACAGAGGCATAGAATCAGAATCATGTGAAGTATTAGTACCACTTTATAAAGCCTTGGTAAGACCAGACCTGGAATACTGCATCCAGTTTTGATCACCACATACATTGAGACTTTGGAAAAAGTGCAAAGAAGAGCAACTAAGATGATTAAAGGCCTGGAGACTAAAACATATGAAGAATGGTTGGAAGATTTGGGTTTGGCTAGTCTAGAGAAAAGAAGGACTGTGGGGGTGGGGGGGACATGATAGCAGTATTCCAGTATTTGAGAGACTGCCACAAAAAGTGGGAGGTGTCAATTTATTTTCCAAAGCATCAGAGGGCAGGACAAGAAGCAATGGGTGGAAAATAATCAAGGAGAGAAGCAACCTGGAATTAAGGAGAAACTTCCTAACAGTGAGAACAATTAACCAATGGAACAGCTTTCCTTCAGACATTGTGGGTGCTTCACCACTGAAGGTTTTTAAGAGACTGGACAGTCATTGTCTGAAATGGTATAGGACAGTGATGGCGAACCTTTTTGGCACTGAGTGCCCAAACCAGGACTCGTGAATGTGCGTGCAGCCCAGTTGGTCTTCAGGTTTCTGGTACGCACGAAGACCAGCATGCACGCTGGAAATCAAAAGAGCAGCTGGTGACAGCATGCGTGCCCACAGAGAGGGCTCTGCATGCCACCTCTAGCACGCGTGCCATAGGTTCGCCATCACGGGTATAGGATCTCCTGCTTGAGCAGGGGGCTGGACTAGATGACCTCTAAGGTCCCTTTCAGCTCCATTCTATTCTAAAGTTACTTTCATAAGTTTATAAAGGTTCTTGATAGCATTCAAAATTGAGAAAGGCTACTTACATGTACCCTCCGCCTAGACAAAACCAAAAAGTGGACAAAAATTTCCAAAGCTCTGGAAAGTTACTGCCAGTCTGAATACCCAAAATACAGATTTTAATTGACACTTTAGATACAAAATCAATTCCTATCTTTCTTTACATTATGATAATCCATAACATAAATAGTGAAGTTTCTCAACAACCAGAACCACATAGAATTTTTTTTCTGGATAGCAGAATTTTAGTAAATATTTACACACACACACACCAAAAAAATAATTGCAATAATAATTGTCCTTATCTTTCTCAGAAATAATTTATTACACTATCTTGTACAGATACTGTACAAGATACTATTTTATCCCAAATTTGTCCAAAAAAAATATGAAACCTTCCCAAAATACAACAGCCACAACAGAAATATTTTCCCTCAATAAATAAAATGGAATTGAAATGTAAACTTACTCTTGGTTTACATTACGCTTGCTTTGAACTGTTACACAGCTATTTTTGTTCATGAACTCTATCAGCAAGGATATCACTCTACTGTGCTACAGATGTGGAATACCAGCTATAAATAAATGTTAATTAGGTTCTCTTTTTGCTGTGCTAAAGTTATGTAGACAGACCAGCCAGATTGATTACATATATCTACTGCTTTTTGAGATGTGTGGTCTTTTACAAATGGCTCCGCAAGGCAAAAATATGGGCTGCTTTTGAAGAGTCAGTTGAAATTAAACTTTCTAAAAACCAATGCATCAAAGAAGTTGCCTCTTGTTTCTCACTTCCCTTGATTTATGCCTTCACCATTTCATTTTTAGATAGCATGGTTGCAAATTTCTTACTGCCTCTTAATGTAGGAAACTTTTCTGTTGTTTTGTTGTTGTTGTTGTTGCCATTTCCCATTTCATTCCTAGACAGCTAGCTTTTAAAAATTGCAAACTTCAGGTTGGCTTCAATTTCAATGTAGATGTTCTGAGTGTTTTGATGAATGGGATTACCTCAGCTGTGAGCTTTATGCATTTATTATTAATTTTTTGTATGTTCTCATGTTCTTTTCTTCTTTTTAATTTGTTGCATTGGGTTTTTTCTGCCCATATGTAAATGGATTAAATGGGCATCTACCGTGTTTCACCAAAAATAAGACCCTGTCTTATATTTTTTTTGAACCCTGAAATAAGCGCTTGGCCTTATTTTCAGGGAGGTCTTATTATTTTGGGCCGTGTGGAGCAAGATGGGGCTCCTCTTGCCGTCTTACCTGATTTCCAGCTTTGCGTTTAAATATTTTCAGGGAGGGCTTATTTTGGGGCGGGAGGGTTATTTTAGCACATGCGCTCAAAAGCCCAATTGGTCTTATTATCAGGGGATGTCTTATTTTCAGGGAAACAGGATATATCAATTTGAATAATTAATAAATAAATAGATATTTAATCAATTTGGTCTAACCAAATTTCTCTGCTTGTTCTTACTAATTCTGATGCTCAAGAGAAACCAGCCATATTTGGAATCTTCCATTGTTCCTATTTTTATGTCAACTTTCTTCACCCATCACAAGAAATGGATGAAATCTTTTTTTGAACGAACTCTTCTGATTGGGTAAAACTAAGCCCATTTGTTTCGTAAGAATTCTAAGACTTGCAGCTCCATCTCATCAGGAAGGTGCCATGTTGCAGAAGGCTGGATGAAGCTCTTATAAGTAGACCTTTCACAAAAGAGTTTTGCTACTCATTTTAAATGAAGCTGATGGAAATCTACTTGTTGCTTGTTTGGGAGGTTTTGATGATTTGTTTGTTAATACATAATATAATACATATATTATGCCTGGTCAATTCTATGTGGCTATGTGACACAGAAAAATATATTTAAAAATTACCCAGTAAAATAATTAAAACCACATAAAAAAAACCAAAATCAGAATACTACAACCTTCTATCTATCTAACTAACTGAGGTTTTTGTCTCCAAGGACCTGTCAAGTCTGATTGGATTCTTTTAGAACTAGAAGTATATTTTGATTTGCAAGGATGGCAGTTGACACAGGGAAACAAGACTTTATGCTTTTTTTAATGATATACAATGAAGATATTTAGAACAGGTATTTATAGCAAGTATATAGAACTCAATCCTGATGTTAGATTTACTCTAAATCTCTCATCCAGAGATTATTCCATTCTAGCTCTTCTGACGTTTCACCCTCTTGTCCTTCACACCATCTCCCTACCCATTTTTGGATTATTACAAGAGAGTGAAAAGAAAGGAATATGCTGGATTTGAAAACCTGACTGAAAAGAAAGAAATCTGATCTGGTGATCAGTCAATCAACTTTTCCTCCACTGGGGGGAGAATCTCTTTCAGAGTCTTTGGTCCAGTCCTTTCCAAGGGCTTTGCCAATGATGGCCATTTTCCTCCTTCCTGTCTTGGTGAACAAGTTGTCTTTCTGGAACTTCCATTCCATTTTTCCAGGGAAGCTACCTGTGGATTTTTTTTCTCTTTCACTGACCAGGAACGAACAACTGCTACACACACATATACATATACAACTTAACTTCACTCTCCAACTCTTCCCTTCATACACTCCATTTTGAACAGTCTCTTTCTCTCCAGCTCTGGGTCAGACCAGCAGCATGTCCTCCAACAACTAAAGTGACGGCTACTCCCATGGATCTAGTTCCTGACATCTACATATCCAGCGGTTACCTCTGCATCTGTATTATGGGGAGCCATAATAGCCTTGACAACTCAGTTAGCTCATCAGCTCTTGTGACAGTATCTTTCAAGAACGGAATAGAACTTCTTCTCTCCTTTTCTTTGTCCATTTGCTAACTCACACCAGTACAACAGCAATCATGCCAGGCTACTGAAAAATATACGTCAAAGGGCCCTACAGAAAAATACAGTTTTTACAAACATCCTAAATAATATCATAGAGAGCCAAGCTGGTTAAGTTACCAGGCTAGAAACCAGAAGTTCATAAGTTTTAGTCTTGTCTTAGGCACAAAGCATTCTAGGAAACATTTAGCCTGTCATTCTCACTCAGCCCTAGAAGATGGCAAGGGCAAGATACTTCTGAGAGTTTTGCCAAGAATACTGCAGGAATTAATTTAAGCACAAGTAAACACTTATTAAAGGTACACATGCACATGTACACATTTGCTTAACGCATTGTAAGCCGCCCTGAGTCTCCGGAGAAGGGCAGCATATAAATCAAATTAAAAAAAAAAAAAAACACTCACACTCACATACACAGGTAAACATGATGGGGTGATTATGACCCTGGTAGCATGCTGATAAGACCATTACTAAGAAAATCTCTATCATCCAGGCCTCTATCCTCACAACATTTGTGATAAGAGAACACACAATACCCCATCTTGGATAGAATGCATTGGCAGGCAAACATGGACTAGTCCAAAGGATTTCCTGACCACAGTCTCTAGCTAATGGTCTAGAAAGAGCCTCAAGCCTAAAAACACCTGATCTTTTAAGGGAAGTGCAACTTGATCAAGAACTATAGAAGATACCCATTTGATACCTCAAGGTCCAGCACCATCCCCCAGTTTCCCCCTTTTCTACCCCTCATAGTCTCCACAAAAGTTCCACCATGACATTCTAACTAGATTTATAATTAAAGCACAATTTTATGTGGTGTTGAATTATGTGGTGTTAATTATTTTCTTTATTTATTATATTTATATCCTGCCAAGGTAACATAGATTTGCCCTCCCTCCTCCAATTTTTCCTGAAAACCAAACCTATGAAGTAATGGTCCAAAATCATCCAGTAGGTTTTCATCTCTCAAACCTCTCAATCTGAGGTTACACATAATCCATTTAATTCGTGCATCTATCCAGCATATTTCCTTTTTAATTATCACATAAATCCATTTCACTATGCAAGAAAAAAGAAGATACTCTCATTTTCTAAGCTTTAGTTCTGATTTTCCTCCCCTCCGCTATTTTCTCTCTCTTCAAAGTATATATTCATTTATTGCTTTTATAGATTGCTTTATTTATTTATTTATTTATTTATTTATTTATTTATTTATTTATTTATTTATTTATTCATTCATTCATTCATTCATTCATTCATTCATTCATTCATTCATTTCAGGATCTATATGGCCACCAATCTCAGATAATTTTCGGCATCTCAACAATCCATAAAAACCTAGGTCAAAGGACAAGTATCTTTCCCCAGGTATCAAATCAAAGAACCTCCCAGCTCATTGCCAATGCTTGGAGGAAGACTCACATCTTCATGACTTTTCAGTCACTCCACTAAACAACTAATTCCCACAACACTGTCAAATTGTTTACTGTATTACTGTAATACTATTACTATAGACCATATTACTATTATTCTTCTCATCCTTCCTATTACCTATCTCCTACTTATGAATATAACCTTGTTGCTAGTAACTCTATGATTTATATTGTTTATTTGTTTCCTTGTATGATTTGATTGCTTATTAGTAACCTATGACTATCACTAAGTGTTGTATCTTATGATTCTTGATAAATGTATTTTTTTTCTTTTATAAGACAAATTCCTTGTGTGTCTAATCATACTTGGCCAATAAAGAATTCTATTCTATTCTATTCTATTCTATTCTATTCTATTCTATTCTATTCTATTCTATTCTATTCTATTCTATTCTATTCTATTCTATTCTATAAAAGTAGAGATTCTTCAGATCTCAGGTGGGACACTTTTTCAAAATTTCTTTCTGAAATTCAAAGGTAGCTTCAATGATTATAGTGCTCTGCATGATCAGGTCTTTTAACTTTACAGGGAAAACTGTTAGCGTATTACAGTGTTTCTCCACATGTTGGCTAAGGAACTGTGGAAATTGACATTAAAGTAGCTGAGATTAAGAAACACTGGTGTATTCAACTGCCTCCGGTTAGAATCTTTAGACCATCTCCATCAATGTATTTGATTCCATACTCCATTCTACTATTAAATTTTCAGAAGGTTTAATGTGGGCTACAGGCTCTCAAGTATGTGAATGTAGTACAATTACTGTATGTGCACAGAAAACCTTAATCATGATTCTTACCATGATTGGCAAAACCAAACAGACCCAGTGAAGCATTAACTGAGCAACCTTGAAAGGTCTGGTATCTGGAATAAACAACTCCCACTAGCACCACTTACATTTATGACTATAATTCAGATTTTAAATTAGTTTGCAGTACCCTAATGCAGACAAGCAACTTATCCAAGTGGTTTTTAGGAAAGCTGAAAATATTAGCAATGCAATATTATAAATTATGGACCCTCACTTTGTATCATTCAGGTTTGATCAGGAATTAAATAAAGCACCAGAATATTGTTTTGAGCCCCAGGCTTGTGAAATTGCTTCAGGAAGAGATGTACATATATTTATCTATCATCCATGAATCTTCCACAAACTGTTGTTTGAGGAGGAGGAGGAGGAGGAGGAGGAGGAGGACGAGGAGGAGGAGGACGAGGAGGAGGAGGAGGGGAAGAGGAGGAGGAGGAGGAGGAAGAAGAAGAAGAAGAAGAAGAAGAAGAAGAAGAAGAAGAAGAAGAAGAAGAAGAAGAAGAAGAAGAAGAAGAAGAAGAAGAGGAGGAGGAGGAGGAGGAGGAGGAGGAGGAGGAGGAGGAGGAGGAGGAGGAGGAGGAGGAGGAGGAGGAGGAGGAGGAGGAGGAGGAGGAGGAGGAGATGATGATGATGATATTGTGCTCTGAATAAAGCATGTGTATATTTTATACCTAATTATGTTTCCCCTGTTAAAACAATCTCTATTTTTTAAAAATGTGGGGGTTGAGAGAGAAACTCAATCCTTGCCTTACTAGTTTATATACTTGAAGATATATTTAACAATAAATCTATTTATTATTTTCTTTTAGTGCTTATTCACATATTATAACTATGAGGATAACCACTACAAGAAAATAACTTATAGTTGTAAGATGTGCTTGCAGTGTACTTAAATGAAAGTAAGAAAAAGGAAAGATAGGTCTGAATCAGAATTGATTCCAGGCAACAGCATAGACACACCTCTGCCATACAGGTAGTCCTTGACTTACGACGACCACAATTGAGACAAAAACGTATGTTGTTAAGTGACACATTTGTTAAGTGAGTTTTGCCTCATTTTATGACCTTTCTTGCCTCAGTTGGGAAGAAAGTTAGCATCCACCCCTCTAAGAAGAATGAAATATTTTAGAAAATATTAAAAAGGCAGAATATTATATTTCCCTGAATGAGAAATTGAGAAACATGCTTTTGGAGATAGAAACTTCACTCCAGCTCCCTGGCTCCAGCAGATTTTTTGGTGCCAACTTATCTACAAGACAAAAGATTGGGCCGTCTTATCTACAGAACAAAAGACCTTAAGCCTCAGGACATAATAGGATTAGCCCTCTACTCATCTAGCAGTAGACCTCACCACATGGCACCTGGGAATATTACATCACCCAGAACAGTTCAACAAGACTTATGTCAGACAAACTCCTAGGATTTGCACATGACCCCTACAGCAACTAATAGAATACCTTCCCTTGCCACAGGAACAGAAAGCTCAAGGGCAAGGCCCAAGTGGGGGTATAAATAACACTCAATCTTCACTCCATATGTTCAACTGTACCAGGACCATGTGTTTAATGGTTTTGCCCCATTAAACCAGCTTTCTAAGCAGCCTCCATGTTTCCAGTGTCTTTCTCCCTACTTGGAACTGAACCCAGATAGACATTTCTGCCAACAGTTGTTAAGTGAATCACTGCAGTTGATAAGTTAGCAACCCAGTTGTTAAGTGAATCTGGCTTCCCCATTGACTTTGCTTGTCAAAAAGTTGCAAAAGGTGATCACATGATCTTGGGACACATCAACAGTCATAAGTATGAACCATTTACCTAGCATCTGAATTTTGATCATATGATCATGGGGATACTACAAAGGTTGTAACTGGTGAAAAATGGTCATAAGTCACTTTTTTCAGTGCTATTGTAACTTTGAATGGTCACTAAATCAACTGTTGTAAATCGAGGACTACCTGTAGTTTCTTCTGGTGTCCCACCCCCCAATCAATCCCAGAATTCCCAGGTATTAACCAGGCCCATTTTTGCTTAGCTGCCAAGTTCAGACAAAATCAGTTTTATGTTGTCATCTACTGAGACAAAATATATGCTCCCTCCCTCCTTCCAGTTTTCATCCAAAGGCTAACCTATAACTTTACAGCTAACACAATATAAACTCCTCATATCATTACTTATGACAAGAAACATGTAGGATGAGTAATCTGAGAACTGTGCTTGAAACAAAACAATCCCCAATTAGAAAGTTTCCTGATCTGGTTTCTTGTTCTTCTCAAACAAAAGTAGACATAAAATTAGCAAATGAGCTTGACAGAAATGATAGCATCCAAGACTTTCTCCTTTTCCCTTCAAAAGTCTACATATCTTGATAGAGGATACACCTTCAGGCAAAAAGTAGATCCTGGTTAATTAGTTTATACTTATAGCATTATATGTTTTTGTTTGATAACAAACTGACTCTCTGTGGCATACAGAAAAAAAAAACCAGATACAAACCCCAAACAGGAAAAAAATATACATTAAAAACTTACTAAAACAGACCAGACTAAGATATACTATAACTTATTGACATACCACTCACCTGTGCCCAAAATCTGGGAAAAGAACTAAGTATTAACTATCTTTTTAAAGACCTGAAAAAAAGGGAGAAATCTTCAAGATCCCATAATGTCCCATAATGGGATTATCTCAAAAAGAGTGTGCCCTCCTCAGAGCATGTAGGATGGGCTGATATTTTAGGGAGCAGGCTATCTCACTAATAATTTATTTTTATGCCATTTAAGTTTTATAGCTGATCGCCAGTACATTGAATTGCATCTAGAAGCCTTTGGAAGCTGTTGTAGCTCTCAGAGTGAAAGAATCACATAGACATAGCAAGAAATTCCCATAACTACTCATTCTGCTGCATTCTGAAACAACTGAAGTTTCTGAACAGTCTTCAAGTGCAGTCTTACGTAAAGCATGTTGCAAAAATATAACTGAGAGATACAATGGGTTGTGAGAATAACTTGAAAACCAGAGGAAGAGCCACAGCCAAGACAACAGCCATATAAGAGAAATATGAGTCCAAAGCAGAAATGTAATTTGAGAAAACTTCTCAAACTTGACCCTCCCTAGATCTCTTTAGAATAAAGGAAGGAGGAGGGAAGGAATATTCAGACTTGTAAGATTGTATTACTGTATAATGAAAGAAGTAAAGAAGAACCTTAGTTTTTTGGTCTGGTCTACCTTGAAGACCTGCATAAAGTCACTAAAGTGTAATTGACAATAAGCACATTCCCTGCTCTTGGAACAGGCACAATTGGTTTATAAAATAAAGTTGTATAATTGCCTTTCTGCCACAGCTGCCACCTTTTCTTCCAGCAGGTGCTGTGAGTCCAAGAGAATTCTGCACGGAGTCCAAATAGATCAGCTCAATCCTGTTCAGAATCAAGAATGAAAGCTTTCCAGTTCCTGGAGCCATGGGGCCCAAAAGCTATTCAGTTCTGGAAGGATTGATCTGAAGTCTATTCTTGAGGAATATTGTTGGGGGAAAAGAGAAGGAGATGCTGCCTATGAAACAATCAGACAAGTAAAGTACAAATAGTTAAACTTGTTGTGTTTCCTTTCTGGTTTAGTAGAAACATCTGACACATCCAAACTCCCACAGCCTCCAGAAACTGAGATGGAGCCTTGATAGCTTCTCTTGGGCAGCCAGGGCAGAACTGTACAATTCGGTATCATCAATATATTGATATCCCTCCTATCTCCACCTTTGCTGTGAGAGGACCTCTCCCAACACCTTCATATAAATGTTAAAGAGGAGAATGAAGAAACTGGTTCTGGGATAGACAGTTTCCTCCCAGTACTGTCCACCAGTACCAAATTTCAAAATTGGTACAAATGGATACCATAGTCAATGGTATCTAAGGTCCAGGGGTGAGTTCTACTTATCTTTACTATCGGTTCGCAATGGGATCTCACGTGTGCGCTTGCTTCGCTTGCATGTGTGCCTTACTTCTGCACATGCGCAGAAGCTTCTGCATATGCGCAGATCATTGATTACAATATCTGGGGTGGTGGGAGGGGCCTCCCACCATTTTTATTACCAGTTCTTGCAAACCGGTCCGAACCGGGGGCAACCCACCACTGCTAAGGTCACTGGGATATCAAAGAAGGTCTTCAATACCATTGACCATTACAAACCCACCCTTGGATAATCACAAATATTACCAAATCTATCTCAGTCCAGTATCTTGTTCTAGAAACTGACTGGAAAATGTCCATATAATCTACTTCCTTCAGTTCCCCTTTACAAAGTAGTAGACAATGGCCTTGATGGACTAGTAAATGTAGGGTGGTAGTGCCAGCAAGCACATGGTAGCATGGCCAGCAGAGGTGGCAGTGTGCAGCCAAAAAGGCAGAGTTGCAGGATACATAGGCAGCTGTGGGTATTGAAAAGGAGGCAGTCTCTAATCTTACTGAGACTTGGAGCTGGAGGGATCAAGCTGGGAGTGGCTTGAATCAAGATGGGTCTTGCATAAGAATAGTGAGATTTAGTTAATAGAATCCTGGAGTACCAGAATTGTTGTTACTAACTGATGAGGTCATGTATTGTTGTGTTTTATGACTTGGTTTAGCAACAAAAATTCCAGCCCCAATTATCATTGTAATTTGAGGACTACTGCAGGAAAGTTCTATTTACAAAAATGGAAATAGCAGGAAGCCGTGTGATGTTATAGTTTTTGTTTGATAAATTATAAATAGAAATCTATGGCAGGAAAAGTTAATGGGAATAGGAGCTCAAGATGGCTGAAGTTCCTAAAAAAGAAGTGCAATTCTAAACAATCCCAATGAACAAAAAAAACATGAAGAAACCAATGTAGTGGCACAAAAAGCTTAGTGAAATATAAAAGGACATATGTAAGATATGGAAAAAGGGCCCTTTCAGAAAGGAAGCATGCAAACAGCCCAGAATTGTAGAATGGTTGTCAGGAAAGTGAAAGATCAGAATGAGATTAGCAAACAATACAAACAAAAAAAGGTCTCCTTCGGATATGTTCAAAATAAAAACCAAAGAATCATATATACAAGCTGCTCAGTTAAGATAGCAAATGCCAAAAGATGACAAAAGAAAGGCAGTTATTCAATCTCTATTTTGGCTCAATCTTTTCTAATAGGAAAAGTATGTATTCCATCAGAAAGTTGTGTACAAGATAAAGAGACAGTATTGAAATATAAGATTCAAAGAAATATAGTCATGGTATACTTCTTTATTTGAATGAGTTTAAATTTCTTAGATCAGATTAACTGCATCCTGGCTGTTGAAGAAGCAGGCTGATGATCAGGTATGTATTCTGTTTAAGACATTCTGATGAATTGGTGAGGTGTCAGAAAGCAGGAGGAGGGAAAGTGTTTCTACCTTCAAAAATAAGAGAAAGGAAGGTCAATTTCTGAAGATTCTAGAAGACACCAAAAAGGATCAATGTAAACAACTTGAAAAGTGCTAAAGAATATTTCTAAAGAATAAATCTTGCATGAAATTATCTCGCTGTTTTATAGATTGTGGAACTGATGTATACATAATATGTCTTGAATTGAATAAAGTATGTAACAGTGTCCCTCGTCCTATGAAATATAGATTAGCCACTTACAGAGGCAGTGTGATGGCTCAGCAGTTAAGACAACCGACTTTTCATCTGGAAAGCCAACTCCCCAGTCAAGACCCAAACGTCTCATGACGGGGTGAGCTCTCATCTCTCGCCCCATCTCCTGCTTTCTAGCAGTTCAAAAGTTTGTAAATGCAAGTAGATAAATAGGTATCACTTCAGTGGGAAGGTAACAGCACTCCGTGTTTCACCACACACTCCATATTGCAGCATGATATTATGCTGGTTATAGGACTGGGAAATGTCTTTGGACAGTACTGACTCAATGGCCTTGAAATGGAGATGAACATTGCCCCCTGGCTATGACTAGTGGAGTAAAACCTGCAAAGGATTCTATACTCTTCAATACGTTTATTACCGGTGCAGATGAAAATATGGAATGAGCACTTATCAAATTTTCAGGACACAAATAATTGGGTGAAAATAATGCACAAAATGATCTTGACAGATTAGTTTAACATGTCATATACAACAGAATTTAGGAAAAGCAAGACAAAGTTCACCTCATAGGAAATTCTGGTCCAAATGGAGATACATGACATGATAACATTATGTGAATGAGCAAAAGTAAGAGCAGTTTGACTGTGGAGCCAAATAGTCAAGAGTTGGCCTCCTCTTGAATACATGGGTTTAAGCAGGGAATAGGCACCCATCTGGCTGGATTTTTTTTTTTTCATTTGCATTCCTACATTGAGTAAGGAATAGGACTTAGTGATCTATAATATATATGTTTTTCAAATGCTACAATTTGCTTTTGCAAAAGATAAGATATTAGGAATGCAGAAGAAGGTGATATTGGAAGGTCATTTTTATTAATTTATTTAACTCATGTATAAATATCTAATTCAGATTTCCTGAATCAATATGTGAATCAAAACCTTTTATTATATTCCTACTGTTTCAAACAAAACTCATTATATCAGAGAAAACAGACTGCAGGAATATGGATACAGGGGAAATGCAAAATTCATGGAAGTGCAAATGAGGAAAATCTTCCTTTAGTGTATTTTTAGGACTACAATTGCATTATAGATTTCTTCTTCCAAATTCTTTGTTCACTCTCCTAAAATGTGGAAGAAATTGGCTAGAATGTACAATTACCTGCATGACTAAAAGAGGATATTCCATGCTGGGCACATCTCTAATTAAAATTGCTGGCATAAAAATAATGATGAGATTCATTAATGAACTAATGAAGAGGTCAGAACCTCTTCAACTTTAGTTTAGCTTAGTTTTATCAATGGAAATCCTTAATTTCCTACTCTCTGCAGCCTTTATCCTTAATTGAATGTGTCATTATTTAAATAATTAAAATTTAAATAAGATACATTAACCTCGTGTCTCTTACTGCTTAAATATTCAATGCTTTTCACTTATAACAATATGGGGGAAACAGTAAGAAAAAAAATCAAGTTTGTGTATGACCACTACACATAGATTTGTATAGAGCAAGCAAAGCTTGAGCCTTCAATCTATTTTGCAGAAAGCAGAAATATTTGATTTCAGGTACTGTACAAATGCATATTGATATATCCTAAATGCAAATTTTCATAAGAGATTGCAGTTAGTCCTTGTTTAATGACCAGCCACTACACAACCATTCAAAGTTACGACAGACCCAAGTTACTTATGACTGCATTTCAAAGTTACAGCCACTGCAGTGCCTCCATAACCATTCATCCTTATGACTGATCACAGGGACATTGCAGCAATTCCTCCCCATGTCTCTGCCCCACCCTGCCCCACTGAATCCCTGCAGGCTTTGGGTCTGTTCCCCACCCCCATCACCCATCACACACATAGCCTTTGAAGATATCCAGACCTCTTGTTGGGCAAGGAAGGAAGGCCATTTGTCCCTGAACTGCATGGCTACCTTCCGAAGTGGCCATCTTTTTTAGTACTCTTACAATTCCTTACAGACATACCCAAGTGGCTGCTGCTTCAGGGAGGTCATACTGTATCCCAGGGACAAACTGCTCCATTTTGCTTCCCTAATGTGGTCTACACAGCCCTGCAGAAAGTTTGGGACTCTGGAAAACTTCAAAACATAAATATGCTATGGGTAATGGGGGGGTGGGGTGGGACAGAGAACTAAGCCCTGAGAGGGAAACAGCTGCAAGGATCTGGGGTGGGGGAAGAAGTCCCAAGTGCTGTGTGGACCCTGAGGGACAGAAACTTGAGCATGGGAAGAGATGGAAGGCCTTGGGAGGTCCAGGGGCAGGCAGGCTTGGATCTGCGTTAGATTTTCCAAGGCTTGCCCCATCCCTGAGACACTCTATGCTCTGCTTAACAACCCACGTGTTCATTTAACGACTGCATCAGGGAGAGCCAGAGGTAGGGCTTGCTAAGCAAGGCTGTCTCACTTAATAGCCATCACTTACAACTGTAAAGGGGAGACTTCATTACAGTTGTAGGTCAAGGACACTTGTGTAAACTAATATAGAAACATAATCTATGGCACAATAGGCAATAAGACTGTGAACAGGTGACCTGTCCTTAGGTCTTCTATCCAAATGTTACAAACTGTGGTATGCCATTTCCAAATTCCTCTCTCTCCCTTCTTATGGGTCTTGATTTCAAAACTGGGCTTGAACTTGGCATCTCTTTCAACAGAGGAAATTTTCAAGCAGAAGACTGTCATCCATTCAGAAAAGAAATAACGCTGCCCTTCCTTTTTTCGTGGCTCATCCACCATGAAAAATAGGTGAGATAAGTACATTTGTCAATCAGTTCATACCGATATTGATGCTTGTGATTTCAGATTATGTTATAATAGACTGTAAACAGGAAGGGGAGGAGGAGTAGAACAGACAGGCCTGACACTCAGGTCTCTAGTACATGCTGTGCATTTCGAATATGAAACAGTCTAGGGTAAATCATATATTCTTTAAAAAAAATTAATACTGCTGTAAGAATGATTTGTATATCACAAATCTTTGGACACAAATTGGACTGCAGTGATTGCCAGGAAGATTTATGTAGATTATGTTCACACTTGCTTAATCAGGTCAAGTAAACACTGATTGGTTAGTGCTACATTTGTTAGAAGTTTTGTAGCTTAGTAGGTATACAAACCCAGCCAGTTTGATTAGCTTATAATTAAGTGCACTGGCAAATCCAGAAAATAGGTTAATTCCATTTCCAAATTAAACATTTTAGGTGAATGAGATCCATCTTTCACAACATTCTAGTTGCAAAGCCAAATACCTCTTGAAACTTTACAGTTATAGCATAAAATCCACTGCTTTCTTCCCTTTTGTTGTTGTTAGTGGTATCTAACATTCAAGGGTCCCATATGGTACATCAGTCTTATAGAAATTCTAAAAGTTAAAAACCCAATGATCCAGAAGGATGTCTGGTTAGGGAATTTGATGAATCCTCTTCTTGCATTGGTCCCAAGCAGTCTTGGGTAAGCAGTCTTCTTGTTTGTCTTACTTTTATTATCTTATTTCATACATTTAAATGAGCTTGCTACCATGTACTGTACTGATAAAGTGCCTCCATTTTCAATTACATGTAGGTCTATTATATTTTTGTTTTATTTACTATAAACCAACAGCCTGTTCATTTTTTTTATATTAGCTATTTAAGTTGGCTGGTGGCTTCAAATATTCTCCATAACAATAACCAATAAATCCTTATATTCTGTATTTTACAGGCTACTCCATTTAATGTACTCCATGCCGCTCCCTAGACTTATATTTTGAAATGAGACCCTATATAACAACATTTACTTTTCACTTACTGAAAGCATCAGGAAGATTTTACTATATTTCAGTACTTGGCCATTGCAGAGGGAAAAAGAATAATTGCAATATTCCATAGACCTTTTTACATGTATATAAGCTGAAAATGTATAGATGTGTACATACTAGTAAGTCAATTGTGTTTGGTGAGATTCTTAAATCTGGAAAACATATGATAGTATGTTCAACTTCTTAATTATAATTAATATTATAATCTGAAACATAAACCAAGACCAATTTGCATTCTAGTCATGTCTAACTCTGTGCATCCTATGGACCATAGCATGCAAGGCTTTCCTGTCTTCCACTCTCTCCCAGGGTTTGCTCAAATTCATATTCATTGCACCTTAATGACGCTAATTATCTCATCCTCTGCTGTCTCATTCTCCTTTTGCCTTCAATCTTTCCCAACATCAGGGTCTTTTCCAATGAGTCCTCTCTTCTCATTAGCTGGCCAAAGTATTGCAGCTTCAACTTACTTTGCTATATGGTAATAACAGCTGTTTTCTGCTAGCATTTTGACTGATGTATTTATTCTACGGTTGTAGTTTCTAGGTGGCCTTCAAAGGAAATTTTCAGCAATGATCTTTTAATGGTGATTCACTTTCATCAGAGTGTTTTAAACCAGAGAGTCATAATTTGTATATCAGCCAAAGCTAAGTAAAAATTCCCCGGGTTACAGCCTCCACTTGAAAATCCAGCAGAAGCTGAAAGTCCAAGAGCAGTCCCAACTTGCTCCTTCAGGGAGAGTGTTGCCCTATCCAAACTTAAAACTGAAGCTCACAGAAAGCCAGATAGATCCTTGACAAACCACAATTTAGTCTTGTTAGGAATTCAATCTCATCCTGTTTCATCCCAACCAGGCCTTTGCATCTTTCAGACACCAGGCCAAGACTTCCATGGTGTCTCCAATTTAGTTTTCTTTAGTTCAACTCATAATAGTTTTTGGGATTATCACAGATGGAATTGAGAAACTGGGAGTATATGTTCTGATCACAAGACTTTCAATCTCTCTTCTGTATCATTTAGTAATGAGTTTTAGCTGATCTTTTTCTCCATGTAAAATTACAGTGCAGTCTATTTTGCTTTCCTACTGAAGCCATGTTCTCACTTTCTTCTAGTCTTTTTCAATCTAGTTTTGAAAAGATATGGCTGCTATGTTACTCTTCAACTTTAACTACCTTGCAGGTATAGGTAATGTTGAATTTTCAAAATAAGAAAGAAGGTGATTTAGGCTTATTGGAATAAAGCAGCCTATTCTGTTAAGGAAAAGAGAGGGTGGTATATCTGCATAAAAAAGAAGAGACTGTACAGTATGTGTCTAAAGACTTTTGGCTGTTCATCCTGATGTATTTGTGAATCCTTACCAATCAGGTATAGCTGTGAAATAAGAACACAAAATATGTCATGAAATATGGAGGGAGCCAGAACTCTCCTAATTTTATAAGCCTTTAAAAATAAAATTACTCCCCTCAATTCTTCAGTTCAATTTTAATGAACCTACAAAATAGAACTTATGTTTGTAATGCCAAGAAAAATTGTCTGCAGAGATTAAAATCAAAAAGTGAACCTCAGATATTAAGAATGCATTTTATAATGTGACTGCATTATGTTTTTTTTTTCTTTTTGGAACCACAATAATAATTCAGAAACATGCTGTTTTTTTGTATGTGACACTCACCTAAAATTGCAGTAGGCAGCCTGTGGTGTTTCTAATGTGGCTGAACTACAATTCCAGCATCTTTAGGAAGTACATCCAGTAATGAGGGATGCTGGGACTTGTTGTTCAGCACCATCTGGAAGGCCACAGGTTGCCTGTGCCTATTATTTGCTGCATTCCTATTTCTCATATATGCCACCTTTTAAATTACTATTCCTAACCATTTTTTTTTTACTGTTCCTATACTTTTTGGAAATTGCTAACATTAAATTCATTTACTTTTCGCTCTAAATCCATATTTTGCTGAAAATGGTAGGCAATGTCATGTAGCTAACCATGTCTTTAACACTTGGCACCTCATGTTTCCCAGTTTGCACCATTGTTTGGCTGCAGCTACTAGATAGCTTATTCTAGTTAGTACCTATTTATTAACAACCAAGAAAAGAGATTTTAGGATTAGATAAATTGCAATGATAACCCATTTTATTATTGGTAGCTATCTCCTTTCTTCCCTAATAGGCAAGCTGCTGGGCTTAATATTTCCAGCTAATTATAATTATTATTATTATTATTATTATTATTATTATTATTATTATTATTATTATTATTATTTATTAAATTTTTATACCGCCCCCTCTCCCGAAGGACTCGGGGCGGTGAACAGCCAAAATTAAAAACACACAATACAAATATTAAAATACATTAAAACAAAATTAAATTATCTTAGGCTTCTCCAATTTAAAACCCCGTTACCCATAAAATTCACCAATTAATTTTTTTTTTTTTTTTTTTTTTTAACCCAGCCCGGCTTGCTGAAATAAAAAAGTCTTCAGGGCCCGGCGGAAGGTCCGGAGGTCCGGGATTAGTCGTATCCCTGGGGGCAGCTCATTCCAGAGGGCGGGTGCCCCCACAGAGAAGGCTCTTCCCCGGGGGGTCACCAGCCGACATTGCCTGACAGACGGCACCCTGAGGAGACCCTCTCTGTGGGAGCGTGTTGGCCGGTGGGAGGTTATCGGAGGCAGAAGGTGGTCTCGTAAATAACTGGGTCCTAAGCCATGGAGCGCTTTGAAGATGAGAACCAACACCTTGAAGCGCACTCGGAAGACCACTGGAAGCCAATGCAGCTCGCGCAGGAGAGGTGTCACGTGGGAGCGCCATGCCGCCCCCATAAGTACCCGCGCGGCCGCATTCTGCACCAGTTGGAGCCTCCGAGTGCTCCTCAAGGGGAGCCCCATGTAGAGAGCATTACAGTAGTCAAGGCGGGAAGTAACGAGGGCATGAGTGACCGTGCATAGGGAGTCCCGATCCAGAAAGGGGCGCAACTGGCGTATCAGGCGAACCTGATAGAAAGCCCCCCTGGCCACGGCCGTCAAATGCTCTTCTAAGGACAGCCGTGCGTCCAGGAGGACACCCAAGTTACGCGCCCTCTCCGTGGGGGCCAATGTCTCGCCCCCAATAGTCAGCGATGGCACCAGCTGACTATATCAGGACGCCGGCAGCCACAGCCACTCAGTCTTGGAGGGATTGAGTCGGAGCCTGTTCCTCCCCATCCAGACCCGCACCGCCTCCAGGCACCGGGACATCACTTCAAGGGCATCGTTGGGGTGGTCTGGGGTGGAGATGTACAGCTGGGTGTCATCAGCGTACAGATGGCACTGCACCCCAAAACCACGGATGATCTCGCCCAGCGGCTTCACATAAATGTTGAACAGGAGAGGCGAGAGGACCGACCCTTGTGGCACCCCACAAACCAAGTGCCTTGAGGTCGACCTCTGCCCTCCAGCCAACACAGACTGCGACCTGTCGGAGAGATAGGAGGAGAACCACCGTAAAACAGTGCCTCCCACTCCCAACCCCTCCAACCGGCGCAGCATGATACCATGGTCGATGGTATCAAAAGCCGCTGAGAGGTCTAATAGAACCAGAAAAGAGGAGCAACCTCTGTCCCGAGCCCTCCAGAGATCATCAACCAACGCGACCAATGCCGTTTCCGTGCTGTACCCGGGCCTGAAGCCGGACTGGAACGGATCTAGATAGACGGTTTCCTCCAGGTACTGCGGGAGCTGTCGCGCAACCACACTCTCAACAACCTTCGCCAGGAAGCGAAGGTTGGAAACTGGACGATAGTTTGCTAAAACAGCTGGGTCCAGAGAGGGCTTCTTGAGGAGGGGCCTCACCACCGCCTCTTTCAAGGCGGGAGGCAAGAACCCCTCAGATAAAGAAGTCAGAAAAAAAGAATAAAGGCAAAGGCAAAGGTTCCCCTCGCACATATGTGCTAGTCATTCCTGACTCTAGGGGGTGGTGCTCATCTCCGTTTCAAAACCAAAGAGCCAGTGCTGTCCGAAAACGTCTCCGTGGTCATGTGGCTGGCATGACTAAACACTGAAGGCGCACAGAACACTGTTACCTTCCCATCAAAGGTGGTCCCTATTTTTCTACTTGCATTTTTTACATGCTTTCAAACTGCTAGGCTGTTTGAAGCTGGGACAAGTAACGGGAACTC
Organism: Pituophis catenifer annectens; assembly: GCF_029215685.1. Taxonomy (NCBI): domain Eukaryota; kingdom Metazoa; phylum Chordata; class Lepidosauria; order Squamata; family Colubridae; genus Pituophis; species Pituophis catenifer. The sequence goes on along the minus strand of NW_027256881.1, from coordinate 33,556,229 downwards.
ACCCCGTTACGCAGCACTAGGGATTTGAACCACTGAACTGCCGACCTTTCGATCGACAAGCTCAGCGTCTTAGCCACTGAGCTACCGTGTTCCTCAGAAAAAAGGACACCTTGGCTTAATAACCCAACACTGCAGATCTGGATGTTGTGATGGCTAATCTTATTTCAGCAGACTAGAACATATATGCTAGCAAGTAGCCTTAGGTGTAAAGATGAAAGGAGTCTAGGAGAAAATTAAGTTCTCTCTGGAACTTTCACAATTTCACAAAGCCAATGAGAGTGTTATAACTGTACCATATTCAATTATATGAAAAGAGTCTGAATTATATCCCAGATCATATCTGAGACAAAAATGTACTATATTTGAAAATAATGGCTACTGTATTTTTCTCCAGGAAGCTGTCATTTTCCAATAATGTACATCTGGTAAAGCCTCCTGTAGTGTACATTCTTGAGGACCAAAACCAATAACACACCTGTTCATGTTATTCTTGAAAAAAAAATCCCATTATATGGCACTTTCTTTATGCCTTTACTTCAGAAAGCTCTCTCCAAAATGAGAAATTGCTCCATCCCTCTGGCTAGAATATTAGATGTGAGGGTTATATTTAAGTAAATAGAATACACTACAATCTCAGTCTCCCACAAATATGTGCAATGCCTCTTCTGATCAAAGTGGTAGAGTGGGAATTCATATTTACCTGAGAAATTTTCCAGGAGTGTGGTAAATAGAAGGTTCTACGTCGCAATTGTTCAAAGCACCATTGTTTCATGGCAGTGTTCAGATTCATATGATTTACAAGTAGTCCTTTTCTTACGACCATTCACTCAACAACTGTTCAAACTTATGAATTAGGAGACATTACGTCTCTGCAAAGTTGGACATCCAGCTCACAATTATGCCATTACAGTGAACCATGGTCACATGATTGCCATTTGCAATCTTCTCTGCCAGCTTCCCATAGGCAAAGTCAATGGAAAAGCCTGTAGGGAAGGTTAAAAGTTGCTTCTGTAAATTGCTGCCACCACATTTTTCTCCTGAGGAGTCCACTACAAAGTACCAGATCTCAGGGACCTCATGCTCTCTAGCATCGCCTGCCTGCCCGTGCTTCCAAGCATCTGCACACTGCCTTAGCCAGCCTGCTTGTACATGCCAGCTCCTATCCGTTGCCCTTGCTGGCCCACCCACATTTTCCAATGCTCATCTGTGACACCCCCGAACCCTCTGCACTCCTTATCTGGATTTCCTGTAGTTACGATAGCAGCAGGAACTGCCAGGATTGCCATCACTAAGTGATGCAGTAACACAATATCAAGCTTTATAATCTCATCACATAGCAACAACATGTTATGTTGTTTTCTACCAGCACAGAATAGGGTAGTTGATTCAGAAGCTAGGAGTCTCTGGGGGTACAGCATAAAGACCTTCCTAAAAACGATAGAATGGACAACTAGTGACTATTACTTTTTTTTTTTTTAATTTGATTTATATGCCGCCCTTCTCCGGAGACTCAGGGCGGCTTACAATGCGTTAAGCAATAGCCTTCATTCTTTTGTATATTTTATACAAAGTCAGTTTATTGCCCCCACAAACTGGGTCCTCATTTCACCTACCTTAGAAAGGATGGAAGGCTGAGTCAACCTTGAGCCTTGGAGAGATTCGAACCAGCAGAAATTGCAGGCAGCTGTGTTAATAACAGGGTGTACTAAACCCCTGTACTATCAAGGCTCTTTAGGATATCTATTGGAGATAGACTTCCAATACATTTCTCCAAGGCAAAGTTCTACTCTGTCATCCAGTAGACAAGTGAAAGGGGAAAGATACAGTCGATCTGAATAAAGATGGTCTGAATTTGTGGAGTAGAGTTAATGAATACTGTATACTGTACGTAGGGAAGATGGTTTATTGAAGAATTAAAAGGTTAAAATGAATATTAAAATAAAGGTGTGAAAAAAATAACAAATTAACAGGTAAAAGTGGAATTAGTTTAGACCTTAAACAGCAGGAGTAATAAAAATAATCCAAGGCCATGCATTCATCTTGCAATTACTGTTTATACATCTTTCTTTCCTGAAAATGCATTGACAATAGTAGAAGCATTCACTTGCAAATTATTTTCTCTCACCTCTCTCTGGATGTTTCCATGGATTAGGTACAATGGGAAAAAATACACCAATGGAGCAGTGGTGAAATGTTAAATTTGTTATTACCAGTTCTTTTTTTAACTTTTAAAAGCATTTTTTCTACAGAAAAAAGAAAAAGAAAAAATGCTTTTAAAAAGCTCTGACCATCCCAGCTGAGTTGCCTGATCGTCAGAGCCTTTTTTTTTCTTTTCTACAACCTCTTTGTTGAGGTTTTAGAAAAAATGTTTTTAAAATAAAAAAAAAAAAGCCTCTGCTGATCGCGCGGCTCAGCTGGGCATGGGGGGGGGGGGGCAGAGCAAAAATCCATTCAGAGGGGTGAGCCATCTGCAGATATCTTACTTGAAGAGGTCCTAAAATTCTGAGCTAGTACTTAAGATACTAGAAGGTATAGCAAACAAGCTGAAGTTTCAATGTTATAAATAATCTTATTGAGACCATAAATCAGGAACTGATAACAAACTTTTCTGGATTAATTTTGCAGTGAAAATCACACAGTAGCTATAAAAATTAAAATTACTATTTCAAGAACGTGTCAATCTAAAGACATAAATTAATTGATCCAAAATACTGAAGTGAATAGAAGCACGTAGTCCTTCCAGTTCATTTCCACAAAGGTGCTACACCCATGGAAGTTCATATCACCTGTCTGCAACTCTTTAATATAATCATCTCTTTTCTCAGCATAAAGTGGCAGCTTTTTTAAATCAGTAGTGCTAACCCTTATCTAAAGCTAACCCTTATCTAAAGAGAACCAGCACCACAATGCTTTCTTTCTTAAGCATTTTCTTAATGCTAACACTTATTAATATTACAGAATTTAATGTTTATAATAATAATAATAGATTAGCAATTTCAAAAGCAACAATAATATATAGGTTTCTACCCTATTAAAACTTGCAATTACATGGATAAATGATCCACATTTAAAGTTCCTCTAGGATTATAGTGTAATGAAAGAGAATGTAATATATAAATTTGAAATGAACTAAAAGACGTGCAGCAAATGAAGAGGCTATGTAATCTATTATCACAGCCAGTTAAATAATGTGTCTTTCTTTTTATACCCTCCATTCTATTTTTTTAATGATCTGAACTAAAACGTGCTGAATAACCTATCACTTGACTTCTTTTGCAAATTACTTGAAGATATTCCAAAGCGTTAGTTACTTTAAACATGTGAAGAATTAAACTTGGCACTTGACACTTGCATCAGCTTTGTATCATCCAAGTAATGTCAAGTAAGGACTTGCTCAACTTTTTTGCAGGTGCCAACCATGGGTTACTAAACAAGGTATATCTCCTAGTTAGGGTCTCCAGAGGATCATTCTTCAATTAGCTTGTTCCCAACAACCATAAGGGCTTAACCCAAATGAAGTTTTATGTTCTCTCGGTAGCTTTACAGAGAGATAGATCAAAGGACAATAAATCACAATGTACTTTTATCATATGGGTTTATGGCCTTTATTGTAAAATGTTATAATGCCCTAAGACCACTTGTTATAAAGAAACAAATTTAAGTTTTTGTTGCAGATGAATCTGAGGTGTAATTATAAAATGGTATTCTCAAAAGTGTTTGGACAATTTATCTTGGTGGGGTGGGGGATTTTGTTGTCAATCTGAGAATATGACGTAAACCTCCCACTACTAGTTTGATAAGGAGTAGAGCATAAAAAAGAGAGAAACAGTTCAGGGAGAAAATAAATAAAAGTAATGAAATGCATTTATTCTTACTATGATCTGTTCTAGAGACAATTATACCAAGATTTCAAAACAAACTGAATTTCCAGCTACTAGAAAATGGTTTGATAAATTACATTCATTCATACAGCAAAATTATGGCATAAATATGGGACCCACGTCATCCACATATAAAGTTACCTTAAAAAGTGGGAGCTTTTTTATCAGATTAGTATCATGAAAAAGGTTACTTCAACAAATTCAACATTTAAAAGAAACCTTAGAACTAAAAATAAATGTTGTATACAGTATTAAAAAAGAAATCAAAAGAATGTAATATAACTAGACTCAGAATCATAGGACTGTAAGGAACCTTGTAGATTTTCTAGCCCAATTCCCAGCTCACGGCAGAAGACTTATACCATCCCAGTCAAATGGTCACCCAGTCTATTTTTGAAAACCTCCAGTGAGGTAAGTTATTCCATTGATTAATTGTTCTCACTATCAGAAAATTTCTCCTTACTTCTAGGTTGAATCTCTCTTCAACAAGCTTCCATCCATTACTTCTTGTCCTGCCCTCTGGTGTCTTAGAGAATAAGACAATTCCCTCTTCTTCATGACAGCCCCTCAAGTACTGAAATATAGTTATTATGTTCCCCTAATCCTTGTCTTCAGTAGGCTAGACATATCTAGTTCCTTCAACCATTTGTCATACAATTTAGCCTCAAGACCCTTTATCATCTTTGTTGCTCTTCTCTACACACTTTCCAAGGTCTTAACATCTTTTTTGTATCATGGTGACCAGAAATAGACACTGTATTCCAAGTGCGGTCCCACAGCACAGTGTAGAGAAGTACTAATTTCTCTGTTGATGCAGCCTAGTACTGCATTGGCTTTTTTGGCAGTTGCAGCACACTGCTGGCTCATATTTGAGTGGTGGTCCATGAGCATACCTAGATTAGTGTTCAGCCTGATATCACCTATTCCACGTCTGTGCTTTTGTTTTTTCTTGCCTAAGTATAGGACTTTACTTTTCTCACCACTGAATTGTATTTTCTTGGGTAGGTCCCAGTGTTCCATTCTGTCAAGATCTTTTTGGATCCTGAGTCTATTTTCCAAAGTGTTAGGTATTCCTCCCAGCTTAGTGTCAACTGCAAATTTGATGAATTCAAATTTAACCCTGAGTTACCCCACTGGATGCTTCTTTCCATTGAGAATTACATGCTGCAGGTGTTTGGTCAGCCAATTGCAAGTCCATCTGGTGGTGGTACTATCTATCCCACATTGTTCTATCTTACCAAAAAGTAGGCTGTGGTCTATTTTATGAAATGCCTTAATGAAATCTAAGTGCACTATGTCCACAACAGTTCCCTGATCCATTGATTTAGTTATTTTGTCAAAGAAGGCAACAAAGTTTGTCTGTATGATTTATTTTTACAAAACCATGTGGCTTCCAGTAATCAGCTTGCTCATTTCTAGGTGCTCACAAATACATTGCTTGATTATCTTTTTCCAGGATTTTCCTGAGTATTTATATTATAGGCTGGTTGGTCTGTAATTTTCTGGAATCATGTTTTCCCCCCTTTTTAAAGATTGGAGTGACATCAGCTCTTTTCCAGTCTTCTGGTAATTTGCCAATGTTCCAGGAGATCTAACAGATTGTGTTCAGTGGTTTCAAGATCACATCTGTCAGCTTCTTCATGGATTTAGGGATGTAATCCTGAGATGTAATCCATCTGGTCCTGGTGTTTTGAACTTGTCTAGAGTAGATAGGTGTCTTCTTACCATTTTCTTTCCTATTTTGCCTTGCATTCCTGGTTTGGTCTCTTAGGGTGATTTTTAATAGGTTGGACTATTTTTTTCTTTTGTGTGAAGACAGATACAATGAATCAATTAAGCAGTTCTGCTTTCACTCTGCTACCTGTCATCTCCTTGCCATCCTCCCTCATTAGTAAATCAATCATTTCTTTGACTTTTTTCTTGTTTCTTACACATTGTAAGAGACTTTATTATTAGTAGTATTGTTGTTGTTGTTGTTGTTGTTTTTGCACTGTCAATTTGAAACGATCTCAAAAATTGCCCCAGCTCTATAATACAGGTGATCTTTTTAATGATCTTTCACTTTTTATCTAGAGAAGTCTTGAGAGGATTTAAAAAGCAAATTCAGCCATGCCCTTTTTTCTGTTTAATCAGTTTTGCCAAACATCTCCCCAACTCACAATAAAATAGCACTCACAACTCACAATAAAATAGCACTGTTCCAATATTTAAGGGGCTCCTACAAAAACGAGGGGGTCAATCTATTTTCCAAAGCATCAAAAGGCACGACAAGAAACAATGGATGGAAACTAACCAAAGAGAGAAGCAACCTAGGACTAAGGAGAAATTTCCTAAAGGTGAGACCAATCAATGGATTGTTTGCTTTCAGAAGTTGTGGGTGCTCCATTACTAGAGGTTTTCAAAAAGAGATGGGACAACTATTTGTTTGAAATAACATAGGGTCTCCTGCTTGAGCAGGGAGTTGGACTAGAAGACCTCTGAGATCCCTTCCAACTATATTATTCCATGTTCTCTATGTTCTAAATTGGGTGCTTCACAGCAGAAGCAGTATAGCTGGCTGGACCACACATGCATTAAATTCAAGGCTTCTATGATCAAGCTGCATCATTGTCCCATCCTGTATCTTTTTCCCCCAGGAAGAAACAAGAAGTAGCCAACATTGACGTAGCTATAAAAGGTCTTGGGGAACTCCAGGGAGTATCAGCTGATCACAGAAGTGTTACTTAATACCCTTTATAATGAAAATGTTTGTAATCTTGTCCTTCTTCCTGAAGGGAAGAGGTTAATCCCATCCCTAGATGGGTCATTGATGAATTTCCTGGGTGTTTCCCTGTCCTAATCTTGTCAATTTCTATTGTTTATTGAAGGCATGTGCCGGCTGCATTCCTGTGATTTTGTTATCGCAACTAATTATTCACCTGTTAAATGGTTCTTGGCTGTCTGCCCAGAGCTATTAACTGAAGGGAGAGAGAAGAAGAAAAAAAACCTGTCTTGCACTTTATTTTCAGCCAGTTCACTGAACTGCACAAAAAGTTAGTTACCGGTTTGACTGAACCAGTGCAAACTGGCCTAATCCCACCACTGTATGTATCCCTCTTTCCTTTAAACTAGTGATGTACTTCTAAAATCCTTCATTTCTTCATTGGATGTTGACCTTTCATTGGAAATGCAGTTGAAAACACCACCTGTGTTCCTAACTCTTTGGCTTTCATGCCTAGCTTCTCATAGGCTGTTGATATTGTTTTCAGTCTCTTTTGTTGTATCATCGATCTCTACATGAAAGAGGATAAGGCAATAGTAGCCTGAGGGCTTGAATATTTTGATAAACCTCTTGGTCACATCTTTGATCTTTGTTCCTGGAAGACAACATACCTCCTTTGATAGATTTTCTGGTCGACAAGATTTGCTGATTCTCTTTCCTCAATTCCTCTAAGAAGTGAGGAATTCTGAGAATCTGCCTGAGTCTCACTAGCCACTACACCTCTCCACAATCTACTGCTTTTCCATCCAGTTTTCTACCCTCCTCATTGCTAATACTGGGTCTAACCAAAACTCAATCCTTCTTCTACTTTCCTCTATTCTAGCCTAATATCCAGATTCCCCTATATTAAAACAACATATCTCAGTTCTTACTTTTTTCCTTCATTTAGACCTTTGTACATGAAACTTTTTTTCCTTTAAATACATTTTTTAAAAAGCATTTGAGATTAATGAGTCAGTAACTACTGTCTCCTTAGAAAATTTATTATCGGATGAAACCTATTTGATATTTCTCATTGTCAAAAAAGACATGGAAAGAAAGACCTGAAACCAGATGTTATTCTCAATAATATAAGCAACTATAATTTTCCAGACTGTCACACAGAAGAATCTTGAAGCCTTTTCTATATCTATCACAAATGTTGGCACATCCTGCCATCAGCAATGGAGATAGCAATTAAATGCTAACTAAAAGAGGAAGCATCCAGTTCTTTTTGCTGATGCATAATTTAAACCATTAGAAACTAAGATTGTTATTATCCAATTTTTAAACAAAAAAGCTCATTCAAATTGACAGATTTTGCTTAGTAAATTAGCCTGAGGTTTCTCTTTGTCACTGCAGCTCTTGTGTTATAGTGACAATGAGTCCCAGCTGCCAAGTAGCACAATTAGATTAGTTTTGGGGATACTGATTATTTTTAGCACACTACTCTGCATTATCTTCATTGCCATTATCATCATCATCATCATGCATAGCAACTATCTTTCTACAGCAACATCTTAAGTATTATCAGCTTTACAATTCTGCCTTCTTTTCTACCAATTAGCTTGAGAAAGTTTGCATATTTTATTTATTACCATTATTTCTCCTGAAACTACTTTTCCAACCTATCTGATTTGGCTTCTATTAATTTATTTTTACCTGTACATTATCTAAAATTATTTCCAGTTATATCAGTGTAAACATTATCTAGTATCAACCTGTTGCTGCTTTCTGCCTAACAAGGAACCAATTGTATTTCTTTGATAGGGTAGGGATGGCTCAGTTTCATATTATCACAAAATTATATACAGTATCTTCAGACCCTGGAAATAAGCCAGTGTTTGTTCATTCCAGAAACTCTGAAAACCATCCAACGTCATCATAGCAACTAATTTGAATGCCTGCAATCTATGCCAGCTTTTCCTCTGCCAGTTTAAGATTAAATACCAATTATTCCCCCCTCCCATAATCCTTTCTCTATTGCTTATCATCTTGCCTAATGAAATGGTCTAAAGGTCTGGGAAGCTCACATACAATTCTGAAAGCCTCATCTGGTCAAAAATGATGTGGTATTAATGCAGATTGTAGAATTCTTCTTACACAACAATTATCTTATACAATTATTTTACTTCTTTTATCAGAGTAAAATATTATATATACCTTGTCTTCCAAGCACTACATTTGTTATGCAAATTAAGACGGGGACAAAATTCTTTTCTTGCATCTCACATCTGTTTATTCCTGCAGTTCTTCATGCCAACTACATTTACTCATATTCATGCCTCAGTCCTATATTTCTTTCACAAAACATAAATGTAGAACATGGGATAAGGGAAAAGCAGCAAGGAGATGAGGGGAATTTGTCTGCAACTGAAAGTTTTGACAGGTCTTGTAAAAAAAAAAAAGATTCAGGATAGCAGGCCATATAATTCTAGCTCAGGTATTCTCTCAAGATGTGAGCTAAGGATAACAGAGACAGTTATGTTAGACTATTGCAAGAAAAATAACCTATACAGCCTCAGAAAGAATAATTCAGACTCTGCTTCAGTGTCAGGGTTTCAAGTTACACCCCCAACCAAGTAAGACTCTTCAAAGATCTATTTTATTAGAGATATCATATTGGCACATCTGGGAAAATCTGAACCTGAAAGCTCCCAGGTTTTCCCCACCCAAAGGAAAGTCAAAGTCCCTTCCCCTGCACCCACAAGTCCATCACATGGTCCAATCAATCCACTGTCCCAACTGGAGATGCCTCCCAGTCACGCCTCTCCAGGTGCAGGCTGATTGTCCTTGACTCTCAGAGAAAAGAATGTTGTTATGGCTAAATAACTCTACCACCTCCATGCAGCCTCCCCTCCACTTTCCCACAGCACTAAGTGTGGCAACCCTGAAGATACAAAGAAAAATATGGCCACCAGGGCTGACGTTTAGCTTACCTAGCAAAGAAGAGTTTATTAGTTTCCTTGGCAATTTGTTCCATGCCAAATTGCCCTTACTATTAGAATACCTTTCTAACATTAAAACCAGAATTTATCTTTAGAAGAGAATATTTATAGCTCAGAATTTGCTTTCCTGAATTCCTGGACTATATGTATGACATTTTTTGATACTTGAATCATATTCCTCTTTAGTTGCCTTATTTCATTCAAGACTGAACATTCCTTATTCCCTCACTTTCTTCTTGTAAAGTTTAGTTTATACACATTAATCATCCTTGTTGCTCTTCTCTGCATTTCCTCCAAGCTTCTCTGAATCTTTTTTTAAAAAAATATGATACTAAATATTGAACACAGGGTGCAAAGGGTTATCAAATCTAGAGGAATAATTACTTACTATAGTTTTAAATAATGCATTTATTGATATACCCTAAACTGCATTTCCCCCTCTCCCAAGTCTTGCAATGCTACCTCTCATTGTGGTGTGGAGTATTCCTAGGAGAGATAAGTGAAGTATGCCAGGACTGTATATCAACAGCATATTTTCCCAACAAGGATATACAAGGTGTAAAGGTCATTCCAGTTGCCCAGTTATAGGAAGCAGGCAACTATATTAGGCAGCAGTGATTTTAAAATGCTGGAGGCAAGTGATCATTTTAGTGATAACAGAAAATATCTCATTTCATACTGCATAGGAAAAGGCAGTGATAAATTGCTCATGTGTTTTACCAAGAAAACCATACAAGATAAAATGATTGCTAATATAGTGCCAACAGTGATGGGTCTCTCCAGTCTGACGGCACTCAATAAGAGTATTACTGATGTAGATGTAGCTCTGTTAAGGTCTCTAGGATGTGTAGTTGCTGATGATTTTCCATAGAGAAAAGGAAATCTGAAACTGCAAAGGTAGAATTACAATGGAAAAATGAAAAGTTAAGAGCATGAATATAGGAAAACTTAGCACAGAGAAATATGAAATGAATTGATCACACTTTGGCATCTTGGGCATCAGTGAATTGAAATGAAGTGGAATGGACCTTTTGAGTCAGAAGATCATATCACTTACCATAAAGTCTCTACTTATTTATTCAACCAATGTGCTGAACATATATTGAGAGAGACTGGATTGGAAGAGGATGAGTATGGTTTCAAAATTGTTGAAAGAACGTCAATAACCTGTATTACAGTGATAAAATTACTCTGATATGAAAAAATAAATGAGCTGCAAGCTCAAATAGGGAAAGGCAAGGAACATAGTGATAAAACATTGGACTATGATTATAAAGACCAAACTAATGACAACAGATATTACAACCAGCTTTAGAAGTGACAATGAAGGCACTGACGTGGTAGATAGTTTCTGCCTTTTAGGATCAGCTACCAATAGTAAAGGAACCAGCAGTCAAAAATATGCTGAAAATTGGTCCTTGGTAAAAAAAAAAAAAATGAAATCCTTGGAAAAAATACATTTTACTTTGTTTTTATTTTAATTTATATTGTGGTTTTTAATGGTTTTTATATTCCTTGTCTTATTATATACCCAATCATTATGTTTGATGAGAAGCTATATAAATTTGATAAACAAAATAAGATATTCAGACCAGGGATGGGTTCTACTTACCTTTACTACCGGTTCGCAATGGGGCTGCGCGCGTGCTCTTCTGTGCATTTTGATGACATCAGGGTCAGTGGGTGGAGCCTCCTGCCAGTTTTACTACCGGTTCTATAGAACCAGTGCGAACCGGGGGCAATCCACCACTGATTCAGGTGTTATGATATGTGTAAACCCACAAAATTTAGAAGTGTACAGCCCGTAGTTTTCCCTATTATACTCTATGGAAGCCAACTTTGAATTTTGTAGAAGCAGCATAAAAGAACATTGACATTTTTGAACATTGGTATTGGAGAAAACCCCTGATAATTCCATGAAAACAAATAAATGGATCATAGAACAAATCGGAGTCTCACTCGAGGCACAAATTACCAGGTGTTATGAGAGAACATGTTCTCGGAACAAAAGGACTGGAAAAAAAGTGGAGCCAAAAGAGTCAAAAACAGCAAATTCTTAGAATCCCTCATCCACACTCGTTAATAGTCTCTCAGACTCAGAGTTTAGTCTTTGTCCTAAGCAGAGGTGCTTAAGTGAAGATTCAGAGGCAGAGAGGGAGTAATAAATTTGAGGGAACCAGCTAAAAACAATGGAAGAGCTATTAGGAAACAGACTCTGCAGTTCCTACGTGATATGTCTCAGCTTGCACTGAGTGGGAGATCAGTTTGGCTTATTTATTGCATTCTCTCTGTGGGGAAAAAAAAACACTGAGGACAACTTTCAGTGGTGTCATGTATCTACGTTGCTTTGCCATGTCTTAGACCCTGGATTTGCTTCACCTTCTCCCTTGTCTCTCATCTGAAATCATTGTCTGATGATTTGTTTACTGGTGTCAGTCCACATTTGACCTCTTTGACAACAAGCACACTCTAGCCTTCAGGTCCTTTTCAAAGGCTGCTTATACTCTACCAACTGTGAATCAGCCTCAGCTCACTTCTCTGTGGCTGAATAAGTTTTACAGCTTGTTAATTACAATCTAATAGCCAAATTATCAAAACTAAACTCAAATTTTCATCATTTGAACATGTTACATGAAAATTCAGCTCCCTTAAAAAGACCACATTGGGAGAGATAGAAGGAAGTAAAAGAGGTCAGCCAACAGGAAGGTAGATGGATTTGATTTCAGCATTGAAAGAGATGAAGGGTCAACTTAGGGACAGATCATTCTAGAGACGATCTATCAGTGTTGTTCCTAAGAACTGACATTGACTTAACGGCATGTAATCAAAATTGCATTTGCCTTTTTTAGCGGTTGTGTCATATTATTATTATTATATATTCATATGCAGCATGTGATCCATTACAATCCCAGAATCTGCTTTATCCATAATATTATCAAGCCATATATTTCCTACCATATTCCCAGACCTGGACAATTTATTTCTATCTTCTAAGTGAAGAACTTTGTTATCTGTCACTATTAAATTTCATTCTACTACTTTTAGCCACTTCTTCAAGCTATATCAATTTTTTAAAAAAGTCTTTTTGTATTAGATATGCCATCTTGCTTTGAGTCATTTCTACTTTTTGATAAACATTAATTCCACTTTTTCATCCATGACATTTATGAAATTGTTAGGGAGTGTCGGAGCCAGGATTAAATTCTGTAGGATCCTCCTTGATATCTTACTTTAATTTTAGCTCTTTCATTCCTAATTAAATTGACACCTCTACTTCTATGTATGTATTCATCAATATCAGACTCCCTTCATTCACATCTATTACATTCTTCCCTTTTTCTTAGTTTTACAAACATATAATAGAAAGATTATGATCGATAACAGACAATGAGGGCAGTAGTGGGTTCCACTTACCTTTGCTACCGGTTCGGAACTGGGAGTGCACACACACGGCATTTCTGTGCATGCACAGAGCATCCGTGATGACATCCAGTTGGGTGGGTGGAGGCTCTTGCTACCCCCACTACCAGTCCACCCGAACTGGGGCGAACCAGTAGAACCCCATCACCTGATGAGGGACAGCGACAGAAAGACTGAGACAGAGATGCTTGCCATCCTTAGTTATATCCATACCACATGGATAGCTTAATAGTCATAAAGATCTAATTTAGCCTCAATTTAATTTAATGTATTGGATTTTAAGCATTCCCCCAGGCCCAACTCCAAAAGGACATTTGGCAAATAACATCTAAAACACACAATTAAAAAACACATGCCCACCTGAACAAAACTATATCAATAATCTTTCAAAAATGATAGGGGCTCTACAAACACCCTAAACCACAGGCCTGGAAATAGAGCCAAATGGAACTCCAAGAGTTCTGGAACTATCGGAGGGAGTGGGGGCCATATGTATCTCTTTTAGTCAATATACCACAACAGTACTCAAAGCCCAGGTTCACTTCATGCATTCTCATCTAGTGTGAGCAAGTTATGACCAATATTTTTTTAAAATATCTTATAAGTCAATCTACTGTTACCTGGATCCCAGCAACTGGAAGTATGCGATGTTTACTGCCATATTTAAGAGTTGAGTAATTCACTTTCTGTTTATTATCTATTACTCTCCTGCTATTTTTATTGATCAACTGGAATACTATTTTTTTCTTCATTTATTTTGAACATACCCAAAAAAGTCTTTCTATATTCTTAGCTTCCTTCACTAACCTCGATTTATTCTGAACTTTAGTTTTGCTGGCAATATCTCTAAAAATCTTATTTAGTGATCTGCCTGACTTTTTTTCATTTTCTGTGTGCTCTTTTTCATGTTTAGATCTTCTCTAAGTGTTCAGTGCAGCCACGTGGATTTTGTTTCTACCTCCTTCAAATGTTTGCAATTGTGCATTTAATACTTTATTTTTTTTTTATCAATTTACATTAATCTTTGCCTATTTTCTTAACTCGGAATATTATTTATTCTTGTTATGACTTGATTAAAAATCTGTTTTATGTAGCTGTTTTAACTCAACTTTAGCTTTTGTTAATAACAAGGATTAAGGCATTCGTTTTCTGTAAAATTTGTGGGAGTTGGGCAGTGTCTAAATCAAATAAATTAAAATCCACTTAATCGCTTTCTAACTGGCTTTGCTTAAATAAGAAGTTGATTGCCTTTCTTCTCCCATCGAAGAAGATTGTAAGAAAAACCAGGAATTTTCCTAGAAGAACCACATTGGCAGAATTTCTGTCTGCCAAATATTAGAAGTAATTAAATTTTCCTGTCATAATTTTCTTTATTCATCTTTTTACATTATTTAAATATGCAATTTATTCTTCATTTATATTGTTTATATCTTTTTGGTTGGTTGATCAGTAATAAACATCAACAATACTACTGATTTTATTCTTCCTTCCACTTATTTTAACCCAGATCCTCTCAGTGACACTAACTTCATTTACTGAACAGAGGTAGACAAACAGAAACCCAGAAAAAGATAGATAGGTAAATATCTCATAATTTCTTCTCCCGTTATATTATTCCTGCTATTTTTGAGCAAGCAGCATTTTTCAATTGCTTTATCACTGGAACTATCAGTGATATTATGTTGGTAGCTTCTCAGAAAAGTGGGGCAAGGGTGGCAATATGAATGTTAGTTGTTCATGGCAGGCAGGCCAGAGGAGTTTCCTGCAGATAGGATCAAAGTGACATTTATTTTTGGCTTTTTGAAAGAAAGAGTGACCAGATGGCCAGTTCTACTCAGTGGAAAAATGGGGAATATTGGGCAGCTAGAAAGATTGTAAAATATATTGAAGTTTAGTGCGGCATTTGATAATTCTGTCAGAAGAGCAATTATTAATGAAGAGATTTTAATTAATCAATTGCTCAATGAATTTCATAAAAATCTGATAGCTCAAAACATAAGAAAATACTTATAAAAAATACTCATAGAAACATAAAGATAACACAGATAAAACACAAACAGTATAAAGCATCAGGCCCCAAAACTTGTCCTCTAGAAAAGTTCTGCTTTTAATCATTTTCAAAAAGTAGACAATATTGACGACAGATGAATCTAAAAGAAGAGGTTTTTCAAAGTGGTCAGTCCCATTATTGAAAAAGTAGATCTGTTTCCCCTGACTTTCCAGAAATGAGGGACATCCAGTTACTTCTCCCAGTACAACGTTTTCAGGTTTGACTTTAGTGGACAAATATAGTCCTGGATAACCAGGTGCCAAACAATAAGAGTGTGTTTTGTTTTGTTTTGTTTTGTTTTGTTTTGTTTTGTTTATTTTTTAGCAATGCTAATTGCTGAATAGTGGGTGCAGACAGAGGACACAGGACACGTCCAGTAGATCAACAGCTTTATTCAGCTCCAGTAACAGCAATGGCAATCCGAGCCGCAGCAGCCCTTTTTAAACTGGAACTTTTCCATGGCTTCAGCCACTGACGCGTGCTTAATTTTACCACTCTAGCTACTGGCTCCTGATTGGTTCCTGTGCCCGTCTATTCAATACTTAACACTAATTGTTTTATGTGGGTTTTCCAACAACCAGTAGCATAAAGGATTATCCCTGTGATATCATGCACCTGGCCCTTCTTCGTGGCCTGGGAGTGCGAAGGAAGGGGGGACTGGAAATCATCACTCTCCATGCAATCCATGCTGATAAAAGGAAGTTGAGTCTGAAGGGGAACGATATGATAAACCATAGAAGCTCAGAGGAGGAAGTCAAATCACAGAAGGAAGCAATATCATTACAGAAAAGGTTCCTAAAATTCAATCAGGGAGAGGGGGCTGGGAGATGTAAGACAGTAACTTCATCATTAATTATAGTAGTTCAGCTGACGATTTCAAGATTTTGTTACATTACCCTATTAGCAATAAAGATGTTTCCAGAAATTCAAGTGATTCTTATTTATTTTACTCAATTTGGATGCTGCCCAACTCCATCCTAGCTCTTGTTCCCAGAGTTTGTGTGTCTGTTTGATTTCTATAGCCACCGATCTCAACAAAAATTGAACAAAACAAACTGACCTGGTGAACTCCCCTTCAAAACCTTCATTAGCTTTCCCTATCTATTCACTAAATTATAACCCACTGAAAAAGGTTATGCATAAAATGTTTATGAGACTGTTGATTATCTTTCATGTAAGGGACTAAATAATGTTTATCCCTTTGGATCCTTTTTAAAGAGTTGACATAAATGTATGACAACCAGCACTTGCTATGTGTCTAATCCATGAGTTTGTGACGCAACTGCCAGCAGCATAACATGTGTGACATGCTTAGATGCTGTGTGCAGGTTCCAAAAATAATCTTTAGGAAAATATGATTGAAATCTTATAAGAGTGCCAAAACTTGTGAAATTTCAGTGATCTTACAAAAAATTTCAAAGTAAAGCGCTTAAATATGAAAGCTTTGGAGCAGTGTTTTTCAAGATATATTTTTACTGCACAGTAATGTCCAGAATCCCCCAAAAATGCTGATAATATCTAACCACAGTTTGAGGAACAATTTCCTGGAGGCTATTAGGGAAAGAGCTACAGAACTCTTAGTAGAGCATTCAGAGATTTTTAAGTTAGTATGACAGCTTTTAACATTAACATTTAAGCTATGGGAATAGCTAGAAGTGCCCATCACAGATCCCTGATATAAAACTTGTGCCCAAACTAGTTGCTGCCTGCCAATAAAACCTCTGCTTTCCATTCTCCCTTATGGCAACACTTGGGTGATGGATGGTAGAAGCCTCGGTGTTCTGCCTGAAGTCCCACCATTAATAATAATCAAAGATGAATTTTCTTGGGCAAAGGAAAATTACATAAAAAACACTGTTTATTCTTAATAGATTATTTCTTTCTTTTTTTTATTTTTCTTTGCTTTCTCTGTGTGAATGAGTGAGTGAAGGGGAAGCTTCTGGGTATATTTCAAAATTTTGCCCCCTTGACAAATTGATGGCCATTCAGCCCTTTCCTGATTTGATTCTTGTTTGCCTCCAGATATGGCTGAAGGATAAGCTTGGCCCTCTACACTCACAAACTGAACTACTGGCAGCAAGCAAAGCTGCTTAGGCAAGCAGAAGGAAGCCCATGTGGGAATGTGCTTGCTTAGATTAAGTTTCAACCCCTATGCAGCAATGATGCTGCACAGATGAAGTTTCAAACAGATAAGTGGCAGCATGTGAATGTCGAGATAATAGTATTGCTATCAGAGGAGAAAGAGTAGTAAAAAGCTACTCAGAATGGGGTCATTAATATAAGAAATAAGACAGCATAATTTCTTCCCATTCAGCTCATTGATACTCAAAAACAACCAGTGTAATATAGAATTTCATAGACATAGCAAAGATATTTTTTTTAGGCATGATAACTGGGCCATAGAGTTATCAACAAACTGTGTTTGGCTACTAGGAGAGGAGATAATCTAGCTATTTTATTTATCTATATTTATTACTTCCTTGCCATGGATAAAATTTGAAACAAAAGTCAGTGACAAAGTAATGTTTCATTTCTCTTTTGTTTTGTTTTAATTATAGTCATAAAATCACAAGCAATTGGATAGTCTATGGTTGGAGCTTATTTATAACAAAAATAAAATCTGCATTAGCAGAAGCTCTGCAAACATTTATGAAGTGAAGTAATATCGGCAAACTGATCTGCCACAATTATCCCTTATTAACTATTTCTTTCTGTTTCAAAAAATACCCTATGGAAACATCCCCAAAGTAGCATGTCTCCTTGTCCCTAACTCCTCCAACTCTAGCTGAGAAAGGATAGGAATTGGCTTTTCCTCTTAATAACTCTCAAAGTTTAATAATTTGGGACTATGTCCCATGCCCACTTTGTCTGTCCTGTTTCCAGCATCTGGCAGGTAAACCATCAGGGTGACAAAAGACCCAATATAAGCAAGTAAGCTAAGTTCCATTCAGATTCCAGGCACTATTAAATACTATGGCTAAACAGTTGTTTATTAAATGAATCAAAACTGGCTGAGTTCTCATAACGCACTAAGGCATAAACAAAAATTTTCAAATCGCAAATGTTGGATTCATGTAACATATAAACCAGGGGTGAAATGCTCCCAGTTTGGACAGGATCGCTGATCCGGTAGCGATGGTGGTGGGTGGTTCAGAGAACTGGTAGCAAAAATCCCTGCCCCCCCCCATGCCTAGCTGAGCCGCACGATCATCAGAGGCTTTTTTTTTTTTTACTTTTAAAAGCATTTTTTCTACAACCTCTTTGGCTGAATAGGTTGTTTTAAAAAATGCTTTTAAAAGGCTCTGATGATCCCAGCTGAGTTGCCTGATCGTCAGAAGCTTTTTAAAGCATTTTTTTTACAACCTCTTCGGCTGAAGAGGTTGTAGAAAAAATGCTTTTAAAAGCAAAAAAAAAGATTGTGCGCCACAGCTGATCACCCCCCCGCGCATGCTGTTCTACTTACTGCATGCCTCCTTTTGGCATGCACTGCACACGCGCATCTCACATTTGGTGTGTGGTACACACTGTGCATGCGCAGCCACAAACCAGTAGTAAACCGGTTCAGATTTCACCACTGATATAAACCCTAATTTTTGGTTTTCACGTATGAAACCAATCAATGTGTGACTTTCTCCAGGTAAGATTTTAGCACTATTCAATATGTAGGGCTAACACAGTACATGATACTCCCTATCACACTCTGGCCTTCACCTGAAGTGAATGTCTTAATAGAACTTTAATTATATAATTTCAAATTAGACTAATCAGATGAGTTTGGCCTTGGATATGTATGCTTACTTGCTTGTTTATAATGTTTATATCTTGTTTTTCTGCCTAGAAGGTATTTAGGACATCTATCCTGTATTTTTGTTTTTTTGTTTCATTGTGTTTTAATTGCTCTTGGCAGTCTTTTCCAAAATAGAGTGAATACAGCTGAAAGAAGAAAGAATTCAGAAAGAATTAAGTAGGTGGATAGGAATATTTTTAATCACATGTAAAAATTATTCATTTACATTTAAAAACTTTATAGAGTTGCCTATCTAACAAGGCACTTTAGGTAGTGAGCAAATAAAAACATAATCCATAGTACAAAAAAATGACATTAAAATCAGAAGTAGCAGTCAAGGCATACATTTGCATGTATTTATGTGTGAATTTGCATAAATGTGTTTTTACATTTACAGGTAACTGTCACTATATCAATTAACTACAGAGTATGACTGATTAGATTTTGCTGGTAATGCTAACATAATAGCATTAACAATTTTTGAGATTATTAACTGCATACATTTATGCGAGACATAGTAACTCGTTTTTAACTTTTTAAAGAGACGAATTATTTTGTTGGGAAAAAAACTACTTCACAGATATAATATAAATTCTATATTGGCAATACTTTGCTTTTGGGAAATTAAACATATTGCGGAAGGGGGAACAGAAGAAGTAAAAGGTGTTGTTTGGTTGTGGAGTTTAATTTCTTTTCATAGTCAGAAACTTATTAAAATATATAGAGCATAAAGAAATGTATCCACTATTGTTATTTCATCTCAGCTAGCTGTAATTTGAAAAAAGACTCTTATTTCAAAGGGCAGTTTTCAAGCAGAGAAAATGGGGATTAACATGTGAAAGTAGTCCAGTGTTAATGTAATAAAAACCTTGGAGACAGTTCAGTGCAGCTGAACTGCACTGCAATATTTCTGTTAGTGTGAAGATATCTATAAACAATTTTGTAGCAGTCTTTCAGAATCCATGATTACCTCCAGTAATGAATGAAAAATAATGCTTTCAATGTTCTAAATTGCCAAAAGATGACAGTACTGATATGCAAGAAGCTTTGACATCTACTTTAGCATATATTCTCTCATTTTCGTTGCAAGCAAATTGTTTGAGAAAAGGTTGCATTACTAGGATTAGGCTGCAGCAAGTACCATATTTTTCGGACTATAAGACACACTTAAGATGCACATTAGCTTTAGAGGAAGAAAACAAGAAAAAAAATCTGGCTCTGCCTCCCAGCATCCATCCGGTATTCATCTGGCTAGTATCCTTGCAGCAAACAGCAAACAGCCTGGTCAGCTTCAGCACATTATCGCAGCCCCAGCACGTGGCTCATCAGGGCTCCGCTCCATTGCGTCCATCACTGGTCAACTGAACTGAGCTGCTGCCATTGCCAGGGAACACTGCAGCCTTTTCTGCTGAGCAGCTGATTGGTGGTTGGATCGGCCTCCCAGAATCCTGCCGATCAGCTGTTCTAGGTGGCAGGGATTGCTGCCACCACCACCATTCGCCGCTGCTGCCAAATCAGCAGTGATTGTGAGCAACAATTGGTGGCAATTGGCAGTGGCGGCAAATGGCAGTGCTGGCGAATGGTAGTGGTGGCAAATGGCAATGATGGTGATCAGCAGTGATGAAAAATGGCAGTGGTGGCGATCAGCGGTGGCAGCGATGATCCCTGCTACTTAGAACAGCTGATCGGCAATATTCCGGGATGCCGATCAGCTGCTCAGCAGCAAAGGCTCCAGCGTTCCCCAGTGGCAGTGAAAAATGGCAGCAGTGAGAGGCAGCAGTGGTGGTGAAAGGGTGTGGCAGCAAACACTAGCCCCCTTCCCCTCTGCTGCAGTATTCACTCTATAAGATGCACAGATATTTCCATCCACTTTTTTTGGGGGGGGAGTGTGTCTTATAGTGCAAAAAATATAGTAGTTTACTTTCAGCAATGCACCATGCTTGAATTTTTGACTGTCAAAGGAGTTCCGTCAATTGAAATTCACTAACAAATTCGCATTGCTTATAGTGGTGACATGAAAACTGTGCATCACTGGGCCAAAAAAATGTAACAGTGGCGAATCAGGAAGAGCTTCTTTATGTGATTAAGAATGAAATGGATGGCCCGTGATGACAACCAATGAATTTCACATGAGAAAGGCTGCCAATCAGCAAATCACTCAAAGAGACATTGCTCTCAACTTTGTATTTCACAGGAATGTGGGGGTCACATTATTAAGTTCTTCAGTGTCAAACAGTTTGTGCGATGTAAATTCTGTTACACACTGTTGGCAGAGATTAAAATTTCAAGAGCAGAAATTTGCCAGCAATTGTTGTCATTGCCAAGAAGGAAGGTGAGGAATTTCTTCACAGCATCCTAACAGCCAATGAAATATGTCCTTGTCATTATGATTGAAAAATAAATGTCAGCCCATGGAATATTATCACAAAACTTCACTTGTCAAAAAAAAATATTTCCTGACAAATCAGACTTTGTCAGGAAGATTCATAGTTATAGGGTTTTGGGGGTGCAGATGGTGTTATTCATATGCATTTCTTTGAACTCTGGATTAAGATCAATTCAAAGAACCACATTGCAATTCTCAAAATTTGAAACAATGATTAAACAATGATTCAGGAGCACAAGAAGGGAAATTTTGTTGCAACACAACTCTAGGCATCACACCTCAGAAATCACAAGAAATAATTGCAAAGTTGGATCTACCATCTTACTCCATTCATCATCTAGTTCCAGGGTAGGTTTCCACCTTTTCCCAAAATTTAAGAAATACCTTCATGAATATCTGATTTATTTAAATGAAGAGGTAGACATGGATATCAGAATCCATATAAAAAGATAAAATATGGATTTATTTTCTGACTGCCTAAAAAGCTAGCCCATTATTGGCCCAAGTATGTAGCAAACAATGATTATGTTGAGAACAGGTAACAAAAGGCCTCATTTCAAAGACTGTTTTCCTGTTTCATTGATTAAAGTATCTCTACTTAAACTAAACTTATGGAGGTGAAGGTATTACTTTTTTTTTCAACTTTTTAATTTATTTATTTACTCTATATAGCTGCTCATCTCACATAGTCACTGTGGGCAACAAACAGCAAAACAATAACAATATCATTAAAACCACCGATATATTAAAATTCCTAATACAGCAACATTTGTAATGTTTATCTCGTTCTGCAAAAGGACAAAGCAAAACAAAATAAAGTCTCTCCATGTGGCTTGATGCTTCCCCATTATAACTG
Organism: Pituophis catenifer annectens; assembly: GCF_029215685.1. Classification (NCBI taxonomy): domain Eukaryota; kingdom Metazoa; phylum Chordata; class Lepidosauria; order Squamata; family Colubridae; genus Pituophis; species Pituophis catenifer. The sequence goes on along the minus strand of NW_027256881.1, from coordinate 33,534,161 downwards.
ACTATTGCAGCTTTTATTCATTGAAACAAGTATCCCATAAATTCAAATTTAATCTTGTTGCCATCAAGCCATAAATACAGATCAAATCATATCAAGTTCAAAACTTGATTCTCACATTCAAATAGATAAATACATTCCTAGCAAGTATCCTTTTTCCTGCATACATTTGGAAGTTGCTTCCTTTCTTTTCAGTCAGAGTACAAGTACAGAACATTTGCTCAGAATAATAACAACTGAGAAGTGTTGCTTCAATCTCTGGTCCTTGCTGTTTTAGAAAGTAAATTAATATATGCAAATATCTGGAAATTATTTCCAATATTCCTATTTAAACAAATAAGGATTCCCCTGCTCAGTGAATGTCTATTCCCGTGATGGTGAACCTATGGCACACGTGCCAGAGGTGTCACGCAGAGCCCTCTCTGTGGGCATGCACACAGTCGCCACCTGCTCTTCGGGTTTCTGGTGCACAGCTGGTCTTCCTGCACGCCGGAGCACAGGAAACCTGAAGACCAGATGGCTGGCACGCATGCACACTGGCCAGCTAGTCTTTGGGTTTGCGGCACTCCGGCGCACATGTTCCACTTTCAGCAGTCGGTGCCAAAAAGGTTCGCCATCATTGATCTAGTCAATCCTTTTACTAGAGTCTAATAAAACACCAAACAAACTTCTGGGTTCTTCTTGTCTTCCGTCAGTCAAGAATTATCTATCTCATGATTAGATGTCCCATTTTCTTTGCCTACAATTGTTTATATATCAGTTCATTTGAAGTATCTTACCTCAAGGATATGTTCTTCATTAGTTTTATAGTGTAACACTTACTGCACTAGCCTTTCATTTCAGTTAGGTGTGTTCAATGAGTTTGAAAAGCCAAGTAGTCATTGTGCCGAATGTGTGAGATCAAAAGCTACAAAACCCATTATGATAATACACAGCAATGCTTTCAGCTTCAGATTTCCACAGGCAGTGAGCTTATTCTCTTGGTGTTGAGTGAAACATGCTTCAAAGAACTGGTTCATAGAATTTGATCCAAAGTCCTGTCTGTTGGAATTGCGTGTTAGTGAAATGAGAAAGAGCAAACAAAGGTTGTTTAAACCAGTATTAGGAAAGGATAAAGTTTTGCTGTTGCCCCTACAAAAAGTCTCCCCAATCTAAGTTTAATGGGAGCATTTCCATCTAATCCTGTAGGAGTGAACAGATGAAGAGAAAAATCAACCTGCAACAATATTATTTTTTTAAAAAAATATCATCGTTTATTATAATATAAAATAAGGGGAACAAACAGAAATAAAAACAAAGAAAGAAACAAACAATATTGCTTAGCGATAGTCCATTCTCCACTCTCCACTCTTAGTGAAGAGTGGAGAATGGAAAAAGGGGAGAATGTGGAGAGTAGAATATAATAAACAATGAAGAGATTTTTTCAATTTATAAATTATGACCAGACTAATTTATTAAAAATACAATTAAAATAATTAATAATTGCTTTATTATATTTAAATGCATATTTAGTGAAATAAACCATGTTTGATACTAAAGCTATTTAGAATGGAATTCTGGGTTTTACACTGGAATTTATGAAGCTTTCACTCAAGGATACAAAACCTGTTACACAGTACACAGAGATAGTCAAACTGAGATAAATAATCATATCGATCTTCTTCCCTCCTTCTAGGTTCACCCTTAATAATAATATGCCTAACAGATCAGTTACATATTCTGAAAAATATTGAAAATAACATCAGATTCTTTTTGTAAATGTGTTTTGGCCTAGAAAGGGTTAGCTATAAAATTATATCTGTAGTTAATTATGGTTGTATTTGTTTCATTAATTGAACTTCTGAGCTAGTTCTAGCCACATATATATTCTGAACATCTAGAATGGAAATCAAGACACTATCTCCAAGCTAGCAACCTATTTGCACAGGTTCTGATCATCAGATAAAACCAGTTAAAAAAAAAAGATGGTTTATCTTCAGCTGTGAGCATCAATTTCACTCCTCGGTCTTCTTGATGCTTATTCTTGCCTTAACAGAAGGAATGTGAGTTATTCTGTATACTGTCTCAAAACATGTCAGTTAGGTATCTCTTCAGGGGTGAAATCCAGCAGGTTCTGACAGGTTCTGGAGAACCGGTAGTGGACATTTTGAGCAGTTCAGCGAACTGGCAAATACCACCTCTGGCTGGCCCCAGAGTGGGGTGGGAATGGAGATTTTGCAATATCCTTCCTCCAGGAATGGAGAGGGAATGGGGATTTTGCGGTATCCTTCCCCTGGAGTGGGGTGGAAATGGAGATTTTGCAGTATCCTTCCCCTGCCACACCCACCAAGCCATGCCCACCAAGCTACACCACGCCCACCAAGCCACCCCCACAGAATCGGTAGTAAAAAAATTGGATTTCACCACTGTATCTCTTTAATATGGTTTGATTGCCAGAGTTCAAGAGTAGCCATGATTCTACATCTCTCATTCGCTAGTAGTCTGGATTTTATTTGATAATCACCTTTCATCAGGCAAACATCCCTCCTAGCTAATTAGGACTGCCTACCCACCCCTTGCATTCTATACTAAACAGTATCTGCCTGTTCTACTAAATGAAGATCAAAATTAAAGGATTAGGTATTATCAGCCATACAAAGTAGACCAGATCATGAAACTTTATAGAAGACTATAAGCTACTTTTATTTAGTAATATAATCTTCCAACTTTGTGATTTCCCCTCCTATCTCTTTTATATTCGTGTGAGCTAAGGGTGTGTCTGTCTGAGATATGTTCATAATCATCCCCTATCAGAATACAGAATAACAGAGTTGGAAGGGAATTTGGAGGTCTTTTAGTTCAACCCCTTGCTCAAGCAGGAGATCCCATACCATTTCAGAGATGTGGCTGTCCAATCTCTTCTTAAAAACCTCTCCTGATGGAGCACCCACAATTGCTGCAGGCAAGCCATTCCACTTGTTCCCCCTGTCAGGAAATTTCTTCTTATTTCTAGGTTGGATCTCTCCTTGATTACTTTCCATTCATTGCTTCTTGTCTTGCCTTCAGGTGCTTTGGAGAATAGGGTGATCTGCCAGTTACAAATCCATCTGGTGGTGATGCTACCTAACCCACATTTTTCTAGTAATATTGCCCTTTTTCAGGCTTTGGTATCCTTTTTAAAGTATCCTCATCAAAGTCCTTTTTACTCTCTACAGGTATGGTGAGCAATTTTATAACCACCACCACCCACCATTAACTCTTTTGATAGCTTCCTTTTCTTTTGGGAAAAAGGATTCACATAGTGGTATCCATGGAGAGGTGGGATGAGTGAATGATGTAAGTAGCACTGCATTGTCATGATGAAGCACCATCTCTTTTGAATGTGCATCATAATATTACATGCACATATAAATGGCAATGTGGCAATGGCACAATACTAGCTTTGTCATTTTAAAGAAAGCTTCCGATCATGCAGGTAACTTTAACCGACTATGAATCTGATGAATTTAAAGAAGACTCCCTACTTTTTCATTACCTCCACTCTCAACATTCACTTTACTGTATACTAAACTCCGAATAGAATAGAATAGAATAGAATAGAATAGAATAGAATAGAATAGAATAGAATAGAATAGAATAGAATAGAATAGAATAGAATAGAATTCTTTATTGGCCAAGTGTGATTGGACACACAAGGAATTTGTCTTTGGTCCATATGCTCTCAGTGTACATATAAAGTCAAGGTACATTCATCAAGAATCATAAGGTACAACACTTAATGATAGTCATAGGGTACAAATAAGCAAACAAATCATACTAGAAAACAATCAATATAAATTGTAAGGATACAAGCAACAAAGTTAGAGTCATGCAGTCATAAGTGGGAGGAAATGGGTGATAGGAACAATGAGAAGACTAATAGTAATAGTAATGCAGACTTAGTGAATAGTTTGACAGTGTTGAGGGAATTATTTGTTTAGCAGAGTGATGGCATTTGGGGAAAAAACTGTTCTTGTGTCTAGTTGTTTTGGTGTACAGTGCTCTATAGCATTGTTTTGAGGGTAGGAGTTGAAACAATTTATACACTGTGTATATGTAATATGTACTTTTTGTTTACATATTATATAGTTAAACAAACAATATTACAAGTCCAAGTTTATATCAATCAGCATGGGTGGGGGGGGGATTTTAAGAGTTTTTGAACATAGTAATCTTTTGTAAGTGATGCCAAACCTCCTTAAACTGGTATGGATGGTCTAAGAAAGCAAAGCTCTGAACTCACATTATCCATGCCTCATAAATTCCTAATGGCCAAAAACTAAATAAATTCCATCATGCATGCAACATAAATCTCAGTCTGTGCATATGAGTGATCCAAATCTCTACACTGCTATCATGCCATGCCAATTTGGAACATTAATCCAACAAAAACTGATAATTATTCACAGATCCATATAGATTTTTTTAAAAAAATACTGGAATCACAGCTGTTGATTTACTTCTTTGGCTTAAGTAAAAGAGATATTTTTTAAAAAAATTTTTTTAAATCTATTCTTTTTCTTTCCCATATATCTTCTCAGAGAAGTAAATAGCTAATTTGAGAAAGTTTGGAACTGACCATTTTGAGTTACTGGATTGCCAAAATTGTAAGAATATTTCCATGTCATTTAGCAGAAATTAAATATCTGTATCTACCCCTGGGATCAAGGCCTGGAAACATATCTTTCTAGAAGTCAAAATGTTTCCTCATTTGCAGCATAAAAATATGGAAAGCATAAAGCCCAAGACATTTTGATTAATATAGTGCTTTTTTTTCTTCTGTCAGATTATTAAAGTTTCTAGATATGGATAGGAAATTCAGTTGATTCTCAGAGGATATTTGTGAGAACTACCAGGCTTAGCCTGCAAAAGCCAGATAATAACATAGAGTGGTCATCTGAACTTTTGCAAACCAGTTCTAGTAATTCTAACATTATTCCTCTTGTAGCATCTTTTCTTTTAGAAAGTGGGCAAGGTTCAACATTTCATTCTGAGTCTCCAGGGGATAACATTTGGTCCTCAAATTGGCCATGTTTGTACAGAGCAACAGGGAAGAACTGAAGTGTCCTAAAATCTTATCTCTAAATTACCCAATAGTAAATAAAATTGCTTCCACTTCCTATTTCACAAGTAAAGTTTGTGAGGGACTATGTAATGTTAAATGTATTTCTTCCTCTTTGATTTGAATCTCTACAGCTCTTTTTATTACAATTGTAAGTGCACTAAGCCTCAACTGTACAAGGAAGCAATTAAAGATGGAATGCCCATCAAGCACCATGATAAACAAAATTCAAGACTGCTGAAAATAAAGAATGGATATAGAGATAGAGCTGAGGCAAGGTTCTAAGCCATAGAATAATCCTCTCTAATTATAGTCTTCTCCCCTTCAAATCTTTCCTTACGCAATTCATCACTGGTTATCAAAGGTGTATGATACAGTATTGCAATTGTACTGCTGGTACCAACTTTGTAGTCCAATTCTCTCTCACACTGATTATGTAAAGATACATAACCACAATCTAGAGTTTCGCGTATCTGCTTTAAATAAAAATAGCTGATATCAGAAAAGCTATATAAAGGCAGACTCATTAGAACATCACTGAACTGCTAGATAGTATAGTGGTTAGACTATTGACCTTTGATGTAGCAGACTAAAGTACAAATCCTGGCTGGAAGTCCCTGGGCATGGACCTCCAAGGTCCCTCCAACAATTCTTTCTCTCTCTCTCTTTATCTATCTATCTACCGTATTTTCCGGCATATAAGACGACTTTTTAACACAGGAAAATCTTCTCAAAAGTCGGGGGTCATCTTATACGCCGCGTATAAGCCTACCCGGGTTTGTTTGACAGACTGACGGAAGCGGTAAGAGCGGCTACTACCATCTCTAGTCATTGCTAGAGATTTCTAACCCAAATCTGAGTTGCCGGCGCTGACTGATGACGCTATGGGAGCGCCAACAACATTGAGGGGAAGCTGTGCCAATCTCATCAAGGCTGCATGCCGCTCAATGCTGGACCCAGCTGGTTGCTGCGCAGAGCTTCCCCCACCGTCCCAGGCATCCAGGTGGATATTACCGATGCTCCGACTTCCCCAGACAGCTGGGGCTCACCATCACTGGGGGTCTGCATTGAGCGGCATGCAGCCTTGACGAGATCGGCACAGCTTCCCGAATCTGAGTTGCCGGCGCTGACCGATGATGCTACGGGAGTGCCGACAACATTGAGGGAAAGCTGTGCCGATCTTGTCAAGGCTGCATGGGTGACAGGACATGGGTGACAGGACAGGGTGACAGGAAAAAAAACCTGGTACGAAATAGCCCTCTTGCCGCTACACGTGGCCCGTTACCTTGACAGATGGGCAGCCTGGCTCGTAGGTATCTGTACCGGTTCTGTTAAGAAAACAAACAGCATGGCAGCTCCCATGGGTTTATTGTCTTATCCTTCCTTTCTGCTTTAGAGTGAATTAGAAAAAGTTTAATCCAATTGTACTGTTTTATGTTTACATGTTTGATGACAAACAGCCTTATGTTTATAAGTGACAGTTTTCCTGCTAAGTACCTGTATGTCATAAGCATTTGAATTAAAATTACCATATTGAAATCAAATCTGATGTTTTTTTATTTTTATTTGGTGTGCGTTGGAAGAGGGGTAGTCTTATAAGGCGAGTATAGCCCAAACCCTATATTTTAATAGGAAAAGTAGGGGGTCGTCTTATATGCCCAGTCGTCTTATATGCCCAGTCATCTTATACGCTGGAAAATACGGTATCTTTCTATCTATCTATCTGTCTATCTATCTATCTATCATCTATCTAAGTAAATAAAAGTGCCTTAATTTCGTTGACATCTTGATTTTGATAAATGATTATGTTTAAATATTTTATGGCACTCAGCAATTTGCTTCCTCTTTTAGTGGCCTATCCTGAAAGCAATAGCTTGCCAAAATAAATATTACTTCTTTGGCAATTAGTGATATGCAAACTAATAGCTGCAATAGAATAATATAAGGAAACTCTTTTAATATTAGAATGCAAGCAATTAAACTGCTATTCAACATTACAGAATTAAAAGCTAATGTTTGCAATAATGTTTTGTGTGTTATAGGTGTTATATACAAATATGAACCTAATATATGTGTTTATTGATATTATTGCAATAAGCTCCCATACACTGCAGCTGTGATAATATAAATGTCAGCATTAATGTTAGCAATATGCATGCATGCTATATATATACACACACATGTACAAAACATACATTTGATTTTTAAATAGTTTTCTTTTAACAATAGGGTTGCATTTTTCAAAACAGAACATTAATTCTTCATTTCTACGGAGAAAATGAAAAATAAAAATGATTGACAAGAGACAGAAGAAAGGGGATTGTATTGCTAATGTGAAAACTCTATTCTCAGCAAGTTGCTCATCAGACAATGTCCATTTTCTGGCAGATGTCCATTAGGAGATGTCTAAGCATTGTGTTTGGACAATTGAATTCAATCTGGAAAAGACATGTACTTGCATTTACTTACCTGATGCTATAAATTGGAAAACATGCTGAATTATCAATTTCCTTTCAGGAAAGGAAAGCTTCAGAATGTAAAGCAAACAAACAAAAAAAAAAAACAGGAAAAATATGCCTGTGCCAGGGATTTCTTTTAAAATTATAGAAATAAGAATTGAGATGAGTCCTCAAATGCTAATGTTTCTATTATCACAGCTGCAGTATATGAAACCTTGGCACAATAATGTTAATCAATCTTTTTCAGGATGCATACCAAGGTTGGGTTGGGTCGCAATTATCTTATTAATCACTGCCACTTTTAAAATGTTATATATCTATAGGCAAATCTGGTAATGACTGTAGCATATGGCAGATTGCAATGGGGATTGTCAAAGGAATAAACAATAAAATGGTAGTCTATATTTAATTATGAATGAAAGGGCTAAAATGTATGTCAAATTGTATGAACTGGTGTTTTTTAAATTATTGTGGATGCATAGAAGAGTAGGAATCTATAAATTGCATGTTACACTCCAGTGAATGCTAATAATGGAAGAAACAATAAGTTTAGCAGAAAATTGTGCAACATTTAAAATGAATGTGATCCAGGGGAAAAATATTCTAAGTGACATGAATAAATGAGAATGAGATAAAAGAGTAAATAAAACCAATTTAAAATAAAAAATATTGGTTGTTCAGAGACTTAGGAAAGAATGAGAATAGTGATTGGTGAATATCTGCTTTTTTAAAAAAAGAAGTGTTGTTCTGAATTTGTGATTTAAGCATACATCTAAATGTAGATAGGCAAAAAGAATCAATAAAAATCTAAAAGCATCATTGATATGATTGTTTATGGCAAAAAAGTTGAATTGCTGAAGAATAAAGGGATGATATGATACATATAAAGGACACATTAGTTTTTGGTAGGGTCAAGACTGAATGTTGTGGGGGGAAAAGAATATGGAAGAAGAGGAACTATTGTGAAAGCAGAGTGAGTCCTATATAAAAAAAGCATTAGAAGGAAATTCAGGCTTTCAACAGAAAGAATGGGAAGTGGATATAAGAAAAGACATTATGAAAGCTGCTTTACACAGAGTAAAATTAATTTAAAAGTCCCACAGAAGTGTGTTTTGCATTAAAAGGGAGTATGAGAACAATAACGCAAAAGAGGATGTGGATGAGAAAAAGTGCATATGAGAAAATTATTATAAGGATGAGAGAAAAAAGATGGGCATAGCTATAAAGCAAGAAATGTTAAACAATCAAATATTTTTAAAATCGTTTAAAATAGAAGTAGAGGGCTAAAGAAAGAGCTTCCGGTAGAATGAATGAAACTAGAAATTATTTGGATTAATGGTTTTAGATAAAACTGCAGTGAAGAAAAGAAGGAATATTTTAAACACTGTGATCTTAAAACCAAGAGCCTGTGAGTTCTAGTTCCAAAAGCCAGTCTGGCTCAGGTACAGACTGGTCAGTCAATTCCTGTCAACCACTAAATCACAGGTGTCAAACTCGCAGCGTGATGTTTTGCAATGTTTTTCCCTGGAGCTGGGGTGGGTGTGGCCTTGCACCGGCCCATGGGCCACCAGTTTGACACCCCTGTAATAGATAAAATACTTTGTTGATCTGGGGGGGGGAAGTGGGCACTTGCCAGTGGTGGGTTCCTCCTGGTTCTTCCCAGTTCCGCCGAGCTGGTAGCGGTGACAATATGACGGGGTGGGCGGGGCAGAACCGGTTCAGTCACTGCTACCGGCTCGGCGGAACTGGGTGGAACCGGGAGGAACCCACCACTGGTCAGCATGCATTCTTCAAGTTGTTGATAGAAAATATAGATTAAAAAATAGTGAAATACTAAAAGAAAAGTAAACAATAAAACATCAAAGCATTATAAGAGGAAACTTTAGCATATGTTCTCCTTCCCTTTCATTGTTTCCAATTTCCAATCAGTAACTGTGCACTTTTTCTGAATATTGGAAATGGTTGCTTATTGAATTGCTTCCTCTGTTTTTTTTTTTCCTGGTGTCTTAATTCTTTTCCTTAGCAACCATATAACAAATGTCTAAACTTGCCCTGTTGTGTGATGCTTGAATTACTTAAACGTCAGTTATGAATATATTCAATCAGTTTTGCCATTACTGTGTTTTCTGTGATTTTAGTCTATTATTCTTATATTGTCCACAATATTTTACTTTTCCATGTTGTGCCAAATTAGCTATTGCTGCTGTCAGCATATATCTTAATAGATAGCTATATTTTTCATTTATACTCTCTGGAGTTATTCCTAATAAAATATTTGTGGTTTCAATTCAAATTTGTTCTTACAATTTTTTAAAAAATATTTAGGTGTATTTCCCTCCAATACTTTATTTTACTTCACTTCAATTTACATTTTATTTTATTTTATTATTTATTTTATTATTTTTGCATGACCACCTCATATAATAAAATGTTTCTTATTTATTATGGCATTTCCAGGATGTGTTACATAATCTCTCAAATTTGGTAATCATTTATGATATTATATCCCTTCAATAAAACATTTTGCACCATTTTCCTTCAAACTGTATGTTGAGAGTGAATTTTCTTGATTTTTTTCATAACTCTTCCCATTGTTCCACGGTAAATACTTCTTTGAAGTTTTGCATGCAGTTTTTAATTTGTTTGCCTCCATGTCATATTTCAATAACAATTTATATATGCATCTCACTAGATGATTTTGATTCCTTCTTTCTTAAAATAGCTTTATATTCTTCCAGCAATTTTAAGTATAAATTCAAGCGTCCATTGAGTGTATTTAATTTGGTTTCTGAATCTGAATGTACCATATCAGCATATATAATTAAACCTTTCATACCATAATTATTCTTGGGAAAAAAAAAACATTTGATGATTATGCTAATGGGGAAATCACTGTACTTATTCTTAGCTAGTTCCAGACTTTGTTTTATAGTCAAGCAAATTTACCTTCATATTTTGTTTGTTTGTTTGTTTCTATATACCTTAAATACCAAAAAGTCAGTCTGGCTAAACTAGCTTCTTCTATAATTGATGTGCTGCTGTTCAGAGATTTTATCCATGATAGATAACCTGCTTGATAATATAGTCTGAGATTAGGGGGGGGGGAAAGTCCTCCTCTACCTTTGAGTCATGCAAAAGTGTGAATCTTATTCTTCTTTTTTCTCCGCTCCATATACATCTGTTAAACTTTTAATTCAAATTTGAATTTGGGTCATTTGAAATGAAAAATTCACTCTAGGTAGTATATTTAATTTTATTACCTCAGAAATTCCCGGGCAAAAAAGGTTTTCATTTTTTGAGATCTTGTTATATTTCTTTCCATAATTTATAATAATTACTTTGAAATATTTCTTTGTAACATCTTTCAAATAAAGTCCTAAATATTTAGATATTGGATCTTTTGTTGTCTCACAACCAGTATGTTTGTGTGTTTGTTTCTTTGATAAAGTCTTCTTCATAGGGTAAGTACTCTTGTTATTCTTTGATGTTTTTGTTTTGTTGTTGTTATTATCTTTGTTTCCAGAAAAGCAGCCAAAATCTTTAATTATTTTCATCAGCTGTGACTGTATAATTGTCACGTGCATACCATTTCATTTTGTATTCTTCTCTTTCAATTTTGATTCCATTTATTTATTGTATAGGAGAATGAATGTTAGATCCTGGGGGTGGAATCAAAAGAGGAATCAGCCTAGAGTCTCTACATAGCCACAAACAAACTAAGTCCAACCCCTCTTGAATTCCATTGACTTTTATTTAGCACAAAAATAGTGCTAATCATTACTTGAATAGATTCTTGTACATTGACATGAGTAGTAATAAACAGTTTAATTGGAACTTTAGGTATGGTCCTGGTCTTTCACACCTGACAGTTTGTCTTTTCAGATCTTATCCACCAAGACTTCCAGAATGATTATAAACAGTGATTATAAAAATTCGCCCTTGCCTGGATCTTTATGTATTAAAAAGCTTATAGAGTATGTTCAATTCACTTGATCTTTGCTTTTTGCCCATTGATATATGTCTTCCATTCCAGGTTTTGATGCATTTTAAGACTCTACAAAACAGCCATTTCAAAATGTCAAACCCTTTTTCCATATCTAGAAAAATTATGGCTGACTCCTTTTTCTTAATGTTGATGAATGCATATAATTATCGGAATGCACATACTCATATATTCAGCTAATATAGTCATGAATATCTTGTAATCAACATTCAATAAAGATATTGGTTTTTTATGATTGAGGATTCTTCAGATCACTTTTTTTGTACATCAAAGATATATAGCTTCTTTCCATGCATTTGGTAACATTTTTGTCACTTGGATTTTATTCAGTATCTTCAGTAGTCCTTCCTATAATTTTTATTATATTGAGCGATTAGCACATCAGGGCCTGGTGCTTTTCCAATTTTGATTTTCTTTATCGCTTCTTTAATTTCTTGAATTGGGCTAAATCTGCTTAATATTTGTCTATGATCGTCAATAAATTTTTTAAATCGTTATTGTATGTTTAAAACCTTCTTTGTCAATTTTATGCTTAGAGTACAATTCTTTTTTAAAAACCGCAACTTTTTCTCTAATATTTATTCTTGCATACAACAATTTTTCAATCACTGTTATCATCCTTTCTTTCTCTTTTCTAATTTGATATGTCAAAAGTTTTCTAGGTTTGTTTGCATTCTCAGAATGATTTTGTCTGACATATTTTATCTTCTTCTCTAGTTCTACCACTTCCATTAAGTCTAATTGTTGTTTGTGTCTATTTAGCTTTCTCAGTACCTGTCATTTTGGATTAGTTTTGGAATGTATTCTAATTTCTTTATTTTTTTTTCTTCCATTTGTAATTTTTGCCTATTGTATTCCTTTTCTTTGGTTCTCTGCAAGTCTTATAAAAAACTTTGCATGTCTTTCATATGATTGACAACCCTAGAATTGTGTTTATTTAACAAAAATATTTTAGTCCGTGTTTATATTTTTGTAATATGTCTCGTTGGAGAAACAAGAGTTTCTCCTGGGAACCAGGATATTAAAAAGCATTATGATCTGCATATGTAATTGGATTATAATCAGCACATGTATTATGATCTTTACTTCCACAATGGAAGGTGTGAGAGCCTTGGAAACACAACACATATTAGTTATTGAGTGCATTTGATGTCTCAGCAAGAGAAGAACATGTAGTGTCTTATTTTTGGATTTTTTTAAGTCTCCAAGTATATATCAAACCAATGTATCCATACATTGAAAAGATTTTCTCAAAAGTTTTCCTCCTTTTTTCCCCCTTGAAATGTTTTGTTTGTATTCAGTTCTAGCACTCCATTCATATTTCCAACAATTATTATTTCCTCATATTTGATTTCTATTAGCATTTAGAGGAAAAAACTTTCAGAAAATTGTTCCTTCTTATTTGCAGCATACCTGGATGTCAATGTTAAACTTTTACCTTATTTTCTTAATATCAGAATTAAAATTCTCTCTTTTTATCTTTTAATTGTTTTAATACCTTCCAAGAAACTGTTTGAGAAAAAATGTTATTCCATTTGTCTTTGTGTTTTCCACTGCTGAATATTGCTGTTGTTCTATTTTTCTCCTGTTACAGTGAATTATCTGCTTTTGTCTTGTATATACTTGTAACAAACAATCTCAGTTTTATGTTTTGTTAAAGCTTGTTTTAAACACATCTTTCTTTTGCTGGGTAAATTTAGTCCATTTACATTTAATGAGATTAATGTGGCCTTATTTTCCGATTGCACATTAGTAACATGTCCAAAATTTCTCCAGACCTTTGAAGATCACATATCTCATTCAGTGGTGAAATCAATTTTTTTATACTATCGGTTCTATGGGCATGGCTTGGTGGGCGTGGTGTGGCTTGGTGGGCATGGCTTGGTGGGTGCGGCAAGGGAAGGATACTGCAAAATTTCCATTCCCACCGCACTCCAGGGGAAGGATACTGCAAAATCTCCATTCCCAGCCCTCTCCAGGGGAAGGATACTGCAAAATCCCCATTCCCTCCTCACTCCTGGGGAAAGGAGATTGCAAAATCCCCATTCCCACCCCACTCTGGGACCAGCCAGAGGTGGTATTAGCTGGTTCTCTGAACTGCTCAAAATGTCCACTACTGGTTCTCCAGAGCCTGTTGGATTTCACTCCTGATTTCATTGCTTCCCAGCTTTCAGTGTGGTATGTCTATAACATTAAGTTACAATCCATACAGAGATTTCATGACTTTCATTTGCAATGTGGCCCTGATCCAGGCAAAATTCAATTATAGTCTAAAGAATCTACTAATGCAATATGGTTACATGTATTCTTTCTCCTCTGTGGTTAACAGCCACTAGGAATTTCTCCACAGTTTTTATTCATGTATCACTGCTGTATTGAAATGTGTGTTTGCCTTTGGCATATTTGAACTTTAGAATGTCCATGACTTGCCTGGTTAATTTAGGTCTTGTAATATGCTGTAGGATGGAGACAGTGGTGGTATTCAGCTGGTTCAGACTGGTTCTGGTAAACTGGTAGTGATGACCTGTGAACGGGCCCACCCCACCTGCCCACCCCGGTGATATGCCATCCTATTTGGTCATGTTTTTTAAGCCATGCACATGCATGTAAGCTGCGTGCATGAGCAAAACGCATGTGCGGAAGGAATAGCACGCTTACATTTTCGGGGCGTGGTGAACCGGTGGTAAAATTATGTGAAAACCACCTCTGGATGCAGAGTATTCTGTGAAGTTAGGGTGATACACTTGGTGATCTACCTATTGTTTTCACCATCACCACATTTAATAATAATAATAATAATAATAATAATAATAATAATAATAATAATAATAATAATAATAATTTTATTTCTATACCGCCCTTCTCCCGAAGGACTCAGGGCAGTGTACAGCCAGTTTAAAACACAAGACACAACAATAATTAAAAATTAAAATAATTAAATAGATTTGGCTGCTTTAAAAACTCTAAAATTTAAAATACCCCAATTTAAAATTATTATATTGACAGCCCTGCCTGGCGGAACAACAAGGTCTTCAAAGCGCAGCGGAACACCCGGAGGTCAGAGATCTTGCGTATTTCCGGGGGCAGTTCATTCCACAGGGCTGGGGCTCCCACAGAGAAGGCCCTCCCCCTGGGTGTCGCCAGCCGACATAACTTGGCTGATGGCACCCTGAGGAGACCCTCTCTGTGGGAACGGACTGGTCGGTGGGAGGCTATTGGTGGCAGAAGACAGTCTTGAAGGTACCCGGGTCCTATGCCATGGAGCGCTTTAAAGGTGGTAACCAACACCTTGAATCGCACCCGGAAGACCACCGGAAGCCAGTGCAGCTCGCGCAGGAGGGGTGTCACGCGGGCACAGTGGGTTGCGCCCATAACCACCCGCGCGGCCGCATTCTGGACCAGTTGGAGCCTCCGAGTGCTCTTCAAGGGGAGCCCCATGTAGAGAGCATTACAATAGTCCAGCCGGGAGGTGACAAGGGCATGAGTGACCGTGCGCAAGGCATCCCGGTCCAGAAAGGGCTGCAACTGGCGGATCAGGCGAACCTGATAAAAGGCCCCCCTGGCCACGGCCGTCAAATGCTCTTCTAAAGACAGCCGTGCGTCCAGGAGGACACCCAGATTGCGAGCCCTCTCTGTGGGGGGCAGGGATTCACCCCCAATGGTCAGTGATGGAGTCAACTGACCATATCGGGATGCCAGGAACCACAGCCACTCGGTCTTGGATGGGTTGAGTCTGAGCCTGTTCCTCCCCATCCAGGCCCGTACGGCCTCCAGGCAGCGAGACATCACATCAAGGGCATCGTTGGGGTGGTCTGGGGTGGAGATGTACAGCTGAGTATCATCAGCGTACAGGTGACACTTCACCCCAAAACCACGGATGATCTCACCCAGCGGCTTCACATAAATGTTGAACAGAAGAGGCAAGAGGACCGACCCTTGTGGCACTCCCCATGCGAGATGCCTCGAGGTCGACCTCTGCCCCCCTGCCAACACAAACTGCGAGCGGCCGGAGAGGAAGGAAGAGAACCACCGCAAAATGGTGCCCCCTACTCCTAACCCTCTCAACCGCTGCAGCATGATACCATGGTCGATGGTATCAAAAGCCGCTGAGAGATCTAATAGGACTAGGACAGAGGAGCAACCCCTGTCCCGAGCCCTCCAGAGATCATCCACCAATGCGACCAATGCCGTTTCTGTGCTGCGCCCCTGCCTGAAGCCCGACTGGTACGGGTCTAGATAGATAGCTTCATCCAGGTGCCTGGGCAGCTGTCGTGCCACCACACTCTCAACAACCTTCGCCACAAAACGAAGGTTGGAGACTGGACGATAGTTGGCTAATTCAGCCGGGTCCAGGGAAGGCTTCTTGAGGAGGGGCCTCACCACCGCCTCTTTCAAGGCGGCGGGAAAGGCACCCTCACTCAGAGAAGCAGTTATAATCCCCTGGAGCCAGCCTCGTGTAACCTCCCGGGAGGTTAATGAATATGATTTCATGTTCAACACTGTTCTTCATCCCTAATTCCCAATCTGCTGAAATTATAAGGAAGCTATGAATGACTGTAAGCAGCAAAAAAGAAAAGTCAAACTACACTCATAAAAATAATGTTGCACATAGAAAAGAATCTCTAGTTAATTTTTTTTTTTTTAATTATAACTTTCGGACAACCTGTGTCTTTCTCTGACTTCTGTTTTTAGCTATTCTACTTTCTCTGTTTTCTTTATACTTACCTTCTGTCTACAACCTGTCTCTACTATGAGCCACAATTGCATCAAAAAAAATGGCACATGCATAATGATAGCATCAAGCAAAGAAATGCATAATTTGCATCAGCTGCATCATAATATCTGATGCACATATTTAAACTGGATCAATGATATCCCACCCCCTCCATTATCCTCCTCATAGACAACTAAGCAACTACATAGTTTCTATAGTTGTGTCACAACCATTGTATTGGTTGCAGACTTTTCCTTGCAGACTTCCATTTTTTTTCTAGTTGTTTCTTGGCACAGGTCTCCAAAATATTTATGCCATAGTAACTATGTCCCCATTCTGCTCCTACATGCAAAATAGTTGCTTCTTATGCTGAACCCCATATGTAACTTAGATGGCCAGTCATCTTGTTTGTGATGACTCATCTATTTTCAGGCAAGATAGGTGGCAAATCAATCAATCAATCAACCAACCAACCAAACAAACAAACAAACAAATAAAACAAATGCCTATTTCCTTCAGAGCAAGGTGAAATATGTTGTTATAAACTGTTAAGCTAAAAACTAAAATAATTGATAAGAAATTAGAAGTAAATATATTAAAATTCTGTATTAAAATGAAGAGATGCTAAGCAACTCTACAAAGAATCTTGGGTAATTACACTCTGGGGTCATAACACTAAAGCAATTAGGAGAGCAGAACACCAGGATGAATTCATCAAAAAAACTTAAATTTTCTCTTCATAGGGAAGGGTGCTAAAAACTGGAATATTTGTATATCCAACAGAGAATGCTGGAATGAAATTAATGACTCAGAAAACAAAAGTAGAAAATTTAAATAAGCAACTTGAGGCTAAATACATAATTAAAGTTTCATTTTAATGGACAGAGATGTAAACTTTGGGGAAAAAATCTGATTCCTGGACATCAAAAATGGTTTAATAAATTATAAACAAGGTTTTAGAATACAGGTTAAAGATTAATTAATAGGAGAAAGATTCATTAGTGGTATACAAAAAACTTTTAATGAATTTACTACTGTATATGAGCCCAGTAAAAATTGTAGAATTATTTGTTGATGCTAGCAATAAAGTATGGACTTATTACTTATTACTTGATGAAAAATATAAAGACAATATAAAAATTGAAGCATAATATTCATAGCAACTCATTCTCTCCTGTTTCATATAGTGTGGTAATAATCCAGTCATTAGAGGAATCAAGCTAGGCATTTTTATTCTTACCTAAGTAATAATAATGTAGCAATGTAATAGCAATCTGAAGTTAGGTATATGATTATATATAATGTTTAATATTGCAATACATATGTATGGTTTAGTAAAGGCAAAACATCACTTATTTTTAATCCAAATTATTCCTTTTTTTAAAACCACAGGAGATATATGACCATAATAATGTACTTCAAGAATTACAAATATATTTATAATTGTTACATTATGATTAAGTAAAGCAGAATCGCACTATATATATTTTTTTTAAAATATAGAGCAAGTAGCCCACTCTGTAGTATGAACATAGCCCAAAGATCAGAGTTGTTGGTGTAAATTCTTGGAATCCTGTGTTCTACTAGCCTAACCATAAGGCCTAGGAACCTCATTTCTTTACAGGGAAATCACCCTGCATCAGTGGTGTGTTTCAAAATTTTTTACTACTGGTTCTGTAGGTGTGGCTTGTTGGACGTGGCGTGGCTTGGTGGGTGTGGCACTGTAAAATCTCTATTCCCTCCCCACTCCAGGGGAAGGTTACTGCAAAATCCTCATTTCCTCCCAATCAGCTGGGACTCGGGAGGCAGAGAATAGATGGGGGCAAGGCCAGTCAGAGGACCAGTTCTTTGAACTACTCAAAATTTCTGCTACTAGTTCTCCAGAACTGGTCAGAACCTGCTGAAACCCACCTCTGCCCTGTATAGTGTTAAGTGGGAATACAAAAATGAGTCTACAATTCTTGCTGATTAAAAAATAATATGCAAAGTATTTTTATAAAAACCATTTTTTTTACATTCAGTGAAAATCTAAAATTTGAACATAACCGACTACTAGCTCATTTTACTACCTGTGTAGACAAAGGCTAGCTAATTACAAAGTTGTCAATAGTTATTTGACCTAGTTCAAATTAGTTACAAGTATCCTTGGTGAACCAATTATTTATAAAGCATTGACTGCAGTTTTAGAATCTAACAGAAATTACAAGGAAAGATGAGGAGCTAGAATTCCATAAGAGCAGATTCAGATAAAAGCAAGAATGAGTTGCAGATCTATTCTCCATTGTACATAAACACACATAAACACACACACCACCATCACAACATAACTGATCTCTTCCTCTCAATGAATTGACTGGAATTCCAATGTAAGCAGGGGCTGTACAGTTTACCAAAAATATGTCCCTTGGTATACCAGCGTGCTTGTGTTTGTTCAAGGTCCAAGACACTTTTCAATTATTTTGAAGCTTCCACAACTATATTAAACATTTCTCCAAGCCAACTGTGGTTTCTACATTTTTACTGGTATTTTGCTATCTCCTTTATCCATTGAGACAGAATATCAGTCTTTAAACTATAATCTCGGTTGTACATTCATCACTATCAAGAGCATGATAAAAGAACTGGAGAAAACTCAGAGGAATGATTAATTAAAATTCAATTCCTGCTGAACTCTATCATAGTTTCAGCCAGAGCTAAATGTTTTCTTTTTATTTTGATGAAGTCACATGATGCTCTGAAGTTGATTGGAGCAATGGTACATGGGGAAGGTTTTGTTTTGTTTTGTTTTGTTTTGTTTTGTTTTGTTTTGTTTTGTTTTGTTTTGTTTTGTTTTGTTTTGTTTTCTTAACCCTTACGACATCATCAGTCTTAAGATTCAGGATTACAATCTTATCTGCACAGAGAACTCTGCTTATTAAACAGATTGAATAAATAAATAATAAATATACTAAGCAAGGACTAAATCTTACTGAATGCAATAGAATTTATTTCAGTGTAGATGTATATGAGAAGATAAATCAACTATATGAAAGAAGGGATAGAGGGCTATATTTGGAATATACGTAGCAGAAAGAAATGATAACTAATCACCCATTCGCTCATAGTGGAAAAAGTAATAACAGCAGCAGCATCATTACATGTGTTTACTACTAACCACCCAACCAAAGAGAGAATGTGAGAAATATTTTCCAAAACCAAACTGCAGATCTTTCAAAGAGGCATGAAATAGCACTGATAACGGTTTTAATTACCCTGGCATATGTTGGAAGAGACATTAGAGAAACATTAGGGAAAGCTTGGTAGCTAAGCTAAGGAAAAGCTATCTTGTAATGCTGGAATCCTCAATATTAAAACTGAATGTAATCCAATACATACCTTATTCAAGGAAGAGAGATTCATAAACTCACAACCATGATAATTAGAATTCCATAACAGGAAAAGCAGGCCATCTTTCATTCTCTGTGAAAGTATCAAAGGCAGCCAGGAAATATCAAAAGCACAATTGTAAACAATTAAAACAAAGAAAAGTGGAAAATAAGCCAATCTGCCTGCACTGAAAAGTTAATAAAAATCTGACATTCTGGAGGGATACATAGAACAGGGGGTAAGAGAGGCAAGATACCACAGAAGAGTTCCAATAGTTTGATTTTGTAAAGATTATGTCTATACACTAAAGCAGAGAATTTAACAAGTTAACAAAAGGATGCTGAGGACAGAAAACAGTATTTTTCAGATATGTTTAATATATATATATGTATGTATGTATGTATGTATGTATGTATGTATGTATATATATGTAGGTCTTTGGTTATTCGGGTCTTCTCCCACGTAAAATTGGAAGTGTCTTGGCGACGTTTCGACGAAGTCTCATTCGTCATCTTCAGGCTGGTGTTCTCGGCTTCGTGCTTCCAGGAGCAATGTGAGATCGCAGCTGTCTCTTCCTTTTAACTGCTAGTGGAGGTGTGAGCTGATTGGGTGGGAACTTGGCTGTGTTCTGATTGGGTGGAGGTGTGTTCTGATTGGTTAGGGGCTTGGCTGTGCTCTGATTGGCTGGGGTTGTGTTCTGTTTGGGTGGGGGCTTGGTTGTGCTCAGCTTAGTCTGAGTTGCAGGGGGATTTGAGCTGGTGAGCTGCGTTGTTGTTGTTTGGCTTCGTGTTTGTGGCCGTGCAAGCTCTTCATGGTGGGTGTCAGTCTGCTTCATGTATGGATTGGAGGGGTTTAAAGTGGCTAATGATGCAGCTGCGGTCTGGCTTCTGGTCCTTGGTCGTGGCTCATTATCAGTGTGGGTTTGAGTCTGCTTTCTGCGTGGATGTGTGGTGGTGACATCAGGTGTGGCACTCGTGAGTGTGGGTCTGGTGTCATTCGTCGTGTTAGGGACTCGTTTGTCAATAAGGGCGGGTTTCCAAATGGCTGGTAGGCGGGAGGTATCGTCTCGTTTGTTCATGCTGTGTGGGCGTTTTTCTATCTCAATGGCTTCTCTGATTATTCTGTTGTTAAAGTGTTCAGTTTTGGCGATAGTTCTGGTCTTTTTAAAGTCAATATCATGTCCTGTGGCTTTAAGGTGTTGGACCAGGGAAGAAGTTGGTTCCTCTTTTCTGACTGAGTTCTTGTGTTCTTCTATGCGTGCACTTATTCGTCTGTTGGTTTGTCCGATGTATGTGGTGGGGCAGGCGGTGCATGGGATTTCATATACTCCTTGATTTTCTAACTCAATTTTGTCTTTGGGGTTCCTTAGGATGGTGGATATTTTTCGGTTTGTGCAGAATGCTGTCTTGATGTTATGTTTGTGGAGGATTTTGCTTATTCTGTCTGTGGTGCCTTTTATGTATGGGAGGAGGGCTTTGCCGTTTTCTTGTTCTCTGTCTTGGATTTTAGTGGGGGTTTCTTTTTGGATTAGGTTGGTGATCTTATTTCTTTGGAATCCATTGGATGTGAGTACGTTAGTGAGGGTGTGTAGTTCGGTTTTTAGGTGTTGTTCGTCAGCTAAGCGTTTTGTTCTGGAAATGAGTGTCTTGGCTACAGAGTTGATCTGGGCAGGGTGGTGGTGTGAGAGTGCGTGCAGATAGCGGTTTGTGTGTGTTTTCTTCTGGTATATAGTGTGTCCTAGGGAACAAATGAGACGATACCTCCCGCCTACCAGCCATTTGGAAACCCGCCCTTATTGACAAACGAGTCCCTAACACGACGAATGACACCAGACCCACACTCACGAGTGCCACACCTGATGTCACCACCACACATCCACGCAGAAAGCAGACTCAAACCCACACTGATAATGAGCCACGACCAAGGACCAGAAGCCAGACCGCAGCTGCATCATTAGCCACTTTAAACCCCTCCAATCCATACATGAAGCAGACTGACACCCACCATGAAGAGCTTGCACGGCCACAAACACGAAGCCAAACAACAACAACGCAGCTCACCAGCTCAAATCCCCCTGCAACTCAGACTAAGCTGAGCACAACCAAGCCCCCACCCAAACAGAACACAACCCCAGCCAATCAGAGCACAGCCAAGCCCCTAACCAATCAGAACACACCTCCACCCAATCAGAACACAGCCAAGTTCCCACCCAATCAGCTCACACCTCCACTAGCAGTTAAAAGGAAGAGACAGCTGCGATCTCACATTGCTCCTGGAAGCACGAAGCCGAGAACACCAGCCTGAAGATGACGAATGAGACTTCGTCGAAACGTCGCCAAGACACTTCCAATTTTACGTGGGAGAAGACCCGAATAACCAAAGACCTACATACAAACACCCGCGAAAACCTGAGAAAACAAATACATACATATATATATATATATATATATATATATATATATATATATATATATATATATATATATATATATATATGAAACAGTATATCATCTGCTCAGTGAAAATGGCAAAAGGGAAATAGATAGCATAAAAATACTGAACTGTTCAGCTCCAGCTGAGCTTAGTCTTCTCTGAAATGAGAATAGATTTAGCTGAAGGATCAGGATTCCAGCATGAATTTCCTTAAGCCCAGACTAGATATATAGGATGGGAGGAGAAAACCCATAATGAACAGATCAGATCTAACTTGCTTCTCCCCATGGAGAATGATGTTGATCTCAGTACAAGTTGGACTAGGATCTTACCCCTATAAATTTGCTTGAACAGTACGTTAACCAGTAGAGCCTCAGACAGAGCTCAACAGTCTCATGCACTATAGAGTTAGTGCATTTGCAATAGAGCAAGGAACTAGAAGTAGCAATCTCAGAAATTTGTATTGAATTGCTTCTAGCTCTTGGATTTCTCTACACACAGAGCCCATAGCAAAAGACTTCAGCTTTTGGGAATGTAATTGCTATAGGCACACAGCTGTTTCTTTTACAGCTTGTATATTCTGTTAGAAAATTCAATGCATCAAGTGTAAAGTTTGAGGGTTGAAATTTCCAGGTATTTAATAAAGGGCAGTTTGTTTAGTTTGGATATTGTTGGCAATCCAAATTTTATGGAGCTTAGTATGCTGCTTAATAAATGCAACCATCATTTTTTTGTGTGGTTAATTTCCAGTATTTTGATAATAATCTTGCTAGGAAATAGAAGTTTTGTTGCAGACCCCACTGGGGATGCAGAGAGAAGGGATGCATTAACATATATAATAACATGGAAATTGGGCTGTAATATCACACAGCTGAAACTGAGTATGTTCTGCCCCAGCTACGAATCCCAAAGAACGCAGCACACACAAAGTCTGTTCAAACCTTAGTTTAATAAATAAACCAGTCTTTTACAACAACGGCTTTAATTAACTGCATTAACAGCCGCCAAGAATTCAAAGAATAATAACTGAAAGCTTACTATGGTTGGCAGAATGCCCAGAAGCAATTTGCAAGAATCTGATAAGATGAGTAAGACAAGACACAAAGGTATGAACTAAGTTGTTCCCTGCAAATTGCTTCAGTCAGCGTTTCTCCTTAAATAGGCTAAGGGAGTGGCCAATTAGCCCCAAACCTTACTCTCAAGGAGACCTCCTCCTGAGGAGCCACTCCTGCCTTTTGGCAGCTCTGTGCACCGTGCATCAAGAAGAGGCTCCTCCTCTTTGTCCTCTTCACTAAAGGGAGCTTCTGGAGGTTCTGAAGGCCCTGGCTGAATCCCCGTCTCTGACACCACATCTTTTCCAGCCTCCTCATTGAATGACTCGAGTGCCAGCTGCACAGGCTGCTGGCGCAGCACCACACTAGCCTCCTTGCTGTCGGAATCAGCTACTAGCTGCACAGGCCACTGACAGGCCACAACAGAGGATGGAATTTCGGTTTAACAAAAGCCTGTATAATATCAGTAATATAGAAATTAAATAATAGGAAAATTTAATACAGGAATTAAATACTAGGAAACATACATCCCTATTTTACTCATCTGAAGGCCTGAATAGACAATTCAGTTATCAGCCCTACATGGCAGATCTAATAAAGAAACTAACTCTACAGGAAAACTAGAATTAAGCTTTATTGAAGTAAGCTATATTAACATAGTTTTGAAAGTCTTTTTCCCCTTCCTCTAATGCCCCAATGAATCAGGGAAGAACCAGCCTAGGTCTCTTCCTAATATTATCTCCTTTCCCAGAGCTTAAGGAAAGCTTCTGCTGTTTTTGTTTATGTAATGGCTTCTTATATTTACCTCAAGGTCTTCTCCATAGCTTTCTACAATTTTTCATACAGCTGCCCTGCATTGTGGTATTTTCATGCAGCATCATTATTAGTTGGAGAAGACATCAAATCAATGAAGGAGGCAGCCAATCCTTGTTATAATCTGTCTCAAGAAATTGAATTAAATGTCACCTTCAGATCTATAAAAGTGGCATAGGAAGCTCATCTTGGTAGATGAGCATATTTTGCAATCAGTTGGTTCAAGGTGGTACATCGATCTAATATTAAAAGTCTGGTGAAAAGTCAGCTTGTCCTACAGCTAAGATTCTTTCTTGATTCATCCACTCAGTTAGCTAGAGATGCTTCACATATAATTTATGAATTATCAATGGGAGGCTGATTAGATGTTAATTATCTGGGTAATTATAATCTATTTTTGTTTTGGAATTGCTCTAGAATTGCTTCATTCTTTAAGAATCTTCAGGGAATTATGGTGTGTGTAGGCAGTTATGGTACTGTATATATGTATAAGATAGCTGGTTAGATTAACAACATCCATCCATTTTTAAATACAATAAAGAATTAAGAAATGGAAAGTTTCTACTATCCTTACAACAAATAAATAAGGAAATTGAAATCCACATGTTTTCCTCCTATCCAGACCATCTCCCTCCAGTGGTTGTTGCTGCATTTCCCAGAAACTGATGAATTACCTTGTCTGAAATTCTCACCCTTGTGAAATGGTTGGTAAATGGCTGGAAAACATTTCAGAGCAGCTCTAAATAGTATTGGTCAATATGAATCATTTGCTTCTGCTTCCCCAAGGAAATCTCTTCAGATCAGACCCCAGCACTTGGATTAGACAAATCTATCTATTTCCAGACTCTGTGCATTTTGCATGTGCTGAGTCACAAGTTAAGTTTATTCCATTTTCATAATGGAACAGAGAGAGAGAGAAAAAAAAAACAAAAGGAGAGAGAGGGGGGAGGGAGGGAGAGAGGGAGAGAGAGAGAGAATCAATACATTTGGGGAAAAGTTCTCTTTAAATTGATTTTAAGCACATTTTCTTAGAAAGTATGAGTTTCCCAATATGTTTTAAAGAGTTAGGGTTCAGATCTGTGTAATAGTTCAGATCCATTTTGTTCACATCAAAATTGAGAAAAATCAGTCTTAATCATCCTAATTCATCTCTCATTATATACTTGTACCAAATTATTCAACCAGTATAAAAATAATTTCCAAATTCTTGTGTTAGCTATAAGACTTGGTAACATAACAAAATATAATTAAGCAAATTCTAGCTGCAAACAGTTTATTGTCATTCCAATCCAAAATTCCAGATTTTTTATACAGTCATTATGAATAGAAAGGAGATTTGACAAGAAAGAAAAACTTTTAAAATGAAAGTTGCATGTATTTTGCCCTGTTCACCCTTTGATTTGTTTATCTATTTCTTATTAAAATTGCAGTTAATAGTTCTTCCCTGATATTATTTTCAACTAATTCACTTATTCCATGATTTCAGATCAGTGCAAGGAAATCTCCTTATGCATTATGATTTCACAGTTTCTGAATTCATATTGATCACCTCGACAGACCATTGAAAACAGCCTACTGGGTCTTAATGCAGCTGATCATCAGTTAAGTAAACTGCCATTTGGACTTTAGTCTCTCTGGGACCCGAAAAGTCCATCAGTCATCAGCTTGGGCCTAAGATGCCCTTTTTAATTGCTACAACAATCAGACCCTCCGTGATGCTTATGGAACAGAGCTGCAAAACCTTGAAGCAAGCAAATGAATATCGACCTGCCAGTGATGGAAATGACGCATCTCTGGAGGATTCCTGGTGTTAGCAGAAGACAGAAACTGAGAAGTAATGACACCAGAAAACATGCTGTGAATAAAAAATGAGAAGCTGCAAGCTGTCAAGGAGAAAATAGAAACTGTTGCTAAGTGGGAGGTACATTTATCTCACCTTTCACACCAAAGGAAGGGAAAAAATAAACAAAAAAAAAAGAATTGTTCTCTTAGGGGGGAAATATTTTCAGGCGAAACATGCTAATGAACAGCCATATAGTTTCTTTTTCAAAGAAACCACCATGAATGTATGAACTTCTCTTGTTAGGAAAATACAGCACCATTTCCCCATCTTAGCACATGGCTAGGGGCTGGATTCCAGGTTAGTACAAGAGATATTAGCCTTCTCCACTTTATGCACAACTGCAATGCTCTGAAAGAGATTGGATAAGCTTTCTGGAAATGAACTCTCAAACATTTTCAGCTTATTTATACAGAAAGACGATCTCTCCATAATAGGAGAGAAAAGGGTGGAACTTTGAACTTCTCCATGAAAAGGGTAGAGCTTTGAACCTCTCCGCCACAGCCGAGGTAACTTTTCTTTGTGTGTGTGTCAATATGCATGTCCTTGTGTGAGTAGATCAGGATGGCTGTACATAGGTGTGATCTCTGCCAATGCCCTTCAATTTGCATATAGCCCTTGAAGTTAAAATGACCCACCCACCCCCGCCAAGTTCCTATTAGGGGCTTTGTGTTTTGATCATCTTCCCTAATCTTATTTGGCATTGAGCTTAGTGGACACTCCCAGCAGAATGCTACCCACAGTTAAACAGGTATTAATGTATGTATTAGATTGCATGTTTTATTAATGTTCCAGGCTCTTTTTTCATATTGATTCACTCAGGCACACCTCATTCTGCCATGCACAATGTGACTTTTGGCTATGGACTCCTAAGTAAGTTGTTTAGCTGTATGAGACTAACCAGAAACATGTAAGAAATGGTGCATGGATCATTTTCTCACAAGTAATTTATTGCATGGTCTACAGTCATCTCAACATTGTTGTGTGAAAGTAGCAATAATACAGACAGGTTTTATTTCATTTCAATAATGGCTGGATGATACTATGAAAATATTGTATAATACTGTGGCAGAAATTATCACAATAACAAAAGAGTTGCTGAAGAGTCATGACATAATGGACGGAGATTCTGTTTGGTTTGGTACAATGAAACAAGTATACGGCTGCTTCACTTTTAATAACATTAAATTGTTAACATTAAAAATAACATTAAATAACATTAAACATAATATAACTAAGGGGAGGGACTATTATTATGCACTTCCTATTTTTAACTGAATCAATGCCTGATTATTATGCATGCTATACAGGCCGATCTGTTATAAGCTTAGAAATACAAATACAACAGATCTTGAAATCAATAAGGCTGGTTCTGTTTAGCAATCAGTGCAATTCAGTTAAGTGAAGTGTGTATCTGATTATGCTATTTAGATTTCAAGTTGGTTTTGTATTTGTTTTTAATGTGACTTTAACACATCAGGTGTGTGTTGATAACACATGCTATTACTAAAGAAGCAACTGAAAAGAGAATATTTAATAGTTCAGTAGAAGGTGGTTTCTGTCTCAATTATTTTCATTTGCTCATTGCTTTCATCCATTATTTGTTTCAAATACAATGTAGGTTGTGTGACTGATGATTTACAAAAAAACTTGCTGGCTCAGATGTATTCATATATTCATTCATTCATTCATTCATTCATTCATTCATTCATTCATTCATTTTCTATAGCCACATAGAAAATGTGACAGAGACACTTAGTCAATGTCTCTGGGCAGCATACAATTTACATATATATTACAATTAAAATGCTTATGCCTTAAGTATTTTAAGTAAGGCATAAAATACTTATGCTTTAACCACTCCTGGCTCTTACAATATAGTTAACTCCTGTAGGGTAGTCAACTACTATAGCTAAATAAAAAGCAATATATTACATTTAGGGTCATTAGCCAGTGATAACTCTTTTACAAGAGAACTCAAGATGACTTCTCTTCTGTGCTTTGTAAAAGCTCTTAAAGACATTTTTGTTGCCAGCAATTCTCAGATGACAACTTATATGATCAGAAATGGATTGCGAGTATATCAATGACTACATGCTTCTAATATTGCACATTAATCCTTTGCTTTGGTTTTTAACTGTCTTTTAGATCAGATCAGAAGAATTTAGATTTAGAGCAGAAGAATAGGCTTACCCAAGGCATCAGTCAGTGGGAAGTAAAGCAAAACCTGATTGCTTGCCATTCCGTGATTCAAAACAAATTTATTAGCTTATGTATCCTGTTTCAACAATGGCAATATAAACACATTCGGGGGGCCCATAGGACAGGTGATGTGGCATCGCTACCTTTGTCCTCCAAGAGAGAAGATGCCAAAGATCCCATGAAAAACAGAGGAGCTACCTCAGCTACTGCCAGTACCTGCCATATTAAACAGATTTAACTGAGCCAAGTGACAGATGGCCCTGCAAATGATTTGAACTATTGAAAGTGTTCCTGAAGAGAAGATATTGTGGCCCATAGAAGGTTTGAAATATTTCATTTCCATAACTAAACAGGTTAAGGATGTCCATATTATGCAGCTGATCAAGAAAAAGGAGGTGTTTTCAAGTTTTTTTTTAATTGAAAACAAAATGTAACTTTTTAAAAGACTCAACTGGATGGTAGTTGGATATCTGAAAGAGCTTTTCCTCCAAATGCTTAGTAAACGTCTCTTCACAACTAAAGTAAAAAAAAAAAAATGTTCCTTAAATGACAGCATTTAAGTACATTTTCTTCCCTGAATACACTGAGAAATAGTATGAGCTCCCCCGCCCCAAAAAAATCACTAAATTGACAATCCATAGCCAATGTCACTAATTTCTTATTTTATTAACTATATCTTTTTGCCCTCCTTCCCATGAGGCTCTAGGGGGGAAATATAATAAAATACCATGAAAATTGGTTTGAATGTTAGTGATATAAAAGTAGAAAGGCAACAGGCTTAATCAATCTAAGCATTATGTCAGAGCTCTTTTCCCCAAATTAGAACACTTCAGATGATTTAAACTAACCAGCCTCCCTTGATCTTTCTAGATTTCAGGCATTTAGCTATAGGGCTCAAATTGAAGTATGTGCATATAGGTCCCGTTCCTGTCTCTTCCAAAATGCCCCACATTCATCTGAGCTCTTAAAGAGAGCTGCACTTATGCCTGATCTCTTGTGAACTAGAAGCATGTTTTATTTGTGCCCTAGACTGTAAAGACTTGTATTCAAACTGATGTAAATAAATGCTCCCTTTAGACCTCCAGCTGAATTCATTGAGTTTGGAAAGAGAAAACAATGAGACTGCAATGCGTAGTCTGATGCTCCACCCTGCTTGAAGACTTCTGTACATTCAGCTGAAATCTCAATAGAGGCTTGCTCTCTGCTGTTACAAGAATTGAAAACTAACTCACCTAGAAGTAAGAGAATGTTTCTTTATAAGCAAGGTTCTTAAAATATGCCAAATGGGAAACTTAGAGTAAAAACAAAGAGACAATGAGTGAGAGATGAAGATAAGGGGAAGCTCAGAAGAAGGGAAAAAAAACCAATAGCAGCAAATAATTTTGACAGGTGCAACTTCTTTAATGCTTGCCTGCATTTTGCCACACTTGAAATGTAGATGGAAGCTTGTGGATTCAAAAGCAATAAATAAATACACATGAGGGGAAAGCTGAAAGAGCTTATTAAGCAAACCATAGCTAAAGTTTAAGTGTAAAGCATAATATAAAGAGGAAACCATTCACAGACAAGACAATAAAACCAGGCATGGCAACATTTAATAGAAGAGCATAAACATAGGGTGGGGGGAATCCCATATCCTTTTAGCATGGACTCCTCAAACTCATCAAGAGCAGCTATGGATGTTGTCCAGGTTATTTTGGCTACTACTTTTCCTATAGTGAGGCTAGTATCTTAGGGATGATTTACAGAATATGTATTTTTCCTCCTAACTAATCAATTCTCACGTTTTAAGAAAATGTCTTCCCAGGTGATGTTATGCCTGCCAAAGGCATTCCATCATATATGAATAGATAAAGAAAACTCACTGGCCATGGCTGTCTAAGTTTATGATCAAGGGTTTAAGGTTAGGCTACGCTGATAGAATGTTCCAAAAAAGAAAAGGCATTAGAAATCAGATTCAGCTACTTCTTTGTAGCGTTCAAGCACTTATTACATAAAAAGGAAAAAAATGGGCTAATAGGAAAAGGGCTGCACTTTGCTATTGCCTCGCCTTTCTTTCACAGTTCCAGAAATCTAGCCTTATTCACTTTTGAAATGTACTCACCATGCAATAAAAGGGCTGAGAAGATGCTTGCATGACACCACACTGAGCTATGTCTTGACAGCTTTGTTTTGTCAAGATTTGGAGATATAACAGAATTAAGATAATTGGGCTTGATTTATCTGGCTCCTGCTCCTCCAGTCACAATGTCTGCTTCCACTTCCCAAAATCTTGCCACCATGGACAAGGTGGCCTTGCCAAGTTAGTAGGTCCAAATCAGGGGTGGGTTCTAAAATTTTTTTACTACCGGTTCTGTGAGTGTGGCTTATTTTGTGGGCATGGCTTGATGGTCATGTGACAATTCTTTAGGATTTTATTTATTTATTTATTTATTTATTTATTTATTTATTTATTTATGTTTTTATTTATGTTTTTATTTATTTATTTATTTATGTAATTTATATGCCACCCTTCTCCAGTAGGACTCAGGGCGGCTTACAAAAACGACAGAGAATTACATAAACAGTTAAAATCAATTTAAAATTAATTAAAATCAAACTAAAATTATGAAATATTTAGAATTCCCCTACGGATTCAGCCCATATGGTGAAGGTACTGGTCTACCAGACACTGATCTACCAGGTACTGCTCTATCAGGCTTTTAACTGCTTGCAGAGCTGTACTGGTCTACTCATTTGTTTTTGGAGGCACCGGTCTACCCATTTATTTTTGCAGGCACCAGTTTACTCATTTGTTTTTGGAGGCAGCGGTCTACCACCACACTGCCTTTTAACACTGATCAGCTGTAGGGCGGCCCTTTGAAGCCCCCTGGCAAGAGTTTAAACAGGTTTTTTCCTTCTAGCCGATCAGTTGGGACTCAGGAGGCAGCAATAGATTGGGGGTGGGGCCAAATAAAGGTAAGAATAACGCGGGGGTGAGGGGGTGGAATCAGTTCGGTGACATCATATCATCACCACTACCAGCTCGGCGAAACCGGGCAGAACCGGGAGGAACCCACCACTGGTCCAAATATGTACTGAATGCACATTGGTACAAGTGCCACCTATCTGCACCACTCATAACAGAATAAGCTTGTCTTGTCTTGTTTCTGGCAGAATGAGTGATAAATAATAGCTCTTAAAAGTTCTTTAATCTTGGACCAGTAGATGAGACTGTGTGATCCTTTATACATTTTTAAAAATACCTTGTAAATAGGCATGTTTGTCTTCCTTAAAATAAATTATTCTATTATGTATAATGATCATCTATGTGGGGAAAAGTCTGTTCTAAAATAAAAAAAGTACACCATTTTCATGTTGCTATTTACAAAAATAACCACTGCTCTTTGAAGCCAGCCAACATGTTACTTTTATTCTTAAAATCTGTTGCCTATGTAATTTCATGCCAGGGTTTAATCTATAGTTATGGATTGACTATCCAGTATATGCATACAGTATCTGAGTACCAATTTTCAATAGTATTGATTTTAGCATTATTTACGAGTGGTCTTTGGTTCTTATTCAGATACACCAAACAATAACTGCTCCGATAGGGCTGAACCTGGCCACAGACTTTTAATTATCAGTAGTTAGTGTAGCAAAGAGTCAGATGAATAAGTCGTCTTTCAGTCAAGGCTATTGAAAGTTTTCTTTCCTTTTAACAGGGCTGACTAAAACCTAGCTAACTCTGATGATTTACACAATCCTTGGGGAGCTTGGTTCTGCATCTAGTAATCTAAATGGATAGACCATAGGGCTAAGATGACTGTCAGAATAGATATTAGTAAGAAATATGAGTGTATGAATTTGTACTGCTATTTACCTGACAGAGCTCAGCAGGCAGAAGGCAGATTTCGTTTCTCACTGGGACTATTCAAACACAAGAACAATTCTACAAAGGATGCCCCTGAGTACAAACACTTTCTTCGTGAATAGAACATTTTAACTGAGTAGATATGCTGTGGAAATCTTCCTTTTTCAAAGTCAGAGGAGGGGGATAGAGTTAGAAATTAGCACTGTTGAAGGCACATCTGCTTTTCTGATTCTGAGTCATTCCTGTTTAGTTTTAATATAAAGATTGGGATATAAATATGTAGATTATAAAAATATAGAGACCCTAACCAGAAATATCTTCCATACAGTATGAACGATTACTGAAAAAAAAACAAGAGCAGGGCTTTGGCATCTTAAGTTATGTCATGGATATTTAACAGAAGGGACCTTATAGGTCATCTAGTCCAAACCCCCCCCCCCCGCTCAAGCAGGAAACTCTATACTATTTCTGACAAATGGCAGTCCAATCTTTTTTTGAAAGTCTCAAGTGATGACACTCCCACAACTTCCGAAGGCAAGCTGTTCCATTGGTTGATTGTTCTCACTGTCAGAAAATTCTTCCTCATTTCTAGGTTGAATCTCTCCTTGGTCAGTTTCCATCCATTATTCCTTGTCTGACCTTCAGGTGCTTTGGAAAATATTGGAACACAGCTATCATATCTCCCCCGGTCCTTCTCTTCACTAGACTAGCCATGCCCAGTTCCTGTAAGCGTTCATCATAGGTTATAGTCTCCAGTCCCCTAATGATCTTGGTTACTCTTCTCTGCACTCTTTCATCTTTCTTAACATCTTTTTTATCTTCAAGGAAGCATACATGTATCCTCTGAATCTCCAGTTATGTAGAGTTCTGACTCCCCTGGACAACTTTCTGCCTATTGCTGTATTCATGAAGGCTGCATCAGTGGTGGGATCCTACCAGTTTAACAACCGGTTCGC
The DNA here is from genome assembly GCF_029215685.1 of Pituophis catenifer annectens. Lineage (NCBI taxonomy): Eukaryota > Metazoa > Chordata > Lepidosauria > Squamata > Colubridae > Pituophis > Pituophis catenifer. The sequence goes on along the minus strand of NW_027256881.1, from coordinate 33,501,393 downwards.
TGAGCGCATGCGCCAGACGTGCACTACGTGCACATGCACAGTTTGCAGAAAACTCACCTTCTGCACTGCTGCTGGCAAGGAAAACAGCTGATTAGCTGGGCTTTGGAAAACGGAAATATAGGTAAGTATAATGCAGGGGCAGGCAGGTGGCCCACTTCAAAATCAAAGTGAACCAGTTCGCTCACAGCTGAAAATCAAAGCTAATGGTTCATCCGAACCAGTGCGAACCGATAGAATACCACCACCAGCATATATGCAGATATTTGTACTGTGCATGTGACTGCCAAGGTAAAGACGTAGGTATTGTGTATGGTACTGAAGAAAAGACTGATTGCCATGGTTCTACATTCAACTCAACCCCCATAAACCTTCTTTACAAACAATAGTGATAAAACAATGAGGAAACATATCTTTGCAAACAATATAATCCAATCAGTCTCTCGATCTCTAAGCTATGACCAGATGAGTAGTAACAAGAATCCTATTATATCCACTTCAAACAAAAGGAATGCAATGATTTTCAGTACTGTCTCTATATTTTTCTCCTTTTTTCCCCAATACTACAAGGATTTTTTTTTCTTATATCTGTACTTTGGTTGCATGTTGCTATCATAGCTAGATCAGTGAGCAGGAAGAAAAGTTCTATCCCATGCACACTGGAAGATAGACTGTGGAGAAACAAGAGATGAAGAGAAGGAGAAATTGATCAGAAACTAGATTTGTACTACTGTTTGCAACTTCATATTCTATGGTATATAAAGGAGGAGTAAGTACCTAGAAAAATTGGTGGGACATTTCATTGCATTGGCTGTATAATTGCCTCCTATCTTTGTCTAGATAAACATAGAAAGTTGAAGTAAACTAAGGTTGTTGCTGAATCACAATCTCCATTTGTAACAGTTCCTGAACTGTGTTATAACTTGAGAGACAACTATATCTATTAATTTCTTATAAACAAGAAAACCCATAAAACTGGTACATAGCAAGGAAAAAGCATGAGCAGAATTTGAGTTATTGACATGAGTACTTTAAATGTTATCCATGGTTAAGCAATGAGGCAAAACTATATCTGCATAATGGTGATTTGCAAAGGAACCCCACAAGCAGTCAATATGATATAAAAATTCATGTGCTAACTGCTGTGCCATATGTTCCCTCTGCCCTGCAAAAATCAGACATTTTTGTTTGCACAATAAATTTAAATTAATGTGTCAGTGTTTCTGACAAGCTTTTAAGTAGCTGAGGACATAGATTTCCCATAGCCAGCCTGTCATCTTTGATATGTTTTGTGAGAATTTTTCCCCCTTACAAAAATGGCTTTATTAAATCCAAAATACCAGCAGCAGTCTACTGTTGCAAGCCAATTACCTGAAATTTTATTTGGAGGAATTTTCCATGAAACAAATAATGGAAAGCAATTTAGATCAATGTTGCAGTCATTGCCTGCAAAAGAAGAACTGGCATAGGTGGGAATATGCATTAATAATGACAAAGTCGCCCCAATAGAAGCGGTATACATACATAAACAGATATTCCATACATGTACCTAATCAAACCTTTGGTCCATCTTGGCCAATTTTTATTGTGTTTATTATCTAACCAATTTTATATTTCCAAAGTTGAGGCAACACGTTTTCTTCCTTCTCAGCCTTGAGAATCACATCAATGGAAATACCAGACATTGAGATCAGGGAAAGATAATATTACACTCTTTTTAGTACTGCAGCTTGTAAATGTATGCTTGCTGAAAAATGAGGCTAAAATTATTACAAAGTATTCTTATAATAAATGCCTGTTTGAAAGTCACTTATTTCTGTGAGGGATCTTAGCCAACAATAACAAAATAGGAGAGTTGGAAGGGATCTTGGAGGCAGTGGTGGGATCCTACCAGTTTAACAACCAGTTCGCTGAGCGCGCATTTCATGCATGTGCTCTCTCTTCAATCGTGTGCGCGCCAGACATGCTCTGCGTGCAGGTGCATACTTTGCAGAAAATTGAACTTCCGAATTGCTGAGAGCAAGGGAAACAGCTGAGGAGCAGCAATCCACTCTGCTGGCCCGATCAGCTGGGCTTTGGAAACAGAAATATAGGTAAGTATAACACACAGGCGGGCAGGTGGGCCCACTTCAAAGAAAGAGAGAACCGGTTCGCTCACAGCTGAAAGTCAGAGCAAATGGTTCACCCAAACCAGTCCAAACTGGTAGAATCTCACCACTGCTTGGAGGTCTTAATTATATGTTGATATAACAATAATACAATGTAACTTGCAAAAATATTGATATAACTTTTGATGGAAAACTCAGGAATCTCGATATTTCTTAGCATAATTACTCATTTAGAATTATAGATGGAGAAGACTTACATGAATTGTTTTGAACTGAAATATATAGGAATGTGTGAAGTGAGGAGGAAAACATTAAGAAATGTACTAGCAGAACCATTACCAACTAATTTGTTTCTATTAATGGAAATTATCAATGAATGATAAAGTTAGCATCACACAAGAAAGTAGTGGTGGCATAGACTGTTATCAGTCACCACGCATTTACGAAGAATGAAACAAAATATGACTGTGATGATCTGGGGCTGGGCACAAAGGCTTAACTCCCTTTTATTGCTCCAACTTTTCCCCCCAAAGTTCCCACAGTTCACTGTAAGTCCAAGAGCAATGTTCCAAACACACACATGCACCTCCACTAGTTCCTGGCTGCTGTAAGTCCACGACCAGGCAAGGCAAAGCAGGGCAAATCGAACTCAGGCAAAACAAGGCTATGCAAAGTAGCAAAATAATAGATACAAACTCAAGGTAAACTGCTCCAAACTTGATTGCAGAAAATATGACTTCACTAACAGAGTGGTCAATACCTGGAATGCACTACCTGACCCCGTGGTTTCTTCCCTAAACCGCTAAAACTTTAACCTTAAACTGTCTACTGTTGACCTCACCTCATTCCTAAGAGGTCTGTAAGGGGCATGAATAAGTGCACCAGCATGCCTTCCGTTCCTGTCTTAATGGTTTTTTTTTTACTCGTATCCCTTTCATGTATTCAAATTATGTTTATACTTTTATCTGTTATCTTATATATGCTTGACAAATTAAAAAAAAGACTTCCAGTTGGCGCCATGGGGATACAGATGGGTAATTAGCGGGCTCTTCGGAGCCCCACATAAACCCCGTCTGCTAAACCCCAGCCGGTAGGTCTTTGGACCTACCCTGTCCTGTAGGGACAGAGGGATAGAGAGGGACCCTCGGACAGATGAGAGGAATGGGCAGGTTCCTCAGGGCTGGAGGCTTGCCCTCTGTGCCGGCAGCGGTGGAACGGCAGCCATGGCGGCTGCCCTGAGACCGCAGCAACTGGGATACAAGAATGCGCAGGAGGAGAGATGGAGAAGTGGAGAGCGGAGCCGGGAGTTTGTATGCTGGGTGAGTGGACATCAACCCAGGCAGGAACTGCCCACAAATGCTGAATTACAATTAGTCTTCCCCAGCCTTAACAGCGGCTGAGAACTATTGGGGCACAAAGACAAAAGAACTGTTGGTGGATAACATAAATTACTGACTTTTTGGAAATGTTTGACTACAGATCTGGATATTTTTTTCTTTACTTTTTGGTGGATAAATGAGATTGGACTATGTTTGGGTGAGAGGAAGGAGAAGGAAATAATTATGCCTTCAAAAGCAAAGAGAAAATACAAACGGAGACGGATAAAATGGTTGCCAGCTGAAAAGGGAAAGTGTAAATTCCAGGCTGCTTGTTACTTGAAAAGAGAAACTTTGTTGCTTGTTATATAAACTTGACTATTTTGAGGAAAAGACTCAGAGAATTTGACTTAGGATACATAATCTGTTCACTGGAGGATTTATTGAAGATTAGAAAGAAGAAATTAAATGGAACAATGAAAGCTGAACTAATAAACATGACAATAAAAGAAGGTTGTGGCAATAGAAGAAGAACATGATGATACCATATATGGAATAGCTTCAGAATCAACTTTGTAGAACTTATAACTTTGATGACATTGAAATGGAAAAGATACATACTTGGACAGACTGGAGAAAGGAATAATGGAATATATTATGTAACAAGACAACAAAATATATTTTGATTTAAATGAATGTAACGGTTTCTGGGTGGTTGAATAATGCTAGAAGATACATTTTTTGTTTTCTTTCTTTTTCTTCTCTATGCTCTCTCGCTATTTCTTTCTTGTAGTATCCTTCTCTTTGTTTCTTTTCCCCTCTCTATTTTCTTTTTTAATCCATTTTACTTCTTCTGTTATATTTCTACTCTCTTCCTTTTTCCTTTTTTCTCTTTTTTAGTGTTGCCTTAATTTTTTTGTATTTCTTTTATTGTAATTATTATTATTATTGCTATTACTCTCTCCTTTTTTTCTATTATTATTTTCATATAAATATATAAACAATTTGATTAAGAAATAAGAGCATAAATGATTGAAGAAAAACATGATTTTTGGATGTTCTAATGCCTTTTTAAATTTTGAATTTAAATTTAGCACTACTTACAGATTTAATAATCTGGAAGAAAATATTTACTTTCAAAGGCATTGGATGTTAAAAAGAATTATTTATAGAATTAAGAACCATAAAAAATTGATCTTAAAGTGTTTCAAAATGTTTCCTATTGAAAATAAGAAATAAGCATGGAATGGGAGAAAACTTAAGAGAGAATAGGAGATATTTATTGAAATATACTTTTATCTTAAATTGGTAAGAGATATGGAGGAGAATAGATTGGAAAACAATATTGGTAACATATTCCAAAACAATTTGGAGCTAAACAACTGAATAACAGATAAATGTTATGAATGGTCAATAAATGAATTTAGGAGTGGAGGAAAGCATGACTCTGGAGATCAGTGAAAGCAAAGCTGTGACCCAGTTTTTACAAATAAGGTAGGAGTGGAGGAAAGCATCATACTGGAGAACAGTTAAAGTAAACTGGGAACCAGTTAAAAATAAAAATAAGAGTTAGGAGTGGAGGAAAGCATGGGCTGGAAAACAGTTAAAGCAAAGTTGTGAACCAGCCAAAATATTGAGTTAGGAGTGGAGGAAAGCATATGCTAGTCAACAGTTAAAGCAAAACTGAGAACTAGCCAAAAATAAAAAGGTAGGAGTGGAGGTGACTATACCTGGGGATCAATTGAAATAAAGTTGTGAACCAGTTAAAAATAGGGGTAGGAGTGGATGAAAGCATTGCTGGAAGGCAACTACTTGAGTTGTGAACCAGTTTTATAATAGATTTAGGAGGAGTTAAGGAGAAGGTTGGTGTGCAGTTAAAATTATACTGTGAACCAGCTAAAATAATTAAGATAAGGAGTGGAGGAAAGCATTGCTGGAAAGCAGCTGATTAAGATGCGAACCAGCTAAAAAATAAATTTAGGAGGAAGTGGAAGAGATTTTACCGGGGAATAGTAGCTAAACTGTGAACCAGTTTAAATAAATACAGATAGGAGTATTGGAAAATACAGCTGGGAAATAGATATTTAAACTATGAACCAGTTAAAAATTAGATTTAATAAAATATGAGAATAAACTTGAAATAAATAAAATAAAGTATTGTAGAAGTAACAAACTATAGAAGGAAATGTTGATTGTTTATGAAATGACTTTAAGAGAGGAGGAAAATACTTTTTGTCAAGATTATGGATATTAGATGTCATTTAAGAGAAGTAAAATATAGATTTGAGGTAATGGGTTTTAGGATTGAGGAATATATATGAAAAATTGATTGTTAAAATGATAAAGATTTAGAACAGTGTTTATTGTTTAGAATTTTGGGTGTAATTTCTTTTTTTTTTTAAGATCTAAATGGATAAAATTTGGAACAAAATTGATTGAGGGAATGTGAATAATTGTACTCATTTTATGCCGGACCAAACCCTTGCTCTAAAACGATGTATTTTATGTTTTATGTTTAAAAAAATAAAAAACAATTTGAAAAAAAAAAGATATCGGCAACTGCAAGTGTAGCTGAAAAAAGGCAAAACTTGTTCCCGACAAGCACCCCTCTCCACGGCATCTCTTTAAATTTTATTCCCCAGGTGAGTCTTGTGATGAGGGGTAGGATGCCCTCCTCCTGAGTTGTCAGTTCACCTTGCACTGATCCTGCCTTCTCTCCATTCTCCGTGCTCGAGAGTCAGGAGGGGGAGGCAATTGTTCTTCTCCGGAGCTCTGTCACTCTTCTGCTCCACTGTCTACTTTTTCCCTCTTCTCCGCCCTCGCTCGGTCGACATGCGCCCACTCTCCATTGCTGGCAATCCTTCCAGGGCCCGGGGGACCCGGGAATGCCTCATCCTGCTCCTCTAGTTGTTCCTCCAGGGCTAGAGAGGCCGCGCTATCTTCTCGTTGGCCCTGGCTCCATCTCGTCCTCCTCCTCAGATCCAGGCTCTGACGGAGCCATGACAATGACACCCCATTGAGTACTTTCTTACCCGATCAATTTGAAAAGTTGTCCAATGTTTCTTAATACTGGTACAGCTGATACAAGCTGCTTTCTACTGTATCTGACTACTGATCTAATCCAGTTTTGAAACTGATTATGCTTACCCAAAGCAGAAGTTCTTTATTTGCAGACCTACCACTTTAAATATTCAGTGCTGGGAATGGCAAATGAGAGTGGATCTTGCAAAGTTGGAACCTCCTGTAACTTAAAGTATTTTTTTAAAAATTACAACAGACAGGAAACTAAGAATAAATATTACAATCTGCCCCCAATAAAAGTGGAAGAGTAATAAGAACTGTATCTACAGTAGATACAACTAAGTTGAATGCCATCTAATGGTTAACGCCAGGGGTGGTTTCTATTTACCCTTACTACTGGTTCACAATGGGAGTGCGCGTGCGTGCTTCTTTCACTTGCGCACATGCACAGATCACCAAATATTATGTCAGGACAGATGGTCAGAGCCTCCCACCGCTTTTACTACTGGTTCACAAGAACTAGAGAGAGCGGGGAGCAACTCACCACTAGTTAATGATCATTATAATGTCATCTTCTCAACATCAATAATAAGACTGGTACTTGATCACGTTGGTTAACAGAAAAATATTTCTTCATTCTTATTCATTTTCGTAAATGGTTCTATTCATTAAAATGGACTGTACTGCAAAGGACATGAGAAAGAGAGCAGGGCAGAATCTGTGTGCCTCACAGATAAGGTCCAAAGCAAATACACACATTTTTTAAAAAATTATGCTACATTTGTAATGCTATCAGCTAGATACTACTTCATATTAATGAATCCCTTACAGAGCTCAGTTACAGGGATTTTGGCTCCTTTCCTTTTTTCCTGCAGAGAAAACACTTTAACTACTTGACTTGCACAGCTAGAGTAGTTAAAGTTACCATGCATAAGACTGAAGAGTCAATTTAGTGTTATGGTTAAGGCAACAGGCTAGAAAACAGGAGAGTGAGTTCTAGTCCTGCCTTAGGCACAAAGCCAGCTGGGTGACTAGTTACTTTCTCTCCGCCTCAGGAAGCAGACAATGGCAAACCACTTCTGAAATCTTGCCAAGAAAACTGCAGCTCTATTTTAATTTCCTTTGGTTTTTCCTAATCAGTTACTTAGTCTTCTTTTTTAAAAATTAGAAACATATTAACACATTTATAGACATTTAGCCAGTAGGTAATAGAAAACTGTAGATAGGCAACCAAAGAGCAGCTTTCCATTTATAATACATTACTAAAATATGTAGTATCTCATAGAGTGCTGGGTGAAATAGTAGCTAAATAATGAATTAGAATTATGGAATTCTAGATTCAAGATTATTGACAGCCATGGGAGTTCACTAAGTGACATTGGTTTATTTTCTTTGGTTAACTTACCCCACAGAATAGCTTGTTAAACAGAAAGATTGAAGGAGCACTATGGAAAACATCTTAAATTGATTGAAGATAGCATTGAAACAAAACAAAAACTTGTGGGAAGGGGCAGGTCTCTAGAATTCTGTGCAGGTAGATTTGGTATTTTATCACCTCCATCACGGAATCCCTCCTGAATAAGCAGGCCATGTAGAATGAAATCTCATGTAAAGAAACAATACGGGAATTGCTATATTTCTTCAAAGAGATACAAAACTAAATTGTACATTGTTAAAGGGACATATTGTAGTTCCTTTTCATATAAAAAGCTCAAATTTCAATCCTTGCCATTTTATGTAATATAGGAAATAAAGGGGGAAAAAATAACTACTTAAGTTCCTTGGGTTGCTTGTGATCACAGTAGCTAGTGATGGTTTTGATGAGCTATCAAACTGATCTTGAATAAAACAACTGCCCTTCATTTTTAGAGCTTGTAAAAAGCAAATGCATTCGAATAGCCACATTCTCAGTTACTTTAATTATGCAGGAAGGAGGATGTGCTATCTTTGTGTCAATGTTATGAAATATATGGAAAGAAGAAATAAAGAAGATATTTGCATAACCTAATAGTTCAGTAAAATCCAGCATGGATTTATGAGAATAATCATTACTGAAGATCTCCCAGGTACTGGAAATCAAAATTCAGTCCAAGTGAATCTATATAAAATTTGCAAGATATTTCTCCTTCATCTCTGGCAGAATGGACAGGGATGAATAATTTGCTGGAAAGATGCTCAGTGGGAAAACCATTAACCCTTTATAAGGATGAATTATAGATGCACATTCCAAATAGAGATAATTTAACTAGTGCAGGAGTCCACTCAATAAAATTAGCCAGAAAACAGATATTTTTTTAAAAAAATGTGCTTTTTCATCCAACACCTATGAATCAGATTATGGTGGAATATAGCCAGTAGAATAATTCTGTTTAATAAAAAGATTTGACAAGTAACAGAGGACAAGTAACAGTAAGTAACATTAGTAAATCATGTCATTTGTCAAATAAGGCCATTTTATGACCAAAGACAATTCCCATAATTAACAACAAGAAAGGGAAATACTAGATACCATGTGGTTTTTTGGGAGTTAAGTGATACTGGCTGCTACTTGGAAAAAATGTCCAAATTTAAATGCACAATAACTTCCCTTATTCCTAAGTGTATAGTTTAGTTCTCTTTTGGGCACTGTCCTAGATCAATTCAAAGAAATGTCAACAAAAATATTTCTGGACATTATTTAAAATGCAAATTACAACATCATGAAGAAGAAATTCTTACTTTTTTAATTGTATTACCAGTAATGTAAACTGTACCTCTTGAATTTATACCTAAACTAGAGTATACTTGGGCATCTACCTTTTCAAAATTTTGTCAAGTAATTTGTGACCTTGTCACTGAGAAAATCTATCTATGTGGTTACTAGGAGTCAACAGTGACTTGCTGGCACATAACCAATCATTTGTGACTGAAATGCATAACAACTTAACCACCACAATCAGGAGTGCCAGGACTGTAGTCATTAAGCAAAGCAGTCACGTGGGTTTCTCAACTATGCTCAATTGTGTTCATAAATTGAGGGTTACCCGCACACACACTGCACCAACCTCACTATTTAGACGAATCATAAATGTTTATGATTTTGGATACTCCATAAATATTCAAACTTCCTAAACAGCAATCTATATGAAAAGACAAAACATTGTTCCAGACCAGTGTTTCACGAGAAATGGCAATAACGGTAGTTACTTGGGTTACTTGAAAGCAAAAATCCCAGCCTCCTGTCTAATGTTTTCTCTAAATTGGCATACCATCACATCTACCTTAAGACTACGTTTGGTCATATCATACTTTCAAACACAGTTATGGATTCCTTGTATGTCATATAATCTTATTCTTTGATAGAAAAAGAAGAGGTTTCTTTAATATGCATGGAACATATTTCCCGAAATCACAGTTTCATTTTTGACATCAGTAGAAGACTCAGTACATATCTGGCAATCTATGGTATTATTTGAAAGGTTTGTGATAGATTTGTATGACAGAGCCATTGGATTGTACAAAATTAATGAGACAAAACAGCATCTGTTTATAAAAAAGAGATCATTAATATGTTCTACCAGATGGTTCTCAAATAATAAATCTTGCACGCAATATATCAAGGGAGTTGTGTATCAAAAGGTATTACAAGACAATCCAAAATGTCCACATCAAGAGTGGGAGAGAAAGATATTCTAATAGCACTTTTAGAATAGAATAGAATAACAGAGTTGGAAGGGACCTTGGAGGTCTTCTAGTCCAACCCCTTACTCAGGCAGGAAACCCTTCACCACTTCAGACAAATGGTTATCCAACATCTTCTTAAAAATTCCCAGTATTGGGGCATTCACAACTTCCGCAGGCAAGTTGTTCCACTTATTATTTGTTCTAACTGTCAGGAAATTTCCCCTTAGTTCTAAATTGCTTCTCTCCTTGATTAGTTTCCACCCATTGCTTCTTGTTCTACCCTCAGGTGCTTTGACTGTCTCTTCTTTGTGGCAACCCCTGAGATATTGGAACACTGCTATTGTGTCTCCCCTAGTCCTTCTCTTCATCAGACTAGACATACCCAGTTCCTGCAACCGTTCTTCATATGTTTTAGCCTCCAGTCCCCTAATTATCTTTGTTGCTCTTCTCTGCACTCTTTCTAGAGTCTCCACATCTTTTTTACATCGTGGCAACCAAAACTGAATGCAGTATTCCAAGTGTGGCCTTACCAAGGCATTATAAAGTGGTATTAACACTTCACGTGATCTTGATTCTATCCCTCTGTTTATGCAGCCCAGAACTATGTTGGCTTTTTTGGCAGCTGCTGCATACTGCTGGCTCATACTGTATCTAAATGGTTGTCCACTAGGACTCCAAGAGCCCTCTCACAGTTACTACTATTGAGCAAGGTACCACATATATAGTACCTGTGCATTTTGTTTTTCTTCCCTAAATATAGAACCTTACTTTTTTCACTGTTGAATTTCATTTTGACTAGACTCAAGAAAATTATATGAATTGATACATTGGATTAAAAATACAACAAGTGATACAAAGGGTGGATGGTATAAATATTGTAATCCCATCCTTAAGTGAACTATTTTTGTGTTATAGAGACTTGATCCATTTGTTTAAAGTTAATCCTTCTTTCAGAAGAAATTCTTCAGACCTTGAGCAAAAAGCTAATATACTACCTCTCTGCTATTCTTTTAAGGCACCTGGCCTTGTACAGCCTTAATAGAGCTACAATGTGAAAGAGATCACAATAGTTTTTTTTTTTTAAAGCCACTTGGTGTGCTGGTCATCACACTCATGTCCTATTTTTAAACTGTCTTCTAAATCAGTCAGGTAAATTTTCTGTCAGCTAAAGCACCAGATCAGATATTGATAGTCTGTTGAAAGCAACTGTCCCAAAATGTACAAGAGGATTTAAAAGTTTTTAGGATTTTGAGGGGTGAAAGTCTATCTTAAGCAGCTGGCGAAGCATCAAGCCCCATTCTGCTCTCAGATTCTTCCAAGTCAATCCCAATTGCAAAAATGGGCCTGCTCCAATCCCACTGTAAAGCCATGAGTATTTCATTTTGAGAACCAAAATTTTCCTCTACAGCAAATATGAAATGTCTATCAGGATGATCTATTTTTAGATGTGCAATGTACTATATAAATACAATAGTCTGCATTAGTTCTTTATAAATACTGATACTTTCAGTGAAATAACGCTTATTTGTTCAATTGAAGAAAAAATATGATTTATTTTCTGTTTTCCTTTAACAGCCAGCTTTTCCAAAGCTAGTTTTTATTCTGAGAACCCCTTGATATAGCAGGTACCAGCCCTTCCCCTTGCTCGTTGCTCAGGATTATGTTTTAGTACACTCTAGAAAAGTCCATGTCCATGGGCTCTTAAGTCCTTGTCCCTTCTAAGGTCATAAAGGTTGGGGACAACTGTTTCATTATGTTTGCAAAACTCGCCTGATCGTGGCATATAAGATAGCTCATATTTCCTTGGTGGTTAAGTCAGGCCATATGAAGTCAGCTGTTGCTATGGTAACATGAAAATCAGGGAGAAAAAAATATGGCTGAATGAGAAAAATTGATCACAGGTAGATTAGCTGCTATCTGTTTAGAAGATGATGGTGTGTGCTTTCTTGGGGAGATAAAACACTTGGATTCAATTGCAAAATAGTGTGTTAACACGCACAAGAAAAATTCATTAACGGTGAACATTTCTTCTGACAAAACTGACTTACAGTGGCTTTTAAAAAATTCTCTCCCCTGTTGCCCACAAGGTGGTTTTGGACAGAAGAAATATGCCTCATTACATATTCATATAGATAGAATATACAGCATGTGATTCCTGAGATATATTACCATGAGCCATTTATTCATTTATTCAAATAGCTGTTTTTTCTCCATTCAAGGATGCCTTGAGTGGCTTATAATAAAAAATAAAATTTTAGGAGTATAGCCATAAGTACAAAACAAAAACAAAATCTGCAGACCAGCATGCAATGTAAGCAAAAAATCAAACTTGAAACAATAGATCTAAAAAAGTAAACTTTAAATAAAACAACATTGTTTTATTTGGCTTCCCAGAGAAGGTATCCTAAAGTGAACTCATTGTCTAAAGGGAAGGCCATATTGCTAGTCACCAACTATAGAAATAAGCACTAGCGCAGTAAAAGGATATTGTGGTAGACCTGAATGCATGGCCAGATTCAAGTCCCAAATCAATCATAGAGCTCACTTGGTAAATTTGGATTGTCACTTCAAACCACCTTACTTCATAAGCTTGTTGGGGTATAAAATGATGGGACCCACATCATGTATACAACTTTGATCTGCTAAAAAGAAGGCAGGATGTAAATAGAAAATAGTGGCTGTGGGGGATGATAAAAATCACATCTGATTCCTAGACTTTTTACTGTAATACTAGGTTTAATTCAAATTCGTAACCACTGGAAAACTCAGTGGGGTGTCCAACTCCTGAAGATCAAAAGACAAAGGTTTTAGCAGAATGTCTTCCAAAGTGTTATGACTCTATTTCAAAATCTTTAAAGAGTGTGGAGCTCAACTCCCACAATTCCTCAGCCAGAGTTGAAATCCATACATTTGAAAGTTGTCAAGACTGAGAAACACTGACTTAGAATACCATAGGCCATAGAGTTTACAAACAAAAATCGAGGAAAGGTGTTTATATTTTGCCATTCTGTAAATAATAAATGTGGTTCAGTCCCAATATTCTTCTGCTTGAGAAAATTTCTAATTACTTTCTCACTTCTCACCTCATGAAAATGGCACTGAGAAACCAGATAGGCAGTCCTTATTAACATTTTAATTGTGCCTGGAAGTGAATCAGAAAATAATAGCATTGTCCCATTCACTCAATCCCAGTTAGTTTTCTTTTACATTTTTGAAACAATTGTAGTTTTTCTAGTAGTATGCCAAACAACCAAGCAACACTTAAGTTTCAAAAAAAGAAAAGAAAAAAAGAGGTAGGTTATGAAAATTGTAAGCCTACTTTTTTATTTTTTCCAGGGATAAACAGATCTTCCACTAGCCTTCTAAAGAGACAACAATCATAGACGTGCCAAAAGATAAGAGGACAAATATCTTGCACTTTATTTTCAACCTGTGTACTAACTTACATGATCTAAGCAAGATGTTACCAGATGTTGTCTAATAAGATCTGCAGGTAGCATGTAAATGATGGCTTTACCCTATGGACACTCCATAGACAAATTGAACATTATCCCTAGTTTAGGAATTTGTGATCATATAAAGTGCAATGCCTGTGAATTAAAAAATCCACATTGAGAAATAAGGAAATTGAAATTACTAGACCAAAACTGGTTCTCTGTCAGGCACAAAAAACCAGGTGCACATACAAGGGTTCAAAATGACTGATTTATTGCTCAAGCCTATGAACAGGAATCTTTTCAAACTAATAGTTTGAACTTAGAACAAGCTGGATAAGGTTCAAGGGTATTCAAAGGGGATTGGACTTCATTCTTTTGTGACTATGTAGAGTCTAAACTGATTCCTCTCTTGACTCTCCCTCCCTGGCTCTGCCAGTGTCTCTTCTACATCATAGGAAGGAGATGCATGGGTCCATTGTTGCCAGCCCCGAAACAAAATTTATCTATGAAATTTATCTATGAAGAATCCATCAATAGCCTTCTCTGGGGTTACTCAGATATAACAAGCTATGTTTTGGGCCACTCCCAGAGTACAAGTTTCTTTTTTGCTTCAGCATCTTCCTAATCTTGTCTAGACTGGGGGGGAGGGGGGGACAAGATACAGTCTAGTTAATGCATGGATTGGAGTCCACTGGGAATCAAAAAAACACCTCAGAGAAGGCAATGGTAAGCAACTTTTATCCTGTTGTTATGGAAATTGTATGACTGTACCCTTTAGTTCCCAAGATTTAAGCTCAAGTCAATACTTGTGTGCCAGCATTCATGAGTGCCAGATTCGATCTAAGAAACTAATAAGCATAGTTTTTTTGTATTTCAGGGTGGTAGAGAAAAGTCATTTTCATTATATATGATACTAACAAATACAAAATTACAAATTTATGAGAGAGATTTTATCAGCATGTATTATTGTGGTAAATTTTACACACAATAAATGATGGGAGCTAAAATGTAAGGCAAAGTAAGGTTTTAATTGAACAAATATGATAGGGATGCACAGACAATGTTCATTTAGAGTTTATTTATAGGTGACATTCTGCTCGCTCATAACTTCAAATGTCTATACGGAGTTAGTCTCAACCTGGTGATTCCATTGCTGGCTGCAAATGGTGGTAGTTGTACTTCAACATACCTGATGAATTCCAAGTTGGAATGGCAGCAAAAGTCAATAACACTATCTAAATCGAATATTGGAATCCAACATTTGAATTTCAGTGTGGGTATTTAACTTCAACTTTCTTCATGTTATTTGAAAAGTACATTTCCAAATTGTTTGAATAAATGAGAAAGAAGTTAGCACAAAATTGGATAATGATTATTTTTCCAATTTAGTTGTCAGATATTGGGATTTTGTCATTTGTCAAAGACTTGTCATGCAAGCAGATATTGATTATTCCTGAAAAATCAGTAGATATAAATGTGGATATTAAAATCAATCAATGCTGCCTATCTCATAACAGGCTTTCCAAAACCATCTTCTTGACAGCTAAATGAACAGAAATATAGAAGAAATAGACTTTTAGTTTGACACAATAGGGTTTCCTTTGCAGCTGAACATTCAAAACGTTCATAAAACGTTTACAAAATATTTGTTTGCAGAATTTGTAGGGAAGAATTTGGGGAAGGGAGGTGCATTGCTGCCCTAAAGTTACATCGACGTAACCACTACTAATGTTTCTTTCATGTCACCAGCCTTAAAGCCTAGAACAAGTGAGATTTGTGTAGCTCCCAGTCATCTCTTTTGGGGTTTTCTAAAAGATTTCAGTCAAACACTTTTGACTAAAAATCACAGGAAAGAATTGAACTTAGGACCTTCTTTATGCAGAGCATGAGCTTCCCCCTCCCTTGCCAGATCCTCTGCATTCAGGATTAGGTTGCTGATGGAAACTGATTAGCTGACATCTCCCCGACAGGATAATGTAGTATGTGGCATGGCCTTCTTGGTGAGGAACTAATTGAATTTTTTTCCAATTCCTCAACTTTCCATGGCCAAATTGTGGTTCACCTTATCACTTACAAAATGATTAACAAACTAAAGATTTATTACAGTACTTGGACCACTTTACAACTTGGAAAGAATGCCTGTACCTTGTTCCGGAAACCTTATTTTCTTATTTATTGCAGCTACCTCATAAATATTATGCATTAATCTTATTTGGAAGTGTCAGGTGACAGTTAGCTTTTTCCCCATCTCAGTTTGTGTGACTGTAATTAGGTTCCAGGAATAGCTGATAATGGAAAGAGAAATGCTATTAATTGTAGGCTATTTTCTTTCTGCCAGAGAGATGGTCATAGGAGGTTAGGTAACTTTATCACCTTTCAGTCCTAGTTAGGATCAATAAATAATTGTTACAGTCAGTAAGCAGCCATAATGTACTGAGATGTTAAAGCCTTACAATAATGCATACATGCACCAAGATACTGTTTCAATTAATAAAAATGCAATTATTTTTCTATAATCATGATAACCTATTATTTAAGCTTTATTTAATTATTGTTCCCCAATATGAAAT
Source organism: Pituophis catenifer annectens (assembly GCF_029215685.1). Lineage (NCBI taxonomy): Eukaryota > Metazoa > Chordata > Lepidosauria > Squamata > Colubridae > Pituophis > Pituophis catenifer. The sequence goes on along the minus strand of NW_027256881.1, from coordinate 33,485,281 downwards.
ATGGGATTGTATTTAAGAAGCTATTTCCTATGACATACCATTAAAATGTATGGCCATTAGGATAATCAAAGTACAATAAGTTCACAAAACAACTATAGCTAGACAAAATAAGCATGTACATTGTTTATGCATCTATAAAATTTCAGAATGAAATTCAATTAACCCATCCTTCTTTCATTATTTTCATGGTTGGTTGCACAGTTAGCCAGATATTTAAACAGGATTTAGCATTTTTATTCAAGATTTCCCAGGGACCTGCATAGGCAGATGTTATTTGATGGTGTTAAAGATATTATCTCAGGATGCAAGCTGATGATGATTTTTTCAATGCTGATGATGTTCAAATGGAACTCCTGATGTTTTGGGATTGTACCCATGTTATCTATTACTATTGCTGCTATCTTTGCCTTCTTTTGCCACAGTTGTTCTACTTCTGTTTGCAAATTTTTGTACTTTGTGATTTTCTCCAGTTCTTTTTCTTCTATTCTGCAATCTCCAGGTACTGCAATATCCACTAACCAGACATTTCTTTCTTATCAATAATTGTTAGGTCTGGGGTTTTATTTATTTATTTATAATTAAATTTATATACCACCCTACTCCCGAAGGACTCAGGGCGGTGAACAGCCAGAAAGTAAAATATACATAATACAAACGTTAAAAACCAATTAAAATACATTAAATACTTTGGCCAGATTTAAAACACCCCAATTATAAAACCAATTTAAAAACAATTAAAAAGGGAGGTTAGGCCAGACCAGCCTGCTGGAATAATCTCCGAATCTCCGGGGGGAGCTCGTTCCAGATGGCAGGTGCCCCCACAGAGAAGGCTTTCCCCCTGGGGGCCATCAGTCGACATTGTTTGACCGACGGCACTCTGAGAAGACCCTCTCTATGGGAGCGTACTGGTCAGTGAGAGGCTATTGGTGGCAGAAGGCGGTCATGGAGTGCTCTAAAGGTGGTAACCAAGACCTTGAAGCGCACCCGGAGCCAGTGCAGCTCGCGCGGGAGGGGAGTCACATGGGAGCACCACGTCGCTCCCGTAACCACCCACACAGCTGCATTCTGGACCAGTTGGAGCTTCCGGGTGCTCCTCAAGGGGAGCCCCATGTAGAGAGCATTACAGTAGTCCAGGCGGGAAGTGACGAGGGCATGAGTGACCATGCGTAACGAGTCCCAATCCAAAAAGAGACGCAACTGGCGGATCAGGCGAACCTGATAAAAGGATATGTGGTATATACTTGTTTGTTTGAGTAATAAAATCCCAGAGCACTTTAGCGTCTTCATTTTCTATTACTTTGTCTATTTTGTTGTCCCACCAGTTCTTTCTTGCAGGCAACCAGTATATCTTGAAGATAGTCCAATGCACCATTGTTGCTACTTTGTTGTGCCATTGTTTTTAGTCTGTCTGTGCAATCTTCTTGCAGCAGCTAACTAGCTGGTCCACTGATTCTTCAGCTTCTTTGCAGAGAGGGGATAATTTTCACTATTTGACTTTGACTTTGACTTTTATTAGATTTCTATACCGCCCTTCTCCCGAAGGACTCAGGGCAGTGTACAACCATACTAAAACACATATAATTTACAAAATTTAAAAAACCATTAAAATTGGATATACAAAAATTTGGCCCATAAATTAAAACTAACATACACCTATTTAAAATTCATATTCATGTTAGGCCAACCCGGGTTGTTGAAATAAAAGGGTCTTCAAGGCACGGCTAAAGGTCCGCAGGTCGGGGATCATACGTACATCTAGGGGCAGCACATTCCAGAGGGCTGGTGCCCCCACAGAGAAGGCTCTCCCCCTGGGTGTCACCAGTCGACATTGTTTGGCCGACAGCACCTCTGTGGGAGCAAGTTGGCCAGTGGGAGGCTGTCGATGGCAGAAGGCGGTCTCGTAAATACCCTGGTCCTAAGCCATGGAGCACTTTGAAGGTGGTAACCAACACCTTGAATCGCACCGGAAGACCACTGGGAGCCAGTGCAGCTCACGCAGGAGAGGTGTCATGTGGGTGAGACAAGTCACCCCCATAATCACCCGCGTGGCCGCATTCTGGACCAGTTGGAACCTCCGAGTGCTCTTCAAGGGGAGCCCCATGTAGAGAGCGTTGCAGTAGTCCAGATGGGACGTGACGAGGGCATGAATGACCATGCGCAGGAATCCCGGTCCAGAAAGGGACGCAACTGGCGTATCAGGCGAACCTGATAAAAAGCTCCCCTGGCCATGGCCGTCATATGCTCTTCCAAAGACAACCGTGCATCCAGGAGAACACCCAAGTTGCGAGCCCTTTCTGAGGGGGCCAAGATCTCACCCCCAGTAGTCAGCGATGGCGCCAGCTGACTATACCGGGATGCCGGGAACCACAGCCACTCAGTCTTGGAAGGGTTGAGTCTGAGCCTGTTCCTCCCCATCCAGATCTGCACAGCCTCCAGGCACCGGGACATCACATCAAGGGCATCATTGGGATGGTCCGGGGTGGAGATGTACAGCTGAGTGTTGTCAGCATACTGATGGAATCTCACCCTGAAACCATGGATGATCTCGCCCAGCGGCTTCACATAAATGTTGAATAGAAGGGGCAAGAGGATCGACCCTTGCGGCACCCCGCAAACAAGGTGCCTCGAGGTCAACCTCTGTCCCCCTGCCAACACAAACTGCGTACGGTCAGAGAGGCAGGAGGAGAACCACCGCAACACGGTGCCCCCCACTCCCAACCCCTTGAATCATCGCAGCATGATATCATGTTCGATGGTATCAAAAGCCGCTGAGAGGTCTAATAGGACCAGGACAGAGGAACAACCCCTGTCCCGAGCCCTCCAGAGATCATCAACCAATGCGACCAATGCCGTTTCCATGCTGTACCCCGGCCTGAAGCCCGACTGGAATGGGTCTAGATAGTCAGCTTCATCCAGGTACTGGGGAAGTTGTCGCGCCACCACACTCTCAACAACCTTCGCAACAAAGAGAAGGTTGGAGACTGGACGATAGTTCGCTAATATAGCCGGGTCCAGGGAAGGTTTCTTGAGGAGGGGCTTCACCACCGCTTCTTTCAAAGAGGGAGGGAAGAAATCCTCACTATTCTGGCTTTATATGCATATGTTGTCTATAGAGATTCTCAGTCATCAGTCAATTGTTTGCTTCTCATCCAAGAAGCTTCTTCAGCTCTCCAGAAGCTTCTTGGATGAGAAATGAAACATCTTCAAAAATAAACAAATCAGAAAGTCCAGTTGCCTCTTGAAAAAGCACCTTTGGGATATGTTCTTAAGGCTTCATGTTGTGTATTATTATGTTTATTAATATATCTTTGAGTCAGTGTTGATTCCTGGCAACATCCTGGACTAGTTCCCTATAATTTCCTGGCACCACTATTCAAAAATGGCTTGCCCTTGCTTTCTTCTTCCAAGGCTAAAAGCGAGCATCTGACCCAAGGTCAGATGGCTGGCTTTACGCCTAAGGCATGATTAGAACTCATGGTCTCCAGCCTGGGGCCTGAACCACTGTACCAAACTGGTCTTCCCTTCATTATTACAATTGAAAATTCATTTGGTATACAGTGAGATACACCATGAGCCCGAATTCTTAAAATTAATGTTCTTTTTCATTAAATACAGTATTTCTATTAGCAATGTTTAAGGAAATTCTGTCTTTGTAAATTCCAACAATATGTATAGAGACCTATAGGTTCTCTATCAGGGAGACCAGAGGTCTTCAAACTTGGCAGCTTTAAGACTTGTGGACTTCAACTCCCAGAATTCTCCAGCCAGCTACAGCATAGCACAGCTGGCTGGAGAATTCTGGGAGTTGAAGTCCAAAAGTCTTAAAGCTCCAAGTTTGAAGACAAATGTGAAAATCACATCAGTTACTCACTGGAGTATATGATTGTAGTTTTAGAAATACTGATTTTGAGAAATGGTGTTTGAAGATTGAAGATGATAAAATAATGATGTGAAATTTTACATATTACGTAAAAATGATCAAATAATATGCCATAATTTTTATATAATATGTAAAATTTCAAAAAAAAATTACAAGAAGAGATGGACAGATGGGTGAATAAATGTAAATTATACTTTCTTCTTCAGAGTCACACAAGACATTCAGTGCTGGATAAAGATGCCCACTTTTGTCTTGCCACATGCAAAAGCTGACTAGGATAGCAATTGAATCATACTGGCCATGGGTCAGTATCTTATACTACATTTGTGAGCAGCAGATGTTCTTGGAAAATATATGGGAGACTGTGTTGTTCTAATTCCTTTAGGATACCTGCCTGATTCTTCCTAATGGTGGACTGAGCTGATATGCCTTGGGTTCTACCTTCTCACGGAAACCCTAAAAGCCTGCAAATAACTGACAACCTCCTATCTATATTAGTAACCACTCTGAGAGCCAACCCATATTGAACTGGATTACACTCCCCCCTCTTTTTTCTTTTTTTTTCTTTGAATAGCTCCTAGCAAGATAATCGGTGCTTGGAACAAAGAATGCATTTAGTACCAAAGTACAATTGCATAAAAGAATGCATGTCAGAACTTCACAGAACCCATTATGTAATTGTGAAATGTTACAACTCCTTTGCGAACTTCCAGTTGGCGAGCTGCAGCGACATGGTGCTGAGTGAGTGATCACCACTCCTCAACACCATTTGTCACCGCGTTTTGGGGATCCCTTCGGGGGCGCGGGTCCTGGAGAGCCCCGCGGACAATAGAGAGAGTCGGGTGAGCGAGAAAGTGAAGTGCAAACACTTCTCGCAAAAACCGGGCGGCTCTGTCAAACCAACGCGTGTGAAGTCAGCCTTTCAATGGCTGACCCGAAGCTGTGGTAGCTGACAACCAGACGGGAAGCAAGGAAGATCGGAGGCTGCAGTGTCATGATTGAACCATGTCCTCCCTGCCTAAGTGAGAGTGAACATCAGGAAGGGGCCGGCGGAGTCGGGCGAGAAGGGCTTAAACAGAAAAGAGCGGCGACGGAAAGTGGAGTGTGGAGAATAGTCTGAAAGATCACGGAGCTCGACAAGCCGGCGTAGAGAACAAGAAATCGAGGACGCTAAATTACCTGCGCAAGAAGAGGATCGGTGGGCATAGGGAGTAAGGAAGCTAAAAGAACCCAGAAGAACTCCTTTTTCTCTATTTGCTGGTTAAAGCAGAAAGGTGAACTAAGTTGGAGATTGGACTTTATCCAATTGTGCCAGAGAACAGGAAGTGCAGCCATTGAAGAAGTCTGACAGAGCAAACTGAAAGGGACAGGCGAGACGATCTAGCTTCAAGGCTTACCATAGAGTTTTGACAGTGGCAAAGTAAACGTGGGAAGAAGAAAGGACTGGAGGAGACTGATGGCTGAGTGAGAAAGAATACCACCCCTTTGCTTTTGGAAAAATATTGCTTGCCCCCAACTAAAACTTGGATATCTTCTCCCCCTTCTCCCTCTTTTTTTTGAAAAATCCTTCTTTAATATTTTGATTCTCTGCATATTAACGCTGTTATTAACAAGAAGAGTAGATCTCTATATTAATTAATTGCTTATATACAAGATATATTCTTATAGAGTTTATTAGCTTTATACCTATTTATTCAACTATTTAACTGCATTTGATTATATTTATTTACATTTACCTGTACAAATACTATTTTCATACATTGATATATTGTTATATTAGAATTACAATACCCACATATATTAACTTATTGGTAATCAGAAGTATAGAAATTTGAATTAATAACCCTTTTTAAGCAGTAATTTAGACATAAGAATTTTAGTTATAGATCATAGATTTACCTAGGAGTTATTGAGTTATTGTGATTTGAACTACTAGGCCTTGAATTAACTACTAATAAGTAGAAATAAGCTCCTATTAATCAATTACTATTTAATACACCAATTAACTATTATTATAATCATATAATTATAAGTTATAAATCAACTCTTGTTATTCACTTAAGACATTGATTGGATGTGATGTAGATTGATAAATTGATATTGATTGTTAAGTTTATTTAAGATAGTGATTGGAAGTGATATAGGTTGATAAATAGATATTGATTGATAAAAAAATCTCCCCCCCCATACTTTGAAGAAGTATAAAAAAAGGTGACTGCCAGTGTATGAAAATCTGGAGAAATATCGAGAAAATAATTAGAGAACAAAAAATAATCTTGAAAGAAATGACGAGCATATCATCAACGATCCTGAAAACAGGGAAGAAGACCCCCTCAAACCCCACCATATCCATGACCTCCCCGGCTACCCAAAAATCAATGGAAGGATTACAAAAAACGGACAAGGCCATAGCAACAGCAACACTACTAACAGTACGATCAACATTGACATTAATCCAAGAAACGATGATGGCCATGCAGGAAAAAATGTCCAATAACCACACTGAACTAAAAACAGATATCCACCAACTGGACCAGAAGATGAATGAGATTCAAGTCTCAATCTCGAACAACGAACAAAGGATCCAGAAGGCGGAGCAAAAAATAGAACAAAATGAGAAGAAGCTGGACATGGTAGATCAGACGTTGACAATGCAAAATAAGGAACTAGAAGATTCATTAATACAATTAGAGATGGATAGGGCGTCGTTCTACTTGCGCTACCAAAATGTGGAAGAAGATAAAGACGAGGATTTAGGAGAGAAGATGGCGGAACTAATTGCAGAAGTACTCCAACAAGACAAACGTGAGATTATTAGAGAACTGGACGACGTCTATAGAGTCCAAACAAACTATGCGAGGAGGAATAGGCTCCCCAGAGAAGTCCACATTAGATTCGCAAGAAAAAAAGTAAAAGACATCTTATACAATATGGCGAGGGACGGACAAATAACATACAGAGGAAAAGAAGTGATAATACTAAAACAGATTCCGAGAAGAGTGAGGGAGGTGAGAAAAGGCTACAGATTTTTGGCTGTGCAATTGAACAAAAGAAATATATTATTCAGATGGCTCCTGCCAGAGGGGATGCTAATCTCCTGGCAGGGGAGAAAAATAAAAATAGATAGCTTGAGCACAGCACAAGACTTTCTCGATCAGTTAAGGGGTGCAGAAGAAGAACAAAGTAGTAAGGAGGAAATAGAGGCGACAAATCTAGAAGAGGAAGAAACCGCGGAGGAGAAGAAGACCGAAGAAGAAGCCAAGGAGAAAAAAACAAGACCAGTAAGAGCCGTAAGACTAAACAAGAACTAAAACCGAGCAAGGAAAACAGGAATGAAGGATCTGAAACTAATCTCAGTAAATGTCAATGGTTTAAACGATAGTAAAAAAAGGAAATTAACACTTACAAAGCTAGTAAAACAAAATATGGATATAATCTGCCTACAGGAGGTCCATATAAAAAAGGATGAGGGCAAATGTCTGGAGTATAAAAAGTATGGTAAACTATTTACCTCATTAGCAGAAAAAAGAAAGAGAGGGGTAGCAATTTATGTTAAAAAAAGGAATTGAAGCAGAATTGAAATATAATGATACAAAGGGCAGAATACTTATGGTTGAAGTTATGATAGAAAACTCTAAAATGTTACTAGTGGGTATTTATGCTCCAAATAAAAAACAAGGAGAATTTTTTCAAAAGCTACGTGAACAATTAGGGAATATGGAATACAATGAAATTTGCATGATAGGTGATTTTAACGGAATTGTAGACCCAGATAAAGACCATAAAAGCAACAAAATGAACAAAAACAAAAGGGTGACTCTACCAAAAGCCTTTTTCGATTTGGTGGAGGAAATGAACTTAATTGACATATGGCGAACTTTGCACCCAAGCGAAAGACAATTTACATTCTATTCCAACTCTCAACAGTCATGGTCGAGATTAGATATGGCTTGGGTTACCAGGACGCTGGGGTTAGAAATAGAGATGGCAGAAATTAGCCCAAACATCTGGGCAGACCATAATCCCCTGGAAATAAAATGGAGAAATGTAAAGAGAAAAAAACAACAGAGATGGAGGTTCAATACAAAACTATTATGTGACAAAGAGTGTGTAGAAAAATTGAAAGGAGAAATAAAGACTTTTTTCGGAGAAAATGAGAACCAAGGGACACCCCGCGAAATAATATGGGACACAATGAAGGCCTACCTGAGAGGGGTAATAATATCTTACACTGCATATAAAAACAAATTAAAAAGAAAATCCAGGGAAGATCTCATCAAACATCTAGATGAAGCAGAAAGGAAACTCCAGAAAATGCCTGGAGATACTGTAGCAAAAGAAAATTGGATGGTGTGGAGACATAAATTAAACATTCTAGATCAAGAAGAGCTAGCCCAAAAAATAAAAAGAACAAAACAGCAGTACAACTCCTTTGCTGTCTATGAAACACTTCATTTCCTTTGCCTTCTAAAACATCATTATGTTTCAGTAGAGCATTGCATACCTGAAAATAATGAAATAAGAACCACGTTGATGTTCTTTTCAACCAGGCTGTTTTTAATTTTGAGAGTTTTGTTTTGTTTTGTTTTGTTATGTTTTGCTTTGTCTTGCTTTGTTTTGCTTTTAATGAAAAACTGCTTTAAGTGTTCACCTTGCGATCACATATAATTTTATATTCAACACTGTATCCTCATTTTTCTGTTCTCTGATCAGTTAATCATTCCTGTATCCAGCCTATTTACCATTCTCACCCATACACAAATATTTCTCTCCAGAATGGTATCATCCATTTATCTTTGTACCTACATTCTTTTTAAATTACAGCTATTCCAATAAATCTTTGAACAGTTCCAATAATTATAATATACCTATCCATCTAACAATTACATTATTCTGAGGTCTGGAGTGCTTATAGAATATATTCCCTTTGGAATTAAGTTTGGTCCCAATGACCCAATTTTCAGAAAGCATTTGGAATGATTTCTAAAATTTTGATATTATCTTTAATATTTTAATTTTTACATATGGTTCTAATATTGTATGTTAATTCTCTTTTCAGTTTAATCTGTCATTTTTTTTGTACTGCATTTTTCATTAACAAAAATATTTTAATATACTTTATTAGTAGCTGCCTTGGAAATGATGATGGTGATGATGATGATACAATACAGTCCCAATCTATAAAAAAAAGAAGATTCAAAGATCTTTTCAAACATATGATTGATAACTGCTAAATTGTAAATCCATTTCTCTTCCATTTTTAAGTCACCCACCCTGTTTATGGGAAAGAAAAACAGGTATGATAGTGTCATATTCCAAAAGACTATAAAAAGAGCTGTGGAAAGGAGTAAGAAATAACTGTATTGGAAGTGTTTGTGATTATTTCAGGTTCTTACCTTTTGGATTACAGTGATGTATAGTTTATTATTCACACTAGTGAATGGGCAAGCAAATTCCCACCTCACATTCACTGATAACCAGCAGCTTCAACACACATTCAGGCTAATTTAGATATGGTTGGAGATCAGAAACACCGCTGGGTTACTTTAGAAACCCTCCATTTTTATAAGAGACAAAAACTGATTTTCTTTTTGAAATAAAGAGAAAAAAATTGAGAATTAAATCTGAGAAGAGAAGTCTTAAACTTAACTAAACTCTTCAGTGATTTGGAGGAGAAGTCCTGGATAAACTGACACAGAGGAAATCTATTCTAGGAAAATAGATTTAAAAATGTTTAGCTAGAAACAATAAGTAATATTAATTTTTATCTAGTCTTTCTATGTTTAAAGTCTAATATTTTGTCTCTGATATTTATATTTTGTATACAAGGTTACGAGTGCCATCTTTTCTTTCCAGCCACCTGGCCTCTATATTAAAAGCACACCAACATCATCTCATGGTCTGCCCAGAACCATATATTTCCCTTAACATTTTTCAATGGGACATGCTTTTACTTTGTGGTCTGTAATTTTAACAAGTCTATATTTTTGCCCAATATACCATTGAATACTTTTCTTGTGACTACTTAAAGCAAGGTTTGCATCCCCCCAAAAAAGGGAAGAGGAGGAAGCAACTGTTTTTCTTAGCCAGACATGTCTACAGAATAAGAGATGGTATTATAGAATTTAATCCATTCTCTATCTTTCACTCCACTCCTCTAAATAAACTAATGTAGCAGATGATCTTTCTCACACATTAGATTTAGCTGGGAAGATGCCAGGTAAAGCACCTGCATCAGCAGTAATTACCAAGTCACAACTCTAAGGCAAAAGATAGAACTTGGATATGTAAACTCAGGAGACATCTGGAAAGGATATTAATTACATTATCGGTACATGATGGCAATGGTAAGATAAAATGGGTATCAGGGCAGTCCAGGGCAATAAGAAATTGTATTTCTGTTAGAAAAGAAAATTCAAAGATATGATGCCTGATATATATGAAAGACTATTCAGGATGGAGAGATCAGCATTACCCCCAGCACCTATTTTTCCCCTTAATTTTTTTTTTAACAGAGACAGAGAAAGTCCTTCAGACACAAACTTTTAGGTTCCACAAGATAGCTAGATGTTTGCAAAGTATTAGTAATCTCCAGAAGAAAATATTTCAGGGAACAACAGGTCAGATTTTGAGATGGACTCCAATGCCAGGGCAGCCAATGTGATGGGATCGATTGTCTCACTTGACTTAAAGGGAAATTCAAGTCAAATAAAGAGTTTAAAAGAATGGAGATGGAAATCCAGAAATAGAAGAGAAAGGAGCAAGTGGAAAGACTGAAAATATAGAGCTGGAGAACAGTCACAGCTGGAAAAAGAACAAAAGGAACTTACTTTTCAGGAAATAAAATGGCTGAAAAGTGAGGGGATTTTACTGCAAGCAATCCAATACTCCCAGCCACTGTTGTAGACAAGTAGACATTTCTAGAATATAAGAAAGGAGGGAAACCCTGAACACTTCTTGGACAAGTGAGGAACAGAATTGCCACACCTACAAAGTGGCAGGGGGAGTACAGTTTCAGAAGCCACATTTAACAAGTTCCTTTTTGTCCTTGAGCTACACAATGGCTCAGAGTGAAATGGACTGTGCTGTGGATTGATTGATTGATTGATTTTATTTTATTTAGTTTGTCAAACATGTACAAGATAACAGGTATAAGTATAAATATGGACATGAACATGAACAAAGGAAATGCGTACAAATAAATGGAGACAGTAGAACATGGATAGTAGGCACGCTGGTGCACTTATGCACGTCCCCTTTACTGACCTCTTAGGAATGGGGTGAGGTCCACGGTAGACAGTTTAAGGTTGAAGCTGTGGGGGTTTGAGGATGTATATTTAATGAATAAAATTTATTTATTTAATAAATTTATAACATAAATAAATAAATATTTTATTTATTTATTTATTTAAATAAATAAATTTAATAAATAAAATATATTTATTTATATATATTTAAGGTCCTGATGAAATCCAGGCTAGGATTTCTGAAAGTGCCTTAGAGAACATCAGAATTCTAAGGCACCAGAGTCATATAAGAAGTTCAACACAAAATAAAACAAAAGATATTTGATGTGAAAATTTTATCATACCCAATCCCATTAGATAAAGTAGGAATCATAATGAAGACATTGATCAATCTATTTAATCAGTCTGCCTATTTTAATAGCTCCAAGAACCATTCCCACTACTTTCTGAAGCAGTCTGATCCATATTTAGATAACATTTTCTTTTTCTTGGAGGCAACCTTTCCTAATGTTTAACCAAAATATACTTACTTGCCTTTTCCATTCACCAGTTTCATCTACAGCATTGACAAACTAGGTGTATGAGAATCATTCAATAATTCAATGCAGATATATATCTTCACTTTCTCTTGTTATAAAGGTTCTTGCAACACATACAATGTGGACCAGAGCAATAAGTTATTACCAGGATAAATTTCATACTATCTGGATCAGTATCATCTGTGATGTACCAGTGTGCATTTCAATTATTTTGTTAAACTGAAAACTGTATGACAAAGTTACAAATGTATGAAAACCAAGGTTAATTGTAGTCCATATATTAAACTGGGAAATTAGTATCAGGTACTATTATAAATTCAGAGAAAACAAAATTTTCAAGCATCATTTCTTGTACCAAAGGATATGAAAATCATGTTCAAACATAACTCACTGTGTTTCCTTTTTTTTTTAAACAAACTTTATTAAATTATCAAATAATTATAAAAACAATTAAAACCATAATAAGATATTCATATACACAGATCATATCATATATTTGACATTTCATTTCTATTCTTTTACATATCTATATATATTCTTCTTATCTACCCATTATATATTTCTTAACCTAGTCCCATATTCATTTTCCTGATGGTGAAGTCGTTGTTGGTATTTATATAAAGTAAGCATGGAAATACACTCTCAATTATCAGTTCTCAATTTAAAATTCAGTATTAAAGAAAAGTAAAATTTAGTACTCATTAATATTATCTATATGCTTTACTACATATATCCTTATCCACTTTCTTTTCGCTTAATCCAATCATACCACTTGTCCCATACCTTAACATACTTTGAGCTTTCCTTATCCTTTAATTTCAGTGTGTGTTTCCATTGTGGTTTGAACCTGAACCTGAAGCCACAAAAGTAGAACAAGTCAATGATGAAGAGACTTTGCAACAGGGATTTCTCTATCCATCTTCTATTAACACAGATATTGCTACATTTTCTTTCAGCCTTCAGGTATCATACAGCACTTTCTCCAGATTTGCAAATCTCTATTATATCCAGTGTTTTCCATATGTATTAGGAGAGAAAAATTACTCTCACAGACATTCAAGATTTTTACTTTCAGGTTGTGCTTATGTAAGCAATTTTGCTTGGTGCTTAGTAGTCCAAAGATCTTTCTTGCGATCATGCTTTGTATCTCATCCCTGTATATTAAAAAAGTGCTGAATATGTTATTAAATAGACCTAATCAAAACAACTTACAAATGGAGGGACTGGAAAGCTAAAGCAGAAAAAATATATAGCTAGAGAATGCCTAGCTATTATGAATGAGTTTAAGTCTCTACACTCAGAATAAGTACAATGTAGAATCTTGAAGAAGTTTACAGATGTCATCTTAGAATTCATTTCTGTGATTTTTGAAAAAGTATGGAGGACACAAGGACATGGATGCTGGAGAAGAAGAAAGGAAAAGGAAAAGGAAACATCTTAACTGCAGACCAATTGGACTGACATTGTTACTGGGCAAATCACTGGAACAACTTATTAAACAGTTGGTTGAGGTGTGCTTAGAAAAGAAAGCATTTTTGGGCAGGAAACAATGAGTTCATTAAAAAATAAACACGGTTAAATCAATCTTGATTTTTATTTTTATTTTTTTGATAGCATGATCAGTTTAATTGACCATAGGAATGTGGTGGACTTCTTGATTTCAACAAAGTGGTTGATAAAGCTACTGAGATTTGTATAGAAGGTTACAAAATGTGGGGGAGATTATAATACCATTAGTTAAACATAGATTTAATTGAACAATCATTTTCAATGTACATCAATGCTTTCAAATCAAGCTGCAGAGAAGTGTTGAATGGCATACTATGGAGGTCCATTATAGATTCTGTGCTGTCTCGTGTAATTAAAAATGACTTGGATGAGAAAAGATGATAAGAAAATGTGGTTATCAAATTTGAAAAATGACAAAGGAGGATAGCAAACATCTTAGAAAATGGTATTAAGATTGAGGAGGTTTTTGGCAAGCTGGAATAATGGACAGAAATTAACAATATTTCAACAGGCAAAAATATAAAGAGCTACAACTGCATAAGAAAAATCAAAGGAATGAATATTGGTTTATCATTTATATACCATCGGAATGTGTACTAATTTACATACAATGCCTTCAGTATCATGACTGGATAATATTTTCCACCACCTTTCTTTCAGGATTCAAACTTAGGTCGATGGGTCACATTTTGATGATATTCTCGAATAAGTCATTTTCACTCTGGACACACTGTTAATCAAAACATTGACTTAATATAAGTCTTTAGTTCTATTAGAGTCCTTTAAAGAAAAGGAAAAATGGTAAAATAATAAAAAAAATATATACTTTTTATTGGCATTTTCAAATAACCATTCAAATGCTTATTGAGATTTTATTGAAAAAGGATACCATTTCTAATGAAACACCAGCTGCAGAAATAATTGTGATTCCAGTCTTTTCTATGTTAACAATACAGTTAATTCATAAAGTGATTGCCAAGGAGCTGAGAGGTTCAGTGCCAACTGAAAAAGCAACAGCTGCAACAATCAAAACGCTGCCTTGTCCACTAAATGGTGACATGAATAAAGAACGTACATGTTTCCAGGTTTCCTTAAAGGAAGGAAAGCCCTCCAAATCTTTGTGGGCCTAAGTATAGCAAAATGATTTTTTGTTTATTCTCCAAATTCGCATGTGAATATCAGACAAACCGTTCTATCAAGAAAAGGGGTGTGATAACACTTCTCAGTTAAGCCAAGGCAAGCAAATATGTGGAATATTTCAGCTAACTATATATTCACAAAATGTATTCAACTTAATTTGCACCCGTATAGAAGAAATAAATTTGCATAATCAAGTGAGGAAGTACCTGTTACATGGTGACATGGTGAATAGGATAGGATAGGATAGGATAGGATAGGATAGGATAGGATAGGATAGGATAGGATAGGATAGGATAGGATAGGATAGGATAGGATAGAATTCTTTATTGGCCAAGTGTGATTGGACACAGAAGAAATTTGTCTTGGTGCATATGCTCTAAGTGTACATAAAAGAAAAGATACATTCATCAAGAATCATAAGACACAACACCTAATGAATAAAGTATGATTGCGCCTCACTTCCCACGAATGGTGAGGCGTGATATCTAACAGTAATGAAGTATATCTCCAAGCAATTGCCATAATCTCAGAGACAGCATACTACTTCTGTGAATCTTGGTTCAGAGTTATTTATATGCCACTCTTAAACAGAAGGCAGGAATCAGAAATCAAACCGCAAGTTAGAACCACACAATTTGCCAAATAATAGGCCAATAATTAATAAGGACTATTAAAACCCAAGTAAAATCCCAGCCTGGAAGATAAACCTTTGCTGCCCATCCTCTTGGAAGCTAGTAGCAATTCTATTTAGGTAGCTTTTAATAGGATAGTTTGGTTCTTGGCATTCTCAGAGTTTTCTTTTTCTTCTTAGAGATGATTCACTACCAGGCTAAGTAACATAATCAATGCAAGGGAAGTAACATTTGCTTGATGTTTTTATGGTAGCTTGTCCATTTAGCCTCGACTGGATCATTATATCTTCCTCAATTGCCCTTTGAATGGGTTTTGGCTTCTTCCTTAATTATTCCTTCTTCATCATAAGTCTATTAACCAACACCTGAGAAAGTAAGAACCAGAACTAGATAAACAAGAACAGTTAAGGGTTGGAAAACAAACTACCATATATAATCCGCTAGCAATAAACTTATAAACAATCATGTATAAATAGTATGCACTGTTGATGTTATCCAGCTTCTTAAGGAAAGACTCACCAACATTTTCACCCACTTTTGGGGGGTGGGAAATGTGTCTTATACACCAAAAAATACAGTAATTACTTTTAGAGAAATTTTAAAAAAGTATTTTCCCCTTTAGCCTTATCCAAATTCCATTATAAACAGTGGGAGTCTTTTTCAGTAGAGAGCTGAAGCTGTTTTGAAAGATCTTAATCTTTTTGATTCCACATTAAGCATTTAATTGTATAGGAAATATTTATATGTAAGCAATGAAAATTAACTTTTTAAAAAATCAAACAGAAGCAAACAGAATGAGAGAATAACAAAATGAACAAGCAATATATTTTGCTCACAACTATTTCTTGAAAGTGTTTCACAACTCCTCATGATGAAAAGCAATTTCATATTTTGCATCTAGTTTTCCAGGTTCCTCAGGTTCTACATTCAGGTGTGAATATTGAGTTTATTGTATCATTTTCAGCATCCATGGAAACACCACATGATTATTTGCAAGCTTAATCAAGGAGATGAATAAGATATACCTCCATAACTAGCAAGAGTTTAAAACGGTATTATTCCTACTGAAGTTTATTCATACTTCAGATCATTTTCATTTTTCATTTTTGTCTTCTATCCTGATCTATCTTTAAGATGGAGGAGATAAGCAAAACAACTCAATTAATATATAGTATCAGACTTTAGAAAACCATAGATCAGAATGCATGAAAAATAAATAGCAAGTTATTTCAAAGAAATTCAGATAATAGATCTAATCTCTTCCTAAACATTAAGTCAACAATAAGAATCCTTCTTGTGGCCTGTTTGTTTCAATATGTCCTCCTTCTGGAGCTTGAGCCTACCTTCTAAATTGTTAGCTAGTCCCTCCAGCTTGTGCTGTCTGTCAATTTGATGAGTTCCCCTTCTATCCACTCATCTAATCTTTTATGAAGATGTTGAAGAATACTGGACCTAAGATTTGTATTTCACAAACAGATACAGATTCATCTGGTGGTGATGGAGCAGCCAAAATTTCTGGGTTCACTGCTTCTCCTTTCACAGAACCAATATTATCAATATTATTAAACTGTTCTGTCTCCTCCCACGAGTGGCCTTGCAGAGGCTCAAATAGACCGGCAGTAACAAACACAGGCTAGAGAGACTATTTAATAAATAGTTCTCTTCCAAAGCGTATATCAGTCCAATAGTTACCTGGCAATGTTCCAAAGGTCTTTGCAGACAGGCAGCAGGCTAATGCAGGAATGCAGACTCTTGTCAAAAACTCCAAACTAACAGTTGTAACTCCACTGCATCCAAAACACCAACAAATTGTTCACCACGCCTTTCCAGCCCAGTCACACCCCTTTTATACTTTGTAGGGTGTGGCCCTACATCTCCTGACCACATCTCTTGGGACGTGGCAACAGCTGTTCTCTACAATGTCTCCTAGGTCTCTCTCTTGCATCCAATAAGGGCTCCCCCTCGTTGTTACTGGCCTCTGTTTCCTCCTCAATTTGGCTAGGGTCCTGTTCTGTCCCCGTCCCACACACGCACACAAACAGACAGCCGGGGGTTAAATAAACTGGCAGACAACCAATTCTTCCGATAAGACGCTTGGCAGCAACCCAGTAGCTGCTTGCCAAGAACTTTACCCACAGTCAAGAATTGTCCAGTTCGTAAAATAAATCCAAGGCCGATAATGTTGTTTCCAAAGATGCAATGTGACTCGATAGTAGTTAGTTTTGTCCATCACAGAGTCTGAATGGCCACCTCACCCCCTTTTATACCCTGTGGGGTGTGGTCCAGTGACTCAGCCTAATCTCTGGCACACCTTTTCTTCTGTTGCACGCACTTATCTCTGCGACGCTGCCGAGGATCCAGCCAAGACTCATTACCCTCATCACTGTCCACCTGTGGCTGCGTGGACGTGCTTGGCCCTGGCCCTATCTCTTGCTCTTCGGCGGACACCAAAGGCATTGCCAGAGAGGAAGGTCCTGGAGAGGGAGGCCTTGCCAACTCCTCTCCTTCACTGTGCCGATGACACAGGCTCAGGTAACGGAGCCACAACAGGTCCATAGGCACGTCAGCAACTGTCAGTTCTTGCTGACTCACCAGTGAAGACGGTCCCTCTGGCACATAGCTCGTGACAGCTTCCTCCTCCTCCATATCATCTTCCGAATCAGCATGCGAAGATAAATCAGCCTCCGGGGAGGGGTCACAACACAAACTTTTTACAGAGGTCCTTCTACAAACAATTCACTTACCCAAACTTTGTCTAAACAATTGGTATGTAAGACACTATCAGAATCATATCATTGGTGGACTTCCAGCTGATGTCACACAATATCGGACATGAGGAGCGGGTCTCCACGCTCCCACGCCGAGTTCCCCATGTTAGAAGGCTCCAAAAGGATCTAAAGCCACCCTGGACAGGTGGTGAAGAAAAGATGGGCGCCCTGCAGGTCGGAGAGTAACAATCTCTCCTGCTTGTTCCAGGATTTTCTTTCCCTCTCCTTCATGACGAGGAGAAGAGGCAGCCAAAAATGGCTGCTGTGAAGCTGGGACAGCCGAGGCATCAAAGAGAGCACAGGAGCAGTGTAAATGAACAGTGAATGGAACTGGGTGAGATTATTCCTTTTTTACTCAAAACTTAACCTTAAAAAGAAAAGGGGGGTAAAATCTGAAAGAGACTCTTAACTATTTGTTAAAGTGGCGAATAATCACATAGAGAAAAACTACAGACCCAAAAGAAAGGAACTAAAAGAAGAAAAGTTAAAAATTTCAAAGCACAGAAAATTGGATGGCTATATTCAGTAGGCATTATTTTGGAAAGGCATTTCATAATCCTGGATCTATCTACTTTAATAATTGACTTTGCTCTTATAAACTGAATTTAAATTGGATTTAATAGCTTTTAGAACTGAGACAATGCTGAAACCTAAGCTGAAACTACCATCTACTGATGAAGGAAAATATACCATACTCTACAACCCTGGAAAAATTCTTGATTAGAAAAATAAACAACTGGAGAACTGTGGTGATATTTACTGTTCTATACTTATCTACCATATGACTATGGGAAGTTCAATGGTGAGAACAAGGAAGATACCTAAGTAAAGCAATTTTCCAATGCTATTAAACTTATAGAGGGGACATAAGGAGATATTTGGAGATTTTCCTGGACTACCTGAATGTCTGATTGAATAACCCTGGAATATAAAAGAACTGTGACTGTAGCATTTTTTGAGGAGCAACATCAGGCTCAACATATGGTTGTTGAACTATTGAGTAAAAGTGGACCTTATTAAGATAAGGCGATATGCTCCATATGGGGGAAATGAGTGGAAGTTCAAAAGAAATATTGTTGATGTTCAAAAGCATTAAAGACTCCCTAAAGAACTTTAGGGAGATAAACAATTTAATACAAAGCATAGATGGGAAAATAGAAAATATTCTACAAGAGACAATGAATAAAGACCAAGATACCCAGGAGAGGGAGGAGGCAGCAGAAACAATGGAGGAAAAGGCAAAACAGAGAAATCAACAAGCAAAACAAGAAGAGA
The DNA here is from genome assembly GCF_029215685.1 of Pituophis catenifer annectens. Classification (NCBI taxonomy): domain Eukaryota; kingdom Metazoa; phylum Chordata; class Lepidosauria; order Squamata; family Colubridae; genus Pituophis; species Pituophis catenifer. The sequence goes on along the minus strand of NW_027256881.1, from coordinate 33,466,291 downwards.
AGATAATAAAGATCATAATGATTAATGAAACAAATCAGGAGAAAAGTATCTTAAGAGATTTAAAAATGGAATGGGAAGATACCATTGAAAAAGAGATACCCTTAGACTAAACAGTAAAAATGCAGAGGTAGATAGAGACAAAGATCCAAGAAAGGAGTATGGGAGGTATGCCAAAAAAAACAAACAAATAAGAATTGAAATATTAAAATGGGCAAGAGATGATGGATAGAAAAGAAATATTATTTCTTGGGGATTTTTTTCTTCTTTCTTTAATATAATGGGGGCCTGATTAAAAATTAGAATAGAAGTAGAAATAAAGATATACATATTATAAAAGTAATAAATAGATGGGAGATTAGAAGTTGAAAGATGGATTTAATATGTATGTTTAAATAATATGGTGATTGTTGTCAGGATGAAGTAATGGAATTAGATTTTAATACAATATGTGTATTATACTAGGATTAGTAAGATTAAATAGAATAAATTAAAAAATTAAATGGAAAGATTAGAAGTTGAAAGATAGTATTATTATGCATGCTTAAACAATGTTGTAATTGGCATTAGAATGAAACATTGAAATATTGAATAATTAAATAATGAAGATTTATATCTTAATACAAATAGAAGTATTAATACTAGGAGTATGTATGCTCAATTGATGTAACAAATATTATTGATATTAGTATTGTTATTTGTTATCAAAATGAAAGATACCCAGATGCCATCATGTTCATGTATTGATGTTGATGTATATAAAAAATAAAATAAAAAACATATTTTTTTAAAAAAAAAAGAATCATGGTCTATATAGGCTTCTATTGCTTTTTTTGCAAATAGCAGAGGAAACTCAATATGATTTACAGAAATGCTCCAGGATTTGCAATATAAGTTTCTCCAAGTTTCCTACTTGAATTGCTTGGGTATAAAATTTATTACACATTCCTGCCCACTCCTATCATATGTTAATTGCAATAACATTATTTAGAAAACTTACAGCAAAGTGAACATGAGTTAGAAAGGTGTATTTAACAATAGAGATAGACGAAGGGGATCTTGAATTCAATTTTATGGACCGGCTTCCTCAAAATGGGGTACTATTATAGTACTAATATAATAACCATTATTCATATATTTACTCTTTGAACTATCATACATCTCTTATGAACAAATGAAACAGCTCTTCTCTAGCCATGATGACTCCTTAGGTATACAACTGCTTTAATATGTATGATATTGCCAAATGCATATTCTGCTATACTAATGAGTGGTTGGAAATTCCCAAACATATATGATGAGTTCTTGTGACACATGATAAAGCATAAGATAAAATATGAAAAAGATAGTTTTAATATGTTCACTTCTATTTGGGGAAATAGAAGAAATTTTGCAGGAAGTGCATTGAATCAATAAAATTTATGCATGAGAATTTTAGTTTGCAGCAAATGCAAGGAGACAGATGTTTATGTCAAAGGCTGCATTATTTGCTGTACCACAAATATTAATTAGCAATAGAAGTAGTGGGAAAAAATGATACTGCAGTCCAGTAGTAAAGTTCCAACTTTGCATTTCACAAGTTATGCATTCATTTTCCAGGATCTGCAGAGCAAAGCTGACAACCTATAAAACCATTGTTGGTCAAAACCAGAGTCATCAGTACCGGCCTTAAAAAGATCATGCCAAAAATAATTTACACATGATGAGGTGATCACATCATGAATATTCCCAGTTTTTCAAAACAAAAATTTTAAATGTCCATAATTATCCAGTGAGAAGGTTTATCCCATATCATTCTTCCTTCCATTTTATTTTCCTAGATACAACTTTTTTCTGAGAAAGGGGAAATCCAAATTCATATCTACAATTTGAAATGCTATGCAGGAATAATGTTACCACTCTATTTTTTTTTTAGATCAGGTTTAATGCTTATATATAGTATACTTAGCCTTCTCTAACCACAGAAGATTCCATAGTGTAAATTTGTCAGTGTGACTGTGATTCATCACTAGAACGCAGAAGAAAAGTAACACATTTATTAATTGCCCCTTAAGCCAATCTATAACATACTAGGTAATTACTTTAAAAGAAAATGGGATAGGACAATTTTATTTTATATTATTCCGGAGGAAAAAAACCTGGGTTGTTCCCTAAAGATAGCGAACCTGTTAAATTTGATGCTTAACAGGTGCATTTTTCCTTTTAAGTACATTTTAAATATCAAATATACAGTGTGAAATGGCCAATACAAAAAAAAAATAGATGAGAAAGGACATAATGCACTCTTCCTGATGAATTATTATTCTTTTTTGATAGTCATCATGGATATTACCAATAAAGGAAGTAAAATATTTTATTCACAGATTAACAGAGTTGAAGGGATCTTAGAGGGTCTAGTCCCACCCCCTGCTCAAGCAGGGAGACCCTATACAATTTCAGACAAATGGCTCTGATCTCTTCTTTAAAATTTCTAGCTATGGGGCACCTACAACTTCTAAAGGCAAACTGTTAATTATTCTCACTGTCAGGAAATTTCTCATTAGTTCCATTCTATTTCATAAATCATTATACTGGCCGTCCAATATTTTTTAACCTACAGCTTTCCTCAAAACCATTAAGATATATCAAGCTGTACATATATACTCAACATGTATAATTTCAGCCTTACCACTAAATTATTATTTAAATTAAGCCACCCAGTCCTCATAGAATTTCAGATAATAATATTTTAAATGGAAAAGAGTCAAGATATTTATAATCTATTTTATTTTCTTTCTCTTCTCTCATTGACATTTATATTGACACGCAAGATAATAAAGTCATTAAATTATTATAATTTCTATGAAATCCATTATTAAGACACTGTGGTACAGATTTTATATTCTTCCCCATGACATTATTTTGGTACAGATCTTGAGGGCTTAAAAACATTATTCTTTTTTTTAATTTTAAAATATGTGTCTAATTGCAATCCATACGCTACTTTCCCTTAATAAAGTAGATGAGCTGCAAGAATGTCATTTCAGTGACTCAAATCTATGTGAAAAATGCTTGAATATTCAAGTTGGTCTGTCTTTACCACTTTGGCTGAAATGACATTTTCAAAAATGTTATCAGGAATCCTATGACTTGTACTTCTGTGTAAGAAGAACTAATAACATAGCACTGAAGGCAGGAAGGGAACTGTAATTCAATTTAAATAATGAAATACTTTCTCTTTGTGGTGGACAGATTGAAATGATATGTCCTGCTTACAAATGCCAGCATTTCTTACTGCAGCTTAGAAAATATTTTTGAAGATAGCTAGTAAGTTATAAGCAAGAGATTGCTGGAGGATGAGTCATCCCATTTAGCTGACTTATGGATTTTATTGATCCATTTATTTCATTTCAATTTTTAAAGTATCCAATCACAAACTGCTCAGGATAGAGAAATCCAAGCGGGCTTTCAAATCATGGTCTATTAAATTAATCAACTGAAATTTTCAAAAACTATATTGTGACTCTAGTACAATATAAAATAAACCTCATTTTAGAAAACAAACAAAAAAAATTAAAATAGGACTGATGGAAAACTGATTTACTCCTACTTATAATCAGTCATTTGGACTATTGAAAACAAGCATTATCTGCTGATTGACAACAAACTTCAAAGTTTGACATCACATCACTAATAGCTGTGATCCTTTTAGTGGAAGATGCCAAGAGCTAAATTCAGAATCTTCAGCACCCAAAGCATGAGTTGTATGTGAATAAATTGCGCTGTTTATTGAAAGAAAAAAGCAAGTGATTCATGATATGACTTTCCTCCGTTCTGTTCAGAAGCTAACAACTCTTAAGAGAAAATAGGATGCTGAGATGGGGCAGCTGCTGAAAGCTAAGAGAAAAAAGATTTTGAAAATATATAGTATGCAGTTATTTATCTGAATTAGATTCATAATATATTTATACGCATGTATGTGTGGGGGATATATCTTTCCTTATCAGCAAAATCAGGCTATTAATTGCTTCTCAGCTATGGCTATATCAGAATAAAGAAAAATATCCATTAGCACCAGTAGGAATTCATTTCTCTGTATTCCAAGCACATGGTAGAAGAACACATTTTGACATAAGCCTCTTAGTCATATATGCAGCTCTTGCGATAAGCAACCTGTCCCACCATATGCCCGCTGATAATTAAGTTAATCAAAATGGGGTGTGCACACTATGTTTTATTATTAAATCCATTTTGGCCCCACAAATTCTGCTCTAAGGGTCCTAGATAGAATTAAGAATGGTTCAATTTTAATTTGCTATTAGAAGATGTTGAGATTGGGTTGATGCATAATGGGTTAAGTCCATTATGGATGGAAACATGAGGGGCTCAACCATTTTGAGTGAATGAATCATTCAATAAAGTATGAATCATACTTTATTTTGTTAATTCCCTTTTTTTTCATTTTCATATGCATTCACTGCATCTTGTTTCCTCATGTGTCTTGTTTTTATTCCCTATAAAATAACAAAATAAGTTTTGAAAATAGTACCATTATTTGTTTGAGAAATATATTTTAATATATTATATTTTTAAAACAAACATTGGATTCAATATTAAGATTTGCAAAATCCCATGTTTCAAATCCCCACATTATTCCAAGAGGTTGTCTATTTAGTTATTATGTAACTAAAGTGAATCTCTCAAACATCTAACTGCATGATTCCTTTGTTCAATATACTATTTCCTGTCTTGAACTTGTCAGAATAAGAACTGTAATAAACTGCATTCAAGATCAGCCATCTCTCTGATTTGTCTTTATATTGACATCATATGATGTAATTGTGAAGGCAGATTAGAGTAAAAACAGGTCTCACTCAATGTCACCACTGAGGTTTTTCCAATAATCAGATGAGATAAATTGATGTGCAACATCTGTTTCACCTCTTTTTCAAAAATCTCCAGTTCCAGATCCTAACAATTCTGCAATGAACTTTAATGCCACAATTTTCTTTCCAAGACTTGCAAAAACAGGTATACATTCTGTGCATATGGGGAATTTGGTCAATATCTCTATGCCAGCAAGAGGCTTTTTAATTGCAGCTTCTTAACACTTTTCAGAAAAATTAGATAATGGGGCATATGCCCTTAATTTTTTTCCTATGATTAAAAAGTGGACTAGCCCTAAAACAATGACCTGCTGCATAATGAACTATTTTATTCCTAATCTTGTTGAAGCGTTTCTCTTACCTTTATTTGAAGAAATATTCTATAGAGAGACATCAAATTTATATTCATTGATTTAAAGAAAATTACAATGGCGTTAAACCAGATATAGTTTTAAATATCAACATTCATAATAATGCCGTTCTGAATATAACTGCATTATATAGACCAACCAAATACACTAGAATATGGGTACTGATGGCTGATTATAACATACAGTAAATTGTCACACAATCTTATGGCAGCAAATCAATGTTAGGGATAAGCAGTATATTTTTAAAGGATTAAATATGAGAACTTTGAATCTGCAAGCATTGTTCATTAAATCAATAAGCCATTGCAGCAAAAATTAGACAATTCTATATATTCTGAGTAGGAATTGAGTGATGAGGCTAATGAATTAATAGAAATTCTGTATTAAGCTTGCTTCTCTCCACTAGAATCTAGTATCTAAAACATGGTAACATCTATATAGATCAACAAAATAGAAAGTTGAGAGAGATTTTCTGCTGGAAAAACTAGCATTTTGAGAGAATATGTATATAAGGTTAGACTTTTGGAATTCAGTGTGAATACCATAGTTTCCTATTTGCATTGTGAAGCAGCAGAACCATTTCCTTTGTAATTATGTGAACATCAAAGTGATTGGCAGGAGAAACCGGCTGAGCTGCTTTGTGACAGCGCACCTGCCTGCTTGGTCTTCTGTAGAATGAGGATCTGTCACCAGGTGGACACTGGTTCTCAATCCTTAGCTCTTCAAAAGGTGGTTGCTATGGATACCACCTAAAGGCTGTCTTTGTTCAATACAAGGCAGACTTGATGCTTTAGAATCAGAATTAGGATGACATTGCATTCAGTTGAGGGAAATCTTTATTATGCAATCTGCCAATCCAGATATATTTGCTGGGTTGTTAAGGATGTATCAGTACAGACCTTCTTGTTATTGAGAGCTTCAGCTCCATGGCAAGCAATGAGCAATTCAGAATTGCAAATGGTGTTTCACTCTAGTTTCAATCTCCTTGAAGCTCTGAGCAAAATCTGGACACATAGTGGCATGTCTCCAGGAGCCACTGGGTTCACTTCACCTAATTCAAAAATCATGTTCCTTTTCCAGTTACCTTATTGCCTTATAAGATATGATTGTGTCATATTTAGTTTCAGTCTGCAATTACAATCCTGCTTTGGTAGGTGAGGTGAGCAGTCTTTTCATTGGTTGCGAGTCATGTTGAGCACTATTTAAGATACTGAGGGACATAGCAGACAGGATAATGATGTATGCCGAGTGAAATTACATCACAAAATTGAACATAGCTTAGATTTGGTTGGGGTTGGGAAATAGTGGTACCCTATTTTAGCATTTCTAAAATGATCCTAATATTTTTTAACAAATAATTGGAGAAAATTACAGAGTCCAAAGAAAGGGCACTCAAGCTAAGTATGGCACTGAGCCCTCAGGTTGTCTATACCAGCTGCTTTGGCAGCTGCTATGAATGAAACAAAATGCTTGTGTTCATACCACCTGCTTAAACAAGTCAGCAAAGGGCCTAGCAGGTTTGATTTTATTACATTTTAATTTAAATAAACACATTTAATCTTGGACATAGGAGAATAACCCTAAAATTAAATTAACAAAATATTGTAATTCATTCTGTGCAGAGAGCCATGGAGATAGTCTTGAGGGGAATATTCAGAAGTTGTTGGGAAGCCAAAGGGGCCAGAAACATTTCTTGAACCCTGAAAAAGGAGATCATTTTAGGAAGAGACTCATATTAGCTCCTTCCTGACTCTTGGATTATAAGCGGGAAGGGTGGAAAAACATAATCACACTTGCAAGATTGTGTTAATATGACTTATCTCAATAAAGTTTAGTTCTAATTTATGGAGTCTGTTCCCTGATATGAACAACCTCAAAGGACTGACATTCTACCAAACATAAATGTGAGGAGGAAAAAAAATTCAAGCAGAACAGTTGAAATGTATAAAATACTGTATTTTTTTTAAATAAATATTGTATTAGATAGAATATTTATACAGACAGGATATTAGAGAACTGGCCTTTTTGTCCTAAGCCCCTTAATAGCAGTGCCAGAGTCAAATAAGAATGAAGGGAGAAACAGTTCTGAGATAATTTTCCAGAAAATATATTGCAGTGTCACTTGCTACAATGCTACATTAATTGATAAACTGGAAATTGATAAACTGCTTCTTGCTCAGGTTTGGTATTTTAACAGATAAAAAGAGCCTTTATTTAAGATATAGTAGAGGGGGGGTGGAATAAAATATTCATATGAATTCTGAGACTGTTATTATGTACTACTTTTCTACATGTATAACATCATTGCTTCAAAGAATTTGAATTTTTGACCAAGAGCAATACATGTGTGAGATGTAAATGCCTTATTCCCTAATGTGTAAATAATGTATATATGGGACATCGGGGGTTAACTTATTCTTTGGTTCCTAATGTATTCATAATTCACCACTCCCATTCTTGGCTCCACCCCTTGTATATATAAGGAGCCACCTTCACCATTTTCCTTGCTTCTATCTGTGAATATTCAGTGAATATAGAATGCCTGTTATAATTAAAGAGAAATATATTTAAACCTCTAACTCTTATTATCATTATTGAGTCTGATCCTGAAAATATTGCAACAAGCTGGTAGCAGAGGATGGTTAATTGACTCAATAAATACTTAAAGATGTCTAAGAAAGATAGGCTCAACGACAGGGCCTACAGCAAAGAAATAGAAACTGAACAAGAAATAATCAACGAATCCACAAACGCGATTTCGAGAGAATCCGAAGAATATACCACTGAAGAAGAAGAACCAATAAATGAAAATAATGACCAGGAGGAAATCGAAATAGAAAATAACGAACTCAGGTCAGAGATATTAAAACTATTAAAAAGCCAGAAGAATGATGAAAGCCTCATCGCGAATCTCCGAGAAATGCTGAAAAACAGCGGAGCAGCGAGAGAGAAAAACATTGCTAAAGAGAAACCCAAAGACCAAAAAACTGTGAGTGATATGACTACAGAGAAAGTCGTTATGAAAAAGAAAAGATGTGATCCCGCGCGAAATTTTGAATGGCAGCCATCTTGGTTCCAACAAGCCTCCAAAGTGAGCGAAGCAGAGCCAATCAAAATGCTCAGTTCAAAATTTCTGGCGCGAAAAACGTTATCAGACAACGAAAGCGAAAAGGAAGATTCAAACTCTTCAGAAGAACCAGAATCAGAAAGCGAAGACGACTTAACGAAATCCCAAGTAAAGTCAGCAATGAAGACGCTTTTTGCTGCATTTGGGCCAAAATTAAAAATTTCCAAAGCGACAACGAAGAAGCTAGAGAACAAGCCGATACCTCAAGACCTGCACGCTCCCATCCTGACTTCGAGAGCGACGACGCCCGAGCCCAGAGAGCCATGTCGATTCCGCCCTACACCGCAGACCGGATCAAGTACCAACGCACACAAAAGAAAGAAAAGAGCAGTCGCCGCCATCAAAACTCCTAAAACCGAGCCAGAAACCGACTCGTCTGAAGAGGAGCGGAGCGAGCGAGCTGCAATGGAGAGAACCTTCCACGACGACGCCAAAGAAGAAATGAGCAACGCGCATGTGCGAAACTACGTAGACGGTCCGGAAAGACTTGAACTGGCCAGAGAACCGCGCAGACTCGTTGCGAGCATCCCCATGCCGTTTTGCAATTTCCTGCACTTGCGAGACCACGGACTACCTCAGGTTGTAAGTAATGAACAAAATAATGTGGGAAACTTACCCAGTGACTTCCCAAAACTTAGAGTTGATGGCATTAATTTGCAAGAATGGTATCAACAGCTCCAGGTTGTCTTTATGAAAGAAAATTTGCTATTCTTTATCACTAGTCCTCCAAGAAGACCTTGGACTTTAAAAATAGATTGTTTACATCATAGAGCATTTTTCTTAATAATATCTAGCGTGTCTCCTACAATGTATCATAGCATCAAACCAAACCTAACTGTTTCAGAAATAATTCAATGCATGTTTAATCTGTTTCACAGCGATAGTGTAGCTACCACTACAAGAATGTCTAAGGATTTCTTTTCTTCCAGAGTAAAACCAGGGGTTTCCATAAGTGAGCATTTGATATCTCTAAACAAAATAAGAGCTGAGCTGCATTTGAGGGGGGAAGTGATTTCAGATCAAACAATGAAAAGTGTTATTATCAATTCACTTGATTCATCATGGGATAGTTTTATGTCACACTTAGACACCATCAATCTAGGATATTTATCCATAGAAAGTCTATCTAACAAATTGATAGCAGAAGACAATTCAAGAAAAAATCGTTCCAGCAATCACACAGAACACAAATCTTTTAGGAAGGTAGCTTTCCAGGAAAAATACAATGAAGCTTTTAAATGCCATAATTGTGGGTCCAGGGAACACAATAGAAGAGACTGTCCCAAAATCTCAAAGGAGAGACATAGGTCAGAGTATAGGAGCAAATACAATTATAGACAGTCTTCCACAGATAGACATAAATATAGAAGCCCACCAAATTACAGAGATAGTAGAGGGGGTAGAGAAAATTCAAAAGAGAGAAAATCTGGTTCACTGAATGGACTAAATAAACAAGACAGCACTAAAACACAACAAAATGAAAACAATAATTGGCTTATTGATTCTGGGGCAACCAACCACACCACTAATAACAAAAATATATTGTCTTCATTTACAGAAGATAAATTTGTAATAAAGGTAGCTAATCAAGAAAAGGTTCAAGTATTAGGCAGAGGAAATGTGACCTTGCCTGGCCTAGGAAAAATAGAGGGGGTATTGTTAATTCCAGAAATACCTCATAACATACTAAGTGCCATAAAACTAAGCAGAGATTCTGACATCAATATAGTTTTCTCAAAGGGGAAAGCAACTTTAGAGAAGGACAAAACAAATGTAGGCACTGTGATGATTAAAGGAGGCCTACCCTATCTAATAACAAAAGAAAGATGGTTACATAACATTGATTCAAATATGGAAGATTGTATTGAGGCAGATGATGAAAATGTTAGTAACAGTGACAATGATGAATGTAAAATATCTCATGATCACGCAAATACACACAATGAGAAGAAACCAAGAATAGGTAAACCAATTCATGATGAGTGTGCTCACATCTTGCATAGGAAGTTAGGACATGCAAGTTTTCCTGTAGTACAAAAAATGACTGAACACGCAGAAGGTGTCAAAATAAAAAATTGTGAAAATTATTTGGAATGCTCAGTATGTAAATCCACTAAACTAAAAACTAGTCCCAGACCAAAAAAATCCAACAGATCAACTAACAAAATTTTTGACTTAGTACATATGGACCTAGTTGGTCCATTAACTCCATCGATCACTTATAGAAAACGTTACTTCCTAACAATAGTAGACGATTACAGTCGCTATGGTTTTGTTTACACATTAAAACACAAGGATGAAACCTTTCAGAAATTTAAGGAATTCTACAAACGCATAGAAACACAACATAATATCAGAATAAAACAAATTATGACAGATAGGGGATGTGAATTCATGTCTAAAGAATTCTCCCAATGGTTAAAGGATAGAGGAATGCTACATTTCACGTCTAGTCCATTTTCTGCATTCCAAAACGGGATTGCAGAGAGAAAGAATTCCACACTACAAACCATGATTAGGTGCACATTAGAGGATGCTGGTTTAGGCAAACAATTTTGGTCAGAGGCCTTACATTATTCAAATTACACTCAAAATAGAACCTGGTCCAGTATTGTGAATAAAACACCATATGAGGTGATGTATAATAGGAAACCCAAATTAGCACACATGCACATATTTGGAGTCACTGCAGACGTACACATACCTAAGCAGTTGAGAAGAAAGGGAGAAAACGTGTCCAGAAGATTAAGATTTATGGGATATGAAACTGGCACCAAAGGGTACAGATTCATTGATAATAATAACAAATTTATAGTCTCCAGAACAGCTGTGTTCCATGAACAGGCCAATTGGTCTAAATTACATCTTAATGAAATATTTCCAAATAAATGCAAAGATACAAAATCTTGTGAGGAAGGGACAATAGAAAATCAAAATATCAACAAAAATAAAAACAAAACCAAAACTTGGACAAATAGTCAGCACAAAATAAAGACAGACACATTAACAAAAAAGGAAGCAAGATATTTGCATGATAACCATAGCAAACCCGAAAGAGCTATTAGAAACAATAGAAATCAAGTACCAAATAAATACAGAGATTACATAATGCATATGGATGGTGAACAAATGACACCTAATACATATGAGGAAGTATTAAAACTCCCTCGTGAAGAAAAAGAAAAATGGGAACTAGCTATGAAAAAAGAGATGGAAAGTTTGCAAGGATTAAATGTGTTTACACCTGCGATTGCACCTAAAGATAAAACGATTATAGGTACCAGGTGGATTTATAAAATTAAGAATCTAGAAGGAGGCAATACTCTATACAAAGCTAGATTGGTTACACAAGGTTATGCACAAAAATATCCGGAGGACTACACTGACACATACTCCCCCACAGTGAGAACAGAGAGTGTTAAAACAGCTCTAGTAGTGGCATCTGCACTCAATCTTGATGTATTTCAATATGACATACAGACTGCGTATTTACACGCAAAACTAGATAAGGAAATATATGTAAGAGCACCACACAGTCAATACACTAATAAGAATGAAATTTGGCTATTGAACAAGAGTCTATACGGATTAAAGCAATCTGGCAAAAGATGGTACGATTGCTTGGTAAAAGTACTTAAGACCATGGATTTCAACGCTACCACTGCTGATAACTGTTTCTTTGTAAAAAAGAGTGATGATCATATTGAATTTGTATTAATTTATGTAGATGATATTTTATATATAGGAAAACACAAGGAGAGAAGAGAAACCTTTGTAAATAAGCTAAACGAACATTTCTCGTTGAAATCTCTAGGTAAAGTAAACAAATACCTTGGTGTACAAATTAACAAAACTAGAAGGGGATTCAAACTTACTCAGAAAGATAAAATCATTGAACTTCTGAACAAATGCAATTTAAACAATGCCAAACCCTGTGACACTCCTATGCAAACTGATTTCCTTAGAAACACTGATGAATCTTCCCCTGAATTCAAGGATAATACATTTTATAGATCAGTCATAGGTTCACTTCTTTATATATCTAATTGGACCAGGCCAGATATTGCATTACCACTCAACTTATTGTCAAGATATGTTAGCAAACCAACAATGTATCATTGGGAAGCAGTCAAAAGAATTCTAAGATATCTGAAAAGTACATTAGACTTTTGCTTAGTATTAGAACCTAGTAATGATAAAGAACCAAAACTTACATGTTACGCAGATGCGGATTGGGCTGGAGATATATCATGCAGAAAGAGCACTTCTGGTTATATTTTTCTATTAAATGACTGTCCAGTTTACTGGTACACTGGTAAACAAGAACTGGTAGCCACTTCGACCACAGAAGCGGAATATGTTTGTTTGTCCAAAGCTGCAAATAACCTTGTATGGTTTAATGATTTGATTTCAGATGTTTGGAAAAAACCTGCTTTGCCTTTTGTTATGCATGAAGATAATAAAGCAGCCATTGAAATATCCAGATCCGATGCCATTGGACAAAGGTCCAGGCATATAGATATAAAATTTAAGCATGTGAGACAATTGTCTCAAGATGGATTTATCAAAGCAGTGCATTGTGATACCTCTGAACAATTAGCTGACATATTGACGAAGCCTTTACCTTCTAAACAGCACAAATATTTAACATCAAAATTATATGTCTTATATTGTCCTGAATCTGAATGTAATTGGTGTTGTATAGCGAACCGGCATTTAGAGGGGGATTTGTGAGATGTAAATGCCTTATTCCCTAATGTGTAAATAATGTATATATGGGACATCGGGGGTTAACTTATTCTTTGGTTCCTAATGTATTCATAATTCACCACTCCCATTCTTGGCTCCACCCCTTGTATATATAAGGAGCCACCTTCACCATTTTCCTTGCTTCTATCTGTGAATATTCAGTGAATATAGAATGCCTGTTATAATTAAAGAGAAATATATTTAAACCTCTAACTCTTATTATCATTATTGAGTCTGATCCTGAAAATATTGCAACAACATGTTTATATTGATGTTGATATTGATACTCACTGTACATAGTAAAACATTGGTTATTTCTTTGGGACAACCAAAACTTTGGCCAACCTATACTAGCACTGGCAGAAAAAAATTCAATACTGGACTGCTTCCTTAAAATGCACATTAAAAAAAAAAGACCTGGCAGCTGAAAACAAAGCAGAGATGTCAGATCCCCTGTTTATTTCTCCCCATCACAACCACCTTGAATCTTTTGCTTCCCAGAGGACAACTGCCTCCAGTTCATATGGCAGCAGCTGCCACTGGAAGAAAAACATGACAAGTTTCAAAACATTTCTCTTCCTTCAGAGTTGTCAAATTATGAAGGAATTGAAAGTCATCTTCATTCAGGTAAATACAGGAGAAAAAAAAGGATGCTGTGCTAGAAACAGATCAATATTACACAATAATTTATGCACACGGAATGTTTCAGAAATGCAGAAAGGACCATCCTCATGTATTTCAAAAGTTCTCGATCTTGTGCCACAGAGCCTTCATTGCATGGGGTTTTCCAATTATTTTTCTAAGTTTCAAAGGAAGTGAGTTTAAGAATGTATAATTACATAACACTCACAGATACATACTAATATCTAGATTGAATTTGATCTCATCATGTTTTTCCTCTTCAACCTTTCCAGATTCATAATTCTGGAAGAGATTTTAGATTAAGCCACCAGAAGAATATCCAACAAATGACATATATCAAGACTGAATAACGTTTGGCAACTGATGAAACTGCAAACTAGAAATCTTAACACTAAGCTTTGGGGTACAACACTGAAAACCACAGAGATTGCTGGTCTTAGATGGTCAGAGCTTCCAAGAAACTCTTAGAGGCATGGCAAAACTGAAAAAAAAAGTGCTCACTGAAATTCATGATGTGCTCAGTGTATTTCAATTAATATTGCTCTGGAAGAAGGTTTGAAAAGAAGGTTTCCTAGAACATTATTTTTGTTGTGACCAGAGGGGCAAGATTTCACCAGACAGACAATTTGGGTTCATGATATTTTGAACACAACTAAATGACAAAAAACACTGCTTCTCTTGATTCTGCTGTGTTTGGTTTGCAGTGAAGGGAAAGGCATTTTATTGCAGAGAAAAATGCCCATGAATAGTCTTGTCCACAAAGCTAAATCTTGCTTGAATTGGCAAGCACAGCTGTGGAAGCCTCCAGAGCATCTAAAGCACTGTTTCTCAAACTTGGCATCATTAAGATATGTGGACTTCAACTCCCAGAATTCCCTAGACACACATCTTAAAGCTGCCAACTTTGAGAAACACTGATCTAAAGTTTCCCTAAAGCAACTCCACCCTAGATTTCACATTTCTCAGTGCCTTACTCTATCAGGCACAGATGGTGTTAGGGTCACCTTGGGAGTTTTCTCTTCCACAACAGTAACCTAACCACAGAAATTCTACTGTTAATTTTTTCCCTTACTATTCAGTCCAAAGAAAAAGTACACTTTGTATAATAAGGAGTAAGGTTTACTTGCATCTTGTTATAAGGTGGAACAGAATGAATATGATGACTATTCTTTTTAATTGCCCAATTCTATCTCCAGCAGTTTACAACTTCCCTGGCTTCCAATAGTGCTATTAAATCCCAAGAGAAGACATAAAGAAGAAACACTTCTGTTTTGCTTTGCTTTTAACTAACTGGGCTACTGCCGGTGATAAAGAGGAATCCTTCCTTTGAGAAATTATTAAAGGTTTTCTCCTTTCTTTGGGAAATTTTAACACATCATCTATTTGATTTTTTTCTGTCCATAAATGCTATGAAGGGGAGGGTTGTTTTTTGTTTTTTTGCAAATGATTTTTAACCTTAGTTTATGTTAAACTATCTTGAAATCATAGAGTCAAAGTCTCTTAAAGAAGAGCTTATGTGGGAAAGGCCAGCTGAAAGAATGTGGAATAGGAGTCTTATAGTGAATCTGCAAGTTAGAAGAAGAATTATTATTTTGAGAAGGTGTTTGTGAATGACCACTGAAGGAAAGAAAGTGATGGATAGTATTTGATTTGATCAATATGTCTGCCCATCTCAACAAGTGACTCTAGCTGGTGAACAGAGTTAAAATAAAATAAAAACAATTGCAAACATTACAAAAGTTAAAATACACAGTGACCATGCAACATAAACCCAAATTACTAGCCTAATTTGGTATATGACAGTTACAGTATGTCTGCTGCAGGGGTGGGTTCTAAATTTTTTTACAAGCGGTTCTGTGGGCGTAGCTTATTTTGTGGGCATGGCTTGATGGTCATGTGACAATTCTTTAGGATTTAGCAGAGGTACTGGTCTACCAGGCTTTTAACTGCTTGCAGAGCTGTACCAGTCTACTCATTTGTTTTTGGAGGCACTGGTCTACCCATTTGTTTTTGGAGGCACCAGTCTACTCATTTGTTTTTGGAGGCACCAGTCTACCCATTTGTTTTTGGAGGCACCGGTCTACCCATTTATTTTTGGAGGCACTGGTCTACCCATTTATTTTTGCAGGCACTGGTCTACTCATTTTGTTTTGGAGGCACTGGTCTACCCATTTATTTTTGCAGGCATCTGTCTACTCATTTGTTTTTGGAGGCACCGGTCTACCAACACACTGCCTTTTAACACTGATCAGCTATAGGGTGGCCCTTTGAAGCCTCGCGGCAAGAGTTTAAACAGATTTTTTCCTTCTAGCAGATCAGCTGGGACTCAGGCGGCAGCAATAGATCGGGGGTGGGGCCAAATAAAAGGTAAGAATAACACAGGGGCGGGAGGGTGGGGGAGCGGGGTGGCAGAACTGGCAGAATATCGTCACCGCTACAGGCTTGGCGGAATCGGGAGGAATTTAATTTAATTAATTAAATTTATATGCCGCCCCTCTCCGAAGACTCAGCGGACCCTGTGGAACCGGGAGGAACCCACCACTGGTCTGCTGCTTGGATGGCACACATTACATCTCTGTTTTGTGAGTTGCATTGGCTGCCAGTTTGCTTTCAGGTACAATTTAAGGTGCTAATTTTGATCTTTAAAACCCTACATGGTCCAGGCTACTTTCTGATTTCATGTACATGTTTCATTAGAGACAATCCCTCAAGTAAATTAGTTTTTTAAGGTGTCAACCAAAACCTTTAATTATACCCAGAAGCACTTAGTACCCATGCTGCCACATTGTCCATCAGTTAAAGCTTCTGAATGCTTTTCAGTTCATTGCAATAGTCCAGTTCAGTTCATTGCAAAGGTCACAGGGGCATAAGTTCCAATGAGCAAGGCCCTCCTATCCAGGAACAGGCACAGCTAGCACACAACCAAAATTGGAGAAGGCAGTCACACAAGTAATCCTGTCCTGAACCAGAAGCCATGCCATCATTATGGCCATTCTACCACCAGAGCAGAGAGAATCACCAGCTTTACAGCTGCACCTTCACCTCTCCAGTCACCAAGCTGTAGTGCCTCAGAACCACATGCCAGCAAATAATTGACCATGAAATAAACTGATTGGTGGCATTACTACAACATTTGTAGTCTGCCACCCATGGGTCTGACCTGACAGGGAAGATGGAGAGGAGCCATAGCGTGGTTGACTTCTCATTGAATGTTTGGTAAACTCAGCCACTGTGATCAATAAAGCATGATTTATGGGTTATTTGGGCAGATACATCTAATTGTGTGTTAATTAACAAACCATAGTCAAACTACTTAGTGAAATGTATAAATAAAGGATTTCATCTTTCTAGATTCAAAATTCAACCTCAACTATTAAAATAGTTGTTCCTTCCCTACTTTTGCAATTAATGAATGGGTACTCAAATGTAGAGAGGGAGATTTCCACCCAGTGTAAAAGAATTACAAAGATTTCCTCACTCAGTTTCAGAATCTCAGCCTTTTAATCCAATTTAGCCTTTCTTAATTGCATTACAAGAAAACAATTTTCTTTATTCTGCCTAAAATAGTAGTTCAATAGCCTGGAACAATGGCATTAAATAAAATATATTGAATGTATAAGTGCATGTATGCAAGTAAAAGACACAGAATGTATGTTTATATAGATTTAATCCTACCATAATTTAATATTTTAGGGTGTGCTTCAAGGAGTTTCAGACTCACACACTCCACCTCCCTCCCCTCCCCATTTCTATGTGTGGTACGGAGATATTGCCTTCATGCTTAGAATACAATAAACAGCAGTATTCCACTTAGTTCAAAGACAAGTAACTCTGGCTTGCTCAGATCACAGTTAGATGGAAGTTAGATAGCATACTATATAGAGAACCTGGTTTGATGACCCACTTTGTAAACCAACTAAAATTTGTAAAGTACTAGCTCCTATATGCAGATTGAATAGGTTTGTGTGCTTTATCATAATCCATGAACTGTAAACTTGAAAAAACTATTTTATATAAAAGAAAGGAAAAGAAACGTGTTTAAGATGGAGATTCACAAGATATTTTCTACAAAACAAAGAGATATCCAGTCTACATGATCTAACTTCTCCTAACCTTTGTTATTGATGTGACATATTAATGTAACAGGTAGTCATTCCTCCTTCTCATATAGCAATAGCACTTAGACTTATATACCGCTTCACTGTGCTTACAGCCCTCTCTAAGCAGTTTAGAGTCAGCATATTGCCCCCAATGATTTGGGTCCTCATTTTACTGACCTCGAAAGGATGAAGGCTGAGTCAACCTTGAGCCGGTGAGAAGCGAACTGCTGATCTGCTGGCAGCCAGCAGTCAGCAGTCAGCAGAATTAGACTGCAGTACTGCAGTCTAACCACTGCACCATCATGGCTCTGATGCAAAAATACATAAAGTGGTATTAAGAGGGGTTTTGAAAATGGTTCCCAGGAATATTCATGCTTCTTTCCTTAACTAGTAAATACATCCAATTTGGGAAATAATAATTTATTTGTTTCCTTTTCTTTTTACTATCAATTGATTACATCTCTTCCAACCTGTCCCCTCCCCATATAGTTTCATAGCTTAGACCCATGGCTGTTTCCTTGAACTGATATGGATACTTTTAGCATCTCTGCAGCATTTTGTGGGTAATTTCTTATTCAGTGGCTCAGGGTGACTCCAATATATGCGAGCAGTTACTGAAGGGTTTTCACAATGTGACAGCCGAGGCAGCTAGCTGAATAACAAAAGCATAGCGATCAGCCTTGCATGATGTGGGATGCTGAAGTAGATTCACAGGCTGTAAGAGAAAGCTGTTTTTTATTAAGCCATGGGTGATGAGGTGGCATGTACTAAAATAGGCTAGGCAAGATATTGCATTCTCTGAACACAGTAAGAAAATCCAAGTGTCTATATTCTAAGAAGTTCATATGCAGGCCTTCTATGTAGGACTTTGAAATGATTGAGATACATTTGGGCCACCAGTAGGATCAGCAAAGCTGTTTTCAGTCCATGTCATTTTATAGGCATTTACCATAAATCCAAGAATGCTATTCCATTTCTGCATTCATCTATATTTTTAAAAAACTTTTCTCTATATATATTGAAATGTGTATACTAATATCTATTTAAATGTGGGAAAGAATGTTGCCATTACCACTGAGAACTGTGTTATATTACCAAAAATATTAAAATAGTGTGTGAAGTTTCTGAATAATTCATGTAGCAATTTACAAGGAGTGAATTCAGTAAGCATCTTAGATAATAATTGATTCAATTAACATTCATGTTGATTGACTAGTGAAAAACTATATTCTCTTCCCCAAAATGATGAATGACCTTCCTATAAAGAATAGCCTTTTTGAACTTCCGGTTTCCTTGTCTTCGGCAACGGCGGTGCCTTTTGAAGCTCCGCCAGCCCCGCTGCCTGTAGAGCCGCTTCGCGACCCAGAAGCGGCTCGAAAACTTCAAAATCCTTAGGATTGCTGAAGTTGAGATCGCAGGGCACAGGTCGAGCCCCTGTAACCCCCCAGGGAATTGTTTCTGGGGAGAGAACAGGCGCGGCTCCCTTTCAGCCTGCTGAAACTCCGGGCGATGTGGGACGTTTCTGCTTCTGCAGAACAAGCCGGCTGCAGGAAACTCAAAGCGAAAAGAACCAGCTTTAATAAACAGCGAAATTACCTGAACCCTGAAATTTGGAAACGCAAGTATCAGCGCTTTGTTGACTTTTTAATCTGAGAAAAATGCGAATGAGTGAAAGTGCTTTGAAAAAACATGGCGCTCAGCCTTAGAGTTAACGAGCCAGCGAGTGTGGATTGGTGAAGTTATCTTGCTTGTTACAAAGTTTCCAAGTTGCTACAAAGTTGCTTTGTTTGTAATAAGAGAAACAAGCGAAAAATTTCTCCTTTTTTAATACTTGATTTTGCTTTATTTCAGCTTTTATTTGATCAAATCTGGGGGACTTTTTTAGAAGTTTTTGTGCAGGAGGGAAAGGAAAAGGAACTTCCCCCTTTAGAAAAACTAGATTACGTGGCAGGATGGCTTCAAAGAAGCAGGAAGGGAAGGCAACAGGGGGGGGATCCCCCACACACAAACATGAAACACAGCTTCCCCCTGCTCAACAGCTACAGACCCAGAAAAAAGAATTTGACGTGGGAGATTTAAAAGAATTTATTTCCAAAACTTTGGATGATAAATTTCAAAAATCTCAAGCGGAGATAGATGATAAACTTCAAAAATCACATCAGGAATTTATGCAGGAAATTAATGAAGTTAAAGATATGGTGAAACAGAATCAAAACAAGGTGACCAAAAAAATATCAGAAGTGGCATCTGGCCTGGCAGAATTTATTGGGAAAGTTGATTTTAAAGTTGAAGAACTTAAATTAGAAGTTAATGTTAAGATGAAAGACAATGATTATAAAATTGCTGATGTTGACAATAAAATGCAAAGAGTTGAAGACGAGATTGTCATGATACAATTCAGGGCAATGGAGTTTGCTATACGGCTTCGAGGAATTCGAGAGGAGGAAAGACAGGATTTGAGACAAGTTTGTTCTGAGGCCCTGGCCAAGATTATACAAGTCAATCCTGATGTGGTTTTTCACAAAATAGACAAAATTTACAGAGTTAATTCTTGGGTGGCCAGACAAAGACAATTACCTAGAGATGTGGTCATATATTTTACAGATAGAGAAATAAGAAATGATATCCTGCAAAAATCCTTTTATACTTCTGTGCAAGTGGGGGGCTCACGAATTGGAATTTATAAAGAATTACCTCCTAAAATGCTGAAAGCTAGAAAAGAATTTGGTTTTCTTGTTAAGGAATTGCAAAATTTACAGATGCCTTTCTGGTGGGACGCACCAGCTGGTATAATTTTCAGATATAAGGGAGAAAGACATCGTTTGAATACCGTGGAGAAGGCACAGCACTTTTACACTACTATTCTTAAGGAAAGAACACCATCTCCACATACATCTACAGTTCTGGAGATTAAAGAGAGTGAAGAGAAGCAATCTCAACGAGATTTGCAAGGACAGTCTAAGCAGGATTTAGAGGAAATGCAAGGTGCAGAAGGAGGTTTTTTAGATGAGCCCTTGCTGGAATCTTCTCCAATCTTGGATTCGGTTCAAATGATTGAAGTTAAGGATCAACGTATAACTCGAGCTCAATCTAAATTACTTAAACAAAAGCAACAACAACAACAGGAAAGGCAAGATAAGGAGGCAGTTAAGAGTACTGCACAAGAGACTGGAGCCATGGGGGGAGCGAGATCAAAGCTTTCGGATGACCTTCAATTATTCTGCTCCTTGCTCCAAAAAGAGGGAGATGATGCTTAAGTGTTTATCTTGGAATGTTAATGGGTTGAATTCAGTACAGAAAAGGAAGAAATTATTTACATATTTGAAACAATTTAATAATGATATAATTTGTTTACAAGAAACGCATATCACAACTCAAGATCAAAAATATTTGATAAACTCCAAACTAGGAACACATTTTATATCTTCAACTTTACAAAAAAAGAATGGTGTGGTTATTTATGTAAATAAAAAGTTAACAGCTAAAGTTATAGAAGCAGATGAAGATGGTAGGTTTGTAGCAATTGAATTGCTCACAGCAAATGGCCAAATTCTTCTGATTGGAATTTATGCTCCCAACCAACAACAGGATCATTTTTATAAAATGTTACATACTAAAATATTGCAATGGGACTATAGATCTATTTTAATAATGGGAGATTGGAATGGAGTAATCGATTCTAAATTAGATAAAAAGAGTTTGGCGAAATCCAGGATCAGACTACCACAGACTTTTTTTGATATGAAAGAAGACCTGGAATTAAAAGATATTTGGAGAATACATAATCCAAAAGAATTGGATTATACTTTTTTTTCCGACAGACACAGATCCTTCTCTAGGATTGACTTTATTTTGTTGTCAGATGATCTACTTGTTAAGACAAAAAGAACAAAGATTCTTCCAAGGACTTTGTCCGACCATAGCCCAGTATGGATAGAAATTGAGATGGGTAAGATTGAGCGACGCTCTTGGAGAGTGAATGAAAACTTGTTCAGATATGAAAAAAACATAATAGAACTTAAAAAGCACTTGAAAGAATTTTTTGAAATAAATTTGAATAAAGGTACCCCAATTGAAATTGTGTGGGATGCAAGTAAAGCTTATATGAGAGGGGTACTTATTTACATGAACTCTAAACATAGACTGTTTCGACAAAAGAAAAGATCTGAATTGGAAATAGAAATAAAGAATAAAGAACAGTTACTTATTAAAAATCCAACAGATGAAAGAATAAGCAGTGCTATAAAACTTTTGAAAGACCAATTTCAAATGCTTATGGCGGAACAAGTTGCAACAAATTTACAATATGCGAAGCATAATACATTTTGTAACGCTAATAAACCGGGCAGATGGTTGGCTTACACATTGAGGAAAAAACAAAGTATACGGACTATTGATAGTATTGATATTGGAGGGAAAGAAATTTTTCAACAAAAATTAATTAAAGAAGCTTTTGTGGACTATTATACCAAACTATATGCCAAAGAGGAGGTGCAGAATGGACTTATAGAAAAATATTTAAACGATAAAAGAGTTACAAAAATTACTGATCAACAAAAGGAAAGAATGAATTATCCTATAACAGAGGAGGAGATAATAGTAGCAATTAAACAGTTAAAAACAGCCAAAGCTCCTGGCACGGATGGTTTGACTGCAGTGTATTACAAAACTTTGCAAGCTGAAATGGTGGAACAACTGACAGATTTATTTTGCAATATTCAACAAGGGGGTAAAATACCCCCATCATGGACAACAGCTTACATATCTTTGATACCAAAAGAACAAGTCGGTCCTAAAAAACCAGAGAATTACAGACCAATATCTCTTTTGAATACAGATTATAAAATCTATGCGAAAGTATTAGCCAACAGGTTGATGCCAGTAATCCAAAAGGTGATTCATGATGATCAAGCGGGATTTATCGAGGGCAGACACATGAAGGACAATGTAAGGCAAGTAATAGATTTATTGGAATATCTTGAGAAGAATAAACAGATTCCTGCAGTGCTGGTCTTTTTGGATGCAGAGAAGGCCTTTGATAGAGTGGACTGGAATTTTCTACTAAAGACTTTAAAAAAGATGGACTTTGGGGATCAATTTATACAGGCAATTTCAGCAATTTACCAAGAGCAAAAGGCACAGATCATTATTAATGGAAGTTTGACAACAGAGTTTAAAATTGAAAAAGGAACAAGACAAGGATGTCCGTTGTCCCCACTTTTATTTATTCTAACACTAGAAGTCTTGTTAAATACAATACGGGACTCTAATATCTTGAAAGGTATAATGATTAGGCAAGAGGATTACAGAATAAAGGCATTTGCAGATGATCTGGTTGTTACCCTATCACAACCAATGGAATCAATAATCCTGATGAAGGACATTATACAAGACTATGGTAAAGTTTCAGGTTTTAGACTGAATCCAAAAAAGACTAAAATGATAGTTAAAAACATGACACAAGATCGTAAACATGAGCTTGAAAGGAGGGCAGGTTTTGAGACTGTACCTAAGGTAAAATATCTAGGAGTTCAGGTTGCAGAATCAAACATGAAATTGTTTCAAAATAACTATGAGGTGTTGTGGCGAGAGGTGCAGAAAGACATGGAGACTTGGAAAAAACTGCAGCTGTCTCTACTTGGAAGAATAGCAGCAGTTAAGATGAACATTTTGCCAAGATTTCTTTCCCTGTTTCAAATGATTCCGGTGCTTAAAAGTGATAAACAATTGAAAGTCTGGCAAACTGGACTCAATAAGTTTGTCTGGAACGAGAAAAAGCCGAGAGTGAAATTGAAAATTATGCAAGATGTTCCAAAAAGAGGAGGTCTTAAACTTCCAAACCTACAGTTATATTATGATGCAGCAGCTTTAACTTTAACAAGTGATTGGTTTGGAAGGAAAAAGACTGGAATATTGAATGCAGAAAGTTTTGATCTTGAATTTGGATGGCATGCTTACTTATTCTACGACGACAAAGTAGATAAAGTATTTAAAAGTCATATACTTAGAGATTCTTTGATGAGAGTTTGGAAGAAGCACCGACTCAAATGGGATTATAAAATACCGCTATGGCTGGATCTTGGTCATACTTTGTGGAATACAAATATAATGTCACTCGGGGGGGTTTTATACAAAGAGGTTCTTTTTACAGATGCGGGCAGATGGCGGCTGAAGACATTGCAGACACTGTTGGATGAAGGGATTAATTTAACATGGTTACAATATAATCAATTACAATTGAGATGGAAAGAGGACCAAAAAACTGGTATTATGTTGCATGAGGAAGAATTGGTTAGACATATAAAAGAGAAAGGTCCAATGCATATCAAAAGGCTTTATAATGTTTTCCTAGAAAGGGATTCAGAAACTGAATTAGTTAAAGATTGTATGATTAAGTGGGCACAAAATTTTGAAGAACCAGTGATGTTGGAAACATGGGAAAAAATTTGGGTTCAGAATGTTAAATTTACACAGTCGCAGAACCTGAGGGAAAATTTCTATAAAATGTTTTATAGATGGCATTTAGATCCCAAAAAGTTGTCATGTATGTACCCTAATGTTCAGCCAAAATGTTGGAGATGCGAATGTTTGGATGCTACGTATTATCATGTTTGGTGGACCTGTAGGAAAGTTAAGGCTTTTTGGATAAAAATTTGGTGGGTCATGCAGAATGTATTGAAGAAAAAAATTCAATTTTCTCCACAACTGTTTCTATTGGGTATAGTTAAGGGTTTTACATTGGGTGAAACAAAATTGATATTGTATATGATAACTGCAGCAAGACTGTTGATAGGTAAATACTGGAAGAATGAAGCTTTGCCCACTATTGAGGAATGGACTTTGAAGATGGCCAGTTTTGCAGAGATGGCGAAGATTTCAGCATATTTAAAAGATTGTTCACAAGAGACTTATGAGTGGGAATGGAAAAGGTGGATAGAATATGTTCAGAACAAATATCAAACCAGAAAGTATCAAATAGCTTTTATTTGAAAATAATGTATTAGAAATTTTTTAATGTAATGAGATAAAGAGAAAAATTATACAGGGGAGGGAGGGGTTCAAGTTTACATATAAGCGTTATATTAGGGTTCTTTATGAGTATGAGTATATTATAGGGAAGTCTGGGGGGAGGGGAGGGTTAGGGAGGGTTAGGGAGGTTGGGAAGTTTGGGGGGGAGGTGGGGGGGGGAAAAGGGGTGAAAATGTAATTGTAAAACTTTTGCAATAAAAAAAAAAGAATAGCCTTTTAATTGCATTATATTTAAACCTATATCTTGCATTGGCCCTGCTAGTGGTAACATTTCTATCAGAGCTGTATAGTTCTTATTTATTTATTTATTTATTTATTTATTTATTTATTTATTTATTTTTTAAATTTGTATACCGCCCTTCTCCCTGAGGACTCAGGGCAGTGAACAGCCAAGTAAAAACATAAACTACAAACATTAAAATACAATTAAAAAGATATATATAAATTTGGCCCCATGATTAAAAACAATAACAGACAATTAAAAACATTTTAAAAAGTGTTAGGCCAGCCCGGCTTGCTGGAAAAAGAAGGTTTTAAGGGCACGGCGGAATTCTTGAAAATTCTTGAGACATATCGTTCTCTAAAACTTTCCAAACAATATGATTTTTTCCCATAAATTAATATTTTAAAATATCGGGCAAATATTTGACTATGTTTGATTGTTAACTTGACCAAAAGTGTGTTGTTCAGCTGAAGACCAAATGTAATTTGAAAAGCAGCTTATGAACAAACCCAGTTCTCTTTGTTTGACAGGAAGAAATTTGATACTGTATCAGTTTTAGTTATATAATTATTTATTCCATAAATAAGCATATTTGCAGTATTTCATGTATTTATTTATTTATCCATAAATCAATACATTCTGATACCCTGTTTCCCTGAAAATAAGACATCCCCTGATAATAAGCCCAATTGGGCTTTTGAGCGCATGCGCCTCCCCCAAAAAATAAGCCCTCCCTGAAAATATTTAAACACAGAGCTAGAAATCAGATGGCAAGAGGAGCCCCATCTTGCTCCATGGGCCCCAAAATAATAAGACCTCCCCAAAAATAAGGCCAAGCGCTTATTTCAGGGTTAAAAAAAATATAAGACAAGGTCTTATTTTTGGGAAACCATGGTATATAAAATATGTTTCAAAGGTGGCACAAGTGGGGAAAACCAAGAGAAAAACTTCAGGGATAATGATAAGAACATAACTTTTCCCAGTTAGCATTTTGAACACCTCTATTCAATTTTCCTACATGTACATAGATGAAGAACCATGATACATATGCCTGGTTTTCATTTTGTGCTGCCAGAAACTTTTTTAGCAATAAGTTTGGGGTAGCAGGGATT
Source organism: Pituophis catenifer annectens (assembly GCF_029215685.1). Classification (NCBI taxonomy): domain Eukaryota; kingdom Metazoa; phylum Chordata; class Lepidosauria; order Squamata; family Colubridae; genus Pituophis; species Pituophis catenifer. Next base: position 33,440,076 of record NW_027256881.1, on the reverse strand, counting down.
ATAATCAATTATATATACATTGCAAGGATATCCTGCTGTAATTTACTTGCAAATCATAACATTTGAAAAAAAAAAAAATACACAATTGGGGTTGCTGCTGAGAAGAAAAAATCAAGAAAAACCTAGAAGCAGTGAGTATATTTCACTGGATGAGGGGGGCCGAATCAATAATCCTCACTTAGTTTAAGCAAACGAATTCCCTTTGTGACATTTTGTGATTTACAATGCTACTGTAACTTTTAAAAAGGCATGGAAAATAGAAAATAAGAAAGTGAGAATAACTTTTACATGATTATGCTCAGTTGTTAAATATTAATTATAATTTTTGCAAATAATGTTTATTAATAACAATACCTTCTATATCAACGTTCATATAATACTAGCAAAGGGCGCTTATACAATATAAGCTGTAATTTCTATCAATTTTCCCATCTGATGAACTTGACCTCTTACCCTTTTACCATTGACATTGGCTTTCCTACTCTGCCACTGGCTGAATTGTCTTGCTGTCATTGCATGCTGGAGCAGGGATCTCATCTCAATATCATCAATATCATCAGCTGTTGAAAGCATTATGGAGTTATTCATATTTTATTAAACATATGTAATCCTTTTTAACTATCAGCACAGTTTAATATCTAACCCTGACATTCTTACATAATTCTACTCGAATAAAACTCTTCATTTATTACAAAACAAACAAATATGGCAATGTACTGTTTATTTCAAATCTTTCCATAGGTCCCTGCCTATTTGCATATATTGGTACATTTTAAGAGTTGTTGTGGCACAGTGGTTAGAATGCAGGATTGCAGGACTAACTCACTGATCACTCCAAGAGTTCGATTCTGAGTGGCTCAAGGTTGACTCAATCTTCCATCCTTCCAAGATTGGTAAAATGAGGCCCCAGATTATTGTGGACAATATGCTGACTCTGCAAACCGCTTAAAAAGAGCTGTAAAGCACTGTGAAGCGGTATATAAATCAAAATTGAGAATCAAACTCCTGGAATGAGCAGTGACTTAGCTCGCAGTATTGCATTCTTACCACTGCACCAACATAGCTATAAAAAAATAAGAAAAAATAAAGTAAAAGAGAAGGAAGAGTTCTAAATCAATGAACATTTGTGAATTGCTTATTTTTTTAAGCAGAAAATTAGATCCGGAATGATTATTTCCCAAGGTAATTGTAGATCAGGGAAGTGGAAAAACAAAGGTGCCATAAGTGAGTAAATTTTGCACAGTGATTTGAAGTAAGCAACCAATTCTCTTGTTATAGGCATTAAATACATAGACATTCAGCACTAAAGAAAAAATACTAAATAAAGTCTAAACTATATTAAAATTAATGTTGGGGGGAGCACTAGCAACATTAAAAGCTATAAAAAGAGATTTATCAGGAAGCTGAAATTGAACTATATGGATTCATCAATAGTACATTATAAGTTAGGATGGCACCTCCTTCCCCCTCCCATTTATGTGATGCAATCAATCAAAGAATGTAAAAGAACAAACTTCTTTAAAAATACAATTTGCATAGTACAAAAGATGCAGCAAAGTTTTATTTTAAGTTAATAGCAAATGTTGCATTAGTTCAAGTCCTAAATTACAGTATGTCATCTGTTTTGTTTTGTTTTGTTTTGTTTTGTTTTGTTTTGTTTTGTTTTGTTTTGTTTTGTGGGTTTTTTTGCTGTTGTTCAGAGATGATCTGTCTAATCAAAACTCTACTTTCACATTTTCTTCTGGGAAACCAAATGAACCAGATTATCTAGTTTTCCACAAATTCTGCAAACATTTTAGAACTTATTAACTTGGTTTCTTAGATAAGTTAAACCATATAAATTAATACAAGGAAAATTTTACATCTCCTCCATTTCGGTGAAAGGTTTTTTAATATTTGAGATGTGCTATTTAAATACAGATATGAAATCTTCAGAATTTAAGCATGTGAAACCATGTGAAATTCTTAAAATGTTCAGATATTATTCCACTGAATGTGAGTCAGCAGTGTGATATGGCTATGGAAACCGCTGCCTCAACAGAAGTATCATTTACAAATCATTAAAGGTGTTAGTTCCATTTTATTCTCCATAGGCTATATTCTACTACGTGTATTATGTCCAGTTCCTGAAATCCTTCTTAAATCCTCTAAATAGGTTCACAGCAGAGCAACAAGAATTATCAAGAAAGTAGAAATGAAGCCCAATGAAGAAAAACTGAAAATACTGGGTATCTTAATCTTTCTAAAGACTAAGGGAGAGCAGGAACTGGGGAAGCACGAGAACACTGTTTAAATCCTTGCAAATATGTCACAGCTGACCTTCTTTTCAAGATCTATTTTCTATTCTTTCAGTGTGCAGATCATGGAACAGTACATGTAAGTCACAGCTGACTCTGCAATGACTTTCATTCCTAAATTCAATAATTTTTTTTTTAATTTGATTTATATGCCGCCCTTCTCCGGAGACTCAGGGCGGCTTACAATGCATTAAGCAATAGCCTTCATACTGAATAATGAATTAAAATGTATAACAATAAAATATAATCAATTATTTCTGACACTGAGGAACAATCAGTAATCCCCAAACAACACTTCCACTGCAGAAGCAATCAATACAATTCCCTCAGATCCAAATCTCAGAAGAAATTTTGTTCCAGAGAAAAGGGTTACTCACTCCTAATAATCCCTAAGAGCTGGGACCCAAAAAGTCATTTCATTGGATAGACAGAACCCATTGGGAGTAAGCAGTGATACAGAGACAATGATACAGCCAAGTCCCAAGGTATGTAAGATTTTAAAGATGACAACCAGTACATTGAATTGCATCTGAAGTTCAGCTGGTAATCAGTGCAGCACTCAAAATAGGAATGTTAAAAGAGCTGTTAAGTTTATTTATTTATTTATTTTGTCAAGAACGTATTAGGTAATAAATATAAGCATGGATTGGATACATAAAATAGATACAAATAGAGGAAGCATTAGGACAGGGACAGTAACCAGTCTTAGGTTAAAATTTTGGGGATTTGGGGATGAAACCACAGAGTCAGGTAGTGCATTCCAGGCATTGACCACTCTGTTGCTGAAGTCATATTTTCTGCAATTGAGTTTGGTGAGGTTTACCATACCGTGTATTGTTGTGGTTGAAGCTGAAGTAGTCATAGACAGGTAGGACACTGTAGCAGATAATTTTATGAGCTACGCTTAGGTCATACCTAATACTTTATTAACTATCTGTAGCTTATCTGTGATCTTATCATGTCTATTCCAAATAAAAATTATTTGCTCTGCTACAGTGTCTAAAGAAAAAGCAAAGTAAAAGTTAATGAATGCAAGACCTCTTTTTCCAGTGAAGCCCCTGTGTAGCCATCTTTGAAATACAGTAACACCTAGATTTAATTCCTGTTTGGGGGTTATTCTGAGCTTATTTTGCTAACTTGAACTCTATGTAACTTTATGCAAGTGTTTAGAATGGTGGTTTAACAAAGAGCTGTTTTGAACACTGATTGCTAAGCAAGCATCTGTCCTATTTTGCTGATCCTTGCATTTCTGCAAAATCCTAACATAAGCCAAGCATGATAGAAAAGCTCCTATGCTTACTTATATAATATTATACACCTTTGTGGTGATAATTAATCTTATATAATAAGATTAATGAAGGTGTATAATAGTATGTTAATTTATACTGATTTATTAATTAATGTAGGAGATGCGGTGGCTCAATGGCTAAGACCCTGAGCTTTACGATCGAAAGGTCAGCATTTCAGCAGTTTGAATCCCTAGTGCCACATAACGGGGTGAGCTCCTGTTACTTGTCCCAACCTAGCAGTTCGAAAGCACGTAAAAAATGCAAGTAGAAAAATAGGGACCACCTTTGATGGGAAGTTAACAGCGTTCTGTGCGCCTTTGGCATTTAGTCATGCCAGCCACATGACCACGGAGACATCTTCGGACTGTACTGGCTCTTCGGCTTTGAAACGGAGATGAGCACCGCCCCCTAGAGTCGGGAACGACTAGCACATATGTGCGAGGGGAACCTTTACCTTTATTAATTGGTGTATGTATTCAAGGTACTATAGATGTATATTTATTATGAAAAAGAGTATGTTGATGTCCTCTCTCTCCCTCTCTCTTATTATATTGTATAATAAGTAATAGACATGAATGTCAATGTATGACCAAAGCATTTGTACCTTCATCCCTGTGAAAGAAGACATAACCATGATAAAACTTTGATATACATTTTAGAAATGCTGTTATCACTTAGGTATTTACAAAAATTAAGACATCAGCCTGAACACATACATACATACATACATCCACAGTGAAGGGTTGCATTGGAACAAAATGACCAACACCTTTTGCAGAACTAGACTTCTTTTGCAGAGCTTTCCAGGTCTTTCTTTAAGTAGTAAATGCTTAATGCATTGTAAGCCACCCTGAGTCTCCGGAGAAGGGCGGGATATAAATCAATTTTTTAAAAAAATGCATACTCCCAGTAGTGTGCCACATACAATAGGTAAGGTCACTTCCTTACCTATTGCTAGGACAAAAGACTCAACTATAACTTCAGAATATTTATTAATTAATTCTGTCTTTATTCATGAATCTGTAGGTCTAAAACAGTAGTTGTGTTTAAAATAAATCAGTTTTCAATTCATAAGAAAATCAGCCTACATGAATTCATGGTAATCCAGATATGATTTTTTTTGTTTAGAGGAATGAAAAGAAATTGTTTAGGAAAGAAAGGCCAAATCTATCAAACAGTGTAACATTTCACATATGGAGTTAAAAGCTTATGGATCTATTATTATCTGAAAACAAGAATCCTCCATGTCTTGACCAGGCATTCAGTTTATATAAAATAATTTATTATAATTATATTTATATTTATTTATAATTATATTATAAAAAATAATATAACATGTAATAATTTATAACAATAAATATGCTTATGAGTTGTTAAAATGCTAGTATGAAAACATTATCATTCTTTATTTGGAAATAAAATAACTGCAACCATATAAATAGTGGGAAAGAAACGCTAACATTGAGTTTGCAGAGGTACTGATACACAGACAGAGAACTATTGAAATACACAGAATGGAACATTTTTCCAATATATATTTTATCATGGCTGAAAGAAATGTTGAAAAGTGTGCAGATAAGGGAATACATTGCAGAAAGATCTTTGGTACATAGATTGCAAGCATATCTATACAATCTGGCAGATCTGTCTACAGAGGTGTGTCATCACTATAGTGTATAGATTGCAAAATAATATGTGGCTAGTAAATAATATGCATCACAGAAATATGTTGCACACACATGATAGAAATACATTAGTTAAGGCATCAGAAACCAGCACTTAACTCTTTTAGGAAAGGCAATAGGTAAGAAAATGGTCAAAATCTAGTCTAGAATTCAAGGCAAAGGATTTAAATAAATGTAGGAATGTTCAGCAGAAAACATTAGTATAAAGTTCTGGCGAAGATACAGTAATAGAATCACAAATTCAGAAAAGATCATATAAGTAATTGAATCTAAATCTCTGAAGATTTGAATTCACTCATGGGCAATAGGTAATCCCTTGCTATATTTTTCTCAAATTTACACTTGAGTCCTACTTCTTCATCATGTTCATCAGAATTGCCTGGTAGAAATATATCTCTTTTCAGAGAAGATTGGATTAATGAAGCACAATGTTTGGGGAAAATATTTCATTGTTCTTTCTTCTACCACAGTTGAAGAGATGAAGATTCTCAAACAATAATGCCCATCACTTTATCAACATATAAACTATTTAGGAAAAGCATACAGAACTTGCTAGGCTTTCATAGGCAAAAAACAAAAATCTTTCCCACTAACAATTCCACATTTTTTGTGTATTTTTTTTTTATCCCATCCTCCAAATTTGCTTTTTTTAAAAATGGTCCAAATACTTTGACAGAGTGGTGTTGACTGCTTTATCTACTGGTGACTTCCAGATTTTAGTCTGAAGTCTTTCATCTCATTCCTTTTTAAAAAAAAGTATGACAGAAACTGAACCTAGAATGTTCTCTTGAGGCTCCATCTTGTCAGTAAGTGGCAGAGATTCCCACCTCATTCTCCACTTCCCTTCGACCTTTCCCTTCTACCTTTCCATTCTTTCTATAATCTATCTATCTATTTATCTATCTATCTATCATCTATCTATCTATATCTATATCTATATCTATCTATCTTTTATATATATATATATATATATATATCATCTCTATCTCTATCTCTGTAGGTATCTATCCATCTGTACCTCTACCTTTCTTTCCTTCATTTCTTTCTTTATTCTTTCTTTCTTATCCAGAACATATACACTACTCAAAAAAATTCAAATTAACAAAAACATATTTGTTATCCCACAGACCTTTAGCTCTCAACATTTCTTGAGACTTCAGCACAAGTATAAATTGGAAATTATATTTTGTCTCCTTATTAATTTGTATAGCTCACAAAAGTTTTTTTTTCTTATATGGAACTATAATCTTCTTACATAAAATCTCATGAGCAACACATATATTTTATTCAAAGCTAAGAATTCAAATTTATGTCCTATTTCTTTACATTTTTCATTACTATGCCATGTCCTCATAACAATAGACAGGCTCATTAGACACCTCCTTTCTAAAGAGGCAAAAACAAGAGTCAGATTGATCTAGTAGTAAGGAAGCAGGTAGAAAGCAGGACACCATGAATTAGCCAGCTGGGTGACCTTGGGCCAATCACTCTGTCTCAACCCAACTCACCTTACACGGTTGTTGTTGTGGGGAAAATAGGAGGAGGAATGTTGTGTTGGAGATGTTTGCCACCTTGGGTTATTTATAAAAATAACAAAGGCGAAATACAAATCAATCAATCAATCAATCAATCAATAATTCCAGACACAATAACCCTGAAAAAAGGATTTGTATACATAATTTGGTCTCCTGTGTAATTCATCTTTTAGCTATTAGCTAAAATGTTTTCAGGTGGAATTTTGCACATCCCATTCTATTCGTTTTGCACAATATGATGCTTTTGTTATACAACCCCTTTATCAGTTGAAAAGATATTTAAAGTTTGAACACAATATTATGTAATTTAGATTGTTTTGGCAGAGAAAATGCATTGTGGGAACATTCCTTAATCCTGAATAAAGGAAATGGAAGTCATACTTCTATTGAGAGTAGGTAATGATCAATACTGACAGGCAACTATAAACACAGTAATAACAGTCACCCTCATTTTCCTCTTTTTTTCTGCTTGCTATATAGCCCTATCATAGCTACCTTTGTAGAAAATTAATTTGTCTGACTCTCACTTTGGTAAACTATTGTAAATGCAATACAATAGAAAAAATGATGCAAGGCAATTATAGAAAAAATGATGCAAGGCAGTTATAGATTAAGCAACTCACATAGTTATCTCAGGGAGGGGACACACCAACATATTTACCTTTGTGGAGTAATTGGTGTTCTCTGAGTTTGTTAACCAGTTGTTACCAGACTATCTTCAATGGTAAAAAGGAATAATGTTTGCTCTTTGTTTATATACATAGTATATAAACTCTCTTCTAGCACTGAAGATGTCTGGTCTGATAACTAAATGTTTGCAAGTCTTCAACCAAGCTCATAAAATACCAAGGACTCCACACTTTAGCCCTGAGCTACCAACTGAGGAGTTGGTTAAGCAAAGTGCTGTCTGCAGCAGTCTTGTTCTTTGTCCAGGTAGAAGCAACAGCAATGGTGGCTAGGTGTTCATTCCAAATTGGCTGTGAAAGGAGGCGATCACAGGACATCCTGTGCCAGAGGACACAGATGCTCAGAAATGTCAAAAAGGGAGAGCAGGAGCTGAACTGAGGGATGAAGGGATGACTGATCTTTGTCCTGTAGCTGCCATAGGATTAACCATGCTGCACAGCAGCCATTTTTCTTGCTCTTTCCATTTTGCCTAACCTGGAATTCCAGGTGATGAAAAGACATAAGAGATGCCTGGAGTACCACTGGAGGAAAGCTAAGAGTAAACCCATGTGAGCATGGGTCTTAATTATTACTTTCTGGTGATAAGGACAGAAAATTGTAAATATCTATCTGTCTGTCTGTCTGTCTGTCTGTCTGTCTGTCTGTCTGTTTGTTTAGTCAAACATGTACAAGATAACAGATATAAGTATAAACATGGATATGAACACAGGAAATGGGTACGAATAAATGGGGACAGTAGGACAGGGACGGTAGACATGCTGGTGCTCTTATTCACGCCCCTTACAGACCTCTTAGGAATGAGGTGAGGTCAACAGTAGACAGTTTAAGGTTAAAGTTTTGGGGGTTTGGGGGAAGAAACCACAGAGTCAGGTAGTGCATTCCAGGCATTGACCACTCTGTTGCTGAAGTTGTATTTTCTGCAATCAAGTTTGGAGCTGTTTACCTTGAGTTTATATCTATTGTTTGCTCTTGTATTATTGCGGTTGAAGCTGAAGTAGTCATTGATAGGTAGGATGTTGTAGTAGATAATTTTGTGTACGGTGCTTAGATCAGACCGAAGGTGGCGTAGTTCTAGGTTGTCCAAGCCCAGAATTTCAAGCCTTTCTGTTTTCACATCCATTGAGATTTAGCTAGAGGTCATGTTAAAAGTGACCAATCCCTCATGGGTAAGGAGGAACTGGGTGAATATTTACAGAGGTGTTATGAGAATTATTCTAGGCAACTGTCAGATAAAATCACTCAGACTCCAACTGTTCAAGTTCTATGAAGTTCACTGAGGCATGATCTAGCTTACTTGTCTGGAAACAGATGAGACTGTTGAAATGGACAAGGTCCTCCAGATTGTGAGTTCAGCCTCCTGTGTTTTAGATTCAATGTTTCTTTGAGGGAAGGCCTAGTTTCCCTAGCTCTGTGCCCCCTCTTCATGAAGGCATCACTGGATCCAGCAGATTGGCACAATTTTTATTTTGTCTTCAAACTTCTCTTTTTAGGGAAGGTTGTTGATAGTGGTTAGCCTGAAGCTAACCTCAGAGGTCCCTGAAAGAAACTGTATATTTAAGCTTGGTTATAGAACCAAGGTAACATTGATCATACTTATAAATGGTTTTTGTGGGTCTAGGTTGGAGTTGATACATCCAATTTGATCCTCCTTAGTCTTTCAGAAGCTATAAAAGAATTTAGAATCATAGAATCATAGGGCTGGAAAGGACCTTGGAGGTCTTCTACTCCAAACTCTGCCCATGGCAGGAGACCTTATAGCATCTTGGACAAATGGCTGTCCAATTTTTTCTTGAAGCCCTCCAGTGGTGGAGAAATTACCTTAATATGAATGAACCATTAAGGAGAGGCTTGGAGAAGTGATTCCATAATCCAAAAGTTGAAAGAAGTGTAAGAAGAAAAGTCAGAACTGTCTTTATTTTGTTAAAATTAGAGAGACAGAGAGAAACCTGGAGAGATTTTCAAGACTGGTATTAGCCCTTCAAGACAAGCCAGTTCAAGAGACAATGCAGAGATTACAGAAATGTTGCTTTATTATAGTAATATATTATAGCAGAATCTTGAAAGCCTGTTGATGAAAGTATGATCCTATCCACTCCTTGTCATTGATTCAATGTATTTTAAAGTAAAATGTGATAAGTAATATGCACAGATGTCCTTCATAATTGATATGATGTACAAGGATTTGTGCTCAGGTGCTCCATTTGCAAGAGAAGACACCACCTGTCAAATCATTGCAGATTTGCGTATTGTCAAACTCCTTTTCAGCTCTAGCAGGTTGTGATCACAAGAACGCTTAAAGATGACAGTTTAGAAAATGACCTTCCCGTGGGAATAGGAATGTCTCCTGAACTGCTGAGACAATTCAAAAACAGATTGAAATGAGCAAGAAGCACACAGGTTTCTAGCAAAGTTAGCTGAAATAGATACTCCATTTGCTCAGGAAATGAAATATTTTTTTGGTCTCATTTAGACTGAAACCTACTATTACTGTTATTTATTACATTTCAACAAATTTATTTAAAGAAGGGAGGGAAGGTGAGAGACACAGAATGAATGGCTATTTTTTCTCCAATACTCCCTTTCACAATTTAGCCAAATGTGACTTCTTACAGCCAAACTTCTAAATGCAGTTGCACACTGAAATTCTGGCAAGGCTGCACCTCTGTGGAATAAAATGGCCAAACCCAATCAAACAATTACTGTTTTTGAAAGCACCTTCTACAAACAGGGTTCCTCAGTGTAAATAACCTGTTGTATCTCCTAATGTCCATTAGACAAAGGAAAGGGACAATAGTCAACAGATGTGGAATGAAGCATCTGGGCATCCTTAAGTCCAGTTCTTATATCAATCATCACCAAAATGGATAACCTTCAAACATTATGGGCTACAACTCCCATTCTTCATGACACAGAAGGTGGTGGTAATTATAGTCTAATGTGTTAAGAGGATCCTAGTTTGGAGAAGCTATCTGAAGATATTCATGCAAATATTTCTTTAGATTCATAGAAACCTTTCCATGGGAACGATGTATACCAGGAATTGTATTAATGTATACTAGAGTAGGCAAAAAGCAGGAAATACTAGATAACCTACTTTTGGAAAACAACCACACAGAAAGTTCTTTAATGGGTGTTCTGTCTGGTGGAAATTCATATGGAAGCCAATGTCAATCCCTAAGGAGAATGACTTAGACAAAAAGCAATCTAACCAGGGGTGGGTTCTACTTACCTTTACGTTGCGGTTCGCAACGGGATCGCATGCGCGCCTTGTTTCGCTTGCCTGCGCACCTTGCTTCTGCGCATGCACAGAAGCTTCTGTGCATGCACAGATCACTGATGATGACATCTGGGGCGGTGGGCGGAGCCTCCCGTGGGTTTTACTACCAGTTCTTGCAAACCGGTCCGAACTGGGGGCAACCCATCACTGAATCTAACTGACCCAGTAGCAAAGGGAGTACTATTCCTTGAAGGCTGATATTTCCTAGTAGTTGACTAAAAATAGCCAGAGTTTAGAAAGGCCAGGAAAGTAGAAGTTCATAATATACTCAGACAGTTGGTGGACTTTGACATCCCACCACAGTGCAAAACTGCCATTTACCCCAGCAGTCCCATCACAACAAGATAAAGCAGATAATATTGAGATGACCTTGGTTTATCTCAAAAAGACTAATCAGGGTCAGGCCTGGTTAGTACTTGTAAAAAAAATCCCAAAGCTATAGACTAAATTTGAGCAAGTTAAGGAAAGCAAGCAGAGCATAAATTCTGGAATTCTTTCTAATGCCCTTATCAGGAAAGGCTATAGTGGTGGCTAAAAGAAACATTTGAAATTTCTTATGCACTGAAAAGTGCAAAGCAGATTGTCTCTGCTCTGCTCTGCTCTGCTCTGCTCCGCTCTGCTCCTCTCTGCTCTGCTCTGCTCTGCTCTTCTCTGCTATCGGTCATGTGACAAGGAGGGAGAAAGAAGGGGAGCTTAAAATGAAAGAGTTGACAGCATATTGCACCAATGCACACTTGCCTCTCCCAACTGTATTTTTACCCCTCCCCCGAATGTTGTTCCTCGGAGCTCCAAACTAGATCTATCCCATTTTCATACTTGATCTTTTCTTTTTGAGGTTTCTCTCATCATTTCAAATCTTTATTTGAAGAGTTATGCTGCTGACTGACAAGCAATCCCTCTATATAATTTCTTCTGTTGCGTTGTTAAAAAAGAGAAAAACAAAGTTCCCAGAAGAGGACAGTGGCAGATTATTACCACATTGTTGCCAAGGAAAAAGGATTCTAGATCTAGTTGCAAAAATCCAGACAGATTTTTGCAACTAGATAGAGACAGATAGAGAGCAACAAAAAGGGAATCTTCTATAGCTCTGGTCCCAACTAATATTGCTCAGATTTTTGCATCCCAGATCTACATAAGTCTACAAGAAACTACATGTCCATAATGTCACCAGGAGTCAAACTCAACTCAAGGGAAACTTTTTCCACTCAGTATTGGTTATGACTAGGATGCCATACAGCATGTGTTCAGACTTGATCACGTCACGTGATGTATCATGACGTATCGTGATGTTTTTTGCCTTTGCGGAGTGGGGGTGGGGATGGCCTGCATGTGACGCATCCAGCCTGCGGGCCACCAGTTTGACACCCTTGCTATACAGGGTTGGTCAAACAAACAAACAAAGCAGTAAAAAGAAACATTATCAAAGTGGCCAAGTCCTATCACTTCAATTACTCACAATGCCACAAAACAGTTTTATGTTGAGAGCATGACAGGAAATTAAAATGACCATCACAGAACTGCTCAGGATATCTTACTGCTATTGTCCACCATCCGTGGGTCAAAGCAGGAGGCCACACACAGTGGCCCTTCACTGTCTGAAAGGCTCAAATATAAAGGCCCTTCAATGTATTTCAGAATTTAAAGTTAATAAGCCCTTTCCTAGCAGGAGAAACTGTTAAAACTGTAAGCCAGAAATATTGATTGTCCTTAAATCTTTTCTAGTTTTACCCAAAGAAAAGAATATAACTGTAACTATTTGTTTGGTTCATTTCCTCTTTGGGCTCATCCTAGAATAGCTTGTTATTTTCCAACAAAAGCATTATAAGACAGCGACTGAACAAACTATGGACAGTTCCTGGCAAGAATGCAGATGGTTACACAGTGCAAAAAAAGAAAGCACAGAGCAGGTTTCCCTCACTCCTGTTTCATTACCAGTTTGCCCAGGGGATAATGATCCAAAAGATTACTGCAGTGGAAGCAAATGGTTCACTCATTCAATTCAGATTAAGCATATAGCTCAGCTATTAAAAAAAATAATAAAAAAAGCTTAAGGCAAGCGTACAGACTAATCCCACAGGCACTAGAGTTGTTGGGGGTTTTTTAACCCTTCATCCTATTTTTAAAATATCAGCAATAAAGTTAGAGTGAGGGGCCAAGTCAGCATCCAATATTTATTTATTTATTTAATTTCTATACCGCCCTTCTCCTGCGGGACTCAGGGCGGTGTACAGCCGAGATAAAACATTGCATATAAAATTTAAAAACAGTTTAAAAAACAATTAAATAATTTTGGCCCAAGATTTAAAACAACCCAACTAAAACCGAATTCAATTAAAAACTGAGAGGATGGGATCAAGCCAGCCCGGCTAGATGGAATAGGTGTGTTTTCAGGGCCCGACGAAAAGTCCGGAGGTCTGATATCGTGCGTATCTCAGGGTGTAGGTCATTCCAGAGGGCAGGTGCTGCCACAGAGAAGGCTCTCCCCCTGGGGGTTGCCAGCCGGCACTGTTTGACCGACGGCACCCTGAGGAGGCCCTCTCTGTGCGAGCGAACCAGTCGGTGGGAGGCTATTGGCGGCAGAAGGCGGTCTCGCAGATACCCCGGCCCTAAGCCATGGAGCGCTTTAAAGGTGGTCACCAACACCTTGAAGTGCACCCGGAAGACCACAGGAAGCCAGTGCAGCTCGCGCAGGAGAGGAGTCATATGTGAGCTCCCCGTCGCTCCCATAATTCCCCACGCGGCCGCATTCTGGACTAACTGCAGCCTCCGGGTGCACCCCAAGGGGAGCCCCATGTAGAGAGCATTGCAGTAGTCCAGGCGGGAAGTGACGAGTGCTTGAGTGACCGTGCGTATGGAGTCCCGATCCAGAAAGGGGCGCAACTGGCGTATCAGGCGAACCTGATAAAAAGCCCCCCTGGCCACGGCTGTCATGTGCTCTTCTAAAGACAGCCGTGCATCCAGGAGGACGCCTAAATTGCGAGCCCTCTCCGTGGGGGCCAGTAATTCACCCCCAATAGCCAGCGATGGCACCAGCTGGCTATATCGGGATGCCGGAAGCCACAGCCACTCGGTCTTGGAAGGGTTGAGTCGGAGCCTGAAGGAACCAGGCTCTGAACCAGAAGGAACTGAGTTCAAATGACCACTCAGCCATGAAGTTCTCTGTAGTGTCAGTGTGTAGTAGTTCTTCACTTCACACATTTCACAAGGTTGCAATGAGGATAAAAGGGAGAGTCTTTAGAACTGATAGCAGCTCTGTCTATGCTGCAGGGCATATATTAAAAATTTAGTTCTTTTCAAGGCAATTTCTATTCAAGATGACTGGAATTCTGCACAGAGATGCCCGGGAGCAAGCCCTGTTTAACATGGAACATGCTAAATTTCAAAACTCAGGTTAGCAAAATATAACTAGCGTGTTCATATGGTGTTCCAGTCCCCAACAAACTAACTGTATTATGATTTAATTCAATGTCTTAGTTCACACGTCTTCAGATTATAACTTGGTTTCTACAATATGCAGGCCAGATTTCAAAAATGCAATTCCTTTTTAGCCTAATCTTATAGGCAGGGCATACAAAGCAAGTTGGGGTTGAGTGTAGAGGTATAGATTTTTCATTTTACTGAGGAAAATGATGATGGTGGTGATGATGATGATGATAATGATGCAAGAAAGTTAGTATTTATTTATTTATTTATTTATTTATTTATTTATTTATTTGTTTGTTTATTTATTTATTTATTATTTGGATTTATATGCCGCCCTATCTCCAAAAGGACTCAGGGCGGCTCACAACAATAAAACACATACAGTCCAATCCTTCTTTTTAAAAATACCCAATAAAACTATAAAACTATAAAACCATTAAAATCCCCTCTAAAACCCCTTCAGTCCAAGCCGGCCAGGCAAAATAGCCAGTTTTAAGGCCACAGCGGAAAGAGCGAAGGTCAGGGGCCACCTGGAGCCCCAGGGGGAGCTGATTCCACAGGGTAGGTGCACCCACAGAGAAGGCCCACTCCCTAGGGGTCACCAGCCGACATTGTCTGGCCATTGGCACCCCAAGGAGGCCCTCCCTGTGGGAACACACCGGGCAACTGGTAGCCAATGCAGATCCCTCAGAAGGGGTGTAACATGAGAGTGTTGGGAGTATTGAGGCAGTTTCCTTTAGCTTGGGTCATAATTATTTTACAAAGTACATATACCTCATTGGCAAGAATGTGATAAAAGGTCACTCCCACTTCCTATTCCAAGAATTGCAAAATTGGCTTCTAATATTTTTAAGTTGTATGTTTTCAGAGAAAAGCATGTTTCCTACACCATGATCAGGCTGTTGCATTTTGTAAAGCTGCTGGATCTAGTGCAGCAATCAAAATTCTATGTCAGCATACATTTTGGCAAAAGTCTAAGAACTGCACGCCAACAGTTCTCAGAAACTAGATCAGTAAGGCCTACCTGAGCCATGCATGGTGGTTATCTGAACCCTTGAACTGCAGGAATTATTTTCTCAATGAATTATCCTAAGATCCAAGACCAAGACACTGATAGGTCAGTTACTTTAGAAATATTAGATAGATAGATAGATAGATAGATAGATAGATAGATAGATAGATAGATAGATGATAGATAGATAGATAGATAGATAGATAGATAGATAGATAGATAGATATGATAGATATAGATGATAGATAGATAGGGAGAGAGAGAGAGAGAGAGAGAGAGAGAGAGAGAGAGAGAGAGAGAGAGAGAGAGAGAGAGAGAGAGAATAGCCTATAGGCCATATCAACGTACAGGTTCAAACACATATTACCAAAAAAATTCTAAACAAGCAATTTAAAATGAGAGTAGACTAAAATGCAATAGTTATAGGATAAAATACAATAATTTAATACATAAACATGTAAAATAGAATAAAATGACATAAAATTATATTTCTGTATCACCCCTGCAATCTACCCCAATCAGGCCCGCATATGCCTATCTCAGTCGGACCGTTTTAGTCAGAAATTGTGCTGTGTTAAATGTTTCAGATAAATTTTCAGTTCAGTTCAGTTAAATTTTCAGATTCTGGCCATACATGAGGTATGTTGTTTTAATATGGGCCTCCTACTGGGCCATATGTTTAATATGTGGATCAAGGTACTTATCTCTCACCCCCTTATACAAACAGCAATCAAATAATATATGAGTGAGATCTTCTACCTCTTCAGCACCACAGATACATGTATGAATATAGGTTATACTTCCAACACAGAAAGATCTAATGGCCAGCTTTCAAAGATTTTGTGACCAACTACCTTTTTAAAAACAAACAAAAAAAGTGTAGCCATATTTTAATCTCATAAACAATCTAATGAGGGAGAGGAAGCTTTAACACTGTGTCTCCCTCTGCTGGCCTAATCTGAGTAGGACCCTTTGTCTGTAATTTAATTCCCAAAAAGTTCCGTGTTTTGGAGTCAGATTTTGTGTGAACATCCAAGACTTCAGAACTCTGATTTATTTATTTTTTATTTATCACATTTATATACAGTAGCTGCCCATCTCACAGAACATGACTCTGGGTAGCATACAATAAAAACATATCATTAAAAAACTAACAATTACAAATAGCAGTTTACAATTAAGAACTTCAGTCAAAGACTTGCTCTTGTCATCTAGTTAGAAGAGTGGCCATATTACCAGCTTTTGACATATAGTCTGAGGACTGTTCAATAAACAGATGCAAAATCAATGCAAAATCCATTTCAATTTAATTATATGACTGATTTTAATTAAAAAGTTCATGGCAAAATAAGATTGACTCATATTATAAATGAATATTGCAAATGGGAGAAATTTGCATTTATGTTTCTGAGACTTCAGCAACATTTGCCAAGAACTGTGAGTGACTGGTGCCAGTTTAAGAGATATTGCCAGTTGAACATGTAAGAGGGGAAATGTGTTAAGTATGCGTATGCATCTCTTTGCAGTAATGCTGCTTTTTCCCCCCCATACATATTTCCTTTCAATCAAATGCATATAATATGCTTAAGTAATTGACGTAACTCATTCAGTTCACACTTTTTGAATGTGGCATTGATAAGCACTTCTTTTCCTACAGTAAAGTGATATAGAGAAATATATAACAAACCAAACTGTAGATGGTTTTTGGGAGCACCCCAGGAGGATGGCTAAGGCACCAAGTTATTTATCTTTGTTTTATTGTTTTTTAAATAGTTTTGTGGTTTGTTTTATTGTGAGTCACCAAGAGTTGTGTTCCAAGGGGGAAGGAAGGAAGGAAGGAAGGAATTTTATGAAAAAAGAAATAAGGAAATGTGCAAGCATTTCTTGTTTTCCCCTTTATAAAAATGTCACAATGAGTGTAAACAGTAGGAAAGGGGTTTTTTTCCCAGGAATTATTTTATTCATATATTGTCCTATGAAATTGTAAAATGAAGTGATCTGTAAATAAAAGAATCTCAGTTTCCTATTTATGACTAAAAACTTGCTTTTCAGCCTTGGAAAAAACATATTCAGTGGTCTTCAGAGTTAATGTTATTAGCAGTTTAGGAACAAATCACTTGTTGACAGATTAGCAATAGATGTTTATAATGAATACAGCTACTATTCATTATTTATGAAATGCTTATGTAAATTTTTTATACAAAATATGTGTGCATGAATATCTGTCGAATATGCTTGTAGCTTTTTTCCTTGAGGATTTTTCCATTATTATGTTTTTGCTTTGTTTATTTTTCTTTCTCTTTGTTTTTTGTACTCAAGTAATAAAAGGAAACAAAAATGATTGCTAGATTAAAGCATTTTAAAATGGAATAAGTCAGTTCAGTATATCTGCTTCTATTAACAACTATAATGCCTTGATGAATCCTCAAAGTAGAAATGCTCTGAAAACTAATAGCAGGAACAAAGAACAGAGAAGGAATTTTATCTTCAAATCTGCCTGGAATGTCTATAGACGAAGTTGCTCTTTTGCATACCGGAGGTTGGACTGCTGTCCTAATCTCACAAGGTAATGATTACAGCTATGGCAGGGGTTTCAAACTCAAGGCTCACTGGCCAGATCCAGTCTGTGGGGTGCTTAGATCTGGCCCACGGGCCACCCTAGAAACAGCAAAGGACTGGCCTGTGGCTGTGGTGGGTTGCTCCCGGTTCTGTCCGGTTCTTGTGAATCGATAGTAAAAGCGGCGGGAGGCTCTGCCTACCCGCCCAGATGTCATAACGGACGGTCTGCACATGTGCAGATTCTGTTGCGAACCGGTAGGTAAGTAGAACCGACCCCTGGCCTGCGGGGTCTTTGCTAGCTAAAATGGAGCTTAGAAGGGCTGCGTGTGGCCCTCTTGAGCTCTGTTTTCATTGGCAGAGGGTTGCAGGACACTGTTGCAAATGAAAATGGAGCTTGGGAGACCTTTTTCTCTGGCAGAGCACTTGGTTCACCACATGTGCCCCTGACCCAAGTGACATCAAGCTAAGCCTACCCTGACCACACCCATCCTGGCCCCTGAGGTCAAACACAACCCTGATGCGGCCCTTAATTAAAATGAATTTGACACCCCTGAACTACAGGATCTAGAAATTTTCTCAAAATTCATGTTGGATTGGAGCAGTATATAAATCTGAGTAAATCTGTAAGTGAGTGCATTTCACAATATTATTTGTACATAGTGGATTTCAAGGATCATTTCACTGACTTTTCCTGCAATGCCTGCTGGGAACTTATTTTCAATTAACAGTGACAACCAGGGGTATCCGTAGGTTTTATGTATCAAAATGGCAGTCATGCTTATGCAAACAAAGCCCCATCTTTTTTAATGTACCTTTAGATAAAAAGGAGCATGATGGCCTCTTGACTTTTTTAATGTCTCTGCAGAAGCATCCATGGGGGAACCAGCAATGTCAAAATGGTAACATAATTTGGGCAATCAAAGTTCCACCCCGTTTTACAAGCCTGCAATGCATGTGATACAGATTATAAAGGGGTGAAACTCAAATAGCCTAACTGAGACCATAATTTTGGTGCTATTGATGTTCCATGCAGACATCTCTGGCCCTCAAAAATCTGAACAACTACTCTAATCTAGTTATTACAATATATCTTGAGAAAACCTATTTAGTTATTAGCTCAGCAAAATTTTAAATATAGTTCATCACTTCACTTGGCACAATGCCATAGTGTCTCCATGCATGACATATAATTTACTTTAATGTAATAGTAGTTTTATTTATCCGTTCTAGAGCATTGTTATATAAAAACAAATAGTAACGTGTAAAATTATACTGTAAATAAATAAAAAATGATTTGACAATTGAAGATGGTTAGTGGATGTATTTTACCCAGTGTTGCCAGTTGTCCTATGTAGTATGAAATATTAATCACTCTTAAGTGCAAGCTAACCTACCATGTACTATAGACTGTGACTAAAGCTAAGATATCATTTGCCCTAGCTCCTAGATTTAAATTAAACAAACATTATAAAACTTGTATTTGACTTTCATCAAACTCTATCAGCATCATAAAAGAGAGAAATGTATGTTTTATTTTTAGCTTATAGGTCAAGATGCAATCACCTAAAAGTTACAGATTTAGTCCCATCTTTAAAGCTAAACAACACTCTACATGGATGAAAAATGTCTGGAAAGAATTTTTGGAAGGAAATATGGTACATAGACCCAATCTAATGAGCCTTTAGAAGTGAGTGGAAATACCATAGAGAAACTTCATAAACTGTTATTTTCCTTACTTCCCCCTTCCCCTGAGTGTGATGGGGAACACACTGAAACTATTTTAAAACATCCCTGTTTGTTTGTTTGTTTGTTTGTTTGTTTGTGTATATTTATGCATGCATGAATGAGTGTGTGTGTGTGTGTGTGTTTTCCCCCTGTACTCAACTCCCAGCATGACTCTATATTTAGACCATTATGAAAAAACCAAATGGTAAGGAAAAGATATTGTTCCTTCCTTCCTTTCTAAATTGATTGTGTATTTCTTGACTTGGATGGAAACAGTTTTTACAGGAGGAAGAAGACCAAATACCTGCATTTTGCAGTAGTCTGCTGCTGCATATTTGTTTGATTTGGTTGGAAAGACTGAAAACATTGCTTACTCAAATAGGTATGTTCGCTGGCTATAGAAGAGTAGGAGCAGAGATATAATATCATAAGGATTCATTCAGTCATGTTCACATGTAACCCTTAAAGAACATTCCTATTATTTTCCCCAGAGGCCAAAGAGGAGCACATACAGAGTGATTCATTAGGGCAATTTTAAGAAATGAAAGAGTATAATTTTTCAACTAAATTTACCATTTAATGGATGACCTATGCTCTTGTTTTGAAGTAGAGTTTTGCTAAAAGGTTATGAACTTTGTCTGTACAACTCTAGTTTGACAATGCTTCATTAACATATTTACAGGTTATTCCCTAGCTTTGCCAATGAGGAATTAATGAGTGTTGAAAACATAGTTTTCACAAATGAAGAACTGCATAGATGACCAACAGATCCCCAGAGAATAGCTGAGTCTGATGTTTATCTCGTTTCAGCAGTCATTACTTGATTCAAGTTTGATACCAAGATATTGCATGCTGTCAAATCATACTCCAGTAGTCTCTAATATATGAACCTGCTATCTGTGTCAGCGTTGGAAGCCATATTAGGCCAGAAGCTTCCATACTGCCACCTTCTCATGTGTGGGAAAGTAGGAGGGGGGATTTAGTAGAGGGGTTGTTTGTAGACATAATAGAATTCTTCCTGTCAGTCAAGGTCAGGGCGATCCGACATCTAGAGAAGGAGTGAGAGATGGTGAATGAGAGTCGAGTGAGTCAGAATTGAAATGGGACGGACGTTGATTGGAGCATGTGATCAACTGAGGAGTGAGGGGATGGCTTTGGGGGTTCTGATTTACTGAGGGAGAACTCAGACCTTTCAGATTTGGGTTTTCCCAGATGTGCCAGTTTACCTATTCTAATAAAGAGAACTTTGGAAAATGCTTGCTTCCGCATCTTTACTCAGAGTTGGGGAATGCTAACAATCTGGATAACTCCCATCAGAATGGAGGGACTATCTACTCCACTCACAAAAATTCCTCCTTCACTTTAGAAGATGGCATATTTCTTTACCCATACAACCACCCAATGAGTGGTTTCATGCTGAGATGTGGCCAAGCCTGGTTGGTGACCCAATAAATCATATCCAAGATTCACTTGTCTAAGTTTAATGCTAATAACAGATAAGTTTTTCTTGCTAAGATCTGCATAATCTTGTTCAACACTTGTTGGAAGCAGAGGAATCATCTAGAACCCAAGATGGTAATACTGAGGCAAAATGGGCAACAAATACATCCTGTTATACATGACAATTTTTCCACATCTGTTAAAATCCTAAGCATGGAGATGCAATCTTTCTTTTCTTTTCTTTTTTTAGCGTGTGGTTGCACTTGGGTTTTAAATGGCTTACTGACAGCCATATTCCAAATTGTGATCAATGCCAGAAAGGTGGGGCTAGGACAAAAACTACATTTAATTTAACCTTCATCTAACAACTCATGTATTTTCTTCTACAGTCACAATAAAAATTAAATTAGGTGCCAACATTTGAAAAAGCTCTATCTAAGATATCTGACATAGGCTTCATAAGTGAAAAGATGTCTGTTCTATCATGTATTGTCAGCTGTGTAAGATCTCTTAAATGCTCAGAAAGAAATTAGTTGTTTGAACCCACAGGAAAGAATATTTTAGCAGGTGGCAAAAAGATTAAAAGAAAACTTGAATTGAGGATTCCCCCAAAGCAAAAAAGATGGTCAAAGTACAATTGGAACTTTTCACTCTAGCAGCCAGTTCTTTGAACATTAATCTGCATGAGGCATGCCTGTGATCTTCCAGAAGTTGTTGCATTTTCCCATTTTCACAGCCTTTGCCAAAAAAAAAGGGGGGGAGTGTCAGCTGATTTTGCCAGCTACTCTTCACTTATATTTGAAATTTATTCATTTGTATTCAAAAAAAGTGGCAGTCCGCAATCTGTAAGGCTCTGAAACCCAATAGTATTAAATGAAGGCCTTTTCCATGCATCTCACTGTGTAACCCACCTCAAGGTGAATGCTAAAAGGTGATTCCAAATCTCTGTCCTTCTGATTCGAGAGGGATTTATTATGTAGTCAATCTGCTTAAGGCTGCAATCTTTGTTATTATTCTAAGCACAATATTCATGAAGTAGCTCTGAGGATGATTCATTAATGAAGGTTTATGTTAAAAGTTGGGAATGTTGTATGTTATGCAGCCTTTCTAGAACATGAGGGGATATTTCTTAAGATACATAAAAGCATATAGGGGTCTTAAAAAGGATGTGTATTTCATAGACTGCCATCTCCAGAAATTAAATGCAAGGTCTCAATTTGGAACTAGAATTAAGTACAAATTATCTCTTGAATTCTCTATTCTGCACCAAAAAAAATGAAATGATATTTTCACCAAGTTTTCCTTTTCTAATACACCAACAGATTATCAGGGGCCATCATCAACAGTGGCAATGATGTGTTACCTTTCTTTCCTAATATGCTAGCTATGGAGATTCCAGCCCACTTCCAGCTGCCAGCTGGATGTTGTATGCAGCACTTTGTTGAAAAAAATTGCTCATAGAGCCTTCATCAGCTATGTCCTTATGGAGTAACTGAGAAATATCTGGTCATATTAACTGGGATTCCATTTGGTTTCTAAATTCCAAGTGAATAGAATTCTTGCTAGTATGCACCATTTCACCTGAGCTAGATCTTGCAGAGGACAGTCAATGGTGTGGTCAAATGGATTTGGGAGTAATCAAATTTTATTGCAGGAGGGAACATTTCCTATACTCTAGATAAGACCTATGTATGCCTCCACATTGAAGAAACCCTCCTTAGTATTGATCCAGTAGTATTGAACAAATATTGATCTGTACCATCTCTCACCTTTCATTTTAGGGACTGTTGTCAACTTCAGAGCATTCTAGAAGAAGTGTATTATCTGGGCTCCTTTATTTTGAGATTTAGCCTTCAGTATGGGATAAAATTATTTTGGTCACACTACTGATGACTTTTCTCAGAATTTGATGCACCCTTTCTGATTGTATTAGTTGTTTGGGCAATATTTCATATTATTGACCATATAAGGTATCTTCTTAGATGTAGAATGCATAAAGTTTCAGTTGTTCACCTACACACACACAGAGAGAAACACACCTTAATATCTACATGAAACCACAATAGGGTTATTTATCAGTTCAAAACTGGTTGAAATGCTGTTGAAATGCTGATGATCGATATGCTCATCACCACCATGTAGCAATGCCTGTGCAATAGTCCCGCCTGCTGGGAACAAATAGAATGAAATTGAACCCAAGCAAGACATAGTTGATGTGTTGTCAGGTTTCAGTTTGGAGTGCTGACATGTGTCTTGAATGAGGGTTCTCTGGCAGCTTCAGTGCTCTCTCTCTAGGGAATGTCACTGCCTCCGAGAGAGAAGGGCTTTACCTTTGAGTCTTCCTGAACTTATAGCTACTGCCAGTGGACAAGTAGAGGTAATGGGCAAAGGAACTTTGGCTAGCTTTGGCTGCTATATCAGTTAGAACACTAAAAACAGTAGAACAATAGAATAACAGAGTTGTAAGGGAATTTGTCATCTAATCCAACTCCCTGCATGAGCAGGAGACCCTATATCATTTCAAACAAATGGCTATTCAGTCTCTTCTTAAATCCTCCAGGGATGAGACCCTCAAACTTCTGAAGACAAGCCATTCCACTCACTGATTGTTCTCACCATTAGGAAATTTTTCCTTAGCTCTGGGTTGCTTCTGTCCCTGGTTAGTTTCCATCCATTGGTTCTTGTCTTACTTTCTGGTGCTTTGGAAAATAGTTTGTCCCCTCGTCTCTGTGGCAGCACCTCAAATATTGGAATGCTGCTGTCATATCTCCCCTAATCCTTCTTTTCACTAGAGTAGAGAGGGTTGTAAAGCACTATGAAGTAGTATATAAATCTAAGTACTATTGCTATTTAGATACTGTGTGAGAGGAAAATTAAATATTAGAATCTTCCATTTTGACTTTTGGTAATCAGCAGTGAAGATCAGGGAAATATTTTTATTTATTTTATTTATTTTGTCAAGTACATATTAGATAATATATATAAGTATAAGCATGAATTGAATATATAAAATGAATACAATTAACAGAAATATTAGGACAGGGATGGTAGGCACACTGGTGCTCTTATGCACACCCCTTACAGACCTCTTAGGAATGGGGTGAGGTCAATAGTAGCCAGTCTAAAGTTAAAGTTTTGGGGGTTTTGGGATGAGACCACAGAGTCTGGTAGTGCATTCCAAGCATTAACAATTCTGTTACTGAAGTCATGTTTTCTGCAATTGGGTTTGGAGCAATTTTGATATTTAATATTTAATATTCTGAGATTAATCAGGTGCATATCATGTCCTTTCTGTATGATAAATCTTTCTCCTCCAGAGTTACTATTAATTCTTAATTCTGCAAGACAATGGGGAATAATGCTGGTCTGAGAGAACCAATGCCTTGAGACTTCATGAAAACTATGGTTTTTTCCTCTAAGGTTAAAAAAATCAAGAGGGCTATAAAGCACTATGAAGCAGTATATAAATCTAAGAGCTATTGCTATTAGTCATTTTGTCAAAGAATGAAATAAGATTTGTTTGGCATGATCTGTTTTTGACAGTTTCAGTTACAGTCCAACTGAATCAGAAATACATTGTGAGAGTAAATCATACTATTGTCACCTCTTCATTGGAAGACTGCAATGTGGAACTGCATTAAGGACCATTCACAAACTATAACTCATTCAAAATGTAGCAGCCTGTATTTAATTAGAACTAGATGTCCTCAGCAGATTACATACAGTATGTGCTGCAAACCCGGCATTGACTGTTAGTAGGGTACCAGATGCAATTTAAAAGTACTGTTTTTGACCTAGAAATCTATATGGGATTTGATGCCAAAGTCTGCTCAGCATAATTGTTTCAAGTACAATTGATTTGCTCAATGGTAACATCTCAAGAAAAAAAATGCTTGTAACTCACCATTACCATGAAATCAGAGGGACTGAAGCCAAATGAAAGTTGACTGAGATTTCTCTGTGATGAATTCCCAGAACTGAGGAACAACTTTCCTAGGAAGCTAGATTAGATATTGGTCTTCTGACAATAAGTTAAGGTGGTGCTATTCCACAGGATCTTTTGAGTTTGTTGACAAAATGCCATGCCATGGGAATATTTACGGTATATTGCTGTAATTACGCTGTTGGATTTTTATTATATTTGTTACTATTATAGCATGGATAATTTATGTTTATATTTATAATTTTCCAGACACCAGCAAGTGTTATATGTTTCAGCAGCTTCAAAATCTAATCAATGACAATAACAATTATTCTGGTTATTTGGCAGATTATGGTGTAGGCTCTTGATTAAAAGAGGTGATTTTACCTCTTTTGCTGGTCTAATTTTGTTCTTTTCTATGAATAATTTAAAACTTCCAGCCTTCTGAAGACTGACACTTCTGAGTCTTTTGACTTGCAGCATTCTATGGGAAATCAGCTATATAGTTTCAGTGGAGACAATGGCAAAAGAGAATATCTCTTACTATATTTTCTGTGCCTATCTTTCTCATTTTACTGACTTTCAAAGACCTGTCATAGGAGGAAGCAGTATGATTCAGACTGACAGACAGACAGACAGACAGACAGTCAACCAACCAACCAGCCAGTCCACCAGCCCAACAACCATTGAACAAATTAAGAATTCTATGAAGTTTTTCAAGGGTCTTCTGGCAATTCAGGTGCACACAACAATCCACAAAGTTTGTGTAGCTTGTACTACTCATCTCCCTGTAAAACATCTCCCTGTTAAACATTTCCAAGCTAAATCAAAAGAATCTGAAAGAGGTCTATTTTCCTGGCCTACAACCTCCAAATATTAAGTTACTTTCAAGCTTTTTCTTTCCAGCTATTCAAGGGTCATAGAAAACAATGTGATTTCTGGCATTTCTTCCAAAAATGTCATCATCAATTGTGATGAGGTGGGTGAAAATAATGTGCCACCATTTATTTTCCCAGGTTGCTACTTTAGATTGGTAGAGGGGAAAAAATAGGCCATCGCTGTGGGGGTGACTTTAAACATCAAGCAGAGCTGTGATACTGCCATGGATTATTGTTTGATGTGTTCACCTTCCTGCCACGAGAATTACTCCATTTTATACAGTAGCCTGCCACCTGAGATGGGGAGTTATCTCTTCTATTACCTTTGCCTTTTCCCTGTAATGTTTCTCCATCAGCTAAGAAGTTGCTCTAGACAGCATCAAATAGAAGCCTGTGAATCAGGAGGCAGAGGAAAGAGATGCTGGAATCTCTGCTGCATTTTGCAAAGAAAGCATTAAGATGATCAGAGGGAAAGTTAATGTCAAAGCAGACATAAATTAAAAAAGATACACCTTTACTCATTACCAAAGTTGGCTTTTTTATTTTTATTTTAAATTTTTTTGGTATGGTAGCATCAGTAGAAAGGAGCAGTTTTGCTTTGAATTTTGCTTTCATCCACATTTCTTTTCTTTTTTTAACCTAAACTAACTGGAGTTACTTATTACTTCCAGAGTAGCAGTAATATACTATACTTGGCTGCCATGAAGCTATTAAAGATACTGAGTGCCATGAAAGAGTAAATGAGAGTTTAATTCATCGCCACAAGCAGGGCTAAATATCCAGAGATTAAAAATCAGAGTTGTGGGACCCAGCACTCAAAGTCATCTAACTAAATTGGCAAATCTTTCCATATTTTTTTTCTTCCAGATCTGATTTTTAAATTTAAATTTTTAAATCTTACTTACAAAGATATGAATTTGGAAAGTGCTTACAACAATAACGAGGAAGACACATTCATTTGCTCCTAGAAGTAGCAGCTAAAGATGGCTTGTTAGCTAAATTAGATTCCAAGTGATTCCTATGTCAACTAAGGCAATATTTACAAATAAATAAATAAATACAAAATTTTCATGAAGAAAATGCTAGTCTTTCTCTATTGCCTTTCCCTATGATGCACTTTAGACTGTTTGCTTCATCTTCCTTTAAGAGAGAGCTGGCCCTGAAAATTGTTTTGCTAGCTAGACGAGTCTGTGTTTATTCATTAAATGCCCCAGCCTCCATATTTCAGGAGAGATAGACCTACCCCAATTACACAGGAACAAAATGTCTCTGGCCACCTTAAATACTGATTATATTTGTAGTTGTCATATCTCTTTTGAGCAGCAACCTGAACACTGATATATAAAGATAGTCCACAGAGAATCAGGAATACAGAGGTTAGAAGCAATGAAACATAACAACATAGAAAACTGATGGCAGAAAAAGACCTGGTGCTCTATTAAGTCTGCCCTTTGAGGGTTTTTTTCTTTTTAATTATTGTTTTTATTAATTTTTAATTATTACATTTATTTATTTATTTATTTATTTTGTTGGATGATGGTCATGTGTTTATCCCAAGCATGTTTAAACTCAGTTACTGATGATTGATCCACTACCTCCACTGGAAGTTGGCTCCAAGCTTCCACTACTCTTTCTGTGAAGTAATACTTTTTAACATTAACTTTTAAACTTCCCCCCTGTTTGAGGTTATGCCCCCAGGTTCTTGTTTTTTGCTTAATATTAAAAATACTGCCACACACAATAGAAAATGTGTGTGGCTACCAAAAACACAAACAAGGGGTCTTTGAATCATAAACCATGATGTACCATAAACCTGGATCAAAACCATGGCAGCTCTGAAATCCACTTGCAACAGAGTGGATTTCAGAGATACGAGCATTTTCACATTCTAGGATTTCATGCAGGACCTGCAGTAGTTGCCAAAACAAACAGGATGCATCATGAGAAACAGGGAAAAAAACCCCACAGATATTGTGTCTGACTGGTAAAGTATCTCTTTAAACCAGAAATAGTTAATATTTGCATCCAAAGGACCACAATTTGGGGTGAAGGGAATGGGATGAAATAGTGTCACATCATGCCAGTAAATGGAGTTTCTTTTTATTTGATAAAGGAGATGGGTTAAGTTCACCAAACTTATTTGAAGGTTTGATGCACCTTCTTTAACTTCTTGCTTGACACTGGAAATATTTCAGCCTTTCCAAACATCAGCTCTCTTTCCCAAACCTCTACATCAAGGTGTCAAACTTATGGCCTGCAGGCCAGATGCGTCATGTGCTCATCACACCCACCCCCCCAGTTTAGCAAAGGCGGGAAAAGTTGCAATACATCACATGACGACATGTCATCAATAGTTTGACACCCCTGCTCTACATCTATTGGCTCACTACAGTAGCTGGAATTGTTATAGTTCTATTTATTTGGAACAATGTGTTCCAAGACCTTGTCCAGGGTGCTGAAATATATTTTCCTCTGCAACATGTTGGCTGGAAAATTCTGGGGATTGAAATCCACACATCTTCAAACTGTCAAGGTTGACAAACACTACTCTGGAATCTTGGCACTGCTTCTTTGTTCTGGTTCTATCAGATTAGACTACAGAGAGGACAGCAGTCTCTAACCACAGAGAGATACTACATTTGATTTTTTTTTTATGCTATCCATTCTTCAGAAAAGATTTTTTCCACTAAAAAATCATTTGCTCACTCAGCAAGGTAGGAAACTTTTCATTCCTAGGCTATAATTGTGGGAATCACAGAGAAGCCAGTAAGTAAAACATAAACAACAGGTTTAATGTCCCAAAAATGGAACATTACCTTCTTCCCTGGTGTCTTTTTAATTGTTAAATTTAAAGTCTTTTAGAGTAAGTCTCCATAAAATTTAATGAGCTCCTCAGCTGGGCTTCAGTAATGTTCCAGGCCATCTAAAGGAATGTGTATATATCTATATCTGTATTAAAAAGAGCTACTTTTGTTTGCTTGTTTGTTTATCTTACCTCCTAAGTTTCAAGTCACAAAATTCTTGTTATATTATCGTTGCACTTATTTAGGCAGGGGGAAAAATGGCTGGCAGAAATATTCAAACTTGCTCTTACTTCTGAGGCACCATTAGCAAATTGCAGATAACTTCATTTAAGTATTGCTTCTGCCCAAATTCATTCTTGCCATAAAATGAAGACCAATTCTTTCAAAGTTTGCTATCTCCATTGCTGTTGTGCAATGTGAGCAGAGGAGAAAATTGGCTTGAGAAACCAGAGATCATCTTAGCATATTCTATGAGCCAGATTATCAGGTTCAGCTATAATAAACTTATTTGTTTAATCACAGTTAGGTACTTGTGGGTTTTTTTGTCCTAGGTTTAGCATGTTGATCAATCCAGCCAAAATTTAGGGGAAACTAAAGAGAAACCTATATATTCCCAGAAGCAATCAAAGCAGATAGAGAGCTAGAGATACAGATACATACCTATTTCTATTTGAAGTTACACTTTTTTAATGTGCTTTTAATGTACATACTTCATAAATGAAATATCTGTCAAATACATGATTGACATGGACATATCATTAAAGTTTCTTGGCAACAATATTTACTTATTTAATTTTATTGTGCTAATTAACCAACACACTTGGCAACAATATGAAAACTGTTTGACATTGCTTTCTTCCCAGATGTCAAGCTTGGCTAAGTGCTACAACAGTCTGTGACTCAAAGTGCATAGGAAATATTAATTATTATTTTACTAAAATGTATAATTGCACATAGACAGAATTCAGTGTGACTGATTCCTGCTATCTACCTACTACTCCAAACTCTTGGCTATGTCCCTGTAGAAAATAAATAATGCAGAATAAAATGCTCTCGGCCTTCTTTATCAAAGTGACTAAATTAATGGATAAGGGAAACTGGACATAGTTTACTTAGATTTCAATAAGGTATTTGACAAAGTAGACTCCAGCCTACTTCTTGGTAAGATAGATGGATTCGCAACTGGCTGACCAACCACATTCAGTGGTAATCCTCAATGGAACTACATCTAGTGGCTTGCCCTGTCAATGTTAATGGGAGTTGTCTTGGAGGTTCTACATCTACATTGCAACTATATCTACATGGAGAGAATGCAGTGGGGTATCTCAACATTCTGTCCCAATACTCTTTGACATCTTCATAAATGATCTAGAGGAGGGGATAGAAAATTTTAAGATGAAACCAAGCATAAGATGCATAGCTAACACCTTAGAAGATAAATTCAAGATTCTTGAACACTGGGTCCTATTCAACAAAGTTGTGAGAAAAGTAACGTCCTACACTTAGGCAAGAAAAACTAAATGCACAAATATAGAATAAATGATACCTGGTTCAATAGTTGCAACACTGAGAGATCTAGATGGTAGACCATCTCTGAAGTATCAATCAGCAGTGTGCTACAGCTGCCAAAAAAACTAATGCAGTCCCTAGGTTGCATCAACAGATGGATAATTTCAAGATCACATTAAATGACAGTACTGCTTATACTGCATTCATGAAACCATACTTGGAATACTGCAGCCAATTCTGATCATCATAATATAAAAAGAGTGCAGAGAAGAGCAACAAAGATGTTAATGTATAGAGTGTTAAGGTTTAACTATGAGGATAACGGTTACAATGGAGACGTATAAGATTATGTATATTTAAAAGAGACTACATTGAATAATTATGAGAACAATGGTTATAATCAGGATGTATAATACTATGTATACTTAAAAGAGACTTGATAAAGACCAGTGGTCACCAACTGGTGGTCCGTGGACCACTGGTGGTCCATGAGAAAATTTTGGTGGTCCACAGAAAAAATATTTGCATTTTTTATATTGCACTAAATCAGGGGTCCTCAAACTATGGCCCCTGGGCCGGATACGTGCAATGAATATTTGTGTTGCTGCAGAGAATCGCTCCCTTCAGGGTCTTTTCGTGGGTCAGAGGGGAGAGAAATTCTGACTTGAGGTCTGCTTCAGCCCCCTGGTGTGGGGCTTTGGGCGAAGGCTGGAGGAAGTGCTGCTGGTGGCGAAGAGCCGGAGGACCTTGTTCCAGTGGGACTGCATCATGGCCTGGAACTGGCTGACCATCTCAGCCCGCTGAACCTCCAAGTGCCGGTACCTCCTGCAGGTCTTCCCTCTGCTTGGAAAGCCTATGCTCATAGTCCTCAGTGAGGTGCTTCTGCTGAGCCTCCTTCTCGGTCAGATCCAATTTGAACTGAGCCAGCTGTTTGCCAACTCTTTCTCATGGTGGCTACTTAGCTCCAACAACTGCTTCCTGTTGGGGCCCTAAGGAGCCCGGGCTGGCAGGTGAGGAGTGGTTGGGAGGGGAGGGGCGAGTAGAGGCTCACAAGGCACCCCTTGATGTGAGTAACATTGAGTTGGCCACCCCACCCATAATTTAAAATTATGAATTTAGTGGTCTCTGAGATCCAAAAGATTGGGGACCCCGATACAGATAGTACACTGTTGTTGCAAAAAGGAAACATGATGTATAATAAAGGAAAATGCATAATAAAAAATAACATTTAAAAAAAAGATGTTAAGGGGTCTGGAGGCTGAACTATATGATGAACAAATTATCTATTCTAACAAAGAAAAGGACTAGGAATGATATTATAGCAGTCTTCCAGTACTTGAGGTGCTGTCATAAAGAAGAGCAAATCAACTTATTTTCCATAGCAACTGGAGGGAGGACAAGAAGTAATGGGTGAAGATCATTAAAGTGAGATCCAACCCATAACTAAGGAGAAATTTCCTGACAGTGAAAAAAATTAATCAGTGGAATAGATTGCCTCCAGAAATTGTGGGTGCTCCATCACTGGAAGTTTTTAAGAATAGACTGGACAGCTATTTGTCCAGAATGATATAGGATCTCCTGCCATGGGCAGGGGTTTGGACTGGAAGATCTCCAAGCTCACTTCCAACCTTATTTTTCTATGTTCTATGCTCTGTCCTATTACAACAGAGCAGAATATTGTGTTAGTTGCCTTTCCCACCCCTCCTCTTGCCTACATCACTGCTACCATGCTGAGATGGAGGGCCTAAGTAGAAGCCTCTTGATCCCTATACAAGAGGGTGATAAGGACTCTTTCACTGTATAAACTGTGTTTCATAACCTGCCAGTCAAATGATTCATTTTAAAGGCATGTGTGTTTTTTTTAAAGTAACACTGTAAAAAAAGTATTTTATTGAGGAATGTGAATCCAAAATGAGAAATCAAAACATATTCAGTAGTTAAAGTATTATGTAATCAGCTTCAACTCAGTTATTGTGTTTATCTTTTTATTTGCACAGTTTAGATTAATATCCCTAAATCTTTTGGGTTTTCTCTTCTACAACCTTATATCTAAAGTTACTGCAATTGACAATTTGTATATGTAAATAAATTTAACTTAACAAGCTGCACACCATCTGGTGTGTATAGAAGGGATTCATATTTTTTTCCAAATAGGAAATAGAAATATACAAAGCATTTTTAAAAAGGCAAGGCTTGACTCACACGTCAATGTACATTAGTTATTATCAAAACTTACTCAGTTGATGATAAATAGCTGAAAAGAATTGCCTCTCCTGGAAAGTATTTTGCCTCTCCTGCTGATATCACGGATTATAAAACACTGTTCGACCTGGAAAAGGCTGTTTTTACAAGGTGGTGTCCCTGAGGTACCGTATGTGTTCACGGAGCACATCCATGAGTCAGGGAGCTGTGTTTCTTGGCCAAGCCTCAAGATAACCAGCAGCCACTGTACCTAACTCCTATGATCATATCCTCCAAAAGGACTGGACATGCATACATTATGCACACGATATCTATTTTATTAATATTTATCATCAGTTGCTTGAATTCACTTTCTATTAGAATAAAATGCAGCGATCCTAGATAAAGGGGATTAGATCTGGTGTTTAATTATTAAATTTATATGCTGCCCATCTCACAATCGAGCAACTTTTAAATAGACTATTATAAGCCTTTTAAAAACCATGTGCCAGCTGGTAATGCAATCCAAAGAGGTATGTCACAGAACATATTAGTGCATATGAAGCACTCTTTCTTGAGCTGTCAATTTCTCTCGAAAGTTTGGCATGGTGACTTTGGTTTTTCCCCAGTTGCCTGCATCATTGTGCGTATGCACAGATGCTTCACATCACTAACAATCCCAGCAGAAGTGTATGCTTATTGATGGGTTTATGCACACACATACAGCTGATAAGGAAAACCTGCAAAGCAGCTTCACCAAGATGTTCAGATGATGTAACTGCAGTAACATTTCATGGGGATGCTTTGCTTGTATTAAAATGCTTTCCAAAGCACTCTTTGGAATATTTTTACAATTGCATTCACAATCTTCAAGAGTAAACAAACTTCTGTGTGCCTCCTCAAATCAGAAAGTTATATTTGGAATATTGCATGTAATTCCTTTTGCTTCAACTCAAGGAGGTTATGGAATAATTGAAAAATGCAGTTGGGAAGCAAACATTATAGGGCTCTGAAATATCACCACTATGCGAAAAGGATACAAAAGGATTAAATCTGAGGGGGAATGGAAAACATGGTAAGTGTTGTTGTGGCAGTATTTGGGGGGAAAATGACACAAGAATATTTTTTTCTATCTCTATTAAGGCTAAAACGTTCCAATTATGATTGACAGAGGACAGAAAAAAACAAAAGGGGGAGGGGAAGGGATCCAAATCTGGAAACACAAACTGCAGAAAAGGAATTACTTCCAGTCTAGATGGTTTTAAAAGAGCATTTGACACATCCAAGGATGAGAAATCTGCCAATACAAGACATGCTGGCAATATTTATTTATCCATTCATGTGTTTTAATACTTTCTACATAGGTCATAATTCAAACAAGGACAAGGGCAAAACATCAACAACTGATTATGCAATATAAAAGTAGAATAAATCCAAACAGTAAAATACACCATAAAACTATGAATCAAGCAGAGGAAAATGAAAATGTATTGACTTGGCACTGAAAAAATTGTAACACTACAACAGGTTTCCTTAAGGACTTTACTTTCATAATTAAACGTATGTTCATATTTAAAGGGTTTCATCCTAAGGATAATGCACATTACAAATTGATGTAGAGGACAGAAAATATTCTTTACTGGTCAACTTTTGGTAAACTTCTAACTAGTTTCTCTTGTATTCTCCTCCTACCCTTCCCATTTGCTTTGTGCTATTTCCTATTTCATCCTTTCTCTATTATGAGCTCCAGCCCACAAAATCTTTTAATCCTCAACTGGATTGCAACTAGGCATAAAGTAGACTTGTTCCCTATTGGAATTGCTGCTGGCTGCATTTTAAAACTTATCTTTTTAAAATAGCCTATTTTATCAGTAAGGAAAAGAAGTGTGTTAAGATGGAAGAGAATCATTCGGCATGCCATCTGCAGAGTGCTAATTATACATACTGTTGTTATTTGTCAGGATAAGATATTTCAGAATAATATCTGGAAGCCATCTGCCGACAGCCGTGTTCTCATTCTGCAGATCATCGGCAAATACACTCACCCCCCCATCACCAGCACCACCTTAAGTAACCATCTGCATTTTGTGGAAGTGGCTAAATAGAAAGCAGCTTTCTCAAAGTGCATTGTGGATGCACAATGCAACAAGGTTCTCTCTTAATGAGTTATTTTGAAATGTTTATATCTATCACTTTCTAAACAAGCCTTTAAATAGTTGAATATTGGGTATTACTTAGCTAAAATTCTCCCCAGATTGCACAAACTATCCCCACCTCACCTCTCTTACTCAGTTTTTCCAGGCTTTGAAGAAACAAAACTCCAAAGGATGTACATGTGGAAAATTGAACTAAGTTGAGTTATTTCTGTTGATTAAAAAACATGCTGTCAATCCACAGAGATCCTGAAAGTATTTTTAAAGGAGGAGGAGGAGGGATGCTCCAGGCAATGGAATATTAAATTAAAAGTTAAATTCCAGAGGAATCCCAAGATACAGTGAAAAGACACAGTTCATAAATATTATAGAATGGCAAAAGAATTAGAAGTAGAGTTCTCAAGGTGTAATTGCCAAATTTTCAGTTCTGTTGCCTTTGCTCTCCTCCACCTACAGCAGGGATGGGTAAATTTTTGTCTGGAGAGACCTATCTTATAACTTAGAGATGGGCAAATCTCTACTTCCTCTTTTATCTCTTTTCTTTTTTTGTAGCCCAAGATGGTCTGGGTAACTACCATTGCTGAAAATGAACAAAATAGTTTCCTGCAAGAAAGGCATACATATAAGCCTTCAAAATAGGCTTAACCTTTAAAAGAAACAAACAAACAGCTTCTAAAACTATATGCTGCTTAAAGTTAATCTTGACTAAATATATAAATATAATAAAGAAAATTGATACCTCTGAATGTTTCTTTTATCTGCTAAGGCAGGGGTATCAAACTCAAGGCCCGGGGGCCAGATCCAGCCCGCAGGGTGCTTAGATCTGGCCCATGGAGCTGCCCTGGGAGCAGTGAAGGTCTGGCCCATGGTGCCTCTGCCAGCAAAAATGGAGCTCAGGAGGGCTGCAGGCAGCTCTCCTGAACTCCGTTTTTGCTAGCAGAGGGTTGCAGGAGGCTGCCACAGCCAAAACAGAGCTCGGGAGCCTATTTTTGCTGACAGAGCACTTGGGCCACCACAGGCACCCACAACATGAGTGACGTTGAGCTGGCCATGCCGACCCTGGCGATGCCCAGCCCACCCTCCAGGGGTGAAATGCTCCCAGTTCGGACCGGATCGCCCGATCCGGTAGCAATGGCGGCGGGTGGTTCGGAGAACCGGTAGTAAAAATCCCTGCACACACACACACCCCACCATGCCTAGCTGAGCTGCACGAACATCAGAGGCTTTTTTTTTTTTTTACTTTTAAAAGCATTTTTTCTACAACTTCTTCCACTGAAAAAATGCTTTTAAAAGTAAAAAAAAAAAAAGCCTCTGATGATAGCGCAGCTCAGCTGGGATCTCAGAGGCTTTTCAAAGCATTTTTTTCTGCAACCTCTTCTGGGGAAGAGGTGGTTTAAAAAATGCTTTGAAAAGGCTCTGACAATCAGGCAACACAGCTGGGATCATCAGAGTCTTTTCCCTGGAAGAGGTTGCAGAAAAAAATGCTTTAAAAGTCTCTCTGATGATCCCAGCTGAGTTGCCTGATCATCAGAGAGACTTTTAAAGCATTTTTTTCTGCAACCTCTTCAGGGGAGGAGGTGGTTAAAAAAATGCTTTGAAAAGGCTCTGACGATCCCAGCTGTGTTCCTGATCAGCAGAGGCTTTTCAAAGCATTTTTTTGCATTTGCAAAAAAATGCTTTGAAAAGTTAAAATAAAAAAAAAAAGTTGGCCATGCCCACCCAGTCACATTACCACCCCCCACCAAGCCACACCCACAGAACCAGTAGTAACAAATTTTACATTTCACCCCTGCCACCCACTCCCAAGGTCAAACACAATCCCAATGCAACCCTCAATGAAATAGTTTGACACCCCTGTGCTAAGGGTTCTGGCATTCCTTTGTCAATATTGTCTCACTTTCCTCTGCATACAGTAGGTGCACAGAAACGCAGCATATAAGCACTTACCCTGATTAGGGCTCTCATACAGAGAAATATGCAACAGACATATTGCTCCATTACTCAGAAAATTCCAACAGTGACTTTCTAATGTCACTGTTAATAAAAAGTGTTAGAAAGCAACCTTTCTCAATCTTTTTATCAGTTAAGTATGATTGTAACCTTAATTACCACAGCAGTCCCTTTTCAATTATTCTCCAGAATAGATTCATTCCTTCTTGCCAATAATAGGGGGAGAAAGAGAAGCACATGTTAGCAAAGAGGCAAATCTTCTTAGCAAGTTACAAAGTTTTGAAGAGATGAAATTATCGAAAGAATCATGCTTAGAATTTTAAGGACAACAGAGCATAAAAGTATTGTCAATTGCATTATACTTTCTAACATGACACTGGTCATGAAATTCAAGATGATTTAACTAGTTACATAAAAGGCAACTCTAATGCAGTAAGTGATAGTGCCTAGAAGAAATAAGTCTGTGTGGCTTATTTGAAGGCAAATCTAAACTCAAGGAGATCTCAAGACAAAGACAGGAAATATCTTGCTCATGTCTGTCCTGTTCCAGCCCTCAAGACAACCCTAACTTCTGCTCCAAAATTCTACTTGCCTTCTATGTCTGCACTTGTCCTTTCCCTACAAATGAGAAAAGAAGAATGCAGTTGAATCAAATTAAATCACTCTTAATGGCATTTCTGCAGAATTTTGGCCACCTCATCGCTGCTTTTCCAGAAGTTACTTTCCCCCTTAATAAGGGGAAAAAAGAGTGCTAATGAATTTCCATCTGGAAAAGCAGATAGGATGTGATGGCTTCTCATTCAAAAAAAAAAAAAAGGTGTCAGGAAGCAGGACTTCTCTCTCTCTCTCTCTCTCTCTCTCTCTCTCTCTCTCTCTCTCTCTCTCTCTTGCTCTCGCTCTCGCTCTCGCTCTCTCGCTCTCTCTCCCTCCCTCTCTCTCTCTCCTTCACCTGACCCATAAGGACAGGTGTCAGCAACTGCTGCTCCAGAACTGCATGTGGCTCTTTGGGCCCTCTGCTGTGGCTCCATGTCAAGTGATCCCACCACTGGCTGGCCCTGCCCCTCTCCCTCCTTCCCAGTCACTCCTTGCCTGGCCTGAGAAGGTAAGGGTGATGGCGGGGAATGGAGAAGCGGCCAGGGCAGAGATAGAGAGATACAGAGAGAGTGGGAGAGAGACAGATATAGAGAGATACAGAGAGAGAGGGGTGGAGAGAGAGAGGGAGACAGGGGAGAGGGGGGAGAAAGAGTCAGATGTCAAAAGGGTTTTGTGATTCCTGTGTTTTTTAACAACCGGTTCTCTGTCCTAATGACTGGCTGGGTAGGCATGGCTAGGGAGTCATGTGACTGGTGGAAGTGAATGACGTCGAGTTGGCCACATCCACCCAGGTTTTGTGGCTCCCGGTGTTTTCTTTTCTGTGGGAAATGGGTCCAAATGGCTCTTTGAGTGTTTAAGGTTGCAGACCCCTGCATAAGGAGAAGGGGGCTGAACTACTTGGCCTGCTGACCAGATTCAGTTGCCCATCCTGTCTTACACATTAAAGAAATAATATTTCTTGCTACTTTTTTTTAACCTCTCATTATCTTCTTTGGATAATGTAGAATTTTATATGAGTTTTGCATGCACGTCTGCCTGTCTCTGTGCGTCTTTGTTTCCCATGCATTTTTAATTAGTCCGTTAGTCTCATTTGCAGCATGAGGAAAATTCAGCAAACATTTCCAGCACTTTACTCTGAGTACCTCATTTTGAGCAATGTTTATTTAATCTCCTCATATCTGGTGCAGAATAGTATGGTTATAGTATAATGGCAATAGCCCGGCAGTTAAAACAGGGTGTGAATAACGGACATTGTATTTGGACCGTTCTATTTTATGCTGTATATTGGGAAGCAGAATGCTTCAAGATTCACCACATCCAAAGATTCTTTCCATATGAAACTAATTTGTCACTTTCAGCTTTCTATATTATATCTCTTTCTTTGTCAAGCTTAAGTCTTCATCCACTGAACTTAAAAAAGTAAAAAGAATGCAGCTGCATCACAATGCATGCAATTTGTCCTGAATGTACAGTTTCATGCACAAGCTTGCTAAAACACATTTTATAAGCAGTTTTCTGTAATAGGAAGACAGTTTTCTCCCTAATTCTGCCTAGCATACCAATTTCTCCTCTTTTTTTTTGGTTCAGGGAACCAAAAATCTGAGAAGTGCAAATATTGAAGAAAAACTGCATTCCAGTTCATGGATGGATTTGGAAAATATGAATTGGGTTTACTTTTATTGAAATGTAAATTGAATGGACTTGTCTGCACACTGGAGAGCACACTCTTCATATTGTATTTCAGTACAATAAGATACCCCCTCTGTTATTCTTGCATGAGGAATATTTTATTGCCCTTCATTTAAAGATGGAGATATAATGGCAAACTATGTAGTTTCTTCTTCTAATGTATTTGGACATCTCATAACATCCATTTGTATTACTGAGAATTTCATGGGATAAACAAATTGTACATTTCCAAATTGTTCACTGGAAAAATTAAATTGAGCACTTAATATAACAAATAAACCAAATAACATCTATGCCAAAATGCTGCTGATGTGGAGAAAAAGAAGGCTGGAGATGAGAGATTCCATTATTTTAGTGGTAAGGACTTTTTTTTTTAACCTGGGATGCAGCAGGAAGAAAGGGCTACTGCAAATGGGTTCATTTGTCTTTGTATATAAAAAGGCTGTAGCCAGAAAGAAAACAAAGAGGAGCTAGAGACTCAGAATTTGAAGTTAGTGTTATGTCCATATAAGGGCATCCGCCCTGATTGGCTGCCAGCCATCGGGCGGGAGATTTGAATCCCTGTCTAGGGGCGGTGCGTCTGCCGGGAGCGAATATAAGGAGAGCTCCGGCAGCGCGCCAGCAGTCTTCTTTTACTTGTTACTATGTAAATAAAGTTGTTACATGTATCGAGCTGGTCACGTCTTCTGTTCCTGCGCCTGATCTAACACTGGCGACGAAGGACAAGAGAAGAGAACCTGAGAAAGACTCACGGCACGATCGCCCAAAGAGCTGAAGTCACCTCACCACAGCGAATTCCAGAATGGCTACCCCGCAAGCCCCGATGACCGCGCTGAACCCGTTCGACCCATCCCGGGAGAAGTGGAGGTCATACATGGTCCGATTCCGGCAGTTCCTGCGAGGCAATGGATACCAGAACCTCGATGATGAGAGGAAAAGAGCCCTCTTCCTGGCTCATTGCGGATCGGACGTCTTAGAGATGGCGATGGACCTCGTGGCACCTAGGGACATCGAGGAGATGTCCTGGAATGACCTGCAGGACGTCTTACAGGAGCACTATGCACCTACAGGCACCCCCATCGCAAACAGGTTCACCTTCCAGCAAAGAAACCAGCGGGAAGGTGAATCAATCAAAGAATTCGTGGCAGCGCTCCGCCAACTCGCTGCCAACTGTGAGTTCGACAATGTGGACAATGCCATCCGGGACCGCATTGTGTTTGGAATGCGAGATGTGGGGCTGCAGAAGAAATTCCTCAGCAGGAAGAAGATTCCGCTTAAAGACGTCCTCGACGAGGCAACAGCGGCGGAAACGTCCGAACAAGCAGCCGCTGCAATGGTAAAAGCAAGAGGGATCCATAAGATCCACAAGTCGGGCCCAACCTCATCGGACGAGGCAACCACTCAATCCGAGTCTGATGAGGAAATGGCCGTCCACAAGGTGTCCCGCCCTCCCAGGCGGGAAACCCCACCGCATGGCGACCGCGGAGAGCGATGCGGCAGCTGCAGAGGCGACCACCCCAGAGCGACCTGCAGATGGAGGGACGCGACCTGCCGCCGATGCCTGAAGAGGGGCCACATCGCCGAGGCCTGCAGAGCCACAGACCCAGCCCCGGAGCCGCCCAGACCGCGATTCTGGGAAAATCGCAAAGATAACCAGAGGACATCCAAACGGTCCTCAAACCAGTCCCGGCGCGGGGAGGAGGAATATCCCCGAAACAGAACGGTGCACCAGACCACCACCATTGCTCACACAAGCGACGAGGGGACCACCAAGTTCCACGTGACGCTGCTAGCAGAGGGGTCTCCGTGCAAGATGGAGGTAGACTCCGGATCCGCCTTCTCCATCATGGACTGGCAGCACCTACAACAGCTGAAACCGGCATACAAAAGGACCCAGCTGAAAGCCCCGAAAGACAAACTTGTGGACTTTAATGGAAACCCCATCGACATCCTAGGCAGAGCAACCATCCATGTGAAGTACAACGACTTCGATGGAAAGCTGCCCATCACCATCGTGCAGCACAGCCGACCGAACCTGCTGGGCGTGGAGTGGTTCAAGCCTCTAGGACTTTCACTTCAGGGCATCCACGAGATCCGCAGGGACGAACTCGACTCCATCATCGAAGAGTTCAAAGAAGTCTTCGATGGTAAGCTGGGGAAATTTGTGGGGAGGCCAATCTCCTTTAATCTGGACAAGGGAATCACCCCAATCAGGCTCAAGCCCCGCCGAGTTCCATTTGCCCTGCGGCCGAAAGTAGATGAACAGCTGGATAAGCTGATCGCCCAGGGCGTACTGGAACCGATCGATCATGCCTCATGGGAGACCCCCATTGTGACCCCACTGAAGCATGATGGGTCTGTGCGCATCTGCGCTGACTACCGTTGTACCATCAACAAGGCGTTGGCACAGAGCGCATACCCAGTCCCAGTGGTGCAACACCTGCTGCATTCCCTGGGATCTGGATCAATTTTCGCGAAACTGGACCTGGCCCAGGCTTACCAGCAGCTGCCAGTGGATGACAAAACGGCGGAGGCTCAGACAATTGTCACGCACAGAGGGGCATTTAAATGTAACCGCCTCCAATTTGGAGTCAGCGCTGCCCCTGGCATATTCCAATCCATGATGGAACGCCTTCTCCAAGGCGTTCCAGGGGTGGTGCCTTACTTCGATGATGTGCTCATCTCCGGTGACTCGAGACCCCAACTCCTTGAAAGGCTCAGGCTTGTCCTGCAGCGATTCAAGGACAAGGGTTTGAGGGTCAGGCGGGACAAGTGCATCATAGGAGTACAGGAAGTCGAGTTCCTGGGCTTCCTCATTGATAGCACAGGCATACACCCCACCAAATCAAAAGTGGAAGCAATCCATGAAGCTCCAAGCCCAAAAAACAAAACGGAGCTTCAGGCTTTCCTTGGGTTGCTCAACTTCTACGCCATTTTCTTAAAACAGAAAGCCACAGTTGCTGAGCCACTCCACCGCCTGCTGGGGAAATCGGCTTCCTGGAAGTGGGGCCAGGAAGAGGAAGCGGCATTCCGGGCCATCAAAGGACTATTGACGTCCAAAAGCGTCCTCATCCAGTACAGCGAGACGCTCCCCATCAGACTGACCTGCGACGCGTCGCCTTACGGGGTGGGGGCAGTCCTCAGCCACGAACTGCCCAATGGCTTGGAAGCCCCAATCGCGTACTTTTCAAAGACTATGTCCGGCGCAGAACGGAACTATAGCCAGCTGGACAAAGAAGCCCTGGCCATCGTGGCTGGAGTGAAGCGCTTCCACGAATACCTCTACGGAAGACGCTTCACCATAGTCACAGACCACAAGCCTCTCCTGGGACTCCTCGCAGGCGACCAACCAACCCCGACCTTCATGTCCCCAAGAATGACGAGATGGGCCATCTTCCTAGCTGGCTACTCCTATAGGCTCGTGCACCAGCCAGGCACAGCCATAGGGAACGCTGACGCCCTCAGCAGATGCCCGTCGAGGAAGCCGGTCGAGGACCCAGCCCCCACGCTCCACCTACTTCACATTGATGACGACGCCAGCTGCCCGGTGTCATCCGCAGATGTGGCCGTCCACACCCAAAAGAACCCCACACTCCGCCAAGTGAAGTCCTGGATCCTCAGAGGGTGGCCAGCGGAAAAGCCAGAGGAAAGGTTCAGCCCGTTCGCAAGGAAACAGGAGGAGCTGTCCACCATCAAAGGCTGCCTGCTATGGGGAGACAGGGTGCTGATTCCAGGCACCCTGCAACGGCGGACGCTAGAAACCTTACACAAGGGGCACCCGGGCATCGTCCGCATGAAGGCCCTGGCACGGAGTTATGTCTGGTGGCCCTCCATGGACAAAGACATTGAACAATGGGTCTCCAGATGTGACCCGTGCCAAGAAGTTCGCCCAGCGCCGCCGCAATCCGAAGTCGCGAAGTGGGAGACCCCCAGCAACCCCTGGTCGAGGATCCACATTGACTTCGCGGGTCCGATGCAAGGGCGACACCTCCTCATCGTGGTAGATGCCTTCTCCAAATGGCTCGAGGTGGTGCCGATGGCATCTACCACAACTGAAGCAACCATCCGAGCCCTGTGCCGCCTGTTTGCCACACACGGCCTACCGGATGTGCTGGTCTCAGACAACGGCCCCCAGCTCACATCCCTGGCCATGGAGTCCTTCCTGGCAGGACTGGGCATCCGCCACGCCCTGTCCGCCCCTTACAGGCCGGCCGGAAACGGACAAGCCGAACGCATGGTCCGGCTGACCAAAGAGGCCCTCACCAAGATGGGCCCGGGGGACTGGCAAGAGCGCATAGACAACTTCCTCCTCACACAGCACATCACGCCACACGCCACCACCCACAAGAGCCCGGCCGAACTGTTGATGGGCAGAAGGTTGAGGTCACCCTTGGACCGGCTGCACCCCCAATACAGCCCGGAAGTGACCGCAACCGCCAGCCGCCCGCTTCGCGCCTTCAGCAAAGGAGATTCAATCTTCGCGCTGAATTTCAGCGGCTCTCCTAAGTGGTTGAAGGGGAAAGTTGCCAGCACAACCGGGCCCAAATCCTACATCGTTGAGTTGGAAGATGGACAGTTCACGAGACGCCACATCGACCAACTCCGAAAAAGGTGGGGGGGGGGCACATGAAAACCAGCCTGACGAGGGAGGCCTACAACACCCCGACGAGGTAGGCCTCCAACACCC
The DNA here is from genome assembly GCF_029215685.1 of Pituophis catenifer annectens. Taxonomy (NCBI): domain Eukaryota; kingdom Metazoa; phylum Chordata; class Lepidosauria; order Squamata; family Colubridae; genus Pituophis; species Pituophis catenifer. Next base: position 33,396,780 of record NW_027256881.1, on the reverse strand, counting down.
CGGCGAGGTAGGCCTACCACACCCAGACCAGGTAGGCCTACAACACCCCGACGAGGTAGGCCTACAACACCCTGACGAGGTAGGCCTACCACACCCCTGCGAGGCAGAGCAGCACCACTCCGACAAGGTTGGCCCAGCCCACTACCAAATGCTGTCACACCGGCAGCCCAGCGAGGTAGACCGGGGCCAACCGCACGGGGGATGGCACCACCAACCCAGCCAGGTGGGCACCGGGCACGGCAAGGCCAAGGACCACCAACCCAGCCCGCAGGTAGACCGGGACCTGCCCAGAGGAGGAGCAGCGCACCCCACCAGTTACAGCAGCCCATGCCAGCCCAGCAAGGGAGACTGCAGTTCCAGGCGAGTAGACCGGGACCCATCCAAGACGGGCACCCCCAAACCTATGGGCAAGGGTGGCACTCGACTCCCCGGCGAGAGGGACCCCCGCCCATCACAAGAGGCAGCCAGGAAACAACACCCCGACCCGGATGACCCCAGGCACCACCCAACGGTAGACCAGGGACTAGGGGGAAGGGAAAGCCGACAACAACCCGGCCAGGTAGGCCTGCACCACCCCGGCAAGGGAGACCTCCACCGCCCCGCAGAGGTAGTGCCGCAACAACAGCCCGACCAGGTCGACAACCACCGACCAGACAGGGTAGACCAACGCCAGCCCGACCTAGCAGACCAACACCACCCCTGCGAGGTCGGACAACGCAACACGGGCCAGCACCTCCCGCAGCCGGCGGGCCGGTCCAGAGGGCACCAAACAGAACCACCACCCACCCGGCACCAGGCCGAACCGCAACCGAACCGCAGCGCCCGGGAGACCAGGGAGGAGCAAACGATGGACTTACCGAGACTCAGACGCTCTTCCCGGGTCGGAACCGAGCCACCGAGACGAGGAAACAGATCCACAGGCCAGGAAGAAGACCACCAGAACCAGCCACCCAAGGTCTGCGGTCCGGCCGGAGGCGCTGGGGGTGACCCCGCTCACTCGACAGCCGAACCAAGCCCGGTTCCGGAGAGGGAGCCCGGAGACGACAGAGCCCCGTCCATCCAGGTCGGAGACGGAGAACAAGTGAGACTGCGCAGGTCAGCTAGGGTGCCGAGGCGTCCTACGTACCTGCGCGACTACGTGACTTTTGTAAACGAGATTGACAGTTCAGACTAAGGGGGGAGGAGTGTTATGTCCATATAAGGGCATCCGCCCTGATTGGCTGCCAGCCATCGGGCGGGAGATTTGAATCCCTGTCTAGGGGCGGTGCGTCTGCCGGGAGCGAATATAAGGAGAGCTCCGGCAGCGTGCCAGCAGTCTTCTTTTACTTGTTACTATGTAAATAAAGTTGTTACATGTATCGAGCTGGTCACGTCTTCTGTTCCTGCGCCTGATCTAACAGTTTGCTTGCAAAAAAGCAACATTCAGTCTCTGCATCTTTCAACAAAAGCATCTTAGGCAGAAGGAAACAGCTTGCAATTCCTGCTTATTGCCCTGTATGGACAATATCGAAATATGAATGAAGGCAAATACAAAGACAACTTGGAGGTGGGAGAAACGTCTAATGTAATTTACCAGATTCCCTACATGAATTGCCCCTTGACTATGTAGGACAGATGGGGAGGATGCTAACCATCAGATTGCAAAAACACAAGCAAGTGCTTAGATGAGAAGACCCGAACTTATTGATAGCCTCACATTGCAATGAACAAGGACATAACATTCAATTTTGCAGTTACTAAGATTGTTGTCCGAGCAGGGACAAAAATAGCTCATCAACCAGTTTGTCAACATCCAGTCTCAATGGACATGATCTTTTTTCATGTCAGGTTCATCAGAAATCCAGGAGGGAGGACCCTTTGAAAATACCTATAGTAGTTAAGTCATTCTATATAAGGTACCTAAGTTTCATCCCTAGGATGAGATGCTTTCACATGTATATTTACTGCTATAACATTGCAAAACTTGGTCAGGTAAATTCCAGACTTCTCAACTTTAGCAACCAACCCAAAAAAAGTTGTAGTGAAAGTTTAGGCTGCTAACCTGATGCATTAAGCAAATAGGTGAAATCGAACGATTTAGTCAAGCTCCAGCATTCTAACCCACATCTTCAAAGTAAAAGGGTAAAAAGTAATGGAGAACTCCAGAAAGAACAATAAATAATAAATTTCAAACAAACCATAGAGGGAGACCTTCTCTATATATATTCTCAGTGGCAGTGACTTTAAAGCGGAATGTATTTGATGGATGCAGACATAACATGGGCTCTGCCTTGAAGAGAAGCTGCAGTGATTCACTAGGCAAATGAAATCACAAACATTTTCAAACTACCCCATGTTGGGGAAAAGAGATGCATATGTTGGGAAATTCACGTCTATACCTGTACAGAACTGATCACTCTTAACCTCGTCTCTACCCCTGGAAAGTGGCTTTTAAACCTGAGGTGATTATTTTCCTCTCTCAACAGAAGTGTTAAGTATTCATTTGGTAGTATTTATTTTTCTTACAGAAGAAAATTTACTGTATATCAAAGAGTTAGGGTCTTGTGGTTTTAGATATTCCTGATTTAACTTTAGAATATTTTTTCCAGTTTTTTTTTTTGTCTCTGAGACAAAAGCAGTAAAGGCAAATATAATATTGCCATAGTTGTAATGACAGAAGTAAAATAGCAATAGACAAGAGAAACATGCTGGCAGGCTTCTTGATAAAAGAATAGCAGTCAAAAAGAGGATAAACATGCTGGGTTAAAATATGACAGTATTACTAAAATTTCCCCACAAGGCTAGTCAGGCCTAATATAAATGTGCAGAAAAAAAGAGGTTGGAGATTTCTCAAAGTGAAGTATACTACTTCAGATCCAGTTCTCAACTTGAAAAAGATTCTTGCAACCCTCCCGTCCAAATCAGCCTAAACTGCCCTAAACTGATACTATATTCAGAAACACTCTCTAGGCCTTAATAGGCAAATGAAATATCTTCCTGCCTTATCAGCTTCTTGGGTGAGAATTCAGTGATATCCATTTTAGTTAGAGGAAATTTCAAAAAAAGGATTTCTTTACATTAGGAATTAATTTGGTTATGCAACTAAGCTTCTCAAGCATTTATTTGGTAGTTATAAATTACTACCACTGTGGAAATCTGGACATATTTGTGTCCACTTTAGTTGTAGGTCATCAACAGTGATGGTATTCAGCTGGTTCTATCTTGTTCGGGCAAACCAGTAGTAGCAGCTGCGGGAGGCTTCGCCCACCCACTCAGACATCATCACGTTCCGTTTTTTACGCTCTGTGCATTCGCGGAAGGCTCTGCGCATGTTCACAAGTGAATACCACTCCTGGTCATCAAGATAAGATGACTATTGTGGGCAATGTTGAGTGTGTGATGCCCAGAGCTGTGAACTGTGATTTAAAGATGAAGAGCCCACCTTAAGCACGAAAAACCAACTGGATGACTTTGGGCCAGTCACTCTCTCTTGGTCCAATCTACCTCACATAATTGCTGTTGAGGGAAAAGTAGATTTAAATATATTCACTGCCTTCAGTTACTTATGAAATAATAAAGGCAGGTTTAAGATAATAAGCCTAATACATAAATAAATAATACATTTCCATACTGGATTCCCACTGCAAGCAACCAAATACTATATCAACTCAATAAACAGCCTACAGTAAATGAGAATATGGTCAACAGTTCACACATTTGGATAGATTATTTTATATTCAACCCTACTGATTTATTTTTGCATAACAAATATTATGTAATCTACCCTACCAGAGTACAAATCATCCCCATTATTATTATTCCATAGGAATAATAATAAGGAATATTATTCCTTATTATTCCACAGAAATCCAATATCTGGTATACTGGAAACAGACTTTTGGGTTTTTTTTGCTTTTCTTGCTGCTAGAGGGGCTAAAGGCTAAGCATAAAACATGGCCTCTCTGTGCAACAGCACCAATAATCTGAATTGATGGGCATTCCACCAGCAGATGTGACTGAAGAATTATGTGCAGTAGTGCCTAAAGACATTAAAGGGAGGAATTTATCTGCCAATGTGACATAGGAAAAAAAATGCTGGGCAGCCTGATGCACTCCCAAGATATTCATAAGGTTTTATGAGCCCCTGACCCCAAAATAAAGAATGTTCTTAACAGATAAACTATAGTTCTTTTTCTATTCAAAATATTAGCAACAAAATTGCAGTAACATAAATGTCAGACCACACATATAGAATTTCCTATAATGGAGTTTGATCACTATATCTAGCTTAGATAGATTTAACCCCAAAATTAGATGGAGGGTTTGCCTGTCAATGGTTCTTCACAATAATAACTAAAAGGGAAGTATGTTTTCAAAGGTGGCAATATGAAATGGCTAGGTTTAAAACCCAGTGGGCAAACATACATTTCTCAGAACATTCTTTAGATGATGAAACAGCCAGCCTCCCTGCCTTCCTTCCTCCCTCCTTACTTCCCTTCCTCTCACCCTATAAAAGTATTCAAGAAATATACATTGGATCACCCATCATTAAATGTCTCATCTGAGAGATAATTGGTCCAGAATCATCCAGTGAGCTTCACATTAAAGTTGGGATTAGAGTCTGAGTGTCTTTAGCCCAATTCAATATTCGCCCCTATGCCATGCTAGTTATCCACAGCATCATCCTTTAAATTGGTTATTGATAAACAAATGAACCTCAAAAGGAAAAATAGAATGAGAAACTCTTGAGTAAAAATCACCAGGATTCAGCTTTATCTGCTGTGATTTTTGTGGTGATAGGTTTAAATGTCTTTTCTCCGCTTATTGGGATCTAATCACATATTCTCTTTCACTGCCCCCATATATATTCTAGATGCTTAATAATTTACCCAACAGCACCCACCTGGACAGGGTAAATCAAGGAGCTGAAAAGAGTACAGTTTTTTTATATTTTGGCAACAACTGCAAGTTAACTCAAGATTTTTGAAAGTTTTATATAGTTCACAGACTACAGATTGCTTTTCTATTATTCTCTTCCATGTCCTACCGTAGTAAATCCCACATGACTTCTATAATTCTGAATAAGAAGTCATTCTTGAAGATACATTTGGCCATTTGTATCTTTTTGATTGCCAGAGCTTTTCTCAGGACAAAGTAATAAATCTGGAAACATATCCTGCACTCAGGAACTCATAGTGGATGAGTCAAGAAAAAGGTTCAAATAAGTCCTAAGGCCTTAAACAAGAAGGCCTAATCATAAGCATCAGTTCTGGAAAAATATAATTATCAAGTCTGGTACACTGTATGTAACAGTCCCCAGATTTGAGATTTATAACTTTTTCTCCTGCCCTTACTTAGTATGTGGAGGGTGCCTGCACCATGTTTTGATAACATTCATGTCTGATCTCTGTTTTTTTGCTTTCAGATTTGGTAGGTTTAGCCTTTGCATTGACCCTACATTAATTTCACTGACCCTTGAAGCTTGAAAGGAATTATTTTAGTTAATTTTTTATAAATATTTTATAATTATAGATAAAGATAAAGATAAAAGAAACAAAATCTGAAAAAATGACTGTGGTATGAATGATAGAAATGATTTTATTCTGTTGTGGGTTTTTTTCAAATAAGGCATTAACACAGCAAATATTTTGATCCAACATAGAGTAATCCAAGATAATTGTAAAATATATCCGAACAAGACTTTCATTTTATTGGCACATTTAGAATGCTCATGGATTTATACTCTTTCTATATTTCAACATATTTGTTTTCCATATTTCTTTCTTAAACTATGTGACTGATGCCTGGGAGTAACTTGCAAAGTTGCACTCTTTTAGCTACTAAATTTTATTCCTTAGAGTTCATTCACAGTCTGTTTTCTGTGATTCTATACATTCCTACAGTGCTCTGAGCCTTGAAATGAGAATACCAGAACAATGGGTACAGCTTTTCTAGATTAGTCTCGTGTATGTAGTCCTTCAAAAAAAAAAAAAGGCAAAGACAACAACAATCATCAACATAGATCTGACACTTTTTCTAACCAGTGGGAATACATGTGGGAAATTAGCACATTAAATAAAACACTGCTTTATACTAAATCCAACCACTGATCTGTTTCCCTCTGTTGCTATGGGGATAGCTAGGCAGTCTTTCAAGTCCATAATTGGTGTGGTCAGAAAATAAGGAGGGTTAGGCACAAAAATCCAATCAGTACCAGAAAAAAAATATGCAAACAGATTCCAGGATAATTCAGAGATCAAAAACAACTAGATAGATGTAAATTCCAGCTTTGACTACTGAACGTTGAAAGATTTTAAGAAGTTACAAAAATCACACTCAAGGCAAAATACTAACAATTCTGGCCATCTGGCAAGGATTATTTTCAAGTATATTCTAGTCCCAAGTACTCTTTTATTCATAATGAAGACTGTTTTTCTGCCAAATTCTCCTCCGCTGGACTTGACACTTCCCTACTTGTAGTCTTGGCCCTGAATAATGCTTCAAATTAGTCTATTAATTCACACATGGAGTATTCTGTTAGGAAAAAAAGCTCATAATTATAACAGAAGTTTCTGAGATTTAGATTGCTTGTTTCAGGTTGTTTCTTTTCTCCAGAGTCGAGGGTGGGGGGAGACCAGGAGCATCTGATTTATCTTCCAATGAAGATGCTATAGCATGCTATGAGACAGTTATTGACTATAACAGTATTAGTTGAGACCAGAGCAAACATTTGGCTTTTTACCAAGTGAAAGGAAAAGTTATGCTAAGGGAACATTATGTAAACATTTCAGAGAAGGCTGTACTTACATGAATGTGATAAGCAAATCAGCTTAAGATATGGCTACAAATTCTGGGCTGCCAAAATCCAGAGCACCATTGCATGACAGCCAAGTCATACAGTATATAAAGCCATCAATTTTGCTGATTTAGACTTGTTGAAGCTTTCCAGCAGAGGAAAAACTATAAAAAAAGCTCAAAAGTGAAGTAAGATGAATAACAAGGATCAAAATATACTGTTATGTGAACTTCCAGGGGAGGCATAGCTGACTAAGTATATCTCCAAAATAGCAGACATGTCAACCATGGCAAAGTCCAAAGAACCAGCAAGTTGACCAATCCTTCTGAACTTCTCTGGACAAGGAGAGGATGGGAGATTACCCTTATGTGCTCTAGATGGCTGGTCCTCATAAGGAGCCCTCAGGAAAGGAGTTCCCCATGGGTTTGAGTGCTAAGAGACAAAGGGATCCAGTGATCATGCTCACAACCATGCAGATGCTTTTAACGTACATGGTTTCACTAACCTCATTTTCTAATCACTTTCAGAAATTGCCTTTTTAACTATCATAAAGTTATTAGAGACCTTTGGAATGGCATATTTAAAAAGTCACCTGGTGAGTTAATCTTCATTCTTGAACAAAAGAAAAATATTAACCATGTTTAAGAATGTAAAGAATTGGAAGTAGATGGCATAAAGCTAAATAAAATGTTGATCTAGGAAAGTTATAAATGAATTAAGCATCCAAACAAATTTGGAATATTGAAAGTTTTACTATAAGATTTTGGAAATAATTATATACTATGTTTTTATATAGTTCTAGTAAATCTTGGGAAGGGTTAATAAAGGCTGAGCGGAGTTTTTGAAGATTGTCCTCTGATAGGGCTCTCCTCACCAAGTGGTTGGGACCATATACAATAAAACAGCTTTTCGTGGAGACCAAATTGTTTTGTCTATCTTAAATCATTACAAAGATTTGAGCACTTGTGACTGCATGACTGCAACTTTGTTGCTTGCACCCTTGCGATTTATATTTATATTTATATTGATTATTTCTTAATATAATTTGGTTGCTTATTGTACCATATGACGGTCACTGGGTATTGTGCCTTGTGATTCTTGATGAGTGTATCTTGTCTTTATATGTTCACTGAGAGCATATGCACCAAAGACAAATTCCTTCTGTGTCCAATCACACTTGGCCAATAAAGAATTCTATTCTATTTATTATTTCAGAAATTGGACACCAGAGGGGGCTAAAGACTCCAGATAAAAAAGTGGGGAGTGTAAATTTGCCTTTGGTTGTTGGTTATTATTGAGATTTACAAAGTTACAAAAAAAAAATAACATTTGAAATTTCTGCTACTTCTTCGTTAACATCTCTTAGATAGTCTATCCATAAAAGCAGATATCATTGTTGACATTACTGACATTGTAGCTACTAATTTCTAGCCCCATTCTTCAAATATCTTCAAAGTTGCGATGGCATTGAGAAAAGTGACTTATGGCCTTGTATTTATGACCATCACAGCATCCCCACAATCATGTGATCAAAATTCAAGCACTTGGCAACTGCCATGCAGTTATATATACCTAATAATCATTTGAACCTTCCTAGCCAGCTTCCCACAAACAAAGTCAGTGGGAGAAGCTGCATTTGTTTAACATCTGGTAAGTTAAGTACCACCTGGTAAAGTTGTGGTAAATCTGTACTTCTGTTGATTGACAAGGGGCATGTTTCCCAGGCTTCAAAGATTTCTTTTTCTTCTTTTCCTCACCAAAAAAGGTAAGTGCATCTTATATTACAGTGCGTCTTATACTCCGAAAAATACAGTATATATATATATATTTGGTCACACTGACAAATATACAATTGGCAACCCAGATTTTAAATCAAGCAGTGACTAAACTGAATAAATTGCACTATATTACATGTTTTTTATTGCAGCCATTCTACTTTCGCTTCATTCCTTTTCTTCCATGTCCATTTTTTCTCAAGATCCAACCTTGACAATATAAAACATTTTGCCTCACAACTACTCATCACCATTATATTCTTTACTAATTTCCTAAGGTTTTGGTATAAGCAATCAGATATTTTTTAAACTTTATTTTTTGCCATATGCACATATGTATATTGACATATAAAGATATTTGAAACATATATATTCACCAAACTTCTATTGTTCTAATTCATTATTGGGTCTTCAAATGTCATCCTCTTGTGTAAAGTAGACAGAAAACATAATTAGATGAGCTAAATTTATTTTATTGTAAGGCTATATTAACATAATCTTGCAGACTTCCTGCCTCCACTTTTAGCCATCTGATCAGTTAGGATTGGTGCTTCCTAAATTTCTTTATTCATTGTTAAGCCACTGGGGGCTCCTCCCTCTCCTTTGTGATCATTCCCTAGGCAGCATCTCTTTCCCTTTTCCCCCGAGAACATCCATACATTCCATTACACCAAATAATCAATTTTTTCCCTTTTTCTTTTCTCATCCATCCATTCATCTCATTAGACAGAATAATTTTTCCCCTGGATCATGTTCATTCAGAGTGTTATGCAATTTTCTCAAAAACTCATCTGTGTTCTTTTCATTATCAGATTCACTAGAGTGTAATATAGAACTATCTCCAACCTATGAATTTCTGTTTTCATATGCAACAAAAACAATCTGAATCACACCAATTTAGACTTTATCTTAATTGGTTTAGTCTTTTTATTTACAGCTAAACCTACCCCTGTACTTCTCTGCGTGTACTGTATTCATCAACTCTGCTTCACAAGATCAGACTATCTTTATTCAACTTTACTACATTTTCTCTTAATTTTACACATAGCATATCTAATTCTCTTTCTTTCACTTCATTCATTAATTCATGCTCTTTATCATTTATTTTTCCAACATTCCATATCAAAGCCTTCCATATCCAATGGTCATCTTCAGGTAGGCCTATAAATATTGGCCTTTGTTGCCCATCATGACTTTGGTAGGTGTGGTATTCACTTACCTTCACTACCAGTTCGCAAATGTGAGCATGTGCGCATGTGCAGAGTGTTAAAAACAGGACATGATGACGTCTGAGCGGGTGGGCAGAGCCTCCTGCAGCCACCGCTAGTAGATCATGCGATCAGGATAGAACCAGCTGAATACCATCACTGCTTTGGTTGTTCAAGGCTTTCACGTTCTTTGACGTTTTAACACATCAGAGAATGTGGTATTCTCTGGTAATCCCCTGCTAATGCGAAGGGCAGTACACTCTGTTTTGGCACATTTTGATCAGTATACTACTACATGCACAATCAAAGCCCAATTTTACCAATACCAATAGTTCACACTATTCAATCAAATTAGAGAGATAGAGATTTTGCAAATGGATTTCTCTTTGTAAATGCACTATTATTACGCAGGTTTGGAGAATTACAATTACATACAAAATATTGGTCATTTTAGTTTTAGGTTTTTCTCTAGTGTGATTATATTTATTGTTAGAGATGTTGCTCATGAAGGGAGAGCTGGGGTAATGGACAACAGTTTCCCAGGAAGGAAGGAATGGTTCCACATTGGGTCTTGACCTTGGATTGACATTTATGCAAAGATGCAAACATTATCTTTAAACACACAGGTTCATCATCTGTAACTAAACATTGATTTAGTTACACTAAGGTCCTGAAATGAGAGTTTGGTGCAGTGGTTAAGGCATCAAGGTCGAAATTGGGAGACCATGCATTCTATTCCCACCACAGGTACAAAATTAGTTGGGTGATCTTAGACTGTCTTTCTCTCTCAACTCTAGAAAGCAGGCAAGGTCAAACCATTTTGACCTTGGTCAAAGGTTGTCAAGAAAACCTCAGGGACTGATTCAGGCAGTGTCAGGAGTCAACACTGATTCAAAAGCTCCAAAACAAAAAACAAACACAAAAATATTCTTAACAGAGAGCTTTTCTAAGCAATGTCTAGAGAAGCAAGATTTTGAACCTAGGGCCTTTATATCTGAAGTATATGCTTTACTACTGACTTATGACTCCTCTCCTCTTCTTCCTTGACAGCAGTGCCAATTAGTATTTTATGCAAGGCTATATAACACAAGATCTATGGCTGAAAAATGGTAAGTAGCATCAATGACGAATCCGTCTCCTAATGCTAATACTGACTTCACCCCATACTTATACAAAGGCACCTTCATACAGCTTAGTTGCCAATTCTTGACATCCATCATTTCCATATCAGAATGTGGCATATGGGTAGGATCCAAAAATGGATCAGGGGTTAAAAAAATTATGGATGAGGAATAATATCTGTTTTGCCCTATTAATTTGATATTCAATTTGATGACCTAATTGAAAATAAGTTAATATAACGTAGCTAAGAGCTGCCACAAATCAGCATTCAGTAAAAGTAGCTTCCAGGGAAGAGTTACTATTTTCAGAAATGAAAATATTCAATTAATGATATGCAGTATACAGTAATGATATTTGAGAAGGAAGGGAAACACTTTCAGTTCAACTTGAATGATATGCAAAATTTCATACAAGATTAAAAATATGTACTTCGCTCCTAGGAGAGATAGAATTATCTATTTAAGCAAAAACATTCAGCTGAGTCCTATTCTGAGATATGCTTGACTAATAGCTTCTAATGTCCAGAATGTTTTTGTTCAGTACTGATTATTGATGGTTTTTCTTCCACATATATCTGTAGCCTGGACTGAAAACCCTGAAATGAGAATCAGTGTAAATGAAAATAATAGAGACTGATTTCACAACCTTCTCTAAGCAATAATATTAAGAGTACCTGAAATGTGTTTTTTAACTGATTGTTTTTATATATACTATGTCCATTTTATGTTTATTAGCTGTCCAGAATTATTGGTTAAGGTGGGCAGCCATATAAATTTGGTAACTAAATAAAAGTGGAAGGAAGGGAGGAAAGAAGGGAGGGAGGGGGGAGGGATTAGTTTGATGTATATCTGTGAGGTTTGCACCTCTATTCTTCATTACCACTAGCACATTAGTTTAGATTTTTAATAACTACTTTCCAACAATGGCCATCTCATCATTCATTTGAGGCATAAATGAAGTGATCAATTAAACAAAATAGAGAAACTAGAGCAAAGTTTCTGATTCACCAATTTTGTTTGGGTTTTCTCTCAGGTAGCTGAAATGGAGAATAAGAAGCAAGTCATAGCAACTGGCTATACTGGAACATCCAGTGAGAATATTTTGTTCAAGAGACTCGTAAAACTTGGAGCCAACATTGAATGGCTGCCCCGCCACTACTGCCCCACCATGAATGAAGCAACCCTCTGGCTCAAGATATCTCCAGCTTTAGAAGAGGATCATCCTTATGTCTAAATGAAGAAAATTCATGACCTGCTTTTCATGTATTCTCTTGATTATCTCTTATCTTTGAACTTTAGAGACTTTTTGCATTTCCACCTCTTCACTGTGATCTCATCTGACCCTTCTCACTCCCCTCAGCCTTGCTAGCTGTTCTTCCTCTTAATTAGCTTATGATAGCAGACAAGGACAAAATACACACAAATGCTTCCAATTAGAGTTCCCTTCTCCCCTCCCCTTGAGCCCATTAATATATCATGAAGCCGAATAATTCTAATCAGGACAAACTAGTAATTAATATTGTAAGTAAGCTGCCTATTATGTGTGTGTTTAACAGGCAGGTGTTGGAACAGATGTGGCTGACTGCCTCCTAGTTGCCATGGAAACCAAAACATTCCCAGCTCAAAGAAGTTATCCAGGTATAGAAAGCATCTCTCTTTGGGGTTGGAAGGAAGAAGAATCTTTGGTCTTAAAAAGAAAGCAACATCAGTAAAGCTTCTCAAGTATACATCTTGTAAAGCACATTTTTGTTTGGAGTTCAGTGAATTTGAACTGGGTGTTTTATGTGATCTGACATGGGGACTTAACCTCAGAATTAACCTGGAATTTATTTTTGCCCAGGCATCAAAAAATTCATCAAGCAGGTAGGACTAGATTGGAATAAGAATGAGTCACAGTATTCGTTCTGGTGGCAAGCAGTCAGAAGCCTTTTTGTAGGATCCAATCTGGGTTGGTTACTGGGACAAGAACTTTACCTTACAAGCTTTCAGGCTCATGTGGGACCCATCCTCAGATAACTTCTGTTCTGTGGTGGGGCACTCCTGGTTCTGTCCAGTTCTTGCGAACCAGTAATAAAAGTGGCGGGAGGCTCCATCCACCCGCCCAGACATCATAAGGTACGTGTCAGCATTCCAGAAACCCCCCCCCCCCGACTCCCAGTAAAGATGCGGAAACAGGCATTTTCCAAAGTTCTCTTTATTAGCAATAAGTAAACTGGCACATCTGGGAAATCCCGAATCTGAAAAACCCAGGCTTTCCTTCAATAATACAAAGCTCCCAAAACCAACCCCTTTTTCCCCTTTCAGTCACATGCTCCAATCACCGTCGGTTTCGCCTCGGCCCAGCCCCTAATCACTCCTCCTCCAGATGCTGGACTGCCCTGACCTTGACCGATAGGAAAAAATGCTATTATGTCTACTAACTCCCCTCTCCTAAATCCCCCCTCCTACTTTCCCACACATGAGGAGGTGGCAGCATTGAAGCTTCCAGCCTAATATGGCTTCCAAGGCTGACAGTACGATCTGCGCATGCACAGAAGTACACACGCTCCCATTGTGAACCGGTAATAAAGATAAGTAGAACCCACCCCTGCTTCTGTTGTATCAGAATGTGTGCTTTGGGTTATTCTATATGTGTAGTATTTATAAACTAAAGCTCTGATCCCAGTGACTGACCTAGATTTGATCCTGCAATATTATTCTGGGATACATCTATTTGCCTTCATTTGGAAGCCTTTTTGTTGGTCAGGCCTGTGATGAGAAATTTAGCCATCTCTCTTTTTTCTATCTTCAACAGACAAGTACCTTCTGATTATTGAACTTAAGTTCCTGAAACTGATCTTACAACTCCAGTTTGGAAAATATCCATTTCACTTTACCTAAATCAATTTCTCTTTAATAAGATCTATGTAGGAATTGGCTCTCTCAAGTTACTGTCTCACACAGATCACTGCCAAATAATTTATTTCAATTGATTTAACTATTTTCAACTGGTGGCTGCAACATTTGTGAAGCACCCTCTCAATATGGCCTGATTCTGTTTCTTTCATTATGCATTTCCAAAGGAAAGATCTTAGATTGTGCTTCCTTGGTATATTATTTAGCCAGCATCCAGAAAGCCATCCTGCTTCCTTCAAATTTCTCTTGCTCTTTGTCTCCTTCTCACTACTTGCTCTTTGTCTCCTTCTCATAGCATGTTTTGTTCATGTCAAATTACTATCGCCGCAAAGAAAACACTTCTCTGTGAAATCCATATGCATTCCATACAGGCACTCAAAAATAAGGTTTTCAAATATTTATGTAAAATCCAGCCATTTCTACATGTAAATTCAGACTTAAACAGGAGAATTTCTCTTTTTATGAAGAAGCAATGAACTCTGAATCACCAACTAATAACTTTTAGTTATTAAATCCTCTTGAAACATACTACTTCATGAGTGACGTTATGCAATAGATAAAGATCATGAGAAAATTCAAATGTCAGTACAAAAAAAGCCAAGCAACAGCTAATGTTGCCAAAATATGAAGGTTTTATTCATAAATATTTTGGATAATATCCCTTTATCAAGGAACAATAAATTGATAGGAATTTAGAAATAAATGGAGCATCAAAAATTCCACTGGATGTATCTGAACGATAGGTTAATGTTTGCACAATTCCATTTTCAGGAAAATAAATAATGCATGTCAAATAATGTCATTCAAAAATACGTATTGTCTTTCTTAAACATAGGCTGAAAAGCTTTATTCCTCTCACAAGGATATAAAAGCCTCTTATGATGCAGTTTATAATCCAGTTTGCTTTTTGAGGAGCTCTAAATTCCTGGGACTCTTGACTAGAAGAGATCTACATTCATTTCATATGGATCCTGCTCTCTGTAGGTAGAAAGAGAGGGAGGGCCATAGGCAAGAAGGAATACTTGCTCTTCTAACTGCGACAAGATAAATCTCCCATCATTCCTCATGTCCTGATATTGAGAGGCAAGAAGAAATCATGTCAGAATAAGTTCAAGGGAACTTGGCTCTTCTGCATCCAAATCTCTCCCATTCCATGAAAGGTCTTAAGTAAATGGGGGAAAGGTGCACTCACACTGGTGTCAACTGGAATGAAATTGTAACAGATAAAAGAGATAGAACAGCTGAAAAATACCCTTCACCTCCTCCCTTGACTGATACAGGATGGCTTTGGTGGCAACGACCTCACAATTTCTCTACCACCCACATGGCCTTTCCACAACATTTCACCAGAAAACTCTGGAATCTGTCAATCAAATATTTATGTGTGTAGTTTTATGTATGTATACACATGCATGCACATGCATACTCATAAACATATATCTAGGAGAAAAGTCAAATGTCGCTAAGGAGAAAGGTGGGATTTAACCCTCCAATATTCAGCTATCTATTACCTTAGATTCTTTTGATTACCAAGAAATCTTGTACATGTAAAATCCCAAGATGTAGACTGTCCAGAGAGTGTGACTATAAAGCACCAATTGCCCAAGAGTGAAAGCACATATATAAAGGTGAAGCATTTCCTTTATTAACTCTAGAGTAATTCTGTGAGGCTTTGGCAATACGTATTGCTAATGCATCTTTCTAGCCGGAAGAGATTAATGGCTTTTCTACTGAAATGCTGCTTACCTATAAACAACCAGCACATCCTTTCAAATAAAGCATGTTTGTTACAGCTCCAGGTTATCTCCTTTCATCCAATGGGCCTCTTCTATTTGGTTTTCTTTAATCAAATGACAACTTTTCACAAAATTATTTACTGCGAAGCAGTACATTCTACCGATAATTGTTTCCTCATTAGTCTTACAATATTTTCCTTCATCTTACATAGCCATAACCCCACACTACACAGAGGCAAATCCTCAGCAAGTAATTAGTTTTCAATCCTCAGCAAGTAATTAGATTCCAAACTAAATAGCAACTGCATCATTCAAACCCTCCTTCCAAAGGTTAATATTCTGGATGAATCAACTGGATTGACTTCGGGTTTAAAAGATCTTATTCTAAGGTTTTTGGACCTCTGTAGTTAGAAACACTGCAGTCTAGTAGCAAGTTGATGTGAAAAGCTGGCAATCCACCACTGAGAACAAAAATACATTTTGCTTTCAATAGAGCACATCTGGTTTGATTCTTATAACAGAGGAATGGATGGTGGTCCCAGATGCCTCTTGAACCATGATTTATGGCATTCATCCATCCAAAGCGTGTGCGGAAAGTACAGTTTTAGACAAGATATACCAGAAGCCAAGCACCTCAGACTCCAATGCACAGTCATTCACTCAGCGTGGGGCAATTCAGAAGGAAAGAAGGAAGACATTATTATTCGCAACTTTGTCTTCTAATACTTTTTCCAAATTTTAATCACATCAACCGAAGCTGAAAAATACCTTTTTCACAGAGTGGCAAAAGTAGGCAGCAGGTTTTATTTATTCATTCGTTCCTTCATATATTACAAACTTATGCCACTTCATTTCAACTCTAAGCTGCATATGAATGCTTAACCATTAGTAATGAAATCATTATAAATTTTAATTATAATTAAAATCATCACATATCAAATGATACAATATAATCAATAATCATAATATTATCATAAAACCAGTGCCTTGTTTGCTTTGAGCTGCACATAGGCTAAACCACTGTTTTTCAACATTGGCAACTTTAAGCTTTGTGGACTTCAACTCCCAGAGTTCCCCAGCCAGCAATGCTCTAGGAACTGAAGTCCACACTACCTGAAGTTGCCAAGGTTGAGAAACACTGGGCTAATCTATTATGGAGGGTCATTATGTTGAAAGATGCTGCAAATCTAAGCATTTATTTATTTGGAAATAAATTGCACTGGGAAAAAATGGGCTTTTGTTTGAGTAGACAGTCTGAGTATTTTCTGTAAGTCTGCAAATTTGTCCAAATCAAGAATACGTAATTTACTGGACAAGAAAAAGTGTTTCTGAATGAACTGAAGAGTAGAGTTCCATATATTTTGGTTGGGAGATGCATAAATAATTGTAATTGACATGAAAGCACTTCAGAGCTCAAGTTGTGGTTGTGGAGCATAAAAACATGCTCAAAGAATGATCATTGTAAATAGAGAAGTGTATGTCCTGACTTCTTGCACTTCTGATTACTCATTGGTGCCTAAATCTCAAAAAACCTCTGATAGTACTGAATAAAATATGTATGTCAGACTGCAGTGCATGATTCTTATGGTCAAAGATAATGATGGCAATAATAAAGTGAAACAATAATGGCATAAAATTCATGATTAATATGATTGATTGTAGACTAGGACTCGCCATGCTGTCTATTCTTTGGGGGCAATAAGAGCAAAATAAGCCTTTTTACTACCACTGTATCTGCTCAAAGCTAACCAGACAACCATTCTGAACAATTTTACACAATTTTTTTTTTGCCTGGGTGAAGATAGAAAAAGGCCTGGTATCTATTAAAATAATTTTGTGAGACATTTTGTACATGAAATAATTAATAGGCTTTCTCAGTTAGTTACTGCAGTTAGAAGGATAGAAGCAGCCACACCTTGGGTTACTGCTTACTAGTTAAACTGAATACATTTCAGTTTATTCAGTCTGAGAATATAGACAGACTTTTTGAAGGAGTGAAGACAGCTACAATTATTCTCAATCGCAATAAAAGCAGCTACACTGCAGTGGCTAAATGGGTGATGTATGATAGTCTCGTGTGTCTTGAAATTTTGATTTTCCTATGTTTGAAAAAAAGATGTGGTAATTCAATTGTAGGAAAAGTCCCAATCATGGCAACATTTCTGACCAGATGAAATATTCCAGCATTTGGCACAATGCTTGGAAAGATGATTTCTTTCTTCATCTAGAATTATTTTTAAAATGAGTTTTAGGTTGGATACTGGAGTCAAGGTAGTTTTCCTCAACTTGCTGGCTGATCTACTGCAATAATTAAACACAGATTATGTATAACGAATGTGGACTGAACTATTTCAAAGTTTTAGGATTAAAGGCCACAGTTCTAGAATGGCTTTAGTCTTTCTTGAAGGCCAGCTTCATAAGATAATGGCAGGGTATGTTAGCTGAGCACCTAGCCAGTGGCTAATGGCATCTTTCTCCCAGGCTTCTATTTCTTTCCCTCCATCACATTTACCTGAACTAACTATGACTTAATTTCATTAATATATAGATGACATTAAACTCTCCTCCTTTATCTCTCATTCCATGATGATCCTCAACCATTGGCTGGAAATGGTGATAAATTGTATGGAGGCTAACAAATTGCAAAGAGATTACATCCCATGAAAATAAAGACGGATCGTTTTTCCTAATCTCACTCAGAGCTAGATTAATAAATGCCAAAATGTCTATTATTGACACACCATACTACGTATAAGAAAAGCAAGGTGTCCATTATGCCATGGAAAAGACAGAAGAATGCAGTCCCAGGTTGCCTTATGTATATTTTATTTGGATTTTTGCAATGTCCATAGATTTTTATAGCCTAATAAAGATCTTTCAAAGAATAAAGAAAGTACTTCTAAACAAGTCCATTTACTATCATACTTGGTCATAAACATTAAAAATTAGAGTACAGCTTTTCCTAAGAGTTGAAAGGGAGCTGGCAGTACTGGGTTTAGATCAAGCTAAATGCAAAGCAAACAAGCAAGCATATACTGTACGTTTAATAAATTATTATTGTTGTTGTTGTTGTTGTTATTGTTGATTGCACAGTCAGATGTGTAGTATAGTGCAAATTTTGCATTTTTATCCACATCTTGAACCTTTCCCATGAACCTGGGATAGAAAGAGATTGATGGAGTTTAAAATATCATCATATGATGTAAGCTGTTCCAAGTAAAGCTGCCTTTTGCAATTGAGTGGTGGTGATTTTGTTATTGCCAGTGGTATTACCCTTTTTGAAATTGGGGGAATTAAGAAGTTTCAAAGGGAGAAAATGAGATCTTTAACAATCTCAAAATGTTTAGCCTTTTTAAAATTTATTTTATAGGACCTCAGGCAAACAGAAAGAAAGCACCCTTGGGCTACCTTTGCTTTAGATCATCTCAGATTTTAAAACTCAAGAAAACTTTGTACCAGGCAAACTGACAGACGCAATCCAATAGCAGATCCCACAAGAGTCCCAAATTAAGTCAAGTAAGAATGAATATAATGCAGGGTAGGATGCACTCCCATACATCCAAATCATAGAAGTTCTAGTTAAAAACTTCAAGCTCATCCTCTCTTCTATAATCTTCAGCTAAAGTGTTGAGGACATAGCACATTTAGTGTTAGTGCATAACACTAAAAAAAGAATAAAGGTAAAGGTTCCCCCGCACATGCGTGCCAATTGTTTCTGGTTCTACGGGCGGTGCTCATATCCATTTGTAAGCTGAAGAGCCAGCACTGTCTGAAGATGTCTCCGTGGTCATGTGGCCGGCATGACTTAATGCCGAAGGTGCACAGAACACTGTTACCTTCCCACCAAAGGTGGTCCTTATTTTTCTACTTGCATTTTGAATGTGCTTTTGAACTGCTAGGTTGGCAGAAGCTGGGACATGTAATGGAAACTCACTCCATTACGTGACTCTAGGGATTTGAACCGCTGAACTGCCAACCTTCTGATCAACAAGCTCAGTGTCTTAGCCACTGAGCCACCGCATCCCTCCAAAAAGGCTTTTTTAGCCTTTTTTCAGTCTTTTTTTAATTTTTTAGCTTTTAATTTGTCAATGGGTTTTAATTCGAATTGTTTTAAATTTGGGCCAAAGTATGTAATTCTTTTAATAATTTTAAATTTTGTATTGGTATGTGTTTTAGTTCTGGCTGTGCACCGCCCTGAGTCCACTAGAAGAAGGGCGGTATACAAATTGAATAAATGAAAATGAAAAAAAGAATATACCACAGCTAATGAAGGGAGTGGAGAACATACTACCATTTGCATAGTTATTGTATGGAAACCATGTGTGAAATGCTGAAATAGGAACAGCTGACAATGAGGGAAAAGAAAGGTACATGTTCTTTAACTGTGGTTTCATGGAAATACCTGGTATTGTTGTATGAGGGTATTCATTGTAGATTTTTATTTGAATAGGCATGGATGGAATAGGACACCCATAAATAGCTTTTATAATGCATATTATACCAAGGACAGGCTTTAAGACGATTTGTAAAAATCCCCTTGTCAGTCCTAGCTTGGTCCTTATCCCATCCCAAGTTTTGCAGATGGAATCTGCTCCATATCTCATTGCTGCATGTAGATTGCCACACTTCCCAAAATTTAGCATCACAACAAATTTGAAGCAATAGGGGTCAGATTTGATCAGGCAGGAGTAAAGAATGGAAAGAGTTGGTTACTAGAAAATATTGGAATTGTATCTTCTTTTCAGTCAAAACCCTCTGACAACCACTCCATAGCAAAAGGGTAACAGTGGGAGGTACAGAATGTGCTGTCCATGGTGCTACATCTGTCTTCTTCTTAAAGTCTGTCCTTGGTGTAATATGAGTTTTAAAAGAAGGGTAAGTGGCAGGATAGAATCTCCCTGTTCTAATTTGTCAGCCATGCAATTCTCCATGAAGTCATTGTTATTAACATTACTATTTTTTCCTGCAGTACATATAAAAATGCAAATAATTTTATATAAAGTCATCATAGCTGAAAAGAGTCAATCTTTTTTTTAAAAAAAAAAAAGTAAAACTATTCTATTCCATTTCCTCTTTCACTTGATTTTTCTTCTCAATAATATTTTATGGCCATTGATTACACTAAAGTCTTCACTTCATTTGTATATTGCACTAGAGGGGAGGAAGAATTCACATGAGGAAGAGGGATTCTCTATAGATATTGTTGACTCCTGTAAACCCTTCCATACAGGGGTGGTGCCACTTTAGCTATAGGAGCAATAGCCCTCACATCTGAACCATAGAAACAACAAATTGCATATGAGGCTATTGGTATAAATACGTAGACTCATCATCCATGGGGAGTTTATGTTATGGCAGCTTCAGGGCAGATTTTTATGACCCTCTGAAAAAGCAATAAGTAAATATCTAATTAGATATTACATTAATATAATACATAATGTGAAACTAACAATCTGCTTTTTTTATTTTACTTCCTAGTAATCACATGGTAACTTGGCTGGGCCCCAGTTCAAGTTATTTTCTCACACACACACCCTTTAACCTTGTGTGTACATGGGAGGAATTCAAAGCTTGGCTCACCCCATTTTTTACTCAATGACTCCAAGTATAGATTAGTACTCCCACACCCTTACAAAAACTAAAACAAATTATTGATGTAGATGCAGCTATAACAATGTATAATTTGACCCAGGGTTTCTTCCCTTGGCTGGCAGTTTGTAGGCTATAGAGATGTGGATTGAAATAATGTATAATACAGTGTTGGTGTACATTCTTAAATGGCCTTTAGACAAAACAAATGTTTGTTAATAAAAAGCAGCTTTTACATTGCCCATAAACAATAACAGTACTGTTAAATATCTGAGACACCTCAATGGATTTTAAATCATTCCTACTCTTTATCTTTCATAATGTTTTCTTATTACAGCCCATCCAATTCATCTTGTAACTAGCCTGAAACTAAAGCTACAGGATGCTAAAATGAATGCATTATTAGATAATGGGATGTACTTCTCTGTATCTAAAATATAGAGAAATAATTCCCTAAGGCTGATGAGCTACAGCTACAACCCACAGCTAATTTATTTTAATGCATACACGTGGTTTAAAATGTATATTATCCTGACTGAACAAGGCAACCTTAACCTTGACTGAGTGATTATAATTTCAGAATTGACTGCCCAGCTCAGGCCATGCCTAAGGGAAAGTTTTGTTATCAAAGACATTGTTAAAATAAGCAGCCTGTGTAATATGGTGTCTGCTTTATGAGGAAATTATTAAAGATAGAGCTGTCTACACAGCTGAGAAGTCTCTGTGGTAGCCAAAATATGCTAGTGGCTGGGGTCCCCAAGTTTTAAAGGTTTAAAAATGCTGGGTACAGCATATGTCTAATAAAAAAATGGAAATATCTGGATTGATAAACAGCTTACTGTTCATTTTGAAATGAACAAAGCTAAAGATATAAATTATTTAAAACAGAAGTAGGCACTTTGTAATGTTAGATTTATTGATAATTCTCCCTGTGATATCTAGCTGTTTGTCACAGTTTTTAGACTATTAACAATAATATTATTTAACAATACTCTCTACCAACACCAAATTGCTACGTTAAAAGGAGGGTTGGGTAACAAGAAAGAGGTTTTAATATTATCATTGAAAGAATTGTGAGTTCTGTCCCATTTTGGGATAGAACATATTCTTGGACTAGAATCATTGACTGTTTTTTATGTATTTATACTGTTATAATCATTATAATTATTGTTGTTGTATGAGTTAATACTGTTATTATTTAATACTTGAATCGGCAGTAGGCAGCAGCTAGATCTACTTCTATTATGCCGAGCAAAAAGGTGGCTGATCTGGGAAAATTTAGAGTTGTTCCAACACAATCAGAAAGATAATCTAAGTCCACTGACAGACAAGAGAATCCAACAGATGGTGTTTTGCTCAGGATCCTATCAGACAGAACCTGGTATCTATGAATCATTGGCAAAGGAGGCAGTTATAAGGCAGATTATTTTTGCTTGTAGTGTAAATGTGACACTTGACATGCACAGTGCATGTATGTTAGGAGTAATTCTTAGCAAGAAGAAAACCAATCTGAAATACTTCATTTTCAATAAAAACTGAGCAGGAGGAGACAATGTTCATTGATTATTCAGCTCTTTTTTGTAGCATACATGAGTGAGAGGAGGGCAATTGATGAGAGATAAACTGAGAAACTATCAGAACTTGACCATTACTGAATTTCCTTTTCTGCAAATGACTTTGAGTATCTGTTCCTGAAACTGTGTTGTAAGGACATATTAGGAATAGCACTGGCTTATCCTGCTACTCTATTTGAGTTCCTTGATATCATTATAGGGCTAGTTTTGGATTCATTCTAGTTTTTAATTTTGGGAGCTTTTAATTTCCATAATCTGGGAGTGGGATCTGAAAAATGTTTGGCTTCCATGGCAACCATAGATGTAAATCAAATAATATTTAGCTCAGTACATATATGTGGGTCACCCCTTTCATCAAGTTTTCTCCTCAGAGCAGCTGTTTTATGTTTTATGTTTTATGATATTATGACTGCTCCTTTCTCATAGTCAAATAAATAACTTTTATTTCATCAAAACACCACTGGTTTCCAGAAGAGTAAGAGACTCTCTTACTTATTTATTTAGAAAATCTATATTGCTACCTACTTGCACATGGCAACTCAAGGCAGCTTACAGGACATAAAAACACAATATAAAAGAAATAAAAATAATTTTAAAATGAAAATAATACCCCTCACCCCAGTGACAACACACATTCATATGAGCCATTTAATGAGCTCCGTCCTACTCTGGGTTCCCCAGGCCCTCAGGCAGAATCACGTCTTCAGGGCCTTCCAAAAGAGTGTTAGAGTGGGGGCCGGTCCAATTTCCAGAGGGATAATGTTACAGAGAGAGGGGGCCACCACAGAAAAGGCCCTTCTTCTGGGTCATGCCAGATGTATATCCTTAGGGAATGGGACCCACAACATTCCTTGTCTCCCTGCTCTAGTGGGTCAGATGTCAGCGTTTCAAATTAGGCTCTCTTCCAGCGCTGACATGAACGAAATGAAGCAGAGAGCAGAAGCGTTGATTTATTGCTGAGATGAACTTTTACCTAGTTTTCTGCATGCAACAGATAGTGGTACCTGGGTGATGGAGGGTGGGGGCCACATTCCTGTGAAAAGAACGTGCCGGGACATAGAGATGGATCTGCATGATGGCCAATGGGACATTGGGGTTGGAGAGCGGAAGAGGAGGGGGTTGGAAGGCTGCAACTTGAATCAGGAATGTCAGATTTTTTCTATTCTTAAATAAAAGTGATTCATTAGAGACTTTGCGTTTGAGAATGAAGTTTATTTAAGATAGCACCGAAGCCTGACAGACAGCCAAACTCCTCCAAAACCAGGCTGGCTGAGTTTAAATCATCCCGTTCCCTCCCAGATGTCTGGTCGGACAGATTATGGCTGAAGCCAAGCTCTCGGAGGAAAGCCTGCTTCAAGCAACGGGAGGAGCAGAAGCGGTCGTGATCCCAGCCAACTTGGAAAATACAAAGGTTCAACTTTCTCCGCCTTCCCCCCTCCCGGCAGAACTTCAAGCAAAGAAACGTGAGCCAGATAAGTACCCGGGGACTGTGCCAAAAGCCTCAGAGGCAGGATTTCCCTTTGCAAATGTAAAAGATAAAGAAAAACCCCTAAGTGAATTGGGAAGGGCGAACTGGGGATGGGAATGGCAGCGAAGCCCAGACAAGGCAGCACCTCCCTACTCCAGGATGAGAGACGAGGCAGAGGACTATCAACACCAAGGCCAGCCCTACAGAGCTCAGCACAGAGAGGAGAGGGCAGAGAGGGAGGAGCCACCCCAGTTCAGAGGGAAGTTCGATGGTGACCCAGACAACCTCGCCCAATTCCTCGATTCAGCTGAGATATACATAGAGCAGTTCAGACACCTCTACCCTTTCCCCAGAGCCCTAGTGAATGCTATCTCGGAAGGGCTGGAGGGAGAAGCAAAGAGGTGGTCAGCATCACTCTACAAAAACAGGGGCCCCCAGCTACAAGATGCGGATGGGTTCTTGCAACTATTGAGAGCCCGTTATGAGGAGGAGGAGGAGGACCCCTATGTGGAAGACGAGCTCAGAAACCTAATGCAGAGGGGGAAGCCTATCAGAGAGCATATCCGTGAATTCAGGAGAGTCATTGGGACACTGCCTCCCCAACCAGAGCAATTGCTGGTGTATTTTTTTAGAACAAGCCTAGATAAAAGAATTTCCCAAGTGACTGCCTATCGTGACATCCCAAACCGACTCGCTGAATGGTTCCGGGTAGCGATAAAAGTCGACAGAGGGCTGCGGGCGAGTGACACGTCAAAACCACCAGAGGTAAAGGAGAGAGGCCGACCAGACCAGGGGCCACTCAACAGACGAGAAACCCCAACATCACAGCCCTCCTACAGACCAACTGCCCCACAGAGCCCACTGAAATGCTACAGATGTGGAGGAAGCGGCCACATAGCAGCAAGATGTGGAACGCCTAGACCGGGACCAGCTCCACCGCCCAAAGCACGACCAGAACGAGGGCCCAAGCGCATCACCCACGTACCACGGGAAGCTCCCCAAATCCCGGAGTTTTTCGCTCATCTGACCGAAACCAGAGGAATCCCAGATGAGGGAGATCAGTCCCCCGAACTCTATGACATGGAGGACAAAGGCGAGGATGACCCAATGGTGAGTGGACCCGTCCATCCTTTTCTTTTCCCCATATGCCTAACAGCCCCCAAAACAGGGGCCCAAGAGACTTTCCAAGCCCTAATAGACTCGGGTAGCACACGGTGCCTAATCAACCTACCCACAGTTCTAAAATTGGGAATCCAAGCTAAACAGCTCAAACAACCAATTCGCTTTGAGCAAGTTGATGGGTCCCTAGTGGGAGAAGCGTACGCCACACACTTGACTGAACCCGTGAGATTAGAACTCGCAGATCACTGGGAGACGATCTGCTTCATAATAGCCCCCAAGATGACAGAACCAGTCATATTGGGACTCTCATGGCTGGACAAATGGGCCCAATCATTTGGTGGCAAGAGGGGACCCGCAGGCTGAGAATAGCAAAGGAGCCCCAACCCCTGCCGCCCCGACCAGAAGAATTCCCTCCCACGCTGAAACCCCAAAGCAGCCCTCCACTACAGAAGAAAACACCACCAACACAAGGGTCCCTCCCAGAAGGTGCAGCAAAGCAATTGGCAGCCGCACCCACCACCGCTTGTAATGCAAACCAGATCCCAGGGGAGTACCAAGACCTTGCAGAGGTATTCAGTGAGGCCGAGTGTGACATTCTGCCCCCCCACCACAAGACCGATTGTGCCATCGAGATTATCCTGGGAGCGAAACTACCCAAACCTAAAATGTATGCCATGACGCCCCGAGAAATGCAGGAAATGCGGGACTACATAGACAAAAACTTACAAAGGGGATTTATTGAGCCAGTAAAACCAAGGGTAGCGGCGCCGGTCATGTTTAAAGAGAAAAAGGACGGCTCCATGAGACTGGTGGTCGACTTTCGAAGTATCAACGCTGTTTGTGTACACAACTTGTACCCCCTCCCCCTCATGAAAGACATGCTAGCCCACCTAGCTAAAGGGAAGATTTTCACCAAACTAGACCTTCGAGAAGCTTATTACTGAGTATGCATAAAGGCAGGAGATGAATGGAAAACAGCATTCAACTGCCCCCTGGGTAGTTTCCAGTTTAAAGTAATGCCCTTTGGATTGCAAGGAACCCCGGCAGTATTCATGCAGTTAATAAATGAAGTCTTACATGAACACCTTTACAAAGAGGTTCTCATCTACCTGGACGATATTCTTATCTACACGGAGACCATAGACGAACATATACCCCTCATCCGCCAAGTACTGAAAAAACTGCTACGGGCAAACCTATATTTCAAACTGTCAAAATGCGATTTCCACCAATCATGGCTAGACTACCTGGGCTACCGAGTATTAAACGAGGGGATAGAGATGGACCCAGCCAAGGTCCAATCAGTTCTACAATGGCAGCCCCCTCGCACCCGCAGACAACTGCAAAGTTTTCTAGGCTTTGCGAATTTCTACAGACAATTCATCCCCTCGTTTGCGAAGATTGCCAAACCTTTGACAGACCTCCTAAAGACAGGAAGCCCAGCGATGAAACCTCGCCCGGGACAACCCCTACAGTGGGACCTGACCTGCCAACAGGCATTTGAGACGCTAAAAGGACTGTTCACAAAAGAACCTGTCTTAAAACACCCGGATCCGGAACAGCCTTTTGTCATCCAAGCAGACGCAAGTGATGTGGCAGTAGGAGCCGTGTTACTCCAAAAGAACAACCAAGGTGATCTACAACCCTGCGCCTACACCTCCCGCAAACTCACCGATACGGAGAGGCGATGGGCAGCGTGGGAGAAGGAAGCGTTCGCAGTAAGATGGGCCTTGTTGACCTGGTGGCACCTACTAGAGGGAGGCCAGAAACCATTTGAAGTCTGGACTGGTCATAAAAACCTAGAGGCCCTAAAAACCCCACGAAAACTGTCACCCAGGCAAGTGCGGTGGGCACAATACTTCAATCGTTTCAATTTCGAGCTTAAGCACATCCCAGGAGGGAGAAATTTCCTTGCTGACGCCCTCTCCCGGATGCCCCAATACAACAGTGAGCAGGAGCAGGTAGTGAATGCCATCATCCCCTCCACCCAAGCTGCGGCCCAAGTGATCACCAGACGGCAACAACGTGACCAGCAAGGCCAACTTGCAAGTGACTTAACTGCAAAATTAAAAAATGAAACGCTGACAGACCCCTGGTATCGGGACAATCAACATCTCTTGACAAAAAGAGATGAGCTAGCATGGAGGGGGACAAAACTCTATGTCCCACAGAGTTTACGCATCCTGATTCTCAAGAGAAGCCATGACGTTAAACCAGCGGGACACTTCGGGTTCCTAAAGACTCTGCACCTAGTACGAAGGCAGTTCTGGTGGCCCCACATGAGAAAGGACGTAGACAGTTATGTAAAAAGCTTCACCATTTGTGCCACGATGAAGAAAAGACCAGGGTGCCCGCCTGGACTGTTACCACCAGTAGCTGAGCCAACAAGACCATGGGAGGAGATTGCAATGGACTTTATAGTAGACCTACCGAGGAGCAGTGGAAATACACTAGTCCAGTCTATTACTGGACTGTAATAGACTTATTCTCCAAACAGGCACACTTCATTCCTTGTAGTGGACTGCCTTCAGCCTGTCAGTTATCCAAACTGTTCCTGAAACACATTTACCGCCTACATGGAGTCCCCAGGAGAATCATCTCTGACAGAGGGGTCCAGTTCACAGCAAAGTTCTGGAGGGAGTTTCTATGATCCATAGGTTCATCCCAAGGGCTCAGCTCAGCATTTCACCCAAGCACCAATGGGGGGGCAGAAAGACTGAACGCTATGATAGAACAGTATTTAAGATGCTACGTCGACTACCAGCAGTCTAATTGGGCAGACCTCCTATCTTTTGCGGAGGTTGCATATAATAATGATGTCCACAGCAGCACGGGGCTAACCCCGTTCAAAATAGTGAGTGGCATGGATTTTGTCCCCATGCCAGAGTACCCGAGGGAGCCCCCTTCCTCAGTCAGTTTGACCAACTGGATGGCAATGTTGAGAGAAACTTGGGAGAATGTTAAGAGGGCACTGGCAAAGGCGGCTCAATCTTATAAGGAACAAGCAGACAAGCACCGGACTCCCCAAAGACCATTTCAGTTGGGAGAGAAAGTTTACCTTTCCACCAAGTACTTGAGACTTAGACTCCCGAGCAAGAAATTGGGCCCAAAATTTATAGGACCATTTCCTATAATAAAAATAATCAACCCCGTTACAGTGCAATTGCAGTTGCCACGGCTTTTGGGGAAAATTCACCCCGTTTTTCACAGTAGCCTTCTAAAACCTGTAGTGGGGTCTACTTTAAGGCCAACGCCACGTGAACCCCCTGGGCCCCTGGTTGTTGGGGGCCAAACGCATTACGAAGTGCAGCGGATTCTTGATTCAAGATGGCACAGGGGGCGCCTCCAGTACTTAATTAAATGGAAGGGCTACCCGTTGTCAGAGGCTTCCTGGGTGAAGAGCGCAAACATCCAAGTTGACCGCCTTATAGCAAAATTCCATGCAGACCACCCGGGAAAGCCGGGAGGGGGGGTGCGCAGCCAAGGAGGGGCTAATGATACTTATCTTGTTGTGTTTTTCCCTATGGGATAGGTTAAGTCGCAGAAGTGAAGGGAGAGGGGCCGGATGTCAGCGTTTCAAATTAGGCTCTCTTCCAGCGCTGACATGAACGAAATGAAGCAGAGAGCAGAAGCGTTGATTTATTGCTGAGATGAACTTTTACCTAGTTTTCTGCATGCAACAGATAGTGGTACCTGGGTGATGGAGGGTGGAGGCCACATTCCTGTGAAAAGAACGTGCCGGGACGTAGAGATGGATCTGCATGATGGCCAATGGGACATTGGGGTTGGAGAGGGGAAGAGGAGGGGGTTGGAAGGAGGGGCCAGTTTGGCTGCAACTTGAATCAGGAATGTCGGATTTTTTCTATTCTTAAATAAAAGTGATTCATTAGAGACTTTGCTTTTGAGAATGAAGTTTATTTAAGATAGCACCGAAGCCTGACATCAGGAAGATGTGACCATCAAGAGATAGTCCCTCAGAATAATCGGGTCCCGAGCTATGAAGTGTTTTAAAGGTGACAACCAGCACCTTGAATTGTACCTGGAAGCAAATCAGCAACCAGTACAGCAACCATAGGAGAGTTGATACCTGTGCACACTGAGGACTGCACAAAACCATGCAGGCCTCTGCATTTTGCACCAACTGAAGCTTCTGCATGGTTTTTAAGGGCAGCCCCATGTAGAGTGTGTTATGACGATCTACCTCAGATATCTGATGGAACTACATGGTTCTCAGGGAACACTTGGGGTTTCTCAATTTATTCAGTTCAACTGTGAACCTTGTTAATGTCTGGATTATAATGCCTGGCAGTGGCTGGTGTATCAACCACAGCCTTTTTCTGGAGTAATAAATTCCAGCAAAAGTCAATCTTGCACTCATTTCTTTGAGATTGTATTATTACAAAGTACTGTATTTGGGACTACTCTTAGGACCATACAGAAGCTTCAGTTGAAGAATATGACAGCCTACCTGCTGGAGGCTAAGAACCATTTGAACAGTATTGTAGGTACTGCATTAGCTGCTAATGTTTTAAAGTACAATTCAAAGAAATAGTTTTGACCTACAATGTCCTACATGGTTTAGATCCAGGTTGTCTTTGAGATCATATTTTCCAATTAGAATCTGCTTGCCCTGTGCATAAACTCAGAAGAAAGCTTTTTCTATGAAGATCCCATCACCCTGGATGTCACCCTCCCCCACCCACCCCCCATTCTTTCCAAATTCAGGAAGGTGGCAAAAACTCTATTGGGGAAGTGGGGGTTGGAACCTGAGATCCTACCTGGGCAATTTTTAATGATCTTTTATGTATTTGTATTGTTTTAAATTGTTTAAATGTATTTCTGATGTTTTTGCAGAAAGACAACTTCACAGCAGGATATAAATTATATAAATAAATAAAGATGGCAAGAATTTAAGACTTTCATAATATATCCACAAAGCCTAAAAAGAAAGGTGAAGAAGAAAGGAATTCCCGTGGAAGTTTCACTGCTGTTCTGACATGACAGAAGAAATCTTAACTACCAATATGCTGGCTGGTGTCCTTGAATTTCAAACACCACCAGCCTTAAGGAATCACAATTGATGAAGAAGACATGATGACTCCAACAGAAAGTTGTCAACTTCTAAGTAAATTTGTATTTCTCTTCCGTCTCCGGGGACATTTTCTCAAATGCACCACTTTTACATTGCATAGGAAAAGACCTGTGAACAGAGTATTAGCATCAGAATAGAATGCACAAATGTACGGGAAATACAATAACAAATTCTTTGTATAAATCTTTAGAAGCCTTTAGTCTGGATAACCATGTTTGAATATCAACTAATGCATTTAAACTATAGTCAGAACTGTTGTTTGACAAATACACAGATTCATATTTTTACCTTTGGTGGCAATGATCCATTGTGGGGGAGTTTTGAAATAAAATTCCTGATTGCTGCCAAGAGTTTCTCCACAGTTGGCCGTAGAATAAAACTATATTGTATCATCATTTTGAACCCCATTACTATAGTTTATGGCAGAAAAATCTTCTTAAGGATATATATAAATGTAAAATCATATATGCACATAATATGAAACCTCCAACCAGCTATTAATGTACTGTGTAAACTGTGCACTCAGTGTAAACAGCAAACAAGAAATCCCAATTTTGAGAAACGCATTATGGCTCCATTATTTCTGTTCATTTCTTATGTAGAAGCCCTTCAGGCTTTTCATAAAATTAATTCTAGTGCAGTATGGAATATCTTTTTTGCCTATGAAATCGTATTTATTCAAAAGGAAGATATATCTAAATTTAAGATGAACCTCTGGGAAAAAAAGAAAAGAAAAAGCAAACTAAAGTTTTCCAGTTTCTTCATCCTGTCAACCTCAGTTTCCATCTCCAACTGAAACCAATCCCAGAGTTGTCCTTTGCCCCAATAGCTCTGTTCATATGTCATGTCCTTCTGTGTTCATTACTACATACTACATTTTGTTAACATCTATATATACAACCACTCTTTTCATATGCACAAATCACTCCCACAGACCCAGATCAGTGGTGGGTTGCCCCCAGTTTGCACCAGTTCTATAGAACCGGTAGTAAAACCAGCGGGAGGCTCCGCCCACCAACCCCATCATCAAAATGCTTCTGCACATGTGCAGAAGAGCACGCACGCACACGCGACCCCATTGTGAACCATTCTAGTACTATTAGAACTAGTAAAGGTAAGTAGAACCCACCCCTGACCCAGATGATTACTTTACATGCATACACGTGTGCACACATGCACGTGTGCACACACACACACACACACTTTCCAGCAGAAATAGCAAGAATGAGGAAGAGGCAGATGCTGTGGTACAAGGGAGGCATGCCTGCCCTGGAAATGGAAGGAAAGAGAATGAAAGGGATAAACCAAATAGGACGGAGATGACGTGAGAAGAAATAATTAAATAGGGGAAACAGAGATAGAAGTTCTCAAAGAAGTCCGAAGTACATTATGAAAATAAAATTCTCCCATGTTTTTGCTCTCCTGCAACTGGTCATTAAGTACATAGCACATGAACCTATTAATATGATATAACCATGATGGCTAGCAGTCACTGAAATACTTCTCCTCCATGAAACTAGTCAATCCCATTGTAAAGTCACAAAATAGCCAAATTTCACATTATGTTTGAAATGCATACAGCTCTTCTTTCTGGAGGGTGTGTACCATGTAGGAAGATCAATTCTTCCCTTTCCTTCTTGGACTAATTCCCCTTAAAACACTTATTTCCCCCTTAGTACTTCTTCTATAGTCAGGTTCGGCAATATGATGTAAGGAAATCATTAAGAACATAATCATAATGCATTTTCAGTGTTTAGCTAAAATCTTCTCTAAAGCAGAAGATGAGAAAAGAGATAAAAGCCTGACACTCTAAATGCTACAAGAAGCCAATAGGCAGCTAGGTAATTGGTGTAGTATGGTTCTAATCACCCCCATCAGAAAATAGGTTTCCATGTTTTATTAAAAGATGTTGCCTATAAAAATGTCATTATGAACAGTCCTGAAATATTACTCCTACAGCAAACTCAACTGGTAAGGGGGGGGGGAGAAATGGAACAAAAATTGAGCCACTGAAAAAGGAGGAAGGAATGAGAGGCACGCTGACCCAAACCACGAAGCTTGGTTCCATCAAGTCCTTCTCTCTCCTGTTGAGAGACTTGGTCCCACACTTACTGATTAGAATTTTGTAGAGATTCTCAGTCATCCAGATCATGTTTGTCCCAAAGGTGCTTTTTCAGGAGGCAACTGGACTTTTTTATTGTTGTTGTTGTTGTTTTTTTGAAGACATTTTGCTTCTCATCCAAAAAGCTTCTTCAGCTCTGACAGGATAGTGGGGAATGGAAGGATTTATTTTTCTTGCAGGTGTCTGGTCATTTGCATCCTTCAATGACCCTCTAAAAGGATGCAATGCCACCGACGACCTCCCATCGACCTGTGCGCTCCCACAGAGAGGGCCTCCTCGGGGTTCCATCAGCCAAGCAATGCAGGCTGGTGACCCCCCAGGGGGAGGGCCTTCTCTGTGGGGGCTCCCACCCTCTGGAATCAACTGCCCCCAGAGATAAGGAGAATCCAAGACCTTCGTGCCTTCCGCCGTTCCCTTAAAACTTTCCTTTTTCAACAAGCCGGGCTGGCCTAACAAATCCTTTTAAATGATTTTAAATGATTTTAAATTCGTTTGTCTTTTTAAATTTTGGGCCAAATTGAGATATTTCCTTTTAATCTGTTCTTAATCTATGTATTATGTATTATGTATTTATGTGTTTTTACTTGGCTGTACACCGCCCTGAGTCCCTAGGGAGAAGGGCGGTATATAAATCTAAAGTAAAATAAAAAATAAAAATAAAAAAATTCTCCACTATCCTGTCAGAGCTGAAGAAGCTTCTTGAATGAGAAGCAAAACATCTTCAAAGAAGAAAAAATTAGAAAGTTCAGTTGCCTCCTGAAAAAAGCATCTTTGGGACTACCGATTAGAATCTTGTTTGTTCTATTCTAACATCATTTCTGATTGGCTCTGGTTCATCTCACAAGGCCTGGACAAAAGATTCAGGGAAATATGTTTCCATAAATATATTGAATTTAGGACATCTCCCACTTCCTAGAAGAAACATTCATGCCTAAATTGTCTCCTAACCCAAATTTCTTATCCTTCATAACATATGCCTTGTCCCATCTATCTGGCCTACTATGTTTATATTTGGGGTCTGGCAGTAATCATAAATCAATGAAAAGCCACAATAGTGAAGTTTTTGCTATCAAGTTTGGATTCAAATTTGCAAATAATCATTTAGCCACTGAGCTGTCTTAAATAATGTGCTGAGCATAAGCCTAAATATTCATAGTTTAGAGTATCAAATGGGTTATTAGAAATTTAACTTTGCTTATATAACCTAGTAATAGTAAAAAAAAAAATTCAAGGTTTCTTCAAAATTCCAGGGATGCATCCAAGTTTAAAACTAGGACATTTCATATATAAAGCTAGTGGGTGCAGCCATTGAGCTTCAGACATTGCATTAAAAGCCATTTTAAGGCTGTTGTGTAGAAGCTATGATTCTCTGAACTATATTGATGAACCACAACTCCCAGCCACCCCAGCAAGATGCCCAATGGTGGTATATGCTGGCAGTTGTGGTCTATACCTTTTGGAGAGCAGCATAGTTCATATCCTTCCTTAAACAAAGGGTAAGACCTACAGTAAGAAAAACAGAAGAGCATCATGCCGGGGAAGGTGAACTCATTCTGTTAATCACAAAAACCATCCATGTATTTATCCATTTCTTGATTGTAGCTAGAAATATGCCTGATATTTATTTTTTTGAGCCCTTGTCGGAAGTTTTTTAATGAAATGGCAGGTATCCATCTTCTCACAGCTCAGTTGTGGGGAAGAATTGGCAACAGAGAAAGCACTGTCGTTCAAAACTGTCATATCCCAAGATGTTTAGAGATGTTGCTGTTGCTATCAAATGCATCAGACCATCAGGTAAATGTCAACAAGGCCTATAACAGTTGGAACTCAGAGTCCCACATCGCCACCTGCTGGAGTCAGTCAGCATCACATAAAACTGCCACCAAGTTAACAAAGGACAGCTTCACTTTGTTTATTTTCAAAATAATCAACAGCTCAAAAAAAAGGTGGTGCAAAGAAAATATGCACAGAAAAACAGCTCCCGAGCACATGATCAAATGATTGAGAGATGACAGAGCAGATCTTACTGGATAAAGTGCAAGTGATACAGAATGTTTTTGCTGTTGGGTCAGCATTAGGTCCTGTCAACTGGATGGAAAAACAGCTAAAATCAGAGTTGCCTTATTTGCAAGGCGTTATGCAGAGTGAGACACTGGGAAATCACATTTGAGTCAAATCAATATTTACACATTTGTTAGTTGCTAATTAATAACACAAAGGAAAGAAATGAACCTGAGCCTCATGTTTCAGTTATAGCAAGACACAGGGTAAAGTTACAGCTCTTCTAAATCTTTGGTTAGCTACCTTATGGAGTCTTCCTGCAGGCAAACCCCTCTTTGGGCATATAATGTTTGTATCTAGGCAGGCCTGCTATTTTCTATTGGTTCACAACATCACCAGGGAGGGATGTGTGATCAACTTAAACTTTCTTGGTGGGGGGAGGGAAAAATCTGGGTTTGTTATTGTATCTCTTGCTTGCAACCTGCCAAGATGATATTTTATAAGATAATGCTGACATCTTCTGTCCAGCATTCCTCTCAGTCTTAGGTTTGGTTTGTTGGTATATTTTTCCCTGCTCTCACTTCAACCACTATTAAATTGTCAGGTATGTTTGCCTCCTTAAATTATTTATAAAAATAATAAAGGTGGAATAAAAATAAATCAGCTACCCCTTTCATTCTCTTTTTACACAAATGTTACCAGGGTAGTATGTTTTTTGTAATGACCACCTTATCAACTGATTTCAAAATCATTAAGTGAACATAGTTGGAACACCATCTTAACTCAGTTCTGCAACCCTTATGCCTCTCCTGTCCAGATTATTTTAGCATTTATTGGTGCACTGTTGTGTTCACTTGGCCAGTTTATCCAAATCTACCATTTTTCAAGGCTTGATTTACAGAAGCTCTTCTGTTCCCTTGTCATTTGTAATGCCCCTCTTAGCTAATACATTTAGAAGGCACTATAGGTATGATTTGGAGAAAATTAAAAACGAAGCTTTTATTTCCAGAAACCAAGGAATGGTTCAAGTACTCGTTGTAGAAAAGGCCTGTGGGAACCATTTAATGAAATCTCATCTCGAAAAGGATTGACAAATAAGATTCTAAATGTTAAAAGAATGTAGCTTCACTATCTGATTCAGCTTATTCTCCCTCTGAATGCAAGGAGAAAGGAGAGGGAAGCAGAAATGAAGAATTCTAGTCCTGAAATTTTACTTTATTGCTACTTTTCTCTTTACAGCAGAGTCTATAATTCAAGAAGGAAGAAAGGTTTGGCAAGGAAAGACAAGCATTTGCTGAAGAAGAGGCCCTCATGACTTTTGGCAAATATTTTGCCTCTCTTGCCTTGTCTTTCTAATGCTGCTGTCTAAAAGAATAAGAGGCAAAGCACTTTTGTGGCTTAATCAGAGATAATGTGTGCGTTTACTGGCTCTCTCCTTTGTTTCTCACCCCCACCCCACCCCACACGCATGCACGCATGCACATACATATACCCCAGAGTAATGTTGGAGCAGAACAGGACGGCTGCCAGCTTTCTAATGCAGCATGAAAGCTTTTCAGGTTTTCCTCATCAGTAGATTATACCTCCCCCTTCTTCTTCAAAGCGCCTCCAATGTTAAAATCCTCCAAATCTAAATCGACCAAGATGAGTGCACTGCTAGAGTATATCAAGAGCAATTGGGGAAAACTGGAGCCAGATTTTGGTGGGAGTTGCTGTAATAGGATTTCCACATTGCAAATCCCATTCAACAGGTTTCCTTTTCTGAATGCTTCCCCTCCCATTTCCTTTGAAGTGGGTTGTTCCCACTTCTAGCCTTTTTAAACAAGATGCTGCTTGTATAAATTTAGCATGCTTTCTTAGAATAAGCCTTGGAGAGGAGCATCTGGCAGGCCTCTTTTCCAACAACCTTAAAGTGACGTTCAGAATTTGGCGAGCTCTTCTTGGAAAACTGTGCATTTCTTCTTTTCTTTTCTTTTTTTTTCTGCACTGCAAGACAAAGCAAGAGGCAGATGCAGACAGACTTCATTTTCAAGATCAAAGAATTTCTGAAAGGCATTTTAGATGGATGGGTAAGATTTAGCAGAATGTTTAGGAAAATCTATGTATGTATATATGTGTGTGCATGTGTGTATGTATACATAAACACATACACATATACACAAACAATCTGCATCTAAACCAAGCCTTACTTCATATCATTACATTAAACTGGGATAGAGACTTTAAGTTGAAAGCATAGTGCATTGGTCATAATATAACATAAGAATCCCTATTCAAAACATCTGTGTAACAAAAAGCAAGCCAACTGGGATCTTCTACGGCCCACTGAAGCAACCTAACACCCTCATACTCTGCTCTTAAGCACCTCCCACATCTGAGCAGTTCTTACCTCTCTCTTTTTGGGGGTGGGAGGCAGTTGACCACACTGTCAGGCAAAGCCTTGGGCTTCAGCTGTTCAATCTTTTATTTTCTACAGACACCCAGAGGTATGGAGCCACAGGGCATTTCTGTACACAGAATTAGAGGTGGAAATTTTCTTTTGCATGATGAATAGTTTTCAATGATTTCTTTTTTAATTGAAACCATTAAAAATAAAATACAAATAAAATTGCACAAGTCAGGCAACCTTGCAGACTCCAAGAGATGTATCTGTTGGCTAATCAGACTGCTTGTCCTTGATCTCAAAGTCCCTGTTGAATGTGAACTGGAACAGATATGCAAAGATAAGCATAGGTTACTGATTTTGGATAAGATCTTTTGACTAAAATTACCAGGTGGTAATATGCCTATTACCACCTCCCATGAATCAATATAGCTCATGAAATACAATCAGCATCTGAGAATGTTGCTGGGACCTCTCAGTCCTGAAGATGAGAGAAGCACTTTTTAACAGATAAGCAAATGAATTCTATCTTCTCAATTTAAATAGCAGCTTCAAGTGATACTTCAAACAGGACCATGGCTGGGGAAAGATTAATATCCCTTTATCTCTTGATACCTGGTGCTGCTCCTTCTATAGCAGCTTCTGTTTATCCCTGCATGTCCTTTTATTTTTATTATTTAGTTTTGTCCTTAAATACAAAGCAGATATCCTAGGCTTTGATCTTACATATGGCAAAAGAATCGCCTGTTCACTCCTCTTAAAATAAACTCTCACAGGGAAACAGGAAAGGCCAAAAATGTTGGATATATTTTTCTCCAACATCCAACTATGGAAACACATAGCTACATTACTTTGAATTATTCTGCTGGAGAGGGCTGTGCACTCCACAGATCAATTTTAATTTGATCTTCTTCTGTGTAATCCTGCCGGATAATCCTTCTCAAATTATTGTTCTACAGCTTTCCAGTATCTAAGATGAAAGCATCACCAAGGGTTTTGATCAATTTAGAAAAGGCAAGTTTTTCATCTGCAGGTTTTCTCTCCCCTCCTCCCTCCCTGCTCCACTCCCCCCCTCCATTCCCCACTTTAAGGAAAAAGAACATTGGCATCCTTCAGTCTCAAGAGACTATGGTATCGTGCTCTGGAAAGAGGTCCTAAAACAGCATCTAGTGTGACTAAAAAGGCCAATTTGAGAGTGGCAATCCCTTCCACACTGAGGGCAGATACATTCTGTCCCCTGCCCAGCCCCCAGATTTCACTGGTTCCAGGACTGCCTCTTTGCCTCAGCCTGACGAACAAGTGTCTCTTCGAATTGGAGAAGGCCATGCTGCGTCTTTAGCCTCCAAGCTGAACGATCGGAGGTCAAGGTTTCCCAGTTGTTAATGTCCATTCCCAGGGCCTTTAGGTCCCTCTTGCAGGAAAAAGAACAGGACATTTTTTAAAAACGTTTTTGAAAGATACAGAAAACCTCATTGCCAACATTCTTTTGGGATCAGCTTCAGATTTTATAAGTAGAAGAAGGATATATTGAGTGCTTCTTTCAGAGCTAAATAAATGTTAATGATCATTTGCTCATGGATAATAAATGAAATTGAGCTTTGCTTGGCCAATAAAAGTTTTGTTTTATATATTATATCTATATAGTATATCCCAAAGATATATATCAAACAAGGACATTCTCACAGAAAGGTGTTCATTTTGAACAAACTTACCCATTTTGTACCTCCCACTTTATGTAAAAAAATAAACACCTAAATATTAATAGTCACGCATTTTATAAAACAAGCAATTGAACAAAACTAGGATTGACAGATTAACCAAACCTTGCACACATATCGGAGGAATCAAAAAACTTGGAAGGAAGACAAAAAAGGTTGGCTGAAATACATACACACAGAGAAAGATACAGTCTTTGGATTTTTTAAAAAAAAAAGAATTATGGAGGAATGGTTAAGCAAAAGAATTTAATGAAAATCGAGAATGATCATTGGGCTTAGATTGTTGGGTAATTATTGGAGAAGAAAAATAAAAATGAAAAGAAGGATAGAATGGAGAATCATGTAAGGGAAGAACAGAAAAAGATGTCATACTGAAAATAAAAATTATTCCTGGTTTCTCTTATTTAGAAGAAAATTAGGCATGCAATTGTAAGAAAAGAAAAGATGACTATTGGTTATGATGTTCAAATGAAACCTAAGTGAAATACCAAACTCTGAAGACAAACATGAAGATCCTTCATTATTAATTTTTTTAGAAGTACCTGACTAGCCACTGCCAGAAATAGTAGTTAACAATTAATTGCTGGAGAATTAATTTATTCATTCTTTTTTTTTTATTCAGTCAACTCTTTAATTGAACTAGGATTTAACTAATTATTTATCATTTCTGGATTGACTTTTAACATCTGCCAAGATGCATGGATTGATGTGACAGGAAGGAGTGATTTGTGTATATGTTTCATTATTTATTTATTTATTATTTATTAGTCATATTTCTATGCCGCCCACTCTCCAAGGACTCTGGGTGGCTTACACCAAAAACTATACTAAATAGCATATTGCCCCCTAACAATCTGGGTCCTCATTTTACCCACCTCGGAAGGATGGAAGGCTGAGTCAACCTTGAGCCGGTGAGATTTGATCCGCTGATCTGCTGAACTAGCAGTCAGCTGAAATAGCTGCAGTACTGCACTCTAACCACTGTGCCACCTCGGCTCATCATTATGATTTGCATATCCACATATACAAGTCGCCACAATGTAAAAAAGATGTTGAGATTTTAGAAAGAGCACAGAGAAGAGCAACAAAGATGATTAGGGGACTGGAGGCTAAAACATATAAAGAACAGTTGCTGGAATTGGGTATGTCTAGTCTGATGAAAAGAAGGACTAGGGGTGACATGATGGCAATGTTCCAATATTTTAGGGGTTACCACAAAGAAGAGGGAATCAAACTATTCTCCAAAGCACCTGAGGGCAGGACAAGAAGCAATGGATGGAAACTAATCAAGGAGAGAAACAACCTGGAACTAAGGAGAAATTTCCTGACAGTCAGAACAATTAATCAGTGGGATGATATGCCTCCAGTTGTGGATGCTCCAATACTATAAGTTTTTAAAGAAGAGATTGGACAAATATTTATCTGAAATGGTATAAGGTTTCCTGCCTGAGTAGAATGTTGGAGTAAAAGACCTCCAAGTTCCCTTCCAACTTATTCTGTTATTCATATCTGAAGCTCATACTTTTAGCTGTGAAAGCAATGCATTTCTCTAATTGACCCAAATATTTAAGAGCAGAAAAGATGCTGCATGCTTTTCTCAAGTCGTTTTCTCATTATTTTGTTTATCTTGATATTCTTACACATACCTAGGATTTTTACATTAAAAATTATATAATATACAGAAGGAGGCAGGAGACATATCTATGTCTTAAAAATCAGTCAAAACAATATAGGCCTGAAGAGTACCTTATAAATAGAAAAACACTGAATGTATATTGTTCTGCACATTTCCTTTTGTATGAAGCA
Source organism: Pituophis catenifer annectens (assembly GCF_029215685.1). Classification (NCBI taxonomy): domain Eukaryota; kingdom Metazoa; phylum Chordata; class Lepidosauria; order Squamata; family Colubridae; genus Pituophis; species Pituophis catenifer. The sequence goes on along the minus strand of NW_027256881.1, from coordinate 33,356,395 downwards.
TGCCTATTTCTAAGTAAGGAATGAATAACTTTATTTCCCAGCATGCTTGTGGGCCCTGAAAGTTATGTGCGCGGCTCTCAGACTCTATCTAAAAATTGCTGACAAAGTTTAATTTTTAATATGAGAAAAATTGAAGTGTATTAAATTATAGGAGGCAGCAATTTTAAATGTGTTCAGTTAAATTTTAATTGTACTTAGATTGAATTAGAAGTCCATTGGATTGGACAGCTAGTAAATTGAAGAAATAGTAGACCACTTACTTAGCTGCTGCAAGAAGGCCACACAGACTGACCAAAAACAATGGCATGACAGAATAGCAACAATGGCACATTGAATATCTGCAAGAAATACCATTTGCCTGCAGGCAAAAACTGGTGAGATCACAAAAGAGATAACGTAATAGAAAATGAAGATGTTTCTAGGACTTTAGAATTCAAGCAGACAAACCCCTACCACATAATACCCCAGTCTTAACATTAATACAGGGGTCATGGCTGTACCTCATAACAGCAGAATAGTACAGGAGGAATTGGAGAAAATCACAAAATATAAAGTCATGCAAATAGAAGTAGAAGAATTGTGGCAAAAGAAAGCAAAGATAGTACCAATAGTGATAGGTACCTTGGGTACAATCCCAAAACAACTGGAACACCCCTTGAACACCATCAGCAATGACAAATTCACCATCAGTCAATTGCAAAAGGCAGCTTTAGCTGGAACAGCTTACATCATGCGATGATATATTTAACATAATAAAAAAAACATCTGCCTATCCCAGGTCCTTGGGAAGGATTCAATAGGTGGATAAAAATGCTAAATCCAATTTAAGCATCTGGCTGACTGCGTGACCAACCACCATCATCATAAAATATTTAGGGTTTTCCTGCTTTTAATCTGGAAACAAGAAGGTAGAGTAGTACTTGGTGGCCCAAAAACATCAGGCTCAGGTTGATCAATGTCAGTCTCAAGATCATGTTCAGGTGAAGACTGAGAGCTTCTCTATTTCAAGTCCTACATGAGTGCCATTTAGTTTTGGAACATTTCTCCATGACAAGGCAAATTGATGTTTTAAGCTGTATTTTAATCATACTCTCATCTTGTTGTAAAGCTCAACTCAAAATTGGAATATTACCACACATATGAACTTGGGCTAGTGGTAGGAAAATTATTCCTCTTGAAGTCAAACTATGCCTTTTCTTGCTGAATTAATGGTTTTATAGTTATTAATTAACAATACACTCCAGCCTGAAGGGCCAGGACCTCTAGTCCTATGCACTTCTTGGAATGCAATTTCAGGCCACTGCTCAAACACAGAGTGCCTCCCTCAACTCAAACAGGGATGGTAGGCCTCTGCTAGAACCACTTTCCCTTTCTTCCTTTTAGGAACAATTGCATAAAGGCTATGCAACAGTTTAATGATCTTCTTAATCAGACTAGAAAAAGTAGATTTTCTATTCATCTTTGATATTCACTTTTCCCCAAAGCTTTGCCATATAAAGAATAGATGGTACAATATAGCCAAAAGACAAATATACTGTTCTCTCACACTTTGGGAGGGGGGAGGGATAAGTGTTTTTGAGACACATGAAGGGAGCACACTGGAGGCTAGCTATGGATGCACTCCAAGTTTTCATCCTTAAATATCAGGGCAAAGGTCAGTAGTTCTAAGCCTGCCCTCAGGTGTTTGTTCATCCATTTGCTTTTCTAAGACAATGTTTTTTAAAGCATTAGACAAGCTGCCTTTCCCATGAGAGAGTTAACCTTTTTTTTTCTTCTGTATAAATAGTGAACTTTAAGGGCTAGAGCCACTGACAAAGTCAATCTTTCTGCTTCCCTGAATTTGAAAATGTGATTCCAATCATGTGTTATGCATTTATCTCACCTACTGCATGCTTTTATTTACATTAATCTCACATACAGGTATGACCAAGAAGTATTTTCCCATGACTACAGAAACTAGGACTAGAAATAAAAGATATTTATTTATTATTTATTTATTGGTTCAATTTATATGCCGCCCTTCTCCGGAGACTCAGGGCGGCTTACAATGCATTAAGCAATAGTCTTCATACTTTTATATATATCTGCTTAGTAGGGCTTCCCCCCTACTAATTAATTATAATTATAATTAAACCTCAATTATGGTTTAATTGGTCTTCCTGCACAATGTAAGAGTTGGGTATGATGAGCTTTCTAGTTCCTTCCAATTCTATTATTATTTAAGTATATCCAATGTTCAACATTTCATTTTTCTTTAAAAAAAACACTCAGACTTTACAGCTTTTCTCAATAGGTGAAGAGTACCAATAACTCTGCATAAATAGAAAAAAGCTCATTGTTTTAAGGCTCTAGTCACAAAGGGCATTTCACCCACAAGCCTTTGAATTTGATTCATAATCAGCAGGTAAAACAGGTTCTTCATCCAGTAACACATAGTGGCTTCTTACCCTATTTTCTTGAACTTGATGTTTGAGAACATTTGATCCTTTCCTTTGGGCCATAATTCTATAATTCTTTCAAATCGTCCTCTCTCTTTCTTTCTTTCTCTCTCTCCCTCCACACCCCCATCCCTGGGAACAAACTTGTCTGGGTGCTAATCATCCCTGAGACAAAGGGAAGAGTAGAAAGCCATTAATCTTCAAGCAGTTTGTCCTTAGTTAAGTTCCTCCTGACTTGAAAGAATAAAGAGGTCATTTAAGCCCTCTCATGCTGTCCTATTTTTGCCAAGGTGACTAACTGCAAGGCCGACCTTGCAGTTTGAATCTCAAGGATAAAACTACATATTCCGAATTGAGCAGAAATCCCCTTAATTATCTCTTGCTGGACCAAGGCAAGCAGTTGATTTTTTAAAAAATGATATGACAGATCCAGGAATTCCCGATTAAGTTCTGATCCCCAGGAATCACAGTATGTAGTTTTTTTCGCCCAAGAATATGCTATGACCAATGTCTGCTGAACACTCAATTTCATGCCATTTTATTTAAGGAATATAACTTCTGACTAGGTCAAATAATTAATCAAAGTAGGAATAACTCATTACAATCCCCCCTGTTCTCTGTTTTAATTTGCTTATCTGGTTTATCCATTCTCTCTGCTGTTGTAGGCAATTTCATCTTGTCCCTGCAACTTTCTAAAAAACTGCTGGATTATATCTTTCTGGAACAGGAATAGCAGGGCTGTGTTGGAAAGTTCCATGGCTTGTAGCTAAGCCAAACTGAAAGTTCAACCTAGGAAAAAATGTACATGCCCAGGAAACAAGATATGGCAGGATTATAAGTGTTTAAATGTCCACCAAACATGGTTTATAAGCTCTCCATCCCACCTGGCTTGTGCTGTCTATTTTTTGCCTTTTTATGTATTTCAGTTCTTGCTTTGACTCCTAGAATGACCTTTGACTTCTTGGCGCTGTTGACTGCACTTGTTGCTTTGTTTTAATTCCTAGACCACTCTTGGAAACTGATCTTACTACTGATATCTAGTTCTACTAGATAAGAAACTGATCTTATCTGTCGAACTATTTCTGCTTATTTTCTAGAGTTGTAATACCAGAATCCAAAGGCTCCTTCCATTCTTGAAACTTATTTAGAGAATTTGAGTTTCCGTATTGAGGGAAGTATAAAGTGATTTTTAATTAATGCCTCTTTCCAACACAGCCAAGTGTAATCCAAGCTATTCAAGGCTTCATCTTTGGCTTTATTTTGCTCCTCCTCTGTTGAAACACCCCAAAACCCAGAAGCATGCCAAACAGCAGCATCTCCTTTTATGCTAGTGTGGGGCACAGCATAGTAAATGAGCACAGGTTTTACAAATAGAACATTTTAGGTGCACTTCTAGAATATTCAGCAGCCTCTTAGAATAGGCCGCTGTGCTACAACCATTGAGAGATAGGTGGATGGGTTTATTCATTATTCATTCAATATATATTTGAGCCAACAATTCAAATGAGTCTAAGTGCCTAATCTGAAGTAGCCCAAAGTTTTTTATGTAGACCCCAGCCCTTTTAGTTTTCAAGTAATAAAATAAAACTAAACTTAGAGATATTAAAACCAGATAAGGTGAGATAAAGTAGATGGGAGAAGCAATTAACTTATTAAAATGTAGATAAGTTTAAGTGGATATGCCTAGTTTATGTTTTGATCATTCTCATCTTCTTTTGCTCTGCTCGCTCAATTTCTTTGGTATATTTCATCAAATTCATATTCAGCTTTTGAACTCCAAAATATACAAAAGCAGATTTATGTGCATTTTATTTAAGTCCAGCTGACTCCCAGTACAATTTTTTGAGATTTCCTATGTTCAGTTTTATTTACTGTGAAAAGGAACAAGAGCTTGGCCAGTAGGCTAAGCTAAATCATTGTCATTAGGTTTCCAACTGCCATGAAGTTACAGTTTATAATGAAACAAGCAATATCACTGAAATGTTCAAATCAGATTTTACAGTATGTGACCACCAAAAATAATAGCTAAGACCATGAAGATTTTTTTAACAAAATAGCACAATTCATCTACTTTCATGAAACCTCCCCTGAACCTTAAACTCACACTTTCTCTTGATGCTTTGTTATCATTTGCAAGGAATGATGCAGGATTTATTTGCCATTGCTCCAGAAACTAGGACTAGTAATAATGGGTATAAATTGCAGCTACTTAGATTCCATTTGAATATAAGGGAGTATTTCCTAACAATTTTTGTATAAGAGAGAAACCTTTGAATGGGGCTTGGGAGAGAGAAATACATCATGCTTAATCAATTTGTGGGGAAATTGGCTTCAGAAGGGAGAAAGGAAAGCAAACTCTTAAGAGCTCTCTGGTTTGTGTTTCAAATTAGCTGTTCCACTCATTCAGGCAGATTTGAAGCAGAGAGTTGTTTCATGATAGGTATATTGATCTTCTGTTTCCTTGACAGAACTATTGATCTCCCAGGGAATCAATAGTCTTATGAAATAATTTCATAGATACCGCCATCTAGAGAGCATCAAGATTATCTTTCTCGAGCCAAGCCATTACCTTCATTCAATGTGCATTTATTACTGCTGCAATCTTAATATATACCCAGAGAGAGAAACGCACAATTGAAGCTCACCAATGACACTCCTGGGTGACATATGCGCTTTCTTGCTTACTGAGATAACCTATATTTCTGCTCAGATTTCCTCAGGAGTAAACATCACTGAACTCCATTCGGGGGAGTCATGTAGGCTTGCAACTCTTCTCTTCCTGCACTTTTTTTGTTCATCTTTGCCACAGTTCCACATTTTTTGAAACCAAAAACAGGATAACCTTGTTTTCCTTCCTGTAAACCCTTGGTGTTGAACAATTCTCATTTTGCTTTTTCCCTCCGTGAGGGTCCCAGCACATACAGCCATATGAAACAGAAAGACATTGGGAGAGAGAAAGAGACAGAGGATTTTAAACTCTTGGGGGAAATCTTGCTCTCCCCTACCCCTCCTCAATGATGCAGCTTATTGCGCTAGAAACAGGGATGAACATCAGACAGGGCAAGGCTGACACAAGCAGAAAATGGGATGCTGCTGTAAGAGGTAAGATTTGTTTGGGGTTAATAAAATTGCACTTGCTTTAAAAAAAAACCCTCCACCAAGGACAGCAGCATTCTTTTGATTCCGACATGCAGTAGTCCACACAACCTCTAGATAAGAGTATTTATGAAATTGATTCATAGGACTACTCACCTCCCAAGATGATGATGATAAACAAAAATAATAAACCAGAGATGGGTTTCAGCAAGTTCTGACCAGTTCTGGAGAACCGGTAGCAGAAATTTTGAGTAGTTCAGAGAACTGGTAAATACCACCTCTGACTGACCCCGCTCCCATCTATTCTCTGCCTCCCGAGTACCAGCTGATCGGGAGGAAATGGGGATTTTGCAGTAACTTTCCCCTGGAGTGAGGAGGGAATGGAGATTTTACAGTATCTTTCTCCTGCTACGCCCACCAAGCCACACCCAGCAAGCCACGCCACACCCACAGAACTGGTAGTAAAAAAATTTGAATCCCACCACTGTAATAAACATTTGGGCTACATAAATATATGCATCTTGAATCTCATTCTGCCACGTGTTCAGAAGAAGAGTGATTGGTGGTTAAATGAAGGTTCTCAGTCATCTATGTTGTTGTTGTCCCAAAGATCTTTTTTTTAAAAAAAGGCAACTGGACTTTCTGATTTTTCTTCAAGATGTTTCACTTCTCATCCAAGAAGTTTCTTCAGTTCTAACTTATTGATGGTTAGTTTTCCTCCCAGCAAATGATACTAGGTGAGAAGGGAAAGCATGGTAGGGAATCTGTCAACCTCTTTCCTGAAACTACACTGTACCATTTGAAAGGAGAAACCCAGCTCTTCCTCATTATTTAGGTGCAATAAAGCTGTATTACTATACAGTATATATTAATATACTTACCTCCCCCTTCAAGATTAAGAAGAAAGCAGATTTTCATATCTGTGAGGAAGAGTCTCCATTTTAGATATTAGTCATCAGGCTGAGCAAAGCTAATTTTGGGTAATAAGAGATGGACTAGCTCACCTTGATTTGGAGCTGGTTTATTAATGTTTTCAGAATTTTTTTTTTTAATTTCTGAAGCTTACTGTCACCTTGCAATGTTGATAAAAACATAGTAATAAAGTTCAACACATGTTCCTCATAGTGGACAATGGATTTGGTAAAGGCAAAATGAACAAGGAGGCACAGAGGCCAGAGAATGGATGGAGAGGAGTTATTTTCACGTCAGACTTGCTGGTTCAAAGGGAGCCGAAAAGATCTCTGTCCTTGATGAATATAACACTTAGCTAGGATTCTTAGTTTTGTACCCAGGCAGTTTTGTACCTCTTTGTGTTTGATTTCATTTTCTACCTCTTTGTTTTGATACCTATAGCTGGACCTCAACAAACCATGCCAAACTGTAGCTGTCATGCACATAATTGTTGTATACAATGACAAAGAAAGATTAATTTTGATATGCTAAATATGGGAATATACAACCCTAGAAATATATCAATTGTGATCAGTCACTGCATGGAAATAAAAATAATTCTGTGTTGACTAGATTATTTCAGCTTTACACAGTCTACTGTAAATCTTGTCTAACATTATCAATTTCATTGACAATTTCAAATTAAAATTATAGACCAGTTTCCTTCTAAAAAACATCTTATTAAAAATATCATTATTATTTTTCTTTTTATTATGTTGTTTGTCCCTGAGTTTGGAATGCAGCTAATGCATTCTAAACTGAAAAATTATGGGAGCTCCATTGAATTCAAATAACCACTATTTATAGCATTGGAATACTGGTAAAAGGCACACATTTCTTGTTAAAAATCTGAACCGCATTTCATTTTTCCAGTACTGCATGTCCCTACCAGCCCCACATTAACATAAAGCTATAGATCAGTCGCTGGCTAAGGACCACAGGTCCTTTTCTCCAGCATTCTGGATCCCACATCTACCAGCCAGAGGTGGGTTTCAGCAGGTTCTGACCAGTTCTGGAGAACCGGTAGTGGAAATTTTGAGTAGCTTGGAGAACCAGTAAATACCACCTCTGACTGGCCCTGTCCCCATCTATTCTCCACCTCCCGAGTCCTTCCCATGGAGGAAATGGGGATTTTGCAGTAACCTTCCCCTGGAGTGGGGAGGGAATGGAGATTTTACAGTAGCCTTCCCCTGGAGTGGGATGGGAATGGAGATTTTACAGTATCCTTCCCCTGCCATGCTCACCAAGTCATCCCACCAAGCCATGCCATGCCCACCAAGCTATGCTATGCCATGCCATGCCATGCCCACCAAGCCACGCCCACAGGACTGGAAGTAAAAAAATTTGAATCCCACCACTGCTACCAACCATTTCCACTGGGAAAGATCACAAGTAGGATGAGAAAGCAAGAGCTGTCCTCCATCATTCTTTTTTGCAAAGCTTTGCAGAACATATGCTGTCTATGATTCAAGAAGCCATTAATGATAAGAAGTTGCTTTTATTCTAGATAAAATCGCCTAAGGTAGTCAAAAAAAACTAAGATGGTGTCCAAAACTAGACCATCAAAGCTCCACCCCTTTTTATATGCCTCATGCATGCTGACGAGGATCCCAGTTCATTACATTCCCTATGCCATGTCATAAAAGAATGAGACATTTACAAATCTGCAATTAAAATAGTTATTCTTATCCGCTATCTCTGAATTGAGCAGCAGATTATCAGTCACCTTTGATAGCATCTTGAAATAATTTTGCCCTAATAAATGGTTATTTTCTCTACCTACACAAGTAGCCTATTTATTTATTTAAACTGGAGTATTGCTGACAGTTAGCTTCTCACCATTTCACAGTTAATATGCAAGTGTCTGAATCTCTTTGCCATTAAAAATTTACATGTTTGCTGATGAGGAACACAAGTCTAATTAAAGTTATTGGGTATTACCACCTCTCCATTCAGAATGCAAGTCTGTGACATGTTTATTACACCTGATCCTATTTCTAAAAGTTCCTGTGACTATGAGAAGCATTGTTTCTTTGAAAGCAGCTGCAAGTACCTGAGGACCTGCAGTTATGTTGGTTTCATCAGTCTGTGAGTTTGATCCCTCCAACTGACACCATTGTGCAAATGTCTTCTTTTTTGTTGGATGGAGGTGTCTGACAACTTTCCTATATGCTCTTTCTGACCAATTTTTCTGGCATTTAATTTGCAGTAGAATGCAGTTTTGCCAATGCACGTGATGGTCATCGCAATGCAAATGTTTAGACGGTGTTTGTTTTTCCCTTAGACTTTAAAAAAAAGACAATCCAGTATGAGAATTCAAATTTATTTCTAAGATTAGAACTAGGGTTCATATTTGTAAATCCATGATTGTGTTGCACTAAACTTAATCACATGCATGGAAGTTGTTCATATTTTGCATTATGGCAAAAAATAAGTCAGCTCCGAATGTTGTAAGATCTGGAACTGAGCTAACCCTAACCACTAAACAAATCATCTTGCAGGTTCTCTGTATTTATTTATTTATATACAGGACTTATGTGGGGCTGCCTGTCTCATACAACGCCACTAGGCGGCTCATAACAATCCATAAAGCATAGTTAAAAACAAAGTTACTCTTCCTCCCAAGTGCCAGGCCAAAGTATCCTCACAGGTTAAAACACCCAATTTAGCCCAATGCTTGGGAGGAGAGCCAGGTCTTCACAGTCCTCCAGAAGGCTAAAGAGAATAGGGATCCATTGATCTCAGATGGGAGACTGTTCCAAAGGGCTGGGGCAGCCAAGATCCCATCAGATGGTTAGGATTATAGTTATGGCCTTACTTGTTTCTTGTGGCTTCTTTGCTGGAATAACAGTTCTAGCTCCATAGAAAATTATTTCCTCTGATATTGTAAATCTTTTCTCTTCAAACAATAGGCTGAACGCAGTAGGCATTCTTGGACAGGTAATTGTATAAAGTTCATTGATGCCTTTACTTCTGAAACAGAAGCAGTTAATAAGGTTTACACTCAAAGTGATCAGAAAAGTGCTCTGGGACATGCAATACTGCTTCATAAAGCTCCTCTTTTAAAATTGAATCCAGGTGGGCCAATACTCCCAATAATGTGTATTAAATTTGTATGCTGCCTAATCCCAATGATTCTAAGTGGCTCATTTATCAAATGATAAAATTACAATAAAATCAAGGTTTCAGGGCATATATCTTGACTGAAACAAAGTAAAACCAGACATTCAACAGTTCAGCTCTTTCATTCTTGATCTCTCTGGGTCTCTCTTGAAGCCATCCATTTTTTCCTGGAGTTTTATGCAAATGAAACTGAGAAAAGCTGAAAAGGTAGAGATTAAAAGTAATCCATGTACTTCTTTTACTTTTACTTTGGATTAGAGCCCCAAGAGTCAATCGTTAAAATATGGGTTTTATGACTCTTAAAATTAAATTGCATGGGTTTAGTTTGTCTTACATTCACTGTAAAGATGGGTGAAATTACATGATCGCACTCTAAAAAAGCTTTGGTACACCTACATTTTTAAACTGAATTTCCTCTGTGGCTTTCAGTTCTAACCCACACAAACAAGTACATAAACTAATTTATCTGGAACCCATCTCAGATTTCACATTATACCATCAAAGAAGCAAGCCAGGACAAAAGAATGACTAATACAGGCTGTGCCAGTTATTAGGTGAAGTAAGGCAACAATATTATAGAATATTTGGGGATGAGGAAGTGCAACAAAAGTGCAAAGTGATGTGCCTTACTGTGACCTATTCAGTTACACTAAGATCCAATGTCTGCAAATTCTATTTTGACTTCAGTGCCACTCTGGGTTTTGCTACCTGCTCAAAGTTCAATTTTAAAAAGTGGATATGCCCATAAGTAAGATCCTTCTTATGGATCTTAAGAAGTGAAATATATAGAGATTTGATTCCCCAAATCCATACAACACAAAATAAGCCAAATATTCTTGTTTTACTTACGGTCACAAAAGGATGCTATCAGGACACACAGATGCAGTAGCTCCCACCATTGTTATTGCTCTTCTATAGATGGAGTCAGTTTCATTTCCATAATGTCTATGGAAATTCCATATTTCATGTCCATATTTTACACGGGCATCTCAGAGACTGAGGAGGATAAACTAGAATAACATTTCCTAACATTTTACTCCCATTGTATACAGTCATGAAAAGCAAACATGATTTTAAAATGTGTAGCTTGTTCCTTTAAATGAGTTTCAGTCAATGTATGCAAGTCGTTTTCTCTCAGATCTTGAACTGCATTTTCAAAGTTAGCGTGACTATAGCTGGAGGCACCTTCTTTACACCTAGCAATTTAATGTACAGTATGGATCATTTTATAGTGTCATTAAATGCTGCAGAAGTGAAAGAAGGTGCCCAACACTTCTGGATCAAATAAAGGTAGCACATAAAATAGATGATAAATAAATAATTATAGTAAATGAGATACCAGAAAGAAAAAATCTTAAATAAATACGGATAAGCTAGCCATATATATACAAGTGTGTTTGGGACTGATGTTTCTCAGAAAAAAAGGTACTCTAAATCCAAGCTGAAATATCATATTTTTTGGAGTGTTTTGTTGAGCTGCATTCTATTTTGCAACACATCAGAGGAACATGATGATTTAACATATCCTTACCATTGCTTCCTAAGTTCTGGGCGGTCTCAGGTCTTTCAGCACCATTGGACATTTAGTAGATATATCTAGTAGGATCTAGTCCTTGCCAGCATGGACTAGTCTTCCATGGCATTCCACTCTTCCTTTTCTAGATAATAATATTTATCAGATGGATGTGAAGATTTAAGTTAATGCCTCTCCTTTAGAATAGTCCCTGTCATCCTTTTCTTCAGGCACCCCTTCGTTTATATTCTACCAGATTCTTTTATTTAGTAGAATAAAATAGCTGAAGTGGAATCCTTGTGGGACTGAGGATCTTTATTTCTCTTTTCCCAGTCTTAGACCAAGGTTCCCCACATTATACAGTAAATAAATCTACAATATTTCAAATTTTAAAATAAATAGCAAGTAGCCATCTAACATAACCTATTAAATCTTATTTAAACTGACAATGACCATCTATAATGTGCAGTACAAGGGGCTTTCTCTAAAAACAACGAGGAAGTTTCCATTTGTCCAAAATTCAATGGTTTGCCAACCAATTGTTGATTGCATCTTTAGCACTACTACATCCATGCTACAATTCTTGCATTAGTTACCTGTTCGTTTGGATACCGATTTAAAATGCTGATTGTCACCTGTAAAGACATGCACTTTTCGTGCCAAGATACATACAGGATTATCTGTTCCTCTCATATTTAATCCATCTGAAGTAATCATTAAGAATAAGGCAGTTGAGAGGCTCTACCTTGAGGAGAGGAGAGAGGAAGGACCTATATGATGCACCTTCTCAATGGCTGTCCCCACCCTTTGGAATGCTATGGTCCAGGGGTGAAATCCAGCAGGTTCTGACAGGTTCTGGAGAATTGGTAGCAGAAATTTTGAGCAGTTCAGAGAACTGGCAAATAACACTTCTGGCTGGCCCCAGAGTGGGGTGGGAATGGAGATTTTGCAATATCCTTCCTCCAGGAGTAGGGAGGGAATGGAGATTTTGCAATATCCTTCCCCTGCCACGTCCACCAAGCCATGCCCACAGAACCAGTAGTAAAAAAAAAATTGGATTTCACCACTGCTATGGCCCTGATTTAAGCAATGTCTCAGTCTCTTAGCCTTCAAAGTCCTGAAAATACTATTGTTCTGATTTTGGTTGCTGAGAGTGCTTGGGATGCCTAGGTAGTTAGTTTAGGCTGGAGTGTAATCTTATTTATTTATTATAAATAGCCTTGAATCTGTGAAGACACAGTCTACAAATCATCAAATTAATAAATTACTTGAGAGTGGATCCTAGGACTCCCCCTTCAATTTGAGTCACATAAAAGTAAAAAGGGGGCTACATAAATCAAATAAATAAGCAACTAAAAATTATTGACAAACTATCCCACATGGCATAGCTTGGCACAGAACAATTTAGGATGGTTGCCAATTCAATGTTTTTATTATTTTTAAATAACAAATATTATTTTAAATAATTTTAAATAATAAAGATTGCCAAGTCCATCTTTTCCAGGCCTCACACAGATTCTTAAGGTGAATGTGGCCCACCACTCAAAAGGAAGGACAGCTTTCAGCCCAGCCCTATCAGTGCACATTCTTTCAGTATAATTTTCCTCTGGTAATTTCCCAGCATTAACAAAAGATAAATGAAAACAAAACAATTAACAGTAAACTGAAGTCTGATGAACGTAGATAGAATTAGTCATTTCCTAAAACTACTCCCAAGGTATGTCTGAATTACCCGGTCACAGCAATGAAATCTGTCCGGATCTATCCGGTTCGCGCGAACCAGTAGAGCCGGTGGCAGGAGGCTCTGCCCACCCACCAGGACATCATAACATCCCATTTTTTACCCTCTGTGCATGAGCAGAAGGCTCTGTGCATGTGCAGAAAGATCTGTGCATGTGCAGAAAGATCTGTGCATGTGCAGAAGAGTTGCACGCTCACATTTCTGAACTGATAGCGAAGGTAAGTGCATTTCACTGCTGCCCAGTCGTAGCACAGGGACAGAACAACCTGTGACATACCAGACATTGTTGAACTATTAGTAGGCTCAGCTGGAAGGTACCATTAGTGAGGGATGTTGGTACTTCCAGTTGAGCAACCATTGAAATGCCACTGACTGTCTATTCCTGATAAAGTAAATATTCCAAGATCTAAAAATGTAAGGAACTTACATTTCAGATGCAGTGTCCAAATAACCAGGATGCAGAATGGACTGTTTAAACTGTTTCATTCACTCAGGAAATGATGCATAACACAACAATCAGTTGGATTAATGAATTGAGAGGCAGCTGAAAAAGTCATTACAAAGGAAATATCTCTTTCCTGGAGGCTTGCTGCAAACTCCCTTAAAATTAGAAAGGAGGTTTAAATCAGTTTGATTGGCAACAATTCTCAGACATCAGTAAAGGTTCCTAATTTTTGCACCACCAGAAGCAACTATTTCCATTGCACTTTGTTTACTTATCATTTCCAAGTCATCATGCCTCCCTCCACTATTGAATGTTGCCAGCCTCCCTGCTGAAGTCCAGCACCATCTTCCCCTTGTCTATGTTACCATTTTTCTGTTTCATTGAAACTGTCTACCTGATTTAACTGCTTTTCTACTGTTTTTGGCAACTTAGGAACTTCTGGATTTTCTTCTCTTCTTTTATTCATAAGCTTTATTCTTTTCTCTGATGTCTCCAGGAAGAGCCTTGAACCTCTCTAGTATCTTCTAGCCCCCTGCTGATACCAGGCACCTTTTAAAAAGGTTAGTACCCTTGACCATTAAGGGAAGACCTTTAACTAGCTCCAGCTGAGAAGATGGCTCCAGGCATTTTTAGTACTTTGTGTTTATCCTTTCACAAATGTCCTTTTTAAATGTGATGCCAAAAACTGGATCCAAGGTGTGGACAGAACAGAGTAAATTACATCTTCTTTTTACTTTGACATGGTATTCTGTTAATATTGCCTGTGGCAGGTGAGCTGCTATGCGTGAGAACTCTAACACTCCAAATTGAATTGTAAATGTTCAGATGCAAGATGTTTGTCTTTTTTGTTTCAGAAAGAGCTCAAGACTGATTGCAAGGTGGTAGACATGTAGGCAGGGAGACAAAAAAAACCCAAAAATTTTTTGGAAGCACCTGCAGACTGACATCCAAGCAGGCCAGCAATAAGTTATACAGGAAGAACATAAAGTTTTTTCTTTCCAATTCTGCAGGAGATACAGTAAATGTAATAGCTGACTTTACAGTCAGTAAATAAAGGTTACTATAGGAGAAGGGAGCCCAGATGATCCAAATCAGAAGACCACAAACTGGATACCAGTAGCAGATGAAGGAGAAAAAGGAAAAAAAAACAGTGTTAGAAAAGACACCCTTGTACTGGGTCTCATTCAGTACAAATCTCAGGTGGTTCAGGTACTAAAATTAGGGAAAAAGTTTGAGTAGAGTGAAAGTAGTAGCTTTTTTTTCCCTTCCCTACTACTGTAGAGCAAAAGCAGGTAGGATACCTAAGGAACACAATCAGCATTCTAAAACCAACTTTTTTGGAGAGGAGAGAAGGATAGAGGGAAGGAAAAGAACTTTGCAATTTACAGGATATAAAATAACAGATTGGAAGCAACCTTGTAGGTCTTCTAGTCCAAGTAGGAGACCCTATACCAGTGATGGCTAACCTTTTTGCCGTCGCGTGCCAAAAGCGGGGGTCACACGGGGGGTCACGCGCTTGTGTGCCCACACCCATAATTCAATGCACCCTGCCCCCCCACACATGCAACACCCCCCCCCGCGCTCCCCCTGCTTTTGGCACGTGATGGCACAGTGGGCCCGTTTCTCACTCTTCCCAGGCTCCAGAAGCTTTCTAGGAGCCTGAGGAGGACAAAAACGGCCTTCCCCAACCCCCCGGAGGCTGGAAATGGCCTGTTCCCTGACTTCCAGTGGGCCCAGAAGGCCTGAAAATGAGCTGGCCAGCACATGCATGCACGCTGGAACTCAGCTAGGGCAATCCTCGCGTTCCCACTGATATGGCTCCGCGTGCCACAGGTGGCACATGTGCCATAGGTTCGCCATCACAGCCCTATACCATTCCAGGCAAATGACTGTCCAATCTCTTCTTAAAAACCTCCAGTGTTGAAGCACCCACAACTTCTGGAGGCAAGCCATTCCATTCATTAATTGTTGTCACTGTCAGAAAATTTCTCCTTAGTTCTATACTGGATCTCTCTTTGATGAGTTTCCATCTGGTACTTCTTGTCGTGCCCTCAGGTGTTTTGGAGAATAGATTGTCCCCCTCCTTTTGTTACAACTTTGCAGACAAATAACTGTTAAGGTATTCTTTAGGAGTTCACTTGTACTCTCTTTCTATTATATGTACTCTCACTTTTACATACTCTCAAACTACATCCTCTTGTTATTATAAACAGCAATAAATAACACTTCAGCTTACCTTCTGGCTCCATCTGTATCTGCATCAGTCCCTCAGTCAAGGTTGACTCAGCCTTCCATCTTTTTGAGGTAGGTAAAATGAGGAGCTGGTTTGTGGGGGCAATAAGCTGACTTTGCATAAAAAAGAACACCGCTTGGGGGTGGGGGCGAAAGCCCTACTAAGCAGGTATATACAAAAGTATGAAGGCTATTGCTAAATGCATTGTAAGCCGCCCTGAGTCTCCAGAAAAGGGCGGCATATAAATCAAACCAATAAATAAATAAATAAATAAATAAATAAATAAATAAATAAATAAATAAATAAATAAATAAATAAATATTTTGATTCATTCTCTGATACAACCTAGGACTGCTTTTGAGTTTCTTTGCATCACATTTTTGGGCATTCATCTTGTGATCTGCCCAGACAGTGTTGTGCATATCTCTAATCAGTAGTATTCCCCATCCTATACTGTACTTACAGTATGGTTTTAATTATTGCTATCCTCCTAAAATTCATCTTGCTATTTTATCCAATTTTTCTAGTGAGTCAAGATCTCTTGTTGTCCAAGAGCTGCATGAGCACAAATTGCATTCAATGGACATTATAAATTGATATAAACTCCATAACATTTAGCACCACAGAACCCAATATTAGTTTTGCCAGGAAGAATTTTTCCTGTCAGTAGGATGGTATTGGCTATAAATCAGATTGGTGCATTACAAGCAGGGGGGGGGGAATCCAGCGGCTCTACAGTTTTGCAAAGACTGACTTTCCAAAAACAGCATGACAGCAAGCTTTGGAATGCATTTGAGATCTACAGTTGGGGAAGACAGTGGGACAGGGCTCTAGTTGATGATGTAGCACTATTTTTAAAAAGCTAAAAAGAAGTGAAAAATTGAGAGTGACTCTGGTTAAGTAGACATGTAGAAGTCAAAATGTAGAGAAGAGTTTTAGTATATTCATAGCAAATTACAGAATACTAAAAGTGATGTTGAACTAACTTTCAAATGCTAGGGAACTATCAGAGGTCAGTATAGACCAAGGGTCTAGATCAGTATTTTTCAAACTTGAGAACATACTGGCTGGGAAATTCTGGGAGTTGAAGTCCACACATCCTGAAGTTGTCAAATCTGAATACTGGTCTAGGATTTATTGCCCTTAGCTTAATTTCAAAAGCTTTCTTCAAGCAATCTATCTTGTAGGTAGATATCAAAGAATGTGGCTCTGCCTACTTTTGGCTAAAGTCCTGTCCATCACCATTATGTGGCACAATAGTAGCCTTGTGGGGGAGGGTTTAAAATTAGCAAGATGGCAGATGGAAAGTCACAGCACAAGCCCAACTTTTTTTAATAGACACAATGCACATATCAAAGAAGTAGAGATTGCATCATGAAGTTCCAACTAACGTCTTGCCAATGTTGGCATGCACACACACTCTTGGACACTGTTGAGACCTGATTCTCTTTAAGGAATCTGGCTCTTAATAGATTAAAACACACACACACACACACACACACACACACACACATTAATCTATTAAGAGCCAGATTCCTTGAAGGATGGAACTATATCTCTCTATCTACTATCTATCTATCTATCTATCTATCTATCTATCTATCTATCTATCTATCTATCTTCAGCTTTATATATATACAGTAGTTGTATATATATATGGTTATACACACACACATACATATATACACATGCACACACTATGTATATACTGTATATACTATATATGGATATATATCAGGGGTGAAATCCAGCAGGTTCTTACAGGTTCTGGAGAACCGGTAGCGGAAATTTTGAGTAGTTCAGAGAACCAGCAAATGCCACCTCTGGCTGACCCCAGAGTGGGGTGGGAATGGAGATTTTGGAGTATCCCTCCTCTGGAGTGGGAATGGGAATGTAGTAAAAAAAATTGGATTTCAAGATAGATAGATAGATAGATAGATAGATAGATAGATAGATAGATAGATAGATAGATAGATAGATAGATAGATAGATGATATAGTTTCTACACTGTCAGGTGTACCTTCCTTGGAGAGGTGCATACCAGGAGAGGTGTGAAGAACCTTTTTGTTACATTGTTGCCATAGATCTACCTTTCTCAAAGTTTCATTGTATTGTTTTCATTCTTTCTTTGTGTTAATTTTGGTGCTTGGATTTTTAGGGGAGGGTGTACATTAAGATTGTACTAAAGGGAGGTATGATGGTAAAAGTTGGAGTAAACAGACCATTTGTCTGATCTGATACAAGGGGGGGTTGCTTTGTATGTTTCCAGGAAAAGTTCCAGGCCCAGACAAGATAACTCCTTCTTGCTTAAAAGTCTATGCTGACCAATTGGCCCCCATCTTCACCCGTATCTTCAATAAATCACTAGAGATGTGCTATGTTCCTTCTTGCTTCAACGCTCCACTATCATCCCAGTGCCGAAGAAGCCCTCCATCAAGGAACTGAATGACTACAGACCAGTTGCTCTAACATCTGTAGTTATGAAAACCTTTGAAAGGCTAGTGCTGTCCCACTTGAAAACCATCATGGATCCACTGTTAGACCCCCTGCAATTTGCATACCAAGCAAATAGAGCTACAGATGATGCTGTTAATATGGCTCCCCACTACATCCTACAACATCTTGAATCTCCAAAAATCTATGCAAGGGTCCTCTTTGTAGACTTTAGTTCAGCATTCAATACCATCATTCCATCTTCTAACTAAGCTAAATCAGCTAGTAGTACCTGAACACACTTGTAAGTGAATCATAAGCTTCCTAACAGACAGAAGCAGCAGGTGGAACCAATGGCGGGTTGCCTCCGGTTCGGACCGGTTCGCCAGTAGTAAAACCAGCAGGAGGCTCCGTCCACTGACCCAGACATCATTATAGGTGATCTGCACATGCACAGAAGCGGGCACAATGTGAATCGGTAGTAAAGGTAAGTAGAAACCACCCCTGTTACAGACCCTTTGCATCCTGGACATAAACTGTTTCAACTCCTACCCTCAAAACGACGCTATAGAGCACTGCATACCAGAACAACTAGACAAAAGAACAGTTTTTTCCCGAACGCCATCACTCTGCTAAACAAATAATTCCCTCAACACTGTCAAACTAGTTATTAAGTCTGCATTACTATTAATCTTCTCATCGTTCCTATTACGCATCTCCTCCCACTTATGACTGTATGACTGTAACCTTGTTGCTGGTATCCTTACGATTTATATTGACTGTTTCGTAATATGATTTGATTGCTTATTTGTTCCCTATGACTATAATTAAGTGTTGTACCTTAATGATACATGATCATTATGTATCTGTATGATTCTTGACGAATGTATCTTTTCTTTTATGTACACTGAGAGTGTATGCACCAAGACAAATTCCTTGTGTGTCCAATCACACTTGGCCAATAAAGAATTCTATTCTATTCTATTCTATTCTATTCTATTCTATTCTATTCTATTCTATTCTATTCTATTCTATTCTATTCTATTCTATTCTATTCTATTCTATTCATGTCAGAAAGCAATATAAGGAGGCAGCAGTTGCCACCTGTCCTACTTATACATCTCTAAGAAACACCTGCTTGGCAACTAGGAAAAAAAGATATATTGAATTGAGAAGGAATCTTTTTACTGCCCTGTATAGAGGATTTAGCAATGCCAGTTCTTGTCAAATCAGAGGTTTCAAAAAAGCTGTGCAATATCATCAGTCAGAACCCTGTCACCACAACCCACTCAGCCTGCAAGTCATTCCCAATGCAACAGAAGTCCAACTTGCTTTACTTCATTTTGTCCTCACCAACTGCAGATTCAGGAATTCATATCTGCAGGCTAATTGAGTGTGAAATGCAAGCTGGGAGCATGGCAGTCCATCTTCCCAAACTTGCAGAGCAGCTAAAATAAGAGCCTATAAAGTTCACATCAAAATATTTCTGACCAATATCTTCCAACCTCTGCCTGAAGAGGTCCAATAAAGAAATATTCACCAATTTCCAAGGTAACTGGTTCCACTGTCCTGCTGCTCTTATGGTTAGGAATTTTTTCCTGACATCTCCTGGAATTTGTCTTCCTGCAACTTAGATCCATGATTCTGTGTCCTGCATTCTGTGATGACAAGATGGACTTGTCCATCTTTTGTATAATATCCCTTCAGATACTTCATCCTATCCCCTCTTTTCTTAAGGTTGAACATATCTAGTTCCATCTGTCTCTCTTTCTAAAACTTAGTTTCCTGTCCAGTGTTCATCCTTATAGCCCTTATTGCACCTGTTCTAGCTTAATTGA
Source organism: Pituophis catenifer annectens (assembly GCF_029215685.1). Taxonomy (NCBI): domain Eukaryota; kingdom Metazoa; phylum Chordata; class Lepidosauria; order Squamata; family Colubridae; genus Pituophis; species Pituophis catenifer. The sequence goes on along the minus strand of NW_027256881.1, from coordinate 33,336,584 downwards.
ATCCTTTTTTATTTATTTTTTTCATATCTTCCAAATTGCAGCATAAACCATTTTATTTATTTTATACCTTTTGGATACCTCTTGTGCACTGTGTCTTGTGATTAGTCATAATTCTTATGAAATTTATTTCTTTGTTCTTTTACAGCCATGTTCATTACAAGAAGGTGAAAACATCTGAAGTTAAAAATAGCTCTCCAGAATAACAACTCATTTATTCCTAGTTCTTAAAGTTCATAGAAACTGCAGTACTTTTGGGTCACAGAAAAAGTGAGAAATGCCAGATTTCATTTTGTTCTTAAATTAAGTATCATAAATATGGGGGGGGGGGGGGTTGTTGCATATTTTATTAGCAAAGTATGCAAATGATGCTCACCTTCTCAGATACTGATGAATTTGATATTAAATACTTGCTACTTGAATAATGCATTAACATTAATCTATTAATTCAAGTAGCATCTGATAATTCATGCTATTGTTTTATAGTGAAGAATATGTGATTTGGCAATTATATCATATTTTCTCCTTTAAACTCAGGCTAATAGATATGGAATTAATCAACTTTGAAATAAGCTCATGAACAACCAAATACAAATCAATGAATGTGATAATGCTCTTTCAAAGACATGTTGATATATACATATACTGAAGTTATGTTTGTAAAAACTAATCAAGTTGGTGATTATCATATGTTTTTGCTGTTAGTAAGAACTGCTAAAGTGGATTTAGCATTCATCCTGTACAGGGGTGGGTTCTACTTACCTTTACTACTGATTCGCAACGGGATCGCGCGAGAAACTTCTGCGCATGCGCAGATCGCTGATGCTGACATCCGGGGCGGGGGCAGGGCCTCCCACCTGTTTTCTGGTCTGAACCGGGGGCAACCCACCACTGATCCTATAGCTGTCTTTTAAATTGCCGTCTTTATAAGAATTCAGTGGGGGTGAGCATTCAGAGATGTGTTGTCCATTAAATGCTGTTTTTCCCAAATAATGAGAAGGATCAGTGTAAACATGTAGGAGTTATACTATCTTTAATAGTTCCCATGGAAAATATCCATATTTTGCAGGAGCAGCTGGATGATAAAACTCATATTGAAACTCAAAAGTTTCAGGTTTCATCCTCATCATCACCAATTAAGAGAGTTCAAGCAGCACAACAAGGAAATATCTCTGCTGGACAATCTGGAGACTTGTAGCAAACTATACATTTTACTGACTGACCGATATGAGAGGATCTGTTCATCAGAAGAGAAAGCTAGAAGAGATAGAAATCATATACAGAAAAGAAGATTGTGAAGAGGAAGACATAAATACTTGTTTAGGATATTTAGTCTAATCCAGTAGGATTCATTCTGTGTGGGTTTTTTAAAAATGACTCCTCTCTATAAAGCAGAATTTGGTATACTATAGAGTATGGACAGCCAGTGAAACAAAGACTAATTTATTTGAATTTCTGTCAACCAGTAGTATGTGTTTAACATAGTGTGTACTTAGCAAACTCAAAACAAATTGTCATATATGTGGCCACATACAAAAAGAGGAAGAGGGAGAAATCTACTTGTTTACTATTGATTATGGCAGATCATATTCACATTTTTCATGTAAAGATTTGTTAGTGGACACTCAATTACAGTTAACATCAAGTGATTAGCAGCTGATGTTTTTGAACAAGTACCTGCTATGAAATAGAAATCAATCTTTGCTTTTAATTGAAAGGTACAAATGTACAAATTAACATTTGATGTTAGGAGATTCTATTTTCAAGTAATCAACAGGTAATTCAGCATTGATTCACCATATATTTAACCAATATTATCTTTTGAAATTTCAGACTATTAAATTTTTACTTTTTACTTTTTAAAGTTTTATTTTACTTGGGAAAATATCAGGTTTTGGGTCAAATTTCAGTATATATATAGTATAATTTGAAATCTTACTGAATTTCAGTTTTCCTAAAAAGTGTTTTTTCTATTCTAGATCCAAGCAGTCTGCGATGATGATGATGATGATGATGGTTGGTCACATGGTCAGCCAGATGTTTAGTCTGGATTTTATCCACCTATTGAGTCCTTCCCAAGGATCTGGGATAGGCAGACGTTGTTTGATGGTGTTAAAGGATGTAACCTGTTCCAGCTAAAGTTTCCTTTTGTAATTGACTGATGGTGATTTTGTCAATGCCAATGGTGTTCAAGTGGTGTTCCAGGGTTCCTATTACTATTGGTACTATTTTTGATTGTTTTGGCCATTGTTATTATTCCACATTTTTATATATTTTGGTCAATTCAAGGTGGTGAACATACCTAATGTCCCTCTCCTATTTTCCCCACAGCAACCACATGAGGTGGGTTGAAAATAAGGAGGAATTTCTTGACAGTAAGAACAATTAAGGAAACAGCTTACCTCCTGGAATTGTGGGTGCTCTATCACTGGAAGTTTTCAAGAAAAGATTGGACATATCATTTGTCTGAGATGATATAAGAATTCCTGCCTTGAGCAGGGGTTGGACTAGAAAACCTCCAAAGTCCCTTCCAGACCTATGATTCTATGAGCTTATGAAATAAGTATAAACCCCCTTACAGATACCCAAAAATTCCAACTTTAAAATGAAATTATATTGCTGGTATTTTTCATGTTTATTTGGAAACATATACAGGGAAATTATGCATTGACATGTCATCAGTAGTAAATTGCTTTAATAGCTTGTTTGTTAAACTAACACCTACAAAGCTGTTTACTTCATTAATTTGCAGATTTGATCACATACAAACATTAAAGCAATTTGAAGGCCCGGGAAAATGTCATCTACCATAGCACAGGAAATGCAAAAGGGAACCCTTTAACAATTTTGAAACCATGTTAGGTGAAAAGGTAGGTAGGTAGTGAGTCAGCCTCTAGTCAGTGTATGAGACAGACAAGGAGAGACAGGCACACATTTGCATTCAGTCTGAGCATACATATTAACTTTGGAGAAGGTGCTTTCAATACTGACCTTGCAGCCTGCAATTTTCTCCTGAGAAGGCTATATACCTTGCACCTCAAATACAGCTGAAGCATGTGATCTGATGGACTTAGTCACAAAAACTTACACCATAATAAATGGCTAAATGCATATCTAGACAGCTGGTTTAATGTATTTTCCTCCAGTCCCTATGGCAGCACAAAATATGCCAGCATAAATTTTCTTTGTTGACACAGCCAATCTCTACTCTGCCTCCTTAATGAGGCCAGTGAGTGAGGCTGCTCTAACAGTTTATTGCAAAGCAAGTTATGGTACAGTGATTGGTGAACTCCCCTCCAGTAGGAAAAAGATCCACTAATCAGTGTCTCTATTTTAGGCTGGGAATGAGGGAGTGGGGAGAGGAGGAAGTGAGTTTGACAGATGATGGAGTGGTGAGTTTATATCACCCTTTGGAATTGAGAAGGGGGGTACTTTCCACTTCTGCTTTATTGGGAGCCTCTACCTACTCATGGGTCATTCATAGAGCCTGAATCATAGTGGTGGAGTAATGGAGTTACATATAAGTAGATCTTAGGAAAGGATAAAAAATACAGGAGATTATTCCAAAGGAAGGTTTGGCATAAGGGATCATACTGCCCCTTAATACAAGACAATACAAAGACAAATAATGCAGTCCCAGTACATATCCACAACTTTGCATCTTCCGTACGCCCGCCCATGAACCAGGGGATGAAGTTTCCAATAAAGCAGGAAAGCCCCTATTCTGAAGACAGTTTTCAACACAGTCAGTGGATCATCTGCAATCTTTGATCCACTGAGTGGATAGAAGGAATTCAGCTAAGTCAGGGGTGTCAAACTCACGTCATCATATCGTTGTCATGTGATGTATCACAATTTTTTTTTCCTTTGCTAAACCGGGGGTGGGGATGGCCAGCACATGATGCATCTGGCCTGCGGGCCACGAGTTTGGTACCCCTGAGCTAAGTGATCAGTAAGACATTTTTGCTGCCTGTTTTCCTACCATGGAAAAAAGCATGCTGGTTGAGAATTCTGGGGATTGAAGTCCACATATCTTAAATTTGAAGAAAAACACTGTTCTAAGGCACAGGACCAATTTGGCAGATCATTTCCAAAACACACTACAGAGTACAGTCAGTATTGGTGTTCTTTTCTTTAGCAGAAAATGAATGCTGATAAAAGAAAAGTATGGGCACAGATAAAGGCCATCTCTGTCAAAGGCAACCAAGAATAGTTGTTTGTTAAGTCATGAATGGCTACAAATCCCATCAGAGTATCATAATATATATGACTGTTTCTCAGGCTGTCATAAGGATACATGAGGGACAGCAGGATTGGAGCCAACCCTGAAAAAGCCTCTTTACTAAACAGTTTTAAGGCAGTGGGGAAAAGGGAATTGTAACTTTAACACTGTTGAGTAGCTTGGGAGAGAAAGGGGAAGATGGATTGCTCAGATTCTAGTTTCCTATTAAGGATGAATCAAATAAACTAAGTCAGGCAGGGGAATTGCGAAGGAGAATTTGTCTTCAGAAGCAAGAACAAAGAGAGTCAGATATGCAAATAGAATTGCAAATATTAAAATGCCATGCCAATGAATTTTCCTTTTCTCTCAGAATGAATACACCAACCTAAAAACCTGCTGGATCAGGTTAAAAATCCATCTAGTTCAACATTGTCTTTCATGAAGTGGCCAAGCAGAAAGCTCCAAAATTAGCTCAACATCATAAAATTCAAGGATGTATGGAGAATTGTTTTAATGTGATGGAGTCAAACAGGCAGGAATTCCAGGTTTCAGAATCTTAGAGATGTCTGTTTCATGACTTTTGCCAAATTTTCTTTGAAACCCAAGATTCGTCCAATATTGGTATCCATTACAGCTGATGCTAAATTTTCTAAAATATATTTTCTTTCAAAATCAAAATAAATAACCTGCAATTATGAAAAAAAATGCCATTTAAAGTCACTGCAACCATTTTCATTTACCTTAATTTCTGAGTCCCACCTGTAAGGTATATTATGTTAGAAATGAGGTCTTGAGGAACTGTAATTCGTGTGGTTTCAGTGTTCCCTCATTAAGGTCTGTCAATGGTATATATACAATTTACCTTCCCTATACAGGTATTACATGTCATTTTGTAAGCCGCTTTGAGTCCCCAGGGAGAAAGGCGGCATATACTTCTTGGAATGGGGAGAATGTCTCTGTTTTTACACAATACAGGTAGTCCTTGACTTACAACAGTTCATTTAGGGACCGACAGAACTGAAAAAAGTGACTTATGACCATTTTTCACACTTACAACTTTGTAGCATCCCCATGATCAGGTGATAAAAATTCAGATGCTTGGCAACTGACTCATACTTATGACCGTAGGTCATGTGATTACCTTTTGCAACCTTCTGGCAAGCAAAATCAATGGAGAAGTCAGATTCACTTAACAACCATGGCACTAATTTATCACCTGGAGTGATTCACTTAACAACTGTGGCAAGAAAGTTCGTAAAATGGGGCAAAACTCACTTAAATGTCTCACTTAACAACATAAATGTTGGGCTCAATTGTGGTCATAAGTCGAAGACAATCTGTACACTATTTTTGGTTATACTGACTACCAGGAGACAATACTTGACTAGTTTCATCCTTAATGGGAATTGCCAAATATACCTAGCCAGATGTTATTCTGTGGTCTTCAAGCCCTCCGCAGGGAACTGAACTCATGGATCATTGCATTCTCAGTATGCTCATGATGTAACCAAGTAAGCCAAAAGCAAAGTTTAGTGCTCTATATTGGACAGGAAAGAATGTGGCTGCCTTGGTTACAGTTGCTATAGAAAGGAGATTTCAGGCTAACACTTTAGATATAATGAGGAGATAGTAAATTACCATTTGGATTATTCAAGGACACAACACCATTTTGTTAGAAGTATCATAAGGAACATGACACATCACATTTTGTTTGGGTTTTTTTTAAAAGGAAAATGTAAGTTTAAGAGTTGAAAATATCAGACTAGGAAATAACTGGAGGAGAGAGGATTGCAGTTGAAGGAAGCAGATTTTGGAAATGGAGGAGGGGCAGGTTTTCTAGTCTGATTAATCTGCATTGGAAAAGGATCTGGAACCTATAACTGTATTTGTAAGGAGCTCTGAGTTGAGGCTGAAGTCTCAAGCTAATAGCAGAGTCTCTTAGCACCAGGTTTCAGAAAGAATCTGATCAAATGTAACAAGAACAGAAAGAGATTAGAAAACTGAATTGTCTTGCAAGCCAAAGATTTTTTTAAAAAGCAAATAAGTATTACTTGTTTGTCTCTATTTTAATCAGGCCTAGGGTTTAGCTAACATTATGTTTAAGGAAAATACATTTTAACCAAGGGAAAGTCTTTTATCACTGGAACCTAAAGGTTTAATGAAGCCTGTGGTAAGTGACCAGTTTGGTTCTTAGCATGCTTCTTGATGACCACTAGGATTGCTATTGCATCTGATTTTTTTTTTTTTTTTTTTTTTACCCTTTATGAAGGAAGAGGAGGAGAAGGACAGGCTAAGTGCAGTGCCTGGAAAACACAGGAAGAAGGTAACTTAATACGAGGCCTAGGCAAGAGCTACATAACACAATACAGCCAAATATTAGTTCTTTATCAGAAATTCGCCACTATTGCAAAATTCTTTATTTACATACACCAGGGGTATCAAACTCAAGGCCCGTGGGCCAGATCCGGCCCAAGAGGTGCTTAGATCTGGCCTGTGAAGCCACTGTGGAAACAGCAAAGGACTGGCCTGCGGTGCCTCTGCCAGTGAAAACAGGCTCCAAATTTTCATTTTCAGCTGTGACAGCCTCCTGCAACCTCTGACATCAAAAACGGAGCTCGGCTGCCCTCCCAAGCTCTGTTTTTGCTGGCAGAGGAGTGCAGGAGATTGGGAGCCGAAAACGGAGATTGGGAGCCCATTTTCACTGGCAGAGCATTCAGGCCACCACAGGCACCCCTGGTGGCCATTCCCACCCCGGCCCCCCAAGGTTAAAGACAACCCTGATGCGGCCCTCAATGCAATCGAGTTTGACACCCCTGGCATACACCATACAGACTAAACCTATACTACCCTAATTTAATGGATATAGCCTGGGAGATTGTAGGCAGTAGAAATCCTAAATCTCTTCCTCTTCCCACATTTAAACTCTGGATTGTGCTGTCTCTACTCTTGTCCGTCACTTTGGAATGTGTTTCCTGCTTCCTAGGAAGTTGCTGCATCACAGTAGCCCATCACAGATGATGATGATGATGATGATGATGATGATGATGATGATGATGATGATGGCAAAGCTAGTCTCAAGAATACAGTGTTATTTTTTATCTACAAGAAGTCCTCTGGACTATACGGGCATTTGTGGGGAGAGGAATGATATTAGTTGCAGTAAAGGATTTTGGTTTGGAAGTATAAAAAGATAAACATAAATGAAGATGATAAGGAGCAATTTGTAGGGCTGAGGACTCAACTGATTCGTCTTCTGTAAATTAGTATTTTGTGAGCAACTGATTAAGTCTATTCATAACAGCCATTTGGTAAATGTTACAAAAGTTTTCATTTACCCCCCAAAGTTGGCTGCTCCTGAGTTAAGTATTTTTAATTTACTGTTTGAAAAATAATTACCTATACCCTCATAAAACAATTCCCTTCAGAAACATTTTAATCCTGCTCCTCTAGAAAGGTTGTCCCAAGTGATATCAATGCCATAGTTTTACCATAGAATAAAATCATTAAGGTATGACAAGATTCAGGGAAACATGTTGATGGCAGCAATTGCCATGTTTAATTATAGTTAATATCTACTTAGTTTATTAAAAACTGGGGGAAACAGTTGTGCAAGCTAAAACATTAAAATTTTAACAGATGAAACATACCAAGAAAAATTGTGAAGCAACTCCTAAAATCTGCTATGGGTAGATGCAGTAAGGAGTGGCGTTCTTTCATATTTTGCTGCAGAGATGACATCATGAAGTGAGGTATTCACTGCTCTGAATTCCTAGGAGGAATAACAGGCTATTAAGACATCATATTGAATGTATCAAAAGATGAATGGTTAGAATAGCACTATTTGAGGACATAGAGCATGTATAGCAGGCTTAGAAAATAACTAACATTTGCAGAAACAAAAAGGATATTTAGAAAAATATTTGGATGATCAGATGCACCCTGAGGATATTCCGGCCATAAAATACTGAGTATTTGATAGAAGTGTTAATACTAAGGAAGAAAGGAATGAAAATAATATTGCTCATTGCCTGAAAACCTGCAAAATAATTGAACAAAAGCAAAGCATTTTATATTTTATTCTGAATTTTAAGAAAGAGAAGAAAGAAAGAAAGAAAGAAAGAAAGAAAGAAAGAAAGAAAGAGATGAAAGAAAGAAAGAAAGAAAGAGATGAAAGAAAGAAAGAGATGAAAGAAAGAAAGAAAGAAAGAAAGAAAGAAAGAAAGAAAGAAAGAAAAAGATGAAAGAAAGAAAGAAAAACTTTTGATTGAAGAGGCTAATAAAATTCCTTCAGCTTCTTTTTCTACCATTACAGCTTTCTAAGAGAAAAGGCCCTTTCCAAAAAGACATACTGCAAGCACCAAACAATCACTGGTACTCAGTCACTAGTTTAAGATACCATCAGACAGGTTTAAAACATGACCAAAGGCAATAACTCTCCCTACTGTGTACAGAAAAAAAAAATAAAAGAGTGTATTTGGCAGAAAAAAATAAGGCAAGGAGAAAGAAATGCTGTGTGTTCTCAGGGAGGAATAGCTATGAAAAATGAAATGTTACTGTACGTAACCAAGATGCAACAAAGATCAAGTTGGAAGTCATGAAACCAATTAAACTAAGGTTGCACTATAAGCCAATGGTGGAAAATGGAAGGATTTATACTACTTGCAGACAGCTGGTCATTTGCATTCTTTTAGTGAGTTGTTAAGGCCACCTGGAGGTTTATCTGTGTCAACAGAGTCACCTGAGTGATGCAACTGGGTGTGTAGCCTTCTTGGAACTCTAGAATGAAGCCTGTTCAGAGCCTGAATATCAGTTGTTGGGAAAGGTGTTCTTCTGACCATGGGATGCTATTGCAGTCAGAGATGACTGGTTGCCACTTTAGGAAATGGAATACAGAACTAGGTAGATCTTTGGCCTGTTCAGAAGGACTCTTCTGTTTTCTGATGTACTTCATTAATCTTCTCCAAATGAATGGTAAAAGGAGGAGACTGATGAACAGATAATGATGGAAGCGATGGCAAGGAACAGATGGGCGTACCCAGGACAGGAAACTGAAGAGTATCTGGTCTAAAAGTCTTTGTAGTTTATATATAAGCATTTAAAATTTTGGCAGATGTAATCTCAAACTGTAGAAGAAATTCCCAGTTGTAAACTATTAAAAGAAAGGAAATGGCCATCAAGCCAATTAAAGTAGTGTTGAATGAAAGTATTTAGTCCAGTATTCTTTAGCATGGACCAGGGTGGGGCATAGAATGCCCTCTTTGGAACTGGATTAATAGTTATGAGGCTGAATCCTCTAATTTCTCACACTGAGTTTATACCTGTCAACCTCCCAAAATGCTAAAAGCTTCTGAGGCCTTCCCAATCAGTTAAGGGGCCACACTCTTATTCTGGCCAGTAGCGCACAGCAGCTACTATTTGAAACAAAGCATCTATATCTTCATTGTTCCTCATCTTCTCCAATTTTATTTCTATGCAGTGAGGAAGAAACTTGGCAGGAAGGTTCAAGACAAGGGTATCCCCATCTGCAGAACTCCCAAATACCTGATACCTATTCCTCGTGCCTATATTCATAGTAGACTCTCTCTTCTCTGGCAAACCTATTCCATTCCAACTGATGTTACTGTGTATATTCTTGTCAGCTTTGTTTGCCTCATTCCAAACTTTACAGAGTGTCAGCAATGAGATCTATTCTGTTTGTCACTTGGTCTGCAAGTAGATGTGGTCGTACTTGAACAAGTTCATAAAAGGAGTCATCACCCTGACTTGAATTCACCGCTGCAATCCCATCTTCCCTGACCATCTTAGTTATAGTTAGGCAGTGTTACTGAACCAATCAAGAATAAGCACAGGTTTTATGATGGAACTACACTGCACACAACATATATTGCTGTAATTTAGCACACTGAAGATTACCTCTGATATTCTTTTCATGGGTCAGTTTCTTGCATTTTGCAAATGGCCCACTAACCAGGTCTCTTCTTCATTCAGCCTTGGACATCAGTGTGGCAGAGATTCTTGTAGACAGAAAAGTGGGAAGTTGCTAGTGAGTAACAAGGCCAACCCTGGAGTCTCCAAAGACATTGAAAACCTACTGAAGGTTTTGCTCCATGATGCCTTCAGCAATCAGGGATAAGGGCTGAAAATAAAAAATACACTATTTTGAGCCTAACCAAAATCCCAACATAATATTCAAAATAATATGACTAATCAAGGAGTCAACTGATCTGGTAGTCTGAGGCTTGAACTCCTGCTCTTGTACCAACAGTAAGTCTCAAGAGTGCAACTTCTTACTTGTGTAGCCTCTGGCTCCTCCCTCCCTCCCTCCTGAAAAAGGATTTCTCATTTCAAGGACCAGCATTCTTCTTTGCCCAGGCAATAACTGGAGTCCCACCATAGAAGGTGGGGGAGTTTGTTTCGAGGCTTGATGAGAGTAATACAGGAGATGTGTTCTCATAGGTTTCTCTTTGTTATCCTATGATGTCTCCCTCAATTGCCTCCAATCCCCACATCAGCTCCTTCCTCAGACCAGCCCTTATGCTCAGCAGGCACTGAATCAGCAAACACTCAAACTCTGCTACTGTGCCTTACTCAAAAAGAGGCTGGTGTTTTCCCTTCACCATAAGTATGTTTATTTAAAACTGAGTTCTATTTTGTTCAATGAGACTCCTGCCACAGTAAGGATATTTAGAGCTGGATACACAAAAAAGTTGGCAATTCCTATTGGAAAGATAGGAGCTATTTAGTTAAGTATAAATGCTGGACAATCTTTGAAACATGTCAAATACCCACATGGAAAGAGACAAAGGCTTTTGTTCTTGTTGTTACTGAGTTGTTAAATAATTGGAAAATAAAAGACAAGTGAAAATTAACACTTTTCTTTTTCAGCTCAATATTATTTCACAGCTGGACATAGAATATTGTCACACACTGACAACCTAATGCTTTGAAATTCTGGTAGATGGAATTTAGGGATAACTAAAAACCTTAATTAGATTAATTCGGCATGTGTCCCACATTCATTTTGCCTTTTAAAAAACACAAGGGGCAGGAGGCTGATGCCGACAGCAGAATTTTGACATATGGCTCTTGGAATTGATCAGAGTCCTTGCCAGCAACCCATTTAGATTGTAAAATAGTGATAAAAAGTCAAATTGTCAATAGCAATAATAAAAGAAGAAAAAAGCAGAATGTTGACATGCGGTATAAGCAATTATTCTGCAGGTCCAGCACATATTTGATGCTGGTTTTTTGCTCCTTATTTTTCTTTCTGTATTTCTGATATAGAGGGACTGACTGAACTGCCTTTTATTGATGAAACCGCCCAATATTTTTAATCTGAGGAGGAGTGGAAACAAGAGGAGGATCAAAAAATTTCAAGGATGATGGTGTTCATTTTTATCTCTATCTCCCTTTTTTGCCTCTTTCCAGTAAGTGAAGCATTTGAATGCTAATAAAAACAGCACAAAGAGTGTGCTGAGCAGTGATTGAGTTCTTTCTAATGAAAACTAAAGCGATAAAAAAAAAATGTGAATACCTGCCTGGCTAAATAACTGGATGCAGGGATTTCAAGATGGATTTCTACAGTCAGCATCACATTTAACCTTTTGGAGACTCAAGAGCTTCCTTGGGCTGAGTGATTGTGCAGCATGGACTGTCCTTTGTCATATAAATAGGGATCTCCTCATTTCAGAGATGTACCCATCTGGATTTTGGATTTTGTGCCAGCTCCAAACTCAGAAGAAATGGAATGACAGTTTTCATTTGGGAGACTCTGTCAGCATTAAGGGTTGTCAGATATCAGCTTTACTGGTAAAGCTCAATTATAGAGACACGATAGGTACATTGCTCTTTGTACTGTCTGCCTTGCTGCAAGGCAATTTCCTTGTTTGGCCTGCTGAACCTCATCACACAATTTGGCAGTGGAGTCCCTGAGCCTGATCTTTCTTTGAGAACTTTAACTTGCCTTCCCTAAGGAGAAGATCATTAGCAGCTCCAAAGTACATGATGGCCATGACAACCATGGGCCTATAGGATCCAAACATTCTGGAAGCCACACATTAGATCCATTTTTTGTTTTGGGGATCCTGAAACATGATTTATGGCTCAGGTACACTAATATTTTTCCCTTGTGATGCTCAGATAACTCAAAAGGTTTGTCATAAACCTTTGCAGGAAAAATAAGCTATTTGAGAGTCCACACCAGGTATATAATGGAACTACGTAGTTTCCGGAATGTGATGGAGGATTCCCAAATAGATCATGGCAGTTTGGTTGAGACCCAAATCAACTTTTGAAATGAGGGTTGGAGCATGGGCCTTAGACCAAATTGCACTTGAATGTTCTTTCCTTGTTTTCTGATCTAGGGGAAGTGGGGAGAAGCCTTGATTTCCTGAGGACTTCTTGGGTATGAAGTAAACCTAGAAAGCAATGTTAGTGTAAAATGAGGACTGAATCTGACCAAGCATGGTTAGAACCATATTCAATATTTCTACATCAGATTTATTGTTATTGTTTAGACCTATATCCTGCTTTTTCTGAGAGAGTGACTGGAAAGTCCTGAACTATGGAAATCCTGAGCTATGGAAAGTTCATCTCCATAGCTCAGGATGAACCTGAATCTTTCCAGTCTTCATCCAACATCTCAACTGCTACTTCATATTAGCAAAAAATTGTGTGTGGGGAGGGGGTTACAGGTTGTTTTGAAATCACTATTGGCCATACCTAATGTTCAAGTTAAATATTCAGGGTTCAATCCTCTATACATTTTTCAAGATGTCTGAGGCAGTTTGCCTTGATTATGCTTGCACTATAATCCTATGCTCAAGCATACAATCTATTTTCCATAAATATGTTTGATCTGTACTCAGTATAGGATTTAAGGAATGTGGAGGGAATCTGTACATGGATCTCCTATCGAAGCAAACATCAGACCCACAGTTTTTAGGTCGGAACTACTTATGGATCACATTATATCACACTATATCCTTTTTTGGTCTAGTAGACATTTTGAATATAAATGAAAAAGCAAAATATTTAAATGTCCTCTCTACCAACATGCCCTAACAGTTGAAGGAGCTTAGGGTATTACCATAAATAACCTAAACAATAAGTTTATTGATCATTCTAGCCAACTATTTTTGTTCTAATCAGCAGGGTCAGCTTTTTACCCATGGATGCTGATGATTAAACAGAAGATTTTATGCATGATCTATCAGTCAAGCTGAGACACATAATTTTCTTACTAGTGACAAAGTGACTTTTAAAGTTGTCCTATCATCCTTATACCAAAATAACAGCAATGAGAACAACCTATATATCACTTCAACGTTAGCATAAAAATACTCTAAATCATTAATGGAGAAGTAGATATAGAGTAACCTATTCAAACGCTTTCCATGAGCTCCACAGCTCAGATTATACCTGACCACAGGCATTTGAATATTTGGACAAAATTGTGGCCTAAAATTTAGGGTGGACATTGAAAATGTTTCCAAAACTAGCTAACACTTTCTTCATCAGGGTTCTTTGTCAGTTAAAATCAGTGGTGGGTTCCTCCCAGTTTGGCCCGGTTCCACCAAGCCAATAGCAGTGACGATATGATGTCACCGAACCGGTTCTGCCTCCTCTATTGCTGCCTCCTGAGTCCCAGCTGATGGGCTATAAGGAAAAAAAACTGTTTAAATTTTTGCTGCGGGGCTTCAAAGGGCCACCCTACAGCTGATCAGTGGTAAAAGGCAGTTTGGTGGTAGACCGGTGCCTCCAAAAACAAATGAGTAGATCGGTGCCTGCAAAAATAAATGGGTAGACAGGTGCCTGCAAAAATAAATGGGTAGACCGGTACAGCTCTGCAAGCAGTTAAAAGCCTGGTAGACCAGTACCTCTGCTAAATCCTAAAGAATTGTCACATGACCATCAAGCCACACCCACAAAATAAGCCACGCCCACAGAACTGGTAGTAAAAAAATTTAACCCACCCCTGGTTAAAATGTGTTTTTCACTGACAACTATCTATATTAATTATAATGATCGGAATATGATTAGTTATACCCAATGTCATGCTAGTAGATCTCAGTTTAAGCAGCATCCCAGCCCATTTCCTGTGTCCTCTAAATCTTCCCTCCCTGTTGTTCCATTTCCAGGACAGATTTGAGGTGGAACAGTTGCAGAAAAAGGAAGGATGGGACTTACCAGTAGATAATATATCATCAATTGAAAAAATAGTTAAATTTCATTCACTAGAGTGACACTGCATAATAGATCTAATAGTTGTAATATTTATGGAAAAGCTTATGAAGAAATTTAGCACCCACCCTTCCTAGAAGAATGAAATATTTTAGGAAATATTAAAAAGGCAGAATATTATATTTCCCTGGATGAGAAAAGGAGAAACAGGTTTTTAAAGAGAAAGAGCAGCTCCCTGCCCCCAGCAGATATTTGGTGCACATTAAGACTGGGCCAATCTATCTACAAAACAAAAGACCTCAGCTCCAGGGTGATGAGATTAAGACATGACCCTCCAGGACATAATAGGTTTATCTATCAACAGAGCTCACCACTTGGCACAACCACGGTTCAACCAAACTTGATTAAGACAAACATGACTCTACACGGGACTTTGCAATCAATAGAATACAGGAACAGGAAGCTCAAGGCAAAGCCCTAGAGAGAGTATAAATATCTCTCACTCTCCACTCCATGTGGTCAGCTACGCAGGACTTTTTTTTTTTTAATTTGATTTATATGCCGCCCTTCTCTGGAGACTGTCACAAGTAAATGCCTTATTCTCCATTATGTAAATAGTACATGAGTAGTGTATCAGGGGTTAACTTATTCTTCACTTCTTAATGTATTCATACTTTACCATTCCCATACTTAGCTCCACCCATTGTATATATAAGGAGCTGCATACGTCCATTCTGTGCTTCTATCTGTGAATATTCAGTGAATATAGAATGCCTTATGTAAATAAACAGAGATATATTTGAATTTCTAATTCTCAACATATTTATTGAGTCTGATCCTGAAAATATTGTAACAATCTGGTAGCAGAGGATGGTTGAATTGACTCAATAAAAACTTAAATATGTCTAAAAGAGATAGGCCCGACACCAGGGCATACAGCA
This sequence comes from Pituophis catenifer annectens, assembly GCF_029215685.1. Lineage (NCBI taxonomy): Eukaryota > Metazoa > Chordata > Lepidosauria > Squamata > Colubridae > Pituophis > Pituophis catenifer. The sequence continues at coordinate 33,321,242 of NW_027256881.1, read as the reverse complement.
AAGAAATGGAAGCGGATCAAGAAATAATCGATGAGTCCACGAATGCAATTTCGAGAGAATCTGAAGAATACACCACAGAAGACGAAGAAATAATAAATGAAGATGATGACCAAGAAGAAAACGAAATAGAAAACAACGAACTCAGGTCAGAGATACTAAAACTTTTAAAAAGCCAAAAGAGCGATGAAAGTCTTGTCGCAAACCTCCAAGATATACTAAAAAACAACGGAGCAGCGAGAGAGAAGCACATCGCTACTGAAAAATCAAAAGACTCAAAAATAGTGAGTGATATGCTTACAGATAAGAACGCAGCGAAGAAGAAAATCAACAATCCCACGCAAAATTTCGAATGGCAGCCATCTTGGTTTCAACAGACCCCTAAGATGAGCGAAGCAGAGCCAATCAGAAAGCAGGATTCAAAATATCTGGCGCAAAAAACCTTACTCGATACAAAAAATGAAAGAGAAAAAATATATACCTCAGAAGAATCAGAAACAGAGAACGAAGAAGATTCAATAGACATGCAAGTAAAGTCAGCAATGAAAACGCTTTTTGCTGCATTTGGACCGAAACTGAAGATTACTAAAAAATCAACAAAAAAACAAGCAAGTAAGCCAACGCCTCAAAATCTACCCGCTCCTATCCAGACGGCGAGAGCACCGACACCTGAACCCAGAGAGCCCTGCAGATACCACCCCACGCCGCAGACTAATCCGAGGACCAGCGCCTTCAGCGAAAGAAAACGAGCGCCCGCTATCACCAGGACTCCCAAGATCGAGCCGGAGACTGATTCATCGGAAGAAGAACAAAGTGAGGGAGCTGCAGCAACGAGAACCTCTCACGATGACTCCAGGAACGAAATGAGCAACGCGCATGCGCAAGACTACGCAGACAACTTAGGAAGACATGAGATGCGGAGAGAATCATGCAGACTCGTTGCGAGCATCCCCACGCCGTTTTGCAACTTTCAACATTTGCAAGACCACGGACTACCCCCGGTTGTAAGTAATGGACCCAACAATGTTGGGAATTTACCCATTGACTTCCCAAAGCTGAGAATAGATGGCATTAATTTGCAAGAATGGTATCAGCAGCTCCAGGTTGTCTTTATGAAAGAAAACTTACTATTTTTTATTACTAACCCCCCAAAAAGACCTTGGACTCTAAAGTTAGATTGCCTACACCATAGAGCATTTTTCTTATTAATTTCCAGTGTATCTCCTGCCATGTATCACAGTATTAAGCAAAATCTGACTGTCTCAGAAATTATTCAATGCATGTTTAATTTGTTTCACAGTGAAAGTGTAGCCACTACCACAAGAATGTCTAAAGATTTCTTCTCTTCTAGGATAAAGCCAGGGGTTACAATAAGTGAACATTTAATATCTTTAAACAAAATTAGAGCAGAACTGCACTTAAGGGGGGAGGTGATTTCAGATCAAACGATGAAAAGTGTTATCATCAACTCACTTGACCCATCATGGGATAATTATATGTCACATTGAGACACAATCAATCTAGGATACTTATCCATAGAAAGTCTATCCAATAAGTTAATAGCTGAAGATAATTCAAGGAGGAGTCGTTGTAACAACCACATAGAACACAAACAATATAAAAAGGTAGCATTTCAAGAAAGATATCATGAAACATTTAGATGCCACAATTGTGGGTCCAAAGAACATAATAGGAGGGATTGTCCTAAAATCCTAAGAGAAAGACATAGGTCAGAATATAGAAATAGGTACAGCAACAGACAGTCTTCCATTGATAGACATAGGTATAGAAGTCCACCCAACTATAGAGAACATAGAGGGGGCAGAGATAATTCAAAGGATAGAAAATCTGGTTCACTGAATGGACTAAACAAACATGACAACGTTAACATACAACAACCAGAGAACAATAATTGGCTTATTGATTCTGGAGCAACTAATCACACTACAAATAATAAAAATATATTATCTTCATTTGTAGAAGATAAATTTGTAATCAAAGTAGCTAATCAAGAAAAAGTTCAAGTAATAGGTAGAGGGAATGTAATCTTACCTGGCCTAGGAAAAATAGAGGGGGTATTACTAATACCTGAAATACCTCATAACATACTTAGTGCCATAAAACTAAGCAGAGATTCTGACATTAACATTGTGTTCTCAAAGGGAAAAGCAACATTAGAGAAAAACAGAATAAATATAGGTACAGTAATAATCAAAGGAGGTCTACCCTATTTAATGACAAAGGAGAAATGGTTACACAACATTGATTCAAATATGGAAGATGACAATGAACTAGATAATGGAGACAATAGTAACAGTGACAATGAGGAACGTGAAGTAACTCATAATCACAAAGATACACACAATGAAAAAAAACCTAAAATAGGTAAACCAATTCACGATGAGTGTGCTCATGTCTTACATAGGAAATTAGGACATGCCAGTTTTCCTGTAGTGCAAAAGATGACTGAACATGCAGAAGGTGTTAAAATAAAAAATTGTGAAAACTATTTGGAATGCTCAGTATGTAAATCTACAAAGCTCAAAACTAGTCCCAGACCTAGAAAGTCAACGAGATCAACCAACAAAATTTTTGATTTGGTACACATGGATCTAGTTGGTCCACTAACACCATCAATTACTTATAAAAAACGTTACTTTCTAACCATTGTGGATGATTATAGTCGTTATGGATTTGTTTACACATTAAAACATAAAGATGAAACCTTTCAGAAATTTAAAGAGTTTTACAAATGTATAGAAACACAACACAATATTAAAATAAAACAAATCATGACAGATAGGGGATGTGAATTCATGTCTAAGGAATTCTCCCAATGGCTAAAAGACAAAGGAATGTTACATTACACATCTAGCCCATTTTCTGCATTCCAGAACGGAGTGGTAGAGAGAAAGAACTCAACATTACAAACCATGATTAGATGCACATTAGAAGATGCTGGCTTAGGTAAACAATTCTGGTCAGAAGCCCTACAATATTCTAATTACACACAAAATAGAACTTGGTCCAGCATTGTAAATAAGACACCGTATGAAGTAATGTATAATAGGAAACCAAAATTAGCACACATGCACATATTTGGAGTCACTGCAGACGTACACATACCTAAACAATTGAGGCGCAAAGGTGAGAACGTATCCAGAAGACTTAGATTCATGGGATACGAGACAGGTACAAAAGGATACAGATTTATCGATAATAATAATAAATTTATAGTTTCCAGAACGGCTGTGTTCCATGAACAGGCCAACTGGTCTAAAATACATCTTAATGAAATATTCCCAAACACCAACCCAGACACCAAACTCCAAGAAAAAAGGACTATAGAGGAACACAGTAACAACACGCATAAAAATAAAATCAAAACATGGACAAACAGTCAACACAAAATAAAGACAGATTCATTAACTAAAAAGGAAGCAAGGTATTTACATGACAATGATAGTAAACCAGAAAGAGCGATCAGAAACAGCAGAAATCAAGTGCCAAACAAATACAAAGATTATGTAATGTATATGGATGGAGAATCATCAACACCTAACACATATGAGGAAGTGTTAAAACTTCCTCCTGAAGAAAAGAAAAAATGGGAATCAGCAATGACTAAAGAGATGGATAGTTTACGAGGGTTAAATGTATTCACACCTACAATTGCACCAAAGGACAAAACCATCATTGGCACTAGATGGATATATAAAATTAAAAATTTAGAAGGAGGCAATACTCTATACAAAGCTAGATTAGTTGCACAAGGTTATGCACAGAAATATCCCGAGGATTATACAGACACATACTCCCCCACAGTAAGAACAGAGAGTGTCAAAACAGCTCTGGTTATAGCATCAGCACTCAACCTCGATGTGTTCCAATACGACATACAGACTGCGTATTTACACGCAAAATTAGATAAAGAAATATATGTAAGAGCACCCCACAGTCAATACACAAACAAAAATGAGACTTGGTTATTAAATAAAAGTTTATACGGGTTGAAACAATCTGGTAAACAATGGTATGATTGTTTAGTAAAAGTACTCAAAACTATGAATTTCAATGCCACTACTGCTGATAATTGTTTCTTTGTCAAAAAAGAGGATGATTCCATAGAATTTGTATTAATCTATGTGGATGACATTTTGTACATAGGTAAACATAAAGAGAAGAAAGAGGCATTTGTAACAAAACTGAATGAACATTTTTCATTGAAATCTTTGGGTAAAGTAAATAAGTATCTTGGTGTCCAAATCAGTAAAACCAGAAGGGGATTTAAGCTTTCTCAAAGAGACAAAATCATAGAGCTCTTGAATAAATGTAATTTAAGTAATGCCAAGCCATGTGACACTCCCATGCAGACTGATTTTTTGAAGAATACAGAAGAATCATCCCCTGAGTTCAAAGATAATACATTTTACAGGTCAGTCATAGGTTCACTTCTCTATATCTCCAATTGGACTAGACCTGATATTGCTTTGCCTCTCAACTTATTGTCCAGACATGTCAGCAAACCATCACTATACCATTGGGAAGCTGTCAAAAGGATATTAAGGTACTTGAAGAATAGTTTAGACTTCTGTTTATTATTGGAACCTAATAATGTCAAGGAGCCCATCCTCACATGTTACGCCGATGCGGATTGGGCTGGAGATACCTCATGTAGAAAAAGCACATCTGGTTATATATTCTTTCTTAATGGTTGTCCAGTTTACTGGTACACTGGCAAACAAGATTTAGTAGCCACCTCAACAACAGAGGCAGAATATGTTTGTCTATCTAAGGCAGCAAATAACCTTGTATGGTTCAATGATTTACTTTCTGACATTTGGAAGAAACCCATTTTGCCTTTTATCATGCATGAAGATAACAAAGCTGCTATCGAAATATCTAGATCTGATGCTATTGGACAAAGGTCCAGACATATAGATATAAAATTTAAACATGTGAGACAGTTATCTCAGGATGGATTTATCAAAGCAGTTCATTGCGAAACATCAGAGCAAATAGCTGACATATTAACAAAGCCTTTGCCGTCTAAGCAACATAAATACTTGACTTCTAAGTTACATGTCTTATATTGTTCTGAATCTGAATGTAATTATTGTATTATATCGAATCGGCATTTAGAGGGGGATTTGTCACAAGTAAATGCCTTATTCTCCATTATGTAAATAGTACATGAGTAGTGTATCAGGGGTTAACTTATTCTTCACTTCTTAATGTATTCATACTTTACCACTCCCATACTTAGCTCCACCCATTGTATATATAAGGAGCTGCATACGTCCATTCTGTGCTTCTATCTGTGAATATTCAGTGAATATAGAATGCCTTATGTAAATAAACAGAGATATATTTGAATTTCTAATTCTCAACATATTTATTGAGTCTGATCCTGAAAATATCGTAACAGAGACTCAGGGCGGCTTACAATGCATTAAGCAATAGCCTTCATACTTTTGTATATTTATACAAAGTCAGCTTATTGCCCCCACAAACTGGGTCCTCATTTAACCTACCTTAGAAAGGATGGAAGGCTGAGTCAACCTTGAGCCTGGTTGACTTCAAACCCATGTGGTCCTGTTCACCAGTAAACCATCCTTCCAAGCAGCCTCCATGTTTCTAGTGTCTTTCTCCCCACTTGGAACTGAACCCAGATGGACATTTCTTCCAACACTTGTCAAGTGATAATTGTGAGTTGGTATGGACTAATGTAAGACTGGTAAGAGTATTAAATTAACACATAATGGGTGAAATAATTAAGAAATGCAAATAATGTGAAAAAATTCAAGTTTACAGGTTTCTTCTAGAAATCCATATCTGAAATTCAAATAGTGCAATATGAAAGGTTGCCATGTTTCAGCTACCATATGTTGGCAAATATTAATTTCAGTTCCATCATCACATCAAACTTCTGATCAGTTTATGGCAAAAACTAAAAAAAATGACAGTTGTCCATATATAGTTATACAATTTCTATTACATCGTGGCTCAAGAATACATCTGTTCTGAAAAAAAGCAGTAGATCTGGAGGCCTGATAAAGGATTTCAGCAGAGAGATCAAAGTTTAATATAATTAGAGCACTGATTAAACTGACAAAAGGAAACTACTGAAGTGTGCAAATGATTACCTAAGTGTTAAATTGCAAACCAATTAAGTAACTTACATAAGTACCTGCAAATTGACCAGTCCAGAATATTGGTGGGAAAATTTGCCCACCAATTCTAAGTATGCAAAGAGATTCAATCTTTTTGAAAAGACCTGATCTGTTCTGAGGAACTCCAAAGATACTCCAAAGACAGTCCAGCCCAATTCATTGCGTGGATTGAGAATGGATTTTATTCATAGTCTAGCACTAGGGAAACACAAATGGTTATAGCCCAGGGGTGAAATCCAGCAGGTTCTGACAGGTTCTGGAGAACCGGTAGCGGAAATTTTGTGTAGTTAGGAGAACTGGTAGCGGAAATTTCGAGTAGTTCGGAGAACCAGCAAATACCATCTCTGGCTTGCCCCACAGTGGAGTGGGGGTGGAGATTTTGCAATATCTTTCCCCCAGGAGCGGGAAGGGAATGGGGATTTTGCAGTATCCTTCCCCTGGAGTGGGGTGGAAATGGAGATTTTGTAATATCCTTCCCCTGGAGTGGGATGGGAATGGAGATTTTGCAGTATCCTTCCCCTGCCATGCCCACCAAGCCACGCCCACCAAGCCACACCACGCCCACCAAGCCACACCCACAGAACTGGTAGTAAAAAAAAATTAGATTTCACCACTGGTTATAGCCTTTTCCTTTTCAGTGTAATGGGATGAACTTTGCAGATAAGTTTGGCCTCTGATAGAGAGTGAAGCCTGTCAAATTTCATTGAAATTGGTGTAGAGATTTAAAAGTGGATTGTTTTGTTGTTTTGAGATGGAATGTGATAAGATTTGCAGCAATGATGACCCCTATGGTAAAGAATAGCTATGTCACCTTTCAGAGAGGTTGTATAAAGGGAATAAAGTGTTCATAAATAATGAGAGATCCCATGCTGAATTCAGTAATGTTTCTTTTATGGTGGGGAGCTGAATTTTCTGCATTTACTCTTCCATTTATCCATTTCTGCTGAGCAAATGGTTACCAAAAACTAGAGCATTCCCTGAATTTTGAATTAGAAATCTCAGATTTCTAGGCTAGCACCAAGAATCAACAAGTGCAAAATCATGTCAGCTTTATAATGCCACTCAAAAAAAAAGTTTGAATTGACAGGACAAGATTATGAGACACACACATACTCCGATATAGAACTGGGGAAACATTATCCTGGGATCTCTCACTTCCCAAGAACATTTCAAAAAATTAGGTCACAGGTAACCCTTAGGTGCCTGATCATTGAAACAACTTTGATTTAAGGGAAATGTTTGAAAATGTTTTCTTATTATGAACATTTATATAAATGGCAAAGATTTTTTTTTGTATTACTGTCATAACATATCCTTTAGCTTGCCTGCAAGTTCCAGGACAAGTTCAGAACCCTCTGATCTCATCCAGGGAAATATAAATTTAGTATGAATTACCCCAGTGTATCTCAGGATCCAGAATCCAGCTACATTTTCATCACAATATGATAGAAATCTCTTTCATGTTAGCAGAGATTGCTGATTAACATGATGATTATCCACTTTAGAAATGGTGGTTCTTCTAAAGCAGGGCTCTCCAACCTTGGCAACTTTAAGCCTGTAGAACTTCAACTCCCCCCTCTCACAGGTCTGGCCCTCTACATTATTGAGGGCCTACCTTGATGATGGGTTTTGGAACCCAGAGAGGTGGCATGCGGCGAAGAGGGGGCTGAGGGGTTTTCTATCCAAATTTTTAGCAAAAGTTTTAAGGGGTCCCAGGGGGGAGGGTCGGATTAGAACCAGGGTTGTGGGTGTGAGGGATAACCCACCGAGGAAAGAGCCAGGTCTGGCAGAGGGGCACAGTATGGGGGGTGTAGGACCCTGGGTCAAGGAGGGGGTTAGAGCTTGTTCCGATGATGGACTTGTCATCAGTACTGTGGGTGGGAGGGGCAGATATGGCAGGAGCAGGGGGGCATATCATGTTGTGGGAGCGTGCACTTGCTGTTTTTGAGCAGTGGCACACTCCAGCCCCCAATGCTCTGCTTGTTCCCCAGGTTGCACAGATCCTCAGGGCACAGGCCTTCGGCTGATGTTGTGCAACGCCAGGTCTGTGGTAAATAAGGCCCTCCTCCTTTGTGATCTTGTTCAGGGGGGGGAGCGGACCTGGCGGGTATTACGGAGACCTGGTTGGGCCAGGAGAGGGGGGTCCCCCTCATTGAAATGTGCCCACCTGGTTTCCGCGCATTTCATCAGCCGAGGTCACAGGGGAGGGGCAGGGGGTGGCAGCTGTTGTTAAAGAAGATCTTGGGCCAAGGGAAGCCACTATTCCTCAGACCGCCGGTTGTGAGTCCATCCTTGTGAAGTGGGGTCATGGGATACAGATGGGCTTGCTGATCATGTACCTGGCTCCCTGCCACATGGTGGCAGCCCTGCCCAAGCTACTCAACGTGATAGCCGCGGTGGCAGTTGACACCCCCAGACTTATGATCATGGGGGATTTTAACTTGCCATCCGCAGGTGAGATGTCTGAGATGGCTCGGGAGTTCATGGCTTCCATGACGGCTATGGACTGACCCAGTTAGTTCATGGCCCTACTCACATGGGGGGAAACACGCTGGATCTAGTTTTTGTCTCTGGGCAGTGGTTGAGTGATCTTGAGATAGGGGATATAGTGATTGAGCCCTTGTCATGGTCAGATCACTCCCTCCATTGCCTTGACCTTCGAACCACCACACCCCGCTTCAGGGAGGTGGAACAGATGAGATGGTTCTGCCCCAGGTGCCTGATGGAACCCGATAGGTTCCAAACGGAGCTTGGGCCATTCCCTGAGGCTCTGGCTCATGCCTCGACTGGAGACCTAGTGGCCGTCTGGGATAAGGCGGCCACTGATGCTTTGGATCGGGTCGTGCCTTTGTGGCCTCTGACCCGGCGCCAGTCTTACCTGGCTCCTTGGTTTACTGAGGAGCTGAGGGAGATGAAACGCCGGAAAAGACACCTAGAGAGCAGTTGGAGGGCCAGTCTCTCTGAGTCCGACCAAACACTGGTAAGATTTCATGTTAAGACTTACCTAATGGCAATAAAAGTGGCAAAATGTAACTATTTCACTGCTCTTATTGTGTCATTAGATAATCGCCTGGCTGCTCTGTTTAGGGTGACCTGCTCCTTACTCCCAAGCGCGGGAGGACCCCTTGGAGGGTAGAGCCAAGGACTTTGTACAATATCTGTATGACAAAATCACTCAGATTCGGGAAGACTTGGACTCTGACTGGGTAGATTCAGGGGGGATGGGGGAGGCAGGTCTTGAGAATGTTATCTGGGAAGAGTTTGATCTTGTGACTCCCGAAGACGTGGACAAGATTCTGGGTAGACTGAATGCGACCACATGTTTGTTGGACCCGTGTCCCTCCTGGTTGGTAGTGGCTTCCCAGGAGGTGACACGAGGCTGGCTCCAGGGGATTATAAATGCTTCGTTGAGTGAGGGTGACTTTCCCGCTGCCTTGAAAGAGGCGGTGATGACACCTCTCCTCAAAAAGCCTTCCCTGGACCCGGCAGTGTTAGCTAACTATCGTCCGGTCTCCAACCTTCGCTTTGTGGCGAAGGTTGTTGAGAGTGTGGTTGCACGACAGCTCCCCCAGTATCTGGATGAAACGGTTTATCTGGATCCATTCCAGTTGGGCTTCAGGCCTGGGCACAGCACGGAAATGGCATTGGTCGCATTGGTTGATGATCTCTGGAGGGCTCGGGACAGGGGTTGCTCCTCTGTCCTTGTCCTGTTAGATCTCTCAGCAGCTTTTGATACCATCGACCATGGTATCTTGCTGCACCAGTTGGAGGAGTTGGGGGTGGGGGCACCGTGTTACGGTGGTTCTCCTCCTTTCTCTTTGACTGGTCGCAGTCTGTGTTGGCGGGGGGACAGAGGTTGACCCCGAGGCACCTTATATGTGGGGTGCCACAGGGGTCGGTCCTCTCACCCCTTCTGTTCAACATTTATGTAAAGCCTCTGGGCGAGATCATCCGTGGTTTTGGGGTGAAGTACCATCAGTATGCTGATGACACTCAGCTGTACATCTCGACCCCGGACCACCCCAATGATGCCCTTGAAGTGATGTCCCGGTGCCTGGAGGCCGTATGGATCTGGATGGGGAGAAACAGGCTCAGGCTCAACCCATCCAAGACCGAGTGGCTGTGGTTTCCGGCGTCCCAATATAGTCAGTTGGCGCCATCACTGACTATTGGGGGCGAGTCATTGGCCCCCATGGAGAGGGCTCGCAACTTGGGTGTCCTCCTGGACTCACGGCTGACTTTAGAAGAGCACCTGATGGCTGTGGCTGGGAAGACTTTTCGTCAGGTCCGCCTGATTCGCCAGTTGCATCCCTTTCTGAATCGGGACTTTTTACGCACAGTCACTCATGCCCTCGTCACTTCCCACCTGGACTACTACAATGGTCTCTACATGGGGCTCCCCTTGAGGAGCACCTGGAGGCTCCAACTGGTGCAGAGTGCAGCCGCGCGGGTGGTTATGGGAGCGACGTGGCATTCCCATGTAACACCTCTTCTGCGCGAGCTGCACTGGCTCCCAGTGGTCTTCCGGGTGTGCTTCAAGGTTTTGGTTACCACCTTTAGAGCACTCCATGGCTTAGGACCTGGATACTTACAGGACCGCCTGCTGCCACCAATAGCCTCTCACCGGCCAGTACAGTCTCATAGAGAGGAGCTCCTCAGGGTGCCGTCAGCCAAACAGCCAAACTTTCCCTTTTAAATTGCATATGAGAAATTTTAAATTTGTTTTAAATATGGGGATGTTTTTTAATTCGCCTCAGGCCAAATTGTTTAATACGTTTTTATACTGTTTTAAATTTTATAATCTGTGTGTTTTATCTTTTTGGCTGTTCACCGCCCTGAGTCCTTCGGGAGTAGGGCGGTATATAAATCTAATCAAATAAATAAAAATAAATAATAAATAAAATAAACTCCCAGAATTCCCCAGCCAGTTGGCTGGGGAATTCTGGGAGCTGAAGTCCTACAGGCTTAAAGTTGCCAAGTTGGAGACCCCTGTTCTAAAGCATCTGTCTGCAACATACTCCATAACATTGCAAAAAGAACTTCTTTCCAGATTTTCAGGAAAGTAATGGTGGGCTGAAAACAGCCCCACAAGACTGGAGACAATGACCACAGCAGAAAGAGGACCTGGTGAATGGATCAAGTACTCCGCAGAGCACTCCCAGCAAGGAGGCCATAAAATAGTGATCTCTGATGTGGTTTAGCACTCTAGGAGCCAGAGGAAAGTAATCTCATCATGCTTCCTTTCTTAACCACTTTAGGAAATTGCTTGTTAATGGCTTTTTGGATATTAAGAATCTTTAGAATGGCAAATTTCTTTACACTAGGCAAGTTTCCTTCTAGCCTTGACAAAGAAAGTTTCATGCATGTTTACGTATTATGTTAACAGCGACTAGAATGTTGATTTTGAAAAATGATAAACAAATTAGGGGGCTAGACAAACTTGAAATATTCATTACAAGTGAACTTCTATGAGATGTTTTAAATTTTACAAAAACATGAAGATTTTGAAAGTAACCGAAATCTTCTTGTGAGAAAGCATTTACTATTAGAAAAGCAAAACATGATATGAGGAGACTCTGAAGGTTGGCTCCACGGAAACAGAGTGAACTAAAGGTTATAATTAAAAGAGAAGAGACCCGTTAATAGAGAATGAAGCAATATTATTTGACTGTGGAAGAATTCAAAATTCAAGGGTATTTGGGAATAATATATTCAAACATTACTCTGTAGAATATCTATTATTATATAAATGAATTCAAAAGAGGTTATGAAAGAGGAGCATATTTTACTGGATAAAACAGAGACTAAGGATGATTTGAATGTGGACCTGGAAATAAATTTTAAAATGTCAGGCTACAAAAATAATATGGAAAATGATGTTACAAAGGATTTACAACGCAAATCTATGAATATCTTTTAAAAAAGGGACATACATATAATAAATCAGAAGAATGACTTGGATAGATTTTATATCTTAGACTTAGAAAAGAGATGTGTTAAATTGTGAAGGAGTTTTGGAGAGGAAAAAATAATCAACTTGTAGGAGTCTATTTGAAGGAATTAAGAATCAGACAAAGTTAAATGGAAAATATAAAAATGGGTTTATTTGATCAAGATTAAAATATATATGATGATTCTGGTAGTACTTAATGGACTTTTTTTTACTAGGAATGAATAACAAGGCTTTAAAGATTTGTTTATAGTTAACAGATAAGATACAGGAATATGTTTTTCTGTATTTTTAGACACGTTAAAGTGTTTACTGTGTTAAAAGGAAAGGAATATAAAATGGTTTATGTAACTAAGGTTAAAATATATTTGTTATTACTTCTGGTAATTTTTAATTGACTTTAGATAAATAGGACTGAATGATGAGACTATAATGCGTTTATTGACAAGAGATAAGATATGGGGGAAATCATCTTTTTGTTGAAATATCAGAGGCAGTGACAAGCTACTAAAGTTGTTTCTACTTGTCTGGTCGGAGGAGAGAATGATTTCTTTATATGTCTTTTTCATTTTTCTCTGCAGTTTTTATTTTTTTACTTTTTATAAATTTAGTTCTTTATCTTTGTAAGCTTCAGTAAAAAATATTATAAAAAGAAAAAGATCCTCTTTCCCACATCTGTCTGAATGTAGTGTACTATACATTCACATATTGACATATGATTATGAATAAGGATGCATAGTGGGAAACTCAAGCCATCCACCCTTTTATTTCAATGAATTATGGGTAGAATAATTGCCCGAAAAATACTCATTTTACAACTCTATGAATGTGGAACAATGCACAAGACTCCTTCAAATCATCAGGTTTTTATCTCCTCTTAACCTTCACCATACTAACTCAACAAGTACCTCTTTAATGAAGGCTGAATATCATCAGTTATATTCACATTTCCAAAAGATATTCAGCTGAAGCATTTTAAGAGTTTTGATTTACACAATACAAAGCTAACGGTTTTCTTAAGAGATATCTGAATACTATTTTTTAATCCACAAATACTCTTTTATATAATACTTCACATACTCTTCATATTCTGTTGAACCATTCCCCCATATTATAAATATATGAATAAAGGAGAGTTGAAAGTCTTACTATATTATCACCTAATGAGATAGCATTAAGATAAAACATAAAATGAAAAGACAGATATCTTCACAGATATTAAGTAGACTTAATTTTGGCTTGTTTCCCTTAAAGATGATTATGTTAAATATAGCTAAAGATTGAGTGCAACCTAGGATATAAAACCATTAATTTTTTCATGTTTAAGAATTACATATGAATTCCTACTAGCAGCCTATCCACAGTCAAGGTGACAAGCAAATCTAGCTGAGGTTGCAGTTATTATCCATCCCTGGTTAGTGCGTATCTTAGAATGAATCTTGACATGCATTAAGACTTCAGTGCCTTAATCAAAATGAACTATATAACTATATAAAAAGCTCTACACATGAATAGATCAAGATAAGAATTCCAATTGGAATGTTCCTAAATTTCCTGAGAACCTCTGAACTAAAGGTAAACAAGCATTTTTGTAGATGTCATTTTCATAAATTGGCATCTCCAAATACAGTCCTCTGCATAAAAAACTATGTACATGAGTCACCATTTATTGCATAATTACTAACATTCACATGAGAATGCCCTGGTCCATGAACTGAAGAAGATCCTTGGATGACATGTGAAGTGTCTTCAAGGAAAAACAAAGTCCAGTTGCCCTTTGAAAAAGCACCTTTGGGACACCTATGCTGCAATGTTTCCAGTTGGTCAGTGGCTTCCTTTTTTCTTCTTTCTTGAGGCAATCCAATCGTTGTCCATCAAGTCCATCAAATCAGTGGAACAACTTGCCTCCAGAAGTTGTGAATGCTCCAACACTGGAAGTTTTTAAGGAGATGTTGGATAACCATTTGTCTGAAGTGGTGTAGGATTTCCTGCCTAAGCAGTGGGTTGGACTAGAAGACCTCCAAGGTCCCTTCCAACTCTGTTGTTCTAAAAAAAACATCATGCAATCCAGTGAAGTCTCTTGATCAACATTTTTTCCCAACCTCATCTGCCATTCCATCTTCACCCCATGCTTATATTCCCCAAAGGGCACCTAGGTAAAGCATATTCTCCTTTTTTTCCACAGTAGTACAATGGTTCCCTTTTCTTTAAAAAAATATTAAAAACATTTATATTATAATGCTTTGGAATAAAGTTACAAAGTTCTAACAAATGCTGCTTCTTTGATCCCGTGAACCTGAACTATCAGCTCCCTATAGTGGAATGTGTTCTCTTTGCTGTATTCATGATAGCATCAAGGCAATAAGGTTACATAAAGAACAAGAGGGAAAAGAGTCTGTGCTCATATCAAATGAAATAACTTGGAGGGATGATTCAAATATCTGGGAAAGCAAAGGAAACGAACAGAGTACAGGATGAGGGAACAATACCATACCTGAAGCGAAAAGCCAGGTACACCCGCTTTGGAAGGGCAAGAAGCAAAGGAATTACCAATCAGAGCCTGTAGTGAATACAATCCAAAATGATAAACAAATTGGTCCTATTGCCAAATTACTACAATCCAGAGTGGAAATTGTTAAATAGGCTTTTGGAAAAGCTAGAAGCAGCATGAAAGACAAGCAGTTGAGGATGCCGTGTGAAATTGCCTTTTGAGCAATTGCCTTATATAGTACAATGCAGCTTTTCCCCAGAAAGCAGGATCTCAATTAAGTTTATTTTTTTAGTAGTGGCATATTAGAAGAGCCAGTTTGGTGTGGTGGTTGAGGCAACAGGCTAGAAACCAGGGATTGTGAGTTCTAGTCCCACCTTGCACAAAACCAGCTGGGTGACCTTGGGCCAGTCACTCTCTCTCAACTATACAAAGAAAGCAATAGTGAACTACTTCTAAAAAAAAAAAAAACCTTACCAAGAAAACAGCCGAGTCTTGTCCAGACAGTGTCCAAGAATCAGACGTGCTTGAATGGAAGGGAAAAAAATATGGTACCTTTGACCATATTTTCAGATTGTTTCTGAAATTTTTCTTTTTGTTTCAATAGGTACTTGTTTGAGATTGTATTTTCTGGCATTGTATTTTTCTGAAAAATAGAAAGCAAGATGGGATTCAGTGGAAGGGAGATAAGTAAAATCATTTATTACCTTTCCTCTCCTGTTTTCTTTGAAATAAATAAAAACTAGACTCCAACGTTCAGTTGCCATCTTCTAAATCTCTAGCAACAGCTAAATAGAAATCAGGGCAAGGCCAATCACATGTTGTACCTGTCAATTTGATTCAGCCTTTCATCTTCCAGGAGCACAAACATTTGAGCTGCAAAATTATTCTTGTTTAATAAAGAAATTGACAGTTCAAAACGTTTTTTTGGAAAAACGTATTTTGATTCACAGTATGTTTAGTGAAAATGAAATGTTTGTTAGTGTAAGTGTCTACAAAAGTAGCTTTTACTATTTACATGGGAGCAAGCCGCACCCTCTCCCCCCAAATTCAGTGAGTCTTAACTTTGAATTATACTCTTTAGGACTGAACTGCTAAGGCATGGTTTAATTGCATTTAATTTAATGGAGAAATAAATTGTGCTATCAATAAATCATATTTTCCTATTTTATATTTATTGGAAGGACAGAGACAGAAATGTTCTGACTGTAATAATCCATAGGCTTCTAATCATTGGTATTTGTTCCTAACTACTATAACGCCAAAATTACAAAATCTATATCATGATTTCTGCCTACATACATAGTTGTGTATTTCACTCAAATATATAAAGAGCAGAGTTTACATCACAACATTATAATACATTATAATACATTTTTTCATACTGCACACTTCCAAGTTGCTAAGAATGAATGTTTCTTTGATCCTAAATCATGGCGTTTAGCTATAGTTTATTGAATAAGCCATGACTGGCTATGCTCAGACATATTGTGAAGAAATGTATCATGATTTCACACATTTTATTAAGATTGTGGTTTTAGGTCAGTAGGATAGGTGAATCTAGCTATATATGCATGTGCACACATCTGTATCACGTTACATATTTGAGGGATCGTCTTAGCACCATAGCTGCTGTTTGCATTAACCAGACTCCACATGAACAAATAGAATAGAAATCCTTGCATTAGGCTATAGAATAAGGTTGTTTGCTTACAGAAACTTAAGAAACAAATGATAACCCATGAGAAATGAAGTAGCTTCTTGGCGCTTTGAATAATAATTAGGTAAGAGGGTAAGCAGTTAATATTATATTTCTGACAGCTTTCTCAGAAAGCATGCGCCCAGTCTCACTTGGGACTCAATAAAAATGAGACGATACCAAGAACTGGTTTTAAAAGATTGTGTGTACATACTGAGATTGAAATATAGAAAAAGAAAGACATTTTCATTTAAATGTGAGCTATTGCATGACAATTCATATGAATTCTCTTCTGGAAAATAATGAACGCATTAGTTGATCAGTTGAGTCATTTCAAATATCCTAGCAATCATACCATAAACCGAATGACACAACTATGCTCTTCAGCCTGCTAATAAGTTTCCAATCTGCTGTCACCAAACAAGACATACTGCAAAGTTTTTCACACCTGAGTAACAGCCTTTGACAACAAAGCTCTATCAAGCTGATTTATTAATAATGTTATGGATTTATATTTAGTCAAGTTGATATTTCAAGAAAATCTTACAGGAAAAGCTCCCAGTTTTGGGGGGGAGGCTGTTCAAATCTTTGAAAATCTGACAAACTGTCCAAGGCATCACCATAAAATTGATGCCATATAGCTATACAAAGCCCTTAGTCGTTTTTCCTAAAAACTTAGTACAAAATAAACTGCTCTGGATATCTCATTAAAACATCCATCCACCTCTTCCCTCAACACTCATTTCCTCTTGGGCTAGTTATATGTAATATCTCTCCGGTCAAAGCCAGATTTGTTTAGACCATGGTATCACGGACAATCTCTAGTTATTTGATTGAGACATAATGCTGAGCTATAATGTGATTTGTTTGGTTTTGACTTTTTTTTTATATACACACATATACATAGACTGAGTCTCACATTGTGTCAAGCCATAGTTTATTGAATAAAGCATAGCCAGGTATGTTTACTCTATGGTATGAGCTAGGCATAAACCAATGTGGGGGGGGGGGGAGACATCAGTGGTGGGTTGCTACCAGTTCACCCCGGATCGGGTGAACTGGTAGCGGCAGTGGCAGGAGGTTCTGCCCACCTGCCCGGATGCTTCTGTGCATGCACAGAAGTGTCGCACAAACACCCACGCCCACTAGTGAACCAGTAGCGACAGGTTTTGAAACCTGCCCCTGGGAGACATGATGGTTTTGCAGTTTAATATACTGAGTTTGTCAGCTGGAAAGCTGACAGCCTGGGTTCAAGACCCAAATGCTGCCTGACAGGGTGAACTCCTGTTACTTTTCCCAACTCCTGCCCACCTAGCAGTTTAAAAGCATCCAAATGAGAGTGGATAAATAATAACAACCTTGGTGGGAAGATAACAGCATTCCATGTGTCTCGGCTTATAGTCATGTTGGCCACATGACCATGGAAGGGCAACACTGACTCCCTCAGCTAAGAAAAGGATATGAGCACTACTCCCTAGAGTAGCAGTCTCAACCTTTCTGGCTTTGTGGACCAGCAGTGGTGGCAGCAGCAGGGAGAAAAGGGGATGGTTCCGGGCAAGTGGGGGCAAGTATGCATCTTCTGTTCACACAAATGGAGCTTTGCATGTACCCATCACTTGCATAAATGGAGCTTCACCCATGAGCAAGTGCCCCCACCACGCAAACAAATGAAGCTTTGCATGTGCCCACTGGTCACACAAATAAGAGTTTCACACATTGCTCAGTTCCAGTATTGGGCCACAGTCCAGGGGTTGAGGAACGCTGCCCTAAAGTCAGACACGACTGGACAGGGGAAACCTTTTCCTTAAACCAATGGTATACCAATTGCAGTAATTGAGCTCATACAATATGCCGAATCAAAACTGAACTAGTTGCAATACGGCCTAATATGATGTAGATCTACACAGGTTTGGCTAAACACCCTTCCTCTGTCTCTTGTTCCAATTTTCAAAGGAAACAAAAACCATTTGCTTACTTCTGCTTCAGTGGGAGCTTCATCAGTGAAGGATGCGTGGATAAGAAAAGCAGCCCAGAAACATTTCTGTAAATTCATTGTTCGCCATGGACAAAATCTGGGGCTCTTATATTTGCAAATATGGCATTATTTCAAATAGGAAGATATTGAATTAAATGTGCCACATGCAGAGCCTTTTGTCAAGTTTTATTTAAAAATTTCTTTCACCAGCAGTCAGTATCTCCATAGCTCAGCTTCTTCTCCCTAAAATCCTGTTGATCTGTCATCATGTAAGTTTTTAAAGGCTTTCCCTTTTGGGCTAATTCCATATTTGCTCTTCCTTCTTCTATTATCCTGTGAGAAGCTATTCCATCTTCTGTTCCCAATTTCTTATCAACCAAAGCAGAATATAAAATTAGAGCAGTGGATTTGGGGAAGGGGTTCTCTTTTTTCTTTTCAGCATCTACTTCAAAGTTCATACAGCTGAGGGATCCATGACCATCTAGAACCAAGGCATAGCTGACTGATAGCTTGTCACAGCTTCATTTAAAACTTATTTATAAATAAAGCTTTTAAAAAATGGCAGCTGAGTTTTTTACAGGGGTTGATGATATTGAAACAACTCTATTAGCTTCCAGTCAGTCTCCAAAACCATTTAAATAGTATTAGCATTTATGTTTAACACCCTATGTGGTTTAGGACTTGAAGGTACTTGAAGAAATGTCTGTTCCAGTCCATATAATCCTCTCTGTGCTCTGTTAATATTTCAAACATTCTCTTTCAGCTGCTCCCACCAAGCTGCAACTAATGAAAGTGCTTTCTCAATGGCAGTTTTCCATTTATGAAATTTTCTTCCCTGAAAAGCCTACTTGATAACAATGCCAACTTTGTTATCCTTTTTCTGCACCTGGTAAATATATTTTTTGCTCTTTCATGTGCATTTTAATTTTTAACCCTTTCTTCGGCTTTCTGCCATTTAGATCTACGTTCTAAATGTTCCATCACATGCACAGTTTTCATATAAAATATTAACAACCCAATGAAATGAAGGAGGAAAAAAGAAAAAGAGATTTTATAGTTTTGAAGTCCCCAGAGATTTTCATTTGCAGCTGCTGCATCATTTTTAGATATTCTTTTAATTACTAAAAAAAAATAAAAATGAGGAAGATAGCTGTTGCATCTTCCTGCTGCTTTTTTGAAAATTTGTTCACGAGGGAGGGAAAGGGGGAGGGAAGACACAAATTTCTCATTGTGGAAAGCAGCATTCTGGAAATGGCAGATGTTAAGGGGAAAGTAGAAAGCAATGGCCATTCTGTGAATATGCAACTATCTCCGATCTAGGAACCATGAAGAACATCCAACCTATGTTCTCCAAATTCCAAATGTTTCTACATTTGCATAGTAGAAACTATGCAAAGTTGCATATGGTTTTTTTAGTAGTCAGATAACATCAGTTGGGAATAACCAGATGATTGAGGATAGCATAGCATAGCATAGCATAGCATAGCATAGCATAGCATAGCATAGCATAGCATAGCATAGCATAATAACTTTTCTGAGGATTACTTATATTCTTCTCCTCATTCAGAGATGAAAAATTGTTACATTGATTGTGTTACACTGATCACTTACTCATCTCTATGCTTACCATGAATTCCAATTTCATTCAATATTTCTAAAAAGCAATGAATAAAATTAACATACCAAACATAAGAAAACTGATCTCATTTGAACAATGTACTGAATTGATTACATGCTTGGCAATTAATAACAACCACATCGAGATGATTTAATATTCTTTGCAGCTGCTGACATTCATCCATGGATCCTCTTGCTCTAATTTGAGAATTTGCTTATTTTGGGAAATAAAGCAATTGCTTTCCTTTTATATAAATATGTCCAATCTTCCCTACAGTCTAAGTAGCTAAAGAAAATAGTTTAAGACAAATGTATTGGAATATGAGTACTATATTGTTCTGACCTAGGCTCCCTTAAAAAGCAGGAAGCAGGAATTGGTCCTGGCAAAACCTCTTTTATTTACACGACTGTGAATTACTTTCATTCACAATCAGCAAGGTTTGTCCAAATAGTTTTTCAAAGGAATATTTCTCAATACACCTTATCTCGCTTGGCAAGCTGCCTCATAATTGTTTCCAAACACAGAGTAAGGCAAAACTTGGCACAGAGTCTCTTAGAGTCACGAACTGAACTTTTCACTCTTGAAACTATCGAACAAACGAATTGTTTCCTGCAAAAGCCCCCTCTCCGTTCGCTCCTCCTTTGTTTCCTATGGGAGGGGCTAATCATGTCCAAGGTGATGACCCTGCTTTCTGAGTTGTTCTTGTCTTCTGGCAGTTCTGCGCATGCGCACACTGGGAACGGACTCCAGCTGTTCCTCTGCTTCACTGCTGTCTATCTCCCTCTCTGCCTCAAACACAGAGCCCTCATAAGAGCTTTCCCCAGCCCCCAGGACTGGCCCATTTTCCTCCCCAACCTCCTCACTGTCTGACTCTTCTGCCAGCTCTGCTGTCTGCTGGCAGGCCGCAACATATATTTCCCTTCCTGACGTGTAGGAAAGAATCTAGTCCACCAATAAATTAGATGGAATTGTGTTTTGATCAAAACTTCATAAAAATGTGTTGTTATGGGTGTTCATTTGACTACTGTGAACTGACTTATTACTATGGATTTGCCTTAAATTAATATAGAGGCCAAGTGTTGGAATATGTTGAGCCAGTCTTAGCTAATCATAATTGGATACTTCCGATTCATCAGTCACTTCATTGTCAGCATTCCAGCCAATTCCACAGTTCCTGCCCAATCCATACTTAATTTTAAATAAATATCTCTTTTTTGGGAGAGGTAATTCCAAAATGAGATGGTATGATAGGGTTGTCACCCCAGTGAAGTAACAGATTCTGAGTTGCCACATTACACATATTGTATACTTTTTATGATTGTATGAGTAGGGAGCCAGGAGCAGTATAGCTGTTGTGCTCGTATTTTGCAGCAAGTTCTATCTCCCAACTAACTTCCGTCAGAAACTAAGTACAGGTTAAGTCTTCAAGCTAGAGGGATGCATGAAGCCAGCAAGCCGGGCTGGTTTAAGAAGAAATTTTTAAAAGTTTTAAATTGGTTTGTGATTTTTAATTTTTGGGCCAAATTTATATATATTTTAATTGTTTTTTTAATATTTGTATTTCATGTTCTTAATTCTGGCTGTACACCGCCCTGAGTCCTCAGGGTGAAGGGTGGTATATAAATTGGAAATAAAATAAAAAATAAATAAATGATTCAAACTATAAAACTAGAGGCTCAAAGCCAGGGTAAAGATTCCACCTTAACAGAATTGAACAAGATCAGAGTTTGAATGTCATGTTAGGCTAGGGCTTGGTGCAAAGCTTAAGGAAGCACAGAGCAGGGGCCGTGGGCAACAACCAGCACCAGAGTGATCATTAAAGTCTTCTTGCAAAATGTGCACACCAACCCATTGGAGGTTTTTTTGTATGCGGGGGTTTAAAAGGCTTTAAATTCCCCCCATACAAATTCATAAAGACTTGCATGTGCTTATTATTAAATAAATTAATTTCACAGTTCACGGAGAATATGGGCTTGACTTATTCTCCATATCACCTGACAACAGGACAAAAAGCAATGGGTGGAAGCTTGTTAAGAGAGATCCAACTTGGAACTAAGGAAGACAGTGTGAATGATTAATCAATGAAACAGCTTGTCTCCCAGAATGGTGGGAACTGCATCACTGGAGATTTTCAAAAAAGGACTGGACTACTGTTGTTCTTATTCCACCAGGATGGAACAAGGACTCCTGCCTTGGGCAGGAGGCTAAACTAGAAGACCTCTGAGGTCCTTTTCAACTCTATGATTCTATGATTCTAAAGCACATAATTCACCCCTTAAAATTCATGAAACACTTTTCCAAAACAGACAGAGGCCCTACTTATTTTTCGATTGCAGGGCTGTTGGCCATAAATCATGACTAGGTTTTTTAGCCTGGTGTGCCCCTGGCCAAAATAGCATCTGAGCCAGAAAGATAGATATTTATCTTTTATTTATGCATTAGTAAAGGACAGGTCTCCCACAGATACAAGGTGAAAAGACCCTTAGAAAAGAGAGAGATCGCTTTATATAGTATATAGTTCAAAATTATTAGGTTTGGAATGTTTTCTTTCATTGCTAGCATAATTTGAGTCATAAAGTCATCTATGCTCAGTAGTATGTATCAGTTCATGCTATTCCATAATATTCTTAGCATGATTTTGTTAATGATTAATTAAATATTCAAGGGTGTCTGTTTTTACCATTATAATGGGTTTTTGAGTTACTAAAGTTCACTTTTCTAGACAATTCTTGCCTTCAGCCAATTGGAACTGTCCTTATCAGAATCCTTATCAGAATCCTTATCAGAATCCAGAAGTGAGAATCTGCTTCTCACTTCAAAGAAACTAGAAACATTAATCAAAGAGCCGAGGTGGCACAGTGGTTAGAGTGCAGCATTGCAGGCTACTTCAGTTGACTGCTAGCTGCAGTTCAGCAGATCAGATCTCACCGGCTCAAGGTTAACTCAGCCTTCCATCCTTCCGAGGTGGGTAAAATGAGGAGCCAGATTGTTGGGGGCAATAGGCTGACTCTGTAAACCACTTAGAGAGGGCTGTAAAAGCACCATGAAGCAGTATATAAATCTAAGTGCTATTGCTAAGTGCTAAAGGCACTCGTTGTTATTGAAAATGTTAACCAAATATGCCTCTTTCTCCTATACCCATCAGGATTGAACATGCCACAGAAAGCTTATTTTGGCCCTCAAGCTCAAGCATTTAATAAAAAAAACCTGAAGTTTTTCAGGACACCTTTAACTAATCAGAGCCAAGGAGAAGGGATAGGCTGTATATTTTTCTCCCCCTAAACTAAGTAGAAGAGACAGGATACTCTAAAAATCTAATCCTAGATAAATATACTGAAGACACAGCTTCAGAAGCATCAACTCTTTGCACCATTCTATTGCTAATGGGACTCTGTCATTGTTATTCTTTTTGTCTCTGCTCTGCTTTTCCAATTGGAAGATGGATACTTTCAGGCTTTTTCTTTCAATTGCTTTCTAAAAGCAGGATCATATATTCCCTTTTTCTCCTTCTTTCCTGTAGCAGGAGTAGAGAAAGTTCAGAGATACTGTATAGTCTTTCTATCAGAAATAAACTATTTGGTCTTTGGGATCTTAACCATCTGTCTTTAGTGTTTAGGGGCCTTTTTTTTTTTTTGACTCACATGTTTGCTCTGCTAAATGCTGCCTTCAGTGACTGATTACCTCAATATCTTCTCTACGTTGAGCCCAGGAAATGAGAGAATTGCCCATACACTTGAATGAGTTGTGAAGGAAAGCAAAGAATGTTCTGCCTGGAGATAGGAAAAAAAAAACACCATTTCAGGCAACTGAGATGCTAGAAAATTCTGAACCTGAGCTCTGATCCTTTAAAATGGAAATGCCTTTGAAAAGCCAAAGAGTCAGCAATGTTTTGCAAACTCAATGACCAAAGAAGCAAGAGATGAATAATTGTTGGGTCAAAGCCTGTGAAAAAGAATGAGACTGGCTTTGCTTGGCAATAAGCCATTCAATTTTCATTCTTTTGAGGAATAAGAGGCAAACCAAGGAGATGCGAGAAAGAAGAAAAAAACCTCATCATTTCTAAAATGAATGTGTTCTGATATTCCAACTGACAGAAAGAAAGAATTAATTGATGCATGTTAACAGCCATCCTCTCCTTCTATTTCCAAAGGCCATAGGTGCTCTTCAGACAGAGGCAAGTGAACGTGGGGAAGCTGTTGGAGGGCATTGGCAAATACTAGAACAATACTCAGGCTATGGTGAATAGCTGTGACCTAGAGGCCAATCTGGCTTTGCAAGTTAATAAAAAGCTACAGATATCCAACCAGGCAGAGGTTCAAGGCTGACTCTACCTGAAGCAATCTTAATTGGATTAAATAGTGGTTGACCAAAATGCTTTGAAATTATTGTGAATGCTCTTGAAATGAGAGAAGATGTGAACTTTCAATTTGTAATAAGCTGTTTTAAAAATTTAATATATGCAGAGGTGCTGAGAAGAAACCAGCAGGGAATGGAGAAGCTGTATTTAAAATCAAGCTAAAAGATAGATATTACCTCTGCTGCAGCCCTAAACATATGCAAATTAGGACCCCCAGAGAAAGGAAATGCTGCCAGAGACAGTCAAACTATATTCCAAAGTGGGTAACTCACCAAGGGACTAAAAACACACCCAGGCAGAAAAGTGATAAAAATGGCAAGAAAATTTTTTATCCGATTGACAGAGATTTGTGGAACTAACTCTAAAGAGCATTATGAAGGATCTGCACCAACTCTAGTGTAACCAGTAATTTAATTAAAGAAGAGAGATTTGTTGAATTGAACATGAATTACAAATCTCTCATCTATTTAGCAGATAGAAGATGAATCTTTGCTGAAGGCAAAGGAACCACAATGGTGCATGGCAGATGGGAGAAAGGAACACAGTTGAGCTCATTATTAAAGATGCCTTACAGGGTTTGATGCTAAATGCTTGTTTGATGTCAGTAAAATATGCAACTGAGAAAGACAACAATGTGAAGAAAGGCATCATTTGTTATCAGTGGAAATAACTTTCTTATGAACAGGACATGCAAGAAAAATAGACTTTTAAAAAAATAATTTATTTGGCATATTTATACCCCACCACATTATACACAGACTTTTGGTACTTCCCAATATAAAAGAAAAACAACAAGTATAAAATAAAACTTACCATTAAAATAGACAAACGTAACTCCAAGGATACCTGGCATCAGCTCCCAAATACTCTCTGTAAAATCTGCATTTAAGAAATTTCTGGAAGTGATTGAATTGAAGAAAATGTGCTTTTTCAAATCACACAAGATTATAGAGGTTATCAACCAAAGTTACCATGGAAAAACTAAAGATGCATAACACCAAACTGGCAGGACTAGCCAACACTCCAGAAAATAGGCTCAAGATATAGAAGGATCTTGACAGACTTGAACATTGGGTACTATCTAACAAAATGAAATTCAATGGTGAAAAAAGTAAGGTTCTACATACAATATATGTGGTACCTTGCTCAATAGTAGTAACTATGAGAGGAATCTTGGAGTCCTAATGAACAACCATTTAAATATGAGCCAGCAGTGGGCAGCAGCTGCCAAAAAAGTCAACACAGTTCTGCATTGCATAAACAGAGGGATAGAATCAAGATCACGTGAAGTGTTAATACCACTTTATAATGTCTTGTTAAGGCCACACTTGGAATACTGCATTCAGTTTTTGTTGCCACAATGTAAAAAAGATGTTGAGACTCTAGAAAGAGTGCAGAGAAGAGCAACAAAGATGATTAGGGGACTAATCTTTTATTAGGGGAAGCTAAAACATATGAAGAACAGTTGCAGGAACTGGGTATGTCTAGTTTAATGAAAAGAAGGACTAGGGGAGACCTGATAGCAGTGTTACAATATCTCAGGGGTTGCCACAAAGAAGGGTCAAACTATTCTCGAAAGCACCTGAGGGTAGGACAAGAAGCAATGGGTGGAAACTAATCAAGGAGAGAAGCAACTTAGAACTAAGGAGAAATTTCCTGACAGTTAGAACAATTAATCAGTGGAACAACTTGCCTCCAGAAGTTGTGAATGCTCCAGCACTGGAAGTTTTTAAGATGTTGAATAAACCATTTGTCTGAAGTGGTGTAGGGTTTCCTGCCTAAGCAGGGGGTTGGACTAGAAGACCTCCACAAAGTAATTCCATTCAAAATATTCTTTTACATTGCCAAAGGAGATGAAAAAGAAGAACTCTCCAAGATATTAAAGAAATGCTACCGGTAGTTAACAGAGATTACAAATGGTGAAAATAAATTAAATATCTACCTTATATGAGTTTTCAAAATATGGGTTTTAGGAAGTTTGTAAAATCAGAATGAGACTAGCAGTACCACAAGGCTAAGGATAGTCTCCCAAATATGAGGGAAAATGTGAGACATTTGCTGTGACATTTGCCATATTTCCATAAGAATGCTTATTTATGTTACAGCAGCAAGGAATGCCTATGTAGATCAGTTGGATCAGAAGACTGTCTTATTGCCTGGAGAAATCAAGGAAGACACTTATATAAATTAACTACCAAGTTATGAAGTATTTGAAAACTAATGTTGTGCTTGCAAGCTTCAAAAGAATATTCATGTCCTGAAACCAGCACTTTGAAGAAGACGCTGGATCAAGATCTTCTTATGGAGAAGTTCATGTATGAAAAGTTTCTCCTCTAGCTCCTCCCAAGATGGTTGGTGAATGGTAAGGAAATGTTTCTTTCTTGCCATTGATATACCAATTTTGCTGCTGAAGCTGGCTCTCTGGCAATGTTGCTCAATGAATCTGAATGGGACCACTTAGGAAGATGACCAAGATGACTTTTGGATGGCCATGGACCCATTTGGGAAGGGAAGTCTTGAAGATTCCAGTTCCCTTTGGGAGCAGTCAGAAAGTCATAGGCATCCATCTTCCTGTCAGCATTTTGGGTTTTTTAAAGCATGTCTAGGTCTTAATTTCACTTTTTGAACTTTACTTCTTTTTTTAACCTTTAAAAGTAGACCAGCTGACTATTTAAATTCCCTGCTGGACTTTAGCTGTTCTCATTTTTCTTTTTCCCTTTGATTTATGCTCTTGTTCTAAATAACTTTTGTTTTCTATATAGAAATACAGTTTGCTTGTGGATGGTGAAGTACTTTCATTTGATTTACATTAATATTAGACTCCCACCATAGGATTTTTGTATCTTTTTAATTTGCAAAATATTTGGAGTTTATTTCTTTTTAATTTTTCCTTTTAATCTTGGATCGAAATATCCAGAAAAACATCCTTCTGTTTCAGTTTCTTTGTTCCCTTCTTTGTTCAAGCAGTGGCTGAAATCTGAGAAAAGACCTTTTGGCAACATGCAACTTTTAGTTGAAAGCTTTTTTAAAAAGTTTGAGGAGATGATAATGGTTGTGGAAAAAAATTGGAGGCATGTAGCTATGGAGGAATCTGATTTGAAAGCTGTAGATCAAAGAGATATCGGCTGTACAGATGGAGAACTAACTGAGTTGACTCCATACATCTCTCTGAACTTCAAGTCTACTTGTTTACAATAGCAGAAGCCTGACACTTATCTGGACTTTGTTGGGAGGACAGACCGATTGTAGAAATTGACTGTATTACATTTAACTACACAACAACTGATAAGAAATTGTATCAAGAAACAAATATTTGATCCAGGATGAATTACTCTTAAATTTTGGGGTGATCTGGGATAGGTAAGATGTTGAGGTAAATTTTCTATGAGTTGATTACGATAACAGCTTGTTAACAGAGAGTTTTGAAACTTTAAGTCCTTTTCATTGTTATTGTTCTTCCTGTTAAATATTTTGTCATTAATATAGCATATAGATGACAGGTCAATAGTTTGCAAGTCTAAATAGTTTGCTAGTTTAAAAAATGAGAGAGGAGCTGTTTCACCAGTTGGAACTAATATTGTAGCAACGTATTAATCAGTATTCAACCAGGGGATAATATGTCTATATATGTACTAGGTTCTTTTTTTTTTAATGCACTTTTTAAAATAAAAAAGGAAAATTTCACTTCTTCCTGTATACATTTATCTTCCATTTTTTAATGATTTTTCTTAAAGATGTTCACAGAAATAAAAGGTAAACATGAAATTATATGAAGTAATTCCTCAAAAGAGGAAAAGATAAAAGACAGTGTAAAAGATGTACAAATAGACGAAAAAAAGAAAAGCTGTATAATGAAGCAACTTTACAGCAATTAAGATTTACTATCTCTTCTCCCTCTTTAAAGTTATATAATAATAAACTTCCTCCTATATGCAACCATTTTTAATCAGCAAATCTATAAGTCACTAGTTCAGTTTTTTCCATTTTCAGCAAAAAGTATATAAGTGTTCTCCAGCCCTTAATAAAAGTACTTGTTGTCTTATCCCTGATCAAACAGGTCAGTTTTGTCATTTCCATGAATTCTATCATCTTTACAATTCCATTCCTCCATGTGGGCATTTCATTATTTTTCTGTCTTTGTGCATTTAATAGTCTTGCTGCTGTTACAATGTGCAAAAGCAATTTTATATAGGTCTTTTCAAATCTATATATCCTAGTACAAAAACTTATGGTTTCATTATTAGACTTTAAGATTCGTTTAAAATTCTTTGCATCATGATATTTGTATCCAATGTGTTTTTGCTTTTTTGCAAACTACCCCAAGCATGTTAAATGATCCTTCATGTCTTCCAAATTTCCAATATATAAAGGTACAAGTACCTTTATATATCTTAGATAATTTCCCATGTGTCATATACTAACAGTGTATCATTTTATAAAAGTTCTCCCTTAAATTGTAACACAGTATGAATTTCAGTCCTTTTCATCACATTCATTCCCATTGGTCAATTGTTAATATTATAGCCACAATTCTTAGTCCATTATATAATGCACTCTTTAACTTGTTCTTTCTCCATTTCAATCTCAGCAAAATGTTATATATTTCAGCAATCACATGTTCATCATTACATAATTCAGTTTCAAATTCCATTTTGTATTGTTCAATTCCATTACTTTTTAATCTATATGAAATCTCTCTTTTAAAACTCTCTGCATGTGTATCTCTTCTTGTATTCATTCTGACATTCACAAATATTCATTCTGACTTATGTAGATGGTCTGATTACAGGCAATCAGTAGAAATAAGATGTCTTAACATTGTGGAAAATCTAAACTATCAGAGTTTCACCAACCCCCCAAAAAATTCCCTCTAGGAATTCAAACCCACTCCTAACAGGTAGTAATGAAAAGTCAAGTACTACAGAATCAAACCATCACGTCCAGAGTTGTTAGGATTTCTTCAACCATAAAGTGGAAATAGATTTTTTGCTGCTTATTACTCACCTTGGATATGGAGGGAACCTACAATGAATTTTGATCATTGTTTCTCAGTTCTCCGGTTATTTGCTTCCTGTTTTGCCAGCTTCTGCCATCTCATAAACACTGATAGAAGTAAAAGAATTAGGTGACATTTCTCGGCATTCAGGTAAAAAGTAAGATAGATTCAAAGTACTCAATCAGAAGCATAAAGGCAGAAGACAATCCAAAGGAATCCTTTTTTAAAATAAGATGAAATGATGAGCTACTAATCAATAAAAATTAGCAGAAGATGGGAACTGGAAAGATCCTATCATATTTGCAATGATAAAGCCAGATGTTATGCAGAATCTGATGCAAACAAAAAAGAAAGAGTGCACCAAGTAAAAATGATTGGATTGCAGTCAAAAGAAACAAAGAAACTGAGCATTCGAAAGACAGATGACCAGCAAACCAAGACCTAAATAAATTGGATTAAAAGCAGAACACTAGAAATTTACAAGGGCATCTCTTTTTACTTGGCAAACAGTTGGAAGCAGTTGCCTATTGCCCTTGTGTCCACAAAAGAAGAATATGTATCAGAGGCCCAGGTGTGCCAAGAACTTGCATGGCTTGTGCCAACGGTTGTTTGATGTCTGAACTAAACATTATTTTTGCAAGGAGTAAAGGATGTATTCGATTCTCTCAGACAGAGAAGATGAATCTTGGAACGGTGCATTGATGCCAAATATCATTATGCACAAGATGTTTCCTTTCTTATCAGCTCAGGCACCAGCCAACTCCTATCATCTCTCAGTCTGAAAATTGTACCTGTAGCATGCTTTTTTTTCCCCTATGTGGTCACCTATGTGGAAGTAAATCCCATTGATTCTAGTGAGGTTTGATTCTGAACTGGAATACATATGATTGCACTGTGATTAACTTAGATTATACTAAGGTTTTAAATGGCAGCATACATTATAAATTGCTCTCAGAAATATTTGTATTAGGGAAAATCCTGTATAAAAAGGTGTACATTTTGAGGATTGTGAAAAACATGTGGACATGTTTGTAAGAGCTTTTAAGAAAAGCAAACAAAACTAATTGAATATAATATTATAGAAATGACAGGGGGAAAAAACCAAAGTGGATGGATCCAGCTATCCCTTCTAATAGATAAATATTAGATAAAGCCTTAGTAAGACCACACCTAGAATACTGCATCCAGTTTTGGTTACCACACTATAAAAAAGATGTTGAGACTCTAGAAAAAGTGCAGAGAAGAGCAACCAGGATGATTAGGGGACTGGAACTAAAACATACAATGAATGGTTGCAGGAACTGGGCATGGCTAGTCTAGTGAAGAGAAGAACCAGAAGTGACATAATAGCAGTGTTCCAATATTTGAGGGGCTGTCACAGAGAGGAAGGGGTCAAGCTATTTTCCAAGGCACCTGAAGGCCAGATAAGGAATAATGGATGGAAACTGACCAAGGAGAGATTCAACTTGGAAATAAGGAGAAATTTTCTGACAATGAGAACAATCAACCAATGGAACAGCTTGCCTTCAGAAGTTGTGGGAGTAAAGCAAGCGCGTGCGCACGATCCCATTGCGAACTGGTAGTAAAGGTAAGTAGAACCCACCCCTGTGTAGGTACCCATATGCCAACTCTTATAAGGCTTTGAAGGAGACCACCAGCACTAAATTTAATTTCAAAGTACCTGAGTAGCCAGTACAGCTACTGTAACATGACTGTTATGCTATTAAATTCTCTACTTCCAGCTTCTGAGTTTTATATATATATATAATTTTTATTTTTTTAAAAAGTTTTGTCATAGTGACAAACCATACAAACCCTAAGTTAAAGAGAAGAAAAATGGAGAAAAGTAATAGAAGCATACAGAAGTAGAAAAGAGGGAAAAAGAAAAAAAGAATGGTTAAAGTGGATTCTGGCCTTCTTAATAGCATTCATAAATACATTTTTATTTTACCTTCTCGTGCTCTAAGATTATATCAAAGCGTCCTTCTTTCCATAATCTATCCTTTCTAATCATCAAATCCATAAATCATCAAGACATTCCTTTTTTGGGGGGGGAGTCCATAAGGGGTTTTCAGTCATTAATAAATGTAGTCGTTAACCTTTCCCTAAGCAAACAAGTTAATTTTGTCATCTCTGCTAAATCTGTAATCTTCACCAACCATTCCTCCAGTGGGAATATTTCAGCATTCCATTTTGCACATATGTATTTTATATATGACCATGGTCATATATAAAAAATAATCTGCCATGACATTTTTCTGTTTTTTTGTCCATTAATCACAACAAAAATGTTCTGTTCTCAGTTGAATCTAAGTCTTTAAAATTATTTGTATCAGTATATGTATTTGAACTATGGTGCTGGAGAAGATTCCTGCGAATCCCTTGGACTGCAAGGCAATCAAACCAGTCAGTCCTAGAGGAGATCAACCCTAACTGCTCTTTAGAAGGCCAGATCCTGAAGATGAAACTGAAATACTTTGTCCATCTAATGAGAAGGAAAGACTCATAGGAGATGAGCCTAATGCTGGGAAAGATTGAGGGCAAAAGAAGAACAGGACGACAGAGAATGAGGTGGTTAGATGGAGTCACTGAAGCAGTAGGTGTGAATTTAAATGGACTCTGGGGGATGGTAGAAGACAGAAAGGCCTGGAGGAACATTATCCATGGGGTCGTGATGAGTCGGACACAACTTTGCAAATAACAACAACAAAATGTATTTGAACCCAAACTTTTCTGACTTTTGTACAAGTCCACCGAGCACAATAAAAAATACCTTTCACGTTGTCCACATTTCCAACGTAAATTTGAACTACTTTTATACATTCTGGATATTTTTTTTTTCTCAAGTCATACACCAACAGTGCATCATTTTATAAAAAAATTCTCTTTTAGATTATGACATAATATGAATTACAGTCCTTTCAATCACATTTTTCTACCGTTATGTCCAAAATCCTCAGCACATTTTATCCTATACCCTTTTACTTGTTCAACCTCCATTTCAAATTTAAGGCAAGCTGCTAAATTTTAAACAGTTGAAGATGCCAAATTGTCTTCAAATCAGCCCCATGTAGAGCATTTTCCAGTAGTGTAATTGTAAGATGATAACAGTGAATCACTATTGCATAGTCATACAGGGACACACAATTACAGCACAGCCAATTTCAATAAGCTTTAAAAAGTAGGATCTCATGAATAGAAATGTTCAGGTCAATGGAAATGCTGATGAACTAGTAACTTCTGAAAAATAAATTGTGAAAAGTATAATCTCAGAGTAGTTCAACGAGAAGAAATGGGGAGGGCAGTTTAAGAAACTATTGTGGATACAAAGGGAACTTTCAGTTGAGCTAACATTTAACAGGGACTTGTATAGTAAATGTAAAGATGGATATAATCACCAAGGCGGTATCTCAGCAAATTGCTAATAGCTGTAGAAAGAGAAAGGCTAAAGCCCAAAAAGACTGTAGCTTGTAAAGTAAACTAAAAACAACAAAAACTGCTTCCGGATCTATGGCAGTACTGTAGTATTAAAAAAAGAAGAAAAAGAAAAGGAGGGAGGGAGGGAGGGAGGGAAAGGTAATGAATCAATGAAGAGAGGCTTTCTGAGTTCCAACCTAGTTTCAGTTGTCTCTACTTACAAAGGGGAAATGTGTTCAAATAAACCTGAGCAAAACAATTAGCATAAAAAAGCGACCATTCAAGATAAATAAATGTATGTTTATGAAGCACTTGGCTACCATGAACAAGTTTAAATCTCCAAACCTAAACCAGTTACATATGAGAATCTTAAAGCAGCTTCCCAATGTCATTTTTGAACTCTTTCTATGATCTTTGAGAAATCATAGAGGACAGGCATAGCGACTGAGAATTGTAGAAGGGCAAGTGACATTCCCATGTTCAAAGAAAGGGAAAGAGAAGCTTCAAGTAACTACAGACCAGTCACCCTGATGTTAATACCAAGCAAATACTGAAAGAAATTAATAACCAGTTGTTCTGTAAGCATTTAGTTTAATAATTGTATCCAAATACCATCATGTCAATCACTATAAGTTACGCCAGAAAGAAGAGTGAATGCATGTGTCATCATTGGTTAGCAGGCTACCTTTTCAGGTGGTCCTTGACTTACAACAGTTCATTTGGTGACTGTTCAGAGTTACAATGGCACTGAAAAATGTGACTTATGACCGTTTTTCACAGTTATGACCTTTGCAGCAACCTCATGATCATGTAATCAAAATTCGGATGTTTGGCAATTAGTTCATCCCACTGTGTCCCAGGGTCATGTGATCCCTTTTTGCGACCTTCTGACAAGCCAAGTCAACGGGGAAGCCAGATTTACTTAACAACTGTGTTACCAACTTAACAGCTGCATTGATTCACTTAACAACTGTGGAAAGAAAGGTCGTAAAATGGGACAAAACTCAACAAATGTCCACTTAACAGCAGAAAGTTTGTGGTCAATTGTGGTCGTAAGTGTATTTATGTTTCTTTCTTTCTTTCTTAAATTTAGAGACTGACCCTCTTATTTCCAGGGCAAGAAAGGTGTGTGGATGAGATCTTTTTCAGCCTTCTGATACTTTAAATACACAGATTGAACTCTTTTATTTTTGCTTTCAAATGTTACTTGTATTTTTAATTCAAATTTTAATTTCCTGTTAGCAGCATGGAATATTTTTTAATAAGAAAAGTGATATAAAATATTATAAATAAATAAAGTGCTCCTGGCTGATGCTTTGCTTCTGAAATACCTTCCATTTCTTTATTTATATATTTTTTTAAAAATAGTGGGGGTAATTAAAAAAAATAAAATCAGCCAGATCGCAGAAGCACTTCTGTGAAAATTAGCATGCATTGAGATTATGCTCAATGCTCAGTGAGACACGTTGGATAATAAGTGAAAAATATGATTCTACTGTTTCTGAATCTCTAAGAAGCTTTTGCTACATCCCACCATGGTATCTTTGCTACATCCTTTGGTTTGACTGAAATCAGGGTGTATGTTGTGATGATGGTCCTAGTCTACTTTGTCAGAAATGCTGGAGGATATCTGCTGTTTTCTAATCTCTTGTAACTATGTAAGGAAACATACAGTTCTATTTTGCATTCTAGATTGCTTGAGAAGTCAGAGAAAGACTTCCTGAGAAAATGGAAGAAGTCATCCAAAAGTTTAAACTGCAGTTTTGTTTTGTCTTTTTAATGAAAACAGGTGTCAGATGCATTAACCCATGATAATTGGTTTATTAGTTGAAGGTTTCAGCTTTGATTATGGAATTATTTCTGAACAATTAAGAATTAGAAGTAATCTGCCATATATTTTGTTTTTAAATTGGCTAGATTTGCTTGGCAACCCATTTCCTATTAACAAAACAATACATTAATTTTAATTGATTTTTCTCAATAGGCTCTTCCTGGGGAAAATTCCTTTTGTTAGGCATCCCGAACTTTCTTTATACATAAGAATTATTCTGTGCATTTATTAGTAAAGAAGATGTCAGAGGCTGGGTTTTCTTGACTTGAGGCCAAACAATTCATTTATATTTACATGCAGATAGATGCCCTCTGTCTAGTTACTGCAGCAAGTTCATTTTGATCTTTTTAAAACCCATCTGATATGCTTTCACTGGCTTTTGTGAATGCTTACTCAGTGGGAATTACACATTCTAAATAATAACAACAAACCCAAACAATAAAATCACTATATAATCTCATAAACAATGTTGAAACAAATGTCTGAGATCTCAAATATTACAGTGCCTTCCCAGGATATGAACAACAGTAGAATCAGAATGCATTATGCAAAAAGTGGTATACGGCAGTATAACAGTATGACTTCATAGGAATCATGTAGTCAAACACTATTTTGCTTAAAAACTGTTGTCAAATTAAACCACACTTACTGGAATACTATCTTCAGTTTTGGTCACTACAATACAAAAAAGATGTAGAGAAGAGCAACATTGATTATGGGACTGGAGGCTAAAGAACAGTGGTGGGATTCAAGTAATTTAACAACCGGTTCTCTGCCCTAATGATTTCTTTCAACAACCAGTTTGCCAAACTGCTCAGAAAGTTAACAACCGGTAATCCAGAAGTGGTGCAAACTGGCTGAATCCCACCACTGCTAAAGAGTATGATGAACAGTTGGGGAAACTGGGTATGTCTTGTCTAACAAAGAGAAGGGGTAGGATTGACATGATAGCAGTCTTTCAATATCTGAGGGGCTGTCACGCAAGAGAAGGTTGACCTATTCTCTAAAATGCCTCAGGGCAGGACAAGACTAAAAGATGGAAGCTTATCAGAGAAAGATCCAACCTTGAATTAAGGACAAATTTCCTGTCAGTGAGAACAATTAATCAGCAGAATGGCTTGCCTCCAAAAGTTGTGGTTGCTCCATCACTGGAGGTTTTTAACAAGAGACTGGATAGCCATTTGTCTGGAATAGTATAGGATATTCTACTTGAGCAGAGGGTTGTATTCTGTTTGTTTGCTTATATGAAAGTAGCTCAGTAGGGGCTGGTAATCTTGTGTCTTCCAAATAGTTTGGGCTACAGATCTCACAATTGCTTGACTTAGCCAAGCAGTCTGATGTATTTAATCCCACAACATCTGGGAGTCCCTAATTTTGTTTCCCTTGGTTTTTTCACTGGCAAGCTTAATTACCAAAATAGCACCATATGTATTTGGAGAGAGAAAAAATACCGTGCTTTTAAATAATGACTTCAATAGTAGATTGGTTTATATTAACAAATATGTCTTATTTAAATTTCCAAACAGGGAAAACAAGATCATGTAATAAAGTCCTACTTAAGCTATAGAATTTTAGACTTAAAGTGGTAGAATTACACTTTTGAATGATCCCTTTTATATTATAAAAACAAAGCCATTAAAACAAGGGTTTTTATTCAATTGAGAGACAAAGTTCTTGACATAATTGTGTTATTGCTTTCCTGAGCTTTGCTTTAACATAATCTCTTAAGAAACGTGTGATACCCTGAAAACCCTTGATACCTTTTTCTTGGGGTTTTTTGTTCAATTAGTAACCCAAACTACACAGTGAACAATACCTTGGACAAAGCTCTTTTTTCCAACAAGCTGAAGTTCCCATATATTGTTCAGCAAATATAAATCAGCACTTCACAACCGCAACTCCTGGAAGCACCCTTCTCTATTTCATCCATAATTTACTGTAATGTATCTTGTTTAATATGATAACCACTTCTGTTCTCACCATTAAAGAATAAGAAAGGAAAGGCATGGTAATGCCATCTGCCGGACTCACCCCAGCAGATTTTAAATATAGTGAATTAAGAGATAGTTCGGAGTAGTGGGTAAAACGCTAGACTGGATGTGGAGAAATCAATGGTTGCCCAGAGTTGTGCATGTAATATGGGCAGCCATATATTTGAATAAATATATAAAATGTTCAAGTCTACCTTCAGCCATGGTAACTCACTGGATGATCATGGGGTATCACCTGGTTTTTGTAGGGGGGAAAACTGGATGAGAGAGTATTATACTTACAAGCCTTTGAACTCCTGGAAGAAAAATAGGTCAATAAATATATTTCTGATCTATCTAATAACAAAGCTCTGGGATAGAGTACAGTAGAACAATTTTAAAAGAATAAACAATCTAGCTAGACTAACAATAAATAAAGTCCATAATCTCAGAATATGTGATTTACAATTCATGCTGGTTTTAAAATTCAGATCATCTTAAACCTTGCAGTGTTAAAAATGCTTTGCAAATTTTTACTTCTTCAAAGTGATAATAGGTTGAGGTTCCAACAATGACAATATACAGTTGTTTCATCATCTAAATGATTATCATTCAATGCTAGCCAGGTGAGTTCCTGGTTAAACAGAAGCATTACTCTCATAACAGAGGCATAAAAATTGTTGATGGAATAAACCTGTTCTCTTTACCTCAGAAAGCAAGACTAAAGCTGATTGATAAAAACTGAGAAAAGCAAACCAGAGACTTTGAAATTGTTCATCAATGCTTAACATTTGGGAAAGAAAGGAAAGGCATGCAAGTTAAATTGTAGCATGCTGCAATTCACCATTAACATGCTGAAATAATTTGTGCTTTTATTTAAAGAACTTAAAAACTAAGTTTGCAACTTTTTATATTTTAATTACCATATAGAAATGTATAGACATCCTTCTTTCCCATTAGTACAAGTGGCCACCCAATATGCAGACTCAAAAGGATCTTATCTGTCAGCATGGAAAGGATTTTCTAAAGATATTTCAGAACTACTGATCAAACAAATAGACCATTTTCAACAGAAAAACCTACAGAGAGTTTTAGTGATACTGCTATTTTTTTTATGAATATGGCATTACTTAGAAATCAAGTCTTGAACTGGTTCTAGGGACAATAAGAGACCAGACTGGAATAAATAAGTTCATACTGAATCTTAGCAAGTTGGAGATGTTGTTTCTCTTTAAGTATCTAGGCTTCATAGAAATTCAGTTCTGTTGGTTATTCTAGATGGGATTCACTCCCCCTGAAATGATTGATCCATTCTTTGGAAGTTCTCCTGGAACAGCAGGTGGAAGATGTGGTCTGGGACTTTGGTCCAACTTCAGCTGATACACTAGAAGTCTTGGTACTGGTAAACCATGCTCTCGTTATCAAATGACTAAATTACTGCAACTTGCTGTATTAGCCGCTGCAACTAGTCCAAAATGCAGAAGCCTGCTTCTGTGGAATCCTCTATGCCCATCTTATGGTGGTTTTGTTTTACTGGTTGCTGGAAGCTTCTAGTTCAAAGGGTTCATTATCTCCTATGGAAGTTCACATGGTATGGCACCAGGAAAGACCAAGGGCTACCTTACTAAGCATTATTATGCCTGTCCAATACAGACCTCTAAGAATCTATTGAAGGACCCACCTTCATGAGAAAAGGAATGTAGGCCAGAAGAGAAGGCTTTTCTGTAGCTGCTGCATTATAGAGTACACTACTTCCCATTTCATAAGTTATTCTTTTTTGGCCAGTCTTTGGCCTGAAATAAGGAAATATGCAGAGCCAGAGACAGAATGGAGAGGTGCAAATCTCTTAAAAGGTCAACAGAAAATCCTTGCTTGATTCAGGAATGAATGCAAAATCAGGGTAGGAATAATTTCCAATTGCTGTGTATATTCCTGAATTTTTAATTACTAATGACCAGAGAGAGATAAATACATCTGAGAAGGCTTCAAAAAGTAATGTGAAAAGAATTTCAGTTTAATTTACTGGATTTTATCTCGGAATGCTTTAGAGAAGTCTAAAAGTTTTCCCTCTAATTAAATTGTCTGAAATGCCACGTTAACTTAAGAAATAATTCTTTAACTTTGGAGAACTTTTTGAAAGTGCAAAATCATTTGTCTAATTTAAAAATCAATATTGTATAGTACAGTGTGATTTTAACACTAGAAAAGAAAAGAAGGTTGTACAGTGTATTTTTATTTTATAAAGCAATATTTCAGAGACTTGTCATACATGTTGTTTAAAATATTTATTGCTATAAGAAAGTTTGTGGCAGCAACAAGGCTTCATAAAGAACACCAAATTGCTAAAGTGCTTAGGTAGAAACAAAAGAAAAATGAACTGTGACTACAAGCAAAGTTTTGGAAATATTCATTCTGATCAATGAGACAAAAATCAAACTTGATTTGCTGTCTTTACAAAAACTTTATTATCAACTAGAAAGGATAAATAGTTTAAAACTTGGTGAACTGTTTTAAGGGTTGCCCAGCAAAAGACAATTATAATTATAATGGATTATTAAGAGTCTTTCTCCCAAATAGAGAGTTCAAGAATCTTTGTGCAAGCTCTTAAACACAAGAGCTTGCGCAAAGAATAAAACACTGTTTTATTCTGTACCCTAGCATATAGGTTTCAATAGTAAATTTGCTAAGTTTGTTGAATAAAGGCAAATATAAGAAACAGCAACAATGATGTTGTTCAACAAACAGAATTCCAGATAAATCAGTTCCAGTAATATTTTAGTTGAATAAGCTCTTTGAATAAGCTCTTGGTTTCAGCACATGTTCATTACTGAAAAGATGTTTGGAAAGAGTTTATCTGGGATGTTCACAGGCAGGTTGTAAACATATTCGCAAAAGCCTGGAAAAGAAAAGGAAAGTAGGTTTTCAGAACATGGCAAATGAAGAATAGATAGATATTTTGGCTTCCCTTCTTAAGGGCAGCATCAATCTATCCATTAGGGATTCTGTCAGAAAGAAGTTCAAACAGAACTTTAATATAATATATATTATATATTATATTTAATATATATTATAAACATATAATATGTTTAAACAGAACTTTAAACATTAATATAATCAGTAATGAATGAGGACTTCCATATATTTGTTTTCAAGATTCTGTAAACTAATCTCCTGAGGGGAAGGGGCATTAACCCTGATTAATGAGATTGTATAAAACTTGCCTCGTTGGCTGTGCACTGGTGTTTAGGGCTTGTTCCCCTCACCCCCTTCTTCCTGCTCTGAGCACCTATTCTGAGTTATGCAAAATGTGTGGGATAAATAAAAGCTGGTCTGCCTAGGGAAACTAAATGTTGCTTTGCTCAGTTATGAATTTTTATACTGAGTTATGAACTCAATTATGAACTCCATATATAATATCCTAGGTTTAGTCAGCAAATCACACATTATCTAGGGGCTAACTGCTTGCCTAATTACTCTTTGTAGAATTTTTAAAAATGCTGTTTTGTTGTCAGCGGTTATGCCTAAGTATAAATGGGATTAAATAGGACAGACTACTCTGGGAAACAAAAGCTGGATTTCATCTATTGAGATCTCTCAATAAAGAGTAAATTTATCAGATGCTTATAACAGCAGATACTGTTTATCAGATGCTATTGTGCTATATGAATAGAATAGAATAGAATAGAATAGAATAGAATAGAATAGAATAGAATAGAATAGAATAGAATAGAATAGAATAGAATAGAATAGTTGGAAGAGACCTTGGAGGTCTTCTAGTCCAACCCCCTGCTTAGGCAGGAAACCCTACACCACTTCAGACAAATGGTTATCCAACATCTTCTTAAAAATTTCCAGTGTTGGGGCATTCACAACTTTTGCAGGAAAGTTGTTCCACTTATTAATTTGTTCTAACTGTCAGGAAATTTCTCCTTAGTTCTAAATTGTTTCTCTCCTTGATTAGTTTCCACCCATTGCTTCTT
This sequence comes from Pituophis catenifer annectens, assembly GCF_029215685.1. Lineage (NCBI taxonomy): Eukaryota > Metazoa > Chordata > Lepidosauria > Squamata > Colubridae > Pituophis > Pituophis catenifer. Next base: position 33,280,791 of record NW_027256881.1, on the reverse strand, counting down.
GTTCTATCCTCAGTGCTTTGAAGAATAGTTTGACTGTCTCTTCTTTGTGGCAACCCCTGAGATATTGGAACACTGCTATCATGTCTCCCCTAGTCCTTCTCTTCATTAAACTAGACATACCCAGTTCCTGCAACCGTTCTTCCTATGTTTTAGCCTCCAGTCCCCTAATCATCTTTGTTGCTCTTCTCTGCACTCTTTCTAGAGTCTCAACATCTTTTTTACATCGTGGTGACCAAAACTGAATGCAGTATTCCAAGTGTGGCCTTACCAAGGCATTATAAAGTGGGATTAACACTTCACGTGATCGTGATTCTATCCCTCTGTTTATGCAGCCCAGAACTGTGTTGGCTTTTTTGGCAGCTGCTGCACACTGCTGGCTCATATCTAAATGGTTGTCCACTAGGACTCCAAGATCCCTCTCACAGTTACTACTATTGAGCAAGGTACCACATAAGTCTTTTGATTCTTGACTTCCACATTAACCATTACTGTTATCATACCAAGAACTGTAGGTACAGTAGTGTGTACTTGCATAACAAGATCTAGGTTCAAGGCAGTGGTGAAATCCAATTTTTTTTACTACCGGTTCTGTGGGCATGGCTTAGTGGGTGTGGTGTGGCTTGGTGGGTGTGGCAGTGGAAGGATACTGCAAAATCTCCATTCCCTCCCCACTCCTGGGGGAAGGATACTGCAAAATCCCCATTCCCTCCCCACTCCTGGGGGAAGGAGATTGCAAAATCTCCATTCCCACCCCACTCTGGGGCCAGGCAGAGGTGGTATTTGCTGGTTCTCTGAACTGCTCAACATTTCTGCTACCAGTTCTCCAGAACCTGTCAGAACCTGCTGGATTTCACCCCTGGTTCAAGGTTACTCAACATCTAGATTGAGTAATCTTAGCCCTACTACATTTCCTTCCCTTAAGCCATGCACCTGGCCATAGCAAAAGCATGCCTTGGAAACATCTGTATCCCCATTGTGCTGCTTTCATTCCATTTCCACTCCATCCCATTTCATTCCATTTAATAGATGTAGGTCAGTATTAAAAGTAATATTTTCTTATTCTGACACCATTCAAGGGAAACTGCAAAATATGTAAAATCTGTCTCATTGCCATCACCTTGGAAAGAAATCTGGTAACCAACAATGATTTGAAAACAGAGATGAGAGGCAATATGGAGGGTGGCCGTGGGAATAGCACCTTTTATACTGATATATTTTCTGTTGATTCAAGGATGGGTGCAATATAACTCTGATAACTAGTTATCAGTGAGGTCCACAGCAAACCACAGTAACGCCAATGGGATGACACATGCACAATGATGTAATTACAAATGCTACAATAAAGTACTGCCATCAAGATGTCTGTCACAAGGATATAAATCAAGGTATTTGTGTGAGTATACCATCACACATATTTTGAGGTTTGCCTTGCCTGCCACCCTCAAGGACTCCTACGGGAGATATAGTGTTACAAAATTCACACACTGTGGAGATATGATGAGAAATGTTCTGGGGTCCCTGGAGGAAGGGCAGGAGATATATACAGTAAATAATGAAGGATATGTTTTTTGGCCCGTCATTCTGGCTGCAGCTATAACTTTCAATCAATCCAGAATCGTCAAACAGCTATATTATTTACAGCAGAAGTACATAGATAAGGGCTGAGGATTTGTGTTTGTGTTTGCCTTTCACTCCACATTAAATCCTATTTTTGAAATCCCATGTTTCCTTTTCAGGGATCATTAGATTTTACGTAGAACCAATTTCAGTTCCCTATAAAATATACATTCCTTTTCCTGTCCAAGGAATTGAAATATTCAGTTCATCCCTCAATGTTCAAGTCTCTGGCATCTCTGGTATGTTTCTGAATCATAAAATGCTGCTATACTAAACAAGTTGATGACTATGGTATAAAGCAACTGAATTACTACTTAAAAATTATTTCTTTAGACAACGATAACACTTTGTTTAGGCAAAAGTCACCTTTTTAGCTATTTAAAATAAGGCCAATTTCTGTACCTCCATCAGCTTCTCTTTTTAATAACGTTCCCAACAGTACACAGTTTGATATGTCATTTGAGGAGACTTTCTTAATAAAAAAAAAAATCAAGCTATAAATTTAAAGCAAAAGGATTCTTTTAAAGAATGATGCCATTATTTTGTTTATAACAGTAAAATAATATATACCCTTGCCCAGAAGTGGGATTCACTTACCTTCCCTACCGGTTCACATATGTGAGCGCATGTGTCACCTCTGCGTATGCACACTGCCTTCTGCACATGCGCAGTAGTCACGCATTGCCTCTGGGTGGGTGGGCGGAGCCTCCCACAGTCACCACTACAGGTTTGCATGAACCGGACAGAACTGGCTGAATCCCACCACTGCCCTTGCCATCATTATTTATATTATACAGCAGAAATTTCAATCCACCTATCTTTTGTCTACAATTTAATGTAGACAAGAAATGTTAAAATTTGATGTGTATATGCATGAGTTCTTTGTAAAATTAACAATTCAACATAAATGATCAATGCTTTAAGGAAAGAACTATTTTGGGAAGAATTATAAAATTCATGTGGGAACCTCATTCATCAAATTCCAGAGATTTAATCAACATTACTATGTGGTGTTCTCATAGTTGGAGCTCTTTCAAAGATGGATCAGAAACTTCAATTGGTAGGCTATATAGCAGAGTGAGAGAACCTTCCTGTTTCATGAGTCTTTCCAAAGTCTGAGATGAGTTGTAAAGTTATTGCCTTCAATAGCAATATCAATATTTTGGAGAGAAGGGCATACATCTGATCATGTGGAAGGCTCAAACTGGGCATGCATGCTAGTCCTCTCTTATAATTTCATCTTTGAAATGTAATATGAGTACAGCTCTAAACACAATAAAAATCCTGGATCGTGCCAAGAGTTTTGTAACAATTTAAGTGTGCTTTCCCATCAGCCCACCAGTTGAGAGTCTGGAGGTCATAAAGATGACACTCTAACCAATTTGAAATTTTTCATATGTTTAAATGTCTGAATAAGGATAATGGCTCCAATATAGGAAAAGCTCTTAGGAAAAAGTACGTCCTTCTCATTACAGAATTTAGAAGGAGGAAATGAGAAAAGTTTTTGTAATTTCACCTGCATTTCATGAATTATGATACTTCTGAATAACTTCTACTCATATTAAATTGGAGCAATGTAATTTTTAATATTGAGATTTAATATAATTATGTTTTCAATTATGTTTATTCATATAGCACCTTAATATAGCAGTTACTGTTAAGTTGGGTGAATGAGGACGCAGCAAGCCAGAGGAGTGAGTGACAACAGCTCTTTATTGTATAGTAAGACTCCAGCAACTAACCCAAGGAGCCAGCTCCCTTTATATACCTTACAGCCATAGTGGTCAGCCAATCAGCTGAGGGTCAGTTAATTCGAACTTCCCGCCAAACAAACCTATTTACATAACAGTTACCTAAAGTTAATTTTAAAATATGTTACTGTACAAGTTAACACCTATACCCAAGCACTTATCACATACAGTATATAGAAACACTGTAAAGGGATAAGGTGGATCATTCTGGCTCTCCTTGCTTCTGGTTTTAAATTATATATCAAGTTTATGACACCAAAATTCCATACTGCTTGCAAATATATATATAAATGGAATGGAGAGAGGGAGGGAGGGAGAAAGGGAGAGCAGGGATGGCAAACGTGAGATAGTGACATCATGTGTTATAATACCATTGTACAAATAACAGAAATTATGTAATTTGTGTCCTTTGCACAATGACATCATGACACATGTGCACTGTTGTGGCTTACAGTGGAATCTATATTGTCATATTATCTTAAGCCATAATGGAGTTTGCTTGGATTTGGTTAGTGTTTTGTGTGAACACTATCATGGCAATGTATAAAAAAGATGGTCTAGCATCAGTAGTGGGTTCCACTTACCTTCGCTACCAGTTCGGAACTGTGAGCGTGCGTGGTGCAGAGCGTCCATGATGACATCCAGGCAGGTGGAGGGAGCCTCCTGCCGCCCCCACTATTAGTTCACCCGAACTGGGGTGAACCAGTAGAAACCCACCACTGTCTAGCATGCTATAAAAATTCCATCAATTAAGGTTTGTTTCAGAAATTGTGTTTTTTAAAAAAAAACATAGTTTATCACACCACTGCAGTGGTGGGTTGCTACCGGTTCTCCCCAGTTCTTGCGAACCAGTAGTGGAAATTTTATTTATTTATTTATTTATTTATTTATTTATTTATTTATTTATTTATTTATTTATTTATTAAATTTTTATACCGCCCCCTCTCCCGAAGGACTCGGGGCGGTGAACAGCCAAAATTAAAAACACACAATACAAATATTAAAATACATTAAAACAAAATTAAATTATCTTAGGCTTCTCCAATTTAGAACCCCGTTACCCATAAAATTCACCAATTAAAAAAAAATTTTTTTTTTTTAACCCAGCCCGGCTTGCTGAAATAAAAAAGTCTTCAGGGCCCGGCGGAAGGTCCGGAGGTCCGGGATTAGTCGTATCCCTGGGGGCAGCTCATTCCAGAGAGCGGGTGCCCCCACAGAGAAGGCTCTTCCCCGGGGGGTCGCCAGCCGACATTGCCTGACAGACGGCACCCTGAGGAGACCCTCTCTGTGGGAGCGTGTTGGCCGGTGGGAGGTTATCGGAGGCAGAAGGTGGTCTCGTAAATAACTGGGTCCTAAGCCATTTTGAGTAGTTTGGAGAACCAGTAAATACCACCTCTGCCTGGCCCCACCCCCAATCTATTCGCTGCCTCCCGAGTCCCAGCTGATTGTCTAGAAGGAAAAAATCAGGGCTCACTTGACAAAGAAGAGAAAAAAAACAAGACACCATAGCTTTAAATTGAGAACCCAAAAAGCCTCCCAACTGATCGGCTAGAACCGATCCACTCCTTGTAAACCGCTCAGTGGTGGTAGATTGGCAATTGAGGCCAAGCTGCCTGAAAGCGGTTTCCGATGCTCTCGGTGGTGACAGAGTGGCAAAAAAATTTAAACTCTTGCCGTGGCACTTCAAACGGCCTCCCTACAGCTGATTAGCGGTAAAAGTTAGTGTGGTGGTAGACGGGTGCACTCCAAAAACAAATGGGTAGACTGGTATGCTCCAAAAACAAATGGGTAGACCGGAACGCTCCAAAAACAAATGGGTAGACCGGTACAGCTCTGCAAGCAGTTAAAAGCCTGGTAAACCAGTACCTCTGCTGAATCCTAAAGAATTGTTTGTCACATGACCATCAAACCACACCCACAAAATAAGCCACAGAACTGGTAGTAAAAAAATTTAGAACCCACCCCTGCACCACTGGTACCCAGCACCTAAACCTATTTTCTACACACATACATATGATTTTAGAAAGTAGTATGACTGGAGAATTAGGATGTTTTATATTAATTGAATTCATGTATGAATGAATACACAGGTTGAGTATAGTCAGAGGTATAAATCCATTGCTTGAGGTTAGAAGGCTCCGGATTTTCTAATTTGGAAGCTATCTCTCTCTTTCCCTCTCAGACTGCATTTTACATAAACATCTAAATTATCCTTAGACAGAAGATAATTATTCCTCCTTTTAGAAAACCAAATGACATTTCAACTATTGAAACAATTTGCCAGCAGTCTTCCTAGTTGGTGAGCAGAATGATCATTAAGAAACATTAAGTACTCTTTCTTATACTTTTAACCCTTTTTTATCTAAATCTCAGATCCCTCTGCAGAAATAAATTAAGAAATTTAAACATAACCATAATTAAATCAGAAGGGCTCAACCTTTTTTTAAAATAAACTGTTGGAAGATTTATATTTTATATTCTGCAAATCCAATTTTTAATAATCAAATGTTCCTACTTTTGCAAGCAAAGTTCTACAAAGCGAGGTATAACAACTATCCATTTTAACCTTTAGTTAAGCTTGATTCTTGTCCTGGTGAGTTGATGGACAAATGCCCTCCATCTTGATCTGTCTTGGCTGGGAGATAATCCTCAGTTCTTCCAAGAATTTCCAGCATCATCTCTGATCCTCCAAATGTATTTATGGTCTTCCTCTTCTACTTCTCTCAACCTTGCTTTTTATTGTTCTAATTGGGGGTGGAAAAAAGAAAAAAAATCTTAAAAGGATAAAACCACAGAAAAAAACCCCACAAAAACATGATATATTTCATAGATGAAATCTGTCAGTCTGTTTTTTAAACACTGAACTCTGTCCAAAGTAATAATTTTATCAATCCTTTCACTGTATCAATAGAGAACTAGTTCTTAAAGAGAAAGTAGCATATGAACTCAGTTTTCAAACCCAGATTTTAAACAATATACAAAAGTAAACAGGTTCCAGAAGAATCATCCATTTTATCACTTGAAGTAGCAAATATAACTTCCATCTTAAATTATTTCCCCCTCTTCATTATACATGTTGGGATTGGTTATCCAACCTTATATCCCTGTTCTTTTTCTATGACATGCCTATTCATTTATCATTTTTCATTCCATGTGTGATTCTATTCTTCTTTGGAAGATCTTTAAAGAAAAGCTTGCTTGTGAGGAATTAGAACAATGATTTAGTCATTTGTACCAGTCTTTTCCAATCTCTGGGTTACTGTCTTGATCCATTTTTGTTGACATAGAGATGTTGACAGTTTAATTGCCTTTTCTCCTGTAGCCTTAAACATTTCATTGAGTATTTCATCTCTATCTGGTACTTTCCTATTTGACCACTCTTGTACTTCACTTTCAAGCAAAATCAGTTCCTCAGTATATTTTTCTCTATAAAGCTTTCTGTCATTCTATAATCTCACTTGTAAAGGGAGACAATATAATATTTATTTGTTTCTTAACCTTATTTAGATCTATTCCATTAATATTCTCTTCTTATTCATTTTATTGATATTTTTCAATTTTAAAATAACTTTAATTTTTCTTTTATAATTATATATATATATATATATATATATATGTATATGTATATGTATATGTATATATATGTGTGTGTATATGTGTGTGTGTGTGTGTGTGTGTGTGTGTGTGTGTGTGTGTGTGTGTGTGTCTTTTTTCCTTTTTCGTAGGCTTTTATGTGCATATTCTTTCTAGCCAGGTTTTACCTACGTAAACTAAATTGTTCTACGGCTCTGGTTCTGTGAAATCTCATTCACAAGTTTCTGGGCCTTTTTTCTGCTGACAAACTGCAACTCTGTGTTGCTCTCTGGGAGATTCAGATAGCTATTTCTGCCTATTAAGGCGTCATCAGTGAGCCACACCCACTTCTCAGATATTCTCCCTGTAAAGGTACAATGTGTCTTTTTTTTCCCTTTTTCGTAGGCTTTTATGTGCATATTCTTTCTAGCCAGGTTTTACCTACGTAAACTAAGTTGTTCTACAGCCCTGGTTCTGTGAAATCTCATTCACAAGTTTCTGGGCCTTTTTTCTGCTGACAAACTGCAACTCTGTGTTGCTCTCTGGGAGACTCAGATAGCTATTTCTGCCTATTAAGGCGTCATCAGTGAGCCACACCCACTTCTCAGATATCCTCCTTGTAAAGGTACAATGTGTCTTTTTTCCTTTTTCGTAGGCTTTTATGTGCATATTCTTTCTAGCCAGGTTTTACCTACGTAAACTAAGTTGTTCTACAGCCCTGGTTCTGTGAAATCTCATTCACAGAACCAGGAAAAGGTAAAACCTGGCTAGAAAGAATATGCACATAAAAGCCTACGAAAAAGGAAAAAAGACACATTGTACATTTACAGGGAGGATATCTGAGAAGTGATATATATGTTGATTGAGATATCCTTCCTTATCTGTTCTTGTTCGATGCTAAAAGTTTGCATTTGATAATCATATGTTATTGGGGCCCAAGGCTTTCATCCTCCATCTTTCCTTGACTATATCATGATAGCTTATTCTGAAAGTCACCTAAATCTTACCTTATCTGAACTTTTGGGAATACCAATAGCAATTGCACTTAGTTTTATTTACTGCATCACAGTGCTTTACAGCACTCTCTAAGAGTTTTACAGCATATTACTCCCAATAATCTGGATCCTCATTTTACCGACCTCGGAAGGATGGAAGTCTGAGTCAATTTTGAGCCTGGTGAGATTCAAATTGCCAAATTGCAGGCAGCCAGCAGTCAGCAGAAGTAGCCTGCAGTACTGCATTCTAACCACTGTGCCACCACGGGAATATTTTTTTCTGCTTCAATTTTCAAATTATATCTTACCATAGTTCAGGTTTCAATTTGTATAAGTATACTCTTTACATTAATCTTATATTCTCTGTCTTCCAAATCAAATCTTGCTTGTGCGTCTATTATTTTATTTTCTAAATCTTAACATTTATTATGATGTTGGATTTGGATTTGAAAGAAGAGAACAATTAAAATGTCATTAAGCACAACTGGCTTTGCCATACCTGGGGGAGGGCCCCTGGGCTGCTGGGCAGTGGAATGACAAAGGTTGCAGTGGTGGAGCCGACACACAGAGAAGCCGAACTACAGCTGGTCATGGCAGGAGCCAACACACAAAGGAGCAAGGAGCCAAAGGATGGTTTGACCCAACTGATGTTCAGCTGTTCCACTGACAATCAGCTGTTGAGTGAACCTGCGGACCAGCCGGCAAGCACCTCTGCTGGAAATCAGCTGATTGGGCCTGACTGCTAGCTAATTACCGTGGCAGCAGGAAGGCGTGGCCCTGAATTTTAAAAGGTAGTGGAAAGCAGACACTCCCAGTGCTGACTTTACATTCTGTTTTGTTGTTTGAAACTCATTGTGTGCCAGAGTCTGGCTCATTAAATCCAGTAAACCTCAAAACACATGGAGTCTTGATGCTGGTTTAGGTCTGAAGCTCAGACTTCTGAGAATAACATTGTTCCCTGGTGAAAACAGCCTCAACTTTCATCATTGGGAGAAAAAACTGCAATCCAAGTATATCTGTGCTTGAGTTCTTCATCCTTTCCAACAGGGTTAGTTTCCATTAAAGAAGGTAAATGGAGCTGTATAACTACTAGCAGTTTCTAAAATATATTTGAGAACCCCTGCAATTAGGAAAAATCTCCACTTGGATCCAGGTCATCCTGATGGAGCTACATCAGAACAAAATTCCCTCTCTCTTTTCTTCAGTATGGTAGCATATACACCTTACCTCATGACTCAGTATCTATGGCAGAGTCCAGGTTACCTCAGTAAACCAGTTAATGTGATAATGATTTTCTGAAGATGGGAAGATTGTGAACATTAACCAGCAGAATGTCCTTCCCATTCTCAGTTTTCTTTTCTCCCAAGCTGCAATGCTTCCCCTGCTCTTTAACACTTGAAGTACAATTTAATCAACTTCCAAGGCAAAATGACTAACTCCAGTGAGAAGTCTGAAGCATTCAATACAATAGCAGTACAAAAGATGTGCAATTAACTTAAAGGCTATTTTTGTGCTTCTTGTGCTAAACTTTTATTTCCAGAATAGCTTAATTAAAGTTTTTGATATAAAGACAGCTACTTCTGGTCATGTTTTTCAGTGCCTATTCTCCTAGAGAGAAAGAGGGGAAGATGAGAGAAAAGAAACTTCTCAGGAGCTTGGCGGCTTGGCTCAGTTTGTAACAATATAGATATTTAATTATACAGCTGTTAAAAAGAGTAAGTGTAAGAGAGGAGCTGTCCCGTATAATTTTCCCATCTTCATAAAGGAGTTATATTATCAGTGTAGTCTATCCAACAAAAGTGGTAGTCCGTAAAACCAGTTATGTAACAAAGAGCTTCTGTCATAATAAAATGGTAGCTTACTCTGGGACAGAAAATAGAAAAAAAGAGACGGAGAAAGATTGATCCCAAAATGCTGCAAGACACCCCCATTCATTAGAGTACCAAAGGAACAGAATTTTTTATATTAGCTTATAACTTGCTTGGGGGCCCACAGTATTAACCAAACCATCTGGAAGGACAGGACTATGATTTCAGATGCCAAGAAGGAGTTAGAAAACACAGTTAAAGCAATAATGCTACCAATTTTTTTTCAAAAAGACTCTCTTCCTACTCCTCCTCTTTTTCCTCTTTCCTCTCTTCTTGACTTTAATGGCAAAATGAGGTATATACAAATGTATTTATATTTCTAAGTGAAACTAATAGCCAGCCTGACTGGGTAGAGTCACTCTGGAACTCAGAACCTAGTTAGTTAGTTAGTTAGTTAGTTAGTTAGTTAGTTAGTTAGTTAGTTAGAAATTTATATAGCTGCCAACTCACAGTGACTCTAGGTGGGCTTACAAACAATAAAAACACAATATAGAAATACATAAATAAATAATAAAATGTCTTGCTATACAAGACATTAATCTCCAGTTCTAAGTCAATGTAAACCAAATTAGACCCCCTTCTTCTGAATGCAATATGTGTACCTGAATGAAACAGTTGTATGGGAGAATGCTGAGAGATAACAACAACCATATACAGTTGGACCAAGTTACTACTTCTTTGGGACTCAGGCCAACAAAAATGATGACAACAATACATGCCTGGATATTTCAGGAGCCATTGGGGTGTGAAATGAGCGGAGAGATGACAGTATGATTTATGGTTAGAAGCTAGACCACAAAAACATTATAGTGATTTTGCTCCAATATATATAATCTTCTGTTTTCCCCACAAAAGTAAACAAAGTGGGGAAAATAAGCAGACTAAAGAATGGCCACTTCCAGATGAAGCATGTGTGCATATCATGCAAATTCTTGTATTAGATATGCAAATTTATATGATGACTTCATTGTATTGCAGACAATGGGGAAGAGGGAGTTGAAGGGTCTTGGAGAGAGAAGGGCCCTTCTCTCTTTTTTGTCACTAGGATGGCTAGGTTCCAGTCCATCCTCTACTCAGTCAGGACACAGTTTAACCCGCTTTAGAGTTTGACCTTATTTATGTCAACTGATTTATAGTGTGGTATGCAATTCTACTACATCCTTAAACTTAACCACATTCTTGCACCTGCTTAAGTATAGCAATTGTTTACTTAATCTATTCTGTGCTAGTTTAGCTCACTTTGCATCCTAGTAATGAACCTGTTTGGATAAGGCTAAACTTCTTTATTAGGATTAAAGTCTTCATGATTTCCTTCAAATTCCTTTAGATTCATCCATCTCTTAAAGAGAAATGTTTAGCAACCTCAGTGGCAACTGCACCAGTTTATTGTTGATCATGTTAGGAGATATAAGAGTCCTAGAAGCCCTATTGACATCACGACTGTTCTTGTTATCTTCTCTCTTTCTATAGAACAAGGCCAGCTATTATACATTCAGTTTAAGTGGTTGTTGTACATTGTGTCAGGAATCCCAATAATAGCAATAGAACATTAGCTCTACATTGTAGTCGGGAAAGGGCAAGGCTATTGTGACCTCTTGCTAACACATTCAAAATGCTATAGCTGGCATTGCATAATCACCAAATAACATTTTAACTAACTAGCACAGTAAACCTGCAGCCATCATAAAGTTCAAATTCCATACAACTCTCAGCTTCTTTGCCAAATCCCTGTTCAAGAGATCAGTTCAAATCTTCAGTAAAAGTCACCAGTCATCTCCTTGGAGACTGCTGGCAGGGAAAAGAGTTTTACAACAGAAAAAAGAGAGTCAGAGAGGATCTCATGCCACCTTTGTTCTACTCCTTGTCACTGAGTTCTTCTAGCCCAGGGGTCAGCTACCTGCAGCTCTGGGGCTGCGTGTGGCTCTTTCACTTCTCTGCTGCGGCTCCCTGTCACTCAAAATATGCGTCACAACCGCCAATGTGCAACATCCACCAGCACGTGATTTATTGAGCTTTTCAACCCCCGGTAGGCCAACTATGGATTAATCCAAGAAAAGAAAAGTTTCAGAACGTTTAATTCAACTACATATGGCCACTCAAGAAATAGTCAGGCACGGGAAGGGTTTTGTGGCTCCCAGTGTTTTCTTTTCTGTGGGAAACGGGTCCAAATGGCTTTCTGCATGTTTAAGGTTGCAGATCCCTGTTCTAGCCCTACATAATTGCTCCTGAGGAAATGCAGCCCTCAATAGGAAAAAAAAAACCCTCTACAATCTAATCTATCCCTCTGCCTTATCATCAACTGGATGTCCATGTGCCCACAAACACTTCCCTTAATGCCTGCCAAGCTCCTTGCCCTGCTTTGCTTTTGACCCTGAAAAGAAAAATCAATTGAAGAATGGGAAAATGCTACACACCAGCACAATTTTGCTCTGCAATAACATCTCTTGGCCCATAAACATTCTTAGATTTTTTTTTAATTCAGTGCTTAGAATCCTGTGCTTTGTTTGGAAGTGTGCTCAACTCTCTAAAAAAGAAAAAGGACAAGGATTAAGAGTTTCTTGCAAAAGAATAGGGTTGGATAGAAAAGGTGATGGGTAACATCCAGATATATTGGTGCTTGGTTATATCTTCAGAGCAGTCATTTTGTGAATTACCAAATCCAATATTATTGCTGCTACTTCTGTTATTAATATTATTAATATTTTTCAGGAATGTTCCTAACACAGTTTGAACATTCCATGTGGGTGCATTAGCCTAAGAAGGCCAAAGAAATGCCAAGGCTAAACCTAGAATTTTCTTACCAGCACTTGAGTAATGGTCTCTTTATACTGAAGGGATCTAATTAATGTAAGCAAAATTTTAATTTTTGTTTCTATGAAGTCTTTTATTTTTTATGAGGTTTTCTGAGAGAGGTAAAAAAGTTAAGATCTCTTTCAAACAGAGTTCAGTTCCAGTGATTTCATTAAAATGTCCATGTAATTTTCCTGGAACCAAATTGGCAATTGCTTGTCATAGCATTTTTCTGAGAGACTTTTTTATTTCCAATTTAGCTTATAGCTCTGACAGGTATAGTCCCCAATAAATAAGGGAAGGTGGGATACCATTTTCTTCAATTAACAGTTTTTTTACTGAGTCTACTTGACGATTTCTTCTGCCTCTGCAGACACATCTTCCTGCCAGTCTTATGACATTGCCTGCAACAGGTCAGTGTTCTATTTCACATTTCTACAATTTTGGGAACCGTGTCATCGTAAGAAATTGGAAAGAGAGGGCTCCTTTTTCACTTCAGAAGGAGAAATGCATCATTCAAAGTTCATTTAGCAATTGTTTTCTTATTTGAAAGGCAGCCATCTCCGCTACTTCTCTGCTTGCATTTCAGGAATCCCAACTCAGAGAAAAGCCTTTGACTTAACGTTTTCTTGGCATGTTTGTTGGCAGTAATGCAACACTCTTAGGATTTGCTAGGAAAGCATACTTCATCTGTAAGGCTGATCTGGCACCATGGAGAGATGAAAGCCTTTCAGGCTTCTGAGTGCCTCTACTAATGCTTTCCAAAATCAATCTTTCCTTGCAACCTATAGTAGCATCTCAGCATAGATGATTTGCAAACCAGGAGACAAATGCACATCCATACCAATATATAACAGTTTGGTAGAAGGAAGGCCTTTTTTCTATAGGAAAAATAAAAGGCTGTTTCAGAAAGCACAGGAAATTCCAGGAGCACCATGCTCAGCAACTGACAAGTTTGAAACAGGCAAAGTGAGAACTCAATACTGTGGTCAGTTTTTAGCCTGTTTAGATTAAGTCAAGGGACTGTCTGTGAGCTCCAAACTAGGAAACATATAGACATCTTTGTGCTGAAAAGCAGTTTAGATTGCTGATGGTGAGGAAAAAGCAGAGGAATTGCAGATTGATTGAAATGCATTTGGAGTAACTTGCAAATTGGGAGGCTTGTAGTGTAATAAAGCTCATTCCAGAGCAAGCTTTTTAAGTTTGAGTGTCCTCCAAATATATGGAATTCTCAGATTTCTCAACAATAGTGATAATGACAATGGAACTGTGAGAGTAAACAACTATATATATGGAAGATGCCTAATTCAGGGAAGGTTGGAAATCAACTAATAAGTTTTCTAGTTAGAAGAAAAGGAAATTTGTATAAACATTGGAAAGAACTTCCTGATACCGTGACGAACTTAATGGGGTATAGGAACCTCCCCCTCCAGATTAAAATATTCATTATTCTTAATATTAAAAAGAGGCAGGATAGAATATTTCCCCTAAAGGAGAAGAAGAGAAAATCTTAACAAAGGCAGAAAGCAGCCCCAGTCTTCCTGCCATAGGAAAACAGCCTCAAGCAGAAGCTTGAAGAGGCTGATCTTTAGGAATGGAGATTTCAGAAAGACTGGGCTAAACTATTCATAAGCAGAGAGCAGCCAGAAACCTTAAATAAGCAACACAAGAGGCAAGGAGTCCAAACCGACAAGATTAGCTGAGTCAAACAAAACACCTAGGATTTGCATTTCCACTCTTGCCTGTAGAGCCAGCCATGATCCTTACATGACCCCATAGCAGGGGTGAAATGCTACCGGTTCTGACCAGTTCGGACGAACCGGTAATGATGGGGTGGATGGTTCGGAGAACCAGTAGCAATGGCAGCGCGAGGCTCTGCCCACCCGCCCGGTCGCCATTACTTCCTGGTTTTAACCACTTCTGAACTGGTAGGGAAGGTAAGTATAAGAATCCCATAGGAATCTGGCAACAGCCATTAAAATATTAAAAGACATATAGGAACATATAGGAATATTAAAGGACATATAGGAACAGGCATCTAAATCATCAAGCCCCAAAGAATGTATAAAAACCCACCTACTCTCAACCCCATTTTGTTAGCCACCTCAGAAACATGCTGCTATAACTACTTTCTGGCTACCAAATAAACAGAGACTTCCTTTCCTGCAGCCTGCCTCCATTTTCTTTCCAGTGTCTTTCTCCCAGCTTGGAACTGGACCTGATTTTTCTTCCAACATGGGCAACAGATGGCCTCAGAAGGTAGTGAGGCTTCCCTTAATGATCCCTTGTAAGCAAAAGACTGCATGCTTATCTATGAAAGATGTAATGGTAATTTCCTTCATCGGAGAGGGTTAACCTAGAGACTTTTGAAATTCATTCAAAAAATGTAACTTTAGTTAGTTGCCTAGCAAAAATCATATAAAATGAAATGAGAACAATATTTGTACTACAAATATATACACATTAATTTAAAAATAAATTTAAAAATACTTGGAAAGGATCCTTATATGACCATTGTAGTACAAAATTGGCACCCAGCATCACATTATCCATTGGACTTATAAAATGCCATTTTTGGGGGAGGGATTTGTGGGCTTCCTTCTTTCTGCTTAAATATGTTAGCCATTCCAATAGATTGCCACATTTGTATCACCAGAGGTTTGCGTTTCCAGAACAAGTATAATTACCAGTCTGATTTAAATTCATAAGGAATTATAGGGTTTAGATGGGATACATTCAGAAACAGCCTTAGGGATTTCAGGATAAGACGGCTATCTGAAGCTCAGCCTCAAATACATTCTCATGGGGTTCTCAGACTGGGGAATAAATTTGTTTTTAATCCAAATGCCCTTGAATATTTGATAGAGAGGAGCTCACTAGAAGAATGTAAAAATATATTGCACAGGCAAAGTTGGGCTGAGTAAATAAATAAATAATGGTAACTGCAGGTAGTCCCAGAAAAATGTTGAAGCATCATCATGATTTCTTCATTTTTAGAAAACTAAACTAATTCTTCACTCTCTGGGTCCCCAAATAAAACTTATTTCAATTCCAAAAAATACTTTTTGAAAATATGTTGTGGAATCTACAATATATGACCCACAGTGGTGAAATACAAATTTTTTTACTATCAGTTCTGAGGGCGTGGCTTGGTGGGCGTGGTGCGGCTTTGGTGGGCATGGCTTCATGGGTGTGGAAGGGGAAAGAAATTGCAAAATTTTCATTCCCACCCCACTCTGGGGCCAGCCAGAGGTGGTGTTTGCCAGTTCTCCAAACTACTCAAAATTTCCACTACCAGTTCACCAAACTGCTCAAAATTTCTGCTATCGGTTCTCCAGAACCTGTCAGAACCTGTTGGATTTCACCCCTGATGACCCACATAATTGGCTGTATATTTGACCACTAAGAGATAAGTCCCATTGAGTTCACTGAACCTTTTGTCAGGTAAACAGAGTCCTCCTAAAATATGTGACTTGTCTAAGGAGCAAAATGTGCTGCATCTGCCATCTTGCAAATGTTGACACCTTTCCCAAGAATGCACTTGAATTACATACTTTCTACTCCGGCAAAGAAAGCTAGAAAAATATTAAGCCTTCATACTTGATTATAGAAGGAAGAACAGGAGTCCCACTCGCATTCCCAGTAAGTTTAGTTTATATATCAGGGGATGCAAGATAATCACCATTTCAAAGAACATGTCCAATGGCCATACAGACCTGCTTACATATTGGATAAGAAGATGAGTTCTAAGCAGAGAACATTGCCCTCTAGTAACTATCAGGAAGTGTCATTTTATCCTATCTGTTAGAAGCCTCAGTTTCCCCCAAGATATGAATTATTTATAACACCCATTAGTAACCTGTCATCTCTCCCATACCTGAGAATATGAAATATTTCTTGTTGTTTCAAGCACTAAGATAAATAATATTTATAACAGGTAAAGTTTAATTTACAAGTTCTTGCAATGATGATTAAAATGTTGTGTAACAAAAATAGTAGCATCCTTACCACCTCATCTTTTGTAGTCTTTGTTCCTGTTGACTGTCACTACCTTGTCATTGTCTCAACCCAGTAGGCCAACCATTTCCTTGTCTCTTATGCTAATCATATCCAAAGAACCAGTTTTCTGAACTCTCATATTACTCATAGGATGTTAATGTTAATCAAAGAATCAAATTAAACTATTCATTTCTCTGGAGTAACCATATTAATAAAAAGTATTAGTAGAAAGAGTCATAGACCACACTCTTATTTATCATGTATGCCATTATACATCTTTCTGGTCCCATTATACACCTAACATGGGTCCCTTGTTTACACCATAACTTTAACTTGCAACAATCCAAGGACTGTGACTTAGGGGTTCCCTTAACTGAAATTCTACCCATGTCCAATATCAAAAACATCCTTCAATGGCATGGACAATGCCCATGTTTTTTCCTTTGTTCTTTCTCATTGTATCATGAATTCAATTTTTAAAATTCCTTTTAAATACACAGAGCAATCTGAAATCTAATGGGCCCCTCTCCTGCAATAGCCCACTTGTCCTGATTCAAGTTCATCTCTTCCCTTTTTTGATTTTCTTGGTTCCCTGCATCAAAGTTCACCATTCCACATTTTTTCATGATTTTTTTTGCTGAGGCATAAGAATGAAAGAGCGACAATTGCAAAAGCCTGAAAAAACAATTGAGGATTGCTTTCCTTTATATAAAAAAAAGGAAGGAAGGAAGGAAGAAATAATAAAGGGGAAGATGCAATACAGTATTAGTTTAACTCATTTTCATTCTGCAATTTTAAAGGGGATTAGAGATCCAGAAGATGAGCAGGCTCTCTAGGAAAGCTGCTAACTGCCCTCCACCCACAGAAAAACTGCTGATACTCATTTACTCTTTCCTCTTTTAAAGTGCTGCTAACTTTTTTCTTTCTCTAATAGGATTGCAAAGGCAACCTGTTGTGCCCATCTGTGCTGCTTCATAATAAAATTCTGCCTAGATAATTAAATATAAACATTACAGTTACTTACAGCTATGGACCTTTGTGGCTGTGCACTGAAAAGTTTTGTTAAGAAATAGTAAACAACCAACTATACACTCTCACTGATAACAGTTGGCAAATGAAAGATAAATCCCCATTTTCTCAGGTTTTGTGGAATAAAGGAAAACACTATGATTTAAAGAAATCTGCATAATAAAACACTAAAGAGTCAGACATCGTGCATGACAAGTGACTGGTGACCACATTGTGTATGCTGCTAGCACACCAGACGTTGTAGCATTGGAGGAAAAATCTTAGCATAATATCTGTTCTTTTAATGTCACTTTTATCTCTTTTCTGAAGGTCTCACAGTCACAAATTCCCTACCAATTACTACTTAATCCTTATTTAACAGAAAATGGCTGGAATAAACAAGGGATCTTCTGCAATCAAGTAAGTACTCTCCCTTGAACTACTCCCCTCATGTAAGAGAACACTATCCATTAACTGACTGCTTTCATGGATTGCTTGTACTTCCAGAAATAATTAGTTGGTTTAGCTAAAGCTTTGATCCAGCAGGAGTCTTGTTAAATTCGTTCACTCAAGACTACAAAATTCTGTAAAGGTAATCTTACAATAAAGTTAGAGTTAGTACTTCTGTTAGTTTCTCACCTGGACTACCTTGCAAGGCTGATAATCTTTCAGCAAAATACATTTCTCCACCCGCCTCGCCTTTATAGTCCAAGAAATGAGGGAGAGCACCTCCTGAGGTCCTCTTTGCCATGTCCACATTTCTTCTGCTGACTGAACTGCCATTTGTCTAATCTGTGATCTTTCACCTGTCTCCCAAGGTATTTCCCACATACTACAATATACAAGTTTAAAACCCTTTAAAATCTTCAGGAAATGTTTTGCGTTTTCTTCACCAATATCTGAAGTGGTGGGGGTAGGGCTGGGACTCCTTATCAAAGTTTTGTCTATTTTCCTCCTTGACTTTTTGCTAGCAAAACATTTTTGTTTACCTAGGCCTTTATAACATAAGTTGTAGTTTTATTTGATCGTATTTTTTTGCTCTATTTGCTTTATTTTTCTCTTTTCAGAACTTGTACTGTGAATTTTACTATTGTAAGCAACCTTTAGCAGCATTTGGTGGAAAATAGGATAAAAACTAATAGATAAAAAAAATCATGAAATAACCCTTTTCTCGGGGTTCATTATCCTCATCACCCACAGCCCTCTGAGGAACTTTTGTCTTTAAATTCAACCTTTCTCCTTTGCTATCCCTTACCCTTGGAATAAGAAATCTGAATGATACTCCTTCCTTAATTTCCTTCAGATCCTTCTCCAGAACCACTTTTTTCACAAAGCTCAACCCAGAGTTTCCATAGTCTGTTCTTACCTTCTCCAGCAAGATGTCCTCCAGACAAGGAATGACTGTAATGGCGATGCTGGC
Source organism: Pituophis catenifer annectens (assembly GCF_029215685.1). Lineage (NCBI taxonomy): Eukaryota > Metazoa > Chordata > Lepidosauria > Squamata > Colubridae > Pituophis > Pituophis catenifer. Next base: position 33,261,770 of record NW_027256881.1, on the reverse strand, counting down.
TACGAAATCTGGGACTTGTAGTCCCAACATGTACAAAAGGCTTGTGATTGGACAAGCTATCCTCTGAGAAGGAATATATAATTAAAACAATCTCTGAATATATCTCTCTCTGTCACACACACACACACACACACACACACACACACACAATCAATCATTCCCCTTCTATTTTGTTTTCAATTGCACACAGGTTCCTTGGAGCAGAAATGTATATTTTGAAGCAAGCATTTTGCACTATGTAAGAAAAACTAGAACTTACTAGAGCTTACTAGAACAGGGATGCTTATTCAGAATCAGTTCTTCCCAGTCCTCCATGGAAGGGCCCAGTTTCTTCTATCCATCCTTTCCCTTTCCATGAAACCATTCGATCAATAAAGCCATATTTGCTTAACAATCATTCTTACAAATAATACTTCTCATTTATTGACATAACATGAGCTCTTTTTATCTTGTGGTATAATCTCTCTTCCTACCTACCCCCTATCTTTTTCACTTTGCTGCCCATATTTCATCTGTCCAAACTATATATCAATATGATTTATAAAGGCCTCAGCATACATCATTAAAAAAGAGAGATTGCAATAATTTCCTCCAATTGGAAAATATCTACTAAAAGAATATTTTTTTCTGATCTCTGCAATTCTGTCCATACTTTATGTGTGTCTCTGTATGTGCCCTATTCAATTAATTTTTTTCTCACTCTTTAGGAAATCTTCTGAAAACATAACTGTGGGGTGCCACAGCCTTTGATTTAATAGCATCCAGAGTCCTTGGTCACCTTTAATTCCATCTTCCTCTTCATTTTCCACAGTCAATGTCATGCACAACGAACATCATGGCACTAATTCTATATGTTGGATTGTGCTCTCTTGTAGCCAGACGGACTTGTCACCGTTCATCAGTGCCAAGAGAGCTATCTTGTCATGTATTTATTAGCTTTTAAAAAGATTTGTCTCTTTGTATGAATAAAAGCTGTCACTTTTTCATCTGCGTTTGTCAAGATTGCTGCTCTTCACACAGTTATCTGTTTTTCTCTCCTCCCAGGACATATCACCATTTTGATAGTCAAGCATCCATTCCAAGGCTGCCTGCTGAACCATTAACCTTGAGCAACAAAACACTCACTGAAAGCAAATGCTGGGAAACTTTCCATTCTTCCCCATCTTATGTTTGCTTAAACAATGAATCTGGATGCAGCCTTGAAATGATGGAACTGTTTTCCATTTCAAATTCCATTGGCTCATATGATAAAGTATTCATACAATCCTTCCGTAAATTGTATCTTCCAGATATTTTGGGATTACAGCTCCCAAAATACACAGCTATTGGCCATGTTGGTTGGATATTCTGGGAGTTGTGGTCCCAATGACTCTGAGGCACTCCAGACTAGGAAAAACTGATTTATACTATAGCCTTCCTGTGAGTAAATTCACACAGAAATAAACAGATCAAATAGACATTTGAAGCTATTCAGTTACTGGGTCATTTAGTTCAGAGAAGGCAATATTTTGAAATTCAAATATCACATATTTTTCTTCTATTGTTTTTGATAACAAGAACCACATAGAGAGGGGGTGATATAACAGTGTCACTCAGGTAAGAACGGCTTAGCCCATTTTTGAGGGAAGAAGCAATATTACTCAATAAGATACAAGTGTCAACAAGCTTAACAGGTCTTTTTTCTCTCTTACTAGAAATATTCAGATACTTGATTTCTGTTTATATAGCTTTTGCAGTTTTCTTCTATTACGCAGGTAACATAACTTGCTCTTAAATATATTTTCCCATATTCCAAGCCTAATGCCTTCTAATTGCTCTTGATCTATTTTATCTGAGCTGCAATAAGGGAAAGAACAGCTCAAGGAAACAATGTGTTGGTATCAGAATAAGATAAGTCTAGGGAAGGAAGAACAAAATCTCAGAAAATCTCTTTTCCCTGGTCTACCTTCTGTTCCAAACAATGAGTTTGTTTTACTAAAGACTTTGTTCATTTTAACTTTCTTTGTTTCTCTAACATTATGTAGAACCATTTGACATTTGCTTTTCTTCTAGAATTCATCTTTGCCTAATCACTTGAGCTTTAAGGTAGTCAGGAAAAACTCATATTCTGCTGTAACACCAGAGTTACATTTAGTTCTCCCGCAACAACCCCTCCCCACAAAACCAAGAAGGACATTTCAGTTTTGGAACTGTTTTGTTATTCCCATAAGTTTTAGGAAATACTGGCTGTGTTGGAAAGGAATAATGGAATATTTGGGGAATACTAAATTGTCTGACCAAGAAGCTATAACTTGGTACAACGCTATTGAAGTCCACACATCAGAGCACTTAAGTTCCCTAAACAATACCGTGCTGCTTTAATACATTTTTTGAAAAAAGATGTAATTAGTTCTTGAGTTACTGTAATTTGTTAATTGGGACTTAAAAGATTTGGCATCTCCTTCAACATATAAGGAAAAACAAACCATCTTTTTTTATTCTCTACAATGCTTTCAAATTCACTCTCTCCCATTCCTACACCAGTTTGCATTTTTGGAGTCTGTACATCTTGTATAGAATTTGAATACAGGAAATGTTTTCTTGTAATATTCCTTTTTTTCCTCCAGAATTTTCCTTGATGTACACATATGTGTGTATTTTTAATCAAAGAACTGCAATACACATCTGGAAAAGTACAAAAATTGCAAACTAATAATCAGAATCCTGTTTACATTTTTTGGAGAATATTAGACTTGCCTGTATTGAAATGCAAAAGAAATAAATGTCACCACCAGCCTTACTTCACAATCTAAAAAGATGCCCTAAAATACACTTTCTTATTATGTATTTCTCTCCAAGTGTTTTGTGGCTAATGCATAACAGTTTGTCAGAAGGCAAAGTGATGTGAAAAGGGTGCCCTAAGAAAATTAATGGCTTGGTAAACTCGAACATAAGACAGGTTAACCACCAAAAAAGAAATATAAATCATGACTGGTGATATAGATGGGAAAACAGCAGGAGAAAAGCCCTGCCTTGGACACTGAAGGGCACTGAGAGACTCAGTGGCAAAACAGATTGAGGGGACATGCAAGACAGATCAGCTTATTACTACTCAAATTAATGAGCCACTCAGTTGCTAAGCAAACATTTTGGATGTTGATTAAATCAACATGGAAGTCCAGCACCATCAATTAAATCACCAGCAGTGTCATACTAGTGGTAACAATGTAATTATACTTGAATCTCTTTCAGAAGTAATCGACAACATCCAGTGTGTAACACCGAGTATGTAGGACAGACAGGCAGAAGACTAGGAGTGCACATCCAGGAACGCCAACTAGCAGTCAGAAGACACAATGAAAACTCCTTAATCTCATAAAACATGGACACTCAATCGTAGATTCAAGCTGGAAAACTGTGAGCATGCTAGACCAAACTAAATAGAAAAATGTAGGGAATTTTTGGAGCTTGGCATCCAGACAAATCAGCCCTCAATAGATACATAGAGATAAACCACATTTAAACAATTCAAAAGGGACCCCAAAAAAAAGGTAAGAAGTAAACAAAGAGACCAGAAAACTGCCTCTCCAGAATCTTACACCAGATAAGCATGGATTAACACCAGATTTAATATTTTTAATTCGTCTTTTAACTTTTATATTGTTGTGGGTTTTATCTCTGGCTGTACACAACCCTGAGTCCTCCAGGAGAAGGGCGGTATAAAAATTTAATAAAATAAAATAAATAAATAAACAAATAAATAACAAAAGTGCATATAGTCAAGGCTATGGTTTTCCCAGTTGCAATGTATGGCTGTGAAAGTTGTATCATAAAAAAGGCTGAGTACCAAAGAATTGAGGCCTTTGAACTATGGTGCTGGAGAAGACTCCTGAGAGTCCCTTGGACTGCAAGGCGATCAAACCAGTCAGTCCTAGAGGAGATCAACCCTGACTGCTCTTTAGAAGGCCAGATCCTGAAGATGAAACTGAAATACTTTGGCCACCTAATAAGAAGGAAGAACTCACTGGAGAAGAGCCTAATGCTGGGAAAGATTGAGGGCAAAAGAAGAAGAGGACGACAGAGAATGAGATGGCTGGATGGAATCACTGAAGCAGTCGGGGTGATCTTAAATGGACTCCAGTGGATGGTAGAGGACAGGAAGGCCTGGAGGAACATTGTCCATGGGGTTGCGATGGGTTGGACACGACTTCATGACTAACAACAACAACAACAACAGATTAAAAATATCAAGCAGAAAACCACCAAGGAGAAAGTCACACACCCCACACCAACACTGGCAAATTACTAGATATCATCAGGGAGCAAATCCCACACTCAGTAGCACTAATAATGTTACTTAATCAGTTAAGACTGCAAGCAAACAACCAAGCTCAGAAAGCACCAAGGACTCTACAGATCACCCCTGAGCTACATATGTTCTCTTCTTTCAAGTAGCTTTTATCCAGGTGTGGGTTTTACTTACCTTTACTACCGGGTTGCAACGGGACCGCACATGCGCTCTTCTGCGCAGAAGCATTCTGATGATGTCAGGGTCGGTGGGCGGAGCCTCCCACCAGTTTTACTACCGGTTCTATAGAACTGGTGCGAACCAGGGGCAATCCACCACTGCTTTTATCCTCCCTTGAAATGCTATCCCATTCTAAATGGAAACATAAGTGAAAACAATGGCCTTTGATATTGATAAATATAGGGAGGGAAATAAGAGAAAATTGAGCATAAACAGTTGTAATCTATTATTGGATCAAGAACTGAGAAAAGTGTCACTCCTTGATTAGACAGTATGGGTAACTTCCCATCCGGCCCATGGGCCATGAGTTTGACAATCCTGGTCTAGGTCCTTTTATGTATTCAAATATCAAACTAAAAGTGGATCCATAAGACTGAGAACCTCTCCCACGTTATTGATAAAACACAAAAAAGGGAGTTGAAATGTGATTAAAATACCTCTGGTTCATGCATTTGATCAGTATATTTGCTCTATTTTTAAGACTTCCTTCTGCTATTGTTACCATCTTACTGAACATACTTTTTCTGATGATTGCTGTCAAAGCTTTGTTATGCCTCAGAGACTTGTAAACACATTTATTGACAATTAAAAATGCTTCTACATTTGGCTGGTGGATCACCTCTTCCCTCTTGTCTGAATTACCCAACTCATTAGACTGAATTAGTGCTTAATAAATGCTGAGTTCTTACTGAGGTTGCAGCCATTTAGGAGCCAACACGCAACATTAATGCTGGGGCTAAGGGTAGCCTGGGCCTAATGCGTAAGTATGTTTACCCATCTGGTTGTTTTTCCATTTTTAATTAAAAAATGACTTTGGGGTGTCATTTTATATTAACAGCCAATTGAAAGGCTGCCCAGTCTTTGAATTCTTTGAATCAAAAGGGATACTCATAAAACTCCTTTAATATTGCATTGGTCATATGACTGTTGAGAACACTTACCAGTGTGTGAGGAATAGCCAATGGCATTGCAGTGGCTAGAATAGAAAAAATATAAAGGGATAATACATAGTTCTGATTAGTATTGATCTTATTAGCGTTAGTGTTTTGGTTGAATTCAATTTTTTTTTATTTTTCTGAGTAATTTTAAAATGATTTTTGTTATGTCATAGGATACTTGGACTCCTACTTCACTTCTGAATAGCTAGTTGTCAGACTCTCATTCCCTTTAAATAAGATACAGGTAGTCCTTGACTTATGACCACAATTGAACCCAAAATTTCTATTGCTAAATGAAACATTGTTAACTGAGTTTTGCCTCATTTTATGACTATTCTTGCCACACTTGTTAAGTGAATGAATCACTTAATTTAGTAACATAGTTGTTAAGTGAATCTGTCTTCCCCATTGACTTTGCTCATCAGATGGCCGCAAAAGGTGATCACATGACCCCAGGACTCTGCAATTGTCATAAATATGAATCAGTTGCCAAGTGTCTGAATTTTGATCACATGACCATGGGGATGCTGCAGTGGTCGTAAGTGTGAAAAATGGTTATAAGTCACTTTTTTCAGTGTCGTAACTTTGAACGGTTGCTAAATGAACTGTTGTAAGTTTAGGAATAACAGGATTCCTGTTATTAAAATAACAGGAATTCATTTGCATTACTGTTTATGGAGTCCACCCCCAGGTATTCAGGATGAGAGAATCCTTAGAAGCATGATCTAGAATTTATTTAAAATCGCTGCCCTTGTTAATGTCCTGTCACCCACCCACCCACCCACCCACTCTCATTACTCACAATCAACCTAAAACCAATATGGAATCTAAAGGTATTGGGGATAAAAGATGATTTTGGGGATCGGTGCTTTTCAGCATTTTATCTTTATTGTTTAAAATTAAAGATATATTTAAAACAAAGTGTTTCTACACTTTGACATGTCTTGCCTGATTTTTTTATTATTTTTTTTTGCAGTTACAGCACAAGGCACTAATGATGACAAGTGCAGGATGGGAGACTTTTGCAGTAAAAAGGCACCATCCTGATCTGCCAAATGCAGGTAGCACTTGCAGGTGATTTGCCCTATTCCATTGTTCAGTGGAGTTGATGCATCACTTCTGCTGTCACTGCAGCAGCCCTTGATACATGAATGAAAGGCTCTTTCAATAGCATTTATAAATGTGCACTAAGCAGAAGGAGATCCTTGGCATCGCTTGAGATCGCAAGCATCAGCAAAAGATAGAACAAAAAGAAATGACATGTATCCTGCTATGTTGGCTGAATTCTTGATACCCTTTTCCATCAGCTTGAAGGACTCTGAAAATAAAGGTGAGCAAAGCAAATGCCACCTGCATTCTCGCTATTTCTACTTTCATTTAAGAATAAAATATACATTCTTATACCTTTTGAAATGAGTTCTGCAACTGGAAAAGAACTCTATACTTAACTCTTCTTCCCCCACAAAAAATATAGATGAAAGGAATACTATTCATCAACATAGCATCATTATCATTATTCAGCAATATAGCTTCATTATCTAGCTTTCTTGGCCTAAATTCTTTTGTAAGGTATATATTATCCTATATCTTTTTTAAACAATGTTATTGATTTTAATTATTTTATTGGCCCAGTCAGATCTATGTTCTGTCCCCATTTTACAAATGTCCCTAATCTGTAGCTCTTCTGCAAGTTATATTTGGGTCCACATAATACACCAGAGAAGGCTAAAATGGAATTGAACAATTTGTAAATTGGCATCACATAAGAATCAAGCCATTTTTTTCATCTAAGGAACCATGGAGGTGACCTGGGAGCAACTATGCCATGGCAGTTACAAAGCATACCTTAAATCCAGGACAAAAAGAAAAGATTAGAAAGTACTGTAACTTAAGCTATGGTAACTCCATCTTAGTTCTTCAGGATACAAGAGAAAGAGAGGGAAAATGCTATCAGCTTTTCAAAGTTCTGCTACTACAGTCTATATGAATGGAGTTCCAGTCATTCTTGGAGTGTCTGTTTCCTGACTTAGCCTACCTCAAAGGACTGACCCTTAGCATGTTCTGTGATTGAGACTACAGCAAATAGGTTGACCCTGTGAGAAGAAAACATCAAACTTCCTTTCTCCAAAACCTTCAGAGCCTTTATTCCTTAACAGACATGCCACCACTATCTTCCCAAGGGATAACTCTCTTGTCTTTCTCTCTCCTAAACTCTGATATAGGAGAAAGAAGGTTCCCAAATTCTCCTACCTTCCTGGCAAGTAAAAGTTTAAACAAATGATATGATTAAGTAATCGCCATATTGCCACTATAAAGCATCAACATGTGCAACTTAAAAGGACCAGCCTTTCTTTCACCTCTTAGGAGATGGACTAATCTCACAAGAGATACAGAAATATTTTTAAAAACACGAAAGGAAAGCTCTTCACTTTTCAGTGTTAAAATCATGAATATACAGTATTCCATGAGCTAACCTGTGGAGCTGCTTGATTTATAATATACAACAGCTAGCAAAGAGGTGAAAGTAGAAATTCTAAAGATCACAAACGACACTGATCTGTTACAATTCCCCCCCGCCCCCAGGTTTTGAATTTTACGCATCTCAAAGAATTTCCTAGTAAAAATAGATAAATATTAGAGTGAAATCACAATGACATATGAAATTAATATTTGATGCACTTTCAGTTTGGAATATTTACCTGTTTCTTAGAAAGAACCTGCATCCTGAAGCAAAACCCCCTGGACTTCCCTCAGCCCTAGAGGTAATTTAGCAGGGCTTTTGGAGAGGTGTTACATCCCTGCTCAGGCACAGCAATCCCCCAGAGTTCTGTCTTTTAAAAGAACTAAGTTTTTTCTTATCCAGGAGAAGAAAAGGCTGAGGCATCCCTTTTGGTTTACCTGATGGAAGTTATGCCTCCCAGAGTGTTGATTCTGCTGGAGTTAAAGGAATGAATATTCCCAGTCAGGAAAGCCAGCTCTCCTTTTTGTGAGTGCAAGCTGGCATCACAACAGAGGACGTCACTTTAAGCTAATCATTATGTTTGAGTATAACACTTTGTATGAAAATAGCAAGAATATTGGAAATTATATTATCAAGCAACAGCACTGACATGGTTGAAAGAATGGATTGAATTAAGAAATATAAGACTATTAACAGTGGAAGGACATGATTTATAACTGGGTTGGCATGCTTTTTTATGGTATAGTAGATGTAAGATACACATGTACTTTTAAAGACATTATATAAGAAATGCATTATTATTGGTATGGGAAAAAGTTAGAGACAAATATTATGTGAAAATACCAATATGGTTATCAACAATGGAAGCGTTAATTCATCCAAACGTTTTTAATCTTGGAAATATTGTTAGATATAAAGATTTGTTAACAGATAAGGCAGAGTTGAAAGGGAAACATGAACTGGAAGAACAGGGAATTGAAATGGATTGGTATATGCATGTGCAGATACAAACAAGATATGAAAAAGATGTTAAACTACAGGGTTTATATTTAGAGAAGACTGAGCTTGATAAGATACTCACGGGAACAGAGGATAAACTAATTAAAAAATGTTACAATTTTTTTACTAAATATAGAACTAGAGGAAGAACAAGTAAAAGAAACAATGATAGCCTGGGCAAAAAACTTTGGATACTCAATTGAATTGGATAAATGGCAACAATTATGGGAAAGAAATTATGAATTAACAATGTCCACTGCATATAATGAAAATCTATATAAAATGTTTTATAGATGGCATATGTCCCCTGAGAAACTGGCAAAAATGTTTAAAGATAAATCAGCTAAATGTTGGAAATGTCACCAGTTACCAGGTTCATATTACCATATGTGGTGGACATGTCCTGAAGTGAAAAACTATTGGAATAAAATTAAGTTATAAATGGAGGAAATGATACAACAACGTATAGATTTAAAACCAGAGCTATTCCTATTGGGCATTTTACCAGAGAAAACTAGTAAAGATAATATATATTTGATTATACATGTAATAACAGCAGCAAGGATTGTTTATGCACAAAAGTGGAAAGCAGAGAACATACCTTCAGAGGGAGAAGTAATTAAAAAAATCTTAGATTGTGCAGAAATGAATAGATTAACTATGATGATAAAGGAAAGAGAAGATACAGAACATTTTAAGATATGGAATAAATTTTACTATTGGTTAGAAAAGAGATACAAGTAAGTTTTTAAAAGAGATTGAAAAAAAAATGGTTGTAATTAGAATAATATATTAGTGGAAAATCTTTGTAATGGATTTGGTAAGATTGAAGGCAGAATGACAAAAGACCAGCTCCCAAAATGCATACATCAAAAGATTATTTTATAGTTTTCCTATTGAAATATGTGTGTGTGTGTGTGCATGTTTATATACACATACACACAAACACACACACACATTTTTTGCCTTATCACCTGAGGAAAAAATGCTATTAAAGGAAAACATGATAGAAGACTGGAAAAAGATAATGTTGGCACCCAAACAATCTTTCATCAAAGATTCAGCACATATTAAGAAAAGTAGGTTTTTATATGTACATAATAATATTATGCAAGGGATATGGTGGCTCAGTGGCTAAGATGCTGAGCTTGTCGATCGAAAGGTCGGCAGTTCAGTAGTTTGAATCCCTAGTGCTGTGTAACGGGGTGAGCTCCCGTTACTTGTCCCAGTTTCTGCCAACCTAGCAGTTCGAAAGCACATAAAAAATGCAAGTAGAAAAATAGGGACCACCTTTGATGGGAAGGTAACAGCGTTCTGTGCACCTTTGGCATTTAGTCATGCTGGCCACATGACCACGGAGACATCTTTGGACAGCGCTGACTCTTTGGCTTTGAAATGGAGATGAAGACTGCCCCTAGAATCGGGAACAATTAGCACATATGTGCGAATGGAACCTTTACCTTTTTTAATAATACTATGAAATTTATTCCCACAGGATATCAATAGGACACTAGATAAATTCCTGGAGAATCAGCTAGTAAGTAGCTACTAGTCATATTGCTCCATGGATCTGGAGGGAAGGATACATCGCTTAATACTCATTAGCCATCATTGTAGCTAACCTACTTCTAGATTTTCCAGGAATCTACCAGCTAAAAATAAACACACTATTTCTCTCAGGATCCAGTATTGTTCATATATTCTTGGAATTTATACTCCTACTTTTCAGTATTATGGAAAGTGTCAATAGCTTACTGCCCTAATAATAAATAAGGGAAGAAAAGGCAATTCTTCAATAATGCTGAGAATTTCATTGTAATCATATTATCTCCCTTCCCCGGCAACAAATCCTTACAGAATTAGGCAAGCTTGTATCTCAAAAATGCTAGTGTGCCACTGAACAATTAAGAAATTAAAATTGCACCCATACAAAAAAATATAATGTATATGTTGCTGCAGCTAGTTTAAGGTAGATGTTTGATTTGTACCTTTGGGGGGAGATTATCAGTCTGCCCTGAGTCTTAATGGGCATGAATAAAACCCTTCCTCCTTCTTCACAATTTGGTCTGTGTATCTTTCATGTCGCTTTCAAATGGTATAAAGTTATTCCAGAAGTGTTTGTACTGAATGGGGGTGGGGGGGGGTGGGAGAAGTGTAAGGAGTTTTCACCAGCTATTCATTGGCAATTTCTCAAGAAATACTCCAAAGAGAAAGTTCTTTCTGCCTTGGGCGATCAACTATTTATGAACATTAAATAAAGAAGCCAAGAGTCACTGAGGAATACATGCAATGAACCTTTGACTGACCTGAGTAAAGTAGCCACCTGTGGAAAGCAAACCAGTCTAGATGTGCTGTGTTGTTCTTTGTCTTTCAACCATCTCTGAATCTCTGAGAGAGACCCAAACAGGCAGCTTTGGGTCAGAATCCCAGCTTCTGTACAAGAAAACACCCATCTCACACAATTGATAGAGCTAGAAATCACTTTTCCTTCCACCAGTGCTAGCATACTGTCTGGCCTCAATGACTTCTTCATCCTCAGCTATAATTTGGAACTAGCCCACTACAGATCTTCGGGGCTTCAGAAGAAAGAGATGTTGCAGGGGATTTTATGAAACTGCCCTATACTAGGTGGTTGAGACTTCTGTTTCAATTAAATTTAATTTCATTATTCAATTATTCCACCTATTTAGAATAGAATAACAGAGTTGGAAGGGACCTTGGAGATCTTCTAGTCCAACCCCCTGCTTAGGCAGGAAACCCTACACCACTTCAGACAAATCGTTATCCAACATCTTCTTAAAAATTTCCAGTGTTGGGGCATTCACAACCTCTGGAGGCAAGTTGTTCCACTGATTAATTGTCCTAACTGTCAGGAAATTTCTTCTTAGTTCTTAGTTGCTTCTGTCCTTGATTAGCTTCTACCCATTGCTTCTTGTTCTACCCTCAGGTGCTTTGAAGAATAGTTTGACTGTCTCTTCTTTGTGGCAACCCCTGAGATATTGGAACACTGCTATCATGTCTCCCCTAGTCCTTCTTTTCATTAAACTAGACATACCCAGTTCCTGCAACCGTTCTTCATATGTTTTAGCCTCCAGTCCCCTAATCATCTTTGTTGCTCTTCTCTGCACTCTTTCTAGAATCTCAACATCTTTTTAACATTGTGGCGACAAATACTGAATGCAGTATTCCAAGTGTGGCCTTACCAAGGCATTATAAAGTGGTATTAACACTTCACGTGATCGTGATTCTATCCCTCTGTTTATGCAGCCCAGAATTGTGTTGGCTTTTTTGGCAGCTGCTGCACACTGCTGGCTCATATTTAAATGGTTGTCCACTAGGACTCCAAGATCCCTCTCACAGTTACTACTATTGAGCAAGTAATTTAAACTGGGCACAAATAACCTTTGTAAATTCTCCACGAAATCTCCAGACAAAGATATTGAGTGGATGGCTCCTGTGATTTCTGTGAATTTGTCCAACGATTTCTCAAGAGCAGAGGCTATCTTAGCACTGAGAGCACAACTACTGAAAAGGCCTGTAATAAAGAGGATGGCCTTAACGAAAAAGATCTGCTATTGAGGCAATAATCAGATAAATAAAACTTGTGCTCAAACCAAGAAAGTGGTTTGTAAAAATGCCTTAGACAGCACAGATACACCCCAATTCTTATAAACATAAAAGAGGGAGAAAAGGAAGTACATTAGACTTGCAAAAAATACTATGCATTAGATAAAAGTGCAAATTTGCATGTTTATTAGGAGGAAATACATATCAGGTGCAATATATTTAAAAAGCCATTTGAAAATGTATATATTTGAAAAATACGTATTTTTCAAATATATACATTTTCATGAAATAGACACCATGCAGATCTATAGCTACTTTTATTGGAAGTGCTTTCTTTTTTAATTCAAAATTTTGAGCAATTCAATGATGCTGGACTTAATTGATTTCCCCAATAACTATGATTCAGATACTTAATCTAAACTGTATGCAAAATGTAAGTTTCAGCTATGCTTCCTCCCCACATTTGGCCTAAATCAGACTGTTACATAATTGCAATATTTTGATCTCTTTAATTGCAGATTTCTAACCTGCAATTAAAATCCTATCCCTCAAAAAGGTGCTAATTCCCAGTTGAAAAAAACAACCTGGTACCCTGGTCGTTATCTAATTCCTAAACAGACATTAGTTTATAATTGCTATAAAAAGCACTCTAGCTTTCTTCCCTTGTCTCTCTCATCATACTGAATTAATTTGAAAAAGTTCAGGACAAGAAAAAGGAAATTCTTTTTTCTTAAAAATTGGAATTAATTAATTAATCAAATTTAGGTATCACCCATCTCACTCTAAGGGTAGTTTACAGAGAAAAGCATAAAACACAATACATATCAAGTTCAGTAAAATGGGACCCAAGTAAAAATGCAGATAAAATAAATTAAAAGTTGAAAGGTGGCAGGAGAGCCTTCAGGACTCTAACCACCCCCATGTTTGCATGCCCCTCTTTGACCCCGATACAAGTAGTGTCTTCACACACTCCTGAAAGGCCAGGAGGGTGTAGGTCCTCCTCACCTGGGGTGAGGGGGAAGGGTGCAGACAACAGCAGAGAAGAGTTTCTTCCTGGATCCTGCCAGTCAAAATTCTTTAACTTAACAGTCTGTAACATACCTTCCGTGCCTAACCAGGTGGAATGGGACAGTGTGATTGAATAAGACAATTCCTCAGGTGACCTGACTCCTTGTCATGTAAGCCTTTAAAGGTAATAACCAACTCCTTGAACTGGTCCAGGAAGCAAACCAGCACCCAAAGCAGCTCATGCAGCAAAGGGGTTATTATGGGATTCATGGCTATAAATTTATGATTATCACTTCTGTATAAACTTGGGAGAAGAGAGGACTTTAGACATCAAGCACAACTTAGAGCAAGAAACCATTTTTCCCCAATAACATTCTCCATAGTTTTTTAAAAAAAAACAAGTAAAAAAAGTCTAATAAAAAATGGAAATTAGGGAAATTTGGATTAAGATTTCCAAAGAAGTATTTTCAGTAACATTGCCTGCCAGAAAGCAGTATGTGATCAGTTTCATCGTTCAATTGTCAGATGTGGTTAGTCCACTATCACTCTATGGCATGGGTGTCAAACTCGATTTCATTGAGGGCTGCATTAGGGTTGTGTTTGACCTTGGGGAGCCAGGTGGGCATGACCAGCTTGACATCACTTGTGTCGGGGACACCTGTAGTGGCCCAAATGCTCTGGCAGCAAAAACGGACTCCCAAGCTCTGTTTTCGGCTGCGATGGCCTCCTGCAACTCTCTGCCAGAGAGTTGAAACTCTGAAAACAGAGCTCAGGAGGGCTGCACACAGCCGTTTTCGCTGGCAGAGGCAGTGTGGGTCAGTCCTTTGCTGTTTCCAGGGCGACCCCGTGGGCCAGATCTAAGCACCCAGGGGGCCGGATCTGGCCCCCGGGCCTTGAGTTTGACACCCCCGCTCTATGGGTTTCAATTCCTACAAAGAATTGAACCCACAGAATTTCATATTTAAATGACTATTTACAGTGCTTTCCTTAGGAGCTAACTGGATCCTGGCAGTCACTGGCTTGCAAGAAGAGATATACTGTACAAAGGCTGTCAGAATGGTATATACTTAAGCCTTAAATTCTTAGAGCAGAACATCTGGATGCCTACATTTGATGATTCCTAATAAGGATGTAACTGGCAACATGGTGACCCTGGAAGTCAATGTAACTAAAATATCACATAAGAAATATACCGTGTAAAAATACAGAAACCACCCTCTTTCCATAGAAAAGGATGGAATTCATGTAAGTGGAGTCATGACATAATGTAGATGTATGTATCTCTGCTCTAAGAATGAAGGAAAGGTTGACCGTATATACCATTCTAGAAGAGTATATGTATAAGGATGGTAAAATAAAGATATATTTTCATTTCAGCCAACCTCAATCTCTGGTGACTCCATGGATCTTTCTTTGTTGTTTTCTTGGCAAGAGCAATAAAGGTGCTAAGAAATGTTCTCATTTAAGCAATAGAACTTTTTAGTTGACTTTCATTAACTCTCAGTATGACACTGGAGAGTCAGAAATGGTTGATGTACAGAATTGAGAAATACATGCAAATTAACAAAACAGTGAAAGGTTTGAAAGAACATCAGATAAGCTAAAATCCTAGACAAACATTAAAGATTGCCCTATGAATCCAGATGCTAAGTGGACTGCAATACAACTTCAACAACAAGGAATGCACAGCCAGTGCATGGTATCTATAAGTTAAACCTTCCATTTATTACAGATAGTTCCAAGGTCAGAATTATTTTGTGTTTATGTAAGTGCCTGAAATTGTAGCTACAACCAGGAGAAGCAGTTGAGTTTGATTTGTTGACTGCAGCAGCAAGATCTCATTCTGTTTATAATTCTGAAGCAGTATTAATAATGCATTACTAGTGACCTGAATATGATCAGTTTTCACTTTATCCACTGATCTCCTCCATTCTTTGTCAACATGAGCAAACACTCAGGGCTAAACAAAATGTGTTGGGAGCACCCTTTCCTTAATTAATTCAATTAATTCAATTCAATTCAAGCTCTTCCTACAAATATCCAGGCTTAGGGCCTGGATATTTACGAGACCGCCTTCTGCCGCCAATTGCCTCCCACCGGCCAGTACGCTCGCACAGAGAGGGCCTCTTCAGGGTGCCGTCAGCCAGACAATGTCGGCTGGCGACCCCCAGGGGGAGAGCCTTCTCTGTGGCAGCACCCGCCCTCTGGGACGACCTACCCCCAGAGATACGCACAATACCAGATCTCCAGACTTTTCGTCAGGCCCTTAAAACTCACTTATTTCATCTAGCCGGGCTGGCTTGATCCCATCCTTTGGTTTTAATTTGAAATTAATTTTAACTGGGTTGTTTTAAATTGTGGGCCGACATTATTTAATATCTTTTAAACCATTTTAATTTTTGTATGCTGTGTTTTTACTTTGGCTGTCCACCGCCCTGAGTCCTGCTGGAGAAGGGCGGTATAAAAATCAAATAAAATAAATAAATAAAATAAATAAGTGATCATTTCAGTTATTTATCTGCCAACTTGGATAAATACAGAAAACAGATTTATACCAGCCCAGACTTTGTGCCCATCTTGTACTGATTTGTTGAAATTCCCATGTTCTCATCCATTTACTGAAGATGCCAAGGAATAACTTGAGGAACTGCTGCATGCAAAGCAGATGCTCAGCTATATAAATATTTCTTCAAGCCCCTTTGCTGATCATTCAGGGGGAACAGAAGCCGTTGAGAACTGAAAAGCAAGATTGATACTGGGAAAAACAAGCCACTGAAAAAAAACAAATTGGATTGCAGCAACTACAATGTTGTTTATATAATTCCATAAACATTCACATGGCTGAGCAAGGGGGGACAGCAGGGGGAAGCAAATGATGATCCACACAGAAACCTGGTGGTGCAGTGGTGAGAATGCAGTACTACAAGCTAACTCCCTGCTCCTCCAGGAGTTCGATTCTGAGCAGCTCAAGATTGATTCAGTCTTTCATTCTTCTGAGGTAAGTTAAAATGAGGACCCAGATTGTTGGGGGCAATATGCTGACCCTGTAAACCTCTTAGAGAGGGCTGTAAAGCACCGTGAAGCGGTATATAAGTCTAAGTGCTGATGCTATAATTCAAAAGCTGTAACGTATGACATGCATCTGATGTCATGATGCAAATTCATAATTGTGGCAGTCATGTGGTTTAGGATGCCATTGATTCTGACTCCAGTTTTATGTGATTGCTGTGATTCATATATTTGTAAAGGGTATTTGTAAAGTTGTACACCTTACATATCTCAGGCGTGTTTTTAAATATTTTCTTCTTTGAAAATATTTGATGCAGAAAACTGGCAGGGTTGATATCAGACGCTGGCATCATCTGGGAGCTTCTATGACATGTGGGGCTCAAAAAATTCCATTACTCTTTCTATTGTGAAGATTATTCATAGTCAGCCAGTGAAGCCATTTTGAAGATTGCTCTGGTGCCAAAAATGCAGCTACTGAGGAGCTACTGAGCTAATAGGGGAAGGCCTATTCCTTTGGTTAAAGAAATGTGTTTGGCTGCCACACTCCCAATATTTGGGAAGATACTAGAAACAGAAACACCTACACCTCTTCAGACAAATAGTTATCTAGGTTACTAGGAGGTTACACGAGGCTGGCTTCAGGGTGTTATCAACGCTTCGTTGAGTGAGGGTTACTTCCCCACCGCCTTGAAAGAGGCGGTGGTGAGGCCTCTCCTCAAGAAGCCGTCCCTGGATCCGGCAATATTGGCCAACTATCGTCCTGTCTCCAACCTTCGCTTTATGGCGAAGGTTGTTGAGAGTGTGGTCGCACGACAGTTTCCGCAATTCCTGGAGGAAACATCTTATCTAGATCCGTTCCAGTCGGGTTTCAGGTCTGGGCACAGCACAGAAACGGCATTGGTCGCGTTGGTTGATGATCTCTGGAGGGCTCGGGACAGGGGTTGTTCCTCTGTTCTGGTCCTGTTAGACCTCTCAGCGGCTTTTGATACCATCGACCATGGTATCATGCTGCACCGGCTGGAAGAGTTGGGGGTGGGAGGCACCGTGTTGCGGTGGTTCTCCTCCTTTCTCTCCGACCGGTCGCAGTTTGTGTTGGCAGGGGGGCAGAGGTCGACCTCGAGGCCTCTCATTTGTGGAGTGCCGCAGGGATCGGTCCTCTCGCCCCTCCTGTTCAACATTTATGTGAAGCCGCTGGGTGAGATCATCCGTGGCTTTGGGGTGAGATACCACCAGTACGCTGATGACACCCAGCTGTACATCTCCACCCCAGGCCACCCCAACGATGCCCTTGAAGTGATGTCCCAGTGCCTGGAGGCTGTACGGATCTGGATGGGGAGGAACAGGCTCAAGCTCAACCCTTCCAAGACTGAGTGGCTGTGGCTCCCGGCATCCCGATATAGTCAGTTGACTCCATCACTGACTATTGGGGGCGAGTCATTGGCCCCCACAGAGAGGGCTCGCAATCTGGGAGTCCTCCTGGATATGCAGCTGTCCTTGGAGGAACACCTGACGGCTGTAACCAGGGGGACCTTTTGTCAGGTTCGCCTGATCCGCCAGTTGCGGCCCTTTCTTGATCGGGATTCCCTGTGCACAGTCACTCACGCCCTCGTCACCTCTCGCCTTGACTATTGCAACGCTCTCTACATGGGGCTCCCCTTGAGGAGCACCCGGAGGCTCTAGCTGGTCCAGAACGCAGCAGCGCGGGTAGTGATGGGAGCAGCATGGCGCTCCCATGTAACACCGCTCCTGCGCGAGCTGCACTGGCTCCCAGTTGTCTTCCGGGTGCGCTTCAAGGTGTTGGTTATCACCTTTAAAGCGCTCCATGGCATAGGGCCTAGCTATCTTCGAGACCGCCTGCTGCTACCAACGACCTCCCATCGACCCGTGCGCTCCCACAGAGAGGGCCTCCTCGGGGTGCCATCAGCCAGACAATGTAGGCTGGTGACCCCCAGGGGGAGAGCCTTCTCTGTGGGGGCACCTACCCTCTGGAATCAGCTCCCCCCAGAGATACGGAGAATCCAAGACCTCAGTGCCTTCCGTCGCGCCCTTAAAACCCATTTATTTAAACAAGCCGGGCTGGCTTAAGATGAAATTTTTAACTGTTTTTTAAATGTTTTAAACGTTTTTAATTGGTAATGAGTTTTAATTGGGCCAAATTTATATATCTTTTAATTGTTTTTAATATTTGTTCTGCATGTTTTTTAATCTGGCTGTACACCGCCCTGAGTCCTCAGGGAGAAGGGCGGTATAGAAATCCAATATAAAATAAAATAAAATAAAAATAAAAATAAATCACTTCTTAAGAACTTCCAGTGTTGGAACATTCACAACTTCTGGAGGCAAGTTGTTCCACTGATTAATTGTTCTAACTAAGAATACATCTCTTTCCAACTTTTAAAGGTTAATTTTTTTTAATCTTGGTTTTATTCTAAGTGCATTAAGTCAGATTAAACATAGATCATAATCAAGAAAATCTATGTGGTTATGAAAAGTTGAAAACAACTAAATGCCACATAATCAATCAAGCAAGCAGCTTATTTTCTCTGGTTATACAGAGTTTTAGGGTTGTAAGCTCCCTCAAATCTTGCAATAAACACAATCAAATTCAGTAATAAATAAACAAAATAAATGAAATTTCTTGCCATTTTGCATTCCAATCTCACCTCCTCCCAGAGCTAATATCTTTGCCACTCATAAAATTCTAATTGCTGTAGTAACAGCAGATATTTTGCTTTCCCACTATCCTATTTCCTCCTGCTCATCTTGCAGTAGTTCCTGTGACTGTCAATTCATTATTCAATTGGGCTTCATAACAGTTGAGCAACCAGATGACCTCGAATCCCACCAACAGATAAGTGCATCCTGAAAACATCCCTATAATGCCAACATCCCTCATAGATTTACATGTACCCTTATACCATGCCATATGTAACATGGACTTATCAACCTTTGTTAATCTTAAAAAGCTGAACAGAGTCAAGCCTGGTTGAGACTTGGATGGAAGATCACAGTTTATTCCAGAGCTCTGGAGTAGACTGAGAATTCAGTGATCATTTAAGGTGACAATAGCATACCATTTTTGTGGTGTGCCGAGAGATCTAAATGGATATGACCATGAAGTCGCCAAAATCTAAGTATTAAAGTTACTAAGAGACAGTCAGCATACAGAAGAAGTAAGAAAGAGATCATAGTGGTGAGTAAATTATGGTACTGGTGGCAAAACACTATTACATCTCCAGAGTTGCACCTAAGCAGAGCCAAAGGCAGGCAGCTGCAACATGACACTTGGCTCACTTAAGTTTTGGGTTTTCCTTGAAAAGAAGCATGCAGCATTTGTATTAAGTAAAAATAAGCTTGTTCTGGAAGAAAAGTCACTTAACTCCTTTCTGAATCATCAAGTTTCCATCCTTTACAGTTACTTATTCTTAGGCCCAAACATCTAATTCACTGAGTCCCAGAACTACTGGAACTTATTCTAAATTTTATTCTAAGATTTTAAAAAAAAAATAAAGATATCTTTGAATTGAACTCAACTGCTGCGTCTACATGGACATATCCATAGAGTTTTCTGGGCAGGATGTTTGATCAGTTTCTCAGTCTAACTAACAATCTAAAATTCTTTGAGTACTGTACCTATTAAGCCTAACCCTGCTTAGATTCCAAGGCCAGACAAAACTTATAAAGTACAGCCACCTGCCAGATTGATGGCTGTTATATCCATTTCTGTTCGGAATTGTTGAGATGCCTCCTTTTTCTGACTGTCTCACACTCCTCTATCTGCACACCTTTTATTTCTAATTATTTGTAGGCAACACAGGTCTTGACAGCAGAGCAAGTGGTAAACTAAATTTGAAATTTCCCCCCAAGCCACCTGTCTTTCACACCTAATTTTCACACAAACATCCCTTCTGCTGAGAACACCACTCTGCCATAAGCGCACCTGAAGCAAAATAAGCACGTAGATCCTTACAAACAATGAAGGGAACATATCTATTAATAGCAGCATCTCTAGCATTTGCTTCCTCTGACTCGTTTGGAGGGTTGACCAGATTAAAAGAAGAAGAAAAATGTATGCATCCCCTTCATGGTTCAGTGTCTCCTAATTGTTCCTGCAATCTGCCATGACATGTCAACTCCCTCCCCCCTCTCTGCTGAGGCACAGAATATTACCAAATCCTTTTTATATCTCTTTACTGCATAACTTGACAGTTACATAGCTAGGCAACTGTTTTGTTTTCTCTGGAGCAAAGAGAGCTGTCAGAGCCGTGATATTAGGTTCCTTTCAGTGACACAGGTCTGATTTTTTTTTTTTGACTTCTTCTCCTCCTCAGCAACATTTCCTTATCATTTATGGTTGGAGCTGAGAAATGCAGAAGGTGCCAGATGTTACCATCAAGATGATATACTTCCATTTCAAGGGGAAAAAAAATGCTCCCTGCTAAAACTGCTGGAAGGCTTCCCTTCTTAATGAGCTATCACCTGTAAACCAGACCTATATATATATTTCCTGTAAGGAAACCCAGTGGACAGCAGCAAAACTCTCTCTCTCGAAAAAGTCCAGGCCCCAAAGACCAGAAATTATATAAAAAGAAATATGAGAAAAAGAAAAATGGAGGAAGTGCATGTCAAGAGACAGAGAGCCAAAACAAGTCTCCTGAGAAATCAGTATGCTTGGACAAATTTCAAAACTTATAGGTTTTTATTAAAATGTAGGAAAGAAGGAGGGGAGGGGAGGGGAGGGGAGGGGAGGGAAGAGGGGAGGAAAGGAAAGGAAAGGAAAGGAAAGGAAAGGAAAGGAAAGGAAAGGAAAGGAAAGGAAAGGAAAGGAAAGGAAAGGAAAGGAAAGGAAAGGAAAGGAAAGGAAAGGAAAGGAAATTTTATGTGGGATTCAGGAATCTGTTGAGCAATGATCATTCATGCAATGCATCCTGGTTATATAACGTGCTCTGGATTTACACCACAAGCTAAACTACCGAAATGCAGGGACTAAATCTTAATCAGGCTCAACCCAATTAAGCCTGTTGATTGAATATAGCCATGGAGCATCATAAAAAATGCATCACTGGTTGGCAAAATGCCTGAATAAAAGTATGCCAGCTAAGAGATACCAGCCTTTTGACCTACTATCCTTGTACATTTGAACTCTGCATTATGTGGGTCTTTCATGCAGTTATTAAATTTGGGGACAAAAGGAAAAAGTGTATGAGAACAAAAATGTGAGCACATAATGGCTGGCTTCTCACACTGCACAAGATACAATTTTAATTATAGATTGTTGAATAAACATAATTGACTGATCTCATATAATCCATACTGTAAATATCTCCAGCCATCATGACCATTGCTGAGAATTCTGGGAGCTGGGGAACGCTGAATTATCCTATGTCATAATTTACAGTCTTCACTGAATTCATGCAAAGGAATCTCTGGAAAGCACTTTAGTTTCTCCTTGGTCTTTGCAGAAAATATGTTTTGTCTTCATAGTAGCCTTCCAATGTAGATTTAGCTGAAAAAGAACAGGAAAATCAACCAGAGAGTTTTATTCAAAACAAATGTTAAATTTCCACCCATCTACATTTCCATTTTCCCCTCTATGCCATGGATGGGTGGTACAATTGGCAATGTAACAATACATGAATTATTGACTCTATATTTGAGCAGACACATATACCATTGCAATATGTGAGACTTGTGTTTTTGAGTATATCTTCATAAAAGATAGTGCATCAATTTGAGCCAAGGTAAAAAAAATCTTATATGTGAAACATGTAGGATGTTATAGAGGTACCCAGAAATTGTCCGTGGAGAACTGACAATTGCAATATAATAGGAATGGATGATTTTAGCCTTGTCTTTTTGTAGATCTAAATCTTGAATCCTGTTTGTTCATTTAATGCTTTATCTAGTCTGAGTGATAATATTGCCTGAAGAAGTGCAAGGCCACAATGTGCCATATCAGAATCAATTTGCCTCCTCTAGGATGAGGAAAAACCTATCTAGTAGCATGGGGTGATCCAGAACTCAACCCAAAGAATTTGTTTCAGTCAAAACCTGACACAGCACAAGGGAAATGTGCCAAGTTCTACCAAACAAGGGCATTTGAAGCTGAGTAATGGACATGAAGTATAGCTTTCAGAAGCTTAGACTGTATAGTCTCTAAAGTAGGAGCACCCTTATATACACCATTTGGCAACAAACCCAGAATTTTTGCTTTCTACAATTTTATTGCTGCAAGAGCATAGTCTCCTTTGATTATTACTATATTTTAAGATTGCATTAGAAACTTTTTGACCTCTAATAAAAAGCTCAACCATAGAGCAAAGTAGAAATTCAGATTTTCAGACCACAGAGTGATCACTTTTGCAGCACAGGAACCATTCTCCCTGTTTCTTTCACATCTATGTTGAGTAGAGAAAAGTGTGCTTTTTTTATGCCAGTTTTCCCAGCACTGGGAGGGAGGACCAGTTTTCTCAACACTGGTAACCCATGGGCACCAGTAGAAAGAGGACAAGTTTCTGTGGGCAGCATCACCACAGGGCTGCCAGCAATCTTTTTCAGGTGAGGACAAGGATGAAAGTGATATATAGGTGCAATATTAGCAAAAAGCAAAGGACATATAGGAATTCCCCAGAACTGCAAATACTGTAGTCCCAATGAAACTGGCTGCTATATGCCTTACCAGGAGTATCTAACATGCATAGGTATAAAGCTTTCACCGAAGTCTCCATTACATTTAAATTAAGATTCCAAGTTTTACAAAGTAAATTTATTCAGCCTCAAATTTAAACTAGTCATAAGCTATCAGAACATTTAGGCAGAAATTAAGTCTTCTCAGAGTTGTAAATGCATCTAGACCTGATGCAAATTAATTCATGGATTCCTAGACCACGGTCTAAATTGCCTACATGAAGGGCTTCTGGCAGGGGATGGGCTATGCCTCACAAGAACCAGGAGGAATGTTTTGGGAAAACAACTGGCTCAGCTTATCCAAAGGACTTTAAGATAAATCTGGAAGGGGAGGGAGACCAAACTTTAGGATCTAATCCCAAACATAAACCTCAAGACAAACAATCAAGTAGTGTGAAAGAATATACAATATAACAGACAGCACATTATATCTGTTATAATATTGGTATACTGTGTATTGTGTTCCTCATGGGATGTATCTTTATCTGGTTGGTCTTTACCTTTATTGTTCAAAAAGCAAAACAAATGCCTTATGAATGAAGACAAATATACATGTCCCAGGATAATGTTGCAGGATCCAATCTGGATCAGTCACTGGGACCAGAAGTTTTGTCTTTCGAGCTTTTGGACTCATGCCAGAGCCCTTCCTCAGGGAACTTCTCTTTAGCAGCTGGCTCTAGCAGGATCCAATCTGGGTCAATCACTGAGACTGGCTGCTAGAGAGAAGTTCCTTGAAGATGGGTTCCAGAACGAGTCCAAAAGCTCGGAAGACAAAACTTCTGGTCCTGGTGACTGACCCAGATTGGATCCTCCATATGCCTTATTTTGAATATTATACTCTTTGTGATATTGTTTTATAATGCACAAAACCTTTTTGAATCTGTACTGCACTTAATTATAAGTGCTCTATGAGTAAAACTACTACTAACACGATTATATTCATTCACCCTATTTAATTCCTATCAAAAGCTTGATGGCCAGTACTCAAACCTGCAGTAAACTGCTGTCTTGCAGTCTCCTCACGAGGAGCAGCCATCCAGAGTACAAGTACAAGCTCCCATCCTTTTCCAGAGAGTTTCTGTGGGACCAATCAACTAGCCAGTCCTTCAGTCATGGCCACATCATCTCCGCTCATTCAGAGACATGTTAGCTTGCTATTGCTCACTCAGAAGTCCAATTTCTGTGTGTTATGTATGTTCTCCACCATTATTTCCCTATTATAGATATATATACCCAGACCCACACACAACACACAATAAACTTAACCAGGTCATTTACACTTGGTAGTGTTAATCTTGGTTTTTAATTTTGGTGATTTGACCTGTTGCTTGAGGTAAACCCAGAGTGTTTCATTAGTTTGAATGTCTTGTAAAAGCCAGGAAAAGGATGAAATCAGTACAGCATTCCTCTCTTAACAACTGCCCTGTTTAGCAACTATTCAAAGTTATGATAGATTGAAAAAGTAACTTTACAACTGGTCCTCACATTTTCAACTGTCGCGATATCCCCACAATCATGTGATTAGCATTTGGGCACTTCACACCTACAATTGTTACTGCATCCTGTGATCACATGACCACAATTTGTGTGCTTCACAGATGGCTTCTGACCAGCAGAGTCAATGAGAAGCCAGAAATAAAAATGCAAATCATAATCACATGCTTTTTGCTTAACTATTACATTGCTTGGCCATGGAGTTGCCATTCCCAATTGTGGTTCTTAAGTGAGGACTACCTGTAAATTGTGTGAAAAGAGGCAATATGATATTTACTTGGGAGGGGGGCTGTTTCTTATTTCTTTAAGGAAATTCAAACAAAAGTGGAGTGTTTTTTCTCAGAGGAAATGTTTACATAGTATAATAATAATAATAACACTTGCAATCTGAAATAATATTTCCTCAAGGCTATCAAGGCTCTTTAATTAGCAGTCTCCTATTTGCCCATTTCTTTTTAAGGGGGAAGCTAGTTGTTTCTTCTTCTATTGTCCTAATTCAAATTCCTGAATTGTCTTTAAGTAATTGTTTCCCCCGCTCTTCTGTTGGTGAGTTCCTTTAATTATTATTTTTCTGTGTTTCCTTCTTCTTTTGAGCCACAGGAAATGAAATTGTGATCTTAACAAGTAGGCTAGGGGGATATGGCCATTATTATGATGCGACTGACAACAACAGTTCAAAGAACACTGGGACCCATGCAACTTAAAAGAAAGAAGCAATCAGTTGCTTTAAAAAGGGAAGGTATTTTTTAAAATGAGTGCAGTGGCAAAAGGAACTTTTCTGAAAAGAGCTTACTTTTCAATATAAATATTGCATATTCCTTGACAGCTTTTAACATGTGGCAAAATATTAAAGCCAGACAACTGCAGATGAACATTTTCTAAACTGACTCCTACCTCCCAATAACCCCAAACTCTTGAATCACTATTGGATATTTGCACAGTTAATGCGCAAAGATCAGAAAAGTGTTCTTAAACACATTTGTCTAAATGGTGCACATTAAAGGTACCTGCTTGAAGGGTCCTTTATGGGGCCCTTCAATATGTGAAAATCTAATGGGCAGCTGAAACAAATAGAATAGGAGCAGAAAAAGTATATCTGTAGGCCATAGCAAGGGGGTACAGTAGCCTAGTGATTAAGATGCTCGGCTTGTTGACTAGAAGGTTGGCAGTTTGAAACCCAAGCATTGTGCGACAAGGTGAGCTGCTGTCCTTAGCCCAGTTCCTGCTTACCTAGCAGTTCAAAAGTATATAAATGAGAGTAGATAAATAGGCATCACTTCGGTGGGAATGTAAGAGTTCCAAGCACCTTAGTGTATAGTCATGCCAGTGACATCATGAATTGTTCTGCCCCAGCTACCCCAAAGAACGCAGCACACACAAAGTCTGTACAAACCTTAGTTTACTAAATTAAATCAGTCTTTTTCAAACAAAGGCTGTTAATTAACTTTCTTAACAGCCTACAAGAATCCAAAGAATAAATAATCGTAATCTTACTAGGATTGGCAGAAAGCCCAGAAGCAATTTGCAGGAAACTGATAAAAGAACTAAGATCAAGACACGAAGGAGAGTGAACTAAGTTGTTTCCTGCAAATTCGTCCATCCTTAAATAGGCTAAGGGAATGGCCAATTAGCCCCAAGCCTTACTCTCGAGGAGACCTCCTCCTGAGGAGCCACTCCTGCATTTTGGCAGCTCTGCACACTCGTGCATCAAGAAGAGGCTCCTCTTCTTCCTCTTCACCCATGGAAGCTTCTGGAGGTTCTGAAGGCCCTGGTTGAATCCCCGCCTCTGGCACCACATCTTCTCCAGCCTCCTCATTGTCCGACTCGAGTGCCAGCAGCACAGGCTGCTGGTGCAGCACCACACCAGCCTCCTTGCTGTCGGAATCAGCTACTAGCTGCACAGGCCGCTGACAGGCCACAACATGAATGGGACAACTCGCCAAAGCCAACTCATCACAGCCAACTCACCACAGCCAACTCGCCACAAGACAACTCACCACAGGACAATTTAACAATTCAATTTAATTATTTAAAATAAATTAAATATATATATTAATTTTTGTCATTCACAATTCCTTCTATCCCTCCTTTTGCATCCTTTATTTAATGATTCTATTCCATTATTTCTTTAATGTTGGTGTAACTCTTTCCTGCAACGAGTTGTCACACAGCGAGTTGGCCGTCGTGAATTGGCTGTGGTGGGTTAGCCATGGCAAATTGTCATAGACCCAGCCACATGACCACGGAAGTGTTTTTGAACAACGCTGGTTCCTTGGCTAGGAAAAAGAGATGAGCAACTGCCCCTAAAGTCAGACACAATCAGAGATGGGAAATCTTTATCTTTCTTTAGCCCATATAGTATTTCTGCCTGAAAAAAAGGCTAGTTCCATAACAGGGCATAAGATTCCAGGTTCAATCTTTAATGCAGTTATTGTGAGTGCAAAAATAAAGCCAATTCTCATACAAATGTATATTTGTACACACAAGGTGCATGAAAAATCTTGGCAATGACAGATTGCAGATGCAGGGAGAAAACCACATAATCTGCACATTCATACTAACATTGGACTCAATTCCTAACCTGCTGAAGCCACTCAATTCAGAATCAGGACATGGTCAATACTAACCCGGTAATTATTCTAAGTCAAATATTACTGAATTTCCCCAGTCAGTCTTTCAAGGAAATGAAACAAATAATAATAATCAGAAACACCGTTACAATTGTGGTGGCCAAGTCTTGGCAATTACAGAATGCCCCTCTGAAACACAATGATCTGCAGAGCTCAAGTCTCCCTCTTCTTCCCCCACCAGCTCTCTTCTGGTCGTTCTCAAGCCCTCCCAGGAGCCTCCTGGTATAAGGACACCAATCAGGAGAGAAGGATGTTGTAAGTCTTTATATTCACCAAAATTGTGTTCTTTGACCTAATTATGATGACCGAGTACAGGTAGTCCTTGACTTACAATAACAACAGAGCCCAAAATTTCTGTTACTAAGACCACTG
Source organism: Pituophis catenifer annectens (assembly GCF_029215685.1). Taxonomy (NCBI): domain Eukaryota; kingdom Metazoa; phylum Chordata; class Lepidosauria; order Squamata; family Colubridae; genus Pituophis; species Pituophis catenifer. The sequence continues at coordinate 33,234,098 of NW_027256881.1, read as the reverse complement.
TTAAGTGAGTTTTGCCCCTTTTTAGGACCTTTCTGGCCACAGTTGTTAAGTGACTGATAGCAGTTGTTAAATTAGTATTTATTTATTTATTATTTATTATTCATATTTCTATGCCGCCCACTCTCCAAAGACTCTGGGCGGCTTACACCAAAGACAGTATATAAATAGCATATTGCCCCCAACAATCTGGGTCCTCATTTTACCCACCTCGGAAGGATGGAAGGCTGAGTCAACCTTGAACCGGTGAGATTTGATCCGCTGATCTGCTGAACTAGCAGTCAGCTGAAGTATCTGCAGTACTGCACCTTAACCACTGCGCCACCTCGGCTCATGACAGTAGTAGCACCGTTCTTAAGTGAATCTGGCTTCCCCATTGACTTTGCTTGTCAGATGGTCGCAAAAGGTGATCTTATGGCCCTGGGACACTGCAACCTTCGTAAATATGAACCAGTTGCCAAGTGTCTGACTCTTGGTCACATGAGTATGGGGAGGCAGCAATGGACATAAGTGTGAAAAACAATCATAAGTCACTTTGTTCAGTGCCGTTGTAACTTTGAATGGTCACTAAATGAACTGTTGTAAGTCAAGGACTTTCTGTACTGCAAGATTCAACAGTATGCAGTAATGACAGTGTAAGTGGCTGACTGGGTTTAGCCAGTGGTGGGATTCAAATAATTTAACAACCAGTTCTCTGCCCTAAAGATTTCTTCCAACAACCTGTTCATCAAACTGCTCAAAAAGTTAACAACCGGTTCTCCCGAAGTGGTGTGAACTGGCTGAATCTCACCACTGGGTTTAGCATGCTGTTCGAACCCAAGTCACTCTGAGAGTGAGATGAGTGGTACCTAAATTTGATAAATAAATACGACCTAAATGTATCACTAGGGGACATGATTAGTAGGTGCAAAGATGTTTGCCTAGTGGCTAGTGTGTATGACCTCACTTCACTCCACGTAATCATTTAATGGATGGAAAGAGAATTATCTGAGGTCTTCAAGATCTTTGTTCAATCTTAAATTGATGTTACTGTTACATGAAGCAATAAAGCCCAATGATATTTAACCCTGGTAGAATCTACCTATGCTCCTTTCTGACTAGGACAGCAGTTTTTTTTAAAAAAGTAGCCTGAGGGCTCCCCCTAGTGCTTGCCAGACAATGGCACACAAAGCTTAAAATTCAGACGTTACTCTAAAATGAAGGTTCTGTTTCTGCTTTTTTTTAGCTGTAGCATATTTTATATTCCCCAATTCAGAAGCACACAAAGAGAAGAGGCTGAAATGGGAGAATCATTAGAGAAAGACAAAAATATCACAGCTGCAAGAAAATCGATCATATAAAAGACAATATAGTGCATTATCTTGGCAAAAATATAAAATAAGCAACAGTTTAAAATTAAACCAATATTTTTTTTTCATATATTTGGTGGATGAATGATGAATTAATTTATTTCCAAAAAATACTTCAATGCACCCAAGCCATCTGTTGGCTTTGATTCACAGCATATAGTTATGACAGAACAACCTATTTTGTTATGTTGAACAACAATTTGGAAGAGAAGAGAAATTTGCCCAAACCTAATTTTAATACTGACTTGAGTGATTTGTTTGTACAAAATCCATATAGCAACAGTAATAGCAGTTAGACTTATATACTTCTCCATGGTGCTTTACAGCACTCTCTGGTTTACACTGTGAATATTTCCCCCAACAATCTGGGTTCTCATTTTACCAACCTCAGAAGGATGGAAGACTGAGTCAACTTTGAGGCGGTCAGGATCAAACTCCTGGCAGTGGGCAGAGTTAGCCTGCAATACTGCATTCTAACTACTGCACCGCCACCACACAAGAACCAAAAAGCAGTTATGCATTTTATTTTGCAGTTACATACCAATATGCACATCCTTTCAAATGCTAACATGCAGATCTTCAGTTTGATGCATGCATACACAGACACACACATATAAATGGGGTGCTTATATATATTTAGAGAAAACAATACAATCACATTACATTTTGACGACTGCTTTCAAAAAATGTGTTTATTAGAAAAAGAAAGTACAGAAATGTATTAGGAAATAGGCAGACAAAGATGCATTTGTCTGGATTTAAGAATTTGCAGTCTGATGCACAAATGATAGGAAATGAATGAGATACTGGGAGAAAACGAGAAACCATACAATAGTAGAAGTTTCTCCTCCCCTGATTATATCTCCCTAATCCTAGCACAATCCATACTTGGACAACAGAGTTGGCTAGCTGGATAACACATCATATATATTAACATTCATTCGCTGAAAGTGAGAGAGCCATTAGTAAGCTTGGTGGGGCAAAGAACAAGATGAATAAATAAATATTTATGGAGGAAATGGAAAGGGGGGAAAAAAATAAGAAGCCAGATAAATGAAGATAGAATTTGCTGAATAAGTATAGAATGGTGACTGAAGTTTGGATGTCTTTGAAGCCTGGAAATATGTGTTTACATACTATATGTATTTGTACATTTAGGTTATTTTTATCCTGTTGGTTTCTGAAGGCATATAGGTTTTAAAGCAAACTAAATCAGCATTCCAGTTAATAATGTAGGTAGCTCATTGTTGGTTGCCCTTCCTCCATTAGTGCCCAAATGCTCTATAAAAAGGGAAAAAGGTCTCAGAAGGCAGGTAGGTGATTGTATTCTGCATGGCAGAGGCAGGGTGCTCCATTGACAGCCATTGAGAAGGCATCTAGGTAAGCTTCCAGCCACTCCAATTTCACAGAGATGGGGATTCAGCCAGTTCGTACCGGTTTGCCTAAACCGGTACGAACTGACTGAATCCCCATCCCTGCCTGTGTGTCCCCACCCCTGCCCGTTCACCCGCTCTGGCGCTATGCCATCCTATTTAGTTGCGTTTTTTAAGCCCTGCGTGTGCTCACATTTTCGATGCTTGGGCAAACCGGTTGTTAAATTATGTGAAGCCCACCTCTGCACATGGGGTATCTCAGAACAACTTCTCCCGGGGAAAGCAGAAGACCGGTGGACACTAATGAGGGAAGATGGCCTTGTAGCATCCTAGAATACTGCATAGCTTGCTGAATACCCCAATACAATACAGTATTGTATTGGGGGCTCCTTTCAACAGCTGGAATTCCAGTTACTTACCTCCTTATCCTTCCTCGTCTTTTAGCTAAAAGCAATGCCCACCCAGAGATCCATTGTGGAAATCCTGGTTCATTTCAAGCAGTTTAAGTGTTTCTCTAGATAGGATTTGTTGAAGCTAAAAGTCTGGCAAGGTTCATTATCTTGAGCAGCTCAATAGATGCATTGCTGCTATTGGGGTGAGGAGGGGAGGGAAAATCAATAACTAGTCCAGCCAAAGGCACTTATTCCACCAAAGAATTTTCAGTGCAAACCTCAGCAGACTCATTATCATGACAATTACATTCTAAAAGCCGAGATTGTGTTTGCAGGTTACTGGGCAGTTAAAGACTTGATATCACAGTGTGGCTAACTGCATTTTCATCGGTTGACCCCAATGAATTGGAGTTTTCCCCCAATGAATTTGGAGAAGGAGGCGACACATCTTGCAGGGTGCAATAAGAACTGCCTTTAGAGGTGTGTGTGTGTGTGTGTGTGTGTGTGTGTGTGTGTGTGTGTGTGCTTCAGATTCAATTTTGCCATAACGTTTTATTGCACAGGTGTACTGTTTTAGGGGTGAAAGATATCTAGAGTCTTTGAGAAATGGCACACAAATTAGTCAGATGTATAAATAAATAATTCTGCTAATCAGGCTTAGTAGCATATTTCTCAGTAGCTGAAATATATGTCTGCTAAATTATCCACCAGGATATATTATTACAATATGCAGTTGCATAAATTACAATGCAGTGTTCAGACTCTGTAACAACAACATGGATATTTTTTCCCACCAATATTAGTATATGGTGCTTTTAGGATCCACAAGGTGTATCAAATTGTTAAAACTGTATTGCTAATTATGAGTCACCTATGATCATTGAAGAAAATAGCAACTTGATGCAGTCTGGCTTTTTCCGTTTCTGCACACCTTAGTTGTGGGCCACCAAAATCTACAAATAATATCAGCAAATTGTAATTATTAAGGTGACAAAAAGGGAAAATATTAAATCAATGACTGAAGCAGTGGTGGGTTGCTCCCGGTTTGCACCAATTCGGGAGAACCGGTAGTAGCGGCGGTGGGAGGCTCTGCCCACCCACCCGAGAGTCATCAAATACTCTCTGCGCATGCGCAAGAGCTTCTGCTCATGCGCAGAAGTGAACCGGTAGCAAAGGTAAGTAAAACCCACCACTGGACTGAAGCATAATCCCATTTTTTCCTTCTGCAGTGAAAAATCCCAAATGCATTAGCTATGCCTCTTAGGAAAAATGTTTTTACTCCTTGATCATTTTTTATTACTTTCATCTGCATTAAGTACACTCCTCCAGGAAATAAAAAATATCAGCATAGCATGTTATTATCAAATGCACATGCAGGCTTTAAAACCCACTACAACCATAAATTGCAAACTTTTTAAAATATTGAAGGTAGGGATTATATAAAAAACTGTCCAACTATACCAATAAATGACGAAACCTTTGACATGTCATTTTGGCAGAATTTTAGAATATATCTTGATCCTGCATTTAAGAATACAAGTCATTTTTCCAAGAGCCAGAGAAAATTACACAATGTTTTATAAAAAGAATGCCAGGCTTTGCTCTATTACTTAGATTATTACCTTCGCAAGGCATTTTCAAGCCAGCAATTTTGAAGGTTTCTTGGCAGCTACAGAAAGATTAGTCTTCATAAAACTGATTGACATGCCAAATCATGTGCCAAAAATGGAGTGGTACAATGGATTCCATAATAAAAATCAGAAAATTGCACCCTAAAATTAGGCTAACCACTTCACACAGATTTTTCCTTTTGCAATTAAAGAAAAAAACTTTCTAAGGCTGACATTTCAGAAGCTTTCAAGGCATGGGGGGGGAAATGTTACCAACAAATGTCATGTTGGGAAAACTACTCTTAGGAAAACATCAGTTCTCAAAGAGATACTCCCACAGCAGGAGGACTAACAGAGGGGATTTGATCTGCTGTTCCAAAGTTTAAGTCTGTGTATTCTTACATTATCAGCACTTAGATTAAAAAGGGAAGTGACAAATTCCTCTTTTCTACAAAGATTGAGGGATACTGGATGGATGGATCACAGCTAACTGGTAACTAATTCTATTTGGACTTTGATCGGAAATAGGCTTATTCTGGAGACTAAATCTATTATATTTAGTTAAATAACAATTAATAAGAGATGGCACTAAGAAACAAAACTGGATATTTGATCCAAGATGAACTATTTATAACCTTTGAGATGACTTTGGATAAATTAGATGTTGTGATAAACTTTCTGTGAGTGGTTTACAATAATAGTTTGTTAACAGAGTTTTGAAACTATAATTTTGTTTTGTTTTAGTATTATTATTATTCGTGGTAACTACTTCATTATTAAAATAACTTATAGAAGACAAATCAACAATCTGTAAATAGATTTAGTAGTTTAAAAAATTTTAAGTTTTTTTATTTTATAGACAAACACATACAGTACATAATCAATCATTCAGTGTATCATCTGAGTACATCTTTTGTGTCTTCTTACTCTTCGAATATTTATCATCTTAATATTATAATTTCATTTATTATGACATTTCTCCCACAGTTCTTATTTTTCTATTAATACATTTATCAATCTCCTTTCTCCTCTTTCTTCTTTGCTCATTTCATTGCCACCTTGCCCTATATATATATCTCTTCTCTAACCAATGATAAAATTGCCCCCATATCTTAAAATATTCCGATTCCTCTCTTTATTTAATTGTCAAAGTCAATCTATTCATTTCTGCACAATCCAATATTTTTTTAATTACTTCTCACTCTGTAGGGATTTTCTCCGCTTTCCATCTTTGTGCAAATACTATCCTCGCTACAGTTATATCATGTATAATCAAATATATATTTTCTTTACTAAATTTCTCTGGTAAGATACCCAATAGGAACAAAGTTTAAAAATGTTGAGAGGGCTGTGCTCGCTTCAGCAGCACATATGCTAAAATTGGAATGATCCAGAGAAGATTAGCATGGCCACTGCGCAAGGATGACACGCAAATCCGTGAAGCGTTCCATATTTTTTAATATAATATATGGAAATGATTTTTATGGGATGAAAACGCCATTGTTAAATGAATGACAAATGAGAATAATAATATAAACATATGCATTAGATTGATAATATGAGACATTAGAAAATTAGTAAATTATGAATATGAGATGAAGCACAAAAGATTTGTAACCGACCGACACACTGCTTGCAATTGTAATGGATGATGGATGTTTTATGTTTTGTTTAAAAATAAAAAATAAAAACTTAAAAATGTTGAGAGAGCCTGTTTTGCAAGGGGTGGGAACTAGCGTTGTAGTAATCTATCAATCAGTATTCAGCTAGAAGGGATATTATATGTATATGTATATGTATTGGTCTTTTTTTATGCATCTTTTTCTTCTTTAATGTTTTGGTTGTTTTGTCTTTTTTGTCTTTTTGTCTTTTTTCTTTTTTTCTTTTTTTAGAGTTCTATATTTTATATTTTAATCTTGTTTTGAACAAAATAAATATATATTTAAGGAAAGGAAAGCATCCGTTCTTGGATTAAAAAGACAGCATGATAGCAATGAGAGGTTGGCTTCACATAGTATACTAAACCCTAAATCAATTTTATAAAACACATAATATGGTATTCTAAAGAAAATATATTATAATTCAATGACAGCTTTGTTCATAAAATATGCTAAGACAATGGCTGCATTTCCATGTCATGTTGAAGCACAGACTAGTCCACCCGATTTGAATCTAATGTAATATGATAAGCAAACCTGGCCAATAAATGGGTTTTATTACCATTTTCATCCAAATGTTATCTTTTAATGATGAACTTATTGAAATATTTGTATGTCATCTACCCCAAATGAGCTCCATCGAAATTAACCAACTCTATAGCATCCGCGCATCAGGCTGTTCCTCCTCTTCCTCATCAGCCACCTCCAGACCTGGGAGCTGTTGACTCTCCATCTGAGGGCTGACGGAAGGCCCAGGCTCTGCCTCTGTCTCTCTCTCTCTGCCAGCTCCATTCCCTCTTCCCTCTTGGAGCTCTCAGGTTGCCTTGATGCTGACCCTGACACCCATGCCTCCTCCTCCTCTGATTCAGCTGCTGGAGGGGCCAGCAGCTGACAGGCCACAACAGAAGGTTTGGGGAAATAGGATTCAGTTCCTGTTCTTTTCCATTCCCTCAGAAGTAAAATTACAGCAGCCCTGGACTACTGTATTTCCAACTCTTTTTTTTATTATTGGTCACGTTAACAATGTACAAATAGTCTGTATTTTGATATGGCCAAATGGCTAATCAACAATAAATGGCCTACAGTATACAAAGTATAGTCATACCTAGGCATTTGACTGCTTCAAAAATCATTGAATTTGGTACTGGATGCTTTTTGAAGCAGAAATCTTCTCCTGCCGCCCATCTTTCTCCTGGTAGTCGACATGCAAGGAAGAAGTTGTTGATGTTAGCTGCCTCATGACTTGCTATTTCTTCCAGCTGAAATAATGGGTCACTTAGTAAGTCACATGATTTTCTCAGTATCTGTCGGTTTTAGTATTTGGCGGATCTTCCACAACGAATTACTCACAAAGACCGAGGTACACTGTACACTGTGACTCTAATAGTCCAAAGTAAATCTTCAAGAAGGCTAATCTCTATAGACTTAGAATCAGTGATGGCACTTAAAGAGCTCTTCTCTTATTTGTCAAGTTTTCCTGTTCTTTTTAGCAAAGGGCAGTCGCTAATCCTCCCTGATCAGCTTCTAGTCACTAAACTTGCTGCCAGAATGGAAAGCATAGCTACTTCTCCAAACTCTAAACCAGGCCTATTTATTCTAACCCAGCAGCAACAGTATTTTCATTGTATCTAGAATCTGTGCCTTTAACAGCCTTTTAACAGCCTAAAGATTGAAACTCTCCTCTACCCAGACATTAGTGTCTGATAATGCCCTAACTAGTTCCCCAGTATTTTATTTTTCTCTACTTCCTTGTAGAGTCTAGTTATTGCTCAAGACAGTCACGAGAATTCTTCTTAATTTTACAGATCATCGGTCTAACAAAAGCTGTTACTGTATGTAGTATTTTGGGTTGTTATTATTGTTGTTGTTATTGTTGTTGTTGTTGTCTCATGGCCATGAGTTTGTATTTTTAGAATTAGTTCTTCTCACCCTTAGCAACTTTAAGATATGTGGCCTTCAATTCCATGAATTCTCCATGGTTGGCTGGAGAACTGTGAGAGTTGAAGTCCCATCTGAAATCCTATACATCTTAAAAGTAGCCAAGGTTGAGAAACTCTGTTCTAGAAGTTTCAATAAAGCACTCAACAAGAAAACCTGTTGCTGATTCTATGGTCCTTTGTTCAATCAATAAAAGCAATTGTCTTCCAAAAGATCTCTTTGGCCAATATGAAAGCAGAGTCTTGACTTTGCAGGCCAGGAGATTTCCAAGTTTGCATATAATTGCAGACTTTGGTTTCAGATGCAACTCTTTGCTACACCCTGCATGGTTTTTCCCCTTCTATTCATATTTTGCTATTATGCAATATTAGTATGGCTTTCTCTTCATAATCCTTAATACAAAATATGGAACTAGATGGACATTTTGTCAGAGTCGGTATAGTTTTTCATACAGTCTAATTTTACAAAACGCAGCAGGGAGCACACTGAAAACATTTTATAATGGTAATAATTCACAATATTTGCAGCAGCCAAAGCTCTTTATTTAACATTTTGCTGCAACAATTTTATGTTTATTCCAATGCTGCAATCATTCATAAGCATGAGTGCCATTATTCATCTGGATTATCTGCACACAAAAAACACCTACCTTAACAACCCACAAGTTAAAGCTCTTATGAATAAAGGAAGTAGGAGATAAATGCTCAGGAATCTATTCCATTATGTAAATTTCAACCAGGATTTCAGTCATTGATAGCAAAAATTCCATGAAGAAAAACTCATGAAATTTTAATCTGTTTCAGAAACAACTTAGAGACTAACTTTTTTAAACATAAGAAACAATAAATATTCATAGGACATGAAATTTTGATGATACTGTAACTTAATAGCTTGAGAAGCAGACAGGATAAAGGTATAAATACATTTTAAAAGACAGAATAATTTGATTATCACAAATGTAGCTCATGTTCATAAATGTGTTTTGAGCTACTCTTGTCAGCCCTAACCCAAGCATATTCCAGCAAAAAACAACACTGAAAATGCTGGAATAAATTATAATATTTAAGAATGTCAAGGAGTAGCTGAAAAGCCATTAAAATTCTGCAGAGGAATAAAATCCCACATTGCAAAAGTATGTGGGGTGCTAGCTGACACACAGAGACGAGGCTCATCTGCTTCCAATTTCCAAGCTTCTGAAAATTAAAGATCCAATTCCATCTTTGTGAAATGTATCCAGAAATTGGAATTAATGCTCCACAAAATAGTTCTCCTCTTACCTTTGTTTCGGCTTATCATTTCTCCTGCCATACATGATTCTTGTTCCTGGTGTTTTCCTGAGCCTTTAGCTTTGCTGTTCTTTCCAGAACAAAACAAAGTCTTGACCCAAAGTGTCAAGGTATGACAAATATAAACTGTACTGGATGATGATACGTGAACAGAGTGCCAACACATCATAAGCTCTTCTGTAACACTGTTTGAAACTGCTGAGAAAGTAAATTTCAGTGGAGAGAGAAAACAGAGAAGATTGGCAGAACAAAGACAAGAAATGAGGTGTACTTTGTTGGGAATAATTCCAACTCAATCATGGTTCCTAGAAATCTCTTAAGGGATTCAGGAGCTAAATGGAGAGTTAAGATGCAAAGACCTACACAGCGAATTGTAATTATACTAATAATAGCAACTGGCTCAATAATAAGACTATAGAAATTTATACACCTAAAAAACTTTATTTGAAGAAACCATAATTAAAGGAGGCACAACAAGACTGAAACAAATAAAACCACAAAAAGTGAATATGGATAATTGCATTGCAAATATAAAGCTCCTGATCCTACAGGAAGTTCTTTCCATTTAAATTGTCCATCTCTTCTACTTCTGTAGCAGCTCCAGTATAATAGCTTTCTGTGAATGCACATTATCAGCCCTCTGATGTAGACAAGGTCAGGAAAAACATCAGGAGAAGTTTCAGGACTGTTCTTTTTTTATTGTGGGGTATAATAATAACCTTGGAAATTGTCAGATATTCTACTACATCTTACACCCAAATCAAGGCAGGATTGGTTTGAGTTTCTTTCTTAAATTTTCTTCTCTTCTAGGATTGAGTGAATTTTGCTCCCTTGCTGCTTTTTCCCTTTTTCATTCTCAAGCCCAGATTTACATCAGATGCCCATACCATTTGGGAAAGTGCCTGAAAGAGGTATTGCCTATGCTGCAGGAGGATGCAACTGCCCTTAACTAGAAAACATTCCTCCAAATGATTTGCTAAGGCCTAGTAAGTCCTACAAATCACCTAGTCAGTTTTCCCTGCTACAATGATATAGTTTTGAATGCATGTTTAAATTATTTATAAATAAGAAATACAAATGCTATTCGAAGGAGGTCAAGGTTTCTAAGCATTGCTATTGCTGCCTTAAGTGCTTAGTAGTCTTAAAACATTCATTTTACTTATTAACTGTCCCTACCCAAAACAAAATGAAAAGGGACCCTAGGTTTTTCACCTTGTCTAAGTTGAGTAGTTGTCAGGAATGCAAGTTACAGACAGTTCTTTTGTAACCAAAACCAAATTTGAAATAAATCAAATTTGTACCTTTTCCCTAAAAATAAGTCAGATCTGCTTTAGCTTGCAGCTAAATACAAATACAGGTGGTGTAGAATGCCCAGGATCCAGTGATCGGGAACAAGAAAGAGATCTCCAACAAAAGGATTCTTCTTTTTGATTTCCTCATTTTAGGAATCTTACTAGAAGTTTCAATGAAAACAGCAGTTCTCTACTTTGTTGTAACATTTTGACAATTTCTTCCAAACCCTGGTTTTTAATACGCTATACTTGTACTTTATGCAATTGATCACCATATACAATGATACATACCAGTAGTGGGTTTCAAATCCCAGCGCTACCGTTTTGCTATTGGTAGCATGTGGACATATGCACTCACTTTGTAAGCGTGTGGCACTTCTGTGCATGTGCAGAGCATTTTTGATGACATCTGGGCGAGTAGGTGGAGTCTCCTGCCGCCGCCGCCGCTACAGGTTCGCCCAAACCGGGGAGAACCAGGAGCAACCCACTACTGATACATACACCATACACAATGATACATACACCATGCACCAGGCATTGCATGAGCATTCCAAAATCACATACTCTCCTGGCAGTATTTCTGTCAAAAAGCTACTAATTCAAGATTCTGAGCAATTAAAACCAAATCAACATAACAATTTTTTTTTCGATTCCATTTTCTAGCATCTAGTAATCTTATTTGGACAGTAGCTTAGGCAGAGATAATAAGGAAAAAGAGGGATTGCCAAACATCAATGCTATGGAGAAAAATCAATTAAGTATATTTGATTTTCACTTTTGGGTGTATGTTTCTAAGAAATCAGAGTTTTCACAATTAGCTATCTACCATATAGATGCACTTCCCCCCACCCCCTCAAAAGTGGGTGGAAAAGTCTGTGCATCTTATACAGCGAATGTGCTGAAGCTGCCGGACCCCACCCTTCGACCTCTGGCTCCCAGTAATTTGCCTCCTTGCAAACAGCAAACAGCCTGGTCAGGTTCAGCATAGCCTGATTTAGCATGAGTAACTGATTGGCAGTTGGATCTGCCTCCCAGAATATTGCCACCACTGCCGCCTATCCTCACCACCTGGAACAGGTCAAAAATGGGGCGTGCAGAGGCCGAAAACGAGATGCACGGAGGCTGAAAACAGGGTGTATGGTGGCCGAAAACTGGATGTGCAGAGGCCAAAAATGGGGTGCATGGAGGCGGTGATAGGCAGCAGCAGCAATGTGTGGTGACAGTGGCAATGGGCGGTGATGATCCCCGCAGCCTGGAACAGCTGATAGGCGGTATTCCGGGAGGCAGATCCAACTGCCAATCAGCTGCTCGTGCTAAATCAGGCTGTGCTGAAGCTGATCAGGCTGTTTGCTGCAAGGAAGCAAATTGCTTGGAGGCAAAGGCAGTTTTTTTTTTCTTGTTTTCCTCCCCAAAAGCTAGGTGCGTCTTATAGTCTAGAGCGTCTTATAGTCCGAAAAATACAGTAATTGTAAATATGAAATTATTGTTGTTGTTGTTGTTATTGCATTAAATTGGAACTTTCATATCAGTACTTAAATGAGAAATAATTAGGACAGTTAAGCACAGTGCATACTATTGTGAAGTCCCAGAGAGGACTTCTGGGCCTCAAATGTGTTTATTTGAATCTCCATCTAAATCTGGTGAAGCCACATTCAAAGATAAGATAGCTGACAAGAGAAAAATATAAGTGCAATTCCAATCCTTTATTTCTGGTTTTAAATAAATATCATTAATATTTTGCCTATCCTTGCCAGAAAATAAACTTGAGTAGTCCAGAAACTGTTTTAGTTAATCTTACTATTTGATTGATTTTTATAGATTTGATGAAATCAGGATGTCTACTGGAAGTTTCATCAAAATGACAAAATGAGCCTGTGTTGCAGGATTGTGATGCTTATTTTATCATCTTACTACCTAACCAGCTATTCACTTGAATAAGAGCAGGAAGACCATCATTTGAAACGTTTTCTTTGGAGTGGCTGGAGCCATCAGTCTGATTTCAATATCTTCAAATAAGCAATATAGTTTTAAAAGGCTTCAAGAACAAATGGGAATACTTAGAAACCTGATTGAAATTTAATTAAAAATTCAGAGGAAAATGTAATTAAAAAATCAGCATGGGGGGGGGCTTATTTATAAGCTCTTGGCAAGATGTGTCTCAGAAACTGAACAGGTTAAATGGATGTAGAATTTAAATGCAATAATTGATATGCAGCAATGGGATTGTCACTGGGAAAAAAACATTAAATTTACACCAAATATTAAAGAAATCTGATATAATATATTTTACCATCAGTATATTACTTCAGCACTGACTGTTAAAATGGACAGTTTGCTTTCTGAAAAGTTGGAAACCTAACAATCAGATTGGATAATTTTTCCACATTTAGAAACAATACTGAAAAGATGAGTCATTTTGGGAAATGATTTATGAATAAATGAACTGAATAAATTGAAATGAATGAAACAAACTGCAAGTTACTCTATTTCCAATTAAATAATACTAAACTTCATTTCCCCATAAAGTATACAGAACTAGCTTTGTGTAAGGCAATTGGTGCATACTTCTTATTAGAGAGTACTTCTTATTACAGAGTACATGCATTTCTTTCTGCAGAAGAATGGCTAATTAACTTCTGGGTGTACACCTTGGTATCTAGAACTGAATCGGACACAGATTTTAATAAAACTTGCAAACCAGTTTGGTTTATATTCTATATATGGACTTGTACCAAAGTACACATTTCTCTGAACTTGAAGTCTTAATATGCTAATTTTCAATGATCTATATTAAATAAGGATAAATCTAGTTTAAACAGAAAATGTTATTTATTTATTTATTTATTTACTTACTCAATTATATAGTTGCCTATCTCACTTTTACATGATTCTAAGCAGCTTACAATAAAACAAATAAAAACACTAAATATATAGTATAAAGCAAAAATAAAAAAGCATAGCACATGGGCATCAGATTATCTATCATCTATCTATCTATCTATCTATCTATCTATCTATCTATCTATCATCTATCTTATCAGAATAGAGCTGGAAGGGACCTTGAAGGGCTTCTAGTCCAATCCCCTGTTCTCAAGCAGGAGATCCTATATTATTTCAGACAAGTGACTGTCCAGTCTCCTCTTAAATATCTCCGTGATGAAGCACCCACAACTTCTGAAGGCAAGCTGTTCCACTGGTTAATTGTTGTGTCAGAAAGTTTCTCCTTAATTCCAGGTTGCTTCTCTCCTTGATTAGTTTCCATCCATTGTTTCTTGTCTTGTCTTCTAATCCATCCATCATCCACATAAAAGTGCATTTTACCCATTGCCAGGGCCCCAAATCTGAGCACAAAGTCAGGTTTTCAAGGCCTTACAAAGGTCAACAGGGACCAGACCAATCTAATCTCAGGAGGAATAATGTACCAAAGGGTGGGTGGCCCAGCAGACAAAGCTCTCTCTGTGGGCCCTGCCAATTGGCCCTCTCTAGTTTGATGGTACATGGAATATGTTCTTCCTGGCAGATCAGATAGAAACATCGGAAAGAACATAGACCCTCAGGCAGGCCAATCCAAAGCCATGAAGGGTTTTAAAGATGACCACCAGCACTTTGAAGAGCAGCCAAATGCATACTGGAAGCCAATGCAGCTTGCCTCATGCAAAAATTACCACAATATCAATCAGTGGATAAAGCATGATTGTTAGCCTAAGATAAGTGTGTTATTTCCTTAGTACTGACAGTGAGAAAATGGTTTAGTTTTTCACAGGTTTTTAGTTCTACTTACTTATAACAAATTGCATTCATTTATTGTAACATAAAAGAAGCTAGGAAATAAATACCAATCCAGGTATTTCTTGCACAGCTTAATAATTAAAAAGAAGGTTGGAAAGGTGTAGGTAGTCTCACGATCAACCAACTTGGTCATAATTAAACAGTCACACATTTATGAAGTTCATATAATTCATTATAGTACCAGCAGCAGGAATCAGCTTTTATGAAAATGGCCAATTATGGTGTCACAAGGTTTCAAATGTATGAAAACTCTTCTTTGGGGTGGATATTATGTTTTAAGAAATAAAAACCAGGGAGAATGACATGAAGGTGAAAAATACCTTTAAGTAAGACGGATTATGCAGATGTAATATTTTAGACCAGGCTAGTATGAAACAATCTTAGAGGTGCACCCAAAGCTAAAAAGAAGCCACAGCAGCACTTCTTGAAAAAGAAATAGAAAAACTAGAAATAATTTGAAAAACTTCAATTGGCTAGAATTCAAGGTACATTTCTAAGGTAAAAAGTAGATGTCAAGGACAAGAAAATATACAGGTAGTCCTTGAGTTATGAATGTAATGGAGCCCACCAATTACATTTGTAACCTGAGGATTGTTGGGAGTGAATCATGTAAAATGAACATGAAAACTCCCTGCTTTTGCCCACGCATTCGCTAATCAAATGCCCGGGTCGTTAAGCGCACATGAGGTATCTCAGTGTGAGGAAGGCCTTGGGTGAGGGGGCTAGTGATGTAACAAGCCATCTGCTTAAGACTACCCAAGGCCCATTGAGGACTTTCCCTGACCCATTGAAATGCCTCATGCAATTGTTTCCCACCCTCATCCTGCTGCACCGGGTTACTTACCTTGCGAAGATCTGGCAAGCTGTCTCCTCTCCAGCCTTTCTGCTGCACAAAATCATGAAATAGTGCTGCCTCAAAGGATCCTGCTGGCTTGCAAATGTTTTGCGCCGAGAGTGAAATGTTCTGTGTGCCGTGATTTGTGGGACTTCAGGCCATGAGATCACAGTGCCCAGAAGCTTCCAATCTCTGCACAAAACATTTGCAAGCTGATGGGACACTCTGAGGGAGCAAAATCATGCTGTCTCAAAGCGGCTTGTCGCAGTGGTAAAATCTGAACTGGTTTGCTACCGGTTCGCTGGCCGCGCATACACACTGTGTGCCAAGCATGCACTGTGCGCGTGCATGCACATTACTCACCAAAAGGAGGCTTAGGAAAGTAAGTAGAACAGCAAGGGAGGGAATCAGTTGTGGCACGCGATCTTGGGAACCTTTTTTTTTACCTTTTTTAAGCATTTTTTTACTACCAGTCCAGAATTTTTTACTACCAGAATAGGTAGTAAAAAAAATGCTTTAAAAAAGTAAAAAAAAAAAAAAAAAAAAAGGCTCAGACGATCACAGCTGTGCCACACGATCATCCAAGCCTTTTTTTTTTTTTTTTTACTTTTTTAAAGCATCTTTTACTACCTATTCGCCTGAACTGGTAGTAAAAAAAATGCTTAAAAAGTTTTTTTAAAAGTTCCGATGATCGGAACTTTTTTTTTTACTTTTGAAAGCATTTTAACTACCAGTTCCAGAGAACCAGTAATTAAAAAATGCTTAAAAGGTTAAAAAAAAAATTGACAATCACGCATCACTCAGCTGATCGTTGGAACTTTTTTTTACATTTTTTTACTACCGGTTCAGCAAACCAGTAATATTTTTTACTAGCATTTAGTAGCATTTCACTCCTGGCCTGTCAGCTTGCAAATATTTTGAGCCAAGTGTGAAATGTTCTGGGCACTGTGATCTCACGGCCTGAAGTCCCACAAGATCACGGAGCCCAGAACATTTCACTTTCGGCATGTGAAAAGTGTGTGCAAGCCAAATGGATGCTGGAAGCAAAATCGTCCCGCTCTCAATGAAATTGTGGCAAAGAGGAGACAGTTCTTTGCAAGGTAAGTGAGTCCAGTGCAGCAGGATGGGAGGGGGGAAGCAATTGTGGGGAGCAGGGGAGGAATAGGCAGGGGGAATGTTGCAGTGCCTCTGCAGTCATTCGTAAGGGTGGGTGAATGACTGCCGTGTGCTGCAACATTCATAATTTGTATGTCATAAATACTTGGAGGGGGATTATCACATAACTTCCAGCAGTCACTAAGTGAACTGTCATAACTCAAGGATGACCTGTAGCTTTTTGTCTGCATTAATGTCATCAGTCTCATTGACACAAGAGCCAAAAAAACCTATGAAAAAAGCAGATGGGAAAATATCACATTTTTATTTTCTCATAGGGATGCCTTTCATATTGTTTCACTCATTGTTCAAAAGTTGTTTCTCTCTTCCCAGTGTCTTAAAAATAACAATGACCTACTAAGGACTCCATTGGCCTTTGGAATGTAGGGGTCTTTGGCTTTCAATGTGTTCATCAGGATGGTTCAAAATTTATATAAAACCATTAGATGAGCTGAGTCCCACCTTGTAATCTTCCTTGATTGCAAGGAAGAATCAGGAGGGGAAAGTGTTGGTTTCCAGACTGAACTCCTGGCAAGTTGCATGTACGCTATTTTAGGGCATGAAAATCTTATTCCAAAAATGTTAAAGGGTGGGTTCAGAACAAGAAAACTGATTTCTGTGTGCCATTCTCTCTCAAAAAACCCTGGAATAGAAAGGAGCAGGAGCAGCCTATCTAATATCCTCTCTTCTCCATTTCCCTTTGTACAGATAATTCCAGAGAATGAAAAATAAAATGAAGATCAAGGCTTTGAGGGTCATGGGAGCTTCCAAATCTCATAGTACAGAATGGTCAGTGTTAGGCCTTAATTATCCAAGATTACTCATATTGCATGAGGAAAGATATAAGCAGTGGCATCTGGAAGAGCTCCCTACTTTCATCAGAATAACAAAAACAGAATTCCAACATTCTGTTCCAACACCTCAAAATGGACTAATAAATAAACATTACATAATGTCAGCCAAAATAGTGCTGGCTTGGTAAATGAATTATTTTAGGATTCCATTATTCTGAGGTAGGAAATGTTTTCTCAGACTTCCCAAACCACAATGCCTATTTAGTATCTTATTTACTTTTATCTACATGTTTTTAAACTCCATAAAGGAGACCCATATAGAATGCTACACTAAGCAAAATTGCATTACAATTTGTAACCAACCAACCAACAATTTCATTTATCCATTCATTAATTTCAGCAAGAAGTCCATAAGGGATTTCTAGTCACTGATAAATGTAATTATCGAACTTTCTCCAGCCAAACATGTTACTTTTGCCACCTCTGATTGTTCTGTGGTCTTCGCTAACCATTCCTCCATTGTGGATATTTCAAAGTTTTGTGTGCATATAATAGTCCTGCAGCAGCAAAATTCTTACAAAATGTCACAGTAGTTAACTAAAGAAAAAAGATTAGTATACAACAATGATATTAACAACATAAAGTTATTTCAGAATTAATCATGATAATAAAAAGGAGAAGGAAAATAATTTCTTAAAAAGGTCTGAAAATTGTATTATAACTACCATGTTTCCCAGAAAATAAGACCAAATGGAAAATAAGCCCTAGCATGATTTTTCAGGATGCTGTAATATAAGCCCTACCACAAAATAAGCCCCAGTTAAGATTGTCAGCCAAACAGACACATTTTAGTACCTATTTCCCCCCAAATAAGGCCTAACCAGAAAATAAGCCATAATGCGTCTTTTGGCGCAAAAATTAATATAAGATCCAGTCTTATTTTTGGAGAAACATAGTAAAACATACACATTCCAAATTTTACTACAGTATGATGCTTGAAAGTTCCCTTCTTTGCCCTTTTGTCAAAATAATTATATTAGTAAACAGTACATATTAACGATCCATTGTTGCAAATCCGATGAAGATGCCTCCTTTCCTTCAGCCAGCTTTCCTATGTTCCCAAAGCCACATTCTTGCAGATTATAAAGATGTCAAACATTGGGGATACAGCTAAGAAGAAGACTGACATCTTTAGCATGGTTCCATTCCATCATATAGGCAATCATCTTTGTTTTAGTTCTAAACAATCTTGCATGCCTGATCATGCTTCTATATTAAATATAGATTTTTTTTTTATTTGTTTATCTAAAATCTGTTGTGTGCTGGTCAGAATCACCTTGGTAAGATAGGTAGCCATATAAATTTAATTAAATAAATAAATAAACAAACAAATAAATTCTACATTTTTAGCCAAATCCAGCCCATTCCTGCTCACATCCTTACTGATGTTGCAGAGTTGTCAATTCCTATATCCAGGGCATGCAGTCACAAATCGTCTAGCTCTTCACTGCAGTTGGATAATTAATTTTGACTCCAGTTTTGGTTGGGCTACAGTTCTGTTGGCATCTCTAGCCTGGAGTTCTGCTAGGATTTCCAGTGCCCTTCCTGCTCTGATCTCAACAGGCAGAAATGAAAAGGACTGAGGGGATGGCATAGGCAGATTGGAAAAAGCAGTGAATGGTTTACTAAGCTCTAACCCAGGGAAACGCTTAGGCTAATCTTGGCACTTCCCTCCCGCAATTTGTCAATGATGCAAGCCTATTTGTGAATTTTTCCCTTTACATCTCCAATTGGGTTCAATAGAGACTCAATACAAATAGGAGTTTTGGATAGGCAATTTTGTTGTCTGGGGCCAAGGGAAAAAATATAGTGTTAGGTTTCCGTTCCACACATTACTTTTCAAGATAATTTCTCTAAGGTCTACTTTAGTTCTGGAGAACATGAAAGAATACAAGTGAATCACTACATGGAGAATATTTTTTTATGAATCTTAGATTCAATTATTATTATTATTAATAGATTTACATGATGTATCCACTCAAGGAATTTATTTAATGTTCAAGTTGCATGACATGAGCTTTTCCATCTTATTCCATCCTGCTGTTTCCTCTCTGTTGGAAAAAGAGGCACAACAGTTGCAGACATTGAAGCAGTGAGCAGGAGATGGTTGACTTCTGCTGACATATTTTGATGCTATACTGTTATAGATGGCTGATCAAAGCTTCCTGCTAACTGATGAGCCAATTCTGAGAAAAATAAGGAAATGCCTTTTCACAAATTGACAATTTGACATTGCTATAAACTGAGCACCTGCAATAGCTGGCTAACTACTCTCACAAAGTCAACATTAATGTTTCTACCGCATGTTAGAGAATGGTAACCAATGGGGTTCCAGTCAGGTTTCAGGTCTGGGCACAGCACGGAAACGGCATTGGTCGCGTTGGTTGATGATCTCTGGAGGGCTCGGGACAGGGGTTGCTCCTCTGTTCTGGTCCTGTTAGATCTCTCAGGAGCTTTTGATACCATCAACCATGGTATCATGCTGCACCAGCTGGAAGAGTTGGGGGTGGGAGGCACCGTGTTGCGGTGGTTCTCCTCCTTTCTCTCCGACCGGTCGCAGTTTGTGTTGGCAGGGGGGCAGAGGTCGACCTCGAGGCCTCTCATCTGTGGAGTGCCGCAGGGATCGGTCCTCTCGCCCCTTCTGTTCAACATTTATGTAAAGCCGCTGGGCGAGATCATCCGTGGCTTCGGGGTGAGATACCACCAGTACGCTGATGACACCCAGCTGTACCTCTCCACCCCAGGCCACCCCAATGATGCCCTTGAAGTGATGTCCCAGTGCCTGGAGGCTGTGCGGATCTGGATGGGGAGGAACAGGCTCAAGCTCAACCCTTCCAAGACTGAGTGGCTATGGCTCCCGGCATCCCGATATAGTCAGTTGACTCCATCACTGACTATTGGGGGCGAGTCTTTGGCCCCCACAGAAAGGGCTCGCAATCTGGGAGTTCTCCTGGATATCAGCTGTCCTTGGAGGAACATCTGACAGCTGTAACCAGGGGGACCTTTTGTCAGGTTCGCCTGATTCGCCAGTTGCGGCCCTTTCTTGATCGGGATTCCCTGTGCACAGTCACTCATGCCCTCGTCACCTCTCGCCTTGACTACTGCAACGCTCTCTATATGGGGCTCCCCTTGAAGAGCACCCGGAAGCTCCAACTGGTCCAGAATGCAGCAGTGTGGGTAGTGATGGGAGCAGCATGGCGCTCCCATGTAACACCGCTCCTGCGCGAGCTGCACTGGCTCCCGGTGGTCTTCCGGGTGCGCTTCAAGGTGCTGGTTATCACCTTTAAAGCGCTCCATGGCATCGGGCCTAGCTATCTTCGAGACCGCCTGCTGTTACCGACGACCTCCCATCGTCCTGTGCGCTCCCACAGAGAGGGCCTCCTCAGGGTGCCATCAGCCAATCAATGTAGGCTGGTGACCCCCAGGGGGAGGGCCTTCTCTGTGGGGGCTCCTACCCTCTGGAATCAGCTGCCCCCAGAGATAAGGAGAATCCAAGACGTTAGTGCCTTCTGCCATGCCCTTAAAACCCACTTTTTCCAGCAAGCCGGGCTGGCTTAAGAAGAAATTTTAAATGTTTTAATTGGTTTGTATTTTTAATTCTGGGCCAAATTTATATATATTTTAATTGTTTTTTAATATTTGTATTTTATGTTTTTTAATTCTGGCTGTACACCGCCCTGAGTCCTCAGGGAGAAGGGCGGTATATAAATTTTAAGAAATAAATAAATAAAATAAAATAAATAAATAAATATAGACACCAATGTTACTCAACATTTTTATTAATGTCTTGAGAACAGAATTGATAGGCTGTTAGTCAAATATGTGAATGACACAAAATAGTCTGGCCAATATCCAGAATGGCTGTATGAGACAGCAGTCAAATTTTGAAGGCAACACTAAGAGGCACAAGGAGTCCTCCAAAACTGGGAAAACATAAGGGAAGAAGATGTAATCTAGATCAGGGTGTCAAACTCACAGCCTGCAAGCCAGATGCAATATGTGCTGGCCACGCCCATGGCCGGTATAGCAAAGGGGAGAAAAGTCACAATACATCACATAACAATGCCGTGATGACACGAGTTTGACACCCCGGTCTAGATGCAAAGAATGGGGCACTCTGGTTTTGATCTATCTTTCAAAGTGTGCAAATAAAAATCTGAGTGGTTCTTTAGATACCAATTAGCTGGTGAGTTCTGGTGATTTCCCAGAGCCTTTGGCTGTTCTGCAAGACTAAACAGCTCACAATTTCAGGCAGCCCATAGGCATACAAGCCTTATTTATACTAACAGTATCTTCTGGATGTTGTTCTTTATGTATCTAAATAGACCAAGACATGAAAAGTACCATAACAATTGGAGAGAGTGAAGGAGGTTATGAATGTATACCATGTTGAATTTAATTCTATTAAAAGGTAATTACATAACAAAACCAGACAAATACATCAGTATTCATTTTAATTCAGCATTTCTGTTATTATAGCGACAAAATGCCACCAAGAATCCAACAAATATAACTTGATGGTGTCAACTTTCCCCTGCTGTTGCCAGGCAGCAGCCTGCCACTAAACATGGAGGCTCTGTTTATCTAACATTATGAAAATTGCTTGTGAGCAGTGAGTGATACACACAAGGCTTGCTACCCAATAATACAGTATTCTACACAGTTTGCATTGTTGTACATCTGAGAGAATAGGTCTGTACATATGCAGTCATACACAGACCTGTATGCTGAAAAGGAAACAGAATATTTCTTCTTTTCTTTTTCAAGAGTAAAAAAAAAAACCTTTCCATGCATCATCTGAGAATTTCACAAAGCACAAAAGCTGATTAAAACCTATGAATTATTCATTTGGCTTCAAGTGAAAGAGATCAGATTTAATTACATTCCAAGGGGCAACTCCTATAGAATTAAAAACAGCTTTAAAAAACTCTTCATGGGTCTAATATGGTCGTTTTAAGCATCAGGGTACAGGAAACTTTAAATGTTCATACATATGCATATCAGAATAGAAAAAAAGTATTAGTTCACAAACTGAACAAAGGGACGTAATTAAAATTGTGTAAATGTCTTGGCAGTACACTCCTCTACTTAGAGAATCCTTTGATGCAAAATCAAAAGAAAAATATGTGAGCTCAGCATTGGGAGGGGCAGGAATACAATAAAAATAGTTTTACCACTACCAAGAGTGGAAAACTAGATAAAATTTATTTCCTTTGTTTTCTAATTTCTGTAACACAATAGCACAACCCTATGTATGCTGAAACAGAATAAATCCAATTGATTTCATTGAGACTCCTAGAATAGTTTAATCACCATGTCACCCTGACAAGATACCTTCTTCTTCCAAGCATCTCCTTAGAAGGCCAAAGTTACATTTTAAAAAAAAATAGAGAAGAGGCAAATCTATGGATTTTAGAATCTGTAGAATCTATGGATTTTATTAAGATCCATTTTGTTTCCTTCCCCAAATGTAAATTCATTCTCTTTTTATTACAAAAGTTTTTGGGACCCTATTCTGGCAGATTCTACTTGTCCCAGAGGAAAAATATTTTTTATTATTATGATTGAAAGTTTTTAGCCAGAGCAAGCCTAACTTCTCTTCTCAAAGTCCTTCTTTCCATCAATGCACAACATTCTCAGAGACTCTTCCCATCCTGCTTACAATCTTTTGGGACTGTTGCCTTCTGGCAGGAGATACAGAACAATTAAAACTCGGACCACACTTTTTCTGAATAGTTTTTATCCCAGAGCTATAATTGCACTCAACAATGAACTAAAGGGCCACCATCAGTGAGCTGTTGGACAGCATTACTTGGTCTGCTGTGTGGATGCTTGGGTGATTTAGGGGTGGGCAATTTTTGGTGGGTGGGGCTGTGTCTGGAGATTGTCATGTGTATTGGACTTGGTCTATGGGTATATATATAATATATATAATAGCTAGGTAACTGCAGGTTGAGAGGAACCCCAAAGTTTACCAAAAACAGAGGGGGGAGGGTCTATCAAGAAAGACATCCAGTAATAATATTGAAAGGACTAAGAAAGTCAGTGGGATTGCACCATGGTGGCACAATGGTTAGAATGCAATATCGCAGGCTAATTCTGCCGACTACCACAGTTCGATTCTCACCAGCTCAAAGTTGACTTCCATCCTTCTGAGGTCAGTAAAAGGAGTACCCAGATTGTTGAGGGCAATATATTGACTCTGTAAACCGCTTAGAGAGGGCTGTAAAGACCTGTGAAGCGGTATATAAGTCTAAGTGCTATTGGTATTGCTATTGAGGAAGAATTGATTGCTGGAGAAAGGACCAAAATGGCAAAGAATAGAATCCAGCTGAAGCTAGCACATTGCAACAGTTGTACTCAGCAAATACTGCTCATAGAATTATGCTTATTTATAGAGGTATTTCTGACTTGTTTCTTCAGGATTCACTTGACAAGGTTAAAGACAATAAATAAAATTTATAGCAACAGAGAAATAAAACACCAAACATACCAATTATATTTCAAAATCCATGTGAAAACCATAGCAACACTAAATACCATAGTATTCTAATGGTCATTTAAGTCTATGGAGATTCTCAATAATCCCATCATGGTTGTCCCAAAGGTGTTTTTCAAAAGGCAACTGGACTTTCTTCATTTTTTTCCTTGAAAACGCTCACTCACGGCACTTCTGTGCATGCATAAAGCATCCATGATGATGTCTGGATGGGTGGGCAGAGCCTCCTGCCGCTGCCGCTTCCAGTTCGCCCGAACCGGGGTGAACTGGTAGAAACCCACCACTGCTTAGCTGATGCAAAACAATGCAATACAATTATCTAAAATCAACCTCAATCTATATCAGTATTGGTGAACCTTTTAAGCACCAAGTGCCAAAATGGGAGCGCACACGCATGCTGGAAACCGGAAGTGCAGCCACCCAATGATCTGCGCTGTGCACTGGCTAGCTGATCTTCGCGTGTGCATGCATGCCAGAAACTAGAAGACCAGGTGGCCTGTGCGCATGCGCGCACCAGAAACCAGAAGATCATCTTCCCGACGTGCACATGCACACCAGGCAGCTGCCCTTCCAGTTTCCGGTGCTCCTATGCGCATGAAGACCTGCTGGACGGCATGCCAGAACTCGGAAGAGCAACAGGTGACAGCTCACGTGCCTGGAGAGATGGACCTGTGTGCCACTTCCAGCATGCATGCCATAGGTTTGCCATCACAGGTCTATATAATATCAACCTCGATGCAATATACTTTAATTTTGCACTCACTAGAGTTTCTAAATACTCTTCAAGAGCAGCATCGTTCAAGGTGATGTCATTCCATAGATTAAAACAAGCAGAGTTTAAATCTGCTCACTCTTTACAGTTTCATTAGATCTTTGATTCTCCCTATCAGATCAGCAACAGTCCATTCGCACAGTGAGTGGAGGAAGCTGCATCACTCATGTCAGACTATCTGCTTTTTAATTCCATTATTGGCTGCAGCAATCCAGGAGAAGGGCTCTCACATCTCCTGCTATCTGATGCTTTAAAAACAAAACAGAATGAGTCGATAACTGGAGATACTGAGGACTGGACATGAGAACCTCTGCCTGGAAAGCATATGCTCCATCCCTGATCTACAGTCTCTCTTTGAAAAGCGAGATAAGAACTGGGAACGTTTTTCAAATCAGCATTAATAAAAGATAGGGGAGCCAAGAGTGTTTTGTGGAAATCAGACTTCTAAAACAAGCTAGGAAATAGGGTGTGTGCATGCTATGTTCCCTCTAATGTGTGTGCACATGTGGGTGAACTGTACTATCACACATTTTACCACGTGAAGATAGTAAAATGTTGAGTACAGATAAAATTAAGTTACTACCAATTAATTAATCAGGCACCATTCCTGCCCCACCCTTTCCAGGAGTCCCCACATGCCCCATTTTTGCTCCCAGATAAGTGCAGGGAGGCCTCCTAGGCCCAAAATGGGGTGCAGGGGGTGGCACATCCAGGGGGGTGTAGGAGGCCAAGTGCTGCCTGTCACACACCCCTGGCCACGCCCACCAAGCCACACCCACACCGATAGTAAAACAAATTGAATCCCACCACTGCATAAACCTCTGGGTGTGCCAGTCACAACCCACAAAGAGTCCTGCACAAAAAGTATTCAGCACCTTGACTTAACTGCAGTAGTGAGGGTCACTTGGTAGGAGCTCCTTTTGCCCAGGACAGTGGACCAATGGTCCTTTTCTGCCCTTGTAGTTGCAGCCAACCTGCTCTGGAGATCAGGTCCAATGAGAGACACATCTCTGAACAACCTTCACATGAAGGAGATTCCCTCTCTTTCCCCCCAAAAAAGTTTTAATATCTATTGAGTTTCAAGCTGCACAGGTTCATAGCCATGGTTAGCTTTATTTTAAAAAAACCATTTTAAAATTAATAATAAAGTTTAAGGGAGTTTAGAATATAAGAAGCAGGAACAAATAACAAGAAAGAATGAAAGAGAGAAGGCTATCTATCTATCTATCTATCTATCTATCTATCTATCTAATGCTTTTCTTCCTTCTTTTTTAATGTTTCTTTCATCAAAATATCAAATTCAAAAGCAAATGAAAATCCTTACAAAAGATTGATCGTAAGCATCAGTTAGCATTGACTAATTAATTTTTTATAATCCATAAGTATCTATTTGTAGAGCCAGTTTGATGTATGGCACCAGGCTAGAAACCAGAGAGGTTCTCTGTGAAGGTGATCTTCATTGTATTCAACAGCCCATGAAAACTGTACTTGCCAAAGAATCATTATAAGAATCATAGGACTGGAAAGAACCTTGGTGTCTTTGACGCCAAACCCCTGGCCAAGGCTGGGGTTATTCCAGTGTTGGCGAACCTTTTTGGCACCAAGTGCCGAAACAGGAGCATGTGCATGCGCATGTGCCAGAAACCGGAAGAGCAGCCACCTGGTGCGCATGCGCATGGCGGGAAAATGATCTTCTGGTTTCTGGTGCATGCATGCGTACCAGCCAGCTGGTCTTTATGCACACGTGTGGCAGAAACTGGAAGATTAGGTGGCCAGTGCACATGCGTGTGCTGGAAACTGGAAGATCATCTTCCTGGTGTGCACATGCACACCAGGGCAGCTGCTCTTCCAGTTTCTGGCACTCCCATGCATGAAAACCAGCTGGCTGGCGCACTAGAACCCGGAAGAGCAATGGGCGATGGCTCATGTGCCACTTCTGGCACGCATGCCATAGGTTCACCATCACGACCTTATTTTATCACAGACGAATGTTCAATCTTTTCCTGAAAACCTCCAGCAATGGAGTCTGTAGAGATTCTCAGTCATCCAGGTCACGGTTGTCCCAAAGGTGTGTTGTGGCCCCGCCCTCTGAGCCTGTCCCATCGGAGGAAGAAAGCTCCGAGCATGAGGAAGAGGAGTCAGCCAGGCCTCCCTCTCCAGGCCCCTCCCCTCTGGCATTGTCTCAAGTGCCGGCCGAGGGAGAAGAGACAGCTGATTCAAATCAGAGTGATGAGGAAACATCATTCCTGGACGCACGCCTCCGAAGGCGTGATAAACGTTTGCAGCAGCTTAGGAGGCGTGCTAGGGATTAGAACTGAGTCACTGGACCACACCCCAGAGACTATATAATAGAGGGTAGTGGTCAAAGGATCCTTGTGACGAACAAAGTAAACCTTGGACAGTCACTAAAGCCTCGTCCGGAACTGCTGGGAGGAATATTATTTCTGTTTGGACTTTCTTGAACGTTCGTATCTTATCTGTCTGTTTGTGAAAATAAAGTCCCTTGGCAGACGGTGTGTCTATCGCTGCCAAGAGGGAGATAAGAACTGGGTGCGTTCCAAAGTGTTTCCTTAACCCTCGGCTGGCTGTGTTGTGTGTGTGTGGGGATGGGGACAGATCATCGTGCTTTTTCAGGAAGCAATTGGACTTTCTGGTTTTTTCTTCTTTGAAGATGTTTCACTTCTCATCCAAGAAGCTTCTTCAGCTCTGACAGGATAGAGTGAAATGGAAGGATGATATTCCTTGCAGACAGCTGGTCATTTGCATCCTTAGTTAGAGGGTCATTAAAGCACATGGATCAGGGGTGGGTTCTAAAATTTTTTACTACTGGTTCTGTGGGCATGGCTTATTTTGTGGGCGTGGTTTGATGGTCATGTGATAATTCTTTAGGATTTAGCAGAGATACTGGTCTACCAGGCTTTTAACTGCTTGAAGAGCTGTACCAGTCTACTCATTTGTTTTTGGAGGCACTGGTCTATCCATTTATTTTTGCAGGCACTGGTCTACCCAT
Source organism: Pituophis catenifer annectens (assembly GCF_029215685.1). Classification (NCBI taxonomy): domain Eukaryota; kingdom Metazoa; phylum Chordata; class Lepidosauria; order Squamata; family Colubridae; genus Pituophis; species Pituophis catenifer. The sequence continues at coordinate 33,206,289 of NW_027256881.1, read as the reverse complement.
TTATTTTTGTTGGCACTGATCTACTCATGTATTTTTGCAGGCACCAGTCTACTCATTTGTTTTTGGAGGCACCGGTCTACCACCACACTGCCTTTTAACACTGATCAGCTGTAGGGCAGCCTTTTGAAGCCCCGCGGCAAGAGTTTAAACAGCTTTTTCCTTCTAGCCGATCAGCTGGGACTCGGGAGGCAGCAATATATTGGGGGTGGGGCCAAATAAAAAAATAAGAATAACGCAGGGGTGGGGGAGTGGGGGGGCAGAACTAGTTCGATGATGTCATGTTGTCACCACTACCGGCTCGGCGGAACCAGGAGGAGCCAGGAGGAACCCACCACTGACTTGGATGTTTATCTGTGTCCTCAGAGTCACCTGAGTAGTGTTCCTGGTTCCTGTAGTCCTGTAGAATGTAATCCATTTCTACTCCCACACAATTCAAAGGGAGTTCATCCCAAATTGTATAGCTAAAAATCTTTAGAGATTCTCAGTCTCTCAGGTCATGGTTGTCCCAAAGGTGCTTTTTCAGGAGGCAATTGAACTTTCTGGTTTTTTTCTTTTTGAAGACATTTCTCTTCTCATCCAAGAAGCGTCTTCAGATCTGACAGGATAGTGGGGAATGGAAGGATTTATATTCCTTGCAGATTTATATTCCATCTGCACGGAATATAAATCCTTCCATTCCCTACTATCCTGTCAGAGCTGAAAACGCTTCTTGGATGAGAAGCTAAATATCTTCAAAAAAACCCACAAGAAAATCCCTGGGGAAAAAAAGCACCTTTGAGACTCCAGCAATGGAGTACCCACAACTCCAGGCGGCAAGTTCTTCCATTGCTTAATTGCTCTCACTCTCAGGAAATTTCTCCCTAGTTCCAAGTAAGATCTCTCTTTAATGAGCTTCCACGCATGGCTTCTTGTTCTGCCCTCAGACAAAAGCAGGCAAAGCCAACCAAAGTTTTTAAAAGGAAAAAATAGCGAAATGTATTGAAAAAGAGAAAAATATATGGTAGCGAATACTGTGAGTTCTGAGCCAAAGACATCAACAGGATGTAACGTTCAGAGCAGTGGTGGGTTTCAAAAATTTTTACTACCAGTTCTGTGGGTGTGGCTTGGTGGGCATGACTTGGTGGGCGTGGCAGGGGAAGTATACTGTAAAATCTAAATTCCCTCTCCACTCCAGGGGAAGGATACTGCAAAATCCACATTTCCTCCCGATCAGCTGGGACTTGGGAGGCAGAGAATAGATGGAGGCCGGGCCAGTCACAATTTTTACTACCGGTTCTCCGAACTACTCAAAATTTCTGCTACCAGTTCTCCAGAACTGATCAGAACCTGCTGAAACCCACCATTGATTCAGAGGCAAGTGGTTCTGCCAAGTGGAGTGGAGGGAGAAGACTGGAGAATTGCAAGGAAGGACTTGGAGCAGAGGTCTTCAAACTTGGCAGCTCTTAAAGCTGCCAAGTTTGGGGACCCCTGGCTTGGATCAACGAAAGCACTCAGGGGTCCTTTGAAGCTCAGCAGCAAAGGACAGGAGATGCAAGGGGCGCATCGTGTTTCGGATTTGTTCCTGAATGCCAGCAGACTTTAGGAAGAGGGCCTTTTGTTTGTCTTTTGGCTTCTCCAGATAAAGCAGAATTCCTTTATGGTAACTAGATCTGAGCTGGGATAGACCATGTGTCTATCTACAAAGGAATTGTTACAACTGTTACATCTTCAAAGGAATTGTTTCAACAATTCAAAGGAATTGTTACTGTTACAACTGGAACAACCTTTTTTTTTCCCTTCCGTCCCCAAATCATAAACATTGCTATTGTACAAATCCAGTTCACTATTTTCTTTCCATTTGAAAAAGAAAAGGGAGTACTTCTTTTAAAAAAATAAAATAGACTGCCAGAATATGTAGCAAACTGTACTCTGGTCAGAGACATCAGAAGGGAAAAGCCAGATAAGCCAAATAAATAAATATCTTGCAAAGTTCATCAAATCCTGTTACAATGTCATAAAAGCTCTTGCTATTTGAGCATGTCCAGTACTATTAAGATGTTCAAATATCATTTTAGAGTTAGCCCTAATTTTAACTGGGTGAACTCCACATGGTCTGAAGGGAATCAAGTTGTTTTCTTTCCTGCTAATATTTAAATTTGCCTGGTGGTCAGTGCAAGTATTTAATATTTCTAATTTCAAAGAAACGAAACACAAAGGATTTATCTAGTTGGCTGGCTACAATTGTTTCAAACCAATTGTGGTTTGAAACCACAGCCCATCTTGGCCTTGGGACATAATGGCTGTATTTCCACAGAATGTTTAACCATATTTATTTTTATTTTTATTTATTTTTATTAGTCATATTTCTATGCCGCCCACTCTCCGAGGGCTCTGGGCGGCTTACACCAAAGACAGTATACTAAATAGCATATTGCCCCCAACAATCTGGATCCTCATTTTACCCACCTTGGAAGGATGGAAGGCTGAGTCAACCTTGAGCCGGTGAGATTTGATCCGCTGATCTGCTGAACTAGCAGTCAGCTGAAGTACCTCGGGAGTCCCTCAGGAGTTGGGCGGCATAAAAATGCGACAAATAAATAAATAAATAAATAAATAAATAAATAAATAAATAAATAGCTGCAGTACTGCACTCTAACCACTGTGCCACCTCGACTCTCATATTGAGAGTCTAGTCATCACATTTGCATGAAGTACAAAGCTTTACAAACTCTAACCCGGACTAGTTTGAGGCAGGGGGAAAGAGTGGTTAGTACGATCTGAAAACCCGAGTAATTGGGTAGATTATTAATACAGCAGTGTCACATGACGTATCATGACTTTTTTTCCCCTTTGATAAACCGGGTGTGGGCGTGGCCAGCGTGTGACGCATCCGACCCACAGGCCATGAGTTTGACAGCCCTGTCCTAGGCTAATAGAAATCTTCAGTATTTAATGACAGATCATATATTTGCAGTCTGATTTCACCAGTTATATTGGTGGATCCTAGCTTTCTTGTCATTTGTATCAAAATATAATAATGCCCATTTCTATAAGCACTGAGTATTGGCACCAGGGGTGAAATCTACTTACCTTCCTTACCAGTTCAGAAGCATTAAAACCAGGAAGTAATGACACCTGGGCGGTGATCACTACCAGATCACCAAACCACAGGGTGATCCAGTCCAATCCAGGAGCATTTCACCCGATTGGAACCCCTGAAAAATATAATTGCTCATTACTTGAATCAGTGTTTTTCAAACGTGGCAACGTTAAGATTGCATGTTGGCTGGAGAATTCTGGAAGGTGAAATCCACATATCTCAAAGTTGCTAAATTTGAAAAACAGTAGAGTTAAATGAAAGGATAAACCCTGTTTATTATTTAATTGTCACACACAGTTACCTTTAAGACTCAGAAGAGCTCAAAGAGCGAATCAGGCAAAGCTCAGATATGCTCATTTGCAATAATGTCTAAACAGCATCCTCTGGTGGGCAATCAGATTTTGCATTTATAGTTAGTCAGAATTGAAAATTCATTTTCATTTCATTGAACTGTATAGCACTAATGCATTCATGAGTACCCTATGTATATAATTATTAATCAAAGGAATGGTATGACATTGGCACTCAACACCTACTGCCATAAATTGAAAAGCAAGTCCAAAATTATCACTTCTATCCCTCCAAGTCTCAGGGTTAATGCAATTACATTCTTATCTAACAGCTATATACTCTGTAAATTAAAAGCCAGTCAAAGTTAAGTGAAGATTTCATGGTTATTAAAAACCATTGAATTTGTAGGTAGACAGGTGGGGAGACCTAGCTTCTTCCATGTGATCAGCCGGAATTTGCCTTGGTCCTTTATCCAAAGATGATAGCTAGGATAGCAGCCTCTTCAAACTTTGGGAACTCCAGATCTGTTGAATCACAATTCAAATGCTCCAACATGGGAGAAACTGTTTTACAATGAATCAAATCACTCACCCATTTAGGCCGAGCCTAAATCCCAAGTTACTTTAACTATGGTTCCTTCCTTCACTGAGATGATGGCTAACTCCTCAAACTTTGTGCTTCCCAATTGTGTGGAATCACAAATCCCCCTCCTCCCTGGCCACTGTGCATCACTGAGAAAAACACTTTCCTTTTTTCTTTTATATTGGTTTGTATAAGTTTTTATCTTCCTTTTAAAAAAGCCTTTAATAAAATTATATGTGTGTGTGTGTGTATGCACGTATGTGTGTATAATATGTGAAATCAGCCAACAGAATCCCCTCAAGCACTTTCCCCCCTCTTTGGCAATAAAAATGCAGAAATAAATTCAATCACAAATAATTTGATGACCCTTCATTATTTCCCAACCAGGTTGCTTGGAGTAATCATGATCAAGTGGTTGATCGTTTCTTTAGTGTAATGGAAGCAAACAATTAACGAAGCCCATCTTTATAAAATACTTAATAGAGAGTCTGCAGATAAAAATTAAAGGAACTTAAAAGTGAGAAAAGTGGTAGCTGTCAACCTACTGAATAAGAAAGAGAAATAAAAAAAATCAAGTTTATATAAAAGAAATGAAGAGACAATTGATAGCTGAAGAGTTTACTTCTGAAAAAGTAAAGTATTATTCAATAAATAAGCATGGAGTACTACTCTTCAAATCAGAAAACGTTTATATTATTTCATCATGAAATGTTTTTGGTAAATAAAATTTTAATTGCTTATAAATTGGTCTTCTGTAAATTGGGCATTTTATTAAAGTGTATTTATCCACCAAATAACCATAGACGTTATGCCACTTCTGATTAAGTAAACTCAATTCTGCCACCGCGACACCTTTTTTTTGTTGTTGTTTCTTGAATCATTTTGAATTCTAGTGTGCCTCTGTCTTCTTAGGTTTTTCTTTTGATCCTGACTCTTGGGTTGTACTCTAAGCATCCTTAGATATACCCTGTGAGTGCCCATTCATTCTTTGCGTCTCACTGTTGAATAGTATCCTGATTCCTAATTTAGTCCCTGCTGATATTCCACTCTATTATTACCTCTACACTCTCTCTCTCCCCCTCCTTCCCTCTCTCTCTCTCTCTCTCTCTCTCTCTCTCTCTCTCTCTCTCTCACACACACACACACACACACACACACACACCAGTCCCATCAACTCAACATGCTAAATTTTAAGCCAGGGATAGCAAAAGAGAAATGGTCTTGTATGTATTCCCTCCCATTAAATCTTATGGTATAATAGAATAGCTTGGTTCATACAGTGCTGAGATTGTGGTTGAGTTCCCTACAATACTCTAAATTACATGTTTTAGTCTAGTCTAGTGTGCAGGTGAACTCACCTATGAAATGCCGCATGGGAGATCCAAAATGGATGATTTTACACCTGCTTTCTTTCTCTCTGCTATTTACCTGCTAAAAATCCTCCACTTTTAGAGATATTTACTCTTGTACATAAATAGTAATTAGAGATGAAACTGCCATTACAGAATTCAAAGACCGACAACCAACCCATTTCACCATTAGATTTAACCAGACATTAGCCATATACAAATGCATCTGTGCATATATTCATTTTAGTGCATTTTCTGTCCATGGACTTCTCCTAATGACTTACCAGACAGTGGCAGAGCTCCAATTATGGAATTACAGAACTATTCATTCAGGCACTCATACGACAGCAGGGATTGTAGGATCACACTTTTGACTGTTTGTTATTTTGGTTTTGTATAAGTTTTTACACATCCTGTACCTAAACATTATCAAATTTTATTTAAGACATTTTTATTGTTTTCTTGCAAAGGACTCTAGGTTTTTTGGAAGAACATAGAAATCAAAGAAAAAGAAAATTAGTAAAAGGTGAAAAAAAATCCACCTTTCTATCAATAAGGAAAGTAATAATCATTCTTGATGCACATTTGAAAAATATATACACATAGACTTCCTTTACATTGCCTTCTGCCATTCAAACCAACCTTCCATACAAAACACGTAGTAACAATAAATAGCTTTTAAAGATTACAGCACCACTGTGCAAGCAATAGTGATTTTCTAGGCTAATTATGCCATTAATTTCCAGTCATTTTCCAAAAAACTTTCAATTATGTTACCGCATCAATAACTGCCCCACAGCTCACTGGCACCTCTGTGTTGTATTTCTTCCATCAAAGCAATGTATTAATATGGGGAACCCTATACAATTGAAGACCTTTATTGACTTGACATAAAGAGTTTGTGAAATTTATTCCCTGGCCAAATGTTGAACATTCCTCAACTGCAAGAACAGAGTTTTAACTGTCTTGATATCTGGCATCTGAAGAGGATTTATTGTCAGTCAATAAGCAACTCACCTTCTAGCAGGAAGATAAAAAAAAAAAATTCACTGTGCCAGTAAATAGATTCTAAACACGCAAAAATTTATGATACAAGGAAAGAGATAAGATGGTATGGAAACAGTAACTTATCCCCCGACTTATGTTCAGCAGGTATTCATTACTTTTATCTTCTATTTTGGTCCTTATTTCAGAATATATTCCTGGTGTCTCTAATGCCACTAGGTACCCACTCCCAAACGGAAGGACATAGTAGAATAAGCAAGTCAGCAGTATACTCTTTTATTACACTGTGTTTCCTGTTGAGTTAAATGTCTTTGCCCATCTTCCCTCACTGATTCTTATGTCTGAACTTTCTAGTCAGGACACCAACAAAGCAGTTTCATCTTCTCATCTTTTCAGCATCAATCCAATCATGCCATATCCTCGGAGAATAGGTTACTAGTAGTAAGACGCGATGGCTCAGTGGCTAAGAAAGGTCGGCAGTTTAGAGGTTCAAATCCCTAGTGCCGCGTAACAGGGTGAGCTCCCGTTACTTGTCCCAGCTTCTGCCAACCTAGCAGTTTGAAAGCACGTAAAATGCAAATAGAAAAATAGGGATCACCTTTGGTGGGAAGGTAACAGCGTTCTGTGCGCCTTTGGCGTTTAGTCATGCCAGCCACATGACCACGGAGATGTCTTCGGACTGCACTGGCTCTTCGGCTTTGAAACGGAGATGAGCACCGCCCCCTAGAGTCGGGAACAACTAGCACATATGTGCTAGGAGAACCTTTGTCTTTTTAGTAAAACCAAAGGATCTATTGCCACTGTAAACCAGTACTAGAGAGGAATGAATGTTGTCAGGCACCCATCCCTGCCTTTTTATTGTCCACTTAGCAAAGCTCTATTACAAGGCATGCCAGCAACTAAAACTGAGACACTACAGGTATTTGACTTACAACAGTTCATTTAGTGACCATTTGAAGTTATGGCACTGAAAAAAAATGACTTATGACCATTTGTCACACAACCATTGCAACATCCCCATGGTCATGTGATCAAAATTCAGATAATTGGGAACCGATTCATATTTATGACAGTTGCATGGTTCCAGTTTGCAACCTTCTAACAAGCAAAGTCAAAGCGGAAAGCTTTCATTTAACAACCATGTTACTAACAACTGCAATGATTCACTTAACAACTGTGGCAAGAAAGTAAAATGGAGCAAAACTCACTTAATAAATATATCTGCTGAGGTATTAATAAATATCTCACTTAGCAACAGAAAGTTTGGGCTCAATTGTGAACTATCTGTATTTGTGTGTTCATCAACGCAGCCAGAGGATTCATATGAATTTAGCCCTTCTCAACCACATTTTTATAAGCACATAACCTGCTTTTAAACTCAAAAGAACTTTAAAGTTCAAACACACTGTTTTGTGCATGTATGTCTTAAATAGAAAAGTGTTTTGAAAAAGGATATTTTTTGTTAATATAGATGATGGTGGTTTAGAAAGATTAATAAATGAAAAATGGAAATATATATCATTTCCCACATTGGGAAAAAGGAGGAAAAATGGACTTAAGAGGATTTAACAGAATAATGGTTAAGATGCAATATAAACTTTTAAAGAAAGATCTTTATCTATTGGGATATTGCTTCTGGTTTTTATGTTTGAAACAGAAAAAAAATAGAATTTAGTTTGAAGATTTAATAATTGTGTAGTTATAAAACTGGCTTGTAATAATTATAGGTAATATAAAAAGTGGCTTCAGCAGTTTTATCATCTTGAGGAAGGAGAATGTTGTCTGCCATTTTTAGTAATCGGCAGTCTTCTTATATGTAGGGATGGTCCTTAAGTCAAATGTTTTTAACTCGGGGACTCTCTGTGTTTGTATGTGTGTATGAGAAAGAGAATGTGTGTGTATGTGTGTGTGTGTGTGTGTTATTTTTATAAATAATTCAAGGCAACAAACATACATGGTACTCCTTCATCCTATTTTCCCAGCAACCACCCTATAAGGCAGTGGTGAAATCCAATTTTTTTTTACTACCGGTTCTGTGTCCGTGGCTTGGTGAACCTGGTGTGGTGTGGCTTGGTGGGCGTGGCAGGGGAAGGATACTGCAAAATCCCCATTCCCAGCCCACTCCTGGGGGAAGGATATTGCAAAATCTCCATTCCCACCCCACTCTGGGGCCAGCCAAAGGTGATATTTGCTAGTTCTCCGAACTGCTCAAAATTTCCACTACCAGTTCTCCAGAACCTGTCCGAACCTGCTGGATTTCACCCCTGCTATAAGGTGGGTTGGGCTAAGAGAAAGTGATTGGCCCAAGTTCACTCAGCTGGCTTTTATGCCTCAGTCAAACTCATGGTCTCCAGCTTTCTAGCCTGGTGCCTTAAGCGCAATTATCCCAGCCTTCATCCAAGAAATTCAGAATAGACCATTCTTCTTCCTGCTATTTTATCTAACAATCAGATGAAGTCAGCTACTGTGAGAGAGAGTAGTTGGAGTTTTTTCCTCTCACTGAACCTCCTGGATCCATGACTATTTGAAATAAATCTCCTCTGACACTCTGCCACATGCCGCAACATGATGCCATACAATCAGCATAACTTACATTTTAAAAAATCAAGTAGGTATCATTTAGATGTGGACACACAGCAGTCATCCTCCTCTGCTGTCTCTTTGGAGGAATCAAAATGAAATGGATTTGATTTTTAAAAGACAAAAATGTAGTTTCACAGCACACTATCACTGCAGTGTGGCAAATATAGAGACATTGTTCCTGCCTCTGCTTCCACCTTTTATGCTCTCAGTCGGAATGAGGCATCAAATATTTATGCTCACTTCTGTTAGCCCAAAAGTGGCCTCACTGCATTTTTCCCTGGAGTAAAACTGCATTGTAAAAAAAAAAAAAAGAAAAAAAATTGATCTGTAAATTTAGAAATTTGGGAAGCATTTGTGATCTAAATCCAGCAGTAAAGAATCAGGGTAGTAAGATGAGAAGCAAGGTAGAGGCAGGGGAAATAGTCTGAGCAGGGTGTCTGGAAAAAAAAAACGGTTAGAAATATAATTTGTCCAGGGAATGGGGGTGCATATCTTTTAGCAGTGAATACTGGAAATATGACAGGATGTTTTTTTAAAAAAAAAACAAAGCTTGAAAGAACCTGACAGGAATATCATAAACCAGGAATTCTGTGTTAATTTTTGCCATATGTATGCTAGTAATTCTACAAAGTAGTGTAAAATCTGAGTGTCATCAATCTTTACAAATGTCTTGCACAAGCACACAATCTTTGCAAGTACAGACAGCTGGCCTCTTTTTAGCTGTGATGGTGCATGCAGACCTATGCACTGTTGATTTTATTATTTGGGGAATAGCTGTTGATAACTTAATTTGAAAGGAAGATACCTTCCAATCTTCTTTTAAATTGCTGCATTTTATCCACACTTTTTAGTCACAGCAACACACAAAACAGCAGCATCTTCAAGGATCTGCCACTTTTCTTAAAATGCATGGCACACAGATAAAAGAGGCAGGTCTTGATCACAATGCAGCATTTTCCATCCTGCCTTCCTGCAGACATCCCTGAAAATACTGTGTATTCATGGGTTTTGACTATCCCTCAAGGGCTGGAATTTCCGAGGATGAACTATTTTGTATGGGAGGAAGAAAACTGTTTCACAATGAATCAGATCAGTCATCCGTTTAGGCCAATACTGTCTCCTCTGGCTGGCTGCATCTCTCCAGGGTCCCAGTCAGGATTAATCCTTCTCTTGAACCAAAATTATTTTAATTAAGAGGCTCCCTTCATTGAGAGAATGGCAACCTTCCCAAAGCCTACCCTCCTCAGATTTGCTGAATCACAATTCCCATCCTCCCTGTCATACCAGTGGCCATGCCAGCCGTCAGTGAGAGAGTAGTAGTCCCACACTTCTGGAGAGTACCAGATTGGGAAAGCATGATATTTAGGACAGAGCTTGCTATAGTGAGATCTCTGGCAACACATGAATTCATTTATTCATTTCATAAATTTCATTTTATTATCATTAATAAATTCATATTATTCTGAGCAAAGGCAACAACAAGATAATTTCCTAAGAATATTTCTAAGAAACTTATTTTAATTTTGGAATGACCACTGCCATCGGTGTCCACTGGAGGGCAAATGAATAACACATGTATGATGACTCTGTTATACACAGGAAGTAGTTGTATCAGATATCATGGTAGCATGAAAAGTCCATGCCATCAGGTCAAATCACACAGTTTGACATTTCAATGTCATCATAGCTTGTTTTAGATGTTATTGCTATCATTGACCTGATCTATGTTTATATGCCATTTTTATTTATTTAAATTCTAAATTTTTGAGTTTTACAAAAAGGTGTACAAAAGGTGCAACTTATCTGGAAGCATCCAAGCTGCATTCAAAACATTGCTGACCAGAAGTAATTTAGGGCCAACACAACTGAGAGACATATGAGGAAATTCCTTCTGGACTGCTGAATGAAATTATCCTATCGTGAAAGACAGAAGAGAAATGAATACCTTTGCAACAACCATCAAACAGCATAGTTCATTCTTTATAAAAGTGAAAAACTCTATAAACATTCAGATGACCTTGAATCAGTTCTATTTTTTCTCTTCTTTATGTTCTGAATTAGAACAAGATGGCAGGGTCCTTTCTTCATAGTCTTCTCCCACCTTAAGCCAAGATTCTGAAATGGAGTATGTTCTTAATACATCCAAATAAAGTAAAAAATCTTGTAGGCAAGTAGGTATCGGCAACTGGCGGATGTGCTGGTCTGATTGCAAACAAACACTTGTTAAAAGTGACCGAATCTCCAGGCGGCACAGATGAGACAATGATGGGATATGTTCTGTCACAAGAAAGAAACATGCATTTATCAGGAGCAAAACAACTGAGTGTTTCATGAACCTTCTGCTTTAGTGCCAAAGGCCTGCAGAAGGAGGCCAATACCTTTGAGGGAGGCAATACTCAAGAATTACACTTGGCTTCTGATGCCCCAGCTATACACCACAGAGTAACAGAGTCCAGAACAAAATTAGATTTTATTTCATCTAATTCCAACTTATATATAGAAAATAATTATTGATAAGTTATGTAATAATTCTACTTTTCTGTCACATTAAAATTATCACTGTTACCATTTGATAACAATTTTTTGTATTCTGGGGGATACAACCAGGACTTTGGGAAATTGCTGGTTTCTGTAGTTTACAAAGAAAATAACAATGGGCTCCATACAAAACTTCTAGTGTCTTGAACTGATGTATTCCTTTATGAATTGAAAGACCTACTCTTAGTCTCAGCCATTCTTTGACTTTGTCTCTCTTGGGGGTACAGACAGTCTTCTGGACAGGTACCTGGATTTCCTACTGTTTTACAATAAAAATTTGTATATTTATATTTCCTCTTTGATAATATTAGGAAAAAGGGGGTTGTTAATTATTTACTGAATGGAAATCCTTGACTTTGTCATGCCTAATCTTCAAAGAAAGCTACATTCTGGACTAAAACAATAAGAATAAACAGTGTTTTAAAATTAAATAAAATAAGATCAAAGGACAGCCACTAACAAAGCAGAGCAGGTTTAAATCAGGACCTGAAATAAGTGTAAGCAGCAGGCCTAAGTGTTGAGATAGCAACTTTTCTTTTTTCTTTTCCTTCTTTTTCCTTTGGGTTTTCTGATTTATTTCTCTATTTCATGTATGTACTATATGTGGTATGGTTCTATCTGTGTGGAGGGAGGGAGGGAGGCAGGCAGGCAGGCAGGCAGGCAGGCAGGCAGGCAGGAAGGAAGGAAGGAAGGAAGGAAAAGATAGATTTAGATGTGTAAAACTTACATTTCCAATGTTTTTAAATATGAAAGAAAACAGAACTGAAATTTCAGATACCAAGCTGAAATATAAGTTGAAAGAAGCCAGCTAGGGAGGGATTTGATGACTCACTTCAAATACATGAAAAGATTCGCCTAGGAGAAGCCTATTATCCATTGTCCCAGAGTGTAGGATACAATAAATGAATTTACCGGTAACTCAAAAGAAGATTCCTTTTAAATGTTAAGAAAATTGTAAAGCTAACAATATTTTGACAACTGGGACCAATTACTGAAAGAGGTGGTATGCTCTGGTTCACTGGATATGTTCAAGTAGGAGTTGGATAGACATGTAATATGAATGCTTTAGTCTAGATTCTTGCACTGAGCAAAGGATTGGATGGCCCCAAAAGCTTCTTCCAATTTTATCATGGGAATGGAAAAATATTTGCACTGAAAGAAGTTATGAAAAATATTTACATTGGTTGGAAGGAAAAGGAAAAGGGTGCTTTGGCTAACATTCTCAAATAAACAGGCTCATGTTGAAGAACAACTTATTTCCAACAGCTTTTGGTTACAAAGAAAACAATAAGGAAGGCAGGAATCTTTACATACTGATCAAAAATAGTTTGGTCTTCAAACAAGTACATTTGTTAAGACTTTTCTTCTGTTTATACAGGAACTGTGGGAATGCTGATAGGGAAGCTACTTTGCAGAGCTGGAAGTTACACACCCTAAAAACACAACTTTACACATAGTCCTTGACTTACTATCACAATTTAAGCCATAAGTCATCCTAAGTAAGATGCCCCACATGATCACCTTACTCAAAAACCACAATCCTGACTCTCCCTGTTGTGGTGATTAAGTGATCCTGTGGATCATTAAGCAGAGCAAAAGAATTACCTGCCAAAGGGGAAGTGGGGGGGGGCAGGCAGTTCCCCTCTGTGAGCAGAAGGAAACTGTAGCACTGGGCTGGAGAATTCCATCCTGAAATCCAAGCAGGATTTTGGCATGAAGTGTTTGCAGCATGGTGCATTCTGAACCAGCCCCCAGAAATGAGGAAATCCTCTCACTTCTGGAGGAAGCTGGCTGGAAATGCCTTATGCTTTAAATGCCCTTTGCAAAATCCTGCTTGGATTTTGGGAGGAACAATTTCACTCAGCCTCCTTACAGAGACTCTCCACCATGCAGCACATTTGAAATGGATCTTTTTCACTCAGCCCCCAAGAAGCAGAGGGCGTCTTCTGAGCAAGAGGCCATGGCTGCCAACCTTTCCTGCTGGCTTCCCCATTGACTTCCTGGGGAAGCTGGCAGGGAAGACTAAATATGGTGACTACGTAATCATAGGGAGCTTGGCAGCCCGCCTTAAGTTGAAACAGGTTACCAAGTGCCCAGATCACTATTGCGTGAATGCAAGGGGTGCTATAACAGCCACATGATCAGACACAGGTTGTAATTTTGAACAGTTGCTAAACAAATGGTTAACCACCACCCGAATCACACACTAACCAACTCAAATGGAAAAATTTGCATAGCATGCAGAAACTTGGATGGAGTTCACAGCAGGCTGAGGTGGGCTGAGGATAACATAATCCAGGGTTGTCAAACTCAAGATCCGCGGGGTGCTTAGATCTGGCCCACAGTGCCGCCCTGGAAACAGTGAAGGACCAGTCCATGGTGCCTCTGCCAGCCAAAATGGAGCTCGGGAGGGCTGCGCAAGCTCCGTTTTCGCTGGCAGAGGATTGCAGGAGGCCATTGCAGCCGAAAACAGAGCTCCGGAGCCCATTTTCACTGGCAAAGCGCTTGCACCCCAAGTGCCCTCAACACGAGTGACATCATACTGGCCACACCCACCCTGGCCACACCCGTCCCAGGCCCCTGAGGACAAACACAACCTTGATGTGGCCCTCATTGAAATTGAATTTGACACCCCGATATAATACATTCTTCCCTTTCCATCCCCAAATGATAGTTAACTTAATAAATAATTAGTTAAATTAATAAATAATAATAATAAAACTTGTCTTTGTGCTGGGGTCCAGAGTCAGATCTCATCTTTCCCACTCCTGAATATAGGGGAAAAACTTGGCTTACTTTAATTCTAGGAGCAGAATTAAAAAGAAAACTGCAAAAACTGTATACTAAGCCTAGAAAAACAGTTCCTTCCATATATTCTATAATTATAACAGATTTAACCTACTGGAATCCCAGTTAGCGGGAAGAACAAAGGTGAAGCAGAAGAATAGATGCCTCACATAATGTTCATTCAGGAAAACAATGGTTTAAAAACCTTCTGAAAATCCAGTGATGGAGTACCCACAACTTCTGAAAGCAAGCTGTTCAGATTAATTGTTCTAACTGTCAGGAAATGGTAGCAGTAGGAACAACCAAACTGTTATCCCAAAGTTGGAGGTGAGGGCTGGGATAAAATTCCTACCTTCTGATTTCAATACCCCCAGTCTACCATCAGCTGGGTCTACTACACAGGTATATACACAAACATATTTTGTGTGCCTGTCTCTCCATGTATATACACATGTACACATACACATATACAGACATAACACATGCACACTTTCAGAGAAAAAGGGAAATCTCCAGGATTGGCTGCAGCTGGAGTTCACTTTACTGAAAACATGAGGAAGAAGAACACAGAGCTCAGGAGTTTTGAATAGTGACCCATGCATATATATGCACATATTCTTCCTTTGGGAGATCATCTTAAAACCAAGGTCCATATGGGTATATACAGTGAGTGGTATTGGCGGCAGTTAACTGAGACCCATTTCAGAACATTACCCATGAAAGAGACATAAATTGGTCAAGATCATATATTTGGTTTCTTTTATTGAGATTCCTCTGCATTGTATCTGAAGGGACGTGTGCTCTAAAATGGTGCTCGGGGGAGGGGGGGATTATTACTTTTAGCTCCAGAGTTAACTGGCTGGGAATGGTTAATTGTGAGTGTTCACTTTGCAAATTAGCATATTATTAGGGTTATTTAAAATAAGGAAAGTGATAGTAAAAGTGAGCAGGAAAAGCAAGAATGGTAGAAAATAAGGGCGATGGTTTGACAAAAGATGTGGTAATGAATCCCCCTGGATGAAGTAGGGAGAAACTCAGGGCGGAACTGAAAAAAATAAAAATAAAAGTGATAGCAATACTCAATTTCAGGTGTGCCTATTTATTGCTAAGATTTTGCAAAAGGTGCTAGTTTTATGGGTTCACATATGTTCAAATATTTGTTCTCATTAATCTCCTCTTATGTTCTTCTATAAAGGCTTACATTTGGATCCCTTAGAACATAATTTAATAAGCACTCTGCAGGATCAAACCAAAAACCTATCTAGTTCAGCATCTTATTTCCCACAGGGACTAACTCTTAAGGACTCTTAAGAAGTGCAAGAGTAAAATATCCTGGGTCACTGTTATCTTTCCACAAATAATATTCAGAGGTATACTTGGACATGGAAAATTTGCATTTCAGGTAGCTAGCAACCATTTATAAACAATTAATGGCTTATGGAAAGATGGACGGCAAATAAATATAATAATAATAAAACTATTTATGCTCTCTAAATCTGCATTTGTTAGAGGCAATCATATTTTGCAACAGCAAATGCAGATTAATTCTATTTTGCACAGAATCTAACAACCAACACAAACCTTTCCCGACTCAGTGCTTTCTAGATATACTAGAATAACAATTGCCAAGAATTCCCCCGGCAATATTTAGATGACAACAGGTAAAGGACACTCGATTATCAGATATATCAAGCCAGTTCTTGCTATACATTACAGTAGTATATTTTATGTTTTCAAGGCACCACAAAATGTTCAAAACGCTTCTATGTGGCCCCAGAAACCTTCAAAAGTATTATCAAATTCCAATGTTTCAGAATTGGAATTGGAAGAAAGGCAATTAATAAATGAATGACTAGAGACTAATATTGTATTTAATTCTAATAGCATAAAATATGGTATTTTATCATACTTCCATTTAATTCTTGAAGTCAATGTATTTTGGAATGCAACCATTTGAGTGTTCACCAAGAAAGTTGTGTATCCTAATATTTAAAAAGAAAATATTAGAACGAAGTCAATTCAGACCATACTAACAAGCGTAGGTTTGAATTTTTTAAAGAGATTTTTAAACAGGAAAAAAAAAAGATCTAGCTGGCAAACTGATAAGAGACCATAAAGTGAGATTAATTAAAGCACCATTCAGGCAGAACTCTCTCCATGCGTTTGCTGGATTTGAACACAAAAGAAAAGAGACATTTTCTGATCAGAAGCTTTCCTAACCTTTCCATTATTAAAAGATGGTATTTCGGTCTCCAGGGTATCTAGTTAGCAACTGATGATTGCAGACTATATCTGCACTATTCTCCCTGCGTGGCAGGCAGTCTGCAGCTTCACTGTTGCCTGCAGTAATTGGATGACCTTTATTTCCAGAGCAGGATTAAGCAGAGCCACAGGATCATTTATTAAAAACACAACAGCACACTGGTTTCAGAAGTCTAATTTGGAAAAAAAAGCCAAGTTGCACAGATGCCTCTAATACTTCAACACTAGCATCCACTGTTTAGGAAATCTTCTAGCCACTTAGCATATGGCCCAGAATAATCTAGATATTCCCAAGGTCTCTCTACTTAAAACTAGAAAATCCAGGATCCTTCAATTTTCAAAACATTTGGTTCATTGGTAATAATAAATTGGTGTTCATGGCACATTACGCTGACCCCGAGATACTATCTATACATCTGCTTTCTCTTTTGTATAGCTTTTTAACCCACAAAAGCACCCAGGTGCTGCTACAATGCCTCACTGTGACAAGGGGTGTGTTTGTGAGAGAAACGTGCAAAGAATGCTAAGAATCAATCTCAAGAGTGCATATACCCAGCTGTGTCACTCAAAGCCTGAAGATCATCTCAGTTGCTCAGCTAAAGTAAGGCGACACCTATATCAGGCAACAGCAATATTGAAAAATTGTGGAAGAGGAAGATCACTTAAGTACCATAACAAGGCATCGTTTCATACCATGCTAAGAAAAGCAATGGTAAATCACTCCTATGTGTTATCAACAAAACCACAAAGACAGACAATATAAAGTGATTGACAATATTTAGTATCAGATGATGAGCCCCTTAGGTCAGATTGCAGTCAATATACTACTGAGGAAGAACTATGTTTGCCAGAATATTAATAGTGTTTATGATGTGGCTACATTAAAGCCTTTGGAGCGTCTAGTAGCTGGTGCTGTCATGAAGCGGGGAAATGCAGAGCTGCATGAACAGAATTACAGTGAGAACTTGAAATGTAAGAAGCACGAATGTTTCTAGGCCTAGGAAACAGAATGACAGAAACTGAAAAAAGAGAAATGGAAGCCTTGACAAGACAAGATCTTGGGAAGAAGAATGTCAAACAACTCTTAAGAAGGATTGTTACAATCACATTTTTAGATATTGAAGATGGAAACTTATACAGAAAAGGCCAATAAAGTAAATTATTTCGGGATAAGTAAGAAAGTAAAACGCTATCAAAAAGAAGTCATAATGTACTTTATTGATTGACATCTATTACATCAAGCTGTAGTATAAAAATGGAAAGATCAAAACCTGCTCAATATTCTCATACAAAACCTAAATAAAACAAAGCCATAATCCATAGCAAAGCAGTCTCCAGGTCAGAAAATAAATTGTATACTTTCCTTATTTATTCAGGTGTATGCTTAATGTATGTTGAGAGAGCCTGGATTAGAAGAACAGGGCATGATTTTGAAATTGGAGGAAGAAATCTCAGTAGCCTGAACTATGATGATGATACTTCTCTAATACATACTCTTAATAAATAAAGGATCTGAAATGAAACAAAATAACAAAAGTCAAGGAGCACTGAAAAAAATGAGACGTAAATCTAAAAAAGACCAAACTAATACAATAAGCACAGCAACCAAGCTTAAAATTGACAATGAAGACGTTATACAGGCAAATAGTCTGTTTTATAGAATTGATTATCAACAGTTAAGGAACCAGCTATAAGAAATACACCATAGACTTATGCTTGGTGAATAGCAGTAAAGGCCTTGAAAAAGATTTTAAGAGGCCATAACAAGATCAGAACTGTACAGGCAACAGTTTTTCCTGTGACCCTCTCTGGTTGCAAAAGTTGGACTTCAAAGAAGCAAGACAAAGAGTATTTACAGTTTTGAATGTTTGTGTTGGAAAAGACTCCTGAGAATGCCATGGAGAGTTAGATCACAGAGCAAATCAATCCAGACTTTTCATTCGGACCACAAAATTATCAGATTCAAATTATCCTATTTTGAACACATTATACAATGATTAATACTTCATTTTTTATGTATATTTAAATCAACATTATGCTCTCTGAGAGCATGTATATCAAGGCTACAATCCCTTGCATTATTGACCAACAAACTATCTGTTATTTAGACATTAATAAACAGACCATACAAAAATAAGCTGGCTCGTTCTTTGCTTACCAAAGTAAGCACAGGGCATCCACATGGAAGTGGCCTTGCGGCTGGAAAGAACCTGCTCCACATTCCACGGAAGCCTCTTCCAATTAGTAAACTCCAGCAGGAAGTTCAGAGCATCGCTGCTTACAGAGAAAACCCTAGAAGTGAACAAAAATAAATTACTATAAGAACCAGTGTATCATATTGAATAGTGTCGGCTTCTGGTAAAAGAGTTCAAATCAGCCATGTAACCAACTGAGTGATTTAAGGCCAATTATTGTCTTTCAGATAAACATATAATATTCACAGTTCACAAAAGAAATATAAAGATGAATAGAAGTAAATTTTAGAGGATATTAAGTGATGTACTCCTAAAATACAAAACTTTATTTAACTGGGAAATATGCCGTATCAAATATATCTTAATAGAATTCATATGGGCCAGTGCTACTACTAGTACTCTGTTCATTTGAATAAAATGAATGTAATACCGGTCTCCTGTAATCTGAGTATCTTTGTAATAGATCTTCACTACAGAATGCTTGCATTCTGAATATTAATCAGGGTGGATTTGATTTAAATCAAGTCGATTTAAAATCACGATTTAAATCATGATTTAAATCACTAGTAAAAAGGCTTCATTTAAATCAACTCGATTTAAATCATAATTTTTAAAGAGCAACTGTCATCTCTATTCCGCAGCTGCTCCTCCTCTGACTCATTGACAGTCCCATTCACTTTAATGGGACGGCTGGTGATGTGGCAGTGACACAACAAGGTGAGGGACGTGGCAGGCAGCTGGTGAGTGGATGCCCGCTAACAAGCGCTGCCATGATGGATCTGAAATGACAGGTGCTCTTTAATATTATATTTATAAACTGCTTAGGTTTCACTTTCATTTTTACTACTTGCCCTGCCTCCTCACACTTAGAGCCTGGTGGTACAGATGCATTTCTCTTCAAACAATCATAGAGTTTATAGTGTACA
The DNA here is from genome assembly GCF_029215685.1 of Pituophis catenifer annectens. NCBI lineage: Eukaryota > Metazoa > Chordata > Lepidosauria > Squamata > Colubridae > Pituophis > Pituophis catenifer. The sequence goes on along the minus strand of NW_027256881.1, from coordinate 33,186,692 downwards.
TAGATTTGCAAAACAATGGGATAAAGGAATATCCCTGAACTTTGTTTTATGATTTATCTCATGGTTACTGTGAAATTGTGTGAATGCATCAATGCAGTGCATGTTATCTCAGCTTGCAGAGCTTGGATTCATTGAATGAGTTTACAAAAAAATATAAATATTGCAGAATATACAACCTCATGCTACATAGCTAAGCTCCATTTCATGCTGAATAAACTAAATTATTAATGCATCTTAAATAGAAAACTATCTTTAGATAGATTTTTACTCCAAAAGCATTTTATTAAAATAAATCTGGTGTGTTTTTTTAAATCATAGATTTTTATCCACCCTGATATTAACACATAATGAACACACAAATACTCCACGTACAGAGTATGTAGTAAATTACTGAAAAATTATATTGCCAACTGGAAATCCTAACTTTGTTCAACTACTGTAATCAATCAGTTTCATTCTCTCACACATGCAGTGAAGAGTATCCACAAAGGATCAAAGCAGTTAAGAGAATTATATCGAGCCTATGTTTCTTGTGACCTTTGATGATATTTGGCTTCAGAACACGAGGCTCTTTTTATTAGTTTAAAATGGCTGTAAATCTAATGTATTTTGCAACAAGATGACTTCTGCCCTTTAAAAGCAAAGATAAGATATTTGGTCCTTTCTACATGGGAAGGAGTGTGCATATGTTTCATTTTTTGTATTTGTTCAAAGTTTTAGGAACGCAGCATAAATTTTCCCTTCCAGTGGAAAAAAAATCAAACCACCTGCGTTCACTGAGGAATCAACAGAGTTTGAATTTGACACAGAAGACAGAACTGCGAAGGAACAGCACAATGGTCTTCAAATTCACCTCCAACCTCATTGTCTTCCAATAATTCACTTTTGTTCCAAACTTGTTCTAAGATCTAAGACATTCTAAGGTGTAGATGTAATACCGGTATTAGGGAGTTGAGGAACAACATCGTATGCTTCTTCTAAACCCCCTTACAACTTTTCACTACTCCCATTAGAACATTTAATCGTGGTGCAGCTTAACATAATAATCATGGCTAAATGCTATCCCGAGTTTGCTCTTCATTAGGCCTAAGGCAGAAATAATTTTCTTTAATGTCGTAATTATCATTAAAATTCAACAAATGCTATTTGCTCTAACTCACATATTTTCTCTGTAGTAAAAATTCTCCCCTTTTTCAGCATTAACTATGGTATTGTGTTACATCAGCACTCATATTAATGCAAAACCTGATTATCAGAGCTTGACACTGAAAGCTGAAACTGGTTCACAGAATTAACTTCTCTATCAACCTGGCTTATTCCACTGGGGAAAACATGCACTTTGCAAGTTCACTTCCAACAGCTTTAACCATAATTATTTACTTAGGTCATAGAGTTTCCATTCTGTAATTCTAAATCTTAGCTCAGGCTCTGAATTCTAAGTATTAGCAGAGTCAGGCAGCAGAATCCCAGAAAGAGTGGATAGACTATAAGGTTTAAATCAAGATAAGAGAAAAGCCAGTATTATTTTCATACCGTTTGAAGGATATGCCAAAATATGCCAACCTACTTATTTGATAAATGTATATAGACCCCTATCCCACAAAAATGACAGATGGCAGACTGTTGTGGCTCCGTCCTCCAAGCCTATCTTATCGGAGGAAGAAGGCTCCGAACATGAAGGAGAGGAGTCGGCCAGGCCTCCCTCTCCAGGCCCCTCCTCTCTGGCACTGCCTCAGGTGCCGGCCGAGGAAGAGGAGATTAGCCAGGAGCCAGGTGTCTCCGATGGTAGCGATGGAGGCGATCTGTCGTTCCTGGATCCACGCCAACGAAGGCATGATAAACGGTTGCAGCAGTTGAGGAGGCGTGCCAGGGATTAGGCTGAGTCACTGGACCACACCCCAGAGACTATATAAGAGAGTGTGGTGGCCATTTAAGACTCTGTGACGGACAAAAACTAACTCTGGCTAGTCACTTTGAACAACGCTTAAATCTGCCGAAGGTTTCTTGTTTTGAACTGGACTATTTGCAAACTCTGCCGAAGGTTTCTTGTTTTGAACTGGACTATTTGCGAACTGTGTGTATTTCTGTTTATCTGGTGAAGGGATATTAAGTAAAAAGCACTTGGCAGTCGGTGCTTGTATTACTGCCAAGTTTTTGATAACAAACTGCGTGCCAAGTGCTTCCTTTAACCCTCGGCTGGCTGTGTGTGTGTGTGTGTGTGTGTGTGTGGAGACGGGGACAGAACAGCAGACAAGCCAATAAATGGAAAGGAGCATTCTATTGATTTGCTGCAGTAACAACAGTAATATTGTTATGCAACAAGCCCAGATAATAGCATGAGACTATCTCCTGGACTCCCAGGATAGCAGTATTCTGGGTTATAAACCCTGGTGGCACAGTGGTTAGAATGCAGTATTGTACACTGATTCTGCCCACAGCCTGGAGTTCGATCCTTGATGGGTTCAAGGTTGACTCAGCCTTCCACCATTCCAAGCACCCAGATGTTGGGGCCAATATGCTGACACCGTAAACTGCCCAGAGAGTGCTGTAAAGCAATATGGGGCAGTATATAAGTCTGAGTGCTATTGTTATTGCTATTATAATATTGCTTTTCATACTCATAGAGTGCAATTAAGCACTCATCCCAGGCTTCCAAGTAGTTTTTTTGTGATTCCTGATACTCTGAAAAATGACAGGTGGGAGACTGAGGTACACAATAACTGTATCAACCACCAGTCCATCTACGAAAATGTTTACATCAGTCAAAATAATACTTATTATCTCGTTCCTGACTAAATACAGTAGGTCAGTTTTGCCATCTCTGTTAGTTCTGCCATCTTCACAATCCTTTTCTCCATTTTGGGTATATCAGTATTTCCCCATCTTTGTATACAGTATATAATAATCTTGATACATTACCATATATAAAATCAGTCTTCCATAAATTGTCTATAATTGACAATCCCAAATCCATATCAAAAGAATTCTGATTTCATCTCAACATTAATCTTTAAAATTCTTCACATCATCATATGCACTTAATAATCTTTATGCATATAATAGCCTCACTGTAGTCTATATATAGAAAAGGGAAAACCACTCATGCCGTAATCACGAAATCTCCAGAACCGTAAAACCTACAAATTTGAAATTTGCCACGTATATTTCTCTTGGCTTCTAGGTGCTCACTAAGAAAGGATTTTTCAAAATGACCATCAGAGCAATTAGTATTTCCTACATTATGATTAACACACTCTGATGCTAAGGAGTTCTACTCCCCCTCCCCACCTGAAAAGAAATCTGTTCCAAATGCAAAACACAAAGGAGAGGAGTTTCACTTTCAATTTTACTTTCACAGCAGCAACCAGGGGATAGGATAGGGGAACCTTCTGTGGGGTAACGCTGAGGGAGAGAAGGGGATAGGATAGGAGATGTTTCTGTGGGGCAACGCTGAGGGAGAGAAGGGGATAGGGTAGATGTTTCTGTGGGGCAAGGCTGAGGGAGAGAAGGGGACAGGAGAGGCTGATTGTAACTACTCATTAATTGTCAAGCTGTAAGTGTCGATTTATCAAGCCCCATCACATAGTTTCGTAGCGAACCATGGGTATCCAGCTAATTACCATATACAAAAATAATCTTCTATGAGTGTTTCCTAATTGGATGCCAAAAGTCTCAATAAAAAATTCTTTTTTCATCTGAATATTAATTATTAAAATTCTTTGAATCATCATTTGTATTTGTATTCATGTTTTTCTTTGCTTTTTCACAAATCCACCATGCATGAAAAAATGTCCCTTTGTGCTTTTCACATTTCCAACATTGATTAGAAATGCCTTTATACATCTTAGATTTCTCTGGTGACTTATTTAATTTAATTTAATTTAATATTTAAATTTATATACCGCCCTTCTCCCGAAGGACTCAGGGCAGTGAACAGCCAGAAGTAAAAAACATCAAATACAAAATATAAAAACAATTTTAAAATGAATTAAACATATACAAAGTCAGCTTATAAAGATGTATGTAAATATAAAAAAAAGAACACCGCTGGGGGGGGGCGAAAGCCCTACTAAGCAGGTATATACAAAACTATGAAGGCTATTGCTTACGCATTGTAAGCCGCCTGAGTCTCCGGAGAAGGGCGGCATATAAATCGAACCAATAAATAAATAAATAAATTTACATAGTGGTGAGTTGGAGCCAACTTGCTGAGCCAATTGATACATTTTCTTAATTTTGTGAACTGGTTCACAGCAGAGGTGAACCTCAACACCTAGTACATTAATCAGCTGTTCCACCACTAACAGTAGTAGCAATGGAGCCAGCAGAGCTGTTTCTTAAAACATTTAGCAGTACACCAGTACGCATACACAATCATACAGTATATTTATATGCCTATATTGCCTTGCTTACCAATCATGAAAGAGAAGATTCACAGGATTAAACCCAGCTAGCAAAAGTGAGGGCAGCCATTCTCTGTAGTCATGTCCTGCACTGACTGCATACTTTGAAAATTCTGCCAGATGCTGCTGACATAGGAGCTTGCAATCCTTCCTCAAGAAATGCCGAAATAGACCATATCTTCTATGTAGGAGGCAGAGGCCTAAATCTATTTCAAGAATTTTGATTCCGTATTTCAGAAGAATGAGAATTATTTCACTTCTGCAAAAAATGTACAAGACATATACATGTTACACCTTGCAAGCCACTCAGAGTTGCCTTGTGGTGAGATGGGCAGCAAATAAATTTAATAATAACCCCAGTGAGACACTACCTTGACATGGTTGTGGGGCTTGTGAGGAAGATGAGAGCTATGCCAGAGGTTCAACCATACTGGGCAGGTCTCATCAGAGGAGTCAGACATACAGTGTTTCCCCCTTAAAAAATATGGTAAAACATAAATTGCAGAAATCCATATTGGCTCAGTCGTCACCCGGGTTAACAAGGACCACGCTAGACCATATTGGCTGATTTCTCCTGAAATGTGAAGCTGTATGTTCTAAAGCAGCAGTTCTCAAAGTGAGGTCTGGGAACTCCTAGGGGTCCCTGAGATCTTTACAGATGTCACAACGTCAAATAAATATTTTAACATTTCTCTGTTTTGATTTCTAATACAATAAATACTGCAAGATATAACCCACATAAACAAAAGCTCTTTGGAATCCTCATTTTTAAGAATGTAAAGGGGTCCTGAGGCCAATATGTTTGTGTAGTGCTACTCTAAGGCATTTCCAAGCATCTAAAGATGAAAGATGAAATATTATCTGAAAGGAGAAAGTTTGAAAAACCTTTAATATAAATCAGTTACTGCTCCCATAATATTCACCTTGTTTGCTAGGTTGTTTGTTTATTTTTAAAATTTATTGGTCGCCCATCTTATCACAGGTTTATAATTCCCATAACTTTCTTGTCCTATAATAACTGCAAAGAACATACGCACCCTTTTTGAAAAGCAAGAGACATTGGCGATTTGCAGCCAAAAACAGGACAAGACTGAGCATCCGGACTGTAACCTTCCTTAAGCAAAAGTTCCAAGCAAATTTCCTGACCACTGTAGATTGCAGAGTAGACAGGACTCACTTTGCCTTCAGCACTACCACAAACCCGGTCAGTAACTGGTATCAGCATGCGCAATATACTGCAAAAAAGTAAAATGGATGTTACTGTGCAAGCAAAAAAAAATCTTTGTTATGTATCTTAGAGATGAAAACATCATTTTCCTTACCTTAAAACAAAAACCATTATTTGCTACCTTTTAATGTGTTCTGTATAAAATTGAAATCTCAGCAAATCGTAAGAACTGGCTGATCTCATCTGGATTCTAAAACTAAGTAGGAATCCGCCTAATGGATACGAGACCTTTAAAAAATACCAGTGCTGAGACAAGATATATTGGTTTAAATAATCCTGGAAAAGGCAGTGGCAAGTAACCTTAATTTTGCTGCCAAAAATATTGCATAATGTCATTCATGCTGTTAATAGCAGTTGAGCTTGATTCAAGGGCTTCCATAGTGGGTAACTGAGCCCATATGGTAAAAAGGTGAGTCCTCTGGACCAGGGGTCACCAACCTTTCGGACCTCAGGGACCACTAAATTCATAATTTTAAATCCTGCGGACCACTAATACGAATTTTTAAAAAAGATAAATAATATTTAGGGCAATATAAAAAATGCAAATAAGTTTTCTGTGGACCACCAAAATTTTCTCATGGACCACCAGTGGTCCACGGACCACCAGTTGGTGACCACTGCTCTGGACCCATCTTTTGCTTTGGAATGGCAACATTTCATCTTGAGTCCTCTGTGTAATTCTAGTAAGTGTGGAAAATACGACTTTCAAACCAGTGTTGCCTTTTTAGCAATTAACAGATTTAAAAAACCAAGCAAGCAAAATATTTTTTTTTTAATTTGATTTCTATACCGCCCTACTCCCAAAGGACTCAGGGTGGTGCACAGCCAAACAATAAAACACATACATACAAAATTTAAATGTAGAATTAAAATCAAATTAAATAGTTTTGGCCCATAATTGCAGTAATGTAACCTCCTGGCTATCTAGCATGTAAGCATCTTGCTGGATTATCCACCCTTCCTCTCCTCCTTGGGTGATAGACCAATCTCACTAGATAAAAATACAACGAAATTTTATTTTAAAAACAGAAATGATAAAATGTATTCCTATTTAATTTTTAAAAAATCCAAATGGTGAATGTGAAAGATAAATGACAGGCCTGTTTAGATTACAATAAAGCAGCAGACTAAAAGGAAAAATACAAAAGATAATGCAATACTCTAGACAGGCAAGATGCTGTTTCTCATTCTGAGAGAAAAAAGAAGACGGGTTAGGTATTTCAAATTAATATTAAAGATTACATAAACATTGCAGAGAAGATTTGGAATCTCCATATGCAATCTGATTGTTTGAAGACTGAGGTTACATGCTCAATTCATCAGAGAAATAACATTAGACTTTAGCACATTGTTTACATTGTGACAGAGAGATATTTTATTTTTAAATCTATTTTCTCTTCCCTGATAGCCCGCTTTAATCTACCCAAGTTCCGTAGCTTAGTGTGTTCATTCAAACAGCATTCAAGACATACGCAGCCAAAAGTTTGATATGAAGCCAGAACTTTTTACAGAAAGCTGTAAGCAGAAGACTTTAAATTCATCCCAAAACCACATTTCCTTCACTACCCTGGAATTTAGAGGTAATCAATACCTAGCCTGAAAGAAAGAAATCTTGCCTTTGAAAAGACTGCCTGTTATGCATTAAATAAAATGTACGTGAGGAGGAACCCAATAAAATTGCCTCATAGGTCATAGTGACATCTGTCCCATCTAGGACAGATATTTTAAATGATAAGGAAAGAGAGGTTGTCCCATTAGATATTGCTTATAGTGCCCATTTTCAGGAGATGGGGAGGCTGAGGCTAGAAAGCATTGCTTTTCCAACAAGTTTTCTTTGGAACAGGCTTCATCTAGATGTGTTTAGCACACTAGGCAATTTTAAGGTGTGTGAACTTCAACTCCCAGAATTCTCCATGGGTGGTTAGGGAATTCTGGGAGTTGAAATCCACACATCTCAAAGTTGCCAAGTTTGAGAAACACTGCTCCAGATGTTTGATTGGCCCCTCCAGTAATAATATTCCAGAAGTTAGCCAAGGCTGAATGCGAGCGAGAGTATGAGAAGTGATTCTTAATCATAACTATTTTTTATTATTTTTTATTTTTTTATTCTTACTCTTGTAGCTTTGGGTTTTTTAGTTGTCTTGGAATTTTGAAGTTATGAAACAATGATTTTAAGATGCTTTTTATTTTTATGCAAATATATTTGTATTTTTTTTTTCCTAACTGGGGTTGCTTCTATTCTACTATACTTTTTTATTGTAAGCCATGGTAGTCCGAATGTTTCTCAAAAATACAAATTTAACACAAAATTCAATTGATTTTAAGTTGAGGTTGACCTCAATTTACAACCAGTTGCTTAGCAACCATTCAAAATTATGGCAGACCTCCCTAAAAGCCAACAACATGGTCCCAAAGTTACGGCTGCTGCAGCACCCCCCACCTATCCCCCCCATCCCATCCACCAGACTACATCTTCTACGTCACTCTTGGGGTCACTTTTTGAAGATCTCTGGAACTCCATTGATTAGTGAAGCAAAGCAAGCTGCTTTGTTAATGGGCTGCACAGTGCAATCCCAGAAGAGCCACCATCTTCTCAGCTGCCACTGCTCCTGGGATTGTGCTGAGCAGCCCAGCAACAAAGCAGCTTGCTTTGCTTCCCTGAATTCCAAAAATTTTTGCTAAGTAAGTGTGCAACGGGTAACATGGGGTAAGCAGGAGGGTTTGGGCCCAGTGGAGCAGCACTGTGAGGGGCGAGAAGCAGAGCACCAGCTGTCTCATAGGGTGGGGGAGGCCTTCGGGGTCCCAGGAACCCATGAGGCACACCATGTAACATCTTGCACATTTAACAACCACATCGAGAAGATCAGGGATGGACAGTCCAAAGCGAAGCAATCACATGGGTGCTCACTTAATGACTGTCACAAACTCTGACCCTAATGGACAGTCTCCATTACTGTCATGATTATTTAGACAGACAGACAAGACAGACAGACAGATTTAAAAGCTGCCCAAGTCCTGGTTACTTACTGATAGTAAGGCACTATCAGTAAGTAAGGGCAACTTACTATCAAAAAATAAGAAAAATGCAGAAATTGAAATAAAAATAGTTCAAACAAATAAATGAAAAATACATCTAACAGGGGTTTAAACATCAATCTGTCCCAAAGCCTGAGAAAAAACCAAGTCAATAATAACAATAATAATAACCCATTATTTCTTCCCAAGGTCTTGCAAAAATGATGCATTTAGTGTTTTGAACTATTAAGACTGCCTCTGTGATTCCTGTAACCACATTTGAGAAGCACAGAACCTGCTCTGCATGCAGATGGTCCAATTTCTGACAGCTCTAATTTAAAAAATGAAGTGTCAGGAAATGGGAAAGAAAGTGTTTTGGTAGAAAGCTGCTGCTTCTCAGTTAGCAATAGATAAATAACCTGATCTGATGAAAAACTGCTTTCTATATTCCTAAAGGTTTATACTTTTCTCTGTTGCTAGGTGATTATCTACAGAAGATTTTTTTTCATAATTTATCATGTGTAACTTTCCCACTTGGTTCACAAATACATGAAAGTACATTGAATACCTCAAAACAGGTATATCCAACCTGCAGCCCATGCGCTGCATGAGCCCTAGACAGCTAGTTATGCAGTCCCACAAGAAAATAAAAAATAATGGAAGTTTGTTATTTGTGTAAAGGTAAAGGTAAATGTTTCTCCATCCAGTTTAGGGGACAGTGCTTATCTGTTTCTTACCTGAGGGAGTCAGCGTTGTCCAAAAACATTTCTGTGGTCATATGGCCAGAATGACCATAAGCTGAACTGCACAAAATGTTGCAACTTTGCCACCAAAGTGGTACCTATTTATCTACGCATATTTGGATGCTTTTGAACTGCTAGGTGGGCAGGACTGGGGCAAGTAATGGGAGCTCACCGTGTCGCGCAACACCGGGTCTCAAACCTGGGCTGTCAGTTTCCCAGCTGACAAACTCAGCCTCTTTAACAATCGGACCCCTGTTATTTGAATACATTAACTACATTATTTATTTATTTTTCATATTTCTATGCCGCCCACTCTCCGAGGACTCTGGGCGGCTTACACCAAAGACAGTATACTAAATAGCCTATTGCCTCCAACAATCTGGGTCCTCATTTTACCCACCTCGGAAGGATGGAAGGCTGAGTCAACCTTGAGCCAGTGAGATTTGATCCACTGATCTGCTGAACTAGCAGTCAGCTGAAGTAGCTGCAGTACTGCATCCTAACCACTGTGCCACCTCGGCTCATTCAAGCCAGCTCATTACATATTTTATATGCGTCCCAGGACAATTCCTCTTCCTCCCAGGTAAGCCAGAGGGTTGGACATCCATGCCCTAAAGGAAGAAGGGAACTGCCCCTCATACAAAAGTTTCTTTTTCTTTATCCTGCTTTTCTTCCTATTCTGTGTCAATGCCTCATAACGAACTGCTGGTTTGTTCTTTGGTTCTGATTAAAAGCATGAAATTTAGGGTTTAAAATTTTCAATCCAAACATTGCTATTTTCTGGAATTCTCAAGGGCAAATTGGGTCATTCAGGAGTCATCAAGGCAATCATGATACCTTGACTCATTTCAGAGAAATATCAACTTTTTTAATTTTTATGTGATTATTTTATTTATATTAAATATTTTTATATTATAAAATATTTTACATTTTATAAAAAATAAACTTTCTTTTACTATTATCCCACATATTACATTAGAAAACGTCTAACCTGAGCTACTACAAAGACATTTTAAATCATAAAGAGCCACGGTGGCGCAGTGGTTAGAGTACTACAGTACTACAGGCTACTTTTACTGACTGCTTGCTGACTGCAATTTGGCAGTTCAAATCTCACCAGGCTCAAGGTTGACTCAGCCTTCCATCCTTCCGAGGTAGGGAAAATGAGGACCCAAATTGTTGGAGGCAATATGCTGACTCTGTAAGCCGCTTAGAGAGGGCTGTAAAGCACTGTAAAGCGGTATATACAGTCATGGCCGTAAATGTTGGCACCTCTGAAATTTTTTCAGAAAATGAAGTATTTCTCACAGAAAAGTATTGCAGTAACACATATTTTGCTATACACATGTTTATTCCCTTTGTGTGTATTGGAACAAAACCAAAAAAGGGAGGACAAAAAGCAAATTGGACATAATGTCACACAAAACTCCAAAAATGGGCTGGACAAAATCATTGGCACCCTTTACTTAATATTTGGTTGCACACCCTTTGGAATAAATAACTGAAATCAGTCGCTTCCGATAACCATCAATAAGCTTCTTACATCTCTCACCTGGAATTTTGGACCACTCTTCCTTTGCAAACTGCTCCAGGTCTCTCTTATTGGAAGGGTGCCTCTTCCCAACAGCAATTTTAAGATCTCTCCACAGGTGTTCAATGGGATTGAGATCTGGACTCATTGCTGGCCACTTCAGAACTCTCCAGCGCTTTGTTGCCATCCATTTCTGGGTGCTTTTTGATGTATGTTTGGGGTCATTGTCCTGCTGGAAGACCCAAGATCTCCGACGCACACCCAACTTTCTGACACTGGGCTCTACAGTGCGACCCAAAATCCGTTGGTAATCCCCAGATTTCATGATGCCTTGCACACATTCAAGGCACCCAGTGCCAGAGGCAGCAAAACAACCCCAAAACATCATTGATCCTCCACCATATTTCACTGTAGTTATTGTGTTCTTTTCTTTGTAGGCTTCATTCCGTTTTCGGTAAACAGTAGAATGATGTGCTTTGCCAAAAAGCTCTATCTTGGTCTCATCTATTCACAAGACATTTTCCCAGAAGGATTTTGGCTTACTCAAGTACATGTTGGCAAACTGTAGTCTTGCTTTTTTATGTCTCTGTGTCAGCAGTGGGGTCCTCCTGGGTCTCCTGCCATAGCGTTTCATTTCATTGAAATGTCGATGGATAGTTCGCGCTGACACTGTTGCTCCCTGAGCCTGCAGGACAGCTTGAATTGCTTTGGAACTTGTTTGGGGCTGCTTATCCACCATCCGGACTATCCTGCGTTGACACCTTTCATCAATTTTTCTCTTCTGTCCACGCCCAGGGAGATTAGCTACAGTGCCATGGGTTGCAAACTTCTTGATAATGTTGCGCACTGTGGACAAAGGCAAATCTAGATCTCTGGAGATGGACTTGTAACCTTGAGACTGTTGATATTTTTGCACAATTTTAGTTCTCAAGTCCTCAGACAGTTCTCTTCTCCTCTTTCTGTTGTCCATGCTTAGTGTGGCACACACAGACACACAATGCAAAGACTAAGTGAACTTCTCTCCTTTTTATCTGCTTTCAGGTGTGATTTTTATATTGCCCACACCTGTTACTTGCCCCAGGTGAGTTTAAAGGAGCATCACATGCTTGGAACAATCTTATATATCCACAATTTTGAAAAGGTGCCAATAATTTTGTCCAGCCCGTTTTTGGAGTTTTGTGTGACATTATGTCCAATTTGCTTTTTGTCCTCCCTTTTTTGGTTTTGTTCCAATACACACAAAGGGAATAAACATGTGTATAGCAAAACATGTGTTACTGCAATACTTTTCTGTGAGAAATACTTCATTTTCTGGAAAAATTTCAGGGGTGCCAACATTTACAGTCATGACTGTAAGTCTAAGTGTTATTGCCATTGCTAAATATATAAAAAACAATGAAGAAAGTGAAATATATTAGAAAAACATTTTAAGTAAAATTTTACTACCAGTCAAAATCAGAGCAGATACAAAACTGATTCATCAACTGTAAAAATTCTGAAAGATTAAGTAATTTCTAATATTGCTTAGAAAATATAATCATAAATAGGAATGTCTTATTTCCATTATTCAAAATATCTTATATTAATTTTTATTTCATAATTTATGCTCGGCCTTTCTTCCTTTATGGCTTAAGGCTTAACAGAAACTAGAGCAATTTTTTCATATCACCTACTTGCTGTGTCCCATTTGTGCTGCTGCATGGATAGGTAGCTGCCATTCCTCTTCATTGCAGTATAGGTTTGGATTGGCTCCTTCGGCTAGTAACAGCTCCACACATTTGTCATTGCCCTCCTGGGCCGCAATGAAGAGGGGTGTGGCTTGATCTTTTGCTTGACAATTGATGTTTGCTCCTGATAAGAGAATTTTAATAATTTCATAATGTTCCTCATTTTTAATGGCTCACTAAACCTTATTTTTATACTCTATGCTTAGACAGTAACTAGTATAACTACTAGAATTACAATAATGTTGCTGAATCTTTTAGGGATTTCTAAAATCAGCAATGTACCTATTTCTATCCAAACACCAGGTATTAAATGCAATTCAAACATATAGCCTCATTTCCATTAAGAGCAATGTTCATCACTCTATTCTCTTCAAAAGCCCTACACAAGAGCTGGATCTTTACTGCTCACCAGAACAGTCATAGGGACAGAATCATCCTTATTTCCAGCTTCAGTTAGGCATTTATTTTAACACAGTAAAATTTAGCAAGACTAATATTCATACTATGAACATTATAGCGAAAAATGTACATAACTTCTGATAAAAGACTTAAGAAATTCTAATTACTTCATGTTTGACTCAACTGTTCATTGTCTTTTGTTTGATTGTTGCTATTGTCATTGTCTATTCTCATCTTAATTCTTTATTGTCTAACCCAGAGTTTCTCAACCAGGGTTCAGTGGAAGAGATGTACTCAAACTATTTTTCACATGGCATTCTATTCTGCCGGTCAGTCCCTAGATCAGGAATCGTAACAGAAAATTCGCAGCTAATAGTATAATCTATCTGCTACAATTCACCCACAGCTTCTACTAATGAAAGCCATGATGATTGTAGTTTTGCAGAAATTACCATACGATATAAGTATCCTTAAGCATTCCAGTTTTCCATATTGTGCAGCAATAAATAAAGGTGTGATCCCAAAATCATCTACAGACTCTTTGTTGGCTCCTTCATCCAGGAGTAATTTCAATATTTCAGAATAATTCTGAAATGGGAAGAAAAGATAGGTTGTTAAATATAGCTATAGAACTGAAATCTTTCCACTTTGATTATTATTTGTAGCCAGTTCCTTGGTCCCTTAAAGCTAAATTCAGCTGATGCTAGCTCATTACAATATTGCCAGTGACAATTGAAAACACACAGTGGGATACCAGCAAAATATAAGCCAAAACAGATTTACAGGACTGCCATTTTATAATGCAGCCTTTTTTTTCTTGTAACATTTAATTCTGCTCAAGTGAAAGACTGATTTATAAAAGAGTTTTTAAAGCAGTTCTCAAGGGACAAAAAAGCAAACAAAATGACTCCATAAGATTTTTTTGGCTTTTTTAGATCTTAAAGACTAGATGGACTTCAGGATAACTGAAGAAATGACCCAGTTTTGCTACCGTATTTCCAAAAATGTCTTATATTTTTTGAACCCCAAAATAAGCGCTTGGCCTTATTTTCAGGGAGGTCTTATTATTTTGGAGCACGTGGAGCAAGACGGGGCTCCTCTTGATGTCTTACCTGATTTTCAGCTCTGTCTCCCTAACCAGAAGAAATGGTGGGGACCGGCTGCGCATGCATTTAAATATTTTCGGGGGAGGTCTTATTTTAACCTTTTAACACAGTATAAAACCATAAAAAATCAAAACAATAGATTAAATCAAAGCAGGATTTGACTTTTTACAGATGTGGGATGACTAAAACTCTATCTCTCAGGAAGATCTTAAAGTTATACATGGTAGATAAATAAACAAAGGCATTAAATGAAAGGGGTTTCGTCAAAATTATAACTTCCAGTCAAAAAGTCCCCATTACTTAGAATTCTCACTGGTTTAAATCCAGAGGTGTTTCTGTGACATTTTGCTCATGCAATGGGGGTTTTTAAATTCCTCCTTCACATTCCCTTAACAGCTTCTTCATTCAAAATAGGACAGGATCAGAAACAAAGGGCCGAATCAAGATAAGGAAGCACAGTGATTTTTGAAAGCAGAAGCCCTTTCCCACTTGTACATGAATATTTAGGTATTACAGTTGATTTCAAAAAGATCTGCCCCTCACAACCCAAAGAAGTCATTATTAAAACTATTACCATACTTAGAACTGAGAAAAAAAAGGTATTGTAAATGTCGGAATGCAGTCTACTGCACCAAAGAACTAAAGAGATGGAGAATCTATACAAGGAACCATAGGCTGGTGCTCACCTTTTAAATACCAAAATGCCATTTATTTGAAGGTCTCAGAATAATGGGATAAAACAAGTATTTCAAGTGAATTATTGTACAATAACAAATTTATGACCCATGTTACATCTGATCATTTCTTAAATATGTGTAATACTTTTATCATTTAAAACGCATAGTTTCATACTCTCTTCAGCTCTTGTCATATTGAGGATGATCATTTGCATTTAAACTGAGTTTACTACACTGTCACAGATCAAAAAGTAAATGGCTTGCAAAAATTACACAAACCTGTTCTTTAAATAGAACAAAAGTAAAACTTTTATTCATGAGGAAATGAAATTATGGATTTATAGCTTACCTGAAAAGCAGCCTGATGCAAAGAATTCCATTCAGACCAGCAGTGGGATCCATTAAGATTGGCTCCATGTTGAAGGAGAAGCTTAATCACATTAGTATGTTCGTTTTCAACAGCTTCAAAGAGTGGGTTAAAAGCTATTGTTATTATATACTAGACAACCCATACCCCTCTGGGTCATCATTTCAGACATATTTTCTTACCTAAACAGAGAAAAAGAATGACCAAGAGCAAGCAAAAAAAAAAAGCAAAAAAAAAACCCAGTGGGAGTAAGAACAACCTCTAACTTCAAGCAGCTTCCCCATTGAGTTTCCTTGTAAGAATCTGGTAGAGAGCATTGGAAATCCATCCTTCCTTCCTTCCTTCCTTCCTTCCTTCCTTCTTAGGGCCTTACTATTTAAGAGTAACTTGTCAGACTATTCAGAAATGTGGGAGATGGCTTTCTGAAGACATGCCTTTTAAAGGAGGCCCATTTTTATGGTTAATAAGAAAGGGCTTTTTTTTTCTTTTTTTCTTTTTTCTGTATTGCTCCCACACTATAGAAAGCATCACTTTCTCAGCTGATTTTGACCTCCATATATTATTTTAAAAGTCTGTTTAATATTCATCTTTCATTAGGCTTTCAGTTAATTAAAAAAAAACTAGAAAGAGATATTAAATTATCTTCCTAACAGCACGTTATAGATTTCATCTCTGGCAACAAATGCAATTATTATTCAATAGTTTTTCATTCGTGCTAAGGCAGTTTTGGAAACATCAGCATCACTGCAATTATTTTCTGTAGCTTCATCAGCAATTCAAGATCAGACAGCAACAAGTTTTAAATATCTTACACATAATGTATATTACATGAAATGTGCAAATACTTTTCTAAAATGAAAAAATCCTGAATGCTTGTATTATCTGTGCTATTCTCTCTCACAAAAAGAAAATGAAAACTTCTTTTTAAAAATTATGAAAATGCTATATTGCATATGCACTTAAAAGTTAAGTGGATTCTCTGGATTGCACCCAATGTTCAATTCAGTAGTAGAAATTTTGTAACTGGAAAGGTTCTTTTTATTCTATTCCCTCCAATACAGCAAATTTTATCGAGACGGATGATCTTCCAGATCAGAATTGAGATGGGAGTTACAGAATGGGAAAAGAGAGAGAAATTGATATACACAAGCAGCACATGTTGGAGATAGATAGATAGATGATAGATGATAGATGATAGATGACAGACAGACAGACAGACAGACAGACAGACAGACAGACGGACAGACAGACAGATATTTAATTTGTTTGCCATCCATCTCACTGCAAGGTGACTCTGGATAGTTTGCATTATATATCTAATGGATATATGTCTATTGCAATATAAATTCATAACTCTAGGAACAGAGGGATGAATACTAAGAAAAGCATGCTTCATTGACAGCAACAAAATTACTGTACAGTGAAAAAGTGGTGAATAGAGGATTAAAGATACAAGGTCCAACAGTGGTAGCAGCTTCTAATGAATCATTTAATTTATAAATTGTGGAGGTTCATTACTATCCTATACAGGTGGAAAAGGTTAAAAGGCATTGTTAAGAACAGCATTTTTAAAGAAACTTGCATGATCTTAAAAAGTTGAACAAAGGAGAAGTGAGAATATATTATTTCTTTCCAGGTTTTTGCCTGTCTGATTATTGCACTGCCAAGACAGTTTCTATTTCACATTAAGCCAGGAATTTGCCTTGATCACTTATAATTCTCCATGTAGACTTGACTCTCCCACTTATGTATTAACTCCATAATCCCAAATCCTCACGCATCAAGAAGATGCAAAGTCAGGAACTCTTTGAAAATAGATTTTATTGTGGCTGAGACCAAATAACAACAAAAGCTACAACAGTAAAGAGATGTTGGACAGAATTTCTAGAAGTAGCCAAGTTCAATTGAGAGCTGTGGCTTTCAGGCTGATTTTTAGAGCACTCTTGTAATGCTTTGCTCTGAATGGAGTTTTGAAAAAAAAGGTTTCTCTTTTCAAACAAACACAATACTCTTCTTTTATCTTTTGAAACAAAAAAAAAGACATCAAAACATCAAATTTCCTTTTAATGAATAATTTGAAACCCAGGCATATTTTGCATAATTCAAAACTGACTAATATGTACACACAATATAAAATGAACCTTTGGGGAGTTTATTATATATTTTCTACTATCATATTTTATAAGCCAGACCAGTACCATAGCTACTTTACACAGATCAGCACCCTGATTTCTAGATTGGGGAATGAATATGTGTTTGCTTTACTATAACTCTGAGGAAAAGAAAGAAAAAGAGTTCTTTTATATCTACCGATGTACAGCGATATTACTCTATACTAACCAGCTAGCAATGTTGACATTGGGGATAAACTGAAAAGTTCTGTGTAAGAATATTCTAATCTATAACAGATCTCTAATCCAGCAGAAAATCTCTAATTATTTAAGAAACAATTGTTCACAATAGAGAAATATAGTTCTAGCAAGTTAAAACTAGCCTGTGGGCTTGAATTCAGCTTGACAAGTAAAGAATTATTAATTCTGAAGCTAGTATGGCTAATGAGTCTTTTCTCCTGGCAGCCTCCAAACCCATTGTTTTATTTCCACTGCAATAAATCTAATTCTTTAGCCCAAAGATCAGAGTGATAACCAATAAAAAATTAAGACATAATGCAAACATATCCAACCA
This sequence comes from Pituophis catenifer annectens, assembly GCF_029215685.1. NCBI lineage: Eukaryota > Metazoa > Chordata > Lepidosauria > Squamata > Colubridae > Pituophis > Pituophis catenifer. The sequence goes on along the minus strand of NW_027256881.1, from coordinate 33,168,811 downwards.
TCAGTCCAAGAGGCACTGAGGCAAATTCTATTCCTTCCAGAGCATATAATCACTTTCAACCCTAGCCTTGTGATTTCCCTACACCACTACTCATTGCCGATATCCTGATATTTTGCAGCCTATCCAGAGACCAATTACACAATTCTGAGTTTCCAGTAAAGGATTTCTTCCTTAGTCAAAGCATCATTGAATTTTTGAAACAAGTGCTGTAATTTATAAGAGCACACTGAAGTCTACGATGTTTAAAATCAATTCAACATTTTGCTGCTCCTTGGATAACACTGACACCTATTGGTTCATACATAGCAGTTGATTCCTCCCTATTTAAAGATTGTCATTTCCATTAGTCCTATGACTTGCTCAATTACTGAATAATCCTCCAAATGTTTCACAACCTTGCCTTTCCAATACAGTCTTTGGGAGTAAATCTTGGTGTATGGGCCTAAGAACTTAAATGAGACACCTTGTCTTCCCTTTCAGCTAAAAAACTAAATGACCAACAGAATTTTGACCATTTGTACAAGGAACTGGTAACTGATGTTGTAAGGAGGCAGTTTCCTGCCTGAAAAATAGCAACAAATGTATTAAACAACATGTGGAAAATAAGAAACATATTTGAAAGATGATGAGAATAATCTATCCTGGTTTTGGTTCAAAGCAAAATAAGCACCTTCCTTATCAGAATCAGAATAGAGCTGGAAGGGACCTTGGAGGTTCTCTAGTCCAGCCCCTGCTCAAGGAGATCCTATACCCATGATGGCGAACCTATGGCACGCATGCCACAAGTGGCATGTGTAGCCATATCAGTGGGCATGCTACCTCAGCTCTGGCGCGCATGCGCGCACCGGCCAGCTGATTTTCAGGCATTCTGGGCCCACCAGAAGTAGGGAAACAGGTTGTTTCCTGCCTCCGGAGGGTCTGGGGATGGGTGGGAAAGGCCCGTTTTTCTTTCTCACCTAGCTCCAGATCCTCTCTATGCATCTGGGGAGGGCGAAAACAGCCTTCCCCACCCCCTGAGGCCCTCCGGAGGCCTGAAATGGCCCATTTCCCAACTCCCGGTTGGACAGGAAGTGACTTTTTTTGCTGTCCCCAGCTTCCAAAGACTCCTAGGTCTGGCACCCTGATACAGGAAATATCCAAAAATTATCAAAGTGTTAAAATAGGTTCATCATTATTCAAACAAGGGGGGGGGGAGAGAAGGATCTTCAAAACAGAAGAAAAAGAACAAAAAGCTTGGACCATATATAAAATGCCATTTACTTTGCACAATCATTCCTTCACAGTCCTAGTGCTACAGTGAGCTTTTCGCCTTTTTAAACAGTTAATCATAATGTAAAACACACGCATATGTACTGAATCACAAATCTTGCTTTCAAAAACTGTTCAAAAGCCTAAGAATGTTACTCTCAAGAATGAACAGCTATATTGAAAATATGAAACCAAATGACCTATCCATCTTACCTACATATAGCAAAACGTTTCTAAAAGAGAAGCAACTGTGAACCACTTGCCCAAACTTCAAACTGAAGAGCACTGGACAACACCGGTTGGGAAAATGGAAAACTACACAGTACAAAACTGCACAGATGTGTCCATGCACTTGCCATAGTTGGATTTGTATTTCCTGCACACTGATAAAGGAAGCAATCCAATAACAGCTATATTTGCAGTATATTCAAGAACTATGACTAGCTGAAACTTTGAATTAATATAAAGTAATGATGGCATTTTTGTTATTTTTATATTTCTATTTGTTTATGCCAAAGCACATAGCTAGAACAATTAAAGTGATGATGATCAGTTATGAAAAGAAGAAATCTTAAACATCTATGTTTGAGGAATTTTCTCCCTTGTAACTTTTTGATAACAATATACTCACCTAGAAATAAGGGTGTGGTAGCATCATTAGTGACTTCATTAGGATCAGCACCAGATTCCAGAAGAATAGCAGTACATTCCAGATTTCCCCTACTTGCAGAAAGATGTAATGGACAAGTACCCTCAAATGTTTTGGATCTTATGTAGTTAGCAGAGGATGCTGCAAATTGTAATAGAGTAAACTGAGTAAAAGAATAATACATAAAAGTTGGAGAAGCTGCCATTTTCCACCCCTTCCTAACTGCAGTCCATCTACATAAATAAACAGAATCACAACATGGTGGCAAAGCATGTGCTTCTCACATAAAAAGTTCCAGTTCACATCTTCATTTAAAACAATCATAACTTACTGTTGTTCCTAGGAAGAAATTCTGAGCTACTTGGACAATCACTCTGAACTAGTACAAGGCATTTATTGCTAATCTAAATATGCAAAAAGGAGCACATTTTTTTGCCTATCCTGCCTGCTTTCTCTTGAGAAAGTAAAGACAGCCCTTTCCTAGAAAGCATTCCCTTACAATGCCAATTTAGGATCAGTATTGCATTTTAGCTGTTTTTATTAATTATTTTCTTTTCTACAAATATCATACAATCTTACAATTACTATTTGGCAACAGGAAATAGTACTGAAATATAATGAAATATTGGACTTTGACACCAAGGGTATACAAATCATAGTCTCTAACATTTCATTGTTGAATCATTTGTGGGGCATTTAAATACTTTCTAAATACTTCAATCAATCAATCAATCAATGGTGAACCTAATTTGCTCCTCCACTCTAGTATCATAATAATCAACCACAATTTTTGCATCTCCAAAGATGAATAAAGCGTGGCTTCCAGGATACACAAGTTTCTCTACTCCTATTCAACATTTATTAAGTTAAAATTTAGCAAAAAATCATCATATCAAAAAACCTCTCATGAAGAAAATAATTCAAGTAATATATCTTGGTTCTTTAAAAGAGCCTTGGAAGAAATCATTTTACTAATATGATAAAGGGTTGATTTGCATGTAACAATAGCACTTAGCAAAAACACAGGTACATTTTCCATACTTTAAAAAAAAATCTTGCTGAAAAAAATCTATTCTTGCTGCCCAGATTTTTTAACAGATTTTAAAACTCTTATCCTGAAAAACATAGTTGACCGAAGAACAGAGAAGCTGTTCTTTCTCGATTTGTTCATTAATATAACAATAGGGTGTTGGGGTGATGACCTCAAAAACCCCACTAACTCAGTGATTATTGACTTGAAAATTTCAGTAAGTATACCTCTCGCCTGGAATGCTATAAACAACAGCTCAAGACCTAGCAAAAGTAAGTCAAGAGATGGTAAATTATAATGATGCTTTCCAATGCTGTACACAGACAATTGGCAGATATGATTAATCTACTTTTCATAAATTAGATATCTGATGGGAAATTGGAGTCAATTGGAGAACTAATACTATAAGGCTTAATTTTATCTTCATTTTAATTATATTTGAAAATAAGTGGCAGTAATCACCTTTAAAAGCAAGAGAAGGCAATCATGGAAATGAAGATCACACATTATTTCAGCCTCCAAGAGTCATAGTAGCAATAATGACACTAGAGGGAGACAGGAAAATATTTGGCCATATTTTGAAAGAATTTAGATTAAATGTGTTAAAATAATGCTGGAATTCTAATGTGCCTGTTTTGCTCGCTATTTAGGATAGGAAAAAAACCCAAAAATCATAATGCCAAATTTTGACCTTTTGCTCCTTGAGTATCAGTAGCTCAAGCTACTGAGAGTATGGTTTAAGGGTCAGATCTTATGCTTTTTGTAATTTCTGAAATATCTATCCCTGTTTAAAGAAATTACCGGTAATCTACTGAAGAAAATTGGAGTCTCTGAAAATTCCCATTACTCTGAAACAGAAAGCACATAAATATCACTACTGCTGATACATTTCTCCTTACCTGCTTGAATTAAAAGCTTTAGACATTCATTTGTGTTTTGAAATGCAGCTTCATGAATAGCCATCCAACCTCTGTTATCAGGAACATCAATGCTGTATCCCTTTTTGATTAGTTTCTTCAAAAGTTTAATATTGCCTTTTCTGGCTGCAAGCCCAACAGCCGAACATCTATCAGAATAGGCTTCGGTAAAATCCATCCTAACAAATTAGGGTAGGAGAAAATGAAGAGGCATTGTCCATAAACGTAATCGAAAAAGAATACAACAGTGTTTTATTTCAACAAAAGTTATCCTCATTAGAATATAAATGTACACAAATATATCTGATAGGCACCTCTACAATAAATTTATTTTCAGAACATATTAAGAACATCAGAAGGCCATGCCCAGAGTATATACATCTAGCAGGATCACCAAGGCGTGAAGAGCATCCCAGCTAAAGCAAACAGACCCATGTATTAGGCAGTAGCAATGTAGGAAAATGCTGAAGAGAACAATCACTTTAGTAACAACAGTAAAGGCACCATTTCATATTGTATGAGAAAAGACAATGGTAAACCACTCCTGTACTTTACTAGAAAACTACTTGGGTAGTTTGGATGATAGTTATGGTGACTGACAATATAGAGGCTAGTGCTGGGCCTCTGAGATCAGATGGCACCAGGGTGGATAAAAATCAATGATTTTTTTTAAGAAATCAAAAAAATCATTTTTTTTATTTAAATTGGATTTTTTTGATTTAAATCGGATTTTTTTTTTATTTTTATCAAATTTATTTTAATAAAAAACTTTTGGGGTAAAAATCTATCGTAAGATAGTTTTCTATTTAAGATACATAAATAATTTTGTTTATTCAGCATGAAATGGAGCTTAGTTATGTAGCATGAGGCTGTATATTCTGCAACACTGGGACTATCGGTGAGTCAACACTGGGTCAAAGGAGTAGCAGAGATGACAGTTGCTCTTTAAAAATTATGATTTAAATCGAGTTGATTTAAATCAAGCCTTTTTACTAGTGATTTAAATCATGATTTAAATTGTGATTTAAATCAACTCGATTTAAATCAAATCCACCCTGGATGGCACTCAACATGCTACTGAGAAAGAGCTAAGGATTTTCCAGTGTGTTCATGTCAGATTGATTAAATTCTTCAGGACACCTAGTCACTAATGGTGCCACATAGAAAAAGAAAATGCAAAGATACAAAGACAGAATTATAGTGGGAAATGCAACGTATGAAGTATGAGCATGTTCAACACAGTGAAAGATTAAGTGAAACAACTACATGCTGACATTTTAAGTTGACTGAAATGGACTGTTGTGGACTGTTGACTTTCAGTGAGATCACATTGTTTGCTACTGTAGTACTCTGAACATGAAAAACAAAAAAGGAACAACACTCAGATCACTCTTTGTTTAGGAGTTTTGCTGTGCAACATCTCTTCACAGGGGTGATCTATCAGATCAGTCAACCCATGGTGCCTAATGGATCCAATGAAGTTTCAGAAGGCACCTGCACAGTTTTCCAAGAATCTGAGGGAAATTAAGACTGATTATCCATTAAAATAAAGGGGAAGCTGAGGAGTTTGACCAAATTACACTGGAGTGATCTCTCTCTTCTCCCAGATCCAATACTGCTCCTTGTTTACCAAACAAGGTTTACCAAAGAGTTTATCAAGATGAAATCACAGAGGAAGACCCATTTTGAGTCCAACCACTAGTAAGAGTTCACATTTGCATCTACACAGTGAAAATCCAACAACCAAATTGAGATATTTTGCCCACTTCATTGCATCTGATTAGAGATAGAAAAGACAATTTTTATAATAAGTCTGAAAGGGCCACTGTGAAGAATTTTATGACTTCTAGCTAATAAAACCACTCGATTCAAGAGAGTTGAACTTCAGCTGCACAGCATCAACAGAGGTAACTGGCCCTTTTCACAGGTCACTCACACACTGTATAAACTAAATTTACGTAACTAGAAGAAAGTCAGAAATTCAGCTTTCTAGAAATTTATTTTAAAACTTAGAAGGCTACCCTTTTTAAACTCATCACAAACAACTGCAAAATCTCTTCCATTTAATAATAATTCTGTTGTCACCAACAATACTTTGAATGAGTTCACCCAATATCAAAATCATTATGGCTCACAGTATACTTATCCACTATAGTACATGACTACATAATAAATTATATAGTTTATAATTCAGTGTGCCAGGAACCCAGCCGTAGTTTGATTCATCACTAAGTGCAACGTATGAATACACAGCTAAGGCAAGAATTAATACTGATTATGGCTTGGGCTGAAGAGACCAGAAAGTGGCTGACTTGGGGCTGATCACACTCAAATTGGCCTTTCTCAGAGGTTGTTAGGTGAACAGCGATCCCTACATCGGGCACTCTTATTAACTCCCAGAAGGAAGAGGGGATAGAAATGCAATAATTAACTGAATATGAATTAGGGCACTGACCCAACTGGATTCAAAGCTCAAGTATCGCCTAAAGTTACAGGTTAAATTCGTGCAGCAAAGTAAGCAAAGGGCGAGGACGCCTCCTTTGAGACTCAGCGGGCTGCAGGACCCGGATCCTCACTTTCCTATTTTGAAGTTAAAACCCGCTGCCTGGCCCAAGAACCTCAAAGGGGGAAAGTGGCGCAACCCTCTTGCCACCACGACGATTCCTCTTCCCTCTCGGTTGCCGGGGCAGCCTGAAGGGAAAGCGGTGAAGATGCTTCCCTCGGCGGGCTCAGCGCGGGATATTCCGTAAGATGGCGGAGGCGTCTTGTTTAAAAAAAAAAAAAAAAAAAAAGGCCGCGCCAAACAAGCCGTCGCCAATCCGGCTTGCCCCTCGCCGAGCAGGACGAAGCAGCCAACGCGCCTCCCAGGAGAGGCGGCCACTTCTCCTTCCTGCCTTTGCCAAAGAAAGAGCAGGAGCCTAGCAGATCAATGGACTCGGTCACGGCCCCGCTCCCTTCCTTGCCCGCTCTTCTCACCCGAGATCTTCGCCGGGGCTGCCGTGGCCGAGCGAGGCTCCCTTTCTAGGAAAGCGCTTGGGGCTTCGGAGCGGCTCTCCCAAAGAGCATCCGAAGCTTTGCCGAAGCAGGAGCAGCCCGCTGACACCCAGCCTTTCTTTTCCTGGCTCAGAAGGGGATGCCGGGAGCTGTAGTTTGAGCTCGGTCTACGGCAAAAAGCCAGCGGCGCCTCTGACTCCCCAGTTCTCCCGGCGAGACAGTCAGTGGAGGGGCACGTGGTTAAGTGGAAGCGGAGCCCGCTCGGAGGTTGGGGCTCTTTTGAGCGCGGGCCCTGCGCTCTGCTGTGTGCTCTGCCTGCTCAACAAAGGCTGGAGAGAATATGCAAAGCCCTAGCAGCCCCCAGGGCCGCTGTTGCCCGTCCCCTCCCTCTTCCCCAGTCAGCGAAGCAAAGAGTGACGGGGCTAGAAACATGTGGGTGTTCGGATATGGCTCTCTCATCTGGAAGGTGGATTTTCCTTACGAGGACAAGATGGTAGGATACATCACGGGCTACAGCAGGCGGTTCTGGCAAGGCAGCACGGATCACCGTGGAGTGCCGGGCAAGGTGAGCTGCGGTAGGCAGACGGAGCGGAGAAGCGGGGCTATCTCGTTACCCGCTCGGTGCCAGTGGGGCACTGAGAGATGCCACGACTCGCTCTCTCTTTTAGTTAGTGGGGAGAATTTGTTATCTCCCAGATGGGAGCTGGGTGGGAATCGAAGTGGGCCAGAGAAGGAAAAGGTTTGGGGAGGTGGACCTGTGCGACTGACAAGAGCTCACCCGCCAGGCATCCTGTTGCAGAGGAGCTTGGCAAGTGCCTGCGTGCCCACTGGTCGGATTGATGTTTGTGTGCATAACTGCCGAGTCAGATCTTCCACGTTTGGAGTAAAATAAATTTACTTACGGGTGGAGCGATTCCAGAACCCAGGTGCACTTTTCACACGCACAGCCCAGCGCTTATTATTGTTGGAATAATAGAGGAAAGGTGTCTTTAACTTGTCTATTTTATCCATACACAGACAAACCTCGAATACTAATATAGTTAACAATGCAACTTGGGTACAATTGGGGGTTTTTTTTCCCGTTGGGGAAATGCAGACAGGACAGTGTATCTTGCAGGCAACAAGGAAAAGGACCAAGTTCCCAAACTAGGGTTTTGCGTTTTTTTAATGGTTGCACTACACTTCAATATTTGGGTCATCTTCTATAAATTTATTTATATTTGCCCAGATTCCTTCTGAGCACACTACGAAGAGAACTTCAATGGCAAGATTTGATTTTCTGCTAAAAATAAAATTACTGACCTTGCATTTAAATCCAAACCCATGGATAATCCTGGCTGAATTCCAACATGTTATACCAAAACAAAGAAATCACATTATGGCTTAAAATGATGGCCTGATTCGCACAACATACTAAGACATAACAGGATTTGTTTAGTTTTAGCTAAACATGTATAGTTTAATCAGTTATTATTTAGCTTATTGTACAAATATGAACAGGTATGATCATCTCCTGAGCAGCATATATTTGTTGTTAAAGATCAAGAAAAGTATAGTCTCCCTCTAAAATTGTCTTAAGGCATTTGCCATCAGCAAGTCTTTTAATGGATGCATCCATTTTGTTCTTGAATGTAATTTGAGAAAAAGTTCAGACTATTTCATAAAAGAAATAAACGTGTCACAGGATTGAGATGCACAGCTCAATTCTCCATGTTTTCTCTGAATAGGCTACACTAAGCCAAATGAGATTGTCTAGTAAATAAAATAATATAAGATGAAAGAAGTTGTTTCAAACATTTAAAAAGACCAACTTCCACTTACTACATGTGGATTTTGATTGCAAAACAAGAACATAATGTGTTCTGTGTAGTGAGATGAGCTGTGCATCCAGTATTTTAAAATCTTCTGAAATGGGAAGGTAGAATCTTGGATTTCTAGCTTACTGTCCTGTGTAATTCATTCCTGTGTGTAGAGGGTTTCTGTATATTTGGGGAAACAATTTACAACTTTCTGAAGTGATACTATAACAGAACTGACAGACCACAATTCTTCTAAAATTAGCAGCCAAGCAGTGTTCCAAGATTTCCAAGGTTGAACGCACTTTATGTTCTCAGAGAATGTCCTTTTGTTTGAATAAATGTTATTTTTTTCCATACTTCAGTTGATAGGCCTATGGTGTTCAGTTTTTTGACTGCATTTATCTATAGATAAATTTATCTATAGATAAATAGATAAATTTATCTATTACTAATCAACTGATAAATTCAGACTAGATTTCAATTAAAATGAATATGTCAGCAACATTAAAACTAATGAAAAATTAGTTGGAATTGGGTAGCCAGTTAATTTAAATAAATGTCATTGCATGATCAACTGATAGTTTTGTCTCTACATCATTTATACGGCTTCAGTCCCCATTTCTCCTTTTTATATAAATGTATCAATAATATGAGCCCAAAGTTCGTTCATTAAAAACATCCTAGTTTGTAACCATTGCATCCTTACCAAGAAATAAGTGTCAATGAATTCAGTGGCACATTAGAAAGGTCAGTTTCTGCACCCATTCTATGACTGCCTTTGAAACAATGTTAACGTCTGACTATATTAAATCATCATAAGAAAATACTATACTAGCTGTTAATTTTCCATTTTTTTACTTCTTTACCATTATACTAGAATTAATAAGAAAATTCTGATTAAATGAATATCCTTCAGTATCTTTTTTCGACAGAACAAAATGAGGAAAAGTCTAAGAACCGGTTTGGTCTAGTAGGTGAGGTTCCAGGCTAGAAACCAGAAGACTATGATTTCTAGTCCCACCTTGAACATGAAGGCTGATTAGGTGAATTTGGTCCAGGATCCTGCACTTGCAAAAAGATGCTAGGAAGGAAAAAAAGAGAAGAGAAAGTACATGAATCTTTTGGAGCTATCCATAATCCTGCAACACTTTGACTTACAATGTCCTCAGAGCTCATGTAAGCCTATTAATAAAACAAACATTGCCTGTCATTATCAGAATGTTTCTCACAGTCGAGATTTGTGTAAACATGCTCAATTTTGTAGCCCTAAGAAAAAGTGTTGTTAGTGTTCATGAGACTAGAATGGCCTCCATCAATTCAGTCAGGTAGTGTACAAATGCAGAAAATGAAACATGTCTATTACTTCCAAGCCTGGTCATCCAACACAAAATTTCCCAAGACCAAACCTTTCAATTTTCTGGGAGATCACAAAGAGCCCAGAGAACAGCAAAGAATCAGGCCGTTCTTGCACTGAACAATGCACTGATGTCAGAGTTCATGATTCTACCATTAGACAGACACCGAAGAAGAATGATCTGAATGGAAGGTTATCAAAGAGGAAACCATTGGTTTCCAAAAAAAAACCCTCAATGCCACAGGTTTCAAGTTTGCCAAAGATGATCCAGTAGGCTACTGGAACATGGTTCTGTGAACAGACTGAGATAAAAATAGAACTTTGGATATTAATGAAAAATTTTATTTTTGAAGGAAGTGAAATATTGAATTCCAGTAAAAGTAGTTCATTGTAAGCATAGTGATGGGAATTTTCATGGATTGGAGCTGTTTTCAGCCTTATGACCCTAGCAATTCATAATTAGGGAGGAAATAGCAAATTTTATTGTTGGGAGGAGACTGCTGAGTATTTACAACAGTTAGCCTAACTGAAAATATATCTGACCTAAAACAAGTTCATCTAAGACAACTCCAAACTACCAATGAAACAAAACTGTTATGTAAAGGGGAAAGGGCCAAAATACTTGCAAATCAAAGTGCATGATTGGTCAAAAAGTACAGAAAGTATTTGTTGAATCTAATAGATCTTATATGAAGTTTAAAGCACATTGCCGTTCATAGTACAGTAGGAGTATGGATAGTTCTGAAATGTTTACAAATTTACTATTGTAGTATAACCAAGACAAGGACATGTTGCCCAGTATGCTTCCTTTCTCTATTTTTTATTGGTTTTATTTGCTATTTTATTCCTTCCATTTTTAATAGAGATAGTATTTCGTAGTGGTTGTATCTTAACATTACATTGAAACAGAACCCATAAGATAGAAATGATCCAGAATGCAGTGGCATGTGAAGTTTTGGGCATCCCATGGTTTGCCCATGGTACTCTGATGATATGCAAGCTATACTATCTTCAATTTTCTTTTTGACTGCAATTCAGGATTCTTATTATCTCCTTTAAAGCCCTGAATGGCATGGGGCCAGACTATTTGTGGAACCACTTGAGGTTATTTGCCTTCTCCATCAGATCAGATAGAGTGTCTTGCTCCAGGTTCCTTCCCTTAAATGTTGCCATCTAGCAGGATTGAAGTAGTCTGCCTTCTTGGTAGTACTTCTGCCCTTTGGAATAACCTTCCCTCGGAGATCCAGCAGACCCCAACCCACCTGGTTTCCTGAAAAGCCTTGAAGACTTTGTTTTTCCAACGAAGTTGGGATAGCATCTGGCTGGAGCCTGATAAAGTTGTTGGTATATATAAGGGGTGTATTTTTAGGGCCACTGCTGGTTTTTTTGTGTATTTGTAAACTGTCCACCATTATGCTGTATAAAATAAGAGGCTATATAAATCTTTAAAATAAATAAATAAATAAGTCTGTATAGCATATGAGTAATATGTGGTACAGGTAGTTCCCACAAACCACCAGGGATAAATCATTTTGAAGGTTCTACATATGATTTATATGGAGTTGTGCGCTAACCAGTAATTTTCACTTGTTTCTGTCCTATAACAATCCAGAAACATGGAAGTAAGACTCTCAATCAAACTACTGAGTTATAGCAACAGAAGTGTCTTACTATTCATTTTTATATGCTACCCATAGGAATTAGATTGCCCAATGGCCTTTTAGTTTGAACCAAAATTCTGTGGAGTTAAACCAAAGCAAGCAAGCAGCATGGACTAACAATCTGCTACCTGTGGTTAAACAGAATTTTAAATAGCTGATTTCAAGCACCGCCAGGATGCACTGGATTTCACTCTTCTAAATAATTTGACATTATAAAAAATTGGTTGTGTTGATCTAGATTATCTGTTAATGTGTGGGGGATTTTAAAATATATTTAGTCAAATTTTAAAATGTTTGTTTTTATGCAAATACTTAATCATTCCTGTTTAAGGATAAAAACATATTTTTTGGAATCACAACCATTAATTTCCTCAGAATAAAGGATTTCAGTTATTAGTGCAGGTGTCTGTATAATTATAACAATATGCTGTTCATTGCCTACTGATGTATACTTCTCCAATTTTCAGGAATTTCTCAGAAAACTGTATTTTGAATTTGTAGTCTATATAAAGGACTGATAATAAGCTATGGTCTAGTTATTATTTGAAAATGCTTTCCAGAAAGCATTGCCTACCATAGGTTAATAACAATATCTATGAATTAAGATTAAAACAAGTAAAGCCTTTCCTATTTTCTATTTCATAAAAAATAAAAATATTTGAACAAAAATATTAAATTTTACAGTACTTTGAAACCCAGCGTGCCTCTCACTATACAAGGATTATAGAGCTTATAAAATTCTAAATAGTATTTGTGGAGCAGAGGAAACAATGGAGTTCAGAAACATCCAGCAATCTAGGAGAATGGCATTGACAAGGCAAGGCTATGTTATTTACTGCTGTATATGCAGCAGATTTGTCAGTCATCAGAAATACTGACTGACTTCAACATAAATGAGCCAATACTTAAAAATAATTGGCATTCTTCTGGGATTAGACAATATGCAACAACATTAATATTCAGTAGACCTTACACCTTTCAAATAATGTTTGCTTTTTATGCAAATTGACATCTCCAGTCTGAAATCCTTACAACAAATTTTGAAAATTTATTTAAAAGTATATGCTTCTTATAAGATTTCAGCATAAGTTTAGAACATCTACAGTAAATTAACAAAAAAGTATTTTAAGGAATACAAATTAGTACTAAGGTAGATAATGGAATATACTACAGAAATTAGAAAATCGATGTACAACATTCAGATTAATCATTTAAGCATCTTCATGATTGGATAAAACAGTACCTATGTACTTCTGAATATTTAATGAAAAAGTGACTTAATTTAGTTATCAGTTAATGTCTAGATTGTAAATGATTCTGTCTTTTTAAAAGTTGAGAAATAGTAATCACAAATACAGTAATAGTAATATGAATACAGATTCCTATATTGTTGACATGAACTCAGACTAATAAGTAGCACCTTAGCTTAGGCCTTTTAAAAAGTTTTTAACTAAGATAACACAATGCCATTTTTCCCACAGCTGTTTTTTTAAAGGAACTATAGGAAAGCCCCATATGAAAGCAGATATTGTCCCTGTGACTTGGGTGCTATAGAAACCACAGCCCATGTTCTTTTGTATTGTCAATTCTACACAGAAATTCATCATCAGTTGATTACCCCTTTTTATGTACATTTTCAAGGCACTCTAATATTTTCATTTGTATTATCTATTAAATAATTAAATTTATTTCTGTAAACATAGCAAAATTTTGCTACAGTATGTATAAACTTTGCCTATAAATGGTTGCCAACAGTTATTGAAGTTAAGGGATAATTTTGCTTTGTTTTATAGAATGTTTTTTCCTAGCTATTAGATACCAGATGGCCTCATCTTAACACAGACAGACAACTGGGCACAAAGATCCCGTACAAATGTGGTCATTCTTATGAGTGCACACATGAATACATTTCTAAGGCCAAGTCTCATTTTTCAAATTTATTAAACAAACTTACAAGACCATTAAACTCACATCTAGGTGATCCCAAGAGGCTTAAAACATTAAAAATCACAAATATAAAACCACATAGCCCCTCCTCCCATGGCAGCAACAACACAATCAAATTAACCACGATTGGCTCCTGTAGGAGATGATCAGCTGAGCCTGAGGGTGGGGTCAAATATATAATCAGTTAGGAATGTCTATACCTCCATAAGACCTTGAAGTCTGTTAACTCTTACGTGGAGCCAATTCACCTTGACTGTTAATAGATCAGATTCTAATGTATAGGTAGCATAAAATAAACTTGTAGCATTTTGAACTCTATCCTGGTTCCCAATTTCTTGTACCTGATAGCTTCATCTTCATTTGGCGTCCCCAGACCTGTTGCCTTTTAGAAAAGCAACAGGATAGAGGGCCAGACATACCTCAGCAAGAAAGATATTCAATAGAGAGGTGGTCACCACTGAGAAGACCTTTTTCTTGATCCCACCAGAAGTACAGCCCCAACTGATGGGACCCATAACATATCCTGTCTTCCTGTCCTGGAAGGCTAGGTGAATATAATTGGGGAGGTGGTCCTTCAAAAAGCCCAAGCCACATAGGGCTTTAAAGGTGATAACCAGCGCCTTGAATTGTATCTGGCAGCATATTGGCAGCTACTGCAACTCCTATAAGAGAGATGATACATGCAGAGCTTTAGGCTTGCATAAAACTGTTCAGCTACTACATTCTGAACCAAACGAAGCTCCAGGATACTGTACTATGTAAACTGCGTTAAAACAGTCCAGATGGGTGATGATCAAGGCATGGGTGACTATAAGAAGGGCATGTTGGTCATTGCTGGGTAGAGACTGCCACCGGCTCCTCAAGCAAGAGTCACGAGTCCAGAACTCCTTGATTATGCAATGGATCAGTACGGGGCAGTGCAGCCCAGTGGTGAAATGCTCCCGATTCGGACTGGATCACCCGATCCAGTAGCGATGGGGACGGGTGGTTCGGAGAACCGATAGCAAAAATCCCTGCCCCCCCCCCCATGCCCAGCTGAGCCGTGCAATCATCAGAGGCTTTTTTAAAAAATTTTAAAAGCATTTTTTCTACAACCTCTTCGGCCGAAAAAATGCTTTTAAAAGTTTAAAAAAAAGCCTCTGATGATCACGCGGCTCAGCTGGGATCGTCAGAGGCTTTTAAAAGCCTCTGACGATCCCAGCTGAGTTGCCTGATCATCAGAGGCTTTTAAAAGCATTTTTTTACAACCTCTTCGGCCAAAGAGGTTGTAGAAAAAATGGTTTTAAAAGTAAAAAAAAAAAAAAAGTTGGCCACACTTACTCAGTCACATTACCCCCCACCAAGCCACGCCCATAGAACCAGTAGTAACAAATTTTACATTTCAGCACTGGTACAGCCCCATCCACAACCAAATATGGCCATTCTTCAAGAGCCAAAGAGCCCCTAACCCAGAGCCAGTCTGTCTTGCCAGGGTTTAGATTTAACCTGCTGCTCTCCATCCAGACCTCAACAGCATTCAGGCAAATCTTATCACTCATATGACTTTATTGATTATTACAAGTACACAACAGGAGGCAAACCTAGTAGTTATGGGCTAGGGGCAAATTTAAAATTTTGAAAACATAGTGGGAGCTATCAGAACATAGCTATTATAGTACTGTATGCATAGCCAATCTCACAATACTCATTTATCAGAAGGCAAGCCAGTTCCTAAAGCCAAGTTTCATTTTCCGGTAAGATATATGTGTGACTCAAAGACTACATGGTTCTAGAGGCTTGTGCTTTGTAGCATGCCAGCTTCCTGCTTTTACTATCATCATTTTCATCTTTTAAAAAAACAAAACTCAGATAAGATAGAGTTGCCTGGGGACAAATTTGTGAATAAAAAAAAACTTTTCCCTGGTACAAAATGCAGCTTTTTATTTATTTTTATTTAAATTTTATTTATTTATGTCCAACATATTATTTTTATAAATAACTTAAGGAAGCAAATATACTTAATACTCCTTCAACCTCCTATTTTCTCTGCAATAACTCTGTGAGGTGGATTGGGCTAAGTGACTGGTCCAAAATCATCCAGCTACCTTTCATACCTAAAATGGGACTAGAAGTCAGTCTCCTGATTTTTAGCCTGGTACCTTAACCACTAGGACAATATGGCTCATTATCATACAACATCTATATTATAAAAACTACAACAGTTGCCAGTTTATTTCTGGATGCAATTCATTATGCTGTAAGAATTAATTATTACATTATTAATAATTAATAATTAGTTATAATTACAAGAATTAAAGATAAGCGACCTTGATATCTATGAAATCATTTCTACTTGAGAGGTAGAATCTGCCTCTACAAGGCAAATAGAAGGAGCACAGTTAGAATATTCACACATCCCAAAAAATGTCTATAGAAGGGACTTCAAAAAAAGCATTCTCTCCTGGATCTCTCCTTTTAAGGAAGTAGCTGTCTTCTAAAATAAGATGAGCATCTTGATATTTTAAAGTCTATGAAAATATTTAACAGGCATTTAAGGGCTGAGGGACCAATGATAAATGTGCCTGAAAATCATATGGGTACTGCTTAGTGGTTTGTTATTACTACTGAGGTGAATTATTTTGCTTGATTAAACCAGCCTAAAAGCACACAAAACACTTGTACATAAATAAAATGATTACAAATGGATTTATGTTACAATCTGCATTCTTAGCAAATATAAGCTCCTCAGCCAGCAAATATACCATCACTATGGCAGAATTCAAATACTTTAAATATGTATTTCATTTATTTAATGATCCTGTGGTTTGGATTTTTGTTTTTAAAAAACTTCACTTTTGTACTGGTTCTGAAAGTTTTTACTGAATTTTTGTTTGTTTTGTTTTTAAATTTTAGCCTGGAAGAGTTGTGACACTTATTGAAGATCCTGAGGTACAGTAGTTGTATTTTTACATATTGTATAAATTACGTTTTGTCCTCAATATTTATTTATTTATTTATTTATTTATTTTTCATATTTGTATACCGCCCTACTCCCGAAGGACTCAGGGCAGTGAACAGCCATAATAAATATAAATACATATAGAAGTTAAAAACTATTAAGAAACAGATTAAATAATTTAGGCTCAAAGATTAAAAACATCCAAATTTATCTAAAGAGGTTTAAAACCCAATTTAAAAGCCAGTTAATTTATGGCTCTACTCACAGGGGGGGGACACACACTGGACATTGTTATTATTATTGTTATTATTATTGTTATTATTGTTGCCAATAGTGGCATGTAGCATCTGCCTTCCTAATTCTGAGAGAGAAAAGCCCTGTTCCTATAGAGAAGCAGCCAAAATAGTATACAGCTGTTTATAAATCATTCATTTGAAGAAACTAGTTCCATTTTCCTGAAAAAAATCTCTTAATATGCTTAATACTGGTTTCAAATAAATTTATTTAATCGAATTTCTATACCGCCCTTCTCCTTTCGGACTCAGGGCAGTGAACAGCCAGGTAAAAAACATCTATACAAACATCACAGTTAAAAAATAAAGTTAAAATAATTTATAAATTTGGCCCATAATTTAAAACTTGTTAATTAAAATAAATATTAAAATTTTAAAACTAACCCTAAAATCAGGACAGACCGGCTAACTGAAAAAAATAAGTTTTTAGGGCCCGACGAAAAATCCGGAGGTCGGAGATCACTCGTATCTCTGGGGGTAGATTGTTCCATAGGGTAGGTGCCACCACAGAGAAGGCTCTCCTCCTGGGGGTCGTCAGCCAGCATTGTCTGGCCGACGGCACCCTGAGGAGGCCCTCTCTGTGGGAGCGAACCGGCCGGTGGGAGGCTATTGATTCCTGTTCACCTTTAAGATCTCTTTTTTCTTTCCTGCCCCATGTTCATTCAGCTTTTATAGCTAGTCCTCAGTTACTGTTGCAAGTTGTACCACTATTAAGCAGTAATAACATGACTGCACCTGATTTTATGACCTTTTTTGCAACAGTTGTTAAAGCAGCAATTGTAAAGTGGCCACTGCAATCATTAAACAATTCAATTGTCCTCAATGGGCATTTTTTTACAGCAAACCAGAAACAAAGCTAGTTTCCAGCAAAAATAATCATCAGTCATAGTCATGTGACTGCAGGACGCTGCAAACAGCTGTAAATGTGGGCTGGTTGCCAAGTGCCAAAAATGCAAGCATGTGACCATGGATGAGGGTGGCGATTAAAACTTCAAATCCAAGCTGTAAGTACCTTTTTTTGCAATCCATTTTAACTTTGAACAGTTGCAAATCAAGAACTACCTGTACAGGTAGTCCTCAATTTAACAACAGTTCATTTAGTGACTATTCAGAGTTAAACAGCACTGGAAAAAATGACTTATGAGTGTTTTTCACAGATGACCATTGAGGTATCCCCATGGTCACGTGATCAAAATTCAGATGCTTGGCAACTGACTCATATTTATGTCCATTGCAGAGTCCCAGGATCATGAGATTGCCTTTTGCGACCTTCTGACAAGCAAAAACAATGGGGAAACCTGATTCAGTTAACAACAATGTTACTACTGTATTTTTTGGAGTATAAGACGCACTTCCCTCCCCCACAAAAAAAGGGTGGAAATGTTGGTGCGTCTTATACACCAAATACAGCCATTTTTGGCCTCCCAAAGCACCGCCCTGTTTGTCCCATATTTGTGAAAAATGGATCCGTTTTTCGCAAAAACAGGGTGTGCAGAGGGTTTGAGAAGCCTGCAGAGTGCTCTTGGGGGCTGAGGAGGACAAAAACAGGGACGTTTTTGCCCTCCTCAGCCCCCAGGAGCACACTGCAGACCTCCCAAACCCTCTGTGCACCCCATTTTTCGGAAAAATGGGCCTGTTTTTTGCCCATTTTTTGCAAAAACGGGACCGTTTTTGCCCTCCCCCAGCAGCATTCTGCAGGCCTCACAAACCCTCTGTGCGCCCCATTTTCGCAAAAGCAGGTGAAAATTGGGGCACACAGAGGGCTTGGGAGGCCTGCACAGTGCTCCTGGGGGCCGGGAAAGGCAAAAACTTTTTTTTTCTTACTTATTTCTTGGAAATCTTAGTGCGTCTTATAAACCAGTGCATCTTATAGTCTGAAAAATACAGTAATTTAACAATTGCAGTGATTCACTTAATTGTGGCAAGAAAGGTCACAAAATGGGGCAAAACTCACTTAACACATCTCACTTAGCAACAGAAATTTTGGGCTCAATTGTAGTTGTAAGTCAAGGACTACCTGTACTGAAAGGTGCATCAGGACTCTTGGAAAATAGCTGAGAATAAGGAGATGCTAAAATGAGGTACTGAATCCTTTTGTTTAAATAGTAAAAATAACTTTTATGAGACCACTAATTGCAATACAGTTTCTTGTAATTGCCATACAGTTTTGAGGGTATGGAGGTATGGAAATGAAGAAAGAAGTTCATTAGTGTTTGACAGATAGTATTGTTAGAATTACCCTGTTTCCCCCCCCCCCCCCAAAATAAGACATCCCCTGATAATAAGCCCAATCGGGCTTTTGAGCGCATGGCAATAAGGCCAAGCGCTTATTTCAGGGTTCAAAAAAATATAAGACAGGGTCTTATTTTCGGGGAAACACAGTACTTTCTTAGATATAAATTAATTCTCTATTTATACTTGCCAAGATACAGGTAGACCTTACTTAATGGCCAGAATTGAGACCAGAATTTTTGACTTCAATTGGCCCACCCACTTATTTTCCTCCATGTCTTCCCAAATATATCCTGATTCTCCTTTTAGAAATTAAGAAATAATCTATGAAGCAAAGAAGATTTGCCTGTAAACTAAATTCATGAAATTAGAGGAAAGGCAAATGACACTCTGGAAATTTCTTTATAAACTTAGAAGCCTGTCATTTCTACATTTACAGTTAGTTCTCAATTTATGACTTGTCAGTGACCTTTGGAAGTTATGATCAACCTAGCAGGGAGCCATTTACCACCCAAATTCAGAGTTTCAACAATCCCACTCCATCCTGCAGTCACATGACAACTTCAGGTGCTTGGCAACCAGGTCACATTTATGGCTATTTGCAACGCCGTGCAGTCATATGACCACATTTTATGACGGTTTTGCCCAAAACTAGCATTTATTTCAAATTTTCAGCAAAACCATTGGTTCACTTAATCACTGCAGCGTTAGCTTTATAACTACTGTGAAAGAACTGGATAAAATCACAAAATGCAAAAACAAAGAAAATGCAAATAGAATGACTGTGGCAAAAGAAAACAAAGATGTTCCAATTGCACCCTTGGGTGCAATCCCAAAACACCTGGAGCACCACTTGAAAAACATTGGCATTGACAAAATCCCCATTAGTCAATTGCAAAAGGCAGCTTTATTTGGAACAGCTTACATCCTTATTTGTTACTACTAATAGCATTTCCCTCTCTGCTCTAGTGAGATGGGCAGTTAGGAAATATGAAACATAAACAAACAATTGCCTAACCCGGATCCTTGGGAAGGACTCAGTGAGTGAGGAAAAGTACCAAATCCAATATAAACATCTAGTTGACTGTGAAATGAACCTCAATAATAATTCAAAATTGGCACTGCAACAACTGTAACTTCAAGGAACAGCCATAACTACCATTCACTGCTGTTGAAAGTTCAGTTGCTGAACAAATGGTTGTTACGCAAGTACTACATGTAATGAGATGTTGTTATAAAAGATAATTTAACTTTCAAACAAGCTTACTATTAGTTTCACAGAGTAGATATGGGGGGGAAATGGGAAGAGAATATATATGCTCCCTATAATGTCTAGTTCCACTTGTGGATCTTATGTTTTCAGGATTGGTGAAAGCACAGATGAGATACATTGTAGCCTGAAAAATAAGTTGTCAGACAGTGCTTATAGACACATCCTGTGTCAAATTCACCCTCTTAGTGGCATTTTCTTGCTGTTGTATATATGTTTGTGTTGGACTCTACCATAGGTGAGCAAGAAGTAATATCCAGTTGAATGGTAAAGCAACTATTTATACTTTTTGTATAAAGAAATTAGTGTCCTGTCCCATATAAACACAACTTGATTTTAGATATATTTGGTCAGTATTATTCTAATATAAAATGTCAATAAAGAAATATAGAAAAAACCCTAAATATTAAGATTGTCTGCTCTCTGAAGTGCCGGTTCTTTAGAGCATATTCCATTATATTTCTTCAAAAAAAACCTTCAAACTCACAGTTCTGTTGTGTCCTCAATATACTTTTTGCCGCTGTAAATTTCTCTTGTACTTGAATGATTTTCTTGATTTATTTTTAAATTTACCTTCCCAGAATAATTAGCATTATATTTTAACATGTTGCTGAAAACTGCTAACTCTGATTTCAATGTTTATATTTTAAATCTTTTTAGAAAGTAATGTTCTGTTTATAGTACAAAGAAAATAACAACTGCTCCCTTTCTATGTCCAGCTGTTAAATACTACAACACTGATGTTTAAACTACAGTTTTACACAGCTAGGTACCACTAAACCTACTTAAACCTACCTAAAGTAAATTTGCCTAGGATCAGAAATTAAAAATCTCGACCATGAAAATCTCACTTCCATCCTCAAATCAGCTGCAAATTCACAGGTGAATTAAATTTTCAACTTTGTGTTCTCAAATCCGAAGAGCAAAAATAAAAACTTACAGGGTGTTGCAAAATTATTGCAATATTACTGAAAATACATGTGAAATGTTTTGTAAAGTAAAAACTGTGAACTAAAATAAAATAAGCTCAGTTTGTATTACTATCATATATCTTTATTTCTTCTACATTAGGAGTGTTCACACCAAGGACTTCTAGATGGTATGCTAGATGGGACCCTGTAAAAAAAAATTAAGTGAAACCAAGATTAAAAAGTGTCTTAAGACAAAAATAAAAATAATTTTGCCATAGTTTAATTGTGATATAATATACATTACATTAAAATATGTACCATTTACTTATGATGCACTGAGCAGTTTCTCTTAAAAATACAATTGGAGGCAAGTTTTGGAGGGATATGGTCACTGCATATAGCCCAGAAGCCTCAATTGTGTATATCTTTTCTAAGAACCTCAGTGATACGCCCCCAGTATTTATATTTTCTTGATAATAAATATAAATGTCATGAAAACAAGGAGGTTTGAACACCACTAGTTGTCCTGTAATGCTGCCGAATTTAGATCAGAGTAATGGCAGCTACAGATTTCAACCTTTTGTACTTGACAAGATCAGCAAAATGCAACACAGTGTCTGTCACTGTGAATTCTTCTGTACTTTTCTGGTAAGTTTTTTCATACTGCTGTGCAGTTAGATCCTATTATGTTAGCAGACAGCTTCCTCTATAAGCAAAGAATAGTTTAGCTTGGGTTTTTTTCTCTTTCTTTCCCCAGCATTTGTATTGCAAAACAAACTCCAATCATTGTAAACTAGTTATTTCAAATCAATACCCTGTAGTCATCCTAATAGTGCAGAGTTAAAATAACTAGAAATTAGCAATATTTTTATCTTATCTCTATCAACCTATCTTGCTAAATTAACAGTACTTGTTAGATGAAGTACCTGCACAGATGTGTCAGAGAGTAGAAAGAGAGTTCTTAACCATAGTAAAACCCTGGAAGAAAATATGAGAAAGGAAGAGAGCCAGTGAAGAATTGGAAACATGGATTTGAGAATTTGCAGTTCCCTCATTAATACCCCGTTTTCTAGTTTTTCATTAAAGAAGTTATGTGCATGCATTACTGACAATAATGGTTTGAAAGAGTGACCTCTGCAACTCTTTGATAGAGTCTGATCTTTGTATGCTTTATCTTTCTGGTTGTATTCTTCTACAGGGCTGTGTATGGGGTGTTGCATACAAACTGCCAATAGGACAAGAAGTTGAAGTAAAAGCCTATCTTGATTTTCGAGAGAAGGGTGGATATAGGACTACAACTATTGTCTTCTATCCCAAAGATCCTGCAGTGGAACCTTTTAATGTGCTATTATATATTGGAACCTGTGAAAACCCTAACTACCTCGGACCTGCACCCCTAGAAGAAATTGCCGAACAGATTTTTAATGCAGTTGGTCCTAGTGGAAGAAATACAGAATATCTATTTGAACTTTGCAATTCCCTCAGGGATCTTGTACCAGAAGATGTGGATGAACATGTTTTTACTTTAGAGAAACTGGTAAAGAAACTATTGGAAGAAGAGCAAAACAAACCTGTATAACAATCACTTTGCAAACAGTTTCTTCACTATCAGACTAAGTTTATTCCGTTTATATTGTTTATATAATTTGGAAATTAGCCATCAAAATTTTAAAAAAATTAATTTTCATATTTCATTGAGGCATCACTGTCCTTGGGCAATAGAGATTTTTAAAATGATATTTAAATTTAAGAAGGAACTTTGAATTTCCATAAAGTTTTAAAAATGCTTTTCTGTTCATTTCTCAAATTTGAATAACTTAGGCCTGATTTAAGTTGAAGGGAACCTTTCTTAACTTTAAATTATTAGATTTTGTTTTCCTTTCAAAAAAAAAAAGTTTTGAACTAGATTCTTCACTTAGGTATGGATGCAGTCCTATGCACAAAAGGAAGTCCTTTCAACAAAGAAAGAAATGCATAGGATTGAGTGATGTGTGTTGGCATAAATGTCAGTATATTCCTTCAAAAATGTTTCCAATTGGATTTGTGGATTACAGCACTGAGAGAAAAATTCTTTGTACACTTGTTTAGGATTAAGTCCAACATGGTACAAAGTAAATATGTGTAGGGATTACATTGTAAATGGCAATTATATCTATATGAGGGGCCTGGATTATTTGTACACCTGTTTGAAACGTATTGCTTATTATATATTTATCATTTCGTTTCACTTGCCCAAATTCAATAATTTATATATAACTATTTGCTTAGTGATAAGAGGATCAAATAGTTACAAATGAAAGGAAACAGCACTTTGTATTCATGGTTTCAATATCTTCAGAGATGATATATACTGGTATCACAAGGCTTTCTCTCATTTTTTTGGAAAATAACTGTAATCAGGGAAACAACTTGAATCTAGAGTAATAAGTAATGTAACAAAATTCCTATCCATAATCATTGGGCATTTTTAGAGATAGTCAAATTTGCCCTTATCCCAGTAATTAGAGCTCCATAAATTAAAATTCACAATAACCCTTTGTTCAACCTTTACTATGCAAACATGATGTGGTCACCAATACCTAATGCACAACTTCTTGCTTCTAAACACACAATAACACATTGAGGTACAAGAATATTTCTTCTTCAATTTTTGTTTTTAGTGACAATCCTTAGTTTTTATAAATTTCTATGCATTTGTAAAGCTTTCATTATGAAGACTGCACTTCTCTTTGTATACTCTAATTGGAAAAATTTGGAAGTATATGGATTATGTAGCCCAGCCCATTTGAAAAGCAGAGGATCAGCATTTGCAATATAAAAGCACATTTTTGACACTTATTCTATAGTAATTCCTTTTTGCCTCAAACAGAAGAACAGGATTATTGTTTCTATAAGGACTGGCAGAGATCTGGCAAGCATCTAAATAAGGAATAAGCTCCCTTGGAAGTCAAACTTCCTCAGAAAATATTGGCACATAACTTGCAGCATAGGTTTTGAACGAAAATTTACGCTGCAAATTTCCAAGTCTAGTTATCATTAATTAGCATAGTTTTAGTTGTACCGGATAACTTATTATAATTAACTTAATTATATTTTCTATTAACAATTTGGAAATGCTTGCTAGAATTTTTCACTGAAATAACCACTGCAGTGATAAACCTGTCAGTAAACAAAAGAAAATACATGAGCTATTATATGTCTCTTAAAGACATATACAAATGTTATTATAACTCCCCCCATAGACAAGGATTTCAAACTATAGCTGGCCAGTAAATACCCTTTAAAAATTCTAATTGTGCATCTCTCTCCCATAGTGCTTTGAACTTGATGTTTATTGAGATTGTATTACATAGACCTAGGCCATCTGTCACAATATTTTTGAAACCATGTCAAAGTATTTATTTGAGAGTCCAAATTAAAATTTACACCAGGTAAGCATACACCGTTGATTTAGTTTAAATCAAATCAGCCAGTTTTATTTGCATCCAGAAGGCCCATAAGCAACTTACAAACACAATATAAATTTAAACTATTATATCCAATGTCAAATTTAGATTATGTTTCTAAGTTGCTTTTGGATCTTTTGGCTGTAAATAAAATTGATTGATTTAGCTAAATGTACCTCTTTTTGGGGGGATTCTGTACTTAAGAGTTCAAGGGTAAGTTGCACAGTAAATTGCCGGGACTTTTAAACTTTCTCAACTTCTACTAAATTGTTATCTGCTGCGTTAACTTGATGATGATCTCATAACAACAAAAAACGTTTCCGTCCCAACTATGCATGTACATCTCACAGTTTCAGTTCTTTTCTTTAAACTTTCAACAAAAGCATAAACTGGTTCTATGTTTCTGTCATTTTCATAATGAAACTTGTATGATTTTGCATTAGTAATACAACAACTATGATTTAAGCCCATACAGTGTTTTCTTCCTCTGTTTAACAAATACTCACAAATGTTATGCTGTGCTGTTGTTTGTGTTTTTGAAGGCACTTGTATTCAACAAAGTGTGACAACTAAGTCTGAATCTGAAGGGTATAGTTTTAATAAGGAGTTAATCAAGAGATTACACAATGAAAAGGAATTCTGATACAAACCATAAACTGATCTGGTATTTCCAGATCGCAGTAAAATCAATCATATTTAGGTTAAATATAATTAATTCTTATTACATCATTATAAAAACATCTATATAGAAATAGGACTTAGCTACCAAAAAAAAAATTATCACTGATTTTTAATTCAATTTTATTGTAATTCAATTACATTAAGCAGAGCTCAGCAACTAGTAAATGTGAATTGTACTATATAATCAACGAAATGTTCGACTTTCATTTCCCAAGTAGCAGTTCATGTTGCGTGTCAAGTACTTTCTTTAAAAATTAAGTGGAATTTTAATAAGTTTGTAATCCATAGATTGCTGCTCTGAAAAAATATATATACAATTCCATTGGGCATTCTGAAAATCTTTGGATCCCAGCCATCAACACTAGTGATGCAGTACTATGATATAAATATGCAAAAAGTTATAGGTCAAATGTAGTGACTTTTAAACTTGAAATTAGATGTACACTGAAAAGCCAGCACCGCTCTTAGGAACCTGTTTCAGCATCAGAAGGTGGCTTATTTTACTAGAAGATAAATGCACTTACATATTTTAAATGAGTTACAGGTATCCTTCAACTTCTGACGATTCAGTGACCATTCAGAATTACAATGGCGCTGAATAAAGGGACTTATGACCTATACCCAAATGTATGGCCACTGCAGTGCCTCATGGTCATGGGATCGCAATTCAGGCACCCATACAATCAACATCAGGGATGCTGCAGTTGCCCCTACTTGCCTATCTTCCTCCCATCCACCCCACTGTTTCACATGAGCCTGCTTCCCATCTTGCTGGGTCCCACATGCCATCATGCACTTACCTCTTTCAAAGATTGCCTTTCCCAAAGAAAAATAGCTGATGCATCATGCAGCCTTCCTATATAATACTGGCTTGGTGCCATCTTGGAACTATGCCATTTTGGGAGTGGCCATAATTCTCAGATCTCAAGAACTGTGGCCACATCTAAAATGGCACCAGTTTCCAGTATGGTATCAGGCAACTTCTGTATAGGTGAATGTGGTGGTGAATTGCTGCTTCTCTTTCTGAAAGACAATTTCTGAAGGTTGTCATTTGGAAAGAGAATCAGCTGATGTGACACACAACAATCTTGCAGATTGGCACTCGCCTCCAGAATGACACAAAGGCACGCAGTTAGGCTGCATGTCACATTAGGATTGGGCACTCTTGGAAGTGAGCTTTGGAAAAGATAAGTGGAGTGAGGCAGGAGAGGAGACACAAGAGTGCGGGACCCAGGGAAGCAGGAAGCTGTGGAAGGAGTGTCTCAGGAAGTGGGGAGGCCTGATGCAGGGCATGTGTGAACTGGGGAGGTACTGCATTGTAGTCCTACATTAGGTGTCCCCCACCAGCTATGGCATTGTGCGTTTCGCTTAACAATTACCATGGGGAAAGCTGGTATTCTGGTCATAAGCAAGGTGATCACATGGGCACCTCACTAACAACTGCAATAACAAATATACCGTATTTTTCAGAGTATAAGACGCTCCAGACTATAAGACACACCTACCTTTTTTGGTGAGGAAAACAAGAAAAAGAAATATGCCTTTGCCTCCCAGCAATTTTGCCTCATTGCAGCAAACAGCCTGCTTTACTTTCATTTTCATCATAGCTTGATTAGCACAAGAAAAAAAAAATCTGCTACCAGCAATTTACCTCCTTGCAGCAAGCAGCAGAGGCCTGCGCAAAACAGCTGAGTTGGGAGGCCGATCCAACAGACAATCAACTTGTGCTAATTAGGCTGTGCTGAAGCTGAAATGGTCTGTTTCTTCTTGCTGCTTGCTGCAAGGAGGTAAATTGCTTGGAGACAGAGGCCAAAGGGTGGGGACCAGTGGTGGGCGGGGCTACATTTGATGTATAAGACGCACCTAAATTTTCACCCCCCTTTAGGGTGGAAAAAGGTGCCTCTTATACTCCGAAAAATACGGTAATTCGAAGTAGGAGGACTACCTGTATATATTTACAGGAGTATAATTTCCGTTCTAATGGCAGAATGTGAAGAGGAACTAAGAGGTTCTTGATGAGGGTGAAAGATGACAGTGCAAAAATTGGTTTGAAACTCAACATTAAAAAAACTAGATCATGGCATCCAATCTCATCACTTCCTGGCAGATAGGAGAAGAAATGGAAGCAGTGACAAATTTTATTTTCTTGGACTCTTAACATCTCTGCAAACGGTGACTGTAGCCATGAAATTAAAAGACTCTTGCTCCTTGAGAGAAAAGCTATGGCAAAGCTAGGCAGCATATTAAAAAGCAGACATCACCTTGCCAACAAAGGTCTGTATATGGTTTTCTCAGTAGTAATGTATGACTGAGAGTTGGACCATAATAGAATAGAATAGAATAGAATTCTTTATTGGCCAAGTGTGATTGGACACACAAGGAATTTATCTTGGTGCATATGCTCTCGGAGTACATAAAAGAAAAGATACATTTGTCAAGAATCATAAGGTACAACACTTAATGATAGTCATAGGGAAACAGTCAATATAAATCTTAAGGATACCAGCAACAAGGTTACAGTCATACAGTCATAAGTGTGAGGAGATGGGTGATAGGAACGATGAGAAGATTAATAAGGAAGGCTGAGCACTGAAGAATTGATGCTTTTGAATTGTTGTGTTGAAGGAGACTCTTGAGTGTCCCCTAGACTGCAAGGAGATCAAATCAGTCTTTGGAAGGACAGATACTGAAGCTGAAGTTCAAATACTTTTGCCACCTAATGAGAAGAGAAGATTCATTGGACCGTGATGTTGGGAAATTTAAGGCAAAAGGAGAAGGGGACAGCATAGGATGAGATGATTAGATAGCGCCAGCAATGAACATGAATTTGAGCAAACTCTAGTAGATGGAGGAGTACAGGGGAACTTGGCGTGCTATGGTCCATGGGATTGTGAAGGGTCTGAGACAATTTAGCGACTGAACAAAAAAAATAATTTCCATGGGGAAAAAAGCTTGTAGAATGGAGAACAATTGTACATATTCCTAAAGCATCTGCAATATTTCGGAGGGGGGGAATCCTAATTAGAAGCAAAAAGGCATTTGTTAGATGTCTTTACAACTGTGTGTTCGATGTCATAAAAATATTCCAAGGAGTGATATTTTCCCATTTCATACAGTACACTGCAATATAAGCTACTGTATTATATACTGTTGTGTGCACCTATCAATAAATAATCACCGCACCAGAAAAGTACAAAATGTTTCATTTCAACTTTAAACCAATTTTGACATCATTGAAAAAAATATAATTACAAAATGACATAAATGTATCTGCCATGTTACCACAACTTAATGAAAACAATGTTCTTAATAAGGACTAGTTTCTTAAACACATACTGAAATATCAATAACTAGCATTCTGTCAAAATGGTCCAATAATGAAGTTATTATTTTAGGATTATGGTAGTTCAAACTTGAATGTTATAAAATAATAGTTTTCATGCTTGTATGAAGATATCATCAAAAAATTAATACCAGATAAATAACTGTCAAATTAAATATCATTAAGTGCAATATTTTTCAATGAAATTATGTACCAATTAAATCCTGATGAATTATTTAAAAAGTGCATATATTGTTCACATATTTCTTATAATTATAAACTGTCAAGTCAGAAGCAACAATATTGGGCATACTTCCAAGTTAGTTGAGTAGCATCTATTGAATTAAATATAGATAAACATTAATATCCGACATTCCGTATTTTTATGAGTTGCAGTAGTTGTTGCTACTATGATACTATTTTTTCTTATAAATATAGGTAATATGTAGATGAGAGTATGCAGATTAAGAGAAAATGAATTTCCTTAATTTTACTGCATAAAAAAATTAATAAAATGCCATGCTAGAATTAGTGTGGAATGTCATTAGAGTAACAGGTCTAACAGCCATAGTTTCTTGTTTGACCTTATTAGTTCCAAGATGTCTGGGGAGTCGACTCCTCCATAGCTGTGCTGATTAATAATTATAAATTCAGAGAGTACCAAGTTATGGAAAATCAGTATGCATTTCTCCTCTTCTCTACATAATTACCTGCTTTGATACATACATAGACTAAATTAACAGTAATTTCTAATGCCAGGGGCAGCCAAAGCTCTGGTAATAGTTTCAATTAATATAGTAACATGAGAGAAGAGTTTTCTCATGTTACTGTATTTTCTTAATCAGGCAGATGACTATGGAAATTCTCAGACATCCAGGTCATGGTTGTCCCAAAAGTGCTTTTTCAAAAGTCAACTGGCCTTTGTTTTTTTCTTGAAGATGTTTTGCTTCTCATCCAAGAAGCTAAAGAAGCTTCATGGGTGAGAAGTGAAATGTCTTCAAAGAAAAAACAAAGGCCAGCTGCCGTTTGAAAAAACACTTTTGGGAGTTATCAGGCAGGGCAAATTACTGATTTAAAATTCCCTCCCCTTCCCCCCCCCCCTTTTTACAACCCTAATAGTCCATTATTATTATTATCCATTATGGATTTTAGTGGTATTGTTTGGTGGGAAACAAAACTTTAAGCCATAAAATAGGCAGTAACAAAATCTCCACATGACAAAACAGAAAATTCCAGGTAGCCCTGCATACTAAATGGCAATACCCATTCGTTTGTGTCTGACTCTTGGTGATTCTATGGGCCAAGTCTCTCCAGATCTTCTGATCTTGCGCTAGAGGTAGTCCTTGTTTTAGAATGGTTCATTTAGTGACCGTTCAAAGTTAAAACAGCACTGAAAAAAGTGACTTATGGCCATTTTTCACACTTACAACCTTTGCAGCATCCCTGGGGTCACCTGATAAAAATTCAGACGCTTGGTAACTGGTTCATATTTATGACAGTTACAGTATCCTTTGGTTATATGATTCCCTTTTGCGACTTCTGAAAAGTAAAGTCAATGGGGAAGCCATTAACACACTTAACAACTGTGGCACTAACAACTGTGGCAAGAAAGGTCGTGTAGTGGGGCTAAATTCACTTAACATATGTCTCACCTAGCAACAGAAATTTTGGACTCAGTTGTGGTAGTTAAGTCCAGGACGACCTGTACTTCTTTGCCTGCATACTAAGCCTCCCTGAAATCTACTGTTTAACTTCAGCCGTCAAAAACATTGTACCTGGACTGATCTAGAGATGAATCCTTGTTTACAGTCGGGTTAGACTTTGCTCTGGATCTTATTTATTTGCTCTTGGCAGTTCAAAGTACAGGTAGTCCTTACAGCCACAGTTGAGCCCAAAATTTCTGTTGCAAGGTGAAACATTTGTTAAGTTTCACTTAAGTGAATTTTGCTTCATTTTACAAATTTACTTGCTGCAGTTGCTAAGTGAATCACTGCAACTGTTGCATTAGTAACATGGTTGTTAAATGACTCTGGTTTCCCCATTGACTTTGTTTGTCAGGTGACAAAAGGTGATTGCATGACCCTGGAACACTGCAACTGTCATAAATATGAGTCCGTTGCTAAGCATCTGAATTTGGTTTACGTGACCACTGGGATGCTACAATGGTCATAAGTGTGAAAAAGGGTCATAAGTCACTTTTCTCCAGGCCTGTTGTAACTTTGAATGGTCACTATATGAGCAGGATGTGCAATTTTTGTTTTTATTATAATCACATTATTCCAAATCAGGAATGTAAACTGTTGAGTCAAACTTTTTACTAAGTCTGCACTATTATTAATCTTCTCATCATTCCCATCACCCATCTCCTCCCACTTACAACTGTATGACTGTAACCTTGTTGATGGTATCCTTACAATTTATATTTTTTCCTAATATGATTTGATTGCTTATTAGTACCCTATGACTATCATTAAGTGTTGCACCTTATGATTCTTGACAAATGTATCTTTTCTTTTATGTACACTGAGAGCATATGCACCAAGACAAATTCCTTGTGTGTCCAATCACACTTGGCCAATAAAGAATTCTATTTCTATTTCTATTTTTTTTAATGTTTAATTTTATTAAAACACATATTTGACATTTACACAACATACAACCTATAAATACCTTATCATTTTTAAGCATTGTTTCATAGTGGTCTTCCACCTGTTAATTTATTCTTCTTCCCCTATCTCTTAATCTATTACTCCTTCTTCCCCTCATTTTCCTTTTTTTTTCCTTCCCCTATTATTATTTCCTCCTCCTCCTTCTTCTTGATGTCGGTTAGCGGTCTGCCATATATGATCCACCCCCATAGGGAACCCGCGTAACTTCTGAGGTAGATTTGGTCAATAGCCGACAATACATCTCTTCATCCATTCTCTCTTGCCGCTACGGCGCAAGACCGGGCGCTGCGAAACCGCCACAACTGCCAATTCCCACTAAAGCATCTTTATTCCACTTCCCACCACGGGGAGCCCGGCAAAACCCCTCGCAACCACGGATTTCTCGGTCTCAAGAGACATTTTTTTAAAAAGGGGGGGGCGGTTTCCACCAGACCATCCGGAACGGAACATAACAGAACAAAACAAAAACACGGTCTCGGAGATGAGGAAAGCACTCCCTCCCCCGCCCCGTCCCTCCAGCGTCTTACCTTCCTTTCGTCTCCTCAGGCAACGCGCTCCGGCTGCCCCGGATGTTGACCAGAGGCCGGGACCCGCGGGAGGAAAAATCCATAGAACACCGCAGAGGATAGAGTCACACCCAACCTGCGCTTCCGAGATTCTAAGACTCGACTCCCCAAACTAATCTGATATAGTAGCCTATTCAGGGATGAGCAAATATGGCCCCTTTATGACCTATGGACTTCAACTCCCAGAATTCCTGAGCCAGCTTGGCTGTCTCAGGAATTCTGGGAGTTGAAGTCCACAGGTTGTAAAAGGGCCACAGTTGCCCACCCCTGGCCTATATACAAACGTGGTTGCCGAGGTAATTGTTGGCCAAGGATTGATAGCAGCAGACCGGTGTGTGTGTGTGTGTGTGGTGAGAAGAAATCTTAGCCAGAAAGAGCCGAACTCTATGAAAAGCGGGGTGTTTCAAGGAGAGGAGGGGAGGAAAAAAGTCTCTTTGAAGGCCATTCGTGGTTGTGACAAGGCTCAGCACCACAAAAATAATTAGCTTGAGGTGTTAGGTGTTAAGGATCTGTACGTTTCGCTCTTATTTTTTTAATCCCCGTGGGGCAACCGAAACAACAATAACAACAAAAATAAATAAATAAAAGCCGAGGACAGCGGAAACTAAACTCCACTGCCGGTAACTCTAGGACAGAGGTCTTCAAACTTGGCCGCTTTAAGACTTGTGGACTTCAACTCCCAGAATTCCCCAGCCAGCGTCTTAAAGCGGCCAAGTTTGAAGACCAGTGCTCTAGGATTTCAGTGGAGGGAGAGAAAAAAATTAATCACGTGCTTTCCTCCTCCGGAAGTAGACGTGGCCGGCTTCTTTGGGCGTTAGGTGATTGGTAGTTGCCGGCCGTGTTGGACTGGCTCCCGCCGCAGAGAATGAAGCGGAGAAAGCCGGAGTCCCGCAGGGGGGCTGTGCTGGTGAACCTCTTGCTGTGGGGGCTCCTGGAAGCGAAGGCGGCGGCGGCGACGGTCGGGGGCAGCCGGTCCCTCCAGCAGTTTAACGACGACGTGCCTTTCCGAGTAAACTGGCCGGGCAGAGAATTCATCCTGGTGGGTGGCTCTCTGGCTGGAGATGGGACTTTTAAAAGACCGGGAGAAACAGAGGGAAAGGGGGCGAGGGGCGGGAAGAGGGACCCTGCGGAAGAGAGGCGAGGCGGACCGGCGTTGGCCAGGTTTTCCTAAGATTGGCTCGAACTGAAGGGGAGGATTACGGGCGAAGAAAGACCCCCGCTTTAACTTTTGGCTTGTTGCCTTGGACCAGGGGTGGGCTATTCAGCAGGTTCTGGGGAACCGGTAGCAGAAATTTTGAGCAGTTTGGAGAACCGGCTAACACCACCTCTGGGAGGGGAGGGGAAGGAATGGGGATTTTGCAGTATCCTTCCCCCAGGAGTGGGGAGGGGAGGGAATGGGGATTTTGCAGTATCCTTCCCCCAGGAGTGGGGTGGGAATGGAGATTTTGCAGTATCTTTCTCCCAGGAGTGGGGTGGGAATGGAGATTTTGCAGTATCCTTCCCCCAGGAGTGGGGAGGGAATGGGGATTTTGCAGTATCCTTCCCCCAGGAGTGGGGTGGGAATGGAGATTTTGCAGTATCTTTCTCCCAGGAGTGGGGTGGGAATGGAGATTTTGCAGTATCCTTCCCCCAGGAGTGGGGTGGGAATGGGGATTTTGCAGTATCCTTCCCCCAGGAGAGGGGAGGGAATGGGGATTTTGCAGTATCCTTCCCCCAGGAGTGGGGTGGGAATGGGGATTTTGCAGTATCCTTTCCCTGGAGTGGGCTGGGAATGGAGATTTTGCAGTATCCTTTCCCTGGAGTGGGCTGGGAATGGAGATTTTGCAGTATCCTTTCCCTGGAGTGGGCTGGGAATGGAGATTTTGCAGTATCCTTGCCCGTGGAGTGGGGTGGGAATGGAGATTTTGAAATTTTTTTGCAAACATTTTGTCACCATTCGAGGAGACATTGTCAGTGCGTTTTGAATTGGTGTTGTCTTTCCTCTTTTTTTTTTTTTTTTTAAAGTAACGGTGATTGATCTCTGTGGGGTTGTCAGTTCCTGTACCTAGTGGAGCCTTTGTGCTCCAAGGCACTTTCTCACACCGAAGGCGAGCTTCTTGTGTCATGCACAGCGAGTCACTCAGAGTCATCTATAAAAGAGAATATTTGTAGTTTAGGGTTGAAATGTGGGGTCCTTGGTGCCTTCTGAGTTTGTTTGTTTGCAGATGTTTCATTATCCTAACTAGGTAACATTATCAGTGCTAGTACTGATGATGTTACCTAGTTAGGTTAATGAAACATCTGCAAGAAAGCAAGCGCAGAGAGCATCAAGGATCCCTCAGAGTCATATTTTTACTATTTTAAACACTCAGTACTGGACATCCTCTATGGCCGTGATGGCAAACCTATGGCACACGTGCCACAGGTGGCATGCAGCATTCTCTCTGTGTGCATGTGAGTCATCGTCCCAGTTCAGCTCTGCCGCGCATGCGCACATGCCTCCCACTGGCCAGCTAATCATTGTGTCTCTGCCACGCATGCATGGGGGATAAAGCACATGAGGGGAGGGGTGTGTGCATGTGCAGAGGGGCACGTGGGGGGCACGCATATGCGGGGGCGGAGTATGTGTGGGGGTAGGGTGTGTGCCGGGAGGCACACACGCATTGCATTTGGGGGGTTCAGGCGCGCTCCAGAAAAGGTTAGCCATCACTGCTCTATGGGAACACTGAATGAGATTGGATGACTGATATGATCCAGCAGGGTTGCTCTTTACCATTGAAGTTGCTGTTATTCTTTTTTAAGTCAATTCCAGTTGCCCCCACAACAACAACAACAACCCTTTGAAGTGGATTGGGCTGAGAGAGAGTGGCCCAAATAATTGTCAGCAATAGATTAGAAAAAATGTAAGTCATTAAGGAAAAAAGGTTGATTTGGTAAATCAAAACTAGCTCAAAATGTCATTTAAAGCTAAAGTCAACATTTCCTCTTAGCTATTTACTTTAGACTTACTGAACCTGGATCTTTTCCAGACATGTTGAACAATTTTCACAGTTCTCCACTAGTGGGCCATACACCTACAGGTTACGCAGTTTGGAGAAGGTTTTAGACAAGTGTTTGTCAATCTCAACAACTTTAAGAAGTGTAGACTTCAACTCCCAAAATTCCCCAGCTATTATTGAGGTTGATAAACATTATATTTTGATTGATTACATGCCATCAAGTTGCCAACTCGTAGCAACCACATAGATAATTTTTTACTTCCTTAGGGTGTCACAGATAATACTTTGCTTTGCACTGCTCTGATCTTTGTAGTTATAGATACTTCACAGTATTTGAATATCCTTTCCAAGGTCTTCAGGGCTATTTTATCAAGTGCTAATCTGCAGTTTATTTTTGATTGCTTGTTTCTTTATAGATGATGGTTAAACCTAACAAGCAGAAGAAACATTGTATAAGACTATAAATATTGTTTAAATAAGGGTGTGTTTTTTTCACTCGTGGAGAATAGCAATAGCACTTGTATACTGCTTCACAATGCTTTACAGTCTTCTCTTAAGTGGTTTACAGAGTCAGCATATTGCCCCCAACAATCTGGGTCCTCATTTTACCGACCTTGGAAGAATGGAAGATTGAGTCAACCTTGAGCCAGTGAGACTCAGACTGCCAGCAGTCAGCAGAAGTAGCCTGCAATACTGCATTCTAACCACTGCATCACTACACCACCAATCCAGAATAAGATGGATTATTGGCCATCTTTTTGGGGTTTATGAGCAAATACTTTTAGAGAAGAATTACATTTTCCATAATTGATGAGATACGTGCCACTGAATTATGTATGTCAAAAATGTTATCTTTCAAGATCTCTGAAGGTTTATCTTCATGGATTCTGCTTTGTTACAGTGCTAAATTGCTAAAGGGCATGATGTACACACAGAAACAAAGCTATGGAGAAAACAACTCAGCAAAGAATACAGTAGGAACAAACAAACAGTGCACAATTTATGTGGATAGGCTGTAAAATAGTAAAACATAACCCTAATTTCCTCTGTGGAAAGGAGTGTCTCCAGAGAATTATGCTTGATAAGTGTTGAAGATTCTCAGATATGTAGACCAATTACTTATTGTATAAGGTGATAAATGTTGGCTATGAGTAGTAGCGATACCTGCTTTCAGGCTGTGGAACTGATGAATCACCCTCTGTACAGCTGAGAGCATATCATGCAACTATTATTTAAGCACTAATTTTTTTTTTTTTGCAAAAGCTGTTTTATAATTGTTATTTATTTATTTATTTATTTATTTATTTATTTATTTATTTATTTATTTATTAAATTTATATACCGCCCTACTCCCGAAGGAGTCAGGGCAATGAACAGCCAAGATAAAATACACATATTACAAATATTAAAAATCATTTAAAATATATTAAATACCATGGCCCAAAAACAAATTTAAAACCCCCAATTTATAAGACAGATTTAAAATTTAAAATGATTTAAAAAGAGGTTAGGACAGGCCAGCCTGCTGGAAAAGGAAAGTTTTAAGGGCACAGCGGAAAGCGTGCAGATCCGGGATCCGCCGTATCTCCGGGGGGAGCTTGTTCCAGATGGCAGGTGCCCCCACAGAGAAGGCTCTCCCCCTGGGGGCCGCCAGTCGACACTGTTTGACCGACAGCACCCTGAGGAGCCCCTCTCTGTCTGTGAGGGGCTACTGATGGCAGAACGTGGTCTCGTAGATATCCTGGTCCTAAGCCATGGAGCGCTCTAAAGATGGTAATCAAAACCTTGAAGCGCACCCGGAAGACCACCGGGAGCCAGTGCAGCTCACGCAGGAGGGGCATCACATGGGAGCGCCACGTTGCTCCCATAACCACCTGCGCGGCCACATTCTGGACCAGCTGGAGCCTCCGGGTGCTCCTCAAGGGGAGCCCCATGTAGAGAGCATTGCAGTAGTCCAGGTGGGAAGTGACGAGGGCATGAGTGACCGTACTTAACGAGTTCCCGATCCAGAAAGGGCCACAACTGGCGAATCAGGTGGACCTGATAAAAAGTCCTCCCGGCCACAGCCATCAAATGCTCTTCTAAAGACAGCTGTGAGTCCAGGAGGACACCCAAGTTGCGAGCTCTCTACGTGGGGGCCAACGACTCGCCCCCAATAGTCAGTAATGGCACCAACTGACTATACCGGGACGTCGGAAACCACAGCCACTCAGTTATATGTTATTTATAAATAATCGAATGTCTTTTTAACTTCTCTAGTCATGGGGTAGAAAGGGAGCTTGCTTTAAAATTTCATTTGTAAACATGACACTGCTTGCATCTTAATCAAATGGCTTATTTAACAATGATGTTTTCTGTAGCTCTAAGTATAGACCCGAATACTGTATATAGCAAGTCTGTAAACTAATTTTTAGCTAACAAAGGCCCGCTTGCTTGTTAGTAATGTTTGTTTGTGTTTCTTCCCCTTAAGCCTACTGCTGGGGTTCTATACAAAGAAGATTATTACATCATTATGACAACAGCAGATAAAGAAAAATACAAGTGCATTCTTCCAGTATTAGCTAATGGAGATGAGGCAAGTTATTCTAGACCCGATTATAGAAACTAACAATAAGTATTGTATAAAATATTTAAGATGCACAGAAGGAATTAAATCCAATACAAGAGCATGCTTCTTTAATTACTGTGAATTGTTAGCATGCCAGGTATGTAACTTGACATAAGGACGTTTTAATTGATAATTGGCAAAAGAACACCTTGTGTTAAAAATTAAACATGCATCATAAAATGCATTTTAACTTGTTCAGTTTGAGTATAGTCTTGAAAGCATATATCTTTTAAGAGCCATCTATACTGCAAATTCTTTTGGAAAATGATTTAATTTGTGATATAAAGTAATCTCATTTTAAAATTGGTTCAATATATTGATTAAATAGAATATGTCATATCTTTTATTAAGATGTTTTTATTTACAATAGGCTACTGAAATATCAAATAAAATCCTTGGACAAATAAGCAATATTATGCTGATAATTTTATCTAGCTGTTAATTTTTTTGATATTAGGAAATAATATTGTTTTATAGGTGGTTTTATAAAGGGTGAGCCTTTGTAGGTCACAACATGGCCATAAAAGGCATGTATTAACTTAGTAAAGATTTATGCTGTAAAAACTATTCTGCAAAATTCAAAAGCAGTTTAATTCAGGGAAGGTATGTCTGGTGTTTATATTCATAAATTCTTCAGATAGTTTAATGGTTTTTTAGATCATGTTCAATTTCTTGAATTTGAATTGAAGAAATTCAGATTGAATCCTGTTCAGTTTTTGAAAAAGTCTATGATATTCTGTTGCATGAATAATAGAAATATTAACTTTCTAATAAATATGAAAGCTGGTTTGGGCCTTGGGTTTATAAATCCTTGATTTATTTTCTAGTAATTTGTTTTTTTCCTGTAGATTTTTAGAAATGTAATAAAATAAATTATACAATGCATATACAATTAATAAAATTCCTAATATTCTTAATTCATTCAAGATAATAATGCTATCCAATTATTTTTATTTTAGGAGGAGGAAAAGGATTATAAAGGGCCAAGCCCAGCTGAACTGTTGGAACCTCTGTTCAAGCAAAGTAGCTGCTCTTATAGAGTATGTTTACTTTGGTTTGAGATAAGTAGTTCTAAATCCCAAATAAATTGATTTAAACACTTATAAATTTGATATACTACGTAAAAATTTGTATTACTTTCCTGTGAAGTTTTTTTAGAATAGCTTTTATTTTAAAAAATGTACATATATATTAAGAAAAACGTTCCTCCATGGTGGGTAGTGCAGAATCTTTCCATCTTTGTGCATATAATAGTCTCACCACAATAATCATATATTAAAATAATCTTCCATGACTCTTTTCTAGCTGTATTCATAAGCCCTGAAACAAAAACTTCTAGCTGTAATTGAGTATTATTCTTTAAAATGCTCTGTATTCCTGCGAGTATTTGAATCTAAAATTATTTAGCTTTTACATGTCCATCAAGCATGATACAACATCCCTTCATATTGTTCCCATTTCCAATATACATTTGGAATGACTTTTTACATTCTAGATAATTTCTCTGGCATTATTTGCCAACAATACCTCATTTTATAAAAATACTCTTTAAGATTGTAGCATAATATAAATATTCAACCCTTTTAAATTGTTAATTTGACTGTCCAAAATCAGAATATATGTGTCAATTCATGGAATATATTTTTAGATTGAATCATACTGGACTTACGAAGTTTGTCATGGTAAACACATTCGTCAGTATCACGAAGAGAAAGAAACTGGGCAGGTATGTATAATTTTACCTCAAATATATTAAAAAAACATTAAATTAGCATTTTGTGCTAAACTTCAGGTCCTTCTAAATAATTGCTTTAACAAAGATTAAATCATTGGAGGAGAAGAGATGGTTATGAAAATAAATGAAAATGTCTTTCTTGTTTATAGAAAATAAATATTCAAGAATATTATCTTGGAAATACGCTGAAAAAGAGCCCACCACTAGATTCAGGTGAGTTACTTTGTTTTTAAGTGCTAATGAATAAAATAGGATGAGTGGCCCATGTTAACACTGTTATTCCGTGAGCTGCACTGGCTGCTAGTTTGCTTCTGCATGCAATTTAAAGCCATATAAATTAACTGAAGAACTATCTCACCCCATTGGGAGCTGCCCTACTTATGCCAGCAGAAGGGGCATGCTTCTGTCAAGGAATTTTGGCTGGCAGGGTCCACAAGAGCCTTTTCTGCCATGGTGCCTGTCCTTTGGATCATTCCCCCCCCCCCCAGTGAGATCCGCTTCCATCCGTGACCTGGCTCTGAACAAGGGTGTATCACGCTGGTGGTGGTTCACGGATTAAGTGAAGACCCCACCTTCCCCCCCTCTCCCCATGTACCCTGGTTCCTTTTTCCCTACCTTTTTAATTGTAATTTTCATTGTTATTAGAACTATTTATTTGTAATGGTTTTACTGGCTTTTATTGTTGTAAGCCATCCAGAGTTGCCTCGAGAGATGGGCAGCAAACAAATCTAATAAATAAATAAATAGCCATTATGACTTATTCATGAAAGAAAATAGTAAGAGTAAGGCTTAAACTGTATAGAAAATACACCTTCTCTAATTCTCAGTGAAAATGTGATTCCAGTAGAAGTTAAACTTCATTAATTACCTCTTTTTTCATTTTATCATACAGGTAGTCCTCAATTTACAACTATTACTGAGCCTTGAAGGACAGTAGTAAATCATGTGGTCTTAAGCAGTCACCACATGACTGAATCTGATTTTACAACCTTTTTTTGGTGGTCATGGTTAAGCAAACACCATGATTGTTAAACAAACACTGCGGTCGTTAACTGAATCCATTTTTCCAGTGGGTGTTTTTTGTCAAAAACTGGAAGTAAACACTGGAAACTGACAAAAAACATCACAAATCACTGTCATGGGACTGCAGAACCCTGCAAAAGGTCATAAATGCAAGCCAGTTGCCAGGTATCCAAAATGTGATCACATGACTACACAGAGGTTGTCATTGGTACTTTTGAAAATGAATTTTAAGTAACTCTGGGAATGTCCATTGTAACTTGGAATGGTTGCTAAGAGAGGACTATCTGAATACTGATGTTATCTTGCTGCTTGATTCCTCGCTTAGAAAGAATTAGTCAATTACATGAAAGAATAGAATAGAATAGAATAGAATAGAATAGAATAGAATAGAATAGAATAGAATAGAATAGAATAGAATAGAATAGAATAGAATAGAATAGAATTCTTTATTGGCCAAGTGTGAATGGACACAAGGAATTTGTCTTGGTGCATATACTCTCAGTGTACATAAAAAGAAAAGATATATTCATCAAGAATCATAAGGTACAACACTTAATGATAGAGGGAACAAATAAGCAATCAAATCATATTAGGAAACAGTCAATATAAATTTTAAGGATACCAGCAATAAGGTTACAGTCATACAGTCATAAGTGGGAGAAGATGGGTAATAGGAACAATGAGAAGATTAATAGTAATGCAGACTTAATAACTAGTTTCACAGTGTTGAGGGAATTATTTGTTTAGCAGAGTGATGGTGTTCGGGGAAAAAACTGTTCTTGTGTCTAGTTGTTCTGGTGTGCAGTGCTCTATAGCGTCGTTTTGAGGGTAGGAGTTGAAACAGTTTATGTCCAGGATGCGAGGGGTCTGTAAATATTTTTATAGCCTTCTTTTTGACTCGTGCAGTATACAGGTTCTCAATGGAAGGCAGGTTGGTAGTAATTGTTTTTTCTGCAATTCTAATTATCCTCTGAAATCTGTGTCTGTCTTGTTGGGTTGCAGAACCAAACCAGACAGTTATAGAGGTGCAGATGACAGACCTCTGTAATTCCTCTGTAAAACTGGATCAGCAGCTCCTTGGGCAGTTTGAGCTTTCTGAGTTGGCACAGAAAGAACATTCTTTGTTGTGCTTTTTTGATGATGTTTTTGATGTTAGGTGTCCATTTTAGGTCTTGAGATATGGTAGAACCTAGAAATTTGAAGGTTTCTACTTTTGATACAATACTGTTGTCTAGTATTGTAAGAGGTGGTACTATGGGAGGGTTTCTCCTAAAGTCCACCACAATTTCTACGGTTTTGAGTGTGTTCAGTTCCAGATCCGGTTGCACCACGTAACTAGTTGTTCAACCTCCTGTCTGTATGCGGATTCATCATTGTCTCAAATGAGACCTATCACTGTTGTGTCATCAGCGAACTTACAGTAGTTTAACAGATGGATCATTTGAGATGCAGTCATTGGTATAGAGAGAGAAGAGAAGTGGAGAGAGAGCACAGCCTTGTGAGGTCCCTGTGCTAATAGTACAGGTATCTGATGTGATTCTGCTTAGCTGTACCTGCTGCTTCCTGTCTGTTAGGAAGCTTATGATCCACTTACAAGTGTGTTCAGGTACTACTAGCTGATTTAGCTTAGTTAGAAGATGGAATGATGGTGTTGAATGCTGAACTAAAGTCTACAAAGAGGATCCTTGCGTAGTCTTTGGAGATTCAAGATGTTGTAGCATGTAGTGCAGAGCCATATTAACAACATCATCTGTTGATCTATTTGCTCGGTATGCAAATTGCAGGGGGTCTAACAGTGGATCCGTGATGGTTTTCAAGTGGGACAGCATAGCCTTTCAAAGGTTTTCATGACTAGAGATGTTAGAGCAACTGGTCTGTAGTCATTCAGTTCCTTGATGGTGGGCTTCTTCGGCACTGGGATGATAGTGGAGCGTTTAAAGCAAGAAGGAACGTAGCTCATCTCTAGCGATTTATTGAAGATATGGGTAAAGATGGGGGCCAATTGGTCAGCACAGACTTTTAATTAAGGAGTTATCTTG
Source organism: Pituophis catenifer annectens (assembly GCF_029215685.1). Taxonomy (NCBI): domain Eukaryota; kingdom Metazoa; phylum Chordata; class Lepidosauria; order Squamata; family Colubridae; genus Pituophis; species Pituophis catenifer. Next base: position 33,126,501 of record NW_027256881.1, on the reverse strand, counting down.
TCTGGGCCTGGAGCTTTTCCTGGCTTCTGTCTGTGAAATAGGTCTTGCACTTCCTTTTCTGTGATCACTAGGGGTTGGGAACCCAATGGTATGGGGTCAGTTGTAGGAGGCTTGGCTGTTGTTGATGTGTCTGAGATGGGGGTTGTGGAGATTAGTGGCTGTAGTTTCCTTTCAAACCTGCAGTAAAACACGTTCAGGTCATCTGCCAGTTGTTGATTTCCTTCAGCCTGGGAAGGGGGTTTGCCATAACCAGTGATATTTTTAAGAGTTTTCCACATGTTTGCTGGTTCATTTGTTGAGAACTGATTCATAGTTTTTCAGAGTAGCTTCTTTTCAGAGTAGCATGAGGATTTATTTATTTATTTATTTATTTATTTAGCGTATGGTATATCATACATGGACTAGCAAAATAAATTAACATTTCAACTAGATTAGTAGAGCCCAATGAAACACAAATGTCAAAAAGATCTATGTTCAAATATCAATGTCTAGGCCATTTAACCATTGAAGTGCAGCATTGTTTATATTTTAAAAAATCAGATACTGGACCAATATATGCCCTCCGCTTACAGCCAGTCACTATGTGATCTACAGTTTGAAATGGGACCCTGCAGTCACACCGAGGGGAGGATACTATGCCCCATTTATACAGAGTCCCAGCAGACAACATGTGAGGTGTGAATCCTATTCAGGATTGTCCATTGCTGACGTGGCACCTGTTTTGTGGGTCATTTATATGTCTTCCTATAACTGGTCATTCAGTGACCCATTTGGCTTTCCATTGGGAATTGATGTTAAAGTTGTTGGGCAGAAGTTGTGCAAGTGCCAATCGGGGCTTCCTAGATTTGAGTCTTCCTGCTGATAAATGAGGAAGGTTGGCATGCACCAGAAGGAGTGAATTGTTCACAATTTTTCTGTATTCTCTCACTAGTGCATTGCAGTGCTATTAGGCGCAGAACAGGAAGCCAACAAATTGGAATGGTTTTAATACATCCACTTATAATCCTCATGGTGTTGTTAAATCTGGTGTCTAACTTACTAGTATGGCAGCTGTTAAGCCATACAGGGGCACAGCATCTCCCCTATAGGGCAGCTCTGGGCAGTTTACAGATTATAAAAACAAATAGAAAAATAATTAAATATATTAAAGTATTAAAACCATACAAATTAGAATTTTAAAATTATACAAAATCCAAAATTAAGTGGAATGTGTAACATTTTGTGCACACTACCATAATATAATATATATGAGAGTCAGTTTGGTCTAGTGGTTAAGGCACCAAACTAAAAAGCAAGAGACCATGAATTCAAGTCCTTCCTTAGTCTGAAAGCCAGATGGGTGACCTTGAATCAGTCCCTTTCTCTCACAGAGTAGTTGTTATGGGAAAAATAGAAGGAGAAAGGTGTGTTGGATATGTTCACCACCTTGAGTTTTTTGTGAAAATAATAAAGGGATATAAATAAATGAATAAGATAATAAATGAATTCTATATTCCCCTCAGCTAAGCTCACAGATGGAAAATAAGCCCAAGGTACTTCTTTGTGTTTTAACATTTTATGAAAATGCCTGTTCATGCATTTGTACTTTTTCATAATTATTGAATCAAATCAAGATCCTCAAACCTATAACTAATAATTTATCTTTGAATAGCCATACTATCTTATTCCATACCGACTTTATGTTACACTCAGTCAAGTATTAGAATTGTGCTAAAAGTAAATATTTCTTTCAAAAGATTTAGTTTTCTGGTATAGAGAAATGAAAACACAAGTATTAGTTACTGGTGGTAAGTAGAGGGGTGTTTTTTTTCTCAATATTTTCCAGATCAAGAAGAAAACGAAATTGAAAAAGATACTGCAAAAGAGGCAAGTGAGAAATCTGGAATTTCACTTATCCCATAGCCAGCTTTTCTTAGTAATTCATATCTGCTCTTAAATTTCTGTAGTTCCACTTTTCATTGTGGTTAATGCATGCTTGCTTTTCTTGTAGCATAAGACAAAAGATAATACTGACAAATGTGGTTTTATTTATTTATTCAATTTGATGCCACCCAACTCCAAATTAACTCTGGGAAGCTCACAATATACTAAATATTATTGAAACCAGTGTAATAAGAAGAAACAAACAACAAAACCAAACTAGACCAGAAGAAAAAGCAAGAACAAGATAGTAAACCCAGCAGACACCATAAAATATCCCACCACCTCCATGCAGCAAAGGGGGTTCCAGCCAGCCTAGCCCAAGGCCTGGAAGAATAGCAAGATCTTTTTTTAGTCCTCCAAGCACCAACAGGATGGGAGCCTTATTACAGAAGACAATGTCAAAAAAGTTACTAAGAAGTAAATAAATTTCTTAGTACATTTTTTTTAATAGTCTTTATTTACATTTTCCTTTAAAAACAAACAAAAAATAACAATACACCATATAAATAACGTACAACACAAAGAACATTACAAATAACACACAAGTGATAGGTACAGATGGTACCTTCATATCTGAGTATTCAATATAATATTACATTCCAGGGGAGATAGAGCAACTCATCTCTCTTAATATATCAATTAGGTCTAACCGACCTCACTTAATATAGTTTCCTCCTTAACAATCCTTCCATATTTATTTTGGGTTATGATATTCTCTTCTCTAGCCAAATATATAATTTCTCCCAGGATAAACATGTTTGTGTTTGGTCCTTATCTTTTAATTTTTTGGTTAATTTATCAGCTTCTGCACAATCCAGGGTCTTTTTTATGATTGCTTCCTCTGATGGGATATTCTGGTTTTTCCAATGTTGAGCGTATATCAATTTCGCTGCTGTAATAATGTGAAGAGCTAAATACCATGAATCTTTCTTGATCTTATCTGGTTTGGAGCCGAGCAAGCATGTCTCTGGTGACCATTCAATTTTTTGTTCTAAAATCTCATTCAACCATTTTTTAATTATCCCCCAAATTTTTTTTTGCTTCCTGGCATGTCCACCATTGATGATAATACGTGCCTTTTTCTTGCCCACATTTCCAACAAACTGCCGATTGTCCAACAAACATTTTAGCCAGTCTATAAGGGGAGAGATGCCACCTATATATCATCTTATAGATATTTTCCTTGTAGGTCGTGGAGACTACTAATTTCATATTTTCCCACCATATCCCTTGCCATTTATCTAAGTGAATAGAGTACCCAAAATTTTTCCCCCAAGCAATCATTGTGTCTTTGATTATCTCATCACCTATCTCTAATTCCATTAGTAATTTATAACTTTTTGAAATCATGCCTTTTTCTTGGCCCATCAAAATTTTATCTAATTTTTGTAACTCCACATATATGCCTTTTCCATTTCTGTCTTTTTTGAATTTGGATTGGATCTGCAAATAGGTCCACCAATCTATTTGTATTCCTAATGAATTCAATTCCTGTTTGGATTTTAGTTTACTCTGTACATTCAATAAATCCTTGTATGTTAATTTCTTTGTTGGGTTATAAAGTTTGGGATATGTCAATGCTTCCACAGGAGATATCCAGCATGGTGTTTTAATATAATATTTTTTACTGATCTTTTCCCAATTTCGAATTAGAATGTTTCTTATGTAATGTCTAGTAAACCATTTACTTTGTAAATTTCTTAGTACTTTTGATTACATTCAGACCATTTGGTTTTCTCTATGGTGAAAGACTATTTGTATCACTTTCCAAGGTAATGCTTATATTTCTCTCTATATTTTACAAATCTAGATTCCAACAAAAAACATAGAAGGGCAGATGACTCCATATTTTCCTGTAGGAATGGGAAATGGCACACCTTGTAGCCTGAGACAAAACCTTCCCAGATCAAGCACAGTGATGTACGTCTGCCACCCAGAAGCAAAGCACGAGATACTTTCTGTGGCTGAAATCACTACTTGTGAATATGAAGTGGTTATTTTGACTCCTCTGTTATGCAGCCACCCTAAATACAGGTAAGGAATTGAGACAACAGCTATCGTTGTAGGCTAGAATTAAAATAAAATGTTCTATAACTATCTTTTTTAATTCTTCTTATCACCACTCTTAGTAGTGTTTCCAGATTATTGCTTTAGGTGAGATTTACTTTACTCTTACAAAATGAAGTACTCAAGGCAAGTTCTGTCCTTTTCCCCCTATAAAATAAGGGGATCACTAATCCATGGTATATTATTTCTCTGCCACTTTTTCCTCTTTCTTTCTGCATGACTGCTCGTTATTTGTATTTCTTATATCCAAGAATGCTTGCCTCACTTTTACAGGCATAGCTAGAGAGAAGTCAGTGGACTTAACCAGACAAACATGACAAATAAATACATTTTAGCTTTTTTAATATTGCACTCCAGGCTATGATTTAAACATGTGATTCCTATGTGATATTTTCCTATGACCCACAGATCACCAATGTATGCCATTTTATACACACCAATTGAAAGCTTAGGTGCCTATGACACTATACTAAAATACCATCTTAACATTCTGGATGGACTTAGGTGCATTTTTTCTACTTTATCTAAATATGCATTACACTCTGAGCCACTGTATGCTGTGATTATTGAGAAGCTCAGTATAAACTTTTCTTGTTCTTTGGACAGATTCAGAGCTTCCCCGGTGAATGACATATTTTGCCAGTCGCTGCCAGGATCACCACTTAAACCTCATAAATTGGAGCATCTAGAACAGCAGCAAGAAATGATGAAGATGCCATTTAGAAGAGCCAAAGAGGTTGGAAACTGGAAGTGCGGGCATTGATGTCATGTTTGGGGCATACATTGCAACCACCCTCTATCATATCTGGCTTTTTTGTTACTATATGTGTACATACTATTTAAAAAAAACAAAAACAGAAAACGTTTAGAAGGCTGTTCAATTCCAGATGACTTTGGGTGGCAAATAACAACAAAAACAAAATATGAAAATAATTAATCAAGAAAAGTACAGTAATTAACCTGAAGGGAATAATCCATATCCTTGCACACATACTATTAATTAGCAGCCATTGAGCCTCATAAACCCTTTTAAGTCAGTTCTGAATCTGCCTGCCTTTAACATCAGTGGATGACCTAATATTGACAAAGAGGAAGAAGACTTCTGTGTAGCTATATTATTTATGTTATGCTTGCTCTTATATACCTCTCAGACAAAACCAAAGTTATTTTTCCTGTTTGTATGCATTGTTAGTATGCAGAAGCAAAGAAGATTGTGAGATTGACACATTATTATCATTACATTAGAGCAGCCATAGCTTTGTTGCCTGGATATAACAGAATTGTAATCAAACATAGCTGGAGAGCATTAGATTAAAAAAAAACATTCACATTTAGAACACTGCATTCCTTGGGTTTTTTGCTTGCATTTATATATTGTAATTTGGTCCCTGAAATTAATATTTTATATATTTAAGACTATAATGTGAGTGCGGCGTGTGAGTATTTTCTGATACAGACAGAGGATGCTGACTAAGGCTCCCCTGGCATTAATCTTAATGTGCATGGTAAGGAAACATCAGTTGTCTTTAAATCTTAGTAATTTTTAATTTGCAGGAAGAAATCAATTCAGCAAAAGAAGAAAAATTTTCCTCCTTCCACAAGCCGGTTGCTGTTGGAACCTCCCAGCTCTTAACAGTTGGAACAACACACATCTCCAAACTGACAGATGAACAGCTCATTAAAGAATTTCTTAGTGGGTCTTATTGCTTCCATGGGGTGAGAGAATCACAATTTATGAACCTTTTTTTATATACATTTTATATGATTTGCAGGGTTTGTATACAATCCGGATATGGAAGTGATTTTCTATATCTCAAAGCAGACTTTATGAGGCTTATACATACCTGTTTCTGAAATAATTATAATACTTTAAAAAATAGCCCTCATGAGAGTCTCAAACAGGTTCCACTCATAGTTTTATTACCTCCAATGTTTCCCTTTTGCGTACAATTCCTTTTTTAAAAAGTCCAAAACTTTATAAACAAATATGTACTCAGTGTGTATGGATCACATTTTCCCAAATGTAGCTCTCAAAAAGCTTTCTCTTGGCTGCCATTTCTCCAAACATATGTATGGTTTAAGGAATTCTTGGGATCAGCCAAAGAAAAGACAACACATTGGGTCTTTATTCATAGCATAATCAAGGATAAAAGGAGATTGGACTCTCTACCAAATGGACTCAATGAGGTAATTAGACATCCCTATTAATACATTTAAATAGAATTTAACTCCCCTTTTTTCTGCCTTCAGAACAGCATAATGTATTGTTTTATTACTTAATTGCATTTACCATTCTGAGTTTAACCCTCTACCAATAACATGTCACTTTTACTAATATATCAGTAAGGTTATATTAGAAGAGCCTTGGTAGTACAGTGGTCTAAAGCACCCTGTTATTAAGACCAGCTGCCTGCAATTACTGCAGGTTCGAATCTCGCCAGGCTCAAAGTTGACTCAGCCTTCCATCCTTTCTAAAGTAGGTAAATTGAGGACCCAGTTGTGGGGGCAATAAGCTGACTTTGTATAAATATAGGATGAAGGCTATTGCTTAGCACATTGTAAGCCGCCCTGAGTCTCCGGAGAAGGGCGGCATATAAATCAATTTTTTTTAAAAAAAAAAAAAAAAGGTAAAGGTAAAGGTTCCCCTCGCACATATGTGCTAGTCGTTCCTGACTCTAGGGGGCGGTGCTCATCTCTATTGCAAAGCCAAAGAGCCAGCACTGTCCGAAGACATCTCCGTGGTCATGTAGCTGGCATGACTAAACGCCAAAGGTGCACGGAACACTTTGGCCTTCCCACCAAAAGTGGTCCCTATTTTTCTACTTGCATTTTTAATGTGCTTTCAAACTGCTAGGTTGGCAAAAACTGGGACAAGTAATGGGAGCTCACTCTGTTACGCAGCACTAGGGATTCGAACCACTGAACTGCTGACCTTTCGATCAACAAGCTCAGCGTCTTAGCTACTGAGCCACCATGTGTGTGCCTATCTTAAGCGGTAGTTGCTGTTAATTTCCCCAAAAAGTTAATGAAAGGCTTTAGTTAATACTCAACTGGCAACCTTTTATGGTTAGCACAATCTTGATGTTCTGCTTGGTGTCTTCTACTCCTCTCTTTCCAGGCATTTGTAACAGACAGAAAAATCCCTTGCCATACTTTTCTCAGTATAATGATTTCTGTGCCATCTTCTCTTTGATGATCTTGAACAATCCAGGAATCTTCAGCAACTAAGGTTGCTTAAGCCCAATTTTACCCGGAAACCATTTTATCCTTTCCTTTCATTCCAACCCCAATTGCTTCCTACTAGATTATAACCCTATCTCTGTGCAAGAGAGCGTATATGATTAATCTAATATGGTTTTATTTTCCTCAGCTTTTTTCCAGGCTCAGCTGATCAGCATAATGCAGTTTGTATGTCTAGAAAATTGGCAGGAAGAGAATGTCCAGAGGCAGATGATGCCCATCTTTTCCATTTTACATATGTGCATATATTCCCCATAGAATAATTTAAGGCACCCTTAAATTATTCTCATTCATAATACAGAATATTGGGCATATGCGTGCCAAGCATTAGAACACCCATTCTGAGTTTAAAAGGAGGCTCTTCTTCATTTTGATATGGTTTTCTGTATATCAATAGGGAAAAGGAGAGGGAACAGTTAACTTAAATCTTAAGGAAAACAATATATGACTTGGAAGTAAATGCATTGCTTTGTACTGCATGCATTTTTTAATATCTCAAGAGCCTACAATCTAATGATACTCAATTTTAATACATGTTTCAAAATAAAACTGGAATTTTGCAATACAGAAAGTGAAATAGAAGTATCAGATGGGGTAGAGGGAATTATTTAAACAGTACTGTTTGTCAGACTAGAACAAATACTAATCAGTCTAGTTCTCATGGTGAGCAATCTATTTCTGGTCAATATAACTTGGGTGCTGAACTATAACATAAGTACAGAAGGCTTATCTGTGTAATGTCAATCTTGTTAATTTGCATATTTTGTATAAATAAAAGTGTTGTAAAGGAAGTCTTAGCATGAGACCAGAAATCACCTTTTTATCCTTTTATCTCAAAAACTTTGGCAAAGCACATTTCATAGATTAAAATTGTCTAAGCTTCCAGAACAGAGCAAAGTGGAAATTGTGGCTTATTTAATTTCAGTTTGGTCTAGTGGTTAAGGCACGAGGAAAGTGTAAGTTCTAGTCTTGCTTTAGCCATGAATTCCAGCTGGGTGACTTTGGACCAATCACTCTCTCTCAATCCAATCCACCTCACATGGTGAGTGCTAGATATGTTCATCCCCTTGACTTATTTATAAAAATAATAAGGGTGAAATAAAAATACACAAAATATATTAGTAGTTGTACTACTGAATTTTACTCTGTCTAAATGTTATAAACCTGTTTCTTTTAGGGTGTTGGCTGGTGGAGATATGAATTCTGCTATGGCAAGTACGTGCATCAGTATCACAAGGTATATATAAATAATCATTGGTAGTCTGTTCCACTAGATGGCTACATGATTCTGTTTTTGTCCATAAAGAAGAATATGAAAGTACAGATTTAAAGTTCATAAATTCATTGTTGCCTTTACTACTGGGCTCTATAGAGATGAAACATAGGAAGTCACCTAACACTATATTAGATCTTTGGCTCCCCTAACGCAGCATTCTGCCCTGGAGGTGATCTGTTCAGCACCGCTTACAGGTAACTCTGTGGCTTGATCCCCGAAATGGGCAGAAATATTCATTCGTCACCCACCCTTCCCCACCCCTTTTTTGTCTTTTTTTAATTTTGTCCCAAGGAGTCAGGGAAGGGGAAGGAGATAGATTATTCCTATTTTTAATCTATTTTTATTGTACATAGTATCTTTTCTTCTCCCATCTCAAAACCTTTTCAGGATTGTTTTGGTCAGAAAGGTTTTTGAAAATATTTTCCCTTTCATTTCTGTCCATTTCAGATTTTCTCTTTTTATCCGCTCCTGCATTTATCTTCTCTCTGGGCATTCTCTTCAGAATGAAATAAAGAGTAACATCTTCCTTATCTCTGGCCTACATAAACTCGGAACAGTTCTTTTGGGTTTCAGCAATCTTCACATCTGTCTACTCTCAAAGATAGAATCTGACACCTACTGCATGCAAAACACATGCAGCTGCATCAAGCTATAACTGTATGAGGTTCATGCTGTAATAAAAATGGACCAATATTCAGTTATGTGCCTTGGTCTGTCTCTGATATTGTCAACCCAGGATGGGCAAACCAGTAGCCAGGCATTAAAGCAATGGTAGCATTTGGGTGGTTAGAGATGTTACTTTAATTCTGCCTCATAATTCCGTAAATGCTAAGAATGGACTGTTGGACACTTACCATGAAGAGGGTTTTCAGTTTGTTATGATGGAGGTGTCCAAGTATAATTAATCACTCTTATTGCTCAAGGGGAAAGGGATCATACGACTTAAAGTCACCTATTACATTACTAATTCCCAGATCCTCCTTCCTGTCTTCATTCAGCCAACCACCCTTTACTAAGAATAGCAGAACATGCTCATCAAGACAAAACTAAGGATAAACAAAAGAAAAACAGACTTCTAGTTAGTTAAAACCATTGCCATTTAAATATAACGTGGAAAGCCTAGTTGAAGCCAATTGGATTCATAAGGGTATTTTTACCATATGGAAACTGTCACAACAGCATGAATATTGATTATTGTCTACCTTAGAATTTCTGTTTAGGGTGGTGTAGAATACAGACTTATGCATGAATTTTTAAATAAGTTACCAAGAAAATAAATTACTTATTTTAGGATAAAGAAAATGGCAAAACAACTATAGTTGTGGGGACATGGAACAAAGAGGAACACCTTGAATGGGCACAAAAGAATGTGGCTAGAACATATCACCAGAAAGACGATGACCTGCAAACAGTCAAGTATGCACAATTTGGCTTTAAAACTATGGCTTAGAAAGAAGTACAAGCTGGTTTGTACTTGTAAAAATAAGTGTAGACTGCAGCTGACTTTTAAGTCCCGGTTTCTTTCACTATCCAACCCAGGATGGAATTTTCAATGTTGCATAATATTGTATCTCATGCTTTTAAATTTTTAGATGCCCCTTCACTGTATCTTGGAAAAATATTTATCAACCCACTTATAGATGGATGGGTGGGTATTGCTGCCTTTCTAAGAAATGCTGGTTGTAAAGATGGATTGTATATTATATTCTTTTGTATTGAAGACATATTTGAGATAAGCAAAAATAATTAAATTTAAATGCAAGGTATCTAAAAGTGCTAAATATTGTATAATTTTTTTTGATATTCAACTCTAGTTGAGAGTTTTGTTCATACATTTTATAGTAATTGAAAGCAAATATGAAAGCTCTAAGCTTTGGACCTTAAGCAGTAAGTTTTAAATGTGATTATTGCAATCAGAGTCTAAGTTGTAACTTTCCTGACAGGATGGTATCTCACTACTATGGCAATGGAGATGTTTGTGACTTAACTGACAAACCTCGACAAGTGACTGTGAGACTGAAGTGAGTTACACTTAAAATACTGTTTGTACTGACTAATTGAGCTATATGTTTCCTAAGGAAAAAAGATGTCTGAACCCTTAAAGTGCTGTTATTTTCCATTACTAATTATTGGGCACAATAATTTGAGAATTACCTGCAAGGCAAGTGCTAGCACTGATGATGTTACCTATTTGGGTAATGAAATGTCCACAAGAAAACAATCAAGCTCAAAGAGAACCATGCAATTCTGAGCTACAAGAATGCTCTTCTAAATACCAGATTCACTGGGAAATGTTATTTATCTAAAAGCGTAATTCTTTGCTCATATTGCAGCAAGATTTGCATCATCTTTAGAGATGATTCATAGGCCACTATACTAACGGAAAATCTTGGAGCTTGAAGAAGTCTGTTAACCATTTTCTTAATCTGCTTTGTCTATTAACACACTTTCCTGTTTTAAGGTGCAAAGAATCTGACTCTCCTCATGCTGTAACTATATATATGGTGGAGCCTCATTCCTGCCAGTATATTCTTGGGGTATGTATTTGAGATCTTGATCTAAACTACGTTGACTTCTAAGGGAAAAATCTCCCATGAAAAATGTATTTCATCTAGAGAAACATGAAAGTTCTGGTAAACTTGTAGTTTTTCATTAATATGGACCTAATGCCTTTGGAAATATGACACGGTGCGTTTTTCTAGAGCAGGGGTGTCAAGCTCGTGGCATCATGTCACATGACGTATTGTGATTTTTTTCCCCCTTCGCTAAACGGGGGTGGGTGTGGCCAGCTCGTGACGCATCCAGGCTGTGTTTTGACAACCCTGTTCTAGAGCATTAGGAATGGAGTGACATGACAACAATGTGGCATAGATGTCAGATGTGTACTATAATGCTTTTCCATAAGTTTTTATTTATTGGTAATAGTCTCTGTGATATTAAGTACATTTCAAATGATTATGGGGGCAATAAATTGACTTTGTATAAATATACAAAAGTATGAAGGCTATTGCTTAACGCATTGTAAGCCGCCCTGAGTCTCCAGAGAAGGGCGGCATATAAATCAAATTTAAAAAAAAAAAAAGACTTCGAGAGTTAGGGCAAAGAAATGCTATCTATGCAGGGAATGGTCAAATAAGTGAGGGCATAGCCCACAGCTGCATAATGGATGTAGAAAGAGACTAAGAAGGGACCCTCCTTAGCTTCTCAAGATATAAAGGAGATAGCATGAGATTTGTATGCTCAGACTTGCAAGATTCTGTTAACCTAGCCTTACAATAAAGCAGAATTAGCCTGTCTGGTCATGTTTCCTATTTGGAGTACCCAGGAAGACCAACAGATTTTTTTTAGTTTTTGCAAAAATATATTTTATCCCAAATAAAATATTTAAATGTTAAAAACATTGGGAACAATTGGGAATATTACATTGGCGCATTGGCAGGGGAAGAAGGCAAGAATTAAAATAAAATACCTTCAAGATACATGAGAGAAAGGAGGACTAGGATTAACGGATTGGGAACTGTACTATAAAGCTGCATCATTGACTTGGATAAGAGATTGGATAGAGCTTAAAAACAAAAGAATATTAACATTAGAGGGCTTTGATTTGCAGAGAGGTTGGCACACTTTTTTGTGGGAAGGGAGAAATAAACATCATGGATACTTCCAATGACACATTATTAGAGAAGCACTATATAAAACATGGCAAGAGATTAGAAAAGTACATTATAACAAAATTCCAGGATTGTTATCGACCATGGAGGCGCAGATCTACCCGAATGCCATGGACAAGGAGAAAATGAAAACCTATAAAGAATTGCTGAACAGCGGAGGAGAGTTAAAATCAAGACAAGAACTGAAAGAACAGGGTATAGACATTGATTGGTGGCCATATTTACAGATAGAATCCAGGTACAAGACAGACCTGGTACAATTCGGATTCCAAAAAGAGCCATATGAACTACAAAATTTTACAAGGAACAGATGATAAATTGATAACTAAAATTTATAATTACTTATTAAAATATAAATTAGAAGAAGAAGTGGTTAAAGAAAATATGATAATTTGGGCGAAAAATTTTGGACATAACATTGAATTGGACAAATGGGAAAAATTATGGAAAGTAAACTATAAACTAACAATGTCTATACCCTACAAAGAGAATATGTATAAAATGTTCTACCGGTGGCACCTCCCGCCTGCGCACCTAGCAAAAATGTTTCCGAATACCTCCTCAAATTGCTGGAAGTACAAATCACAAAAAGGAACTTACTACCATATGTGGTGGTCATGCCAGAAGGCAAAACAATTCTGGCATGCAATAAAGATACAAATAGAAGAAATCACAAATCAGAAATTGGAAATGAAATCGGAAATCTTCTTATTAGGAATACTTACACGCCATTACGAAAAAGAAATAAAATATCTAATAATCTACATATTAACAGCAGCACGGATAGTCTTTGCTCAAAACTGGAAACATGAAGACACACCAATGGAAAACAAAATAATCAACAAAATTATGGAATGTGCAGAAATGGATAGACTTACGAAAGAATTGCAGGAAAAAGATGAAACAGACTATTATTTAGTATGGCAGAGATGGTATAACTGGTTGGAGAAAAAGAAAGGAATACAAAAATAGGGACACAAAACAGAGGTCAAAATTCATAGACAAGAATTGGGTACCAATTAAGAAAGATAGTTAATTTAACATGGAATTTATGATATTGTTTTATACGTAAACATATAGAGGTATAGATAAGAATATAAATACAGTCTACCGATGTAACAAATTGGAAAAAGGAGTCATAAGACTTGATTTGTTTATTTGTTTTGTATGTTGCATTGTTGTATCTATGTTTGTTCGTTATTTTTAACCAATAAAAAATAAAATTAAAAAAAATAAAAACATTGGGCACAATTCAGCCAAAACTTTAAGACCTCTACACAGGCTGTTAATTAAAATAGTTGTGAGCAAGTCCGTGGGATTTAACTTTTTTTGGGAGCCTTGTTGAGAATACATAAGGTGTTCAAAATGTTTGACCGGTCATATTCTGATTGCAAGATTATCCCCAGATACAGCATTATCTTTTTCTAACTCTAGAGCATCAGTTTTATGAGCACTAAGCTTATAGTAGCTTTTTGGTCACAGTTGTTCAATTTGATTTTTTTTTCATGACTTACTTTGCTCAGTTTCATTGTGACTAACATCTTTGTAAATATTTTTTTCTTTCCAGGTAGAGTCACCAGTTATCTGTAAAATTCTGGATACAGCAGACGAATATGGATTGCTTTCTGTGCCAAGTTAATGACATGGTAAATTATTGGACATTCAGAACCACAAAGCTGAAGGAAGAAAAGTACACCTGCAGTTCTCCTTGTGAACCAAGGGTGAAAAGAAGTAGAGTCACAGGAATTCACCAGCAGACAGACAGAAAGAAAAAAAACTATTGTGGATTATTTTGTGAATATTATATGTATATAAGAGACTATGATAAACTTTTTAAAAATTTAAAAAAAATCTAATCTTGGACTCTTTCATTTACTCTAACACAGAATGGAATCTCTTAATATTTACTTTTTCACTTTATGGAAGATGAAAATAAGATTCTGTTTTGATAATATATCAAAATATTGTTAAGAAATTTGTCCTTACTTCAAGAAGAGGAACAACCTAGAACTATTGTTAAGAAATTTCCTTAACAGTAAGAAAAATTAACCAGTGGAATGGCTTGCCTTCAGAAGTTGTGAGTCACCATCACTGGAGGCTTTTAAGAAGAGACTGGACGGCCACTTGTCTGGAATGGTATAGGGTCTCTTGCTTGAGCAGGGAGTTGGACTAGAAGACCTCCAAGGTCCCTTCCAACTCTGTTATTCTATTACATTGGTTTCTTTTGCATAGGAGTTTTTCTGATCTGTTCAGATGATCAGTGATTAATTTTTACCAGAAGATCTCTCTTATGTCTTTGCTATACATTGTGATCCATGAAGGAAACTAAGTGGTTGAAGAGACTTCCATCTCTTTACATAAGGTATTACAATAAGTTTCTTAAATTAATGAGTCCAGATTTGGAGATGCTTCCTAATGCCTTTCTAATCATTCCAGGAAGTACCCTCTCTCTCCAGTTAGATCAGTAGCTGGAAGACTGAAGATTCTTCTGCCTAGTGCTTGCCATTCCCAATTTAATTAGAATGAAATTGATATTATGTTATGTTGCACTGTAGCAGCTTCTGTTAATTATATGTCTTGCCACATTATGCAATTCTTATAGGTATATTCATGCGGCTTCCAGGACTTTATCCACTTCACATACACTCACTCTTCTTCCACCTTGCTCAGTATTATATTTTCTATAAATGCATCAGCCCACCAGATAAGTCCAAAGTACAATAGCTTTTGCATAGTAACTCTATTTTGGCCCTGTCCTTGCTAGTATTAGACATTGAGGTGCCTTCTCAGGACATGCTTTCTAACCCTGATAAACACTCATTTTGTAAAAATGTTTTAAATCTGATTTTCTCTGGTGGGATGTTGATGATGATGATCAGGGTTAGAAGGAATTTTCTTATATCACTGTTACAATAGATCAATAGTTGATGTGGATCGGATTTACAATCAGAAGGAGGATAACTGATTCAAATTCTTACCCAAAAGTTAGTTTGGATTTTTCTGTCACTTTGCCATGTTGAGATTAATCTTTTCTATCCATCCCAAGTAATTCCTACACAGTTCTCCCTTATCCCAATATGTGGCAGTAGTCTTTACAATAGTCTCAACCAATAATGGTTGGTGCTATTTTATAGTCTTGTCTGGGAAGTAAGCTTTTCCACTGGAGCTAGGGATTGATCAAGGAGTTATAGGTCCTAAGTAAGGGACAGATCCTAGCTGATATCAGGAGCCAAGCAGGATTAATCCTGGTCAATATTTGCATAGGAGATCATCTGGATATTCCAGGTCTGCCTAAATAGGGAAGTAAAAAATGCCTCACAGAAAAAGACAACCGAACTTCCTAATTAATTAGTATCAATTTAGGTGTGATGATACTAAGTGCAAAATATATTTATTTAGTAAGCATCATTTTATCTTTATAAAACTTCAGTTTCCTTCTGCTGATAGATTTTTGTTCAACTGATCCTATTGTGTTAAAG